>NW_028321897.1:34573750-36057500 GCF_036245765.1 Copidosoma floridanum | reverse complement strand
TGATGATGATGTTGATGCTGATGATAATGATGATGATGATGATGATGATGATGATAATGATGATGATGATGATGATGATAATGATGATGATGATGATAATGTTAATGTTGATAATGATATTATTTATAATGATAGTATGGATGTTAATAACGATGATTATAATTGCGATATTGATAATCATAACACTTTTGCTTCTGATGGTGATGACGATGACGTAGATAATTTCAATGATGACAAAAATAATGATTGTAATCAATAAGATGATTATGATTATGATGAAGATGATGATGATGATGATGATGATGATGATGATGATGATGATGATGATGATCATGATGAAGATGATTATGATGATGATGATGATGATGATGATGATGATGATGATGATGATGATAATGATGATGATGATGATGATGATGATGATGATGATGTTGATGATAATGATAATGTTGATGATAATGATGATTTTTATGAAATCCTGAAAGAATTATTATATTTGGTACGTGGGCTTTGAAAAAAAAATGGAAAGTACAAGTTTGGAAAATGACTAATACATTAGAAATCAATTAAATTAGGATAGATGAGATAAGATTTTTTAGAACAGTTGGATTGATGGAGCTACTTGTGAATAAATATTTTCATTCAACTTTAATTACTGAAGATAATTTGAGTAAATATTATGTACTTCTGGAAATTTCAAGTTAACATCGAAAGGGTTTTATCAAAAATGGACCTATTCGAATACGTAATAGTAATAAATTTAATAAAATTATAGCTTTGATGTTTGATCCTATTGGCAGTAAAAAGGAAGGATCATTGCTACTTTACTTTAAAATGGCTAAGCCAACGCAACAAGTAGATTATGTACATTGAGACAATGCAAATGAGCTGGTGGAACGTTTCCGCTTACTGATAGCTGATAGATTGGCAGGAAATCCAAGCCATGATAATGAGATAATATCGATTATTGAAGAGTTACGAGAAGGAGAGAATATATACTGAGTCAAAGATGAATTATAGTCAGTATTGCAATGATTATTGACGTGTTCGGACGTAAGCTAAGTAAGACTGATGGAGGCAGCTGAGGTCTTCCTGGTATTTGATATAAAGTCACTGCTGATGGTCAGTTGTATTTTTAAAATAGGAGATTGTGCAATGTTGCAGCAGCAATAAACTTCAACGATGCCATGAATCTTAGTAGTTTTGAGAACGAGAAGAAAGTTCTATTCGACGATCAACATAAACTAGAGATAATTTAAATTATTCATTTACTCGGAAAATAGCAAATTTGAAGCAGGAACTAAATACTTTAAAAGAAGTGTTATATCAGATTTCTAACATTACTCCAGAAAATAATTAGATAAGTATACTGCTTGTATGTGTGTCATATTCTCTTGCATTCACTTAACAGACATTGACGAGGATGGATCGTTAAAAAAAAAATTGTAGTGAAGGAGCTCTACAAACCAGCTCGACTTTACTATCCACGTCGAAAGTAAGATATACGAGCATCGGATAAAGCATGGTTAGCTGATCTCGTTGAAATGATACCTTGTGCTTTAGAAAACAAAGGGTATAGATACATGCTTACTCTAATTGACATATTTTTAAAGTATGCATGGGCCGTACCAGTGAAACGGAAAACAGGAGATTACGTCACAGCAGCAATAAAATCTTTATTAAATTGAGGAAGAGTACCAAAAAATTTACATACCGATGAAGGTAAAGAATTTTTTATCAAAAGCTCTTAAGATCTTATGAAAGTACAAAATCCATCTGTAATCAATTTATAGTAACCTTAAAGCATCAATATGTGAAAGATTTAATCGCACATTGAAAAATGTAATGTGGGTTAAATTTAGTTTAAATGGTAACTATAAAGGGCTCGATTTACTGCCAGACTTAATTACAGCCTATAATGATCGAAAACATCGCACAACAGCTATGAAACCAAAAGATATTACATTAACAAATAAAGCTGAACTTTTGAAACGCTATAATTTTCAAGGTGAGCCTTGCAGAAAAAATCCAAAATTTAAAGTTTATGATAAAGTGCGTATAAGCAAAATGAAAAACGCTTTTAAAAAAGGTTATACGCCAAATTGGTCTACAGAGATTTTCACAATTACTAAAATATTAAAAATAAATCCAACTACTTACCATTCAAACGATAATAAACGTCAACCAGTGTCTGGAGGCTTTTATGAACAAGAACTTTTAAAGGCCAAGCATTCTGATGTCTATCTTGTGGAGAAAGTTCTGAAATACGTGGTAATCAAATTTACGTTACATGGTTAGGTTTTAATTATTCTCATAATAGTTAGATTAATAACGTTAGACTGTAAAAAAAATTTCTCCTAGATTCACCTGAGTCCATGGAATAGATATAAATAATATTTATATAACTAAAATAATTAACTTAATAATGTATATACATACGACATATCAGAATTAACGTGATTATCGTACACATGCTTTAAATTAAGCTTATCTTGACGAAATAGAGCTAAGAGATTAACGTTATCCATCACAAGGTGATTCGGTACTTGTGCATACGACTGACAAAGATAAAAGCATTCTATATTTTTATATCTTCCCATGCAGTAGAAAGCTTTTACATTATCCTGTTTTTCACATGCAGTATCATCAAAAATTATAATAGAATTCTGTAGAGCATCGTCTAGAGACACTATTACTTTATGTTCACTAAAAGGAAAGTCTTACACGCCATCTATAGGCTCAAAAAGCTCTTTTGAGAACTCATATTTTTGTTGGTTAAGCGACTTTGAATACAGATAAATATCCTCAAATCTCAGTCCATTAGGATGTATAATTAGTGCTAGTAAGCTGTTTGTCTTACCACAATGAGATGGACCGCAGAAAACAGCTCGAATACTGTCAGGTAGTAAGTCAACTATGGCACTTTTCCTGTTTTACAACAGCATCTAAGTTAGGAACGTAAAATTTTACGGATTGCTTTTTAAATTTCATGTCTGCACTGTACAACGGTTAGAGTACGACTGACGTCTAGTCCATAAAAATACTGCTTATATACTCTCGTAGTTGCATTTTTTCATACCTGCGAATGTAAATACGATGATTTCCTTCTCTAGACCTCAGTCGTGATCCAACCTCCGTAGAGTGATGATCATACATAAGAGAGGATGTGGTCTCCTGAATAAGATTATAAACACGTTACCCGCTGCTCTGTCTTCAATGATCAGGTGAGATCTCATCAAAGTTCTCAGCTGATTTATCAGGTAAAATCTCATGTCAAAAACTCAGCTGAGAAACCACCTGAGATCTCACCTGAGATTTTTTTGAAAAGTTTTCCTAAAAGCATGTTATTTTTTCATTTGAAATAATTTCTAGTCATCTAAGCTATACGTTTGAAAAATTTTTTTTTTTAGTTTTTCAACCTCATGTGCATCGAGACTTTAAAAATTTTTTAATAATGTAATAAAATGCTATCTTCTTATTAGTTTTGTTGTAGTTACGGGGATATTGTCTAATTTATCGCAACTACTCCTATATAGATATTAACTAGAGCTGCTTTATTCCTACAATAAGATGTGTGACGTCATTGGAAATATAATATGGCGGGTAGCACAATATGGCAAACGAGCTTCTTTTTCATGCACTTTCGAATAATATGTGTTAAATAAATGGGTAAAATATATATTATGTTTAATAAAGATAACAAACGAAACGCCAATTCCCATTCAATGTAGTGGTCAATACAAAATGGCGAATTACATATGTTTTTGCGACTCCCATGATATGGGTGTCACATAGTAGGGCCTAAAAAAATGGAGTACACAAAACTAAGTATTTTTTACTAGCAACTTAAATTTGTGAAGTCAGGCTTGTATTGATACTAAAATGGTAAAAACAAAATGTACGTACGAGTCACATATAAGAATTAAAAAAGGTCTAACAACTCTTTTGCAAAACTAAAAAATGGCGTATGTATTTAAATTGTTTCTTTCACTGTGGATCATAAAAGACGTTTAGAAATAATGCTGTACAACAAATTACATACAAAAAATTTTAATAAGTTGTATGCGAAGATATGCAATTAATACAACAAATTGAAGAAACAGATGTAATAGTTCTTACAGAAGAAATTGACAAGATTTGCGTAGTCATTTAAGTGTTAGATGTAATATATTTATGCCCAGTACTAATTATTTTAAATTATTGACTATCAAAAAAAACTATATTAAATAAACAAAACCATGTGGTTTTGCGTTATAAATCAAGTGGTTTTGACTTACGTTACCACGTATTTCTTCGAAAAACACCGTTATAATTAAATCATGTGGTTTTTAAAATACATTTTTCTGCCTTCTAGCCTCAAAATAGCACCTTCACCAATTGATTTGGGGTTCCCAGACGAAAAAATAGTATACAAAACTCGTTCGAAAAGGCATTTTTACGAACTTCGTTATGGCCCTCACCTTCGGCTTGTGCCGTAAATCTCTCGGTTCGTAAGTCGAAGCCTTTGCAAACTCGTACGTAATATAATATTATTGCTCAACAAAGTTTAAAAAAATCACCTTATAGCTTAAGACAAATCCTTACATTTTATGAGATACAACCACGTTTTTCACTCAGCTTGTCATACAAAGAAAGTCAGTGTAATTTGTTATGATACATGATGTGGAATACACAATATGTGAAAAAATTAGGGTACGAAACATGGGACAATGTAATGACCATTCGTTATTATTTATCGAAAACAAAGTAATAAATTTATTCATGAGTTATCTGTGATGTTAAACCATATTTTTAAGCCCCTCTTTCAACATTCCAAAAAATTTTTATTTATGTGATTAGATGTATACTTAAGGTAAAAGACCTATTTCTGAATAAGCATTAATAACCATCATCAAGTCCTGAACACGGTGTCATAAAAATACAAGTACTGTGACGATTCAGTCTCACTAATTCTTCCTATTCTTTCTAATTGATTTTAGACGATTGAAATATTAATCATACGGCAATGCTCTCTTGATCCTTCAGTCATACAAAGACTGATGAAATCTTGATTAATATTTATTTACTATGGTAATATTTAACACTAGTCTTGTGGCGTTGTATTTCTGTTGTGGCCACCATATTAAACTAAGCGTAGAGTCACTTAGTTATGTGTACTCCATTTTCTAAGCCCTACTATGTGACACCCATATCATGGGAGTCGCAAATACATATGTAATTCGACATTTTGTATTGACCACCACATTGAATGGGAATTGGCGTTTTGTTTAATAACTTCATTAAACATAATATATACCCAAACCATTTATTTAACACGTATTATTAGAGAGTGCGTGAAAAAGAAGGTTGTTTACCATATTGTGCCACCCACCATGTTATATTTCCAATGACGTCACACATCTTATTGTAGGAATAAAGCAGCTTTAGTTAATATCTGTATAGGAGTAGTTGCGATAAATTATACAATATCCCCGTAACTACAACAAAACTAATAAGAAGATAGCATTTTATTACATTATTAAAAAATTTTTAAAGTCTCGATGCACATGAGGTTGAAAAACTAAAAAAAAAAAAATTTTTCAAACGTATAGCTTAGATGACTAGAAATTATTTAAAATGAAAAAATAACATGCTTTTAGGAAAACTTTTTTAAAAAATCTCAGGTGAGATCTCAGGTGGTTTCTCAGCTGAGTTTTTGACATGAGATTTTACCTGATAAATCAGCTGAGAACTTTTGTGAGATCTTACCTGATCATTGAAGACAGGGTGAACTTCACATACCAGGAGGCTATCAGTACTGCGGACCAGGTACTAAACGTGTTAAACATCTTGCCAGAGGTGATCCAGGTATAAATCCACTAGAGAAAGCATGCAAGGAGCACGATATAGCTTATTCTCAGAATCGAGAAAACATTAAAGCTAGAAACTCTGCAGATAGAGTCTTAGCCGAGAAAGCTTGGCAAAGAGTTAAAGCCAGAGATTCAAGTATTGGGGAAAAAGCAGTGGCTCTAGCTATTGCGAGTACTATGCGGCTTAAAGTAAATTGGGTATGGGTATGAAATGAAAAGTAAGAAGAAACCGTGCACTGCCTTGCGTACAGTGATTAAAGCTGCATCGCGTAAAATAAATACCTAGAGCAAAGCTGCTCACAAGGTTATAACTTTGGCTTTGAAGAGGGTACGTAATGCAGTTAAGAAACCAGGTGGTAAGAAAAGTGTAAAAATACTACGTATCTTACCTCTCCCTGCTCGAACTGGTGGTCTACTACCTCTAATATCCTTATTTGCTGGTTTGAGTGAAACCGGAGCCCTAGCTAAAGGAGTAGCTGAAAAATTGAAAAATATAAATGCTAGTAAGGCTGCTAAACAGCAGCTGCAAGAAAGCCAAAGACACAATAAAACTATGAAGGCTATTGTACTTAGAAAAGGTCTCAAACTTCGACCATATGATTTACTGGAAGCCATATGCTGGAAGTAATTAAAAAAAAAAAAATTTTAACCAACATTGATTTACTTAAATATGTAAAAAAACTAAAAATTTTCAATTTTCGTGGGGTATTTATGCAAACCAACTTACCTTCAAATGGGCCACGATATCATAAAACTGTTATTGTGCATCTTGACGATAAGTATCGACCTGGAACTCATTGGATAGCGTATCGAAAATGTGGTGATAATGTTACATACTCTGACAGCTTTGGCGAGCTGCAGCCACCTTTAGATTTAATGCTACCCTGGTAGGACAGTTAATGCAATTTTTATGCAATTCCTACGAAAAGTTTCGTTTAGTGAATAAATTGCATAAGAGGATGCTCGGTCTGCTTCCGCAGAATTACATGAATCTGCTGCTAGGTACAGATGCATGACACTTGCCCAAGAAGTGCACAAGATTTGCATTAAGTTACTTACATTAATTTACGTTACTTGAATACACTTGCAAATGCATCAGACGTGTAAAATAAGTGCACAGAAGCGTGTGCTTACGCAAGAAGTTCATCACACGTATGTTCAGTTACTTGCACTAATGTATAGAACTTCAATGCACTCGCAAGTGCATCAAACGTGCACAAGACTTGCATAAAGTTATTTGCATTTGTTCACTTTAACGCCCTCACAAGTGTATCAAACGTCCACAAGAAGTGCTAAGGGGTACGTGTGCAAAAATTATGTAAGATGCATATTGAGTAAGTTGCACTCTATAAGTTGCCATTCGTTACGTGCGAAAGATAATTCATTGCAAAAAAATTTTCATGATATTTTATGGAAGCGTCGAGTATTTTGAAAATTCATTTTTCAATTTTCATCAAGTAAAACATTTTATTAGCCAGTAATTTTTTTTCTATACTTCAATAATATACAAACTTCAACTAAACTTAAAAATTTTTTAAAACAAATGGTTAATATTTTTTGGCAAATAATCTTAACCGAGTATGCAAGTAATGAATTGCATTAATGTATTGTTTTTTAATACATGTACTTGCAAGTGCATCAAACGTGCACAAAAAGTGGATAGAGGTGCATGTGCATGATGCTTGCACAAGAAGTGCACAAGACGTGCAGAAAGTTACTTACAATAATTTTTTTACTTTAACGCACTCACAAGTGCATCAAACGTGCACAAGAAGTGCAAAGGGGCGCGTACGCACCACACTTATGCAAGAAGTGCATCAGACTTGCAAAAAGTTACTTGCAGTCATTTTTCCAGTTTGGTGCACTTACAAGTCAAATTTGCTGTTTAAATGAAATATTTTACTTTCTTTTAAACTAACAGAACTTTTTGTATACAGGAAAATAATATTCTACCTATATCTGCGATAATTGTGGCTTTGCGTGCCAAATACAAGAACTTTTTTGTAGGCTCAAGATAAGTCAAAAAATTAATGCAAGTAACTTTATGCAAGCCTTGTGCACGTTTGATGCACTTGCGAGTGCATGAAAGTACTATACATTAGCGCAAGTAACTGAACATACGTGTGATGAACTTCTTGCGTAAGCGCCGTAAGCACACGCCTCTGTGCACTTATTTTACACGTCTGATGCACTTGCAAGTGTACTAAAATGAGAAAATTAATGCAAGCAACTTTTTGCAAGTCTGACGCACTTCTTGCATAAGTGTCGTGCACATGAATCTCTGTGCACTTCTTGTGCAGGTCTGATGCACTTGCGAGTGCATTAAAATGAAAAAACTAATGCAAGTTACTTTAGGCAAGTTTTGTGCACTTCTTGTGCAAGCATCATGCACATGATTCTTTGTGCACGTTTGATGCACGTTTGATGCACTTGCGAATGCATTAAAGTACAATAAGTTAATACAAGCATCCAAACACACGTCTGACGTACTTCTTGCGTAAGCGTTGTGCCAAAGTGCCTCTGTGCACTCCTTTTTCATGTCTGATGCACTTGCGAATTTCACTCCCAGAGTGAAAGAGAATCCTAAGTTCCTTGAAGGCTGTCCTGCTGGAGCGTGGGCTGAGTTCCATAAGTCTGGCTGGATGCAGACTGATTTTTTCATCAAGTGGTTCAAAAAATTTATTTCTTTTTCAAACGCTTCAAAAAATAATCCGGTGCTCTTACTATTGGATGGACACTCGACCCACGTCAAAAACTTGGAAGTCGCGGAACTAGGTAGAGAACACTGTGTAGATAATACGGTGCTTTCCGCCCCACTGTACCCATAGGATGCAGCCCCTTGACATCTCATTTATGAAACCACTAAGCCACTTCTACACTGATGAAGTCGCTAAATTCCAGAGAGATAGTAACGGTAGAAGAGTCACATTGAGTGATGTGTATGGTTTGATCGGAAAAGCATGGATGAGGGCTGCCAAAGTTGAAACTGCAGTAAGAGCGTTTGAAAAAGCAGGCATCTTCCCTTTGGACGTTCATAAATTTGACGATGAATTCAAGAAAGTTAACATTCCAACTCCCAAAAGTGATAAGAACTTTACCAGTTCCTTTTTTTTAATTAAATTTATCTTTCAAAGAGCCTATATAAAAAATTCAAATTTTTTTCTTTCTTTGACTATCAAACATACTAATCAAATATTTGCACATTTATTTCAGAGCCTGAAGATGCTACCTCAGATGCTACTGCATTCCTAATAGCGGTTAAAAACCAAACTAGCTCGCATGTAAGTGCCAAACAAGACACCAACTCCAGCTCAGCCACCGCAGATGGAAATTTACCTTCTCCGAGCATCCGAAACGTTTTACCAAACTACTCTAAAAGCAGTATCAAAGGTGTCAAAGAGCCTGAAGTAAGGATCCCCCTGTCTTATACAAAAAAGGCAGCACCTCTCATTGATTTCTTGATAAATATATATACATTTAAACATATGCACACTAAATTTCATATTGCCCTCGAAAACCTTCTTTATTTTACAGCATTCACACTTAGAATCAGGAGATGATGCAGTGATTGAGGCAAGTAGTTCTACTTTGCGAGAGATTCTTGATCCATCTCAAAACATTGGTAACTTACCAAACGAGTCAGAAGGTTTGTCAGCAAAAACGAAAATAAATAAAGGAGAGGCAACAATCGTGACGACAAACGAGTACATCAACAAACTGATTGAAAAGAGCGAAATTAAAAAGGAACCGAAGGAAAAGAAGAGTAATAGTAAGCCAAAAGTAAAATCGTGCATAAAATTGAAAGAACAGATTCGAGTGGTAAATAATTTAAAAAGAAAGAACACGGAATCCACAGAAGACGTATCAAAACATTCTTTATTTTATGATCATTATAAGTCCATCGACGAACATCGACGAAATGTTTATTTTTATAAATAAGAAAGTCACCAGTAAACGTCCTGCATCACCTGGTTATAGGCACTTATGTTATTAATTCGTAAAATGCAGTGTTTTTAATAATTAATTTTTTTTTTAAACGCAGTGTTATTTGGTTAAAAACACTTGTGATTTTAGACCTAATTTAAATGTCGCGCTTTACGTTTGGGACTTTTATTTTCTGATGGTTAAGTATATATAAATTTCCTTCTGTTAGAGGTTATGATGTGTTAAGCTGTGAAATTGGTACAAACAACTACATTTAACGCTCTATAATGCTAAAGGAGCAAAAATCAAACAATTTAATTAATTGTGATAAAAAAGAATTAATGAAGAATGAACTTATTATTCCTTGGGTATAAGGTTATAGGATTTTGAGTTATGAAATCTTATAGGCGATCGGATTATTGGGCTTAATAGCTTTAATTTAATTCATTTCGATAGTTTTGAATTTCGATGGGGTTATCAGGTGCTGGCTGTTGGCTCTACAGCTTCTACAGTTGATTACATTTATGAGACAGATGACATGTTTCTTACGTTTCCGACAATTCCTGACACGTATGTGTCGGAAACCTCAATTTCATGTCACTTACCCGCTCATGGCCCATCTCATGTGTGGACGAGTGGTGCCATACTGCCATGGCGGTGGTCGACATTCCAGATTCCATACTACGACTGAATAACTTAGGGTGCAGTCCCATTGTACAAAATAGAGCTCCGCAATAGACTGTCCGTAATAGAAACAGCCAATCAGAGCTATTGCAGACGTTTCTATTTCAGAGAGGTAAAGTTCGCTATGGTCCCATGTGCAGGAAAGACCGATGCGTTAACCTATGGAGGCCCGCGAGTGCGAGTGAGAAATTCGAAGTATCTCTTTTTCACCGGCACTCACAGGCGTAAATAAGATACGCATCGGTCGTTCCTGCACATGTGACCATAGCGAACTTTGTGTCTCCGAAACTTTGTGTCTCCGAAATAGAATAACATAACCAGCTGATCAACGGTGATTGTTTGTTTTTTTTGGTATGTTTTGGAGCTCAGTGTGAAATGTCTAATATAAAAATTAGCATCCTACAGAAGAACATACTAACTTTGGCAACCATTTATGTAAATAAACCCATCTCCTTTCAAAAAATAAAAATCCGTCAAAACATACTGAAGCTGGTTTTAATATATAACTTTTGGTTTGGTCCCGTTATCTTAGCAAAATAAAAACCTTACATAACCTCAAAGCTTTCTGACAGTTGCATGCCAAAATATAGAAACGTTCGCATTCTGCAACAGCTCGATCGTCCGCAATAGCTTAAACGTCTGCTATAGTTCTGATTGGCTGTTTCTGGGTGTAATCCGCAATCACCACCAGCAGTTACACAACGTTGTCACGTCTCACGTATGTAACTGCTGGTAATGATTGCGGATTACACCATACACCCTTTATTGTGGACACTCTATACCGTGGGACTGCACCCTTAGGGCTCGGGCACATGGAACCCCGTAAAGCCTAAAGCGTGTCGCGTATCGCGTAAAATTCAGTGTTGGGATATAGTTCCGGCCAAACTTAGAAATTCTCTAGGACCCAACCTATCTGACGTAGGAAATCCCTAGAACCAAAAAAAAAATAGTACCAAACGCGACGCGCGAGATTCAAATGCGGTCCAATAACACAAGCATCCATCACCTGATGACCCAGTGTGCTTACAGGCCACTCTGTTCAATAAATACTTTTTAATAACCCAAGCGCCTATCACCCAATAACACGGGGCGCTTACTGGCCACTCGAATAAATAAATATTTATTGAAATAACACAAGCGCCAATCACCTCATGACCCGGGGCGCTTAGTGGCCACTCTGTTCAATAAATAATTTTTGATAACACAAGCACCTATCACCTAATGACCCAGGGCGCTTACTAGCAACTCGAAAAGATAAATAATTATTAATAACACAAGCGCCTATCACCCAATGACACGGGGCGCTGACTAGCCACTCTGTTAAAAAAATATTTATTAAAATAACACAAGCGCCTATCACCTCATGACCTGGGGCGCTTACTGGCCACTCTGTTAAATAAATAATTATTGAAATAACACAAGCGCCAATCACCTTATGACCCTAGGAGCTTACTGGCCACTCTTTTAAATAAATAATTATTAATATAACACAAGCGCGTATCACCCAATGACACACGGCGCTTACTGACCACTCTGAAGAATAAATAATTATTAAAATAACACAAGCGCCAATCACCTCATGACCCAGGGCGCTTACTGGCCACTCTGTTAAATGAATAATTTTTTATAACTCAAGCGCCTATCACCTAATGACCCAGGGCGCTTACTGAAAACTCCGTTGAATGAATAATATTTAAAGTAACACAAGCTCCTACCACCTAATGACCCAGAGCGCTAACTGGCCACTCTGTTACGTAAATAATTATTAAAATAACACAGAGGCCTATCATCACATCACCCAGGGCACTTACTGGCCACTCTAATAAATAAATCACACAAGCGCCTATCACCTCACGACCCAAGGCGCTTACTGGCCACTCTTTTATGTAAATAATTATTTTATAAATAACACAAGCGCCTATCACCTCATGACCCAGGGCACTTACTGAAAACTCCGTTAGATAAATAATTATTAAAACAACGCAAGCGCCTATCACCTGATGACCCAAGGCGCTTACTGGCCACTCTGTTAAATAAATAATTATTAATAAATAACACAAGCGCCTATCTCCTCATAACCTGGGGCGCTTACTGGAAACTTCGTTAAATAAATAATTATTAAAATAACGCAAGTGCCTATCACCTGATAACCCGGGGCGCTTACTGGCCACTCTGTTAAATAAATAATTATTAATAAATAACACAAGTGCCTATCACCTTATAACCCGGGGCGCTAACTGGTAACTCCATTAAATAAAAAATTATTACAATAACGCAAGCGCCTATCACCTAATGACCCAGGGCACTTACTGGCCACTCTGTTATATAAATAATTATTAAAATAACACAAGCACCTATCACAACATGACCCAGGGCGCTTTCTAGCCACTCTGTTAAATAAATAACACAAGCGCCTATTACCTTATGACACAGGGTGCTTACTGACCACTCTAATAAATAAATAATTATTAAAATAACACAAGCGCCAATCACCTCATGACCCGGGGCGCTAACTGGCCGCTCTCTTAAATGAATAATTATTAAAATAACACAAGTGCCTATCACCTCATGACCCAAGGTGCTTACTGGCCACTCTGTTAAATAAGTAATTTTTAATAACTCAAGCGCCTATCACCTTATGACCCAGGGCGCTTACTGAAAACTCTGTTAAATAAATAATTATTAAAATAACGCAAGCTTCTATCACCTTATGACCCGGGGCACTTACTGGCCACTCTCTTATATAAATAATTATTCTATAAAGAACACAAGCGCCTATCACCACATGACCCGAGGCGCTTACTGGCGACTCTGTTAAATAAATAATTATTCAAATAACACACGCACCTATTACCTTATGACCCTAGGCGCTCACTGGCCACTCTGTTAAAAAAATAATTTTTAAATAACACAAGCGCCTATCACCTCATAACCCGGGGCGCTTACTGGCCACTCTGTTAAATAAATATATATTAATAAATAACACAAGCGCCTATCACCACATGACCCAGGGCGCTTACTGGCCACTCTGTAAAATAAATACTTTAAAATTACTAAAGCTCCTATCACCTCGAATCCCGGGGCGCTTACTGGCCACTCTGTTAAATAAATAATTTTCAAAATAACGCAAGCGCCTATCACCTTATGACCCGGGGCACTTAGTGGCCACTCTGTTAAATTAATAATTTGTTGACGGTTCTAGTCAATTAAATTATTGGCCATCATACGCGGAGCAACTGCTACAAATTTTGCCACGGTTGATAGTAAAGGAAAGGAAAACAAAATAAACTCCAAGAACAATTTTCTACTTATGGAACGAAATTGACTTTATTTGTTTTACTTTTCAAAAGGCCTTGAATAATATAGTTGCCTGGCCACTCGCAAAACACACACCTTTTATCTCTCCTTAGTAAATTTACAAAATACCTGAGCTGTGTTACTTATCTCGCTCGCAGATGTTGAGGTGAGACGAAGGCCTTGATTTGACGAAGAAAAAACGATGTATTTGTCGGTGCCTTCAAAAGACTGCTCGTTGCTGATGAAGTCCACGGCAATTGATGAGTTGTAGTTTTGTCGCTCTCTCGAATCTCCAAGTTCGAAGAAGAGTCGACTCCGTGGCTTCCCAATCGCTTGCTCCGGCCGAAGAGAACAGAAAAACTGAACTTGAATACGCTTCGCACCATCGACTACCTAAAGAAATTTTTCCCCACGCATAAGGAAAAGCGAGCTACCCTTGTCTAGTTAATACCTAACAACACACAGACTCACACGGAAAGAGCATACCTACTACTCAAATTTTAATTTTACTCTCTACTATTACTGTTCACGAGGGAAGGGGTTTTATGCTGCTCCCAATCCAGTTCAGTCGTGTAGAGGTGGAAGTGGTTTACGGCGGAAAATAAATGTAACGCAAATGTGCAATAAAAATATATACAATATATTTACAGTGCTTAAATTATAAAAATGTGCTCAAGTGAAGGCAAGTGGAGAGAAGCTTTCTCTGCCGCCGCGGCGCGCTAACTAACATACTATGCTCGCAGAGCAATATTTATAGAGACAAAAGTTAAAGTAGAAATTCTAGTACATTGATAAATAAAGGTACAAGAGTAAAGGTAAAACGGTCTCTTGGGCATTGCAAATGTACGCGATGATACAGGCGTATGATCGGAAAATTACTTCAACTTTAATATAAGAATAACGAACGTGACGCAATTTGAATTTAGAAAAGGTTTGTCGTAAAATATTTAGGTACAAAACTGAACAAGTACATCTCTTTTTCTCTTTCTCATACATCCGAACATACCACCCGCCTTGTTGCGGCCAAGCAACAATCAAATTGGTTTTCTACTAATTCTAAAACAAAATTAAAATTTAGCGAAATTCTTTATAACAATGCTCAACTTGATTTAAAAATTCTTGAAATTTGAACAAATCTCTCCAACGATCCTTTGAACTCACACTCCACATCTTAACCAAATAATAAAAGTAAAAAAAAATAAATAAATTTATCACTACAAAAAATAAATACTAAAAAGTGTGTTTTTAAAAGATCTTACAACAAATTTTATACAATTAAAATTTTCGCTTTATAATTTGCAATTATTAATTAAAATTGACGCAGGATTTCCTATTAAATACATTTCTTGTTCTACGCATTGCCTGGAGAGTTAACCAACACAACTGACTACCGCCCACCTTGCTCTAGCAACTTACTCCCATTTATTTGAGCAATCGCAACCCCTAATTCCTGATCAACCGACAACTTTATCAATTTAATGACTGGTCTCTTGAATTCTGAAACCGCCGTCTTGACTTTTACCACGCTCACCAACCCATCAGAGCCAGGGAAACACTCAATTACTCGACCCAATGGCCATCGACCAGCAGGAGATTGCTCATCACGCAAAATCACTACGTCACCTACTTGCAAATTCTCCTTTTCCTTAAGCCATTTACTTCTCTGTTGAAATTGATTCAGAACTTCTTTGCGCCAGCGAACCCAAAAAGAATTGCGCATCTAAGTAAGCAGGTTCCAACGCCGATACAAAGTTAATCGTTCACCTGGATCAGAGCAGGACTCAAGAACGGACAGAGGTGCCGATCCAATCAAAAAATGACCCGGGGTCAATGCCACACTATCCTCACCCTGCGAGTTTAAAGGGCACAAAGGCCGAGAGTTCAGACAGGCCTTAATCTGTGCTGCCAAAGTCGAAAATTCTTCGAAAGTAAGCGAATTCTCACCCACTACCCTACGCAAATGATATTTAAAAGATTGAACAGCTGCCTCCCACAGACCGCCAAAACGAGGCGCCCTGGGTGGAATGAATTCCCATACAATCCCTTGTTTCGCCAGTCGAGCCACAACATCATTCATTTCCTTGAACGCTCCGTTGAAACGGCTCTCAATTTCTCGTGAAGCACCTCGAAACGTGGTACCATTATCAGAGAAAACCCTAATACAAACACCTCTACGAGCAGTAAGCCGATGAAATGCTGCAAGAAATGCCTCAGAAGAAAGATCCGACACTACCTCGATGTGTACAGCTTTCACAGTCATGCATACAAAGATCGCTACGTATCCTTTGACCGTTTTAGCCCCGCGACCCTTAGAAAAGAGTATGTGAAACGATCCAGCAAAATCAACTCCAGTAAAGGCAAACGCTCGAGTTCCATTCAATCGATAGGAAGGCAAAATACCCATTTTTTGTTTAACTACGTTACCAGCATGACGCGTACAAATCACACACTTTCTATAAACACTCCTGATCAGCTTGTTACCATGGACAATCTAACAAAAACGACCTAGATAACTTCGCATGAGCGCAACCCCACCGTGCATGGTAATAAAATGAGAATACTCAACTAAGCGTCGAACCAACGGCTCATCAGCCGGCAATATAACAGAATGTTTTTCTTCAAAAGGCAATACAGAATTTTGAAGCCTTCCACCAACCCTCAGCACTTCGTCTTTATCAATAAAGGGCGCCAAGCGCAACAAACGCGAGATCATTGGTATCGAGCGCTTTCTCTGCAAATGGTCAATCTCACGAGCAAAATGATGGCTCTGTATAAGTCTATAAAAGGAGACAGGTGCCGCCCGCCAAGCCCAGGTTCGCGAAGCAACGGAACTCACATTTGCACTCGATACTCGCAGTCCAAGTCGCCACCGAAATATGACCACTAGCACTCTCAAAATCTTAGAATACTTTGATATTTGCCTCAACCGAGTAAGTGCTTCAGATTCTACTTCACCCGAACTCTCCTCTACTTCGTTAGCCACAAGAGATGCCACGGCCTGGGAACCCTCTATGGATGCAACCGACAGAGATGGAAGACTATCATCACCCAGCCACGCAGGCCCATGCCACCATAGTTCACTGAGAGCTAGTCGCGCTGGTGTAACTCCTCGAGTAGCAATATCTGCAGGATTATCGGCAGACCTCACGTGACTCCATGTAACACGAGGAAAACGAGTTAACACCTCACTAACACGATTGGCAACAAAAACAGGCCAACGCGACGGATGACTCTTCAACCAGTCCAACACAACCTGGGAGTCGCTTCAAAAGGAAATACTTTTCGGCTTCGTTTTTAGCTGCCCAATAATAAAATCTGTCAAACGAGTAAGGAGAACAGCCCCACAGAGCTCCAACCGTGGAAGCGACTGAGTTTTAACTGGAGCCACCTTGGACTTAGCCATCAACAAAGAAGATTTTCCATCAGAAGTTACACAATAAACTGCGGCAGCGTATGCCCTTTGAAAAACATCGCAAAACCCATGGAGACTCCAGTTTTCAGTCGATATGACTCCCACTGCACGAACAATCCTAATCTCACTCAATTGATTCAATAAATTACGAAATGCCAACCAACGCCTCTCTAAGTCAGCTGGAAGAGCTACATCCCAATCTAATTTTTCAATCCACATATCTTGCATTAATATTTTTAGCACGACAATTATAGGAGCTAAGAAACCAAGAGGATCGAATAAACGTGCAGTCTCCGATAAAACAAGCCATTTCGTGATCTTAACAGAAAGAGTAGGAAGATCAATCTTAAAACGAAATTCATCTTCATTTGGACTCCACTTCAATCCTAAAGCTAAAACAATCTCATCGATATCTACAGAAACCTCCCCTTCTGATAAGCCTTCAATTCCTTCCAATAGTTCAACTGTATTCGACGCCCATTTACCGAGCTGCATACCAGCACCAGCCAACAACGAAACCAACTGATCACGCCAAAGAGTTGCCTCCCCCAAAGTATCAGCACCCGCAAAAATATCATCCACATACACCTGTGACCGAAGAATAGCAGCCGCCTCAGGATGCGTTGATTTACCCTCCTCAGACAACTGTAACAAGGTACGAATCGCTAAAAATGGAGCAGGAGCAGTACCATAAGTCACCGTTGACAATTGATACTCTTGTATGGATTCGGACCTGTTGGAACGCCAAAGGATATTCTGCCATCTCCGATCCTCAGGATGTACGAAAATTTGACAAAACATTTTTACTATGTCTGCGGTAAAAACAAACCTAAAAAAACGCCAACGAGTAATCAACGCCGCTATCTCCACCTGCAATTTTGGTCCGGAATGTAGAAGACTATTAAGCGATAAACCGTTAAAACACTTTTGCGACGCATTGAACACTACACGTAATTTCTTTGAACCATCATTTTTAAAAACTGCATGGTGAGGTAAATAACACAAAGCCGCGCTCCTTTCCGACTGCGATGCGCTCCTCATGTGATCCAACTCTTGGTACTCGCGCATGAAACTATCATAAGCCTTTTGTAATTCGGAAGATCCCTGCCGACGTTTCTCCGAACGAAGCAAACACGCTAAAGCTATCTCCTTCGAATCTCTCAACAAAGCATTGGAGCGAAACGGAAGTCGAACTATGAATCGACCCGACTGATCACGTTTGGTGGTCCGCTGAAAGAACTCGTTACAATACTCATCATCCCTTGACAAAACTTTAGTATCGGGCACCTCTTCGATCTCCCAAAATTTAACGATTAACTTATCTAAACTCTCATCAACACGAATGTGATGAGCGTGCACAGTCGAATGACTCTCCGAATTAATATCAACAGGTCCAGTGAGGATCCAACCAAACACCGTCAGTTGAGCTACCGGTGCCCCGATCGGACCACGTCGTATGCCCTCCCTCAATATATCGGCATAAATGTCAGCACCAAGAATAGCATCAACGCGACCAGGTGAACTATATTGCTCATCAGCAAGCTGGATTCCACTCAAATACCGATTGTCCGGAATCTCCGTCACTCTACAAGGAATAACTCGAGATAATTCACCAAGAACCAAAAATCGATGCGAACTCACGAATTCTCTATCCACACTGGAGCCGATCAGAGCAGTGACCTCGTGCGACGCCCTAGCACAAACCGTTGATCCAACGCCTGAAATCGATACCGAAACCCTATTCCGAGGTAATAACAAGCAAGAGGCTACGTTCTCTGACAGAAAAGACCGTTCAGCACCCGGATCTATAAGCGCACGAATAACACGAGATCCATCTTTCGGATTTTTTAAAATAATATTTGCTGTAGCAAGTAGAACTCGACCATCAATTGAAGCCGCAAAAGCGAGTGTCGATCCACCAGCAGTGATCTCCTTACTACCATTCGAAGAATCAAAATGAACTGTCTGAGCCTGATGTGCTCCTGTCTGCGAAGCAGCCGGCCCTGGGCCCCCAGCAGGCTGCAAATGCAACAATGAATGATGACGCTTCCGACAATGACTACAACAGCGCTTCGAGGAACAATCAGCGAGACGGTGTCCCCTCCCCAGGCAATTTAAACATAAATTTTTCTTTTTACAAAATTTGAACCGCGCATAAGCATCCAACGATCGAAACTTTTCGCACAAATATACATAATGCATGCCCTGACAAAATACGCAAGCCTCTCTAGAATTCTCATTCGCCACGTTGGCCACGACAGCACGAGACTGATTCCTCATCGCACCACCCGATTTACCGCTTGATTCGGCCCGAGAAAATGATTCACTTCTTGAATCAGAGCCAGACTGGTCCACAGATCGGGCTCGACGCTCTATAATTAATTCTTTATACTGATCGAATGCGTCCTTGCCTTTCTGTAAAACATTCCACGACTCTCGCGTGCCCGAGTCAAGTTTACGCACGATGCAGTGAACAACAAAATGATTACACTGCTCTATAGGCCAATTAAGATCGACGAGTGCCTGTATGGTTTCTTCTGCGCGATCAATAATAGCCGAAAGATCGTCCACTCGGCGTGCTCGAACCGTGGGCAACTGAATAAGATTTTCCGAATGAGTCGCAAGGCGTAAACGACGATTATCATAGCGTCGCAGCAAACGCTCCCAAGCCACAGAGTAATTCGTCTCAATAACTGCGAGCCCCTTAAATCTACTAGCAGCAGCACCCTGTACCAAATTCAAAAGATGCTGCATCCGAGTAACTCCCGACATGTTTGTCTGCGACTGCATTACGGCCTCGAAGCGTTGTTTAAAACTCTCCCAGTCCTCCTGTCGACCGGAGAACATGGGAAGCGAAAGCGAAGGCAAGGTTGAAGCGGACGTCGTTACTAGACCAGGCTCAATATTAAGGCCCAAATGACCCGGAGGCATTGACTTCGCTTTATTAAATGCACGAATTTTTGCCGCCAACAACGAACGAGCATCAAGATATGCAGTTTCCGTCCGCGCAAAACCGTCCTGACGAAAATAATCATGATCCATTAATTGATCCTCATACTCCATAAGTGCATAATGCTTAGTTACAAATGTTGACCAATATTGCTCCAACAAGGGCGCACGCGACTCATATTGCTCTATAGTCTGTTTAGTCGGACCGGCTTTCTCAAAAGTATTTTGTGCAAAATTAATAATTAACTGTGCACGTCGCACCTGCTTCGAAACAGCAGTCTGTGCCATCGTGCCAATCTCGATTTATTCTCAACAAGAAACAAAAATTCGCTGTACTTTCCTTACAACAATTAACGATAACAAAAAAACTTCACAGTAAAATTAACAATAACAAGTATAAAAGTTCCAATCTTCTCATTGAGCATCTAAAACAAATTTTTAAAATCAAAGTTAAAATTCCTACGAATATGCTTACAAGATACCAAAAGCAAGTTTTGTATTAAAACCACAACAACAACACAAAAGTTCGGCTGAGCCAAGCGTCTATGTTCAGTTTTGTACCTGAATATTTGCCGACAAACCTTTTCTAAATTCAAATTGCGTCACGTTCGTTATTCTTATATTAATGTTGAAGTAATTATCCGATCATACGCCCTTATCATCGCGTACATTTGCAATGCCCAAGAGACCGTTTTACCTTTACTCTTGTACCTTTATTTATCAATGTACTAGAAGTTTCTACTTTAACTTTTGTCTCTAAAAATATTGCTCTGCAAGCATAATAAGTTAGTAAGCACGCCGCGGCGGCAGAGAAAGCTTCTGTCCGCTTGCCTTCACTTGAGCACATTTTCAAAATTTAAGCACTGTAAATATATTGTATAAATTTTTATTGCACATTTGCGTTACATTTAATTTCCGCCGTAAACCACTTCCACCTCTACACGACTGAACTGAATTGGAAGCAGCATAAAACCCCTCCCCTCGTGAACATTTTTGGTAGCAGAGCGTCGTTCCAGGGACCGACGGTCAGTGCAGGAGAAGATATGTGCTAGTGCTCAGTGAAGCCTTGAATTTTGCCTTGACCATTTGATGCCGTGTAGGTGAACGCGCTCTCGCAAAGCTGCAGTAGTGAGTCATTCAAGGAATCAGAGTATGTGCATGCTCTCTGTGCTTAAATTTGCCAAGGTGGGCGGTCGTAAGCTGCCAACACTCAGCCCTATTATCAAGCGCTTCATCGCGACATCGACTGCTTCATGGCAGACGTCAAGGAACTCAAAATTTTATTTAAGCGTCAACAGGAGTTGTACAAAAGCATCAGCAATGCTTACGAAATCCTCAAGAAGCGTGGCAAGGATAAGTTCACTCGTGCAATCATTGAGAGCCGTATACAGCAACTACGAATAAACTGGGATGACTTCAAGGACACTCATCTCAGGATTCTCAACATTGCTCCAGACGATACTAAGGACATCGGCTATTTCAATGAAAACAGCTACGAAATCGCCGAAGAAGCTTACCTCGATTCGGCAACTAATTTTGCTGAACAGCTTGGAAAACTTCCTGCATCGCCCGCATCAGACCCAGCTCCTGTTCTACCAGCTAACTCTCGCAACCTGCCGTCCATTGCTGTGCCCACATTTTCCGGACATTTCAACGACTGGCTCGAATTTAAGGATCTGTTCTCTGCGATCATAGTCAACGATTCTCGACTTTCCAACGTCGAGAAGCTTCAGCACCTCAAGACGCATGTGCAAGGCGAGGTGGCTGAATTGTTGAGGACGATCCAGGTAATCGACGCCAACTTCAAGGCTGCATGGAAAAGGTTGGAGGATCATTATGCAAACAAGCGGCGCTTGGTTGCCGCGCTAACTCGCGATTTGCTAGCCGCGCCGGCTGTAAGCAACGAATCGCCGCTTGAACTCAAGGCGTTGCTCAGTGGCACTGTAAATGCCTTGGCTGCACTTAAACAGCTTAAGCGTCCGACGGACCAGTGGGATGACTTGGTGGTCGCTGTTACAGCTCGGAAACTCGACGCTCGAACTTTCCGAGATAATGGGAGTCATCGCTCAGCAGTACCCACGAGCCTCCTGCACTTGAAACGCTCGTGCGTTTCATTGAACAACGCATCTCGATGCTCGAGATCGTCACGTCTTCTACAGAGAAGGCAACACGGAAGAAGGACAAGACGGCGTCTTCTACTTCGCACGCATATGCCACCTTTACGGAGAAATGCCGCTTTTTCCAAGGTGAGCATTTCATACTACGCTGTGCCGATTTCAAAGCAAAATCGCCACACGAACGCAAACAGTTTGTTGAGGCCAAGAACATGTGCCATTATTGCCTTGGTGCTCACAAACTCGCAAGCTGCAAATCAAGCAAACGATGCCTAACTTGCAACGGGCATCACCATACGCTGCTGCACGAGAATCCTGCTACTACAGTGCATCTTGCATCTTCTGCATGGCCTGCTACACTCACGAAAGGGAGTCACGTATCCTGTCATTGGATGGCATCGCCAGACTCTTTAAACACTACGCTGTTGCCTACTGCGCTCGTCCGAATTTAAGGCCCGGACGGACGCACACTCATCGCTCGTGCCATGCTCGACAACTGCTCTCAGCAATTCTTTGTTGCAAAGAGCCTGCTAAGTAAACTTCGCCAGGAATATGAAGAGGCCAGCATGGAGGTCATTGGCATCGGTGGCATCAAGACTCCGCGAGTTCATGGAAAAACTTACCTTACTCTCGCCTCCATAGGCTTACGCATCGGACTACCTGGGACACCCATGGCCCAGCGCACCATATTTGGCTGGACGCTTTCCGGTCCATTATAATGGACATTATAATGTATACATTATTGACATTTTCAAAATACAGACTCTAAGTTTGTTTTACATAAGTGCAGTGCTACTTGTTAATACTCCGTTTACCCCGAACCGTAGTATGGCGGGCGGTATGTTCAGTTTTGTACCTGAATATTTGCCGACAAACCTTTTCTAAATTCGAATTGCGTCACCTTCGTTATTTTAATATTAAAGTTAAAGTAATTTTCCGATCATACGCCTTTATCATCGCGTACATTTGCAATGCCCAAGAGACCGTTTTACCTTTACTCTTGTACCTTTATTTATCAATGTACTAGAAGTTTCTACTTTAACTTTTGTCTCTATAAATATTATTCTGCGAGCATAGTAAGTTAGTTAGTGCGCCGCGGCGGCAGAGAAAGCTTCTCTCCGCTTGCCTTCACTTGAGCACATTTTCATAATTTAAGCACTGTAAATATATTGTATAAATTTTTATTGCACATTTGCGTTACATTTATTTTCCGCCGTAAACCACTTCCACCTCTACACGCCTGAACTGGATTGGGAGCAGCATAAAACCCCTTCCCTCGTGAACAGTCTACTTATCGGTATATAGCGAGCAAGTATCTCAAGCAGCGACGGTAAACTCTCCGTGCTTAATGTGTAGCACGTTCATCAGGAATAATCGCTAAAGGTAAAGAATCGTGACCTCAAAATTGTTGATGCTTGCCGTCCTCTATCGTCATGCAGCAATGCGACTTCGCTGCGAGTATCCAATAAAAGCAGAACCACGATAACGGTGCTCAACCAGTCGAAATCACATCTCAGAAAGACGGGAAAGGGCCAAGTTCCCAATGCATCCGAGTTGAAAACAACTGCGCTTTCTACGAGTACATTTTTTTGTTACATTCCACAGTAAATGCACCGACACAACGATCCGAAGTAAAAACGTTTCCTCTCACTATCAACCACGCTCTGCTACCAAAAATGTTGACGCTTTAAGTCAATCGAATTATTGGCTACCATACGCGGAGCAACTGCCACAAATTTTGCCATGGTTGATACTAAAAGAAAGAAAAACAAAATAAACTCCAAGAACAATTTTTTACTTATGAAACGAAATTGACTTTATTTGTTTTACCTTTCGTAAGGCCTCAAATAACATAGTTGCCTTGCCACTCGCGAAACACACACCTTTTATCTTTTCTTAGTGAATTTACAAAATACCTGAGCTGTGTTACTAATTTCGCTCGCAAATGTTTAGGTGAGACGGAGGCCTTGATTTGACAAAGATAAAACGATGTATTTGTCAGTGCCTCCAAAAGACTGCTCGTTGCTGATGAAGTCCACGGCAATTGATAAGTTGTAATTTGTCGCTCTCTCTAATCTCGAATTTGAAGAAGAGTCGACTCCGTGGCTTCCCAATCGCTTGCTCCGGCCGAACAGAACAGAAAAACTGGACTCGAATACGCTTCGCACCATC
Organism: Copidosoma floridanum; assembly: GCF_036245765.1. Classification (NCBI taxonomy): domain Eukaryota; kingdom Metazoa; phylum Arthropoda; class Insecta; order Hymenoptera; family Encyrtidae; genus Copidosoma; species Copidosoma floridanum. Next base: position 36,033,099 of record NW_028321897.1, on the reverse strand, counting down.
AACTACCTCAAAAAATTTTTCCCCACGCATAAGGAAAAGCGAGCTATCCTTGTCTAGTTAATACCTAACAACAAACAGACTCACACGGAAAGAGCATACCTACTACTCAAATTACAATTTTACTCTCTACTCTGACATCTCTCTCTCTCTTTCTCATACATCCGAACATACCACCCGCCTTATTGCGGCCAAGCAACAATCAAATTGATTTTCTACTAATTCTAAAACAAAATTAAAATTCAGCCAAATTCTTTATAACAATGCTCAACTTGATTTCAAAATTCTTGAAATTGGAACAAATCTCTCCATTAATCCTATGAACTCACACTCCACATCTAAACCAAATAATAAAAGTAAGAAAAAATAAACAAATTTATCACTACAAAAAATAAACTTTAAAAAGTGTCTTTTCAAAAGACGGAGAGAGCATACCTACTACTCAAATAACAATTTTACTCTCTACTCTTACATCTTTCTCTCTCTCTTTCTCATACATCCGAATATAATTATTAAAATAACGCAAGCACCTATTACCTAATGACCCAAAGCGCTTTTTGGCTACTCTGTTATAAAAATAATAATTAAAATAAAACAAGCACCTATCACCACATGACCCGGAGCGCTTACTGGCAACTTTGTTAAATAGATAACACAAGCGCCTATCACCTCATGACCCGGGGCGCTTACTGGCCACTCTTTTGAATAAATAATTATTTTATGAATAACACAAGCGCCTATCACCTCATGACCCGAGGCGCTTACTGGCAACTCTGTAAAATTATTAATTTTTAATAACACAAGCGCCTATCACCTCATGACTCAGGGCGCTTACTGGCCACTCTTTTAAATAAATAAATATTTTATAAATAACACAAGTGCCTATAACCTCATGACCTGAAGCGCTTACCTGCCACTCTGTTAAATAAATGATGTTTAATAAATAACACAAGCTCCTATAACCTTATAACCCGGGGCGCTTACCTGCCACTCTGTTAAATGAAAAATTTTTCATAAATAACACAAGCGCCTGTTACCTTATGACCCAAGGCGCTTACTGGCCAGTCTGTTATGTAAATAATTATTATAATAACACAAGCGCCTATCATCACATGACCCGGGGCACTTACTTGCCACTCCGTTAAATAAATAACTCAAGCGCCTATTACCTTATGCCCTAGAGCTCTTACTGGTCACTCTGTTAAAGAATCAATTTTTGATAACAGAAACGCCTATAACCTCATGACCCGGGGCGCTTGCTGGCCACTCTGTTACGTAATAATTATTAAAATAACACAAGCGCCTATCACCACATAAACCGAAGCGCTCACTGGCCACTTCGTTAAATAAATAACACAAGCGCCTATCACCTCATGACCTGAAGCACTTACTGGAAACTCTTTTGCATAAATAATTATTTTATAAATAACACAAGCGCCTATCACCTAATGACGCAAGGCGCTTACTGACCAGTCTGTTATATAAATAATTTTTAAAATAACACAAGCGCCTATCACCTTATGACCCAGGGCGCTTACTGGCCACTCTGTGAAATTAATAATTTCTAATAACACAAGCGCCTATCACCTCATGACCTGGGGCGCTTAAAAGCCACTCTGTTAAATAAATAATTTTTAAAATAACGCAAGCGCCTATCACTTGATGACTCAAGGCGCTTTCTGGCCACTCTGTTAAATAAATAATTTTTAAAATAACACAGGCCCCTATTACCTTATGACCCAAAGCGCTTACTTACCACTCTGTTAAATAAATAACAGAAGCGCCTATGACCTTATGACCCGAGGCGATTACTGGCCACTCTTTTAAATGAATAATTATTAATAAATAACACAAGCCCCTATCACCTCATGACCCAGGGCACTTACTGGGAACTCCGTTGAATAAATAATTAATAAAATAACACAAGAGCCTATAACCTTATGACCCAGGGCACTTACTGGTTACTCTGTCTAATAAATAATTTTAAATAAATAACACAAGCGCCTATCACCTCATGACCTCGGGCGCTTACTAGCCACTTTTATAATTAAATAATTATTTTTTCAATAACACAAGCTCCTATAACCTTATGACCCGGGGCGCTTACCTGCCACTCTGTTAAATGGAAAATTTTCCATAAATAACACAAGCGCCTATTACCTTATGACCCAACGCGCTTACTGTCCAGACTGTTATGTAAATGATTATTATAATAACACAAGCGCCTATCACCTCATGACCCGGGGCGCTTACTTGCCACTCTGTTAAATAAATAATTTTTAAAATAACACAGGCGCCTATCACCTTATGACCCGGGGCGCTTACTGGCCACTCTGATAAATGAATATCAGAAGCGCCTATCAACTTATGACCTGGGGCGCTCACTGACCACTCTTTATATATATAATTTTTAATAAATAACACAAGCACCTATTACCTCATCAACCGGGGCGCTTACTGGCCACTCTGTTAAATAAATTATTTTTTAAAATAACACAAAGGCCTATAACCTCATAACCTAAGGCACCTACTGGCCAGTCTGTTATATAAAGTAATAGTATAATAACACAAGCGCCTATCATTGCATGACCCAGGGCACTTACTGGCCACTCTGTTATATAAAAAATCATTGAAATAACACAAGTGCCTATTACCTAATGACCCAGGGCACTTACTGGCCACTCCGTTTCATAAATAATTATTAAAATAACACAAGCGCCTATCACCACATGACCCAAGGCGCTTACCGGCCACTTCGTTAAATAAATAACACAAGCGCCTATTACCTCATGACCTGGAGCACTTACTGGCAACTTTTTTGCATAAATAATTATTTTATAAGAAACACAAGCGCTTATCACCTTTCGACCCTAGGCGCTCACGGACCAGTCTGTTATATGAATAATTTTTAAAATAACACAAGCGCCTATCACCTCATGACCTGGGGCGCTTAAAAGCCACTATGTTAAATAAATAATTTTTAAAATAACACAGGCTTCTATCACCTCATGACCCAGGGCACTTACTGGGAACTCCGTTAAATTGATAATTAATAAAATAACACAAGAGCCTCGAACCTTATGACCCGGGGCGCTTACCTGCCACTCTGTGAAATAAAAAATTTCTGATAAATAACACAAGCGCCTATTACCTTATGACCCATGGCGCTTACTGGACAGACTGTTATGTAAATAATTATTATAATAAAACAAGCGCCTATCATCACATGACCCTAAGCGCTCACCTGCCACTCTGTTAAATGAATAATTTTGAATAAATAACACAAGCGCCTATCACCTTATGACTTAAGGCGCTTACTGGCCAGTCTGTTATATGCATAATTATTATAATAACACAAGCGCCTATCACCTCATGACCCGGGGCGCTTACTGGCCACTCTGTTAAATAAATAATTTTTAAAATAACACAGGCGCCTATCACCTTATGACCCGGGGCGCTTACTGGCCACTCTAAAAAATGAATATCAGAAGCGCCTATCAACTTATGACCTGGGGCGCTCACTGACCACTCTTTATACATATAATTTTTAATAAATAACACAAGCACCTATTACCTCATCAACCGGGGCGCTTACTGGCTACTCTGTTAAATAAATTATTTTTTTAAATAACACAAAGGCCTATAACCTCATAACCTAAGGCACCTACTGGCCAGTCTGTTATATAAAGTAATATTATAATAACACAAGCGCCTATCATTGCATGACCCAGGGCACTTACTGGCCACTCTGTTATATAAAAAATCATTGAAATAACACAAGTGCCTATTACCTAATGACCCTTGGAACTTCCTGGCAACTCCGTTACATAAATAATTATTAAAATAACACAAGCGCCTATCACCACATGACCCAAGGCGCTTACTGGCCACTTCGTTAAATAAATAGCACAAGCGCCTATTACCTCATGACCTGGAGCACTTACTGGCAACTCTATTGCATAAATAATTATTTTATAAAAATCACAAGCGCTTATCACCTTATGACCCTAGGCGCTCACGGACCAGTCTGTTATATAAATAATTTTCAAAATAACACAAGCGCCTATCACCTCATGACCTGGGGCGCTTAAAAGCCACTATGTTAAATAAATAATTTTTAAAATAACACAGGCTTTTATCATTTCATGACCCAGGGCACTTACTGGGAACTCCGTAAAATTGATAATTAATAAAATAACACAAGAGCCTCGAACCTTATGACCCGGGGCGCTTACCTGCCACTCTGTGAAATAAAAAATTTCTAATAAATAACACAAGCGCCTATTACCTTATGACCCATGGCGCTTACTGGACAGACTGTTATGTAAATAATTATTATAATAAAACAAGCGCCTATCATCACATGACCCTAAGCGCTCACCTGCCACTCTGTTAAATAAATAATTTTAAATAAATAACACAAGCGCCTATCACCTTATGACCCAAGGCGCTTACTGTCGAGACTGTTATGTAAATAATTATTATAATAACACAAGCGCCTATCATCACATGACCCGGGGCGCTTACTGGCCACTCTGTTAAATACATAATTTTTAAAATAACACAGGCGCCTATCACCTCATGACCCGGGGCGCTAGCTGGCCACTCTGTTACATAAATGATTATTGTAATAACACAAGCGCCTATCACCTTATGACCCAAGGCGCTAACTGGCCAGTCTGTTATATGAACAATTATTAAAATAACACAAGCGCCTATCACCACATGACCCAAGGCGCTTACTTGCCACTCTGTTAAATAATTAATTTTTAAAATAACACAGGCGCCTATCACCTCATGACCCAGGGCACTTACTGGCCACTCTGATAAATAAATATTAGAAGCGCCTATCAACTTATGACCTGGGGCGCTCACTGGCCACTCTTTAAATATATAATTTTTAATAAATAACACAAGCACCTATTACCTCATCAACCGGGGCGCTTACTGGCCACTCTGTTAAATAAATACTTTTTTAAAATAACACAAGCGCCTATTCCCTTATAACCTAAGGCACCTACTGGCCAGTCTGTTATATAAATTAATAGTATAATAACACAAGCGCCTATCATTACATGACACAGGGCACTTACTGGCCACTCTGTTATATAAAAAATTATTGAAATAACACAAGCGCCTATTACCTAATGACCCAGGGCGCTTACTGGCCACTCCGTTACATAAATAGTTATTAAAATAACACACTCGCCTATCACCACATGACCCAAGGCGCTTACTGGCCACTTCGTTAAATAAATAACACAAGCGCCTATTACCTCATGACCTGGAGCACTTACTGGCAACTCTTTTACATAAATAATTATTTTATAAAAAACACAAGCGCTTATCACCTTATGACCCTAGGCGCTCACTGACCAGTCTGTTATATAAATAATTTTTAAAATAACACAAGCGCCTATCACCTCATGACCCGGGGCACTTAAAAGTCACTATGTTAAATAAATAATTTTTAAAATAACACAGACTTCTATCACCTCATGACCCAGGGCACTTACTAGGAACTCCGTTAAATAGATAATTAATAAAATAACACAAGAGCCTCCAACCTTATGACCCGGGGCACTTACTGGCCAGACTGTTATGTAAATAATTATTATAATAACACAAGCGCCTATCATCACATGACCCTAAGCGCTCACACGCCACTCTGTTAAATAAATAATTTTGAATAAATAACACAAGCGCCTATCACCTTATGACCCAAGGCGCTTACTGGCTAGTCTGTTATATGCATAATTATTATAATAACACAAGTGCCTATCACCTCATGACCCGGGGCGCTTACTGGCCACTCTGTTAAATAAATATCAGAAGCGCCTATCAACTTATGACCTGGGGCGCTCACTGGCCACTCTTTATATATATAATTATTAATAAATAACACAAACACCTATTACCTCATCAACCGGGGCGCTTACTGGCCACTCTGTTATATGAATAATTTTTTAAAATAACACAAGCGCCTATTACCTCATAACCTAAGGCACCTACTGGCCAGTCTGTTATATAAATTAATAGTATAATAACACAAGCGCCTATCATTACATGACCCAGGGCACTTACTGGCCACTCTGTTAAATAAATAACAGAAGCGCCTATCACCTTATAACCTGGGGCGCTTACTGGCCACTCTTTTAAATAAATAATTATTAATAAATAACAAAAACGCCTATCACCTTATGACCTCGGGCTCTTACTGGCCACTTTTTCAAATGAATAATTATTTTATAAATAAAACAAGCGCCTATCACCTCATGACCCAAGGCGCTTACTTGCAAGCCTGTTATATGAATAATTATTATAATAACACAAGCGCCTATCAGCACATGACCTTGGGCGCTTACTGGCCACTCTATTAAATAAATAATTATTTTATAAATAACACAAGCGCCTATCACCTCATGACCCAGGGCGCTTACTGGCCACTCTGTTTAAAACATTATTATTAATAAATAACACAAGCTCCTTTTATCTTATGACCCGGGTCGCTTACTGGCCACTCTTTTAAATAAATAATTATTTTATAAATAAAACAAGCGCCTATAACTTCATGACCTAAGGTGCTTACTTGCAAGTCTGTTAAATAAATAATTATTATAATAACACAAGCGCCTATCAGCACATGACTTAGGGCGCTTACTGGCCACTCTTCAAAATAAATTATTATTTTATGAATAACACAAGCGCCTATCACCTCATGACCCAGGGCGCTTACTGGCCACTCTGTTATATAAATAATTATTAAAATAACACAAGCGCCTATTACCGTCTGACCCAGGGCACTTACTGGCCACTCTGTTAATTAAATAATTTTAAAAATAACACAAGCGCCTTTCATCTTATGACCCGAGTCGCTTACTGGCCACTCTGTTAAATGAATAACACAAGCGCCTATCACCTCATGACCCGGGGATCTTACTGGCCACTCTTTTAAATAAATAATTATTTGATAAATAACACAAGCACCTATCACCTTATGACCTCGGGCGCTTACTGGCCACTCTTTTAAACAAATAATTATTTTATAAGTAAAACAAGCGCCTATCACCTCATGATAGAAGGCGCTTACTTGCAAGTCTGTTACATAAATAATTATTATAATAAAACAAGCGCCTATCAGGACATGACTTTGGGCGCTTGCTGGCCACTCTTTTGAATAAATAATTATTTTATAAATAACACAAGCGCCTATCACCTTATGACCCAGGGCGCTTACTGGCCACTCTGTTATAATAATAATTATTGAATTAACACAAGCGCCTACTACCTCATGACCCAGGGTGCTTACTGGCCACTCCGTTACATAAATAATTATAAAAATATTACAATCGCCTATCACCACATAATCCGAGGCGCTTACTGGCCACTTTGTTAAATAAATAACACAAGGGCCTATCATGTCATGACCTGGAACACTTACTGGCAACTCTTTTGAATGAATAATTATTTTATAAATAACACAAGAACCTATAACCTTTAACCCGGGGCGCTTCCTGGCCCTTTTGTTAAAAAATAATTTCTAAAAATAACACAAGCGCCTATCACCGCATGTCCTTTGGCGCTCACTGGCCACATTTTAAAATGAATAATTATTAAAATGAAACAAGCGCCTATCACCTTATGACCAAGAGCGCTTACTGGCCACTTTGTTAAATAGATAATTTTTATTAACTCAAGCGCTCATCTTCTTACGACTAGGGCGCTTGCTGGCCACTCTTTTAAAAAAATAATTATTTTATACATAACAAAAGCGCCTATAACCTCAAGACCCAGGGTGCTTACCTGCCACTCTGTTAAATAAATAATTTTTAATAAATAACACAAGCGCCTATCACCTTATGACCTCAGGCGCTTACTGTCCTTTCTTTTAAAAAAATAATTATCAAAATAACACAAGTGCCTATCACCTCATGACCCAGGGCGCTTACTGAACACTCTGTTGAATTAATAATTTGTCATAGAACAAGCGCCTATTACCTTATCAACCGGTGCACTTACTGACCAGTCTGTTATATAAATAATTATTAAAATAAAACAATGCCTATCACCTCAAGACCCAAGGTGCTTACTGGCCACTCTGTTAATTAAATAATTTTTAAAATAACACAGGCACCTATCACCTCATGACCCAAGGCGCTAACTGGCCACTCTGTTAAATGAATAACAGAAGCGCCTATCACCTTATGACCCGGGGCGCTTACTGGCCACTCTTTTAAATTAATAATTATTAATAAATAACACAAGCGCCTATTAGCGCATGACCTAAGGCACTTACTGGTCACTTTTTTTAATGAATAATCAATTTATAAATAATACAAGTGCCTATCACCTTATGACCCAGAGTCTTACTGGCCACTCTGTTAAATTGATAATTTTTAATAACCCAAGCGCCTATTACCTTATGACCCGGGGTGCTTACCTGCCACTCCGTTATATAAATAATTTTTAATAATTAACACAAGCGCCTATCACCTTATGACCCAAGGCGCTTACTGGCTAGTCCGTTATATGATTAATTATTATAATAACACAAGCGCCTATCATCACATGACCTGGGGCGCTTACTGGCCACTTCGTAAAATAAATAACTCGAGTGCCTGTTCCCTTATTACCTGGAGCTTTTACTGGTCACTCTGTTAAATAAATAATTATCAAAATAACGCAAGCGCCTATCACCTCATGACCTCGAGCGCTTACTGTCAACTCTTTTAAATAAATAATTATTTCATAAATAACACAAGCGCCTATAACCCCATGACCCAGGGTGCTTACCTGCCACTCTGTTAAATAAATAATTTTTATTAAATAACACAAGCGCCTATCACCTAATGACCTCGGGCGCTTACTGGCCACTCTGATGAATTAATAATTTTTAATAACACAAGCGCCTATCACCTTATGAACCGGGGCACTTACCTTCCACTCGGTTAAATGAATAATTTTTAATAAATAACACAAGCGCCTATCACCTTATGACATAAGGCGCTTACTGGAAACTCCGTTAATTGAATAATATCTGAAATAATGCAAGCACCTAACACCTGATGACCCGGAGCGCTTACTGGCCACATCGTTACATAAATAATTATTAAAATAAAACAAGCGCCTATCACCACATGACCCGAGGTGCTTACTGGCCACTCCGTTAAATAAATAATTTTCAATTACACAAGCGCCTCTCACCCCATGATTCGGGGTGCTTACTGGTTACTCTGTTTAATACATTATTATTATTACATAACACAAGCGCCTATTACTTTATGACCCAGGGCGCTTACTGGCCACTCTGTTATATAAATAATTATTAAAATAACTAAAGCGCCTATTACCTTATGACCCAGGGCGCTTACTGGCGACTCCGTTACATGAGTAATTATAAAAATATTACAAGCGCCTATCACCACATGACCCGAGGCGCTTACTGGCCACTTTGTTAAATAAATAACACAAGCGCCTAATACCTCATAACCTGAAGAACTAACTAGCAACTCTTTTAAATGAATAAATATTTTATGAATAACACAAGCGCCTATAACCTCATGACTCAGGGTGCTTACCTGCTACTCTGTTAAAGAAATAATTTTTAATGAATAACACAAGCGCCTATCACCTTATGACCTCGGGCGCTTACTGGCCACTCTTTCAAAAAAATAATTATTAAAATAACACAAGCGCCTATCACCTTATGACCCAGGGCGCTTACTGGCCACTCTGTTGAATTCATTATTTTTAATAACACAAGCGCCTATCACCTCATTAACTGGGGCGCTTACTGGTCACTCTGTTAGATAAATAATTTTTAATGAATAACACAAGCGCCTATCAAATCATGACCTAAGGCGCGTACTGTCCACTCTTTTAAAAAAATAATTTCTTAAATAACACAAGCACCTATCAACTCATGACCCAAGGCGCTTCCTGGCCACTCTGTTAAATAAATAATTTTTAAAATAACACAGGCGCCTATCACCTAATGACCCGGGGCGCTTACTGGCCACTCCATTAAAAAATTACAGAAGCGCCTATCACCTTATGACCCGGGGCGCTTACTGGCCACTCCTTTAAATGAATAATTATTAATAAATAACACAAGCTCCTATCAGCGCATGACCTTGGGCACTTACTGGCCACTTTTTCAATTAAATAATAATTTTTAATAACACAAGCGCCTATCACCTTATGACCCGGGGCACTTACCTGCCAATCCGTTAAATGAATAATTTTTAATAAAAAACACAAGCGTCTATCATCTCATGACCCGGGGCTCTTACTGGCCACTCTTTGTAAAAAATTATTATTTCTTAAATCACACAAGCGCCTTTTACCTCTTGACTTGGTGCTTTTACTGGCCACTCTGTTCAATAAATAATTATCAAAATAACGCAAGTGCCTATCACTTGATGACCCAAGGCGCTTTCTGGCCACAATGTTAAATAAATAATTTTTAATAAACAACACAAGCGCCTTCTACCTCATGACCCTTGGCGCTTACTGGCCACACTGTTAAATAAACATTTTTAATTACACGAGCGCCTATCGACATATGACTCGGGGCGCTTACTGGCTACTCCGTTAAATAAATAATTTCCAATTACACGAGCGCCTATCACCTCATGACTCGGGGCGCTTACATGCCACTCGATTAATAACATTATTATTAATAAATAACAAAAGCGCCTATCATCTTATGACCCAGGTCACTTACTGGCCACTCTGTTTAATAAATAACACAAGCGCCTATCACTTCATGACCCGGGGCACTTACTGGCCACTTTTTTAAATAAATAAATATTTTATAAATGACACAAGCACCTATCACCTCATAACCTCGGGCGCTTACTCGCCACATTTTTAAATAAATAATTATTTTATATATAAAACAAGCGCCTATAACCTCATGACACAAGGCACTTATTTGCAAGTCTGTCATATAAATGATTATTATAATAACACAAGCGCCTATCAGCACATGACCTCAAGCGCTTACTGGCCACTCTTTTAAATAAATAATTATTTGATAAATAACACAAGCGCCTATCACCTTATGACTCGGGGCGCTTACTGGCCACTTTGTTTAAAACATTATTATTAATAAATAACACAAGCTCCTATCATCTTATGACCCGGGTCGCTTACCGGCCACTCTGTTAAATAAATAACACAAGAGCCTATCACCTCATGACCCGGGGCTTTTACTGGCCACTCTTTTAAATAAATAACTATTTTATAAATAAAACAAGCGCCTATAACTTCATGACCTAAGGTGCTTACGTGCAAGTCTGTTATATAAATATATATAATAATAACACAAGCGCCTATCAGCACATGACTTAGGGCGCTTACTGGCCACTCTTTAAAATATATTATTATTTTATGAATAACACAAGCGCCTATCACCTCATGACCCAGGGCGCTAACTGGCCACTCTGTTAATTGAATTATTTTAAAAATAACACAGGCACCTATCACCTCATGACCCGAGGCGCTAACTGGCCACTCTGTTAAATGAATAATTATCGAAATAACGCAAGCTCCTATCACTTGATGACACAAGGCGCTTTCTGGCCACTTTGTTACATAAAGAATTATTTAAATAAAACAAGCGCCTATCACCACATGACCCAAGGTGCTTACTGGCCACTCCGTTAAATGAATAATTTTTAATTACACGAGCGCCTATCGACATATGACTCGGGGCGCTTACTGGCTACTCCGTTAAATAAATAATTTCCAATTACACGAGCGCCTATCACCTCATGATTAGGGGCGCTTACTGGACAATCTGTTTAATACATTATTATTAATAAACAACACAAGCGCCTATTATCTTATCACCCGGGTTGCTAACTTGCCACTCTGTTAAATAAATAATTATTTTATAAGTAAAACAAGCGCCTATTACCTTATAATACAAGGCGCTTACTTGCAAGTCTGTTACATAAATAATTATTATAATAACACAAGCGCCTATCAGGACATGACTCTGGGCGCTTGCTGGCCACTCTTTTAAATAAATAATTATTTTTAAAATAACACAAGTGCCTATTACCTTATGACCCAGGGCGCTTACTGGCCACTCTGTTAAATAAAAAATTTTTCATAAATAACACAATCGCCTGTTACCTTATGACCCAAGGCGCTTACTGTCGAAACTGTTATGTAAATAACTATTATAATAACACAAGCGCCTATCATCACATGACCTGGGGCACTTACTTGCCACTCCGTTAAATAAATAACTCAAGCGCCTATTACCTACTGACCTAGAGCTCTTACTGGTCACTCTGTTAAAGAATCAATTTTTGATAACAAAAACGCCTATTACCTCATGACCCGGGGCGCTTGCTGGCCACTCTGTTACGTAATAATTATTTAAATAACACAAGCGCCTATCACCACATAAACCAAGGCGCTAACTGGCCACTTCGTTAAATAAATAACACAAGCGCCTATCACCTCATGACCTGAAGCACTTACTGAAATCTTTTTTGCATAAATAATTATTTTATAAATAACACAAGCGCCTATCACCTTGTGACGCAAGGCGCTTACTGACCAGTCTGTTATATAAATAATTTTTAAAATAACACAAGCGCCTATCACTTTACGACCCAGGGCGCTTACTGGCCACTCTGTTAAATTAATAATTTTTAATAACACAAGTGCCGATTACCTCGACAACCGAGGTGCTTACTGGCCACTCTGTTAAATTAATAATTATCAAAATAACGCAAGCGCCTATCACTTGATGACCCAAGGCGCTTTCTGGCCACTCTGTTAAATAAATAATTTTTAGAATAACACAGGCCCCTATTATCTTATGACCTAGGGCGCTTACTTACCACTCTGTTAAATAAATAATAGAAGCGCCTATAACCTTATGACCCGAGGCGATTACTGGCCACTCTTTCAAATAAATAATTATTAATAAATAACACAAGCCTCTATCACCTCATGACCCAGGGCACTTACTGGAAACTCCGTTGAATAAATAATTAATAAAATAACACAAGAGCCTATAACATTATGACCCAGGGCACTTACTGGCCACTTTTTTAAATAAATAAATATTTTATAAATGACACAAGCACCTATCACCTCATAACCTCGGGCGCTTACTCGCCACTTTTTGAAATAAATAATTATTTTATATATAAAACAAGCGCCTATAACCTCATGACCCAAGGCACTTATTTGCAAGTCTGTCATATAAATGATTATTATAATAACACAAGCGCCTATCAGCACATGACCTCAAGCGCTTACTGGCCACTTTTAAATAAATAATTATTTGATAAATAACACAAGCGCCTATCACCTTATGACTCGGGGCGCTTACTGGCCACTCTGTTTAAAACATTAATATTAACAAATAACACAAGCTCCTATCATCTTATGACCCGGGTCGCTTACTGGCCACTCTGTTAAATAAATAACACAAGAGCCTATCACCTCATGACCCGGGGCTTTTACTGGCCACTCTTTTAAATAAATAATTATTTTATAAATAAAACAAGCGCCTATAACTTCATGACCTAAGGTGCTTACGTGCAAGTCTGTTATATAAATATATATAATAATAACACAAGCGCCTATCAGCACATGACTTAGGGCGCTTACTGGCCACTTTTTAAAATATATTATTATTTTATGAATAACACAAGCGCCTATCACCTCATGACCCAGGGCGCTAACTGGCCACTCTGTTATATAAATAATTATTGAAATAACACAAGCGCCTATTACCTTCTGACCCAGGGCACTTACTGGCCACTCTGTTAATTGAATAATTTTAAAAATAACACAGGCACCTATCACCTCATGACCAGAGGCGCTAACTGGCCACTCTGTTAAATGAATAATTATCAAAATAACGCAAGCTCCTATCACTTGATGACACAAGGCGCTTTCTGGCCACTTTGTTACATAAAGAATTATTTAAATAAAACAAGCGCCTATCACCACATGACCCAAGGTGCTTACTGGCCACTCCGTTAAATGAATAATTTTTAATTACACGAGCGCCTATCACCTCATGATTAGGGGCGCTTACTGGACAATCTGTTTAATACATTATTATTAATAAATAACACAAGCGCCTATTATCTTATCACCCGGGTTGCTTACTTGCCACTCTGTTAAATAAATAATTATTTTATAAGTGAAACAAGCGCCTATCACCTCATGATACAAGGCGCTTACTTGCAAGTCTGTTACATAAATAATTATTATAATAACACAAGCGCCTATCAGGACATGACTCTGGGGCACTTACTTGCCACTCCGTTAAATAAATAACTCAAGCGCCTATTACCTACTGACCTAGAGCTCTTACTGGTCACTCTGTTAAAGAATCAATTTTTGATAACAAAAACGCCTATAACCTCATGACCCGGGGCGCTTGCTGGCCACTCTGTTAAATAAAGAATTTTTCATAAATAACACAAGCGCCTGTTACCTTATGACCCAAGGCGCTTACTGTCAAGACTGTTATGTAAATAACTATTATAATAACACAAGCGCCTATCATCACATGACCTGGGGCACTTACTTGCCACTCCGTTAAATAAATAACTCAAGCGCCTATTACCTACTGACCTAGAGCTCTTACTGGTCACTCTGTTAAAGAATCAATTTTTGATAACAAAAACGCCTATAACCTCATGACCCGGGGCGCTTGCTGGCCACTCTGTTACGTAATAATTATTTAAATAACACAAGCGCCTATCACCACATAAACCAAGGCGCTAACTGGCCACTTCGTTAAATAAATAACACAAGCGCCTATCACCTCATGACCTGAAGCACTTACTGAAATCTTTTTTGCATAAATAATTATTTTATAAATAACACAAGCGCCTATCACCTTGTGACGCAAGGCGCTTACTGACCAGTCTGTTAAATAAATAATTTTTAAAATAACACAAGCGCCTATCACTTTACGACCCAGGGCGCTTACTGGCCACTCTGTTAAATTAATAATTTTTAATAACACAAGTGCCGATTACCTCGACAACCGAGGTGCTTACTGGCCACTCTGTTAAATTAATAATTATCAAAATAACGCAAGCGCCTATCACTTGATGACCCAAGGCGCTTTCTAGCCACTCTGTTAAATAAATAATTTTTAGAATAACACAGGCCCCTATTATCTTAAGACCTAGGGCGCTTACTTACCACTCTGTTAAATAAATAATAGAAGCGCCTATAACCTTATGACCCGAGGCGATTACTGGCCACTCTTTTAAATAAATAATTATTAATAAATAACACAAGCCTCTATCACCTCATGACCCAGGGCACTTACTGGAAACTCAGTTGAATAAATAATTAATAAAATAACACAAGAGCCTATAACATTATGACCCAGGGCACTTACTGGCCACTTTATCTAATAAATAATTTTAAATAAATAACACAAGCGCCTATCACCTCATGACCTCGGGCGCTTACCTGCCACTCTGTTAAATAAAAAATTTTTCATAAATAACACAAGCGCCTATTACCTTATGACCCAAGGCGCTTACTGTCCAGACTGTTATGTAAATGATTATTATAATAACACAAGCGCCTATCATCACATGACCCGGGGCACTTACTTGCCACTCCGTTAAATAAATAAATCAAGCGCCTATTATTTTATGACCTGGAGCTCTTACTGGTCACTCTGTTAAATAATTAATTTTTGATAACAAAACCGCCTATAACCTCATGACACGGGGCGCTAGCTGGCCACTCTGTTACATCAATAATTATTGTAATAACACAAGCGCCTATCACATCATGACCCAAGGCGCTAACTGGCCAGTCTGTTATATAAACAATTATTAAAATAACACAAGCGCCTATCACCTCATGACCCAGGGCGCTTACTTGCCACTCTGTTAAATAAATAATTTTTAAAATAACACAGGTGCCTATCACCTCATGACTAGGGGCGCTTACTGGCCACTCTGATAAATAAATATCAGAAGCGCCTATCAACTTATGACCTGGGGCGCTCACTGGCGTTTCTTTATATATATAATTTTTAATAAATAACACAAGCACCTATTACCTCATCAACCGGGGCGCTTACTGGCCACTCTGATAAATAAATATCAAAAGCGCCTATCAACTTATGACCCGGGGCACTTACTGGCCGCTCTGTCAATTAAACAATTTTGGATAAATAACACAAGCGCCTATCACCTCATGACCTCGGGCGCTTTCTGGCCACTTTTTTGAATAAATAATTATTTTTTTAATAAAACAAGCTCCTATAACCTTATGACCCGGGGCGCTTAATGGCCACTCCGTTACATAAATAATTATTAAAATAACACAAGCGCCTATCATCACATGACCCTAAGCGCTCACCTGCCACTCTGTTAAATAAATAATTTTAAAAAAATAACACAAGCGCCTATCACCTTATGACCCAAGGCACTTACTGGCCAGTCTGTTATATGCATAATTATTATAATAACACAAGCGCCTATCACCTTATGACCCGGGGCGCTTACTTGCCACTCTGTTAAATAAATAATTTTTATAATAACACAGGCGCCTATCTCCTCATGACCCGGGGCGCTTACTGGCCACTTTGATAAATGAATATCAGAAGCGCCTATCAACTTATGACCTAGGGCGCTCACTGGCCACTCTTTATATATATAATTTTTAATAAATAACACAAGCAACTATTACCCCATCAACCAGGGCGCTTACTGGTTACTCTGTTAAATAAATAATTTTTTAAAATAACACAAGCGCCTATTACCTCATAACCTAAGGCACCTACTGGCCAGTCTGTTATATAAATTAATATTATAAGAACACAAGCGCCTATCATTACATGACCCAGGGCACTTACTGGCCACTCTGTTATTTAAAAAATTACTGAAATAACACAAGCGCCTATTACCTTATGACCCAGGGCGCTTACTGGCCACTCCGTTACATAAATAATTATTAAAATAACACAAGCGCCTATCACCACATGACCCAAGGCGCTTACTGGCCACTTCGTTAAATAAATAACACAAGCGCCTATTACCTTATGACCTGGAGCACTTACTGGCAACTCTTTTGCATAAATAATTATTTTATAAAAAACACAAGCGCTTATCACCTTATGACTCTAGGCGCTCACTGACCAGTCTGTTATATAAATAATTTTTAAAATAACACAAGCGCCTATCACCTCATGACCCGGGGCGCTTAAGAGCCACTATGTTAAATAAATAATTTTTAAAATAACACAGGCTTCTATCACCTCATGACCAAGGGCACTTACTGGAAACTCCGTTAAATAAATAATTAATAAAATACCACAAGAGCCTCCAACCTTATGACCCGGGGCACTTACTGGCCGCTCTGTCAAATAAACAATTTTAAATAAATAACACAAGCGCTCATCACCTCATGACCTCGATCGCTTACTGGCCACTTTTTTAAATAAATAATTATTTTTTTAATAAAACAAGCTCCTATAACCTTATGACCCAGGGCGCTTACTGGCCACTCCGTTACATAAATAATTATTAAAATAACACAAGCGCCTATCACCACATGACCCAAGGCGCTTACTGGCCACTTCGTTAAATAAATAACACAAGCGCCTATTACCTTATGACCTGGAGCACTTACTGGCAACTCTTTTGCATAAATAATTATTTTATAAATAACACAAGCGCCTATCACCTTGTGACGCAAGGCGCTTACTGACCAGTCTGTTATATAAATAATTTTTAAAATAACACAAGCGCCTATCACTTAACGACCCAGGGCGCTTACTGGCCACTCTGTTAAATTAATAATTTTTAATAACACAAGTGTCGATTACCTCGACAACCGAGGTGCTTACTGGCCACTCTGTTAAATTAATAATTATCAAAATAACGCAAGCGCCTATCACTTGATGACCCAAGGCGCTTTCTGGCCACTCTGTTAAATAAATAATTTTTAGAATAACACAGGCCCCTATTATCTTATGACCTAGGGCGCTTACTTACCACTCTAATAAATAAATAATAGAAGCGCCTATAACCTTATGACCTGAGGCGATTACTGGCCACTCTTTTAAATAAATAATTATTAATAAATAACACAAGCCTCTATCACCTCATGACCCAGGGCACTTACTGGAAACTCCGTTGAATAAATAATTAATAAAATAACACAAGAGCCTATAACATTATGACCCAGGGCACTTACTGGCCACTTTTTTAAATAAATAAATATTTTATAAATGACACAAGCACCTATCACCTCATAACCTCGGGCGCTTACTCGCCACTTTTTGAAATAAATAATTATTTTATATATAAAACAAGCGCCTATAACCTCATGACCCAAGGCACTTATTTGCAAGTCTGTCATATAAATGATTATTATAATAACACAAGCGCCTATCAGCACATGACCTCAAGCGCTTACTGGCCACTTTTAAATAAATAATTATTTGATAAATAACACAAGCGCCTATCACCTTATGACTCGGGGCGCTTACTGGCGACTCTGTTAAATAAATAATTATTCAAATAACACACGCACCTATTACCTTATGACCCTAGGCGCTCACTGGCCACTCTGTTAAAAAAATAATTTTTAAATAACACAAGCGCCTATCACCTCATAACCCGGGGCGCTTACTGGCCACTCTGTTAAATAAATATATATTAATAAATAACACAAGCGCCTATCACCACATGACCCAGGGCGCTTACTGGCCACTCTGTAAAATAAATACTTTAAAATTACTAAAGCTCCTATCACCTCGAATCCCGGGGCGCTTACTGGCCACTCTGTTAAATAAATAATTTTCAAAATAACGCAAGCGCCTATCACCTTATGACCCGGGTCGCTTACTGGCCACTCTGTTAAATAAATAACACAAGAGCCTATCACCTCATGACCCGGGGCTTTTACTGGCCACTCTTTTAAATAAATAATTATTTTATAAATAAAACAAGCGCCTATAACTTCATGACCTAAGGTGCTTACGTGCAAGTCTGTTATATAAATATATATAATAATAACACAAGCGCCTATCAGCACATGACTTAGGGCGCTTACTGGCCACTCTTTAAAATATATTATTATTTTATGAATAACACAAGCGCCTATCACCTCATGACCCAGGGCGCTAACTGGCCACTCTGTTATATAAATAATTACTGAAATAACACAAGCGCCTATTACCTTCTGACCCAGGGCACTTACTGGCCACTCTGTTAATTGAATAATTTTAAAAATAACACAGGCACCTATCACCTCATGACCAGAGGCGCTAACTGGCCACTCTGTTAAATGAATAATTATCAAAATAACGCAAGCTCCTATCACTTGATGACACAAGGCGCTTTCTGGCCACTTTGTTACATAAAGAATTATTTAAATAAAACAAGCGCCTATCACCACATGACCCAAGGTGCTTACTGGCCACTCCGTTAAATGAATAATTTTTAATTACACGAGCGCCTATTACCTCATGATTAGGGGCGCTTACTGGACAATCTGTTTAATACATTATTATTAATAAATAACACAAGCGCCTATTATCTTATCACCCGGGTTGCTTACTTGCCACTCTGTTAAATAAATAATTATTTTATAAGTGAAACAAGCGCCTATCACCTCATGATACAAGGCGCTTACTTGCAAGTCTGTTACATAAATAATTATTATAATAACACAAGCGCCTATCAGGACATGACTCTGGGCGCTTGCTGGCCACTCTTTTAAATAAATAATTATTTTTAAAATAACACAAGTGCCTATTACCTTATGACCCAGGGCGCTTACTGGCCACTCTGTTAAATAAAAAATTTTTCATAAATAACACAAGCGCCTGTTACCTTATGACCCAAGGCGCTTACTGTCGAGACTGTTATGTAAATAACTATTATAATAACACAAGCGCCTATCATCACATGACCTGGGGCACTTACTTGCCACTCCGTTAAATAAATAACTCAAGCGCCTATTACCTACTGACCTAGAGCTCTTACTGGTCACTCTGTTAAAGAATCAATTTTTGATAACAAAAACGCCTATAACCTCATGACCCGGGGCGCTTGCTGGCAACTCTGTTACGTAATAATTATTTAAATAACACAAGCGCCTATCACCACATAAACCAAGGCGCTAACTGGCCACTTCGTTAAATAAATAACACAAGCGCCTATCACCTCATGACCTGAAGCACTTACTGAAATCTTTTTTGCATAAATAATTATTTTATAAATAACACAAGCGCCTATCACCTTGTGACGCAAGGCGCTTACTGACCAGTCTGTTATATAAATAATTTTTAAAATAACACAAGCGCCTATCACTTTACGACCCAGGGCGCTTACTGGCCACTCTGTTAAATTAATAATTTTTAATAACACAAGTGCCGATTACCTCGACAACCGAGGTGCTTACTGGCCACTCTGTTAAATTAATAATTATCAATATAACGCAAGCGCCTATCACTTGATGACCCAAGGCGCTTTCTGGCCACTCTGTTAAATAAATAATTTTTAGAATAACACAGGCCCCTATTATCTTATGACCTAGGGCGCTTACTTACCACTCTGTTAAATAAATAATAGAAGCGCCTATAACCTTATGACCCAAGGCGATTACTGGCCACTCTTTTAAATAAATAATTATTAATAAATAACACAAGCCTCTATCACCTCATGACCCAGGGCACTTACTGGAAACTCAGTTGAATAAATAATTAATAAAATAACACAAGAGCCTATAACATTATGACCCAGGGCACTTACTGGCCACTTTATCTAATAAATAATTTTAAATAAATAACACAAGCGCCTATCACCTCATGACCTCGGGCGCTTACCTGCCACTCTGTTAAATAAAAAATTTTCCATAAATAACACAAGCGCCTATTACCTTATGACCCAAGGCGCTTACTGTCCAGACTGTTATGTAAATGATTATTATAATAACACAAGCGCCTATCAGCACATGACCTCAAGCGCTTACTGGCCACTTTTGAATAAATAATTATTTGATAAATAACACAAGCGCCTATCACCTTATGACTCGGGGCGCTTACTGGCCACTCTGTTTAAAACATTATTATTAACAAATAACACAAGCTCCTATCATCTTATGACCCGGGTCGCTTACTGGCCACTCTGTTAAATAAATAACACAAGAGCCTATCACCTCATGACCCGGGGCTTTTACTGGCCACTCTTTTAAATAAATAATTATTTTATAAATAAAACAAGCGCCTATAACTTCATGACCTAAGGTGCTTACGTGCAAGTCTGTTATATAAATATATATAATAATAACACAAGCGCCTATCAGCACATGACTTAGGGCGCTTACTGGCCACTCTTTAAAATATATTATTATTTTATGAATAACACAAGCGCCTATCACCTCATGACCCAGGGCGCTAACTGGCCACTCTGTTATATAAATAATTATTGAAATAACACAAGCGCCTATTACCTTCTGACCCAGGGCACTTACTGGCCAGTCTGTTATATGCATAATTATTATAATAACACAAGCGCCTATCACCTTATGACCCGGGGCGCTTACTTGCCACTCTGTTAAATAAATAATTTTTATAATAACACAGGCGCCTATCTCCTCATGACCCAGGGCGCTTACTGGCCACTCTGATAAATAAATATCAGAAGCGCCTATTAACTTATGACCTAGGGCGCTCACTGGCCACTCTTTATATATATAATTTTTAATAAATAACACAAGCAACTATTACCCCATCAACCAGGGCGCTTACTGGTTACACTGTTAAATAAATAATTTTTTAAAATAACACAAGCGCCTATTACCTCATAACCTAAGGCACCTACTTGCCAGTCTGCTATATAAATTAATATTATAAGAACACAAGCGCCTATCATTACATGACCCAGGGCACTTACTGGCCACTCTGTTATTTAAAAAATTACTGAAATAACACAAGCGCCTATTACCTTATGACCCAGGGCGCTTACTGGCCACTCCGTTACATAAATAATTATTAAAATAACACAAGCGCCTATCACCACATGACCCAAGGCGCTTACTGGCCACTTCGTTAAATAAATAACACAAGCGCCTATTACCTTATGACCTGGAGCACTTACTGGCAACTCTTTTGCATAAATAATTATTTTATAAAAAACACAAGCGCTTATCACCTTATGACTCTAGGCGCTCACTGACCAGTCTGTTATATAAATAATTTTTAAAATAACACAAGCGCCTATCACCTCATGACCCGGGGCGCTTAAGAGCCACTATGTTAAATAAATAATTTTTAAAATAACACAGGCTTCTATCACCTCATGACCAAGGGCACTTACTGGAAACTCCGTTAAATAAATAATTAATAAAATACCACAAGAGCCTCCAACCTTATGACCCGGGGCACTTACTGGCCGCTCTGTCAAATAAACAATTTTAAATAAATAACACAAGCGCTCATCACCTCATGACCTCGATCGCTTACTGGCCACTTTTTTAAATAAATAATTATTTTTTTAATAAAACAAGCTCCTATAACCTTATGACCCAGGGCGCTTACTGGCCACTCCGTTACATAAATAATTATTAAAATAACACAAGCGCCTATCACCACATGACCCAAGGCGCTTACTGGCCACTTCGTTAAATAAATAACACAAGCGCCTATTACCTTATGACCTGGAGCACTTACTGGCAACTCTTTTGCATAAATAATTATTTTATAAATAACACAAGCGCCTATCACCTTGTGACGCAAGGCGCTTACTGACCAGTCTGTTATATAAATAATTTTTAAAATAACACAAGCGCCTATCACTTAACGACCCAGGGCGCTTACTGGCCACTCTGTTAAATTAATAATTTTTAATAACACAAGTGTCGATTACCTCGACAACCGAGGTGCTTACTGGCCACTCTGTTAAATTAATAATTATCAAAATAACGCAAGCGCCTATCACTTGATGACCCAAGGCGCTTTCTGGCCACTCTGTTAAATAAATAATTTTTAGAATAACACAGGCCCCTATTATCTTATGACCTAGGGCGCTTACTTACCACTCTAATAAATAAATAATAGAAGCGCCTATAACCTTATGACCTGAGGCGATTACTGGCCACTCTTTTAAATAAATAATTATTAATAAATAACACAAGCCTCTATCACCTCATGACCCAGGGCACTTACTGGAAACTCCGTTGAATAAATAATTAATAAAATAACACAAGAGCCTATAACATTATGACCCAGGGCACTTACTGGCCACTTTTTTAAATAAATAAATATTTTATAAATGACACAAGCACCTATCACCTCATAACCTCGGGCGCTTACTCGCCACTTTTTGAAATAAATAATTATTTTATATATAAAACAAGCGCCTATAACCTCATGACCCAAGGCACTTATTTGCAAGTCTGTCATATAAATGATTATTATAATAACACAAGCGCCTATCAGCACATGACCTCAAGCGCTTACTGGCCACTTTTAAATAAATAATTATTTGATAAATAACACAAGCGCCTATCACCTTATGACTCGGGGCGCTTACTGGCCACTCTGTTTAAAACATTATTATTAACAAATAACACAAGCTCCTATCATCTTATGACCCGGGTCGCTTACTGGCCACTCTGTTAAATAAATAACACAAGAGCCTATCACCTCATGACCCGGGGCTTTTACTGGCCACTCTTTTAAATAAATAATTATTTTATAAATAAAACAAGCGCCTATAACTTCATGACCTAAGGTGCTTACGTGCAAGTCTGTTATATAAATATATATAATAATAACACAAGCGCCTATCAGCACATGACTTAGGGCGCTTACTGGCCACTCTTTAAAATATATTATTATTTTATGAATAACACAAGCGCCTATCACCTCATGACCCAGGGCGCTAACTGGCCACTCTGTTATATAAATAATTATTGAAATAACACAAGCGCCTATTACCTTCTGACCCAGGGCACTTACTGGCCAGTCTGTTATATGCATAATTATTATAATAACACAAGCGCCTATCACCTTATGACCCGGGGCGCTTACTTGCCACTCTGTTAAATAAATAATTTTTATAATAACACAGGCGCCTATCTCCTCATGACCCGGGGCGCTTACTGGCCACTCTGATAAATAAATATCAGAAGCGCCTATCAACTTATGACCTAGGGCGCTCACTGGCCACTCTTTATATATATAATTTTTAATAAATAACACAAGCAACTATTACCCCATCAACCAGGGCGCTTACTGGTTACTCTGTTAAATAAATAATTTTTTAAAATAACACAAGCGCCTATTACCTCATAACCTAAGGCACCTACTGGCCAGTCTGTTATATAAATTAATATTATAAGAACACAAGCGCCTATCATTACATGACCCAGGGCACTTACTGGCCACTCTGTTATTTAAAAAATTACTGAAATAACACAAGCGCCTATTACCTTATGACCCAGGGCGCTTACTGGCCACTCCGTTACATAAATAATTATTAAAATAACACAAGCGCCTATCACCACATGACCCAAGGCGCTTACTGGCCACTTCGTTAAATAAATAACACAAGCGCCTATAACCTTATGACCTGGAGCACTTACTGGAAACTCTTTTGCATAAATAATTATTTTATAAAAAACACAAGCGCTTATCACCTTATGACTCTAGGCGCTCACTGACCAGTCTGTTATATAAATAATTTTTAAAATAACACAAGCGCCTATCACCTCATGACCCGGGGCGCTTAAGAGCCACTATGTTAAATAAATAATTTTTAAAATAACACAGGCTTCTATCACCTCATGACCAAGGGCACTTACTGGAAACTCCGTTAAATAAATAATTAATAAAATACCACAAGAGCCTCCAACCTTATGACCCGGGGCACTTACTGGCCGCTCTGTCAAATAAACAATTTTAAATAAATAACACAAGCGCTCATCACCTCATGACCTCGATCGCTTACTGGCCACTTTTTTAAATAAATAATTATTTTTTTAATAAAACAAGCTCCTATAACCTTATGACCCAGGGCGCTTACTGGCCACTCCGTTACATAAATAATTATTAAAATAACACAAGCGCCTATCACCACATGACCCAAGGCGCTTACTGGCCACTTCGTTAAATAAATAACACAAGCGCCTATTACCTTATGACCTGGAGCACTTACTGGCAACTCTTTTGCATAAATAATTATTTTATAAAAAACACAAGCGCTTATCACCTTATGACTCTAGGCGCTCACTGACCAGTCTGTTATATAAATAATTTTTAAAATAACACAAGCGCCTATCACCTCATGACCCGGGGCGCTTAAGAGCCACTATGTTAAATAAATAATTTTTAAAATAACACAGGCTTCTATCACCTCATGACCTAGGGCACTTACTGGAAACTCCGTTAAATAAATAATAAATAAAATACCACAAGAGCCTCCAACCTTATGACCCAGGGCACTTACTGGCCGCTCTGTCAAATAAACAATTTTAAATAAATAACACAAGCGCTCATCACCTCATGACCTCGATCGCTTACTGGCCACTTTTTTAAATAAATAATTATTTTTTTAATAAAACAAGCTCCTATAACCTTATGACCCAGGGCGCTTACTGGCCACTCCGTTACATAAATAATTATTAAAATAACACAAGCGCCTATCACAACATGACCCAAGGCGCTTACTGGCCACTTCGTTAAATAAATAACACAAGCGCCTATTACCTTATGACCTGGAGCACTTACTGGCAACTATTTTGCATAAATAATTATTTTATAAAAAACACAAGCGCTTATCACCTTATGACTCTAGGCGCTCACTGACCAGTCTGTTATATAAATAATTTTTAAAATAACACGAGCGCCTATCACCTTATGACCCGGGGCGCTTAAGAGCCACTATATTAAATAAATAATTTTTAAAATAACACAGGCTTCTATCACCTCATGACCCAGGGCACTTACTGGAAACTCCGTTAAATAAATAATTAATAAAATAACACAAGAGCCTCCAACCTTATGACCCGGGGCACTTACTGGCCGCTCTGTCAAATAAACAATTTTAAATAATTAACACAAGTGCTCATCACCTCATGACCTCGATCGCTTACTGGCCACTTTTTTAAATAAATAATTATTTTTTTAATAAAACAAGCTCCTATTACCTTATGACCCATGGCGCTTACTGGCCAGTCTGTTATATGCATAATTATTATAATAACACAAGCGCCTATTAGCACATGACTTAGGGCGCTCACTGGCCACTTTTGAAAATAAATTATTATTTTATGAATAACACAAGCGCCTATCACCTCATGACCCGGCGCGCTTACTGGCCCCTCTGTTTAATATATATCAGAAGCGCCTATCAACTTATGACCTGGGGCGCTCACTGGCCACTCTTTATATATATAATTATTAATAAATAACACAAACACCTATTAACTCATCAACCGAGGCGCTTACTGGCCACTCTGTTATATAAATAATTTTTTAAAATAACACAAGCGCCTATTACCTCATAACCTAAGGCACCTACTGGCCAGTCTGTTATATAAATTAATAGTATAATAACACAAGCGCCTATTATTACATGACCCAGGGCACTTACTGGCCACTCTGTTGAATAAATAACAGAAGCGCCTATCACCTCATGAACTGAAGTGCTTACTGGCCACTCTTTTGAATAAATAATTATAAATAAATAACAAAAACGCCTATCACCTTATGACTTCGGGCTCTTACTGGCCACTTTTTTAAATAAATAATTATTTTATAAATAAAACAAGCGCTTATCACCTCATGACCCAAGGCGCTTACTTGCAAGCCTGTTATATAAATAATTATTATAATAACACAAGCGCCTATCAGCACATGACCACGGGCGCTTACTGGCCACTCTTTTAAATAAATAATTATTTTATAAATAACACAAGCGCCTATCGCCTCATGACTCAGGGCGCTTACTGGCCACTCTGTGAACTAAAAAATTTCTAATAAATAACACAAGCGCCTATTACCTTATGACCCATGGCGCTTACTGGCCAGACTGTTATGTAAATAATTATTATAATAACACAAGCGCCTATCATCACATGACCCTAAGCGCTCACCTGCCACTCTGTTAAATGAATAATTTTAAATAAATAACACAAGCGCCTATCACCTTATGACCCAAGGCGCTCACTGGCCAGTCTGTTATATGCATAATTATTATAATAACACAAGCGCCTATTAGCACATGACTTAGGGCGCTTACTGGCCACTTTTCAAAATAAATTATTATTTTATTAATAACACAAGCGCCTATCACCTCATGACCCGGGGCGCTTACTGGCCACTCTGTTTAATATATATAAAAAGCGCCTATCAACTTATGACCTGGGGCGCTCACTGGCCACTCTTTATATATATAATTATTAATAAATAACACAAACACCTATTACCTCATCAACCGGGGCGCTTACTGGCCACTCTGTTATATAAATAATTCTTTAAAATAACACAAGCGCCTATTACCTCATAACCTAAGGCACCTACTGGCCAGTCTGTTATATAAATTAATAGTATAATAACACAAGCGCCTATTATTACATGACCCAGGGCACTTACTGGCCACTCCGTTAAATAAATAACAGAAGCGCCTATCACCTCATGACCTGGGGCGCTTACTGGCCACTCTTTTAAATAAATAATTATTAATAAATAACAAAAACGCCTATCACCTTATGACCTCGGGCTCTTACTGGCCACTTTTTTAAATAAATAATTATTTTATAAATAAAACAAGCGCTTATCACCTCATGACCCAAGGCGCTTTCTTGCAAGCCTGTTATATGAATAATTATTATAATAATACAAGCGCCTATCAGCACATGACCTCGGGCGCTTACCGGCCACTTTTTTGAATAAATAATTATTTTATAAATAACACAAGCGCCTATCGCCTCATGACTCAGGGCGCTTACTGGCCACTCTGTTTAAAACATTATTATTAATAAATAACACAAGCTCCTATCATCTTATGACCCGGGTCGCTTACTGGCCACTCTGTTAAATAAATAACACAAGCGCCTATCACCTCATGACCCGGGGCTTTTACTGGCCACTCTTTTAAATAAATAATTATTTTATAAATAAAACAAGCGCCTATAACTTCATAACCCAAGGTGCTTACTTGCAAGTCTGTTGAATAAATAATCATTATAATAACACAAGCGCCTATCAGCACATGACTTAGGGCGCTTACTGGCCACTCTTCAAAATAAATTATTATTTTATGAATAACACAAGCGCCTATCACCTCATAACCCAGGGCGCTAACTGGCCACTCTGTTATATAAATAATTATTGAAATAACACAAGCGCCTATTACCTTCTGACCCAGGGCACTCATTGGCCACTCTGTTAATTAAATAATTTTAAAAATAACACAGGCACCTATCACCTCATGACCCGAGGCGCTAACTGGCCACTCTGTTAAATGAATAATTATCAAAATAACGCAAGCGCCTATCACTTAATGACACAAGGCGCTTTCTGGCCACTCTGTTACATAAAGAATTATTTAAATAAAACAAGCGCCTATCATCTTATGACCCAGGTCGCTTACTGGCCACTCTGTTAAATGAATAACACAAGCGCCTATCACCTCATGACCCGAGTATCTTACTGGCCACTCTTTTAAATAAATAATTATTTGATAAATAACACAAGCGCATATCACCTCATAACCTCGGGCGCTTACTGGCCACTCTCTTGAATAAATAATTATTTTATAAGTAAAACAAGCGCCTATCACCTCATGATACAAGGCGCTTACTTGCAAGTCTGTTACATAAATTATTATTATAATAACACAAGCGCCTATCAGGACATGACTTTGGGCGCTTGCTGGCCACTCTTTTAAATAAATAATTATTTTTTAAATAACACAAGCGCCTATCACCTTATGACCCAGGCGCTTACTGGCCACTCCGTTACATAAACAATTATAAAAATATTACAATCGCCTATCACCACATGACCTGAGGCGCTTACTGGCCACTTTGTTAAATAAATAACACAAGGGCCTATTATCTCATGACCTGGAGCACTTACTGGGAACTCTTTTAAATGGATAATTATTTCATAAATAACACAAGAACCTATAACCTTTAACCCGGGGCGCTTCCTGGCCCTTTTGTTAAAAAATAATTTCTAAAAATAACAGAAGCGCCTATCACCGCATGTCCTTTCACGCTTACTGGCCACATTTTAAAATGAATAAATATTAAAATGAAACAAGCGCCTATCACCTTATGACCAAGGGCGCTTACTGGCCACTTTGTTAAATAGATAATTTTTATTAACTCAAGCGCTCATCTCCTTACGACTAGGGCGCTTGCTGGCCACTCTTTTAAAAAAATAATTATTTTATACATAACAGAAGCGCCTATAACCTCAAGACACAGAGTGCTTACCTGCCACTCTGTTAAATAAATAATTTTTAATAAATAACACAAGCGCCTATCACCTTATGTCCTCAGGCGCTTACTGTTCTTTCTTTTAAAAAAATAATTATCAAAATAACACAAGTGCCTATCACCTTATGACCCAGGGCGCCTACTGGCCACTCTGTTAAATTAATAATTTGTCATAGAACAAGCGCCTATTACCTCATCAACCGGGGCGCTTACTGGCCAGTCTGTTATATAAATAATTATTAAAATAAAACAACGCCTATCACCTCAAGACCCAAGGTGCTTACTGGCCACTCTGTTTATTAAATAATTTTTAAAATAACACAGGCACCTATCACCTCATGACCCGAGGCGCTAACTGGCCACTCTGTTAAGGTGGCTCATCACGATGGTGCCGTATCAAGCAGGGGCACCGGGGGGGCTTTTCTATAAATTATAAATTTACTGAATATAAACCAATAAAAAGACAGTTAGTGGTTTGTGCCATGTCTTATTGATGATTTATGAGCAAGAAAATGCGAAAAAATTCCGTAATTGAAAAAAGTTACTATTGATAGGGTATCGAAAAACCTGCGTACGTCCCTATCCAAGCAGACGAACTCGCGCGTGTGCCTCAGCTCCAGCACCTGTCAACTTTCTAATACTTGTTTTGTGTGTATTTTTTTACCACTAAATATTAAATTAATGCTTGTAAAAAATGAATTCTAATTTTCAATGGAAGCATTAGTTAGTGATTTTTTACAAACAGAAATCACAGAATCACTTCATAACGCTGTGGAAGATGTGCGAGTTCTCAGAAATTTGTTAGTTAAATTAGGAATAAGTGATGATATTATAAGGGAAAAATCTCAAAGTATTTCTTATATTTTGAAACAGAAAAACGAAGAAGCAGCTGTTTCTTTGAATAAAGCGTCTTTACTAGAGTACAAAAATAATATTTCAAATGGGATGATGCTGAAAATGGCTAAGGCGCAAGTAAATAAATCTATTTTAAATGAAGTATTTACGAAAAGTGGAGAAAAAGGACTAAGGCTTTTTCTAAGCGAGAATGTTGGAGAAAAGCCACGGGTGACTACTAACACAAAAGTATTAGACAAAATAAGCTAAATATTTGTTTGTAATGAAAAATAAAGGATATTTTATTTGATTAGATTTTATATTATTTATGGCGTTATTGCTATGTTGTCATCAAATGAACAATTAATATAAAAGTTTTATATTCAACTATTTTTTATTCAACCTATTTATTTAAATTATTGTTATTTAATATTTTTACACAAAGTTTTTGCAATAATATGCGTTCAAAACCGAGCATGACATTCCAGTTTTAGATGTGAACAATATTTTTACAATTTTTTTGCCCACATTCTTATATATGACATTTGAATCTCCCGGGCTAGCGCCAAGAATCAAAATTGAGGTTATCCTGCGGTTAGAACTTTCAAGACATTATATCTTTTTGTTTTTACCGATAATCTTGGACTTTTGCGATTTTGTTAGAAAGAGGATTATTCAAACTACTTGCTCTCAGTTCCTGGAGACTGTGGCCCGACTTTTAGCCTACGAAATCTAACACTTTCGGTGAAAAAATCAGACTGCTCCATAAGACCAATGCTAAAATTTCAAACTTTCAATATGATTATTTTTCGATTTTGGCCGGCAACATGCCCTAAAATTTTAACTGTACATCCGTTTAGTCATATTTTAACATAAATTTCAATTTGGGTGCAATGGCTCGACTTTCAAAAATGTGATAAGCCACCTTAAATGAATAACAGAAGCGCCTATCACCTTATGACCCGGGGCGCTTACTGGCCACTCTTTTGAATAAATAATTATTAATAAATAACACAAGCGCCTATTAGCGCATGACCTAAGGCACTTACTGGTCACTTTTTCAAATGAATAATAATTTTATAACTAACACAAGTGCCTATCACCTTATGACCCAGAGTCTTACTGGCCACTCTGTTAAATTAATAATTTTTAATAACCCAAGCGCCTATTACCTTATAACCCGGGGTGCTTACCTGCCACTCCGTTATATAAATAATTTTTAATAATTAACACAAGCGCCTATCACCTAATGACCTCGGGCGCTCACTGGCCACTTTTTCAAAATAATTATTATTAAAATAACACAAGCGCCTATCACCTTATGACCCAGGGTGCTTACTGGCCACTCTGTTAAATTAATTATTTTTAATAACCCAAGCGCCTATTACCTTATAACCCGGGGTGCTTACCTGCCACTCCGTTATATAAATAATTTTTAATAATTAACACAAGCGCCTATCACCTAATGACCTCGGGCGCTCACTGGCCACTTTTTCAAAATAATTATTATTAAAATAACACAAGCGCCTATCACCTTATGACCCAGGGCACTTACTGGCCACTCTGTTATTTAAAAAATTACTGAAATAACACAAGCGCCTATTACCTTATGACCCAGGGCGCTTACTGGCCACTCCGTTACATAAATAATTATTAAAATAACACAAGCGCCTATCACCACATGACCCAAGGCGCTTACTGGCCACTTCGTTAAATAAATAACACAAGCGCCTATTACCTTATGACCTGGAGCACTTACTGGCAACTCTTTTGCATAAATAATTATTTTATAAAAAACACAAGCGCTTATCACCTTATGACTCTAGGCGCTCACTGACCAGTCTGTTATATAAATAATTTTTAAAATAACACAAGCGCCTATCACCTCATGACCCGGGGCGCTTAAGAGCCACTATGTTAAATAAATAATTTTTAAAATAACACAGGCTTCTATCACCTCATGACCAAGGGCACTTACTGGAAACTCCGTTAAATAAATAATTAATAAAATACCACAAGAGCCTCCAACCTTATGACCCGGGGCACTTACTGGCCGCTCTGTCAAATAAACAATTTTAAATAAATAACACAAGCGCTCATCACCTCATGACCTCGATCGCTTACTGGCCACTTTTTTAAATAAATAATTATTTTTTTAATAAAACAAGCTCCTATAACCTTATGACCCAGGGCGCTTACTGGCCACTCCGTTACATAAATAATTATTAAAATAACACAAGCGCCTATCACCACATGACCCAAGGCGCTTACTGGCCACTTCGTTAAATAAATAACACAAGCGCCTATTACCTTATGACCTGGAGCACTTACTGGCAACTCTTTTGCATAAATAATTATTTTATAAAAAACACAAGCGCTTATCACCTTATGACTCTAGGCGCTCACTGACCAGTCTGTTATATAAATAATTTTTAAAATAACACAAGCGCCTATCACCTCATGACCCGGGGCGCTTAAGAGCCACTATGTTAAATAAATAATTTTTAAAATAACACAGGCTTCTATCACCTCATGACCTAGGGCACTTACTGGAAACTTCGTTAAATAAATAATTAATAAAATACCACAAGAGCCTCCAACCTTATGACCCGGGGCACTTACTGGCCGCTCTGTCAAATAAACAATTTTAAATAAATAACACAAGCGCTCATCACCTCATGACCTCGATCGCTTACTGGCCACTTTTTTAAATAAATAATTATTTTTTTAATAAAACAAGCTCCTATAACCTTATGACCCAGGGCGCTTACTGGCCACTCCGTTACATAAATAATTATTAAAATAACACAAGCGCCTATCACCACATGACCCAAGGCGCTTACTGGCCACTTCGTTAAATAAATAACACAAGCGCCTATTACCTTATGACCTGGAGCACTTACTGGCAACTCTTTTGCATAAATAATTATTTTATAAAAAACACAAGCGCTTATCACCTTATGACTCTAGGCGCTCACTGACCAGTCTGTTATATAAATAATTTTTAAAATAACACAAGCGCCTATCACCTTATGACCCGGGGCGCTTAAGAGCCACTATATTAAATAAATAATTTTTAAAATAACACAGGCTTCTATCACCTCATGACCCAGGGCACTTACTGGAAACTCCGTTAAATAAATAATTAATAAAATAACACAAGAGCCTCCAACCTTATGACCCGGGGCACTTACTGGCCGCTCTGTCAAATAAACAATTTTAAATAATTAACACAAGTGCTCATCACCTCATGACCTCAATCGCTTACTGGCCACTTTTTTAAATAAATAATTATTTTTTTAATAAAACAAGCTCCTATTACCTTATGACCCATGGCGATTACTGGCCAGTCTGTTATATGCATAATTATTATAATAACACAAGCGCCTATTAGCACTTGACTTAGGGCGCTCACTGGCCACTTTTGAAAATAAATTATTATTTTATGAATAACACAAGCGCCTATCACCTCATGACCCGGCGCGCTTACTGGCCCCTCTGTTTAATATATATCAGAAGCGCCTATCAACTTATGACCTGGGGCGCTCACTGGCCACTCTTTATATATATAATTATTAATAAATAACACAAACACCTATTACCTCATCAACCGGGGCGCTTACTGGCCACTCTGTTATATAAATAATTTTTTAAAATAACACAAGCGCCTATTACCTCATTAACTAAGGCACCTACTGGCCAGTCTGTTATATGAATTAATAGTATAATAACACAAGCGCCTATTATTACATGACCCAGGGCACTTACTGGCCACTCTGTTGAATAAATAACAGAAGCGCCTATCACCTCATGAACTGAAGTGCTTACTGGCCACTCTTTTGAATAAATAATTATAAATAAATAACCAAAACGCCTATCACCTTATGACTTCGGGCTCTTACTGGCCACTTTTTTAAATAAATAATTATTTTATAAATAAAACAAGCGCTTATCACCTCATGACCCAAGGCGCTTACTTGCAAGCCTGTTATATAAATAATTATTATAATAACACAAGCGCCTATCAGCACATGACCACGGGCGCTTACTGGCCACTCTTTTAAATAAATAATTATTTTATAAATAACACAAGCGCCTATCGCCTCATGACTCAGGGCGCTTACTGGCCACTCTGTAAACTAAAAAATTTCTAATAAATAACACAAGCGCCTATTACCTTATGACCCATGGCGCTTACTGGCCAGACTGTTATGTAAATAATTATTATAATAACACAAGCGCCTATCATCACATGACCCTAAGCGCTCACCTGCCACTCTGTTAAATAAATAATTTTAAATAAATAACACAAGCGCCTATCACCTTATGACCCAAGGCACTTACTGGCCAGTCTGTTATATGCATAATTATTATAATAACACAAGCGCCTATTAGCACATGACTTAGGGCGCTTACTGGCCACTTTTCAAAATAAATTATTATTTTATGAATAACACAAGCGCCTATCACCTCATGACCCGGGGCGCTTACTGGCCACTCTGTTTAATATATATAAAAAGCGCCTATCAACTTATGACCTGGGGCGCTCACTGGCCACTCTTTATATATATAATTATTAATAAATAACACAAACACCTATTACCTCATCAACCGGGGCGCTTACTGGCCACTCTGTTATATAAATAATTCTTTAAAATAACACAAGCGCCTATTACCTCATAACCTAAGGCACCTACTGGCCAGTCTGTTATATAAATTAATAGTATAATAACACAAGCGCCTATTATTACATGACCCAGGGCACTTACTGGCCACTCCGTTAAATAAATAACAGAAGCGCCTATCACCTCATGACCTGGGGCGCTTACTGGCCACTCTTTTAAATAAATAATTATTAATAAATAACAAAAACGCCTATCACCTTATGACCTCGGGCTCTTACTGGCCACTTTTTTAAATAAATAATTATTTTATAAATAAAACAAGCGCTTATCACCTCATGACCCAAGGCGCTTTCTTGCAAGCCTGTTATATGAATAATTATTATAATAATACAAGCGCCTATCAGCACATGACCTCGGGCGCTTACCGGCCACTTTTTTGAATAAATAATTATTTTATAAATAACACAAGCGCCTATCGCCTCATGACTCAGGGCGCTTACTGGCCACTCTGTTTAAAACATTATTATTAATAAATAACACAAGCTCCTATCATCTTATGACCCGGGTCGCTTACTGGCCACTCTGTTAAATAAATAACACAAGCGCCTATCACCTCATGACCCGGGGCTTTTACTGGCCACTCTTTTAAATAAATAATTATTTTATAAATAAAACAAGCGCCTATAACTTCATAACCCAAGGTGCTTACTTGCAAGTCTGTTGAATAAATAATCATTATAATAACACAAGCGCCTATCAGCACATGACTTAGGGCGCTTACTGGCCACTCTTCAAAATAAATTATTATTTTATGAATAACACAAGCGCCTATCACCTCATAACCCAGGGCGCTAACTGGCCACTCTGTTATATAAATAATTATTGAAATAACACAAGCGCCTATTACCTTCTGACCCAGGGCACTCATTGGCCACTCTGTTAATTAAATAATTTTAAAAATAACACAGGCACCTATCACCTCATGACCCGAGGCGCTAACTGGCCACTCTGTTAAATGAATAATTATCAAAATAACGCAAGCGCCTATCACTTAATGACACAAGGCGCTTTCTGGCCACTCTGTTACATAAAGAATTATTTAAATAAAACAAGCGCCTATCATCTTATGACCCAGGTCGCTTACTGGCCACTCTGTTAAATGAATAACACAAGCGCCTATCACCTCATGACCCGAGTATCTTACTGGCCACTCTTTTAAATAAATAATTATTTGATAAATAACACAAGCGCATATCACCTCATAACCTCGGGCGCTTACTGGCCACTCTCTTGAATAAATAATTATTTTATAAGTAAAACAAGCGCCTATCACCTCATGATACAAGGCGCTTACTTGCAAGTCTGTTACATAAATTATTATTATAATAACACAAGCGCCTATCAGGACATGACTTTGGGCGCTTGCTGGCCACTCTTTTAAATAAATAATTATTTTTTAAATAACACAAGCGCCTATCACCTTATGACCCAGGCGCTTACTGGCCACTCCGTTACATAAACAATTATAAAAATATTACAATCGCCTATCACCACATGACCTGAGGCGCTTACTGGCCACTTTGTTAAATAAATAACACAAGGGCCTATTATCTCATGACCTGGAGCACTTACTGGGAACTCTTTTAAATGGATAATTATTTCATAAATAACACAAGAACCTATAACCTTTAACCCGGGGCGCTTCCTGGCCCTTTTGTTAAAAAATAATTTCTAAAAATAACAGAAGCGCCTATCACCGCATGTCCTTTCACGCTTACTGGCCACATTTTAAAATGAATAAATATTAAAATGAAACAAGCGCCTATCACCTTATGACCAAGGGCGCTTACTGGCCACTTTGTTAAATAGATAATTTTTATTAACTCAAGCGCTCATCTCCTTACGACTAGGGCGCTTGCTGGCCACTCTTTTAAAAAAATAATTATTTTATACATAACAGAAGCGCCTATAACCTCAAGACACAGAGTGCTTACCTGCCACTCTGTTTAATAAATAATTTTTAATAAATAACACAAGCGCCTATCACCTTATGTCCTCAGGCGCTTACTGTTCTTTCTTTTAAAAAAATAATTATCAAAATAACACAAGTGCCTATCACCTTATGACCCAGGGCGCCTACTGGCCACTCTGTTAAATTAATAATTTGTCATAGAACAAGCGCCTATTACCTCATCAACCGGGGCGCTTACTGGCCAGTCTGTTATATAAATAATTATTAAAATAAAACAACGCCTATCACCTCAAGACCCAAGGTGCTTACTGGCCACTCTGTTTATTAAATAATTTTTAAAATAACACAGGCACCTATCACCTCATGACCCGAGGCGCTAACTGGCCACTCTGTTAAGGTGGCTCATCACGATGGTGCCGTATCAAGCAGGGGCACCGGGGGGGCTTTTCTATAAATTATAAATTTACTGAATATAAACCAATAAAAAGACAGTTAGTGGTTTGTGCCATGTCTTATTGATGATTTATGAGCAAGAAAATGCGAAAAAATTCCGTAATTGAAAAAAGTTACTATTGATAGGGTATCGAAAAACCTGCGTACGTCCCTATCCAAGCAGACGAACTCGCGCGTGTGCCTCAGCTCCAGCACCTGTCAACTTTCTAATACTTGTTTTGTGTGTATTTTTTTACCACTAAATATTAAATTAATGCTTGTAAAAAATGAATTCTAATTTTCAATGGAAGCATTAGTTAGTGATTTTTTACAAACAGAAATCACAGAATCACTTCATAACGCTGTGGAAGATGTGCGAGTTCTCAGAAATTTGTTAGTTAAATTAGGAATAAGTGATGATATTATAAGGGAAAAATCTCAAAGTATTTCTTATATTTTGAAACAGAAAAACGAAGAAGCAGCTGTTTCTTTGAATAAAGCGTCTTTACTAGAGTACAAAAATAATATTTCAAATGGGATGATGCTGAAAATGGCTAAGGCGCAAGTAAATAAATCTATTTTAAATGAAGTATTTACGAAAAGTGGAGAAAAAGGACTAAGGCTTTTTCTAAGCGAGAATGTTGGAGAAAAGCCACGGGTGACTACTAACACAAAAGTATTAGACAAAATAAGCTAAATATTTGTTTGTAATGAAAAATAAAGGATATTTTATTTGATTAGATTTTATATTATTTATGGCGTTATTGCTATGTTGTCATCAAATGAACAATTAATATAAAAGTTTTATATTCAACTATTTTTTATTCAACCTATTTATTTAAATTATTGTTATTTAATATTTTTACACAAAGTTTTTGCAATAATATGCGTTCAAAACCGAGCATGACATTCCAGTTTTAGATGTGAACAATATTTTTACAATTTTTTTGCCCACATTCTTATATATGACATTTGAATCTCCCGGGCTAGCGCCAAGAATCAAAATTGAGGTTATCCTGCGGTTAGAACTTTCAAGACATTATATCTTTTTGTTTTTACCGATAATCTTGGACTTTTGCGATTTTGTTAGAAAGAGGATTATTCAAACTACTTGCTCTCAGTTCCTGGAGACTGTGGCCCGACTTTTAGCCTACGAAATCTAACACTTTCGGTGAAAAAATCAGACTGCTCCATAAGACCAATGCTAAAATTTCAAACTTTCAATATGATTATTTTTCGATTTTGGCCGGCAACATGCCCTAAAATTTTAACTGTACATCCGTTTAGTCATATTTTAACATAAATTTCAATTTGGGTGCAATGGCTCGACTTTCAAAAATGTGATGAGCCACCTTAAATGAATAACAGAAGCGCCTATCACCTTATGACCCGGGGCGCTTACTGGCCACTCTTTTGAATAAATAATTATTAATAAATAACACAAGCGCCTATTAGCGCATGACCTAAGGCACTTACTGGTCACTTTTTCAAATGAATAATAATTTTATAACTAACACAAGTGCCTATCACCTTATGACCCAGAGTCTTACTGGCCACTCTGTTAAATTAATAATTTTTAATAACCCAAGCGCCTATTACCTTATAACCCGGGGTGCTTACCTGCCACTCCGTTATATAAATAATTTTTAATAATTAACACAAGCGCCTATCACCTAATGACCTCGGGCGCTCACTGGCCACTTTTTCAAAATAATTATTATTAAAATAACACAAGCGCCTATCACCTTATGACCCAGGGTGCTTACTGGCCACTCTGTTAAATTAATTATTTTTAATAACACAAGCGCCTATCACCTCATTAACCGAAGCGCTTACTGGCCACTCTGATAAATTAATGATTTTTAATAACACAAGCGCCTATCACCTCATAAACCGGGGCGCTTACCTGCCACTCTGTTGAATGAATAATTTTTAATAAATAACACAAGTGCCTATCACTTCATGAACTCGGGCGCATACTGGCCACTTTTTTAAATAAATAATTATTTTATAAATAACAAAAACGCCTATCACCGTATGACCTCGGGCTCTTACTGGCCACTCTTTTAAATAAATAATTATTTTATAAATAAAACAAGCGCCTATCACCTTATGACCCAGGGCGCTTACTGGCCACTCTGTTAAATAAAAAATTTTTCATAAATAACACAAGCGCCTGTAACCTTATGACACAACGCGCTTACTGTCGAGACAATTATGTAAATAATTATTATAATATCACAAGCGCCTATCATCACATGACCTGGGGCACTTACTTGCCACTCCGTTAAATAAATAACTCAAGCGCCTATTACCTTATGACCTAGAGCTCTTACTGGTCACTCTGTTAAAGAATCAATTTTTGATAACGAAAACGCCTATAACCTCATGACCCGGGGCGTTTGCTGGCCACTCTGTTACGTAATAATTATTAAAATAACACAAGCGCCTATCACCACATAAACCAAGGCGCTAACTAGCCACTTCGTTAAATAAATAACACAAGCACCTATCACCTTATGACCTGAAGCACTTACTGGAAACTTTTTTGCATAAATAATTATTTTATAAATAACACAAGCGCCTATCACCTTATGACGCAAGGCGCTTACTGACCAGTCTGTTATATAAATAATTTTTAAAATAACACAAGCGCCTATCACCTTATGACCCAGGGCGCTTACTGGCCACTCTGTTAAATTAATAATTTCTAATAACACAAGCGCCTATTACCTCGACAACCGAGGTGCTTACTGGCCACTCTGTTAAATAAATAATTATTAAAATAACGCAAGCGCCTATCACTTGATGACCCAAGGCGCTTACTGACCAGTCTGTTATATAAATAATTTTTAAAATAACACAAGCGCCTATCACCTTATGACCCGGGGCGCTTACCTGCCACTCTGTTAAATAAAAAATTTTCCATAAATAACACAAGCGCCTATTACCTTATGACCCAAGGCGCTCACTGTCCAGACTGTTATGTAAATAATTATTATAATAACACAAGCACCTATCATTACATGACCCGGGGCACTTACTTGCCACTCCGTTAAATAAATAACTCAAGCGCCTATTATTTTATGACCTAGAGCTCTCACTGGTGACTCTGTTAAATAATTAATTTTTGATAACAAAACCGCCTATAACCTCATGACCCGGGGCGCTAGCTGGCCACTCTGTTACATAAATAATTATTGTAATAACACAAGCGCCTATCACCTTATGACCCAAGGCGCTAACTGGCCAGTCTGTTATATAAACAATTATTAAAATAACACAAGCGCCTACCACCTCATGACCCGGGGCGCTTACTTGCCACTCTGATAAATAAATATCAGAAGCGCCTATCAACTTATGACCTCGGGCGCTCACTGGCCACTCTTTATATATATAATTTTTAATAAATAACACAAGCACCTATTACCTCATCAACCGGGGCGCTTACTGGCCACTCTGTTAAATAAATAATTTTTTAAAATAACACAAGCGCCTATTACCTCATAACCACAGGCACCTACTGGCCAGTCTGTTATATAAATTAATAGTATAATAACACAAGTGCCTATCATTACATGACCCAGGGCACTTACTGGACACTTTGTTATATGAAAATTATTGTAATAACACAAGCGCCTATTACCTAATGACCCAGGGCGCTAACTGGCCACTCCGTTACATAAATAATTATTAAAATAACACAAGCGCCTATCACCACATAACCCAAGGCGCTTACTGGCCACTTCGTTAAATAAATAACACAAGCGCCTATTACCTCATGACCTGGAGCACTTACTGGCAACTCTTTTGCATAAATAATTATTTCATAAAAAACACAAGCGCTTATCACCTTATGACCCTAGGCGCTCACTGACCAGTCTGTTATATAAATAATTTTTAAAATAACACAAGTGCCTATCACCTCATGACCCGTAGCGCTTAAAAGCCACTATGTTAAATAAATAATTTTTAAAATAACACAGGCTTCTATCACCTTATGACCCAGGGCACTTACTGGGAACTCCGTTAAATAGATAATTAATAAAATAACACAAGAGCCTCCAACCTTATGACCCGGGGCACTTACTGGCCGCTCTGTCAAATAAACAATTTTAAATAAATAACACAAGCGCCTATCACCTCATGACCTCGGGCGCTTACTGGCCACTTTTTCAAATAAATAATTATTTTTCTTTAATAAAACAAGCTCCTATAACCTTATGACCCGGGGCGCTAACCTGCCACTCTGTGAAATAAAAAATTTCTAATAAATATTACAAGCGCCTATTACCTCATGACCCATGGCGCTAACTGGCCAGACTGTTATGTAAATATTTATTATAATAACACAAGCGCCTATCATCACATAACCCTAAGCGCTTACCTGCCACTCTGTTAAATAAATAATTTTGAATAAATAACACAAGCGCCTATCACCTTATGACCCAAGGCGCTAACTGGCCAGTCTGTTATATAAACAATTATTAAAATAACACAAGCGCCTATCACCTCATGACCCGGGGCGCTTCCTTGCCACTCTGTTAAATAAATAATTTTTAAAATAACACAGGCGCCTATCACCTCATGACCCGGGGCGTTTACTGGCCACTCTGATAAATAAATATCAGAAGCGCCTATCAACTTATGACCTGGGGCGCTCACTGGCCACTCTTTATATATATAATTTTTAATAAATAACACAAGCACCTATTACCTCATTAACTGGGGCACTTACTAGCCACTCTGTTAAATAAATAATTTTTTAAAATAACACAAGCGCCTTTTACCTCATAACCTAAGGCACCTACTGGCCCGTCTGTTATATAAATTAATAGTATAATAACCCAAGCGCCTATCATTACATGACCCAGGGCACTTACTGGTAACTCTGTTATATAAAAATTTATTAAAATAACACAAGCGCCTATTACCTAATGACCCAGGGTGCTTACTGGCCACTCCGTTACATAAATAATTATTAAAATAACACAAGCGCATATCACCACATGACCCAAGGCGCTTACTGGCCACTTCGTTAAATAAATAACACAAGCGCCTATTACCTCATGACCTGGAGCACTTACTGGCAACTCTTTTAAATAAATAATTATTTTATAAAAAACACAAGCGCTTATCGTCTTATGACCCTAGGCGCTCACTGACCAGTCTGTTATATGAATAATTTTTAAAATAACACAAGCGCCTATCATCTCATAACCCGGGGCGCTTAAAAGCCACTATGTTAAATAAATAATTTTAAAAATAACACAGGCGCCTATCACCTTATGACCCAAGGCGCTAGCTGGCCACTCTGTTACATAAATAATTATTGTAATAACACAAGCACCTATCAACTTATAACCCAAGGCTCTTACTGGCCAATTCGTTAAATAAATAACACAAGCGCCTATTACCTCATGACCTGGAGCACTTACTGGCAACTCTTTTGCATAAATAATTATTTTATAAAAAACACAAGCGCTTATCACCTTATGACCCTAAGCGCTCACTGACCAGTCTGTTATATGAATAATTTTTAAAATAACACAAGCGCCTATCACCTCATGACCCGGGGCGCTTACTTGCCACTCTGTTAAATAAATAATTTTTAAAATAACACAGGCGCCTATCACCTCATGACCCGGGGCGCTTACTGGCCACTCTGATAAATAAATATCAGAAGCGCCTATCAACTTATGACCTGGGGCGCTCACTGGCCACTCTTTATATATATGATTTTTAATAAA
Organism: Copidosoma floridanum; assembly: GCF_036245765.1. Lineage (NCBI taxonomy): Eukaryota > Metazoa > Arthropoda > Insecta > Hymenoptera > Encyrtidae > Copidosoma > Copidosoma floridanum. Next base: position 35,990,008 of record NW_028321897.1, on the reverse strand, counting down.
TAACACAAGCACCTGTTACCTTATTAACCGGGGCGCTTACTGGCCACTCTGTTACATAAATAATTTTTAAAATAACACAAGTGCCTATTACCTCATAACCTAAGGCACCTAATGGCCCGTCTGTTATATAAATTAATAGTATAATAACACAAGCGCCTATCATTACATGACCCAGGGCACTTACTGGCCACTCTGTTATTTAAAAAATTATTGAAATAACACAAGCGCCTATCACCTAATGACCCAGGGCGCTTACTGGCCACTCCGTTACATGAATAATTATAAAAATAACACAAGCGCCTATCACCACATGACCCAAGGCGCTTACTGGCCACTTCGTTAAATAAATGACACAAGCGCCTATCACCTCATGACACGGGGCGCTTAAAAGCCACTATGTTAAATAAATAATTTTCAAAATAACACAGGCTTTAATCACCTCATGACCCAGGGCACTTACTAGGAACTCCGTTGAAAAGATAATTAATAAAATAACACAAGAGCCTCCAACCTTATGACCCGGGGCACTTACTGGCCGCCCACTCAAATAAACAATTTTGAAGAAATAACACAAGCGCCTATCACCTCATGACCTCGATCGCTTACTGGCCACTTTTTGAAATAAATAATTATTTTTCTTTAATTCAACAAGCTCCTATAACCTTATGACCCGGGGCGCTTACCTGCCACTCTGTGAAATAAAAAATTTCTAATAAATAACACAAGCGCCTATTACCTTATGACTTATGGCGCTTACTGGCCAGACTGTTATGTAAATATTTATTATAATAACACAATCGCCTATCATCACATAACCCTAAGCCCTTACCTGCCACTCTGTTAAATAAATAATTTTGAATAAATAACACAAGCGCCTATCACCTTATGACCTAAGGCGCTTACTGGCCAGTCTGTTATATGCATAATTATTATAATAACACAAGCGCCTATTAGCACATGACTTAGGGCGCTTACTGGCCACTCTTCAAAATAAATTATTATTTTATGAATAACACTAGCGCCTATAACCTCATGACCCGGGGCGCTTACTGGCCACTCTGTTAAATAAATATCAGAAGCGCCTATCAACTTATGACCTGGGGCGCTCACTGGCCACTCTTTATATATATAATTATTAATAAATAACAAAAACACCTATTACCTCATCAACCGGGGCGCTTACTGGCCACTCTATTAAATAAATAACAGAAGCGCCTATCACCTTATGACCTGGGGCGCTTACTGGCCACTCTTTAAAATAAATAATTATTAATAAATAACAAAAACGCCTATCACCTTATGACCTATAGCGCTTACTGGCCACTCTCTTAAATAAATAATTATTTTATAAATAACACAAGCGCCTATCACCTCATGACCCAGGGCGCTTACTGACCACTCTGTTTAAAACATTATTATTAATAATTAACACAAGCTCCTATCATCTTATGACCCGGGTCGCTTACTGGCCACTCTGTTAAATAAATAACACAAGCGCCTATCATCTCATGACCCGGGGCTTTTACTGGCCACTTTTTTAAATAAATAATTATTTTATAAATAAAACAAGCGCCTATAACTTCATGACCCAAGGTGCTTTTTTGCAAGTCTGTTATATAAATAATTATTATATTAACACAAGCGCCTATCAGCACATGACTCAGGGCGCTTACTGGCCACTCTTCAAAATAAATTATTATTTTATGAATAACACAAGTGCCTATCACCTCATGACCCAGGGCGCTTACTGGCCACTCTGTTATATAAATAATTATTGAAATAACACAAGCGCCTATTACCTTTTGACCCAGGGCACTTACTGGCTACTCTGTTAATTAAATAATTTTAAAAATAACACAGGCACCTATCACCTCATGACCCGAAGCGCTAACTGGCCACTCTGTTAAATGAATAATTATCAAAATAACGCAAGCGCCTATCACTTGATGACACAAGGCACTTTCTGGCCACTCTGTTACATAAAGAATTATTTAAATAAAACAAGCGCATATCACCACATGACCCAAGGTGCTTAGTGGCCACTCCGTTAAATAAATAATTCTTAATCACACGAGCACCTATCACCTAATGATTAGGGGCGCTTACTGGACACTCTGTTTAATACATTATTATTAATAAATAACACAAGCGCCTATCATCTTATGACCCGGGTCGCTTACTGGCCACTCTGTTAAATAAACAACACAAGCGCCTATCACCTCATGACCCGGGGATCTTACTGGCCACTCTTTTAAATAAATAATTATTTGATAAATAACACAAGCGCCTATCACCTCATGACCTCGGGCGCTTACTGGCCACTCTTTTAAATAAATAATTATTTTATAAGTAAAACAAGCGCCTATCACCTCATGATACAAGGCGCTTACTTGCAAGTCTGTTACATAAATAATTATTATAATAACACAAGCGCCTATCAGGACATGACTTTGGGCGCTTGCTGGCCACTCTTTTAAATAAATAATTATTTTATAAATAACATAGGCGCCTATCACCTTATGACTCAGGGCGCTTACTGGCCACTCTGTTACATAATTAATTATTAAAATATTACAATCGCCTATTACCACATGACCCGAGGCGCTTACTGGCCACTTTGTTAAATAAATAACACAAGGGCCTATCACCTCATGACCTGGAGCACTTACTAGCAACTCTTTTAAATGAATAATTATTTCATAAATAACACAAGAACCTATAACCTTTAACCCGGGGCGCTTCCTGGCCCTCTTGTTAAAAAATAATTTCTAAAAATAACACAAGCGCCTATCACCGCATGTCCTTTAGCGCTTACTGGCCACATTTTAAAATGAATAATTATTAAAATGAAACAAGCGCCTATCACCTTATGACCAAGGGCGCTTACTGGCCACTTTGTTAAATAGATAATTTTTATTAACTCAAGCGCTCATCTCCTTACGACTAGGGCGCTTGCTGGCCACTCTTTTAAAAAAATAATTATTTTATACTTAACAGAAGCGCCTATAACCTCAAGACCCAGGGTGCTTACCTGCCACTCTGTTGAATAAATAATTTTTAATAAATAACACAAGCGCCTATCACCTTATGTCCTCAGGCACTTACTGTCTTTTCTTTTAAAAAAATAATTATCAAAATAACACAAGTGCCTATCACCTTATGACCCAGGGCGCTTACTGGCCACTCTGTTGAATTAATAATTTGTCATAGAACAAGCGCCTATTACCTCATCAACCGGGGCGCTTACTGGCCAGTCTGTTATATAAATAATTATTAAAATAAAACATTGCCTATCACCTCAAGACCCAAGGTGCTTACTGGCCACTCTGTTAATTAAATAATTTTTAAAATAACACAGGCACCTATCACCTCATGACCTAAGGCGCTAACTGGCCACTCTGTTAAATAAATAACAGAAGCGCCTATCACCTTATGACCCGGGGCGCTTACTGGCCACTCTTTTGAATAAATAATTATTAATAAATAACACAAGCGCCTATTAGCGCATGACCTAAGGCACTTACTGGTCACTTTTTTTAATGAATAATAATTTTATAAATAACACAAGTGCCTATCACCTTATGACCCAAGGCGCTTACTGGCTAGTCCGTTATATGATTAATTATTATAATAACACAAGCGCCTATCATCACATGACCTGGGGCGCTTACTGGCCACTCCGTTAAATAAATAACTCAAGTGCCTGTTCCCTTATTACCTGGAGCTTTTACTGGTCACTCTGTTAAATAAATAATTATCAAAATAACGCAAGCGCCTATCACCTCATAACTCGATGCGCTTACTTGCCACTCTATTTAATACATTATTATTAATAAATAACACAAGCGCATATTATCTTATGACCCGGGTCGCTTACCTGCCACTCCGTTATATCAATATTTTTTAATAATTAACACAAGCGCCTATCACCTTATGACCCAAGGCGCTTACTGGCTAGTCCGTTATATGATTAATTATTATAATAACACAAGCGCCTATCGTCTCATGACCCAGGGCACTTACTGGCCACTCTTTAAAGTAAATAATTATTTTATAAATAACACAAGCGCCTATCACCTCATGACCTCGAGCGCTTACTGGCAACTCTTTTAAATAAATAATTATTTCATAAATAACACAAGCGCCTATAACCCCATGACCCAGGGTGCCTACCTGCCACTCTGTTAAATAAATAATTTTTATTAAATAACACAAGCGCCTATCACCTAATGACCTCGGGCGCTTACTGGCCACTTTTTCAAAATAATTATTATTAAGATAACACAAGCGCCTATCACCTTATGACCCAGGGTGCTTACTGGCCACTCTGTTAAATTAATTATTTTTAATAAAACAAGCGCCTATCACCTCATTAACCGAAGCGCTTACTGGCCACTCTGATAAATTAATAATTTTTAATAACACAAGCGCCTATCACCTCATGAACCGGGGCGCTTACCTGCCACTCTGTTAAATGAATAATTTTTAATAAATAACACAAGCGTTTATCACCTTATGACATAAGGCGCTTACTGAAAACTCCGTTAATTGAATAATTTCTAAAATAATGCAAGCGGCTATCACCTGATGACCCGGAGCGCTTACTGGCCACATCGTTACATAAATAATTATTAAAATAAAACAAGCGCCTATCACTACATGACTTGAGGTGCTTACTTGCAAGCCTGTTATATGAATAATTATTATAATAACACAAGCGCCTATCAGCACATGACCTCGGGCGCTTACTGGCCACTCTTTTAAATAAATAATTATTTTATAAATAACACAAGCGCCTATCATTTCATGACCCGAGGCGCTTACTGGCCACTCTGTTATATAAATAATTATTGAAATAACACAAGCGCCTATTACCTTATGACCCAGGGCGCTTACTGGCGACTCCGTTACATAAATAATTATGAAAATATTACAAGCGCCTATCACCACATGACCCGAGGCGCTTACTGGCCACTTTGGTAAATAAATAACACAAGCGCCTATCACCTCATAACCTGAAGAACTTTCTGGCAACTCTTTTAAATAAATAAATATTCTATGAATAACACAAGCGCCTATAACCTCATGACTCAGGGTGCTTACCTGCTACTCTGTTAAATAAATAATTTTTAATGAATAACACAAGCGCCTACCATCTTATGACCTCGGGCGCTTACTAGCCACTCTTTCAAAAAAATAATTATTAAAATAACACGAGCGCCTATTACCTTATGACCCAGGGCGCTTACTGTCCACTCTGTTGAATTCATTATTTTTAATAAATAACACAAGCGTCTATCATCTCATGACCCGGGGCGCTTACTGGCCACTCATTGTAAAAAATTATTATTTCTTTAATCACACAAGCGCCTTCTACCACATGACCCTTGGCGCTTACTGGCCACTCGGTTAAATAAATATTTTTAATTACCCGATTGCCTATCACCATATGACTCGGGGCAATTACTGGCTACTCCGTTAAATAAATAATTTCCAATTACACAAGCGCCTATCACCTCATGACTCGGGGCGCTTACTGGCCACTCGATTAATTACATTATTATTGATAAATAACAAAAGCGCCTATCATCTTATGACCCAGGTCACTTACTGGCCACTCTGTTAAAGAAATAACACAAGCGCCTATCACTTCATGACCCGGGGCACTTACTGGCCACTTTTTTAAATAAATAATTATTTTTTAAATGACACAAGCACCTATCACCTCATAACCTCGGGCGCTTACTCGCAACTTTTTTAAATAAACAATTGTTTTATAAATAAAACAAGCGCCTATAACCTCATGACCCAAGGCACTTATTTGCAAGTCTGTCATATAAATGATTATTATAATAACACAAGCGCCTATCAGCACATGACTTCAAGCGCTTACTGGCCACTCTTTTAAATAAATAATCATTATATAAATAACACAAGCACCTATCACCTCATGACCCAGGGCGCTTACTGGCCACTCTGTTATATGAATTATTATTGAAATAACACAAGCGCCCATTTTTTTATGACCCAGGGCGCTTACTGGCCACTCCGTTACGTAAATAATTAAAAAAATATTACAAGCGCCTATCACCACATGACCCGAGGCGATTACTGGCCACTTTGTTTAATAAATAACACAAGTGCCTATCACCTCGTGACCTGGAGCACTTACTGGCAATTCTTTTAAATAAATAATCATGTTATAAATAACACAAGCACCTATAACCCATAACCCGGGGCGCTTACTGGCCACTTTGATGAATAACTAATTATTAAAATAACACATGCGCCTATCACCGCATGACCTTGGGCGCTTACTGGCCACTTTTTAAAATGAATTATTATTGAAATGACACAAGCGCCTATCACCTTATGACCAAGGGCGCTTACTGGCCACTTTATTAAATAAATAATTTTTAATAACTCAAGCGCCCTTCTCCTTATGACTAGGGCGCTTACTTGCCACTTTTTTGAATAAATAATTATTTTATAAATATTCCAAGCGCCTATAACCTTAAGACCCAGGGTGCTTACCTGCCACTCTGTTAAATAGAAAATCATTTAAATAACACAAGCGCCTATCACCTTATGACCCAAGGCGCTTACTGGCCAGTCTGTTATATAAATAATTATTAAAATAACATGAGCGCCTATCACCTCATGACACGGGGCGCTAACTGGCCAATCTGTTAATTAAATAATTTTTTAAATAACACAAGCACCTATCACCTCATGACCCTTGGCGCTTACTGGCTACTCTGTTAAATTTATATTTTTAATTACACGAGCGCCTATCACCTCATGACCCGGGGCTTTTACTGGCCACTCTTTTAAATAAATATTTATTTTATAAATTAAACAAGCGCCTATAACTTCATGACCCAAGGTGCTTACTTGCAAGTCTGTTATATAAATAATTATTATAATAACACAAGCGCCTATCAGCACATGACATAGGGCGCTTACTGGCCACTCTTTAAAATAAATTATTATTTTATGAATAACACAAGCGCCTATCACCTTATGACCTCAGGCGCTAACTGGCCTTTCTTTTAAAAAAATAATTATCAAAATAACACAAGCGCCTATCACCTTATGACCTCAGGCGCTTACTGGCCTTTTTTTTAAAAAAATAATTATTAAAATAACACAAGTGCCTATCACCTTATGACTTAGGGCGCTTACTGACCACTCTGTTATATAAATAATTATTGGAATAACACAAGCGCCTATTACTTTCTGACCCAGGGCACTTACTGGCCACTCTGTTAATTAAATAATTTTAAAAATAACACAGGCACCTATCACCTCATGACCCGAGGCGCTAACTGGCCACTCTGTTAAATGAATAATTATCAGAATAACGCAAGCGCCTATCACTTGATGACACAAGGCGCTTTCTGGCCACTCTGTTACAAAAAGAATTATTTAAATAAAACAAGCGCCTATCACCACATGACCTAAGGTGCTTACTGGCCACTCCGTTAAATAAATAATTTTTAATTACACGAGCGCCTATCACCTCATGATTAGGGGCGCTTACTGGACACTCTGTTTAATACATTATTATTAATAAATAACACAAAAGCCTATTATCTTATGACCCGGGTTGCTTACTGGCCACTCTGTTAAATAAATAATTATTTTATAAGTAAAACAAGCGCCTATCACCTCATGATACAAGGCGCTTACTTGCAAGTCTGTTACATAAATAATTATTATAATAACACAAGCGCCTATCAGGACATGACTTTGGGCGCTTGCTGGCCACTCTTTTAAATAAATAATTATTTTATAAATAACACAAGCGCCTATCACCTCAAGACCCGGGGTGCTTACTGGCCACTCTGTTAATGGAATAATTTTTAAAATAACACAGGCACCCATCACCTCATCACCCGAGGCGCTAACTGGCCACTCTGTTAAATGAATAACAGAAGCGCCTATCACCTTATGACCCGGGGCGCTTACTGGCTACTCTTTTGAATTAATAATTATTAATAAATAACACAAGCGCCTATTAGCGCATGACCTAAGGAACTTACTGGTCACTTTTTTAAATAAATATTAATTTTATAAATAACACAAGTGCCTATCACCTTATGACCCAGAGTCTTACTGGCCACTCTGTTAAATTAATAATTTTAAATAACCCAAGCGCCTATTACCTTATGACCCGGGGTGCTTACCTGCTACTCCGTTAAATAAATAACTCAATCGCCTGCTTCCTTATTACCTGAAGCTTTTACTGGTCACTCTGTTAAATAAATAATTATAAAAATAACGCAAGCGCCTATCACCTCATAACTCGATGCGCTTATTTGCCACTCTGTTTAATACATTATTATTAATAAATAACACAAGTGCCTATCATCACATGACCTGGAGCGCGTACTGGCCACTTTGTTAAATAAATAACACAAGCGCCTATCACACCATGACCCGGGGCACTTACTGGCCACTCTTTAAAATAAATAATTATTTTATAAATAACACAAGCGCCTATCACCTCATGACCTCGAGCGCTTACTGGCAACTATTTTAAATAAATAATTATTTTATAAATAACACAAGCGCCTATAACCCCATGACCCAGAGTGCTTACTGGCCACTCTGTTAAATTAATTATTTTTAATAACACAAGCGCCTATCCCTCATTACCCGAAGCGCTAACTGGCGACTCTGATAAATTAATAATTTTCAATAACACAAGCGCCTATCACCTCATGAACCGGGGCGCTTACCTGCCACTCTGTTAAATGAATATATTTTAATAAATAACACAAGCGCCTATCACCTTATGACATAAGGCGCTTACTGTAAACTCCGTTAATTGAATAATTTCTAAAATAACGAAAGCACCTATCACCTGATGACCCGGAGCGCTTACTGGCCACTCTGTTACATAAATAATTATTAAAATAAAACAAGCGCCTATCACCACATGACCCGAGGTGCTTACTAGCCACTCCGTTAATTAAATAATTTTCAATTACACAAGCGCCTCTCACCCCATGATTCGGGGCGCTTACTGGCCACTCTGTTTAATACATTATTATTATTTAATAACACAAGCGCCTATCATCTTATGACCCAGGGCACTTATTGGCCACTAAGTTAAATTAATAACACAAGTGCCTATGACTTCATAAACTCGGGTGCATACTGGCCACTCTTTTAAATAAATTATTATTTTATAAATAACAAAAACGCCTATCACCTCATGACCCAAGGCGTTTACTTGCAAGCCAGTTATATAAATAATTATTATAATAACACAAGCGCCTATCAGCACATGACCTCGGGCGCATACTGGCCACTCTTTTAAATAAATTATTATTTTATAAATAACAAAAACGCCTATCACCTTATGACCTCGGGCGCTTACTGGCCACTCTTTCGAAAAAATAATTATTAGAATAACACGAGCGCCTATCACCTTATGACCCAGGGCGCTTACTGGCCACTCTGTTTAATTCATTATTTTTAATAATACAAGCGCCTATCACCTCATTAACTAGAGCACTTACTGGCCACTCTGTTAGATAAATAATTTTTTAAGAATAACACAAGCGCCTATCAACTCATGACCTAAGGCGCGTACTGTCCACTCTTTAAAAAAAGTAATTTTTAAAATAACACAAGCACCTATCACCTCATGACCCAAGGCGCTTACTTGCCACTCTGTTAAATAAATAATTTTCAAAATAACACAGGCGCCTATCACCTCATGACCCGGGGCGCTTACTGGCCACTCTGTTAAATAAATAACAGAAGCGCCTATCTCCTTATGACCCGGGGCGCTTACTGCCCACTCTTTTAAATGAATAATTATTAATAAATAACACAAGCGCCTATCAGCGCATGACCTTGGGCACTTACTGGCCACCCTTTCAATTAAATAATAATTTTATAAACAACACAAGCGCCTATCACTTTATGACCCAGGGCGCTTCCTGGCCACTTTGTTAAATTAATAATTTTTAATAACACAAGCACCTATCACCTCATGACCCGGGGCGCTTACCTGCCACTCCGTTAAATGAATAATTTTTAATAAATAACACAAGCCTCTATCATCTCATGACCCGGGGCGCTTACTGGCCACTCTTTGTAAAAAATTATTATTTCTTTAATCACACAAGCGCCATCTACCTCATGACTTGGTGCTTTTACTGGCTACTCCGTTTAATAAATAATTATCAAAATAACGCAAGTGCCTATCACTTGATGACCCAAGGCGCTTTCTAGCCACAATGTTAAATAAATAATTTTTAATAAACATCACAAGCGCCTTCTACCTCATAACCCTTGGCGCTTACTGGCCACTCTGTTAAATAAATATTTTTAATTACACGAGCGCCTATCACCATATAACTCGGGGTGCTTACTGGCTACTCCGTTAAATGAATAATTTCCAATTACACGAGCGCCTATCACCTTATGACCTCGGGCGCTTACTGGCCACTCTGTTGAATAAATAACAGAAGCGCCTATCACATTATGACCCAGGGCGCTAACTGGCCACTCTGTTAAATTAATAATTTTTAATAACACAAGTGCCTATCACCTTATGACCCGGGGCACTTACCTGCCACTTTGTTAAATAAATAATTTTTAATAAATAACACAAGCACCTATCATCTTATGACCCAAGGCGCTTACTGGCCAGTCTGTTATATAAATAATCATTATAATAACACAACCGCCTATTACCTTATGACCCAGGGCGCTTACTGGCCACTCTGTTAAAAAAACATTTTTAATTACACGAGCGCCTATCACCATATGCTTCGGGGCGCTTACTGGCTACTCCGTTAAATGAATAATTTTAAATTAAACGAGCGCCTATCGTCTCATGACTTGGGGCGCTTACTGGCCACTCTGTTTAATACATTATTATTAATAAATAGCACAAGCGCCTATCATCTTATGACCCGGGTTGCTTACTGGCCACTCTGTTAAATAAATAATTATTTTATAAGTAAAACAAGCGCCTATCACCTCATGATACAAGGCGCTTACTTGCAAGTCTGTTACATAAATAATTATTATAATAACACAAGCGCCTATCAGGACATGACTTTGGGCGCTTGCTGGCCAATCTTTTAAATAAATAATTATTTTATAAATAACACAAGCGCCTATCACCTCAAGACCCGGGGTGCTTACTGGCCACTCTGTTAATTGAATAATTTTTAAAATAACACAGGCACCCATCACCTCATCCCCCGAGGCGCTAACTGGCCACTCTGTTAAATGAATAACAGAAGCGCCTATCACCTTATGACCCGGGGCGCTTACTGGCTACTCTTTTGAATTAATAATTATTAATAAATAACACAAGCGCCTATTAGCGCATGACCTAAGGAACTTACTGGTCACTTTTTTAAATAAATAATAATTTTATAAATAACACAAGTGCCTATCACCTTATGACCCGGGGCACTTACCTGCCACTCTGTTAAATAAATAATTTTTAATAAATAACACAAGCACCTTTCATCTTATGACCCAAGGCGCTTACTGGCCAGTCTGTTATATAAATAATCATTATAATAACACAACCGCCTATTACCTTATGACCCAGGGCGCTTACTGGCCACTCTGTTAAAAAAATATTTTTAATTACACGAGCGCCTATCACCATATGCTTCGGGGCGCTTACTGGCTACTCCGTTAAATGAATAATTTTAAATTAAACGAGCGCCTATTGTCTCATGACTTGGGGCGCTTACTGGCCACTCTGTTTAATACATTATTATTAATAAATAACACAAGCGCCTATCATCTTATGACCCAGGTCACTTATTGGCCACTCTGTTGAATAGATAACACAAGCGCCTATCACCTCATGACCCGGAGCACTTACTGGCCACTTTTTTAAATAAATAATTAATTTATAAATGACATAAGCACCTATCACCTCATGACCTCAGGCGCTTACTCGCCACTTTTTTAAATAAATAATTATTTTATAAATAAAACAATCGCCTATAACCTCATGACCCAAGGCGCTTATTTGCAAGTCTGTTATATAAATAATGATTATAATAACACAAGCGCCTATCAACACATGACCTCTAGTGCTTGCTGGCTACTATTTTAAATAAATAATTATTTTATAAATAACACAAGCACCTATCACCTCATGATCAGGGCGCTTACTGGCCACTTTGTTATATAAATAATTATTGAAATAACACAAGCGCCTATCGACTTATGACCAAGGGCGCTTACTGGCCACTTTATTGAATAGATAAGTTTCATTAACTCAAGCGCCGATCTCCTTATGACTAGGGCGCTTACTGGCCACTTTTTTTAATAAATAATTATTTTATAAATAACACAAGCGCCTATAACCTCAAGGACCAGGGTGCTTACCTGCCACTCTGTTAAATAAATAATTTTTAAAATAACACAGGCGCCAATCACCTCATGACCCGGGGCGCTTACTGGCCACTCTGTTAAATAAATAACAGAAGCGCCTATCTCCTTATGACCCGGGGCGCTTACTGGCCACTCTTTTAAATGAATAATTATTAATAAATAACACAAGCGCCTATCAGCGCATGACCTTGGGCACTTACTGGCCACCCTTTCAAATAAATAATAATTTTATAAACAACACAAGCGCCTATCACTTTATGACCCAGGGCGCTTCCTGGCCACTTTGTTAAATTAATAATTTTTAATAACACAAGCGCCTATCACCTCATGACCCGGGGCACTTACCTGCCACTCCGTTAAATGAATAATTTTTAATAAATAACACAAGCCTCTATCATCTCATGACCCGGGGCGCTTACTGGCCACTCTTTGTAAAAAATTATTATTTCTTAAATCACACAAGCGCCATCTACCTCATGACTTGGTGCTTTTACTGGCTACTCCGTTTAATAAATAATTATCAAAATAACGCAAGTGCCTATCACTTGATGACCCAAGGCGCTTTCTAGCCACAATGTTAAATAAATAATTTTTAATAAACATCACGAGCGCCTTCTACCTCATAACCCTTGGCGCTTACTGGCCACTCTGTTAAATAAATATTTTTAATTACACGAGCGCCTATCACCATATAACTCGGGGCGCTTACTGGCTACTCCGTTAAATGAATAATTTCCAATTACACGAGCGCCTATCACCTTATGACCCGGGGCACTTACCTGCCACTCTGTTAAATAAATAATTTTTAATAAATAACACAAGCACCTTTCATCTTATGACCCAAGGCGCTTACTGGCCAGTCTGTTATATAAATAATCATTATAATAACACAACCGCCTATTACCTTATGACCCAGGGCGCTTACTGGCCACTCTGTTAAAAAAATATTTTTAATTACACGAGCGCCTATCACCATATGCTTCGGGGCGCTTACTGGCTACTCCGTTAAATGAATAATTTTAAATTAAACGAGCGCCTATCGTCTCATGACTTGGGGCGCTTACTGGCCACTCTGTTTAATACATTATTATTAATAAATAACACAAGCGCCTATCATCTTATGACCCAGGTCACTTATTGGCCACTCTGTTAAATAGATAACACAAGCGCCTATCACCTCATGACCCGGAGCACTTACTGGCCACTTTTTTAAATAAATAATTAATTTATAAATGACATAAGCACCTATCACCTCATGACCTCAGGCGCTTACTCGCCACTTTTTTAAATAAATAATTATTTTATAAATAAAACAATCGCCTATAACCTCATGACCCAAGGCGCTTATTTGCAAGTCTGTTATATAAATAATGATTATAATAACACAAGCGCCTATCAACACATGACCTCTAGTGCTTACTGGCTACTCTTTTAAATAAATAATTATTTTATAAATAACACAAGCACCTATCACCTCATGATCAGGGCGCTTACTGGCCACTTTGTTATATAAATAATTATTGAAATAACACAAGCGCCTATCGACTTATGACCAAGGGCGCTTACTGGCCACTTTATTGAATAGATAAGTTTCATTAACTCAAGCGCTGATCTCCTTATGACTAGGGCGCTTACTGGCCACTTTTTTTAATAAATAATTATTTTATAAATAACACAAGCGCCTATAACCTCAAGGACCAGGGTGCTTACCTGCCACTCTGTTAAATAAATAATTTTTAATAAATAACACAAGTGCCTATCACCTTATGACCCAGGGCGCTTACTGGCCACTCTTTCGAATTAATAATAATCAAAATAACACAAGCGCCCATCACTATATGACCCAGGGCGCTTACTGGCCACTCTGTAGAATTAATAATTTGTCATAACACAAGTGCACATTACCTTATCAACCGGGGCGCTTACTGGCCACTCTGTTAAAGAAATAATCATTTAAATAACACAAGTGCCTATCACCTTATGACCCAAGGCGCTTACTGGCTAGTCTGTTATATAAATAATTATTAAAATAACACAAGCACCTATCACCTCATGACCCGGGGCGCTTACTGGCCACTCTGACAAATAAATATCAGAAGTGCCTATCAACTTATAACCTGGGGCGCTCACTGGCCACTCTTTATATATATAATTTTCAATAAATAACACAAGCACCTATTACCTCATTAACGGGGGCGCTTACTGGCCACTCTGTTAAATAAATAATTTTTTAAAATAACACAAGCGCCTATTACCTCATAACCTAAGGCACCTACTGGCCCGTCTGTTATATAAATTAATAGTATAATAACACAAGCGCCTATCATTACATGACCCAGGGCACTTACTGGCCACTCTGTCAAATAAACAATTTTGAATAAATATCACAAGCGCCTATCACCTCATGACCTCGATCGCTTACTGGCCACTTTTTCAAATAAATAATTATTTTTCTTTAATAAAACAAGCTCCTATAACCTTATGACCCAGGGCGCTTACCTGCCACTCTGTGAAATAAAAAATTTCTAATAAATATTACAAGCGCCTATTACCTCATGACCCATGGCGCTTACTGGCCAGACTGTTATGTAAATATTTATTATAATAACACAAGCGCCTATCATCACATAACCCTAAGCGCTTACCTGCCACTCTGTTAAATAAATAATTTTGAATAAATAACACAAGCGCCTATCACCTTATGACCCAAGGCGCTAACTGGCCAGTCTGTTATATAAACAATTATTAAAATAACACAAGCGCCTATCACCTCATGACCCGGGGCGCTTCCTTGCCACTCTGTTAAATAAATAATTTTTAAAATAACACAGGCGCCTATCACCTCATGACCCGGGGCGCTTACTGGCCACTCTGATGAATAAATATCAGAAGCGCCTATCAACTTATGACCTGGGGCGCTCACTGGCCACTCTTTATATATATAATTTTTAATAAATAACACAAGCACCTATTACCTCATTAACTGGGGCACTTACTAGCCACTCTGTTAAATAAATAATTTTTTAAAATAACACAAGCGCCTATTACCTCATAACCTAAGGAACCTACTGGCCCGTCTGTTATATAAATTAATAGTATAATAACCCAAGCGCCTATCATTACATGACCCAGGGCACTTACTGGCCACTCTGTTATATAAAAATTTATTAAAATAACACAAGCGCCTATTACCTAATGACCCAGGGTGCTTACTGGCCACTCCGTTACATAAATAATTATTAAAATAACACAAGCGCATATCACCACATGACCCAAGGCGCTTACTGGCCACTTCGTTAAATAAATAACACAAGCGCCTATTACCTCATGACCTAGAGCACTTACTGGCAACTCTTTTGCATAAATAATTATTTTATAAAAAACACAAGCGCTTAGTGTCTTATGACCCTAGGCGCTCACTGACCAGTCTGTTATATGAATAATTTATAAAATAACACAAGCGCCTATCACCTCATAACCCGGGGCGCTTAAAAGCCACTATGTTAAATAAATAATTTTAAAAATAACACAGGCGCCTATCACCTTATGACCCAAGGCACTAGCTGGCCACTCTGTTACATAAATAATTATTGTAATAACACAAGCACCTATCAACTTATGACCCAAGGCGCTTACTGGCCACTTCGTTAAATAAATTACACAAGCGCCTATTACCTCATGACCTGGAGCACTTACTGGCAACTCTTTTGCATAAATAATTATTTTATAAAAAACACAAGCGCTTATCACCTTATGACCCTAAGCGCTCACTGACCAGTCTGTTATATGAATAATTTTCAAAATAACACAAGCGCCTATCACCTCATGACCCGGGGCGCTTACTTGCCACTCTGTTAAATAAATAATTTTTAAAATAACACAGGCGCCTATCACCTCATGACCCGGGGCGCTTACTGGCCACTTTGTTAAATAAATAACACAAGGGCCTATCACCTCATGACCTGGAGCACTTACTAGCAACTCTTTTAAATGAATAATTATTTCATAAATAACACAAGAACCTATAACCTTTAACCCGGGGCGCTTTCTGGCCCTCTTGTTAAAAAATAATTTCTAAAAATAACACAAGCGCCTATCACCGCATGTCCTTTGGCGCTTACTGGCCACATTTTAAAATGAATAATTATTAAAATGAAACAAGCGCCTATCACCTTATGACCAAGGGCGCTTACTGGCCACTTTGTTAAATAGATAATTTTTATTAACTCAAGCGCTCATCTCCTTACGACTAGGGCGCTTGCTGGCCACTCTTTTAAAAAAATAATTATTTTATACATAACAGAAGCGCCTATAACCTCAAGACCCAAGGTGCTTACTGGCCACTCTGTTAATTAAATAATTTTTAAAATAACACAGGCACCTATCACCTCATGACCTAAGGCGCTAACTGGCCACTCTGTTAAATGAATAACAGAAGCGCCTATCACCTTATGACCCGGGGCGCTTACTGGCCACTCTTTTGAATAAATAATTATTAATAAATAACACAAGCGCCTATTAGCGCATGACCTAAGGCACTTACTGGTCACTTTTTTAAATGAATAATAATTTTATAAATAACACAAGTGCCTATCACCTTATGACCCAAGGCGCTTACTGGCTAGTCCGTTATATGATTAATTATTATAATAACACAAGCGCCTATCATCACATGACCCAGGGCACTTACTGGCCACTCTGTCTGATAAATTTTTTTCAATAAATAACACAAGCGCCTATCACCTCATGACCTCGGGCGCTTACTAGCCACTTTTTCAATTAAATGATTATTCTTTCAATAACACAAGCTCCTATAACCTTATGACCCGGGGGGCTTACCTGCCACTCTGTTAAATAAAAAATTTTCCATAAATAACACAAGCGCCTATTACCTTATGACCCAAGGCGCTTACTGTCCAGACTGTTATGTAAATAATTATTATAATAACACAAGCACCTATCATTACATGACCCGGGGCACTCACTTGCCACTCCGTTAAATAAATAACTCAAGCGCCTATTATTTTATGACCTGGAGCTCTCACTGGTCACTCTGTTAAATAATTAATTTTTGATAACAAAACCGCCTATAACCTAATGACCCGAGGCGCTAGCTGGCCACTCTGTTACATAAATAATTATTGTAATAACACAAGCGCCTATCACCTTATGACCCAAGGCGCTAACTGGCCAGTCTGTTATATAAACAATTATTAAAATAACACAAGCGCCTACCACCTCATGACCCGGGGCGCTTACTTGCCACTCTGATAAATAAATATCAGAAGCGCCTATCAACTTATGACCTCGGGCGCTCACTGGCCACTCTTTATATATATAATTTTTAATAAATAACACAAGCACCTATTACCTCATCAACCGGGGCGCTTACTGGCCACTCTGTTAAATAAATAATTTTTTAAAATAACACAAGCGCCTATAACCTCATAACCACAGGCACCTACTGGCCAGTCTGTTATATAAATTAATAGTATAATAACACAAGCGCCTATCATTACATGACCCAGGGCACTTACTGGCCACTTTGTTATATAAAAATTATTGAAATAACACAAGCGCCTATTACCTAATGACCCAGGGCGCTAACTGGCCACTCCGTTACATAAATAATTATTAAAATAACACAAGCGCCTATCACCACATAACCCAAGCGCTTACTGGCCACTTCGTTAAATAAATAACACAAGCGCCTATTACCTCATGACCTGGAGCACTTACTGGCAATTCTTTTGCATAAATAATTATTTCATAAAAAACACAAGCGCTTATCACCTTATGACCCTAGGCGCTCACTGACCAGTCTGTTATATAAATAATTTTTAAAATAACACAAGTGCCTATCACCTCATGACCCATAGCGCTCAAAAGCCACTATGTTAAATAAATAATTTTTAAAATAACACAGGCTTCTATCACCTTATGACCCAGGGCACTTACTGGGAACTCCGTTAAATAGATAAATAATAAAATAACACAAGAGCCTCCAACCTTATGACCCGGGGCACTTACTGGCCGCTCTGTCAAATAAACAATTTTAAATAAATAACACAGGCGCC
Source organism: Copidosoma floridanum (assembly GCF_036245765.1). Taxonomy (NCBI): domain Eukaryota; kingdom Metazoa; phylum Arthropoda; class Insecta; order Hymenoptera; family Encyrtidae; genus Copidosoma; species Copidosoma floridanum. The sequence continues at coordinate 35,971,541 of NW_028321897.1, read as the reverse complement.
TAACACCTCATGACCCGGGGCGCTTACTGGCCACTCTGATGAATAAATATCAGAAGCGCCTATCAACTTATGACCTGGGGCGCTCACTGGCCACTCTTTATATATATAATTTTTAATAAATAACACAAGCACCTATTACCTCATTAACTGGGGCACTTACTAGCCACTCTGTTAAATAAATAATTTATTAAAATAACACAAGCGCCTATTACCTAATGACCCAGGGTGCTTACTGGCCACTCCGTTACATAAATAATTATTAAAATAACACAAGCGCATATCACCACATGACCCAAGGCGCTTACTGGCCACTTCGTTAAATAAATAACACAAGCGCCTATTACCTCATGACCTGGAGCACTTACTGGCAACTCTTTTGCATAAATAATTATTTTATAAAAAACACAAGCGCTTATCGTCTTATGACCCTAGGCGCTCACTGACCAGTCTGTTATATGAATAATTTTTAAAATAACACAAGCGCCTATCACCTCATAACCCGGGGCGCTTAAAAGCCACTATGTTAAATAAATAATTTTGAAAATAACACGGGCGCCTATCACCTTATGACCCAAGGCGCTAGCTGGCCACTCTGTTACATAAATAATTATTGTAATAACACAAGCACCTATCAACTTATGACCCAAGGCGCTTACTGGCCACTTCGTTAAATAAATACTACAAGCGCCTATTACCTCATGACCTGGAGCACTTACTGGCAACTCTTTTGCATAAATAATTATTTTATAAAAAACACAAGCGCTTATCACCTTATGACCCTAAGCGCTCACTGACCAGTCTGTTATATGAATAATTTTTAAAATAACACAAGCGCCTATCACCTCATGACCCGGGGCGCTTACTTGCCACTCTGTTAAATAAATAATTTTTAAAATAACACAGGCGCCTATCACCTCATGACCCGGGGCGCTTACTTGCCACTCTGTTAAATAAATAATTTCTAAAAATAACACAAGCGCCTATCACCGCATGTCCTTTGGCGCTTACTGGCCAGATTTTAAAATGAATAATTATTAAAATGAAACAAGCGCCTATCACCTTATGACCAAGGGCGGTTACTGGCCACTTTGTTAAATAGATAATTTTTATTAACTCAAGCGCTCATCTCCTTACGACTAGGGCGCTTGCTGGCCACTCTTTTAAAAAAATAATTATTTTATACATAACAGAAGCGCCTATAACCTCAAGACCCAGGGTGCTTACCTGCCACTCTGTTGAATAAATAATTTTTAATCAATAACACAAGCGCCTATCACCTTATGTCCTCAGGCGCTTACTGTCTTTTCTTTTAAAAAAATGATTATCAAAATAACACAAGTGCCTATCACCTTATGACCCAGGGCGCTTACTGGCCACTCTGTTGAATTAATAATTTGTCATAGAACAAGCGCCTATTACCTCATCAACCGGGGCGCTTACTGGCCAGTCTGTTATATGAATAATTATTAAAATAAAACATTGCCTATCACCTCAAGACCCAAGGTGCTTACTGGCCACTCTGTTAATTAAATAATTTTTAAAATAACACAGGCACCTATCACCTCATGACCTAAGGTGCTAACTGGCCACTCTGTTAAATGAATAACAGAAGCGCCTATCACCTTATGACCCGGGGCGCTTACTGGCCACTCTTTCGAATAAATAATCATTAATAAATAACACAAGCGCCTATTAGCGCATGACCTAAGGCACTTACTGGTCACTTTTTTAAATGAATAATAATTTTATAAATAACACAAGTGCCTATCACCTTATGACCCAAGGCGCTTACTGGCTAGTCCGTTATATGATTAATTATTATAATAACACAAGCGCCTATCATCACATGACCCAGGCCACTTACTGGCCACTCTGTCTGATAAATTTTTTTCAATAAATAACACAAGCGCCTATCACCTCATGACCTCGGGCGCTTACTGGCCACTTTTTCAATTAAATGATTATTCTTTCAATAACACAAGCTCCTATAACCTTATGACCCGGGGCGCTTACCTGCCACTCTGTTAAATAAAAAATTTTCCATAAATAACACAAGCGCCTATTACCTTATGACCCATGGCGCTAACTGTCCAGACTGTTATGTAAATAATTATTATAATAACACAAGCACCTATCATTACATGACCTGGGGCACTTACTTGCCACTCCGTTAAATAAATAACTCAAGCGCCTATTATTTTATGACCTGGAGCTCTCACTGGTCACTCTGTTAAATAATTAATTTTTGATAACAAAACCGCCTATAACCTCATGACCCGGGGCGCTAGCTGGCCACTCTGTTACATAAATAATTATTGTAATAACACAAGCGCCTATCACCTTATGACCCAAGGCGCTAACTGGCCAGTCTGTTATATAAACAATTATTAAAATAACACAAGCGCCTACCACCTCATGACCCGGGGCGCTTACTTGCCACTCTGATAAATAAATATCAGAAGCGCCTATCAACTTATGACCTCGGGCGCTCACTGGCCACTCTTTATATATATAATTTTTAATAAATAACACAAGCACCTATTACCTCATCAACCGGGGCGCTTACTGGCCACTCTGTTAAATAAATAATTTTTTAAAATAACACAAGCGCCTATTACCTTATAACCACAGGCACCTACTGGCCAGTCTGTTATATAAATTAATAGTATAATAACACAAGCGCCTATCATTACATGACCCAGGGCACTTACTGGCCACTTTGTTATATAAAAATTATTGAAATAACACAAGCGCCTATTACCTAATGACCCAGGGCGCTAACTGGCCACTCCGTTACATAAATAATTATTTAAATAACACAAGCGCCTATCACCACATAACCCAAGGCGCTTACTGGCCACTTCGTTAAATAAATAACACAAGCGCCTATTACCTCATGACCTGGAGCACTTACTGGCAACTCTTTTGCATAAATAATTATTTCATAAAAAACACAAGCGCTTATCACCTTATGACCCTAGGCGCTCACTGACCAGTCTGTTATATAAATAATTTTTGAAATAACACAAGTGCCTATCACCTCATGACCCGTAGCGCTTAAAAGCCACTATGTTAAATAAATAATTTTTAAAATAACACAGGCTTCTATCACCTTATGACCCAGGGCACTTACTGGGAACTCCGTTAAATAGATAAATAATAAAATAACACAAGAGCCTCCAACCTTATGACCCGGGGCACTTACTGGCCACTCTGTCAAATAAACAATTTTAAATAAATAACACAAGCGCCTATCACCTCATGACCTCGGGCGCTTACTGGCCACTTTTTCAAATAAATAATTATTTTTCTTTAATAAAACAAGCTCCTATAACCTTATGACCCGGGGCGCTTACCTGCCACTCTGTGAAATAAAAAATTTCTAATAAATATTACAAGCGCCTATTACCTCATGACCCATGGCGCTTACTGGCCAGACTGTTATGTAAATATTTATTATAATAACACAAGCGCCTATCATCACATAACCCTAAGCGCTTACCTGCCACTCTGTTAAATAAATAATTTTGAATAAATAACACAAGCGCCTATCACCTTATGACCCAAGGCGCTAACTGGCAAGTCTGTTATATAAACAATTATTAAAATAACACAAGCGCCTATCACCTCATGACCCGGGGAGCTTCCTTGCCACTCTGTTAAATAAATAATTTTTAAAATAACACAGGCGCCTATCACCTCATGACCCGGGGCGCTTACTGGCCACTCTGATAAATAAATATCAGAAGCGCCCATCAACTTATGACCTGGGGCGCTCACTGGCCACTCTTTATATATATAATTTTTAATAAATAACACAAGCACCTATTACCTCATTAACTGGGGCACTTACTAGCCACTCTGTTAAATAAATAATTTTTTAAAATAACACAAGTGCCTATTACCTCATAACCTAAGGCACCTACTGGCCCGTCTGTTATATAAATTAATAGTATAATAACCCAAGCGCCTATCATTACATGACCCAGGGCACTTACTGGCCACTCTGTTATATAAAAATTTATTAAAATAACACGAGCGCCTATTACCTAATGACCCAGGGTGCTTACTGGCCACTCCGTTACATAAATAATTATTAAAATAACACAAGCGCATATCACCACATGACCCAAGGCGCTTACTGGCCACTTCGTTAAATAAATAACACAAGCGCCTATTACCTCATGACCTGGAGCACTTACTGGCAACTCTTTTGCATAAATAATTATTTTATAAAAAACACAAGCGCTTATCGTCTTATGACCCTAGGCGCTCACTGACCAGTCTGTTATATGAATAATTTTTAAAATAACACAAGCGCCTATCACCTCATGACCCGGGGCGCTTAAAAGCCACTATGTTAAATAAATAATTTTAAAAATAACACGGGCGCCTATCACCTTATGACCCAAGGCGCTAGCTGGTCACTCTGTTACATAAATAATTATTGTAATAACACAAGCACCTATCAACTTATGACCCAAGGCGCTTACTAGCCACTTCGTTAAATAAATAACACAAGCGCCTATTACCTCATGACCTGGAGCACTTACTGGCAACTCTTTTGCATAAATGATAATTTTATAAAAAACACAAGCGCTTATCACCTTATGACCCTAAGCGCTCACTGACCAGTCTGTTATATGAATAATTTTTAAAATAACACAAGCGCCTATCACCTCATGACCCGGGGCGCTTATTTGCCACTCTGTTAAATAAATAATTTTTAAAATAACACAGGCGCCTATCACCTCATGACCCGGAGCGCTTACTGGCCACTCTGATAAATAAATATCAGAAGCGCCTATCAATTTATGACCTGGGGCGCTCACTGGCCACTCTTTATATATATGATTTTTAATAAATAACACAAGCACCTACTACCTTATTAACCGGGGCGCTTACTGGCCACTCTGTTACATAAATAATTTTTAAAATAACACAAGTGCCTATTACCTCATAACCTAAGGCACTTACTGGCCACTCTGTTATATAAAAAATTATTGAAATAACACAAGCGCCTATCACCTAATGACCCAGGGCGCTTACTGGCCACTCCGTTACATGAATAATTATTAAAATAACACAAGCGCCTATCACCACATGACCCAAGGCGCTTACTGGCCACTTTGTTGAATAAATAACACAAGCGCCTATCACCTCATGACACGGGGCGCTTAAAAGCCACTATGTTAAATAAATAATTTTCAAAATAACACAGGCTTTTATCACCTCATGACCCAGGGCACTTACTGGGAACTCTGTTGAATAGATAATTAATAAAATAACACAAGAGCCTCCAACCTTATGACCCGGGGCACTTACTGGCCGCCCACTCAAATAAACAATTTTGAAGAAATAACACAAGCGCCTATCACCTCATGACCTCGATCGCTTACTGGCCACTTTTTGAAATAAATAATTATTTTTCTTTAATTAAACAAGCTCCTATAACCTTATGACCCGGGGCGCTTACCTGCCACTCTGTGAAATAAAAAATTTCTAATAAATAACACAAGCGCCTATTACCTTATGACCCATGGCTCTTACTGGCCAGACTGTTATGTAAATATTTATTATAATAACACAAGCGCCTATCATCACATAACCCTAAGCGCTTACCTGCCACTCTGTTAAATAAATAATTTTGAATAAATAACACAAGCGCCTATCACCTTATGACCTAAGGCGCTTACTGGCCAGTCTGTTATATGCATAATTATTATAATAACACAAGCGCCTATTAGCACATGACTTAGGGCGCTTACTGGCCACTCTTCAAAATAAATTATTATTTTATGAATAACACTAGCGCCTATAACCTCATGACCCGGGGCGCTTACTGGCCACTCTGTTAAATAAATATCAGAAGCGCCTATCAACTTATGACCTGGGGCGCTCACTGGCCACTCTTTATATATATAATTATTAATAAATAACAAAAACACCTATTACCTCATCAACCGGGGCGCTTACTGGCCACTCTGTTATATAAATAATTTTTTGAAATAACACAAGCGCCTATTACCTCATAACCTAAGGCACCTACTGGCCAGTCTGTTATATAACTTAATAGTATAATAACACAAGCGCCTATCATTACATGACCCAGGGCACTCACTGGCCACTCTATTAAATAAATAACAGAAGCGCCTATCACCTCATGACCTGGGGCGCTTACTGGCCACTCTTTAAAATAAAAAATTATTAATAAATAACAAAAACGCCTATCACCTTATGACCTATGGCGCTTACTGGCCACTCTCTTAAATAAATAATTATTTTATAAATAACACAAGCGCCTATCACCTCATGACCCAGGGCGCTTACTGGCCACTCTGTTTAAAACATTATTATTAATAAATAACACAAGCTCCTATCATCTTATGACCCGGGTCGCTTACTGGCCACTCTGTTAAATAAATAACACAAGCGCCTATCACCTCATGACCCGGGGCTTTTACTGGCCACTTTTTTAAATAAATAATTATTTTATAAATAAAACAAGCGCCTATAACTTCATGACCCAAGGTGCTTTTTTGCAAGTCTGTTATATAAATAATTATTATATTAACACAAGCGCCTATCAGCACATGACTTAGGGCGCTTACTGGCCACTCTCCAAAATAAATTATTATTTTATGAATAACACAAGTGCCTATCACCTCATGACCCAGGGCGCTTACTGGCCACTCTGTTATATAAATAATTATTGAAATAACACAAGCGCCTATTACCTTTTGACCCAGGGCACTTACTGGCTACTCTGTTAATTAAATAATTTTAAAAATAACACAGGCACCTATCACCTTATGACCCGAAGCGCTAACTGGCCACTCTGTTAAATGAATAATTATCAAAATAACGCAAGCGCCTATCACTTGATGACACAAGGCACTTTCTGGCCACTCTGTTACATAAAGAATTATTTAAATGAAACAAGCGCATATCACCACATGACCCAAGGTGCTTAGTGGCCACTCCGTTAAATAAATAATTTTTAATCACACGAGCACCTATCACCTAATGATTAGGGGCGCTTACTGGACACTCTGTTTAATACATTATTATTAATAAATAACACAAGCGCCTATCATCTTATGACCCGGGTCGCTTACTGGCCACTCTGTTAAATAAATAACACAAGCGCCTATCACCTCATGACCCAGGGATCTTACTAGCCACTCTTTTAAATAAATAATTATTTGATAAATAACACAAGCGCCTTTCACCTCATGACCTCGGGCGCTTACTGGCCACTCTTTTAAATAAATAATTATTTTATAAGTAAAACAAGCGCCTATCACCTCATGATACAAGGCGCTTACTTGCAAGTCTGTTACATAAATAATTATTATAATAACACAAGCGCCTATCAGGACATGACTTTGGGCGCTTGCTGGCCACTCTTATAAATAAATAATTATTTTATAATTAACATAGGCGCCTATCACCTTATGACTCAGGGCGCTAACTGGCCACTCTGTTATAATAATAATTATTGAAATAACACAAGCGCCTATTACCTCATGACCCAGGGCGCTTACTGGCCACTCTGTTACATAATTAATTATTAAAATATTACAATCGCCTATCACCACATGACCCGAGGCGCTTACTGGCCACTTTGTTAAATAAATAACACAAGGGCCTATCACCTCATGACCTGGAGCACTTACTAGCAACTCTTTTAAATGAATAATTATTTCATAAATAACACAAGAACCTATAACCTTTAACCCGGGGCGCTTCCTGGCCCTCTTGTTAAAAAATAATTTCTAAAAATAACACAAGCGCCTATCACCGCATGTCCTTTAGCGCTTACTGGCCACATTTTAAAATGAATAATTATTAAAATGAAACAAGCTCCTATCACCTTATGACCAAGGGCGCTTACTGGCCACTTTGTTAAATAGATAATTTTTATTAACTCAAGCGCTCATCTTCTTACGACTAGGGCGCTTGCTGGCCACTCTTTTAAAAAAATAATTATTTTATACATAACAGAAGCGCCTATAACCTCAAGACCCAGGGTGCTTACCTGCCACTCTGTTGAATAAATAATTTTTAATAAATAACACAAGCGCCTATCACCTTATGTCCTCAGGCGCTTACTGTCTTTTCTTTTAAAAAAATAATTATCAAAATAACACAAGTGCCTATCACCTTATGACCCAGGGCGCTTGCTGGCCACTCTTTTAAAAAAATAATTATTTTATACATAACAGAAGCGCCTATAACCTCAAGACCCAGGGTGCTTACCTGCCACTCTGTTGAATAAATAATTTTTAATAAATAACACAAGCGCCTATCACCTTATGTCCTCAGGCGCTTACTGTCTTTTCTTTTAAAAAAATAATTATCAAAATAACACAAGTGCCTATCACCTTATGACCCGGGGCGCTTACTGGCCAGTCTGTTATATGAATAATTATTAAAATAAAACATTGCCTATCACCTCAAGACCCAAGGTGCTTACTGGCCACTCTGTTAATTAAATAATTTTTAAAATAACACAGGCACCTATCACCTCATGACCTAAGGCGCTAACTGGCCACTCTGTTAAATGAATAACAGAAGCGCCTATCACCTTATGACCCGGGGCGCTTACTGGCCACTCTTTTGAATAAATAATTATTAATAAATAACACAAGCGCCTATTAGCGCATGACCTAAGGATATTACTGGTCACTTTTTTAAATGAATAATAATTTTATAAATAACACAAGTGCCTATCACCTTATGACCCAAGGCGCTTACTGGCTAGTCCGTTATATGATTAATTATTATAATAACACAAGCGCCTATCATCACATGACCTGGGGCGCTTACTGGCCACTCCGTTAAATAAATAACTCAAGTGCCTGTTCCCTTATTACCTGGAGCTTTTACTGGTCACTCTGTTAAATAAATAATTATCAAAATAACGCAAGCGCCTATCACCTCATAACTCGATGCGCTTACTTGCCACTCTGTTTAATACATTATTATTAATAAATAACACAAGCGCATATTATCTTATGACCCGGGTCACTTACCTGCCACTCCGTTATATCAATAATTTTTAATAATTAACACAAGCGCCTATCACCTTATGACCCAAGGCGCTTACTGGCTAGTCCGTTATATGATTAATTATTATAATAACACAAGCGCCTATCGTCTCATGACCCGGGGCACTTACTGGCCTTTCTTTAAAGTAAATAATTATTTTATAAATAACACAAGCGCCTATCACCTCATGACCTCGAGCGCTTACTGGCAACTCTTTTAAATAAATAATTATTTAATAAATGACACAAGCGCCTATAACCCCATGACCCAGGGTGCCTACCTGCCACTCTGTTAAATAAATAATTTTTATTAAATAACACAAGCGCCTATCACCTAATGACCTCGGGCGCTTACTGGCCACTTTTTCAAAATAATTATTATTAAGATAACACAAGCGCCTATCACCTTATGACCCAGGGTGCTTACTGGCCACTCTGTTAAATTAATTATTTTTAATAAAACAAGCGCCTATCACCTCATTAACCGAAGCGCTTACTGGCCACTCTGATAAATTAATAATTTTTAATAACACAAGCGCCTATCACCTCATGAACCGGGGCGCTTACCTGCCACTCTGTTAAATGAATAATTTTTTATAAATAACACAAGCGTTTATCACCTTATGACATAAGGCGCTTACTGAAAACTCCGTTAATTGAATAATTTCTAAAATAATGCAAGCGGCTATCACCTGATGACCCGGAGCGCTTACTGGCCACATCGTTACATAAATAATTATTAAAATAAAACAAGCGCCTATCACTACATGACTTGAGGTGCTTACTTGCAAGCCTGTTATATAAATAATTATTATAATAACACAAGCGCCTATCAGCACATGACCTCGGGCGCTTACTGGCCACTCTTTTAAATAAATAATTATTTCATATATAACACAAGCGCCTATCATTTCATGACCCGAGGCGCTTACTGGCCACTCTGTTATATAAATAATTATTAAAATAACACAAGCGCCTATTACCTTATGACCCAGGGCGCTTACTGGCGACTCCGTTACATAAATAATTATGAAAATATTACAAGCGCCTATCACCACATGACCCGAAGCGCTTACTGGCCACTTTGGTAAATAAATAACACAAGCGCCTATCACCTCATAACCTGAAGAACTTTCTGGCAACTCTTTTAAATAAATAAATATTTTATGAATAACACAAGCGCCTATAACCTTATGACTCAGGGTGCTTACCTGCTACTCTGTTAAATAAATAATTTTTAATGAATAACACAAGCGCCTATCATCTTATGACCTCGGGCGCTTACTAGCCACTCTTTCAAAAAAATAATTATTAAAATAACACGAGCGCCTATTACCTTATGACCCAGGGCGCTTACTGTCCACTCTGTTGAATTCATTATTTTTAATAACACAAGCGCCTATCACCTTATTAACTGGATCGCTTACTGGCCAGTCTGTTAGATAAATAATTTTTAATGAATAACACAAGCGCCAATCAACTCATGACCTAAGGCGCGTACGGTCCACTCTTTTAAAAAAACAATTTTTTAAATAACACAAGCACCTATCACCTCATGACCCAAGGCGCTTCCTGGCCACTCTGTTAAATAAATAATTTTTAAAATAACACAGGCGCCTATCACCTCATGACCCGGGGCGCTTACTGGCCACTCTTTTAAATGAATAATTATTACTAAATAACACAAGCGCCTATCAGCGCATGACCTTGGGCACTTACTGGCCCCTTTATCAATTAAATAATAATTTTATAAACAACACAAGCGCCTATTACCTTATGACCCAGGGCGCTTACTGGCCACTCTGTTAAATTAATAATTTTTAATAACACAAGCGCCTATCACCTCATGACCCGGGGCACTTACCTGCCACTCCGTTAAATGAATAATTTGTAATAAATAACACAAGCGTCTATCATCTCATGACCCGGGGCGCTTACTGGCCACTCATTGTAAAAAATTATTATTTCTTTAATCACACAAGCGCCTTCTACCACATGACCCTTGGCGCTTACTGGCCACTCGGTTAAATAAATATTTTTAATTACCCGATTGCCTATCACCATATGACTCGGGGCAATTACTGGCTTCTCCGTTAAATGAATAATTTCTAATTACACAAGCGCCTATCACCTCATGACTCGGGGCGCTTACTGGCCACTCGATTAATTACATTATTATTGATAAATAACAAAAGCGCCTATCATCTTATGACCCAGGTCACTTACTGGCCACTCTGTTAAATAAATAACACAAGCGCCTATCACTTCATGACCCGGGGCACTTACTGGCCACTTTTTTAAATAAATAATTATTTTATAAATGACACAAGCACCTATCACCTTATAACCTCGGGCGCTTACTCGCCACTTTTTTAAATAAACAATTGTTTTATAAATAAAACAAGCGCCCATAACCTCATGACCCAAGGCACTTATTTGCAAGTCTGTTATATAAATGATTATTATAATAACACAAGCGCCTATCAGCACATGACTTCAAGCGCTTACTGGCAACTCTTTTAAATAAATAATTATTATATAAATAACACAAGCACCTATCACCTCATGACCCAGGGCGCTTACTGGCCACTCTGTTATATGAATTATTATTGAAATAACACAAGCGCCCATTTTTTTATGACCCAGGGCGCTTACTGGCCACTCCGTTACGTAAATAATTAAAAAAATATTACAAGCGCCTATCACCACATGACCCGAGGCGATTACTGGCCACTTTGTTTAATAAATAACACAAGCGCCTATCACCTCGTGACCTGGAGCACTTACTGGCAATTCTTTTAAATAAATAATCATGTTATAAATAACACAAGCACCTATAACCCATAACCCGGGGCGCTTACTGGCCACTTTGATGAATAACTAATTATTAAAATAACACATGCGCCTATCACCACATGACCTTGGGCGCTTACTGGCCACTTTTTAAAATGAATTATAATTGAAATGACACAAGCGCCTATCACCTTATGACCAAGGGCGCTTACTGGCCACTTTATTAAATAAATAATTTTTATTAACTCAAGCGCCCTTCTCCTTATGACTAGGGCGCTTACTTGCCACTTTTTTGAATAAATAATTATTTTATAAATATTACAAGCGCCTATAACCTTAAGACCCAGGGTGCTTACCTGCCACTCTGTTAAATAGAAAATCATTTAAATAACACAAGCGCCTATCACCTTATGACCCAAGGCGCTTACTGGCCAGTCTGTTATATAAATAATTATTAAAATAACATGAGCGCCTATCACCTCATGACACGGGGCGCTAACTGGCCAATCTGTTAATTAAATAATTTTTCAAATAACACAAGCACCTATCACCTCATGACCCTTGGCGCTTACTGGCTACTCTGTTAAATTTATATTTTTAATAACACGAGCGCCTATCACCTTATGACTCGGGGCGCTTACTGGCCACTCTGTTTAAAACATTATTATTAATGAATAACACGAGCTCCTGTCATCTTATGACCCAAGTCGCTTACTGGCCACTCTGTTAAATAAATAACACAAGAGCCTATCACCTCATGATCCGGGGCTTTTACTGGCCACTCTTTTAAATAAATATTTATTTTATAAATTAATCAAGCGCCTATAACTTCATGACCCAAGGTGCTTACTTGCAAGTCTGTTATATAAATAATTATTATAATAACACAAGCGCCTATCAGCACATGACTTAGGGCACTTACTGGCCTTTCTTTTAAAAAAATAATTATCAAATTAACACAAGCGCCTATCACCTTATGACCTCAGGCGCTTACTAGCCTTTCTTTTAAAAAAATAATTATCAAAATAACACAAGTGCCTATCACCTTATGACTTAGGGCGCTTACTGACCACTCTGTTATATAAATAATTATTGGAATAACACAAGCGCCTATTACCTTCTGACCCAGGGCACTTACTGGCCACTCTGTTAATTAAATAATTTTAAAAATAACACAGGCACCTATCACCTCATGACCCGAGGCGCTAACTGGCCACTCTGTTAAATGAATAATTATCAAAATAACGCAAGCGCCTATCACTTGATGACACAAGGCGCTTACTGGCCACTCTGTTACAAAAAGAATTATTTAAATAAAACAAGCGCCTATCACCACATGACCCAAGGTGCTTACTGGCCACTCCGTTAAATGAATAATTTTTAATTACACGAGCGCCTATCACCTCATGATTAGGGGCGCTTACTGGACACTCTGTTTAATACATTATTATTAATAAATAACACAAAAGCCTATTATCTTATGACCCGGGTTGCTTACTGGCCACTCTGTTAAATAAATAATTATTTTATAAGTAAAACAAGCGCCTATCACCTCATAATACAAGGCGCTTACTTGCAAGTCTGTTACATAAATAATTATTATAATAACACAAGCGCCTATCAGGACATGACTTTAGGCGCTTGCTGGCCACTCTTTTAAATAAATAATTATTTTATAAATAACACAAGCGCCTATCACCTCAAGACCCGGGGTGCTTACTGGCCACTCTGTTAATTGAATAATTTTTAAAATAACACAGGCACCCATCACCTCATCACCCGAGGCGCTAACTGGCCACTCTGTTAAATGAATAACAGAAGCGCCTATCACCTTATGACCCGGGGCGCTTACTGGCTACTCTTTTGAATTAATAATTATTAATAAATAACACAAGCGCCTATTAGCGCATGACCTAAGGAACTTACTGGTCACTTTTTTAAATAAATAATAATTTTATAAATAACACAAGTGCCTATCACCTTATGACCCAGAGTCTTACTGGCCACTCTGTTAAATTAATAATTTTAAATAACCCAAGCGCCTATTACCTTATGACCCGGGGTGCTTACCTGCTACTCCGTTAAATAAATAACTCAAGCGCCTGTTTCCTTATTACCTGAAGCTTTTACTGGTCACTCTGTTAAATAAATAATTATAAAAATAACGCAAGCGCCTATCACCTCATAACTCGATGCGCTTATTTGCCACTCTGTTTAATACATTATTATTAATAAATAACACAAGTGCCTATCATCACATGACCTGGAGCGCGTACTGGCCACTTTGTTAAATAAATAACACAAGCGCCTATCACACCATGACCCGGGGCACTTACTGGCCACTCTTTAAAATAAATAATTATTTTATAAATAACACAAGCGCCTATCACCTCATGACCTCGAGCGCTTACTGGCAACTATTTTAAATAAATAATTATTTTATAAATAACACAAGCGCCTATAACCCCATGACCCAGAGTGCTTACCTGCTACTCTGTTAAATTAATAATTTTTATGAAATAACACAAGCGCCTATCACCTAATGACCCAGTGTGCTTACTGGCCACTCTGTTAAATTAATTATTTTTAATAACACAAGCGCCTATCCCTCATTACCCGAAGCGCTTACTGGCGACTCTGATAAATTAATAATTTTCAATAACACAAGCGCCTATCACCTCATGAACCGGGGCGCTTACCTGCCACTCTGTTAAATGAATATATTTTAATAAATAACACAAGCGCCTATCACCTTATGACATAAGGCGCTTACTGTAAACTCCGTTAATTGAATAATTTTTAAAATAACGAAAGCACCTATCACCTGATGACCCAAGGCGTTTACTTGCAAGCCTGTTATATGAATAATTATTATAATAACACAAGGGCCTATCAGCACATGACCTCGGGCGCATACTGGCCACTCTTTTAAATAAATTATTATTTTATAAATAACAAAAACGCTTATCACCTTATGACCTCGGGCGCTTACTGGCCACTCTTTCGAAAAAATAATTATTAGAATAACACGAGCGCCTATCACCTTATGACCCAGGGCGCTAACTGGCCACTCTGTTGAATTCATTATTTTTAATAATACAAGCGCCTATCACCTCATTAACTAGGGCACTTACTGGCCACTCTGTTAGATAAATAATTTTTTAAGAATAACACAAGCGCCTATCAACTCATGACCTAAGGCGCGTACTGTCCACTTTTTAAAAAAAGTAATTTTTAAAATAACACAAGCACCTATCACCTCATGACCCAAGGCGCTTACTTGCCACTCTGTTAAATAAATAATTTTCAAAATAACACAGGTGCCTATGACCTCATGACCCGGGGCGCTTACTGGCCACTCTGTTAAATAAATAACAGAAGCGCCTATCTCCTTATGACCCGGGGCGCTTACTGGCCACTCTTTTAAATGAATAATTATTAATAAATAACACAAGCACCTATCAGCGCATGACCTTGGGCACTTACTGGCCACCCTTTCAATTAAATAATAATTTTATAAACAACACAAGCGCCTATCACTTTATGACCCAGGGCGCTTCCTGGCCACTTTGTTAAATTAATAATTTTTAATAACACAAGCGCCTATCACCTCATGACCCGGGGCACTTACCTGCCACTCCGTTAAATGAATAATTTTTAATAAATAACACAAGCCTCTATCATCTCATGACCCGGGGCGCTTACTGGCCACTCTTTGTAAAAAATTATTATTTCTTTAATCACACAAGCGCCATCTACCTCATGACTTGGTGCTTTTACTGGCTACTCCGTTTAATAAATAATTATCAAAATAACGCAAGTGCCTATCACTTGATGACCCAAGGCGCTTTCTAGCCACAATGTTAAATAAATAATTTTTAATAAACATCACAAGCGCCTTCTACCTCATAACCCTTGGCGCTTACTGGCCACTCTGTTAAATAAATATTTTTAATTACACGAGCGCCTATCACCATATAACTCGGGGCGCTTACTGGCTACTCCGTTAAATGAATAATTTCCAATTACACGAGCGCCTATCACCTTATGACCTCGGGCGCTTACTGGCCACTCTTTCGAAAAAATAATTATTAAAATAACACAAGCGCCTATCACCTCATGACACAGGGCGCTAACTGGCCACTCTGTTGAATAAATAACAGAAGCGCCTATCACATTATGACCCAGGGCGCTAACTGGCCACTCTGTTAAATTAATAATTTTTAATAACACAAGTGCCTATCACCTTATGACCCGGGGCACTTACCTGCCACTCTGTTAAATAAATAATTTTTAATAAATAACACAAGCACCTATCATCTTATGACCCAAGGTGCTTACTGGCCAGTCTGTTATATAAATAATCATTATAATAACACAACCGCCTATTACCTTATGACCCAGGGCGCTTACTGGCCACTCTGTTAAAAAAATATTTTTAATTACACGAGCGCCTATCACCATATGCTTCGGGGCGCTTACTGGCTACTCCGTTAAATGAATAATTTTAAATTAAACGAGCGCCTATCGTCTCATGACTTGGGGCGCTTACTGGCCACTCTGTTTAATACATTATTATTAATAAATAACACAAGCGCCTATCATCTTATGACCCGGGTTGCTTACTGGCCACTCTGTTAAATAAATAATTATTTTATAAGTAAAACAAGCGCCTATCACCTCATGATACAAGGCGCTTACTTGCAAGTCTGTTACATATATAATTATTATAATAACACAAGCGCCTATCAGGACATGACTTTGGGCGCTTGCTGGCCAATCTTTTAAATAAATAATTATTTCATAAATAACACAAGCGCCTATCACCTCAAGACCCGGGGTGCTTACTGGCCACTCTGTTAATTGAATAATTTTTAAAATAACACAGGCACCCATCACCTCATCCCCCGAGGCGCTAACTGGCCACTCTGTTAAATGATTAACAGAAGCGCCTATCACCTTATGACCCGGGGCGCTTACTGGCTACTCTTTTGAATTAATAATTATTAATAAATAACACAAGCGCCTATTAGCGCATGACCTAAGGAACTTACTGGTCACTTTTTTAAATAAATAATAATTTTTAATAACCCAAGCGCCTATTACCTTATGACCCGGGGTGCTTACCTGCTACTCCGTTAAATAAATAACTCAAGCGCCTGTTTCCTTATTACCTGAAGCTTTTACTGGTCACTCTGTTAAATAAATAATTATAAAAATAACGCAAGTGCCTATCACCTCATAACTCGATGCGCTTATTTGCCACTCTGTTTAATACATTATTATTAATAAATAACACAAGTGCCTATCATCACATGACCTGGGGCGCGTACTGGCCACTTTGTTAAATAAATAACACAAGCGCCTATCACACCATGACCCGGGGCACTTACTGGCCACTCTTTAAAATAAATAATTATTTTATAAATAACACAAGCGCCTATCACCTCATGACCTCGAGCGCTTACTGGCAACTATTTTAAATAAATAATTATTTTATAAATAACACAATCGCCTATAACCCCATGACCCAGAGTGCTTACCTGCTACTCTGTTAAATTAATAATTTTTATGAAATAACACAAGCGCCTATCACCTAATGACCCAGTGTGCTTACTGGCCACTCTGTTAAATTAATTATTTTTAATAACACAAGCGCCTATCTCCTCATTACCCGAAGCGCTTACTGGCGACTCTGATAAATTAATAATTTTCAATAACACAAGCGCCTATTACCTCATGAACCGGGGCGCTTACCTGCCACTCTGTTAAATGAATATATTTTAATAAATAACACAAGCGCCTATCACCTTATGACATAAGGCGCTTACTGTAAACTCCGTTAATTGAATAATTTCTAAAATAACGAAAGCACCTATCACCTGATGACCCGGAGCGCTTACTGGCCACTCTGTTACATAAATAATTATTAAAATAAAACAAGCGCCTATCACCACATGACTCGAGGTGCTTACTGGCCACTCCGTTAATTAAATAATTTTCAATTACACAAGCGCCTCTCACCCCATGATTCGGGGCGCTTACTGGCCACTCTGTTTAATACATTATCATTATTTAATAACACAAGCGCCTATCATCTTATGACCCAGGTCACTTATTGGCCACTTAGTTAAATTAATAACACAAGTGCCTATTACTTCATAAACTCGGGCGCATACTGGCCACTCTTTTAAATAAATTATTATTTTATAAATAACAAAAACGCCTATCACCTTATTACCTCGTGCTCTTACTGGCCACTCTTTAAAATAAATCATTATTTTATAAATAAAACAAGCGCCTATCACATTATGACCCAGGGCGCTAACTGGCCACTCTGTTAAATTAATAATTTTTAATAACACAAGTGCCTATCACCTTATGACCCGGGGCACTTACCTGCCACTCTGTTAAATAAATAATTTTTAATAAATAACACAAGCACCTATCATCTTATGACCCAAGGTGCTTACTGGCCAGTCTGTTATATAAATAATCATTATAATAACACAACCGCCTATTACCTTATGACCCAGGGCGCTTACTGGCCACTCTGTTAAAAAAATATTTTTAATTACACGAGAGCCTATCACCATATGCTTCGGGGCGCTTACTGGCTACTCCGTTAAATGAATAATTTTAAATTAAACGAGCGCCTATCGTCTCATGACTTGGGGCGCTTACTGGCAACTCTGTTTAATACATTATTATTAATAAATAACACAAGCGCCTATCATCTTATGACCCGGATTGCTTACTGGCCACTCTGTTAAATAAATAATTATTTTATAAGTAAAACAAGCGCCTATCACCTCATGATACAAGGCGCTTACTTGCAAGTCTGTTACATAAATAATTATTATAATAACACAAGCGCCTATCAGGACATGACTTTGGGCGCTTGCTGGCCAATCTTTTAAATAAATAATTATTTTATAAATAACACAAGCGCCTATCACCTCAAGACCCGGGGTGCTTACTGGCCACTCTGTTAATTGAATAATTTTTAAAATAACACAGGCACCCAATACCTCATCCCCCGAGGCGCTAACTGGCCACTCTGTTAAATGATTAACAGAAGCGCCTATCACCTTATGACCCGGGGCGCTTACTGGCTACTCTTTTGAATTAATAATTATTAATAAATAACACAAGCGCCTATTAGCGCATGACCTAAGGAACTTACTGGTCACTTTTTAAATAAATAATAATTTTATAAATAACACAAGTGCCTATCACCTTATGGCCAGAGTCTTACTGGCCACTCTGTTAAATTAATAATTTTTAATAACCCAAGCGCCTATTACCTTATGACCCGGGGTGCTTACCTGCTACTCCGTTAAATAAATAACTCAAGCGCCTGTTTCCTTATTACCTGAAGCTTTTACTGGTCACTCTGTTAAATAAATAATTATAAAAATAACGCAAGCGCCTATCACCTCATAACTCGATGCGCTTATTTGCCACTCTGTTTAATACATTATTATTAATAAATAACACAAGTGCCTATCATCACATGACCTGGGGCGCGTACTGGCCACTTTGTTAAATAAATAACACAAGCGCCTATCACACCATGACCCGGGGCACTTACTGGCCACTCTTTAAAATAAATAATTATTTTATAAATAACACAAGCGCCTATCACCTCATGACCTCAAGCGCTTACTGGCAACTATTTTAAATAAATAATTATTTTATAAATAACACAATCGCCTATAACCCCATGACCCAGAGTGCTTACCTGCTACTCTGTTAAATTAATAATTTTTATGAAATAACACAAGCGCCTATCACCTAATGACCCAGTGTGCTTACTGGCCACTCTGTTAAATTAATTATTTTTAATAACACAAGCGCCTATCTCCTCATTACCCGAAGCGCTTACTGGCGACTCTGATAAATTAATAATTTTCAATAACACAAGCGCCTATTACCTCATGAACCGGGGCGCTTACCTGCCACTCTGTTAAATGAATATATTTTAATAAATAACACAAGCGCCTATCACCTTATGACATAAGGCGCTTACTGTAAACTCCGTTAATTGAATAATTTCTAAAATAACGAAAGCACCTATCACCTGATGACCCGGAGCGCTTACTGGCCACTCTGTTACATAAATAATTATTAAAATAAAACAAGCGCCTATCACCACATGACTCGAGGTGCTTACTGGCCACTCCGTTAATTAAATAATTTTCAATTACACAAGCGCCTCTCACCCCATGATTCGGGGCGCTTACTGGCCACTCTGTTTAATACATTATTATTATTTAATAACACAAGCGCCTATCATCTTATGACCCAGGTCACTTATTGGCCACTTAGTTAAATTAATAACACAAGTGCCTATTACTGCATAAACTCGGGCGCATACTGGCCACTCTTTTAAATAAATTATTATTTTATAAATAACAAAAACGCCTATCACCTTATTACCTCGGGCTCTTACTGGCCACTCTTTAAAATAAATCATTATTTTATAAATAAAACAAGCGCCTATCACCTCATGACCCAAGGCGTTTACTTGCAAGCCTGTTATATGAATAATTACTATAATAACACAAGCGCCTATCAGCACATGATCTCGGGCGCATACTGGCCACTCTTTTAAATAAATTATTATTTTATAAATAACAAAAACGCCTATCACCTTATGACCTCGGGCGCTTACTGGCCACTCTTTCGAAAAAATAATTATTAGAATAACACGAGCGCCTATCACCTTATGACCCAGGGCGCTTACTGGCCACTCTGTTGAATTTATTATTTTTAATAATACGAGCGCCAATCACCTCATTAACTAGGGCACTTACTGGCCACTCTGTTAGATGAATAATTTTTTAAGAATAACACAAGCGCCTATCAACTCATGACCTAAGGCGCGTACTGTCCACTCTTTAAAAAAAGTAATTTTTAAAATAACACAAGCACCTATCACCTCATGAACCAAGGCGCTTACTTGCCACTCTGTTAAATAAATAATTTTTAAAATAACACAGGCGCCTATCACCTCATGACCCGGGGCGCTTACTGGCCACTCTGTTAAATAAATAACAGAAGCGCCTATCTCCTTATGACCCGGGGCGCTTACTGGCCACTCTTTTAAATGAATAATTATTAATAAATAACACAAGCGCCTATCAGCGCATGACCTTGGGCACTTACTGGCCACCCTTTCAATTAAATAATAATTTTATAAACAACACAAGCGCCTATCACTTTATGACCCAGGGCGCTTCCTGGCCACTTTGTTAAATTAATAATTTTTAATAACACAAGCGCCTATCACCTCATGACCCGGGGCACTTACCTGCCACTCCGTTAAATGAATAATTTTTAATAAATAACACAAGCCTCTATCATCTCATGACCTGGGGCGCTTACTGGCCACTCTTTGTAAAAAATTATTATTTCTTAAAACACACAAGCGCCATCTACCTCATGACTTGGTGCTTTTACTGGCTACTCCGTTTAATAAATAATTATCAAAATAACGCAAGTGCCTATCACTTGATGACCCAAGGCGCTTTCTAGCCACAATGTTAAATAAATAATTTTTAATAAACATCACGAGCACCTTCTACCTCATAACCCTTGGCGCTTACTGGCCACTCTGTTAAATAATTATTTTTAATTACACGAGCGCCTATCACCATATAACTCGGGGCGCTTACTGGCTACTCCGTTAAATGAATAATTTCCAATTACACGAGCGCCTATCACCTTATGACCTCGGGCGCTTACTGGCCACTCTTTCGAAAAAATAATTATTAAAATAACACAGGCACCTATCACCTCATGACCCAAGGCGCTTACTGGCCACTCTGTTAAATAAATAACAGAAGCGCCTATCACATTATGGCCCAGGGCGCTAACTGGCCACTCTGTTAAATTAATAATTTTTAATAACACAAGTGCCTATCACCTTATGACCCGGGGCACTTACCTGCCACTCTGTTAAATAAATAATTTTTAATAAATAACACAAGCACCTTTCATCTTATGACCCAAGGCGCTTACTGGCCAGTCTGTTATATGAATAATCATTATAATAACACAACCGCCTATTACCTTATGACCCAGGGCGCTTACTGGCCACTCTGTTAAAAAAATATTTTTAATTACACGAGCGCCTATCACCATATGCTTCGGGGCGCTTACTGGCTACTCCGTTAAATGAATAATTTTAAATTAAACGAGCGCCTATCGTCTCATGACTTGGGGCGCTTACTGGCCACTCTGTTTAATACATTATTATTAATAAATAACACAAGCGCCTATCATCTTATGACCCAGGTCACTTATTGGCCACTCTGTTAAATAGATAACACAAGCACCTATCACCTCATGACCCGGAGCACTTACTGGCCACTTTTTTAAATAAATAATTAATTTATAAATGACATAAGCACCTATCACCTCATGAACTCAGGCGCTTACTCGCCACTTTTTTAAATAAATAATTATTTTATAAATAAAACAATCGCCTATAACCTCATGACCCAAGGCGCTTATTTGCAAGTCTGTTATATAAATAATGATTATAATAACACAAGCGCCTATCAACACATGACCTCTAGTGCTTACTGGCTACTCTTTTAAATAAATAATTATTTTATAAATAACACAAGCACCTATCACCTCATGATCAGGGCGCTTACTGGCCACTTTGTTATATAAATAATTATTGAAATAACACAAGCGCCTATCGACTTATGACCAAGGGCGCTTACTGGCCACGTTATTGAATAGATAAGTTTCATTAACTCAAGCGCCTATCTCCTTATGACTAGGGCGCTTACTGGCCACTTTTTTTAATAAATAATTATTTTATAAATAACACAAGCGCCTATAACCTCAAGGACCAGGGTGCTTACCTGCCACTCTGTTAAATAAATAATTTTTAATAAATAACACAAGTGCCTATCACCTTATGACCCAGGGCGCTTACTGGCCACTCTTTCGAATTAATAATAATCAAAATAACACAAGCGCCTATCACTATATGACCCAGGGCGCTTACTGGCCACTCTGTAGAATTAATAATTTGTCATAACACAAGTGCCTATTACCTCATCAACCGGGGCGCTTACTGGCCACTCTGTTAAAGAAATAATCATTTAAATAACACAAGTGCCTATCACCTTATGACCCAAGGCGCTTACTGGCTAGTCTGTTATATAAATAATTATTAAAATAACACAAGCACCTATCACCTCATGACCCGGGGCGCTTACTGGCCACTCTGATAATTAAATATCAGAAGCGCCTATCAACTTATAACCTGGGGCGCTCACTGGCCTTTCTTTATATATATAATTTTCAATAAATAACACAAGCACCTATTACCTCATTAACGGGGGCGCTTACTGGCCACTCTGTTAAATAAATAATTTTTTAAAATAACACAAGCGCCTATTACCTCATAACCTAAGGCACCTACTGGCCCGTCTGTTATATAAATTAATAGTATAATAACACAAGCGCCTATCATTACATGACCCAGGGCACTTACTGGCCACTCTGTCAAATAAACAATTTTGAATAAATATCACAAGCGCCTATCACCTCATGACCTCGATCGCTTACTGGCCACTTTTTCAAATAAATAATTATTTTTCTTTAATAAAACAAGCTCCTATAACCTTATGACCCGGGGCGCTTACCTGCCACTCTGTGAAATAAAAAATTTCTAATAAATTTTACAAGCGCCTATTACCTCATGACCCATGGCGCTTACTGGCCAGACTGTTATGTAAATATTTATTATAATAACACAAGCGCCTATCATCACATAACCCTAAGCGCTTACCTGCCACTCTGTTAAATAAATAATTTTGAATAAATAACACAAGCGCCTATCACCTTATGACCCAAGGCGCTAACTGGCCAGTCTGTTATATAAACAATTATTAAAATAACACAAGCGCCTATCACCTCATGACCCGGGGCGCTTCCTTGCCACTCTGTTAAATAAATAATTTTTAAAATAACACAGGCGCCTATCACCTCATGACCCGGGGCGCTTACTGGCCACTCTGATGAATAAATATCAGAAGCGCCTATCAACTTATGACCTGGGGCGCTCACTGGCCACTCTTTATATATATAATTTTTAATAAATAACACAAGCACCTATTACCTCATTAACTGGGGCACTTACTAGCCACTCTGTTAAATAAATAATTTTTTAAAATAACACAAGCGCCTATTACCTCATAACCTAAGGCACCTACTGGCCCGTCTGTTATATAAATTAATAGTATAATAACCCAAGCGCCTATCATTACATGACCCAGGGCACTTACTGGCCACTCTGTTATATAAAAATTTATTAAAATAACACAAGCGCCTATTACCTAATGACCCAGGGTGCTTACTGGCCACTCCGTTACATAAATAATTATTAAAATAACACAAGCGCATATCACCACATGACCCAAGGCGCTTACTGGCCACTTCGTTAAATAAATAACACAAGCGCCTATTACCTCATGACCTGGAGCACTTACTGGCAACTCTTTTGCATAAATAATTATTTTATAAAAAACACAAGCGCTTATCGTCTTATGACCCTAGGCGCTCACTGACCAGTCTGTTATATGAATAATTTTTAAAATAACACAAGCGCCTATCACCTCATAACCCGGGGCGCTTAAAAGCCACTATGTTAAATAAATAATTTTAAAAATAACACGGGCGCCTATCACCTTATGACCCAAGGCGCTAGCTGGCCACTCTGTTACATAAATAATTATTGTAATAACACAAGCACCTATCAACTTATGACCCAAGGCGCTTACTGGCCACTTCGTTAAATAAATAACACAAGCGCCTATTACCTCATGACCTGGAGCACTTACTGGCAACTCTTTTGCATAAATAATTATTTTATAAAAAACACAAGCGCTTATCACCTTATGACCCTAAGCGCTCACTGACCAGTCTGTTATATGCATAATTATTATAATAACACAAGCGCCTATTAGCACATGACTTAGGGCGCTTACTGGCCACTCTTCAAAATAAATTATTATTTTATGAATAACACTAGCGCCTATAACCTCATGACCCGGGGCGCTTACTGGCCACTCTGTTAAATAAATATCAGAAGCGCCTATCAACTTATGACCTGGGGCGCTCACTGGCCACTCTTTATATATATAATTATTAATAAATAACGAAAACACCTATTACCTCATCAACCGGGGCGCTTACTGGCCACTCTGTTATATAAATAATTTTTTAAAATAACACAAGCGCCTATTACCTCATAACCTAAGGCACCTACTGGCCAGTCTGTTATATAACTTAATAGTATAATAACACAAGCGCCTATCATTACATGACCCAGGGCACTCACTGGCCACTCTATTAAATAAATAACAGAAGCGCCTATCACCTCATGACCTGGGGCGCTTACTGGCCACTCTTTAAAATAAATAATTATCAATAAATAACAAAAACGCCTATCACCTTATGACCTATGGCGCTTACTGGCCACTCTCTTAAATAAATAATTATTTTATAAATAACACAAGCGCCTATCACCTCATGACCCAGGGCGCTTACTGGCCACTCTGTTTAAAACATTATTATTAATAAATAACACAAGCTCCTATCATCTTATGACCCGGGTCGCTTACTGGCCACTCTGTTAAATAAATAACACAAGCGCCTATCACCTCATGACCTCGGGCGCTTACTGGCCACTCTTTTAAATAAATAATTATTTTATAAGTAAAACAAGCTCCTATCACCTCATGATACAAGGCGCTTACTTGCAAGTCTGTTACATAAATAATTATTATAATAACACAAGCGCCTATCAGGACATGACTTTGGGCGCTTGCTGGCCACTCTTTTAAATAAATCATTATTTTATAAATAACATAGGCGCCTATCACCTTATGACTCAGGGCGCTTACTGGCCACTCTGTTATAATAATAATTATTGAAATAACACAAGCGCCTATTACCTCATGACCCAGGGCGCTTACTGGCCACTCTGTTACATAATTAATTATTAAAATATTACAATCGCCTATCACCACATGACCCGAGGCGCTTACTGGCCACTTTGTTAAATAAATAACACAAGGGCCTATCACCTCATGACCTGGAGCACTTACTAGCAACTCTTTTAAATGAATAATTACTTCATAAATAACACAAGAACCTATAACCTTTAACCCGGGGCGCTTCCTGGCCCTCTTGTTAAAAAATAATTTCTAAAAATAACACAAGCGCCTATCACCGCATGTCCTTTGGCGCTTACTGGCCACATTTTAAAATGAATAATTATTAAAATGAAACAAGCGCCTATCACCTTATGACCAAGGGCGCTTACTGGCCACTTTGTTAAATAGATACTTTTTATTAACTCAAGCGCTCATCTCCTTACGACTAGGGCGCTTGCTGGCCACTCTTTTAAAAAAATAATTATTTTATACATAACAGAAGCGCCTATAACCTCAAGACCCAGGGTGCTTACCTGCCACTCTGTTGAATAAATAATTTTTAATAAATAACACAAGCGCCTATCACCTTATGTCCTCAGGCGCTTACTGTCATTTCTTTTAAAAAAATAATTATCAAAATAACACAAGTGCCTATCACCTTATGACCCAGGGCGCTTACTGGCCACTCTGTTGAATTAATAATTTGTCATAGAACAAGCGCCTATTACCTCATCAACCGGGGCGCTTACTGGCCAGTCTGTTATATGAATAATTATTAAAATAAAACATTGCCTATCACCTCAAGACCCAAGGTGCTTACTGGCCACTCTGTTAATTAAATAATTTTTAAAATAACACAGGCACCTATCACCTCATGACCTAAGGCGCTAACTGGCCACTCTGTTAAATGAATAACAGAAGCGCTTATCACCTTATGACCCGGGGCGCTTACTGGCCACTCTTTTGAATAAATAATTATTAATAAATAACACAAGCGCCTATTAGCGCATGACCTAAGGCACTTACTGGTCACTTTTTTAAATGAATAATAATTTTATAAATAACACAAGTGCCTATCACCTTATGACCCAAGGCGCTTACTGGCTAGTCCGTTATATGATTAATTATTATAATAACACAAGCGCCTATCATCACATGACCTGGGGCGCTTACTGGCCACTCCGTTAAATAAATAACTCAAGTGCCTATTCCCTTATTACCTGGAGCTTTTACTGGTCACTCTGTTAAATAAATAATTATCAAAATAACGCAAGCGCCTATCACCTCATAACTCGATGCGCTTACTTGCCACTCTGTTTAATACATTATTATTAATAAATAACACAAGCGCATATTATCTTATGACCCGGGTCGCTTACCTGCCACTCCGTTATATCAATAATTTTTAATAATTAACACAAGCGCCTATCACCTTATGACCCAAGGCGCTTACTGGCTAGTCCGTTATATGATTAATTATTATAATAACACAAGCGCCTATCGTCTCATGACCCGGGGCACTTACTGGCCACTCTTTAAAGTAAATAATTATTTTATAAATAACACAAGCGCCTATCACCTCATGACCTCGAGCGCTTACTGGCAACTCTTTTAAATAAATAATTATTTCATAAATAACACAAGCGCCTATAACCCCATGACCCAGGGTGCCTAGCTGCCACTCTGTTAAATAAATAATTTTTATTAAATAACACAAGCGCCTATCACCTAATGACCTCGGGCGCTTACTGGATACTTTTTCAAAATAATTATTATTAAGATAACACAAGCGCCTATCACCTTATGACCCAGGGTGCTTACTGGCCACTCTGTTAAATTAATTATTTTTAATAAAACAAGCGCCTATCACCTCATTAACCGAAGCGCTTACTGGCCACTCTGATAAATTAATAATTTTTAATAACACAAGCGCCTATCACCTCATGAACCGGGGCGCTTACCTGCCACTCTGTTAAATGAATAATTTTTAATAAATAACACAAGCGTTTATCACCTTATGACATAAGGCGCTTACTGAAAACTCCGTTAATTGAATAATTTCTAAAATAATGCAAGCGGCTATCACCTGATGACCCGGAGCGCTTACTGGCCACATCGTTACATAAATAATTATTATAATAAAACAAGCGCCTATCACTACATGACTTGAGGTGCTTACTTGCAAGCCTGTTATATGAATAATTATTATAATAACACAAACGCCTATCAGCACATGACCTCGGGCGCTTACTGGCCACTCTTTTAAATAAATAATTATTTTATAAATAACACAAGCGCCTATCATTTCATGACCCGAGGCGCTTACTGGCCACTCTGTTATATAAATAATTATTGAAATAACACAAGCGCCTATTACCTTATGACCCAGGGCGCTTACTGGCGACTCCGTTACATAAATAATTATGAAAATATTACAAGCGCCTATCACCACATGACCCGAGGCGCTTACTGGCCACTTTGGTAAATAAATAACACAAGCGCCTATCACCTCATAACCTGAAGAACTTTCTGGCAACTCTATTAAATAAATAAATATTTTATGAATAACACAAGCGCCTATCATCTTATGACCTCGGGCGCTTACTAGCCACTCTTTCAAAAAAATAATTATTAAAATAACACGAGCGCCTATTACCTTATGACCCAGGGCGCTTACTGTCCACTCTGTTGAATTCATTATTTTTAATAACACAAGCGCCTATCACCTTATTAACTGGATCGCTTACTGGCCAGTCTGTTAGATAAATAATTTTTGATGAATAACACAAGCGCCAATCAACTCATGACCTAAGGCGCGTACGGTCCACTCTTTTAAAAAAACAATTTTTTAAATAACACAAGCACCTATCACCTCATGACCCAAGGCGCTTCCTGGCCACTCTGTTAAATAAATAATTTTTAAAATAACACAGGCGCCTATCACCTCATGACCCGGGGCGCTTACTGGCCACTCTGTTAAAAAAAAAACAGAAGCGCCTATCACCTTATGACCCGGGGCGCTTACTGGCCACTCTTTTAAATGAATAATTATTACTAAATAACACAAGCGCCTATCAGCGCATGACCTTGGGCACTTACTGGCCCCTTTATCAATTAAATAATAATTTTATAAACAACACAAGCGCCTATTACCTTATGACCCAGGGCGCTTACTGGCCACTCTGTTAAATTAATAATTTTTAATAACACAAGCGCCTATCACCTCATGACCCAGGGCGCTTACTGGCCACTCTGTTTAAAACATTATTATTAATAAATAACACAAGCTCCTATCATCTTATGACCCGGGTCGCTTACTCGCCACTCTGTTAAATAAATAACACAAGCGCCTATCACCTCATGACCTCGGGCGCTTACTGGCCACTCTTTTAAATAAATAATTATTTTATAAGTAAAACAAGCGCCTATCACCTCATGATACAAGGCGCTTACTTGCAAGTCTGTTACATAAATAATTATTATAATAACACAAGCGCCTATCAGGACATGACTTTGGGCGCTTGCTGGCCACTCTTTTAAATAAATAATTATTTTATAAATAACATAGGCGCCTATCACCTTATGACTCAGGGCGCTTACTGGCCACTCTGTTATAATAATAATTATTGAAATAACACAAGCGCCTATTACCTCATGACCCAGGGCGCTTACTGGCCACTCTGTTACATAATTAATTATTAAAATATTACAATCGCCTATCACCACATGACCCGAGGCGCTTACTGGCCACTTTGTTAAATAAATAACACAAGGGCCTATCACCTCATGACCTGGAGCACTTACTAGCAACTCTTTTAAATGAATAATTACTTCATAAATAACACAAGAACCTATAACCTTTAACCCGGGGCGCTTCCTGGCCCTCTTGTTAAAAAATAATTTCTAAAAATAACACAAGCGCCTATCACCGCATGTCCTTTGGCGCTTACTGGCCACATTTTAAAATGAATAATTATTAAAATGAAACAAGCGCCTATCACCTTATGACCAAGGGCGCTTACTGGCCACTTTGTTAAATAGATACTTTTTATTAACTCAAGCGCTCATCTCCTTACGACTAGGGCGCTTGCTGGCCACTCTTTTGAAAAAATAATTATTTTATACATAACACAAGCGCCTATAACCTCATGACTCAGGGTGCTTACCTGCTACTCAGGCGCCTATCACCTCATGACCCGGGGCGCTTACTGGCCACTCTGTTAAATAAAAAACAGAAGCGCCTATCACCTTATGACCCGGGGCGCTTACTGGCCACTCTTTTAAATGAATAATTATTACTAAATAACACAAGCGCCTATCAGCGCATGACCTTGGGCACTTACTGGCCCCTTTATCAATTAAATAATAATTTTATAAACAACACAAGCGCCTATTACCTTATGACCCAGGGCGCTTACTGGCCACTCTGTTAAATTAATAATTTTTAATAACACAAGCGCCTATCACCTCATGACCCGGGGCACTTACCTGCCACTGCGTTATATGAATAATTTTTAATAAATAACACAAGCGTCTATCATCTCATGACCCGGGGCGCTTACTGGCCACTCATTGTAAAAAATTATTATTTCTTTAATCACACAAGCGCCTTCTACCACATGACCCTTGGCGCTTACTGGCCACTCGGTTAAATAAATATTTTTAATTACTCGATTGCCTATCACCATATGACTCGGGGCAATTACTGGCTACTCCGTTAAATGAATAATTTCCAATTACACAAGCGCCTATCACCTCATGACTCGGGGCGCTTACTGGCCACTCGATTAATTACATTATTATTGATAAATAACAAAAGCGCCTATCATCTTATGACCCAGGTCACTTACTGGCCACTCTGTTAAATAATTAACACAAGCGCCTATCACTTCATGACCCGGGGCACTTACTGGCCACTTTTTTAAATAAATAATTATTTTATAAATGACACAAGCACCTATCACCTCATAACCTCGGGCGCTTACTCGCCACTTTTTTAAATAAACATTTGTTTTATAAATAAAACAAGCGCCTATAACCTCATGACCCAAGGCACTTATTTGCAAGTCTGTCATATAAATGATTATTATAATAACACAAGCGCCTATCAGCACATGACTTCAAGCGCTTACTGGCCACTCTTTTAAATAAATAATTATTATATAAATAACACAAGCACCTATCACCTCATGACCCAGGGCGCTTACTGGCCACTCTGTTATATGAATTATTATTGAAATAACACAAGCGCCCATTTTTTTATGACCCAGGGCGCTTACTGGCCACTCCGTTACGTAAATAATTAAAAAAATATTACAAGCGCCTATCACCACATGACCCGAGGCGATTACTGGCCACTTTGTTTAATAAATAACACAAGCGCCTATCACCTCGTGACCTGGAGCACTTACTGGCAATTCTTTTAAATAAATAATCATGTTATAAATAACACAAGCACCTATAACCCATAACCCGGGGCGCTTACTGGCCACTTTGATGAATAACTAATTATTAAAATAACACATGCGCCTATCACCGCATGACCTTGGGCGCTTACTGGCCACTTTTTAAAATAAATTATTATTATTGAAAGGACACAAGCGCCTATCACCTTATGACTAGGGCGCTTACTTGCCACTTTTTTGAATAAATAATTATTTTATAAATATTACAAGTGCCTATAACCTTAAGACCCAGGGTGCTTACCTGCCACTCTGTTAAATAGAAAATCATTTAAATAACACAAGCGCCTATCACCTTATGACCCAAGGCGCTTACTGGCCAGTCTGTTATATAAATAATTATTAAAATAACATGAGCGCCTATCACCTCATGACACGCGGCGCTAACTGGCCAATCTGTTAATTAAATAATTTTTCAAATAACACAAGCACCTATCACCTCATGACCCTTGGCGCTTACTGGCTACTCTGTTAAATTTATATTTTTAATTACACGAGCGCCTATCACCTTATGATCGGGGCGCTTACTGGCCACTCTGTTTAAAACATTATTATTAATGAATAACACAAGCTCCTATCATCTTATGACCCAAGTCGCTTACTGGCCACTCTGTTAAATAAATAACACAAGAGCCTATCACCTCATGACCCGGGGCTTTTACTGGCCACTCTTTTAAATAAATAATTATTTTATAAATTAAACAAGCGCCTAAAACTTCATGACCCAAGGTGCTTACTTGCAAGTCTGTTATATAAATAATTATTATAATAACACAAGCGCCTATCAGCACATGACTTAGGGCGCTTACTGGCCACTCTTTAAAATGAATTATTATTTTATGAATAACACAAGCGCCTATCACCTTATGACCTCAGGCGCTTACTGGCCTTTCTTTTAAAAAAATAATTATCAAAATAACACAAGCGCCTATCACCTTATGACCTCAGGCGCTTACTGGCCTTTCTTTTAAAAAAATAATTATCAAAATAACACAAGTGCCTATCACCTTATGACTTAGGGCGCTTACTGACCACTCTGTTATATAAATAATTATTGGAATAACACAAGCGCCTATTACCTTCTGACCCAGGGCACTTACTGGCCACTCTGTTAATTAAATAATTTTAAAAATAACACAGGCACCTATCACCTCATGACCCGAGGCGCTAACTGGCCACTCTGTTAAATGAATAATTATGAAAATAACGCAAGCGCCTATCACTTGATGACACAAGGCGCTTTCTGGCCACTCTGTTACAAAAAGAATTATTTAGATAAAACAAGCGCCTATCACCACATGACCCAAGGTGCTTACTGGCCACTCCGTTAAATGAATAATTTTTAATTACACGAGCGCCTATCACCTCATGATTAGGGGCGCTTACTGGACACTCTGTTTAATACATTATTATTAATAAATAACACAAAAGCCTATTATCTTATGACCCGGGTTGCTTACTGGCCACTCTGTTAAATAAATAATTATTTTATAAGTAAAACAAGCGCCTATCACCTCAAGACCCGGGGTGCTTACTGGCCACTCTGTTAATTGAATAATTTTTAAAATAACACAGGCACCCATCACCTCATTACCCGAGGCGCTAACTGGCCACTCTGTTAAATGAATAACAGAAGCGCCTATCACCTTATGACCCGGGGCGCTTTCTGGCTACTCTTTTGAATTAATAATTATTAATAAATAACACAAGCGCCTATTAGCGCATGACCTAAGGAACTTACTGGTCACTTTTTTAAATAAATAATAATTTCATAAATAACACAAGTGCCTATCACCTTATGACCCAGAGTCTTACTGGCCACTCTGTTAAATTAATAATTTTAAATAACCCAAGCGCCTATTACCTCATGACCCGGGGTGCTTACCTGCTACTCCGTTAAATAAATAACTCAAGCGCCTGTTTCCTTATTACCTGAAGCTTTTACTGGTCACTCTGTTAAATGAATAATTATAAAAATAACGCAAGCGCCTATCACCTCATAACTCGATGCGCTTATTTGCCACTCTGTTTAATACATTATTATTAATAAATAACACAAGTGCCTATCATCACATGACCTGGAGCGCGTACTGGCCACTTTGTTAAATAAATAACACAAGCGCCTATCACACCATGACCCGGGGCACTTACTGGCCACTCTTCAAAATAAATAATTATTTTATAAATAACACAAGCGCCTATCACCTCATGACCTCGAGCGCTTACTGGCAACTATTTTACATAAATAATTATTTTATAAATAACACAAGCGCCTATAACCCCATGACCCAGAGTGCTTACCTGCTACTCTGTTAAATTAATAATTTTTATGAAATAACACAAGCGCCTATCACCTAATGACCCAGTGTGCTTACTGGCCACTCTGTTAAATTAATTATTTTTAATAACACAAGCGCCTATCCCTCATTACCCGAAGCGCTTACTGGCGACTCTGATAAATTAATAATTTTCAATAACACAAGCGCCTATCACCTCATGAACCGGGGCGCTTACCTGCCACTCTGTTAAATGAATATATTTTAATAAATAACACAAGCGCCTATCACCTTATGACATAAGGCGCTTACTGTAAACTCCGTTAATTGAATAATTTCTAAAATAACGAAAGCACCTATCACCTGATGACCCGGAGCGATTACTGGCCAATCTGTTACATAAATAATTATTAAAATAAAACAAGCGCCTATCACCATATGACCCGAGGTGCTTACTGGCCACTCCGTTAATTAAATAATTTTCAATTACACAAGCGCCTCTCACCCCATGATTCGGGGCGCTTACTGGCCACTCTGTTTAATACATTATTATTATTTAATAACACAAGCGCCTATCATCTTATGACCCAGGTCACTTATTGGCCACTTAGTTAAATTAATAACACAAGTGCCTATCACTTCATAAACTCGGGTGCATACTGGCCACTCTTTTAAATAAATTATTATTTTATAAATAACAAAAACGCTTATCACCTTATGACCCAAGGCGTTTACTTGCAAGCCTGTTATATGAATAATTATTATAATAACACAAGCGCCTATCAGCACATGACCTCGGGCGCATACTGGCCACTCTTTTAAATAAATTATTATTTTATAAATAACAAAAACGCCTATCACCTTATGACCTCGGGCGCTTACTGGCCACTCTTTCGAAAAAATAATTATTAGAATAACACGAGCGCCTATCACCTTATGACCCAGGGCGCTTACTGGCCACTCTGTTGAATTCATTATTTTTAATAATACAAGCGCCTATCACCTCATTAACTAGGGCACTTACTGGCCACTCTGTTAGATAAATAATTTTTTAAGAATAACACAAGCGCCTATCAACTAATGACCTAAGGTGCGTACTGTCCACTCTTTAAAAAAAGTAATTTTTAAAATAACACAAGCACCTATCACCTCATGACCCAAGGCGCTTACTTGCCACTCTGTAAAATAAATAATTTTTAAAATAACACAGGCGCCTATCACCTCATGACCCGGGGTGCTTACTGGCCACTCTGTTAAATAAATAACAGAAGCGCCTATCTCCTTATGACCCGGGGCGCTTACTGGCCACTCTTTTAAATGAATAATTATTAATAAATAACACAAGCGCCTATCAGCGCATGACCTTGGGCACTTACTGGCCACCCTTCCAATTAAATAATAATTTTATAAACAACACAAGCGCCTATCACTTTATGACCCAGGGCGCTTCCTGGCCACTTTGTTAAATTAACAATTTTTAATAACACAAGCGCCTATCACCTCATGACCCGGGGCACTTACCTGCCACTCCGTTAAATAAATAATTTTTAATAAATAACACAAGCCTCTATCATCTCATGACCCGGGGCGCTTACTGGCCACTCTTTGTAAAAAATTATTATTTCTTAAATCACACAAGCGCCATTTACCTCATGACTTGGTGCTTTTACTGGCTACTCCGTTTAATAAATAATTATCAAAATAACGCAAGTGCCTATTACTTGATGACCCAAGGCGCTTACTGTAAACTCCGTTAATTGAATAATTTCTAAAATAACGAAAGCACCTATCACCTGATGACCCGGAGCGATTACTGGCCAATCTGTTACATAAATAATTATTAAAATAAAACAAGCGCCTATCACCATATGACCCGAGGTGCTTACTGGCCACTCCGTTAATTAAATAATTTTCAATTACACAAGCGCCTCTCACCCCATGATTCGGGGCGCTTACTGGCCACTCTGTTTAATACATTATTATTATTTAATAACACAAGCGCCTATCATCTTATGACCCAGGTCACTTATTGGCCACTTAGTTAAATTAATAACACAAGTGCCTATCACTTCATAAACTCGGGTGCATACTGGCCACTCTTTTAAATAAATTATTATTTTATAAATAACAAAAACGCTTATCACCTTATGACCCAAGGCGTTTACTTGCAAGCCTGTTATATGAATAATTATTATAATAACACAAGCGCCTATCAGCACATGACCTCGGGCGCATACTGGCCACTCTTTTAAATAAATTATTATTTTATAAATAACAAAAACGCCTATCACCTTATGACCTCGGGCGCTTACTGGCCACTCTTTCGAAAAAATAATTATTAGAATAACACGAGCGCCTATCACCTTATGACCCAGGGCGCTTACTGGCCACTCTGTTGAATTCATTATTTTTAATAATACAAGCGCCTATCACCTCATTAACTAGGGCACTTACTGGCCACTCTGTTAGATAAATAATTTTTTAAGAATAACACAAGCGCCTATCAACTAATGACCTAAGGTGCGTACTGTCCACTCTTTAAAAAAAGTAATTTTTAAAATAACACAAGCACCTATCACCTCATGACCCAAGGCGCTTACTTGCCACTCTGTAAAATAAATAATTTTTAAAATAACACAGGCGCCTATCACCTCATGACCCGGGGTGCTTACTGGCCACTCTGTTAAATAAATAACAGAAGCGCCTATCTCCTTATGACCTGGGGCGCTTACTGGCCACTCTTTTAAATGAATAATTATTAATAAATAACACAAGCGCCTATCAGCGCATGACCTTGGGCACTTACTGGCCACCCTTCCAATTAAATAATAATTTTATAAACAACACAAGCGCCTATCACTTTATGACCCAGGGCGCTTCCTGGCCACTTTGTTAAATTAACAATTTTTAATAACACAAGCGCCTATCACCTCATGACCCGGGGCACTTACCTGCCACTCCGTTAAATAAATAATTTTTAATAAATAACACAAGCCTCTATCATCTCATGACCCGGGGCGCTTACTGGCCACTCTTTGTAAAAAATTATTATTTCTTAAATCACACAAGCGCCATTTACCTCATGACTTGGTGCTTTTACTGGCTACTCCGTTTAATAAATAATTATCAAAATAACGCAAGTGCCTATCACTTGATGACCCAAGGCGCTTTCTAGCCACAATGTTAAATAAATAATTTTAAATAAACATCACAAGCGCCTTCTACCTCATAACCCTTGGCGCTTACTGGCCACTCCTTTAAATAAATATTTTTAATTACACGAGCGCCTATCACCATATAACTTGGGGCGCTTACTGGCTACTCCGTTAAATGAATAATTTCCAATTACACGAGCGCCTATCACCTTATGACCTCGGGCGCTTACTGGCCACTCTTTCGAAAAAATAATTATTAAAATAACACAAGCGCCTATCACCTCATGACACAGGGCGCTAACTGGCCAATCTGTTAATTAAATAATTTTTAAAATAACACAGGCACCTATCACCTCATGACCCAAGGCGCTTACTGGCCACTCTGTTGAATAAATAACAGAAGCGCCTATCACATTATGACCCAGGGCGCTAACTGGCCACTCTGTTAAATTAATAATTTTTAATAACACAAGTGCCTATCACCTTATGACCCGGGGCACTTACCTGCCACTCTGTTAAATAAATAATTTTTAATAAATAACACAAGCGTCTATCGTCTCATGACCCGGGGAGCTTACTAGCCACTCTTTGTAAAAAATGATAATTTCTTTAATCACACAAGCGCCTTTTACCTCATGACCCGGTGCTTTTACTGGCCACTCTGTAGAATAATTAATTATCAAAAAAACGCAAGTTCCTATCACTTGATGACCCAAGGCGCTTTCTGGCCACAATGTTGAATAAATAATTTTTAATAAACAACACAAGCGCCTTCTACCTCATGACCCGGGGCACTTACTGGCCTTTTTTCTAAATAAATAATTATTTTATAAATGACACAAGCACCTATCACCTCATGACCTCGGACGCTTACTCGCCACTTTTTTTAATAAATAATTATTTTATAAATAAAACAAGCGCTTTCTACCTCATGACCCTTGGCGCTCACTGGTCACTCTGGTTAAATAAATATTTTTAATTACACAAGCGCCTATCACCATATGACTCGGGGCGCATACTGGCTAATCCGTTAAATTAATAATTTCCAATTACACAAGCGCCTATCACCTCATTAACTGGGGCGCTTACTGGCCACTCTGTTAGATAAATAATTTTTAATGAATAACACAAGCGCCTATCAACTCATGACCTAAGGCGCGTACTGTCCACTCTTTCAAAAAAATAATTATTTTATAAATGACACAAGCAGCTATCACCTCATGACCCAGGGCGCTTACTGGCTACTCTGTTATATAAATTATTATTGAAATAACACAAGCGCCTATTACCTTATGACCCAGGGCGCTTACTGGCCACTCCATTACATAAATAATTAAAAAAATATTACAAGCGCCTATCACCACATGACCCGAGGCGATTACTGGCCACTTTGTTTAATAAATAACACAAGCTCCTATAACTTCATGACCTGGAGCACTTACTGGCAATTCTTTTAAATAAATGATTATTTTATCAATAACACAAGCGCCTATCACCATATGACCCAGGGCGCTTACTGGCCACTCTGTTAAATTATTAATTTGTCATAACACAAGCGCCTATTACCTTATCAATTGAGGCGCTTACTGGCCACTCTGTTAAATAAATAATTATTTGAATAACACAAGCGCCTATCACCTTATGACTTAAGGCGCTTACTGGCCAGTCTGTTATATAAATAATTATTGAAATAACACAAGCGCCTATCACCTCATGATCCGGGGCGCTAACTGGCCACTCTGTTAATTACATAATTTTTAAAATAACACAGGCACCTATCACCTCATGACCCAGAGCGCTTACGGAAAACTCTGTTAAATAAATAACACAAGCGCCTATCATCACATGACCAAGGGCGCTTACTGTCCACTCCGTTAAATAAATAACTCTAGCGCCTATTCCCTTATTACCTGGAGCTCTTACTAGTCACTCTGTTGAATAAATAATGTTTAGTTACACGAGCGCCTATCACCTCATGACCCGGGGCACTTACTAGCCACTCTTTTAAATAAATAATTATTTTATAAATAAAAAAAGCGCCTATCACCTCATGACCCGGGGCGCTTACTGGCCACTCCGTTACATGATTAATTATAAAAATATTACAAGCGCCTATCACCACATGACCCGAGGCGCTTACTGGCCAGTCTGTTATATAAATAATTATTAAAATAACACAAGCGCCTATCACCTCATGACCTCGGGCGCATACTGGCCACTCTTTTAAGTAAATAATTATTTTATAAATAAAAAAAGCGCCTATCACCTCATGACCCAGGGCGCTTACTGGCCACTACGTTACATGAATAATTATAAAAATATTACAAGCGCCTATCACCACATGACCCGAGGCGCTTACTGGCCACTTTGTTAAATAAATAACACAAGCGCCTATCACCTCATGACCTGGAGAACTTACTGGCAAGTCTTTTAAATAAATAATTATTTTATGAATAACACAAGCGCCTATAACCTCATGACCCAGGGTGCTTACCTGACGCTCTGTTAAATTAATAATATTTCATATAAACCACAAGCGCCTATCACCTTATGACCTTACACGCTTACTGGCTACTATTTCAAAAAAATAATTATAAAAATCACACAAGCGCCTATCACCTTATGACCCAGGGCGCTTACTGGCCACTATGTTAAATTAATTATTTTTAATAACACAAGCGCCTATCACCTTATTAACTGGGGCGCTTTCTGGCCACTCTGTAAAATATTTAATTTTTAATGAATAACGCAAGCGCCTATCAACTCATGACCTGAGGCGCGTACTGTCCACTCTTTTAAAAAAATAATTTTTAAAATAACACAAGCACCTATAACCTCATGACCCGGGGCGCTTACTAGCCACTTTTCTAAATAAATAATTATTTTATAAATGACACAAGCACCTATCACCTCATGACCTCGGGCGCTTACTGGCCACTCTTTTAAATGAATAATTATTAATAAATAACACAAGCGCCTATCAGCGCATCACCTTAGGCGCTTACTGGCCACCCTTTTACTTAAATAATAATTTTATAAACAACACAAGCGCCTATTACCTTATGACCCAGGGCGCTTACTGGCCACTGTGTTGAATTAATAATTTTTAATAATACAAGCGCCTATCACCTCATGACCCGGGGCACTTACCTGCCACTCTGTTAAATGAATAATTATTAATAAATAACACAAGCGCTTATGACCTTATGACCCAAGGCGCTTACTGGCCAGTCTGTTATATTAATAATTATTATAACAACACAAGCGCCTATCACCATATGACCCAGGGCGCTTACTGGCCACTCTGTTAAATTATTAATTTGTCATAACACAAGCGCCTATTACCTCATCAATCGGGGCGCTTACTGGCCACTCTGTTAAATAAATAATTATTCAAATAACACAAGCGCCTATCACCTTATGACCCAAGGCGCTTACTGGCCAGTCTGTTATATAAATAATTATTAAAATAACACAAGCGCCTATCACCTCATGATCCGGGGCGCTAACTGGCGACTCTGTTAATTAAATAATTTTTAAAATAACACAGGCACCTATCACCTCTTGACTTAAATCGCTTACTGGCCACTCTGTTAAATAAATAACACAAGCGCCTTTCATCACATGACCCCGGGCGCTTACTGGCCACTCCGTTAAATAAATAACTCTTGCGCCTATTCCCTTATTACCTAGAGCTCTTACTGGTCACTTTGTTGAATGAATAATTTTGAGTTACACGAGCGCCTATCACCTCATGACCCGGGGCACTTACTAGCCACTCTTTTAAATAAATAATTATTAAAATAACACAAGCGCCTATCACCTCATGACCTTGGGCGCATACTGGCCACTCTTTTAAATAAATAATTAATTTATAAATAAAACAAGCGCCTATCACCTCTTGACCAAGGGCACTTACTGGCCACTCCGTTACATAAATAATTATAAAAATATTACAAGCGCCTATCACCGCATGACCCGAGGCGCTTACTGGCCAGTCTGTTATATAAACAATTATTAAAATAACACAAGCGCCTATCACCTCATGACCTCGGGCGCATACTGGCCACTCTTTTAAATAAATAATCATTTCATAAATAAAACAAGCGCCTATCACCTCATGACCCAGGGCGCTTACTGGCCACTCCGTTACATGAATAATTATAAAAATATTACAAGCGCCTATCACCACATGACCCGAGGCGCTTACTGGCCACTTTGTTAAATAAATAACACAAGCGCCTATCACCTCATGACCTGAAGAACTTACTGGCAAGTCTTTTAGATAAATAATTAATTTATGAATAACACAAGCGCCTATAACCTCATGACCCAGGGTGCTTACCTGACACTCTGTTAAATTAATAATTTTTAATAAATAACACAAGCGCCTACCACCTTATGACCTAAGGTGCTTACTGGCCACTCTTTCAAAACAATAATTATAAAAATAACACAAGCGCCTATCACCTTATGACCCAGGGCGCTTACTGGCCACTATGTTAAATTAATTATTTTCAATAACACAAGCTCCTATCACCTTATTAACTGGGGCGCTTACTGGCCACTCTGTTGAATATATAATTTTTAATGAATAACGCCAAGCGCCTATCAACTCATGACCTAAGGCGCGTACTGTCCACTCTTTTAAAAAAATAATTTTTAAAATAACACAAGCACCTATAACCTTATGACCCGATGCGCTTACTGGCCACTCTGTTAAATGAATAATTTTATAAATAACACAGGCGCCTATCACCTCATGACCCGGGGCGCTTACTAGCCACTCTCTGTAAAAAATGATTATTTCTTTAATCACACAAGCGCCTTTTACCTCATGACCCAGTGCTTTTACTGGCCACTCTGTTAAATAATATATTATCAAAATAACGCAAGTTCCTATCACTTGATGACCCAAGGCGCTTTCTGGCCACAATGTTAAATAAATAATTTTTAATAAACAACACAAGCGCCTTCTACCTCATGACCCTTGGCGCTTACTGGTTACTCTGTTAAATAAATATTCTTAATTACACAAGCGCCTCTCACCATATGACTCGGGGCGCTTACTGGCTACTCCGTTAAATGAATAATTTCCAATTACACGAGCGCCTATCACCTTATGACTCGGGGCGCTTAC
Organism: Copidosoma floridanum; assembly: GCF_036245765.1. Taxonomy (NCBI): domain Eukaryota; kingdom Metazoa; phylum Arthropoda; class Insecta; order Hymenoptera; family Encyrtidae; genus Copidosoma; species Copidosoma floridanum. The sequence continues at coordinate 35,929,695 of NW_028321897.1, read as the reverse complement.
TGGCCACTCTGTTTAATACATTATAATTAATAAATAACAAAAGCGCCTATCATCTTAAGACCCAGGTCACTTACTGGCCACTCTGGTAAATAAATAACACAAGCGCCTATCACCTCATGACTCGGGGCACTTACTGGCCACTTTTCTAAATAAATAATTATTCTATAAATGACACAAGCACCTATCACCTCATGACCCAATGCGCTTACGGGAAACTCTGTTAAATAAATAACACAAGCGCCTATTCACATGACCCAGGGCGCTTACTGGCCACTCCGTTAAATAAATAACTCTAGCGCCTATTCCCTTATTACCTGGAGCTCTTACTGGTCACTCTGTTGAATAAATAATGTTTAGTTACACGAGCGCCTATCACCTCATGACCCGGGGCACTTACTAGCCACTTTTTTAAATAAATAATTATTAAAATAACACAAGCGCCTATCACCTTATGACCCAGAGCGCTTACTGGCCACTCCGTTACATAAATAATTATAAAAATATTACAAGCGCCTATCACTACATGACCCGAGGCGCTTACTGCCCAGTCTGTTATATAAATAATTATTAAAATAACACAAGCGCCTATCACCTCATGACCTCGGGCACATACTGGCCACTCTTTTAAATAAATAATTATAAAAATTACACAAGCGCCTATCACCTTACGACCCAGGGCGCTTAATGGCCACTATGTTAAATTAATTATTTTTAATAACACAAGCGCCTATCACCTTATTAACTGGGGAGCTTACTGGCCACTCTGTTGAATATATATAATTTTTTATGAATAACGCAAGCGCCTATCAACTTATGACCTGAGGCGCGTACTGTCCACTCTTTTAAAAAAATAATTTTTAAAATAACTCAAGCACCTATAACCTCATGTACCCAGGGCGCTTACTGGCCACTTTTCTAAATAAATAATTATTTTATAAATGACACAAGCACCTATCACCTCATGACCTCGGGCGCTTACTGGCCACTCTTTGAAATGAATAATTATTAATAAATAACACAAGCGCCTATCAGCGCATCACCTTAGGCGCTTACTGGCCACCCTTTTACTTAAATAATAATTTTATAAACAACACAAGCGCCTATTACCTTATGTCCCAGGGCGCTTACTGGCCACTGTGTTAAATTAATAATTTTTAATAATACAAGCGCCTATCACCACATGACCCGAGGCACTTACCTGCCACTCTGTTAAATAAATAATCATTAATAAATAATGCAAGCGCTTATGACCTTATGACCCAAGGCGCTTACTGGCCAGTCTGTTATATAAATAATTATTTAAATAACACAAGCACCTATCACCTCATGACCTCGGGCGCATACTGGCCACTCTTTTAAATAAATAATTATTTTATAAATAAAAAAAGCGCCTATCACCTCATGACCCAGGGCGCTTACTGGCCACTCCGTTACATGAATAATTATAAAAATAATACAAGCGCCTATCACCACATGACCCGAGGCGCTTACTGGCCACTTTGTTAAATAAATAACACAAGCGCCTATCACCTCATGACCTGGAGAACTTACTGGCAAGACTTTTAAATAAATAATTATTTTATGAATAACACAAGCGCCTATAACCTCATGACCCAGGGTGCTTACCTGACGCTCTGTTAAATTAATAATTTTTAATAAATACCACAAGCGCCTATCACCTTATGACCTCGGGCGCTTACTCGCCACTTTTTTTAATAAATAATTATTTTATAAATAACTTAAGCAGCTATCACCTCATGACCCAGGGCGCTTACTGACCACTCTGTTATATGAATTATTATTGAAATAACACAAGCGCCTATTACCTTATGACCCAGGGCGCTTACTGGCCACTCCGTTACATAAATAATTAAAAAAAAATTACAAGCGCCTATCACCACATGACTCGAGGTGATTACTGGCCACTTTGTTTAATAAATAACACAAGCGCCTATAACCTCATGACCTGGAGCACTTACTGGCAATTCTTTTAAATAAATAATTATTTTATCAATAACACAAGCGTTTATCACCATATGACCCAGGGCGCTTACTGGACACTCTGTTAAATTATTAATTTGTCATAACACAAGCGCCTATTACCTCATCAATCGAGGCGCTTACTGGCCACTCTGTTAAATAAATAATTATTTAAATAACACAAGCGCCTATCACCTAATGACTTAAGGCGCTTACTGGCCAGTCTGTTATATAAATAATTATTGAAATAACACAAGCGCCTATCATCTCATGATCCGGGGCGCTAACTGGCCATTCTGTTAATTACATAATTTTTAAAATAACACAGGCACCTATCACCTCATGACCCAGAGCGCTTACGGAAAACTCTGTTAAATAAATAACACAAGCGCCTATCATCACATGACCCAGGGCGCTTACTGGCCACTCCGTTAAATAAATAACTCTAGCGCCTATTCCCTTATTACCTGGAGCTCTTACTGGTCACTCTGTTGGATAAATAATGTTTAGTTACACGAGCGCCTATCACCTCATGACCCGGGGCACTTACTAGCCACTTTTTTAAATAAATAATTATTAAAATAACACAAGCGCCTATCACCTTATGACCCGGGGCGCTTACTGGCCACTCCGTTACATAAATAATTATAAGAATATTACAATTGCCTATCACCACATGACCCGAGGCGCTTACTAGCCAGTCTGTTATATAAATAATTATTAAAATAACACAAGCGCCTATCACCTCATGACCTCGGGCGCATACTCGCCACTCTTTTAAATAAATAATTATTTTATAAATAAAAAAAGCGCCTATCACCTCATGCTCCAGGGCGCTTACTGGCCACTCCGTTACATGAATAATTATAAAAATATTACAAGCGCCTATCACCACATGACCCAAGGTGCTTACTGGCCACTTTGTCAAATAAATAACACAAGTGCCTATCACCTCATGACCTGGAGAACTTACTGGCAAGTCTTTTAAATAAATAACTATTTTATAAATAACACAATTGCCTATAACCTCATGACCCATGGTGCTTACTGGCCACTATGTTAAATTAATTATTTTTAATAACACAAGCACCTATCACCTTATAAACTGGGGCGCTTACTGGCCACTCTGTTAAATATATAATTTTTAATGAATAACACAAGCGCCTATCACTATATGACTCGGGGCGCTTACTGGCTACTCCGTTAAATGAATAATTTCTAATTACACAAGCGCCTATAACCTCATGACTCGGGGCGCTTACTGGCCACTCTGTTGAATGAATAATTTTATAAATAACACAGGCGCCTATCACCTCATGACCCGGGGCGCTTACTGGCCACTCTTTGAATTGAATAATTATTAATAAATAACACAAGCACCTATCAGCGCATCACCTTAGGCGCTTACTGGCCACCCTTTTACTTAAATAATAATTTTATAAACAACACAAGCGCCTATTACCTCATGACCCAGGGCGCTTACTGGCCACTGTGTTAAATTAATAATTTTTAATAATACAAGCGCCTATCACCTCATGACCCGGGGCACTTACCTGCCACTCTGTTAAATGAATAATCATTAATAAATAACACAAGCGCTTATGACCTTATGACCCAAGGCGCTTACTGGCCAGTCTGTTATATTAATAATTATTATAATAACACAAGCGCCTATCACCATATGACCCAGGGCGCTTACTGGCCACTCTGTTAAATTATTAATTTGTCATAACACAAGTGCCTATTACCTCATCAATCGGGGCGCTTACTGGCCACTCTGTTAAATAAATAATTATTTAAATATTACAAGCGCCTATCACCTTATGACCCAAGGCGCTTACTGGCCAGTCTGTTATATAAATAATTATTAAAATAACACAAGCGCCTATCACCTCATGATCCGGGGCGCTAACTGGCCACTCTGTTAATTAAATAATTTTTAAAATAACACAGGCACCTATCACCTCATGACTTAAATCGCTTACTGGCCACTCTGTTGAATAAATAACACAAGCGCCTATCATCACATGACCCGGGGCGCTTACTGGCCACTCCGTTAAACAAATAACTCTAGCGCCTATTCCCTTATTACCTAGAGCTCTTACTGGTCACTTTGTTGAATGAATAATTTTCAGTTACACAAGCGCCTATCACCTCATGACCCGGGGCACTTACTAGCTACTCTTTTAAATAAATAATTATTGAAATAACACAAGCGCCTATCACCTCATGACCTTGGGCGCATACTGGCCACTCTTTTATATAAATAATTAATTTATAAATAAAACAAGCGCCTATCACCTCTTGACCCAGGGCACTTACTGGCCACTCCGTTACATAAATAATTATAAAAATATTACAAGCGCCTATCACCTCATGACCCAGAGCGCTTACTGGCCACTCCGTTACATGAATAATTATAAAAATATTACAAGCGCCTATCACCACATGACCCGAGGCGCTTACTGGCCACTTTTTAAAATAAATAACACAAGCGCCTATCACCTCATGACCTGGAGAACTTACTGGCAAGTCTTTTAAATAAATAAATATTTTATGAATAACACAAGCGCCTATAACCTCATGACCTAGGGTGCTTACTTGACACTTTGTTAAATTAATAATTTTTAATAAATAACACAAGCGCCTATCACCTTATGACTTTGGGAGCTTACTGGCCACTCTTTCAAAAAAATAATTATAAAAATAACACAAGCGCCTATCACCTTATGACCCAGGACGCTTACTAGCCACTATGTTAAATTAATTATTTTTAATAACACAAGCGCCTATCACCTTATTAACTGGGGCGCTTACTGGCCACTCTGTTAAATATATAATTTTTAATGAATAACGCAAGCGCCTATCAACTCATGACCTAAGGCACGTACTGTCCACTTTTTTAAAAAAATAATTTTTAAAATAACACAAGCACCTATAACCTCATGACCCGGGGCGCTTACTGGCCACGCTGTTAAATGAATAATTTTATAAATAACACAGGCGCCTATCACCTCATGACCCGGGGCGCTTACTGGCCACTCTTTGAAATGAATAATTATTAATAAATAACACAAGCGCCTATCAGCGCATCACCTTAGGCGCTTACTGGCCACCCTTTTACTCAAATAATAATTTTATAAACAACACAAGCGCCTATTACCTTATGACCCAGAACGCTTACTGGCCACTGTGTTAAATTAATAATTTTTAATAATACAAGCGCCTATTACCTCATGACCCGGGGCACTTACCTGCCACTCTGTTAAATGAATAATCATTAATAAATAACACAAGCGCTTATGACCTTATGACCCAAGGCGCTTACTGGCCAGTCTGTTATATAAATAATTATTAAAATAACACAAGCGCCTATTACCTCATGACCTCGGGCACATACTGGCCACTTTTTTAAATAAATAATTAATTTATAAATAAAACAAGCTCCTATCACCTCATGACCCAGGGCGCTTACTGGCCAGTCTGTTATATAAATAATTATTAAAATAACACAAGCGCCTATCACCTCATGACCTCGGGCGCATACTGGCCACTCTTTTAAATAAATAAATATTTTATAAATAGAACAAGCGCCTAATAAATATTTTATAAATAGAACAAGCGCCACATAAATAATTATAAAAATATTACAAGCGCCTATCACCGCATGACCCGAGGCGCTTACTGGCCAGTCTTTTAAATAAATAAATATTTTATAAATAGAACAAGCGCCTATCACCACATGATCCGAGGCGCTTACTGGCCACTTTGTTAAATAAATAACACAAGCGCCTATCACCGCATGACCCGAGGCGCTTACTGGCCAGTCTGTTATATAAATAATTATTAAAATAACACAAGCGCCTATCACCTCATGACCTCGGGCGCATACTGGCCACTTTTTTAAATAAATAATTATTTCATAAATAGAACATGCGCCTATCACCACATGACCCGAGGCGCTTACTGGCCACTCTGTTCAATAAATAACAGAAGCGCCTATCACCTTATGACCCAGGGCGCTTACTGGCCACTCTTTGTAAGAAATGATTATTTCTTTAATCACACAAGCGCCTTTTACCTCATGACCCGGTGCTTTTACTGGCCACTCTGTTGAATGAATAATTATTAAAATAACGCAAGTTCCTATCACTTGATGACCCAAGGCGCTTTCTGGACACAATGTTAAATAAATAATTATTAATAAACAACACAAGCGCCTTCTACCTCATGACCCTTGGCGCTTACTGGTCACTCTGTTTAATAAATATTTTTAATTACACAAGCGCCTATCACCATATGACTCGGGGCGCTTACTGGCTACTTCGTTAAATAAATAATTTCCAATTACACAAGCGCCTATCACCTCATGACTCGGGGCGCTTACTGGCCACTCTGTTCAATACATTATTATTAATAAATAACAAAAGCGCCTATCATCTTATGACCCAGGTCACTTACTGGCCACTCTGTTAAATAAATAACACAAGCGCCTATCACCTTATGACCCGGAGCACTTACTGGCCACTTTTTTAAATAAATAATTATTTCATAAATTACATAAGCACCTATCACCTCATGACCTCGGGCGCTTACTCGCCACTTTTTTTAATAAATAACTATTTTATAAATAAAACAAGCGCCTATAACCTCATGACCCAAGGCACTTATTTGCAAGTCTGTCATGTAATAATTATTATAATAACACAAGCGCCTATCAGCACATGACCTCAAGCGCTTACTGGCCACTTTTGTAAATAAATAATTATTTTATATATAACACAAGCACCTATCACCTCATGACCCAGGGCGCTTACTGGCTACTCTGTTATATAAATTATTATTAAAATAACACAAGCGACTATTACCTTATGACCCAGGGCGCTTACTGGCCACTCCGTTACATAAATAATTAAAAAAATATTACAAGCGCCTATCACTACATGACCCGAGGCGATTACTGGCCACTTTGTTTGATATATAACACAAGCGCCTATCACCTCATGACCTGGAGCACGTACTGGCAATTCTTTTAAATAAATAATTATTTTATAAATAACACAAGCGCCTATCACCATATGACCCAGGGCGCTTACTGGCCACTCTGTTAAATTATTAATTTGTCATAACACAAAAGCCTATTACCTCATCAATCAGGGCGCTTACTGGCCACTCTGTTCAATAAAAAATTATTTAAATAACAAAAGCGCCTATCACCTCATGACCTCGGGCGCATACTGGCCACTCTTTTAAATAAATAAATATTTTATAAATAGAACAAGCGCCTAATAAATATTTTATAAATAGAACAAGCGCCACATAAATAATTATAAAAATATTACAAGCGCCTATCACCGCATGACCCGAGGCGCTTACTGGCCAGTCTGTTATATAAATAATTATTAAAATAACACAAGCGCCTATCACCTCATGACCTCGGGCGCATACTGGCCACTCTTTTAAATAAATAAATATTTTATAAATAGAACAAGCGCCTAATAAATATTTTATAAATAGAACAAGCGCCACATAAATAATTATAAAAATATTACAAGCGCCTATCACCGCATGACCCGAGGCGCTTACTGGCCAGTCTGTTATATAAATAATTATTAAAATAACACAAGCGCCTATCACCTCATGACCTCGGGCGCATACTGGCCAGTCTGTTATATAAATAATTATTAAAATAACACAAGCGCCTATCACCTCATGACCTCGGGCGCATACTGGCCACTCTTTTAAATAAATAAATATTTTATAAATAGAACAAGCGCCTATCACCACATGACCCGAGGCGCTTACTGGCCACTTTGTTAAATAAATAACACAAGCGCCTATCACCGCATGACCCGAGGCGCTTACTGGCCAGTCTGTTATATAAATAATTATTAAAATAACACAAGCGCCTATCACCTCATGACCTCGGGCGCATACTGGCCACTTTTTTAAATAAATAATTATTTCATAAATAGAACATGCGCCTATCACCACATGACCCGAGGCGCTTACTGGCCACTCTGTTCAATAAATAACAGAAGCGCCTATCACCTTATGACCCAGGGCGCTTACGGGCCACTCTTTGTAAGAAATGATTATTTCTTTAATCACACAAGCGCCTTTCACCTCATGACCCGGTGCTTTTACTGGCCACTCTGTTGAATGAATAATTATTAAAATCACGCAAGTTCCTATCACTTGATGACCCAAGGCGCTTTCTGGACACAATGTTAAATAAATAATTATTAATAAACAACACAAGCGCCTTCTACCTCATGACCCTTGGCGCTTACTGGTCACTCTGTTTAATAAATATTTTTAATTACACAAGCGCCTATCACCATATGACTCGGGGCGCTTACTGGCTACTTCGTTAAATAAATAATTTCCAATTACACAAGCGCCTATCACCTCATGACTCGGGGCGCTTACTGGCCACTCTGTTCAATACATTATTATTAATAAATAACAAAAGCGCCTATCATCTTATGACCCAGGTCACTTACTGGCCACTCTGTTAAATAAATAACACAAGCGCCTATCACCTTATGACCCGGAGCACTTACTGGCCACTTTTTTAAATAAATAATTATTTCATAAATTACATAAGCACCTATCACCTCATGACCTCGGGCGCTTACTCGCCACTTTTTTTAATAAATAACTATTTTATAAATAAAACAAGCGCCTATAACCTCATGACCCAAGGCACTTATTTGCAAGTCTGTCATGTAATAATTATTATAATAACACAAGCGCCTATCAGCACATGACCTCAAGCGCTTACTGGCCACTTTTGTAAATAAATAATTATTTTATAAATAACACAAGCACCTATCACCTCATGACCCAGGGCGCTTACTGGCTACTCTGTTATATAAATTATTATTAAAATAACACAAGCGACTATTACCTTATGACCCAGGGCGCTTACTGGCCACTCCGTTACATAAATAATTAAAAAAATATTACAAGCGCCTATCACTACATGACCCGAGGCGATTACTGGCCACTTTGTTTGATATATAACACAAGCGCCTATCACCTCATGACCTGGAGCACGTACTGGCAATTCTTTTAAATAAATAATTATTTTATAAATAACACAAGCGCCTATCACCATATGACCCAGGGCGCTTACTGGCCACTCTGTTAAATTATTAATTTGTCATAACACAAAAGCCTATTACCTCATCAATCAGGGCGCTTACTGGCCACTCTGTTCAATAAAAAATTATTTGAATAACAAAAGCGCCTATCACCTTATGACCTAAGGCGCTTACTGGCCAGTCTGTTATATAAATAATTATTAAAATAACACAAGCGCCTATCACCTTATGATCCGGGGCGCTAACTGCCCACTCTGTTAATTAAATAATTTTTAAAATAACACAGGCACCTATCAATTCATGACCCAAAAGTCTAACTGGCCACTCTGTTAAATAAAGAACACAAGTGCCTGTTATCACATGACCCGGGGCGCTTACTGGCCACTCCGTTAAATAAATAACTCTAGCGCCTATTCCCTTATTACCACGAGCTCTTACTGGTCACTCTGTTGAATAAATAATTTTTAGTTACACGAGCGCCTATCACCTTATGACCCGGGGCACTTACTAGCCACTCTTTTAAATAAATAATTATTAAAATAACACAAGCGCCTGTCACCTCATGACCTCGGGCACATACTGGCCACTCTTTTAAATAAATAATTATTTTATAAATAAAACAAGCGCCTATCACCTCATGACCCAGGGCATTTACTGGCCACTCCGTTACAGAAATAATTATAAAAATATTACAAGCGCCCATCACCACATAACCCGAGGTGCTTACTGGCCAGTCTGTTATATAAATATTAATTAAAATAACACAAGCGCCTATCACCTCATGACCTCGGGCGCATACTGGCCACTTTTTTAAATAAATAATTATTTTATAAATAAAACAAGCGCCTATCACCTCATGCTCAGGGCGCTTACTGGCCACTCCGTTACATAAATAATTATAAAAATATTACAAGCGCCTATCACCACATGACCCGAGGCGCTTACTGGCCACTTTGTTTAATAAATAACACAAGCGCCTACCACCTCATGACCTAAAGAACTTATTGGCAACTCTTTTAAATAAATAATTATTTTATGAATTACACAAGCGCCTATAACCTCATGACCCAGGGTGCTTACCTGACACTCTGTTAAATAAATAATTTTGAATAAATAACACAAGCGCCTATCACCTTATGACCTCGGGCGCTTACTGGCCACTCTTTTAAAAAAATAATTTTTAAAATAACACAAGCACCTATAACCTCATGACCCGGTGCGCTTACTGGCCACTCTGTTAAATGAATAATTTTACAAATAACACAAGCGCCTATCACTATATGACTCGGGGCGCTTACTGGCTACTCCGTTAAAAGAATAATTTCTAATTACACAAGCGCCTATCACCTCATGACTCGGGGCGCTTACTGGCCACTCTGTTCAATACATTATTATTAATAAATAACAAAAGTGCCCATCATCTTATGACCCAGGTCACTTACTGGCCACTTTGTTAAATAAATAACACAAGCGCCTATTACCTCATGACCCGGAGCACTTACTGGCCACTTTTTGAAATAAATAATTATTTTATAAATGACACAAGCACCTATCACCTTATGACCCAGGGCACTTACCTGCCATTCTGTTAAATAAATAATCATTAATAAATAACTCAAGCGCTTATGACCTTATGACCCAAGGCGCTTACTGGCCAGTCTGTTATATTAATAATTATTATAATAACACAAGCGCCTATCACCATATGACCCAGGGCGCTTACTGGCCACTCTGTTAAATTATTAATTTGTCATAACACAAGTGCCTATTACCTCATCAATCGGGGCGCTTACTGGCCACTATGTTAAATCAATAATTATTTAAATAACACAAGCGCCTATCACCTTATGACCCAAGGCGCTTACTGGCCAGTCTGTTATATAAATAATTATTAAAATAACACAAGCGCCTATCACCTCATGATCCGGGGCGCTAACTGGCCACTCTGTTAATTGAATAATTTTTAAAATAACACAGGCACCTATCACCTCATGACTTAAATCGCTTACTGGCCACTCTGTTAAATAAATAACACAAGCGCCTATCATCACATGACCCGGGGCGCTTACTGGCCACTCCGTTGAATAAATAACTCTAGCGCCTATTCCCTTATTACCTTGAGCTCTTACTGGTCATTTTGTTGAATGAATAATTTTCAGTTACACGAGCGCCTCTCACCTCATGACCCGGGGCACTTACTAGCCACTCTTTTAAATAAATAATTATTAAAATAACACAAGCGCCTATCACCTCATGACCTTGGGCGCATACTGGCCACTCTTTTAAATAAATAATTAATTTATAAATAAATTAAGCGCCTATCACCTCTTGACCCAGGGCACTTACTGGCCACTCCGTTACATAAATAATTATAAAAATATTAGAAGCGCCTATCACCTCATGACCCAGGGCGCTTACTGGCCACTCTGTTACATGAATAATTATAAAAATATTACAAGCGCCTATCACCACATGACCCGAGGCGCTTACTGGCCACTTTGTTAAATAAATAACACAAGCGCCTATCACCTCATGACCTGGAAAACTTACTGGCAAGTCTTTTAAATAAATAATTATTTTATGAATAACACAAGCGCCTATAACCTCATGACCCAGGGTGCTTACCTGACACTCTGTTAAATTAATAATTTTTAATAAATAACACAAGCGCCTATCACCTTATGTCCTTGGGTGCTTACTGGCCACTCTTTTAAAATAATAATTATAAAAATAACACAAGCGCCTATCACCTTATGACCCAGGGCGCTTACTGGCCACTCTTTGAAATGAATAATTATTAATAAATAACACAAGCGCCTATCAACTCATGACCTAAGGCGCGTATTGTCCACTCTTTTAAAAAAATAATTTTTAAAATAACACAAGCACCTATAACCTCATGACCCGGGGCGCTTACTGGCCACTCTTTGAAATGAATAATTATTAATAAATAACACAAACGCCTATCAGCGCATCACCTTAGGCGCTTACTGGCCACCCTTTTACTTAAATAATAATTTTATAAACAACACAAGCGCCTATTACCTTATGACCCAGAACGCTTACTGGCCACTGTGTTAAATTAATAATTTTTAATAATACAAGCGCCTATCACCTCATGACCCGGGGCACTTACCTGCCACTCTGTTAAATGAATAATCATTAATAAATAACACAAGCGCTTATGACCTTATGACCCAAGGCGCTTACTGGCCAGTCTGTTATATTAATAATTATTATAATAACACAAGCGCCTATCACCATATGACCCAGGGCGCTTACTGGCCACTCTGTTAGATTATTAATTTGTCATAACACAAGCGCCTGATACCTCATCAATCGGGGCGCTTACTGGCCACTTTGTTAAATAAATAATTATTTAAATAACACAAGCGCCTATCACCTCATGATCCGGGGTGCTAACTGGCCACTCTGTTAATTAAATAATTTTTAAAATAACACAGGCACCTATCACCTCATGACTTAAATCGCTTACTGGCTACTCTGTTAAATAAACAACACAAGCGCCTATCATCACATGACCCGGGGCGCTTACTGGCCACTCCATTTAATAAATAACTCGAGCGCCTATTCCCTTATTACCTAGAGCTCTTACAGGTCACTCTGTTGAATGAATAATTTTTAGTTACACGAGCGCCTATCACCTCATGACCCGGGGCACTTACTAGCCACTCTCTTAAATAAATAATTATTGAAATAACACAAGCGCCTATCACCTCATGACCTTGGGCGCATACTGGCCACTCTTTTAAATAAATAATTAATTTATGAATAAAACAAGCGCCTATCACCTCTTTACCCAGGGCACTTACTGGCCACTTCGTTACATAAATAATTATAAAAATATTACAAGCGCCTATCACTGCATGACCCGTGGCGCTTACTGGCCAGTCTGTTATATAAATAATTATTAAAATAACACAAGCGCCTATCACCTCATGACCTCGGGCGAATACTGGCCACTCTTTAAAATAAATAATTATTTTATAAATAAAACAAGCGCCTATCACCTCATAACCTCGGGCGCATACTGGCCACTCTTTTAAAAAAATAATTATTTCATAAATAGAACATGCGCCTATCACCACATGACCTGAGGCGCTTACTGGCCACTCTGTTCAATAAATAACAGAAGCGCCTATCACCTTATGACCCAGGGCGCTTACTGGCCACTTTTTGTAAGAAATAATTATTTCTTTAAATACACAAACGCCTTTTACCTCATGACCCGGTGCTTTTACAGGCCACTCTGTTGAATGAATAATTATTAAAATAACGCAAGTTTCTATCACTTGATGACCCAAGGCGCTTTCTGGACACAATGTTAAATATATAATTTTTAATAAACAACACAATCGCCTTTTACCTCATGACCCTTGGCGCTTACTGGTCACTCTGTTAAATAAATATTTTTAATTACACAAGCGCCTATCACCATATGACTCGGGGCGCTTACTGGCCACTCTGTTCAATACATTATTATTAATAAATAACAAAAGCGCCTATCATCTTATGACCCAGGTCACTTACTGGCCACTCTGTTAAATAAATAACACAAGCGCCTATCTCCTAATGACCCGGAGCACTTACTGGCCACTTTTTTAAATAAATAATTATTTCATAAATTACATAAGCACCTATCACCTCATGACCTCAAGCGCTTACTCGCCACTTTTTTTAATAAATAATTATTTTATAAATAAAACAAGCACCTATAACCTCATGACCCAAGGCACTTATTTGCAAGTCTGTCATGTAATAATTATTATAATAACACAAGCGCCTAACAGCACATGACCTCAAGCGCTTACTGGCCACTCTTGTAAATAAATAATTATTTTATAAATAACACAAGCACCTATCACCTCATGACCCAGGGCGCTTACTGGCTACTCTGTTATATAAATTATTATTAAAATAACACAAGCGCCTATTACCTTATGACCCAGGGCGATTACTGGCCACTCCATTACATAAATAATTAAAAAAATATTACAAGCGCCTATCACTACATGACCCGAGGCGATTACTGGCCACTTTGTTTGATATATAACTCAAGCGCCTATCACCTCATGACCTGGAGCACGTACTGGCAATTCTTTTAAATAAATAATTATTTTATAAATAACACAAGCGCCTATCACCATATGACCTAGGGCGCTTACTGGCCACTCCGTTAAATTATTAATTTGTCATAACACAAGCGCCTATTACCTCATCAATCGGGGCGCTTACTGGCCACTCTGTTAAATAAAAAATTATTTAAATAACAAAAGCACCTATCACCTTATGACCTAAGGCGCTTACTGGCCAGTCTGTTGTATAAATAATCTTAAAATAACACAAGCGCCTATCACCTTATGATCCGGGGCGCTAACTGCCCACTCTGTTAATTAAATAATTTTAAAAATAACACAGGCACCTATCACCTCATGACCCAAAGGTCTAACTGGCCACTCTGTTAAATAAATAACACAAGTAGCTATTATCACATGACCCGGGGCGCTTACTCGCCTCTCCGTTAAATAAATAACTCTAGCGCCTATTCCCTTATTACCACGAGCTCTTACTGGTCACTCTGTTGAATAAATAATTTTTAGTTACACGAGCGCCTATCACCTTATAACCCGGGGCACTTACTAGCCACTCTTTTAAATAAATAATTATAAAAATAACACAAGCGCCTGTCACCTCATGACCTCGGGCACATACTGGCCACTCTTTTAAATAAATAATTATTTTATAAATAAAACAAGCGCCTATCACCTCATGACCCAGGGCATTTACTGGCCACTCCGTTACAGAAATAATTATAAAAATATTACAAGCGCCCATCACCACATAACCCAAAGCACTTACTGGCCAGTCTGTTATATAAATATTTATTAAAATAACACAAGCGCCTACCACCTCATGTCCTAAAGAACTTATTGGCAACTCTTTTAAATAAATAATTATTTTATGAATTACACAAGCGCCTATAATCTCATGACCCAGGGTGCTTACCTGACACTCTGTTAAATAAATAATTTTGAATAAATAACACAAGCGCCTATCACCTTATGACCTCGGGCGCTTACTGGCCACTCTTTTAAGAAAATAATTTTTAAAATAACACAAGCACCTATAACCTCATGACCCGGGGCGCTTACTGGCCACTCTGTTAAATAAATAATTTTATAAATAACACAAGCGCCTATCACTATATGACTCGGGGCGCTTACTGGCTACTCCGTTAAATGAATAATTTCTAATTACACAAGCGCCTATCACCTCATGACTCGGGGCGCTTACTGGCCACTCTGTTCAATACATTATTATTAATAAATAACAAAAGTGCCTATCATCTTATGACCCAGGTCACTTACTGGCCACTTTGTTAAATAAATAACACAAGCGCCTATTACCTCATGACCCGGAGCACTTACTGGCCACTTTTTGAAATAAATAATTTTTTTATAAATGACACAAGCACCTATCACCTCATGACGTCGGGCGCTTACTCGCCACTTTTTTTGATAAATAATTATTTTATAAATAAAACAAGCGCCTATAACCTCATGACCCAAGGCACTTATTTGCAAGTCTGTCATATAAATAATTATTATAATAACACAAGCGCCTATCAGCACATGACCTCAAGCGCTTACTGGCCACTCTTGTAAATAAATAATTATTTTATAAATAACACAAGCACCTATCACCTCATGACCTAGGGCGCTTACTGGCCACTCTGTTATATAAATTATTATTGAAATAACATAAGCGCCTGTTACCTTATGACCCTGGGCGCTTACTGGCCACTCCGTTACATAAATAATGAAAAAAATATTACAAGCGCCTATCACCACATGACCCGAGGCGATTACTGGCCACTTTGTTTGATATATAACACAAGTGCCTATCACCTCATGACCTAAAGCACTTACTGGCAATTCTTTTAAATAAATAATTATCTTATAAATAAAACAAGCGCCTATTACCTCATGACCCAGGGCGCTTATTGGCCACTCCGTTACATAAATAATTATAAAAATATTACAAGCGCCTATCACCACATGACCCGAGGCGCTTACTGGCTAGTCTGTTATATAAATAATTATTTAAATAACACAAGCGCCTATCACCTCATGACCTCGAGTGCATACTGGCCACTCTTTTAAACAAATAATTATTTTATAAATAAAACAAGCTTCTATCACCTCATGCTCAGGGCGCTTACTGGCCACTCCGTTACATGAATAATAATAAAAATATTACAAGCGCCTATCGACACATGACCCAAGGCGCTTACTGGCCACTTTGTTAAATAAATAACACAAGCGCCTACCACCTCATGACCTGGAGAACTTATTGGCAACTCTTTTAAATAAATAATTATTTTATGAATAACACAAGCGCCTATAACCTCATGACCCAGGGTGCTTACCTGACACTCTGTTAAATAAATGATTTTGAATAAATAACACAAGCGCCTATCACCTTATGACCTCAGGCGCTTACTGGCCACTCTTTAAAAAAAATAATTATAAAAATAACACAAGCGCCTATTACCTTATGACCCAGCGGCTTACTGGCCACTATGTTAAATTAATTATTTACAATAACACAAGCGCCTATCACCTTATTAACTGGGGCGCTTACTGGCCACTTTGTTAAATATATAATTTTTAATGAATAACACAAGCGCCTATCAACTCATGACCTAAGGCACGTACTGTCCACTCTTTTAAAAAAATAATTTTTAAAATAACATAAGCACCTATAACCTCATGACCCGGGGCGCTTACTGGCCACTCCGTTACATAAATAATTATAAAAATATTACAAGCGCCTATCACCACATGACCCGAGGCGCTTACTGGCTAGTCTGTTATATAAATAATTATTTAAATAACACAAGCGCCTATCACCTCATGACCTCGAGTGCATACTGGCCACTCTTTTAAACAAATAATTATTTTATAAATAAAACAAGCTTCTATCACCTCATGCTCAGGGCGCTTACTGGCCACTCCGTTACATGAATAATAATAAAAATATTACAAGCGCCTATCGACACATGACCCAAGGCGCTTACTGGCCACTTTGTTAAATAAATAACACAAGCGCCTACCACCTCATGACCTGGAGAACTTATTGGCAACTCTTTTAAATAAATAATTATTTTATGAATAACACAAGCGCCTATAACCTCATGACCCAGGGTGCTTACCTGACACTCTGTTAAATAAATGATTTTGAATAAATAACACAAGCGCCTATCACCTTATGACCTCAGGCGCTTACTGGCCACTCTTTAAAAAAAATAATTATAAAAATAACACAAGCGCCTATTACCTTATGACCCAGCGGCTTACTGGCCACTATGTTAAATTAATTATTTACAATAACACAAGCGCCTATCACCTTATTAACTGGGGCGCTTACTGGCCACTTTGTTAAATATATAATTTTTAATGAATAACACAAGCGCCTATCAACTCATGACCTAAGGCACGTACTGTCCACTCTTTTAAAAAAATAATTTTTAAAATAACATAAGCACCTATAACCTCATGACCCGGGGCGCTTACTGGCCACTCTGTTAAATAAATAATTTTATAAATAACACAGGCGCCTATCACCTCATGACCCGGGGCGCTTACTGGCCACTCTTTTAAATGAATAATTATTAATAAATAACACAAGTGCCTACAGCGCATCACCTTAGGCGCTTACTGGCCACCCTTTTACATAAACAATAATTTTATAAACAACAAAAGCGCCTATCACCTTATGACCCAGGGCGCTTACTGGCTACTCTGTTTAATTAATAATTTTCAATAACACAAGCGCCTATCACCTCATGACCCAGGGCACTTACCTGCCTCTCTGTTAAATGAATAATTATTAATAAATAACACAAGCGCTTATGACCTTATGACCCAAGGCGCTTACTGGCCAGTCTATTATATTAATAATTATTATAATAACACAAGCGCCTATCACCTTATGACCCAGGGCGCTTACTAGCCACTCTGTTAAATAAATAATTATCAAAATAACGCGAGTGCCTATCACTTGATGACCCAAAGCGCTTTCTGGCCTCAATGTTAAATAAATAATTTTTAATAAACAACACAAGCGCCTTCTACCTTATGACCCTTGGCGCTTACTGGCCACTTTGTTAAAAAAATAACTCAAGCACCTATTTTCTTATTACCTAAAGCTCTTACTGGTCACTCTGTTAAATAAATAATTTTTAATAACACGAGCGCCTATCACCTCATGACTCGGGGCGCTTACTGGCCACTCTGTTTAATACATTATTATTAATAAATAACACAAGCGCCTATCATCTTATGACCCGGGTCAATTACTGGCCACTCTGTTAAATAAATAACACAAGCGCCTATCACCTCATGACCCAGGGCGCTTACTGGCCACTACGTTACATAAATAATTCAATAAATATTACAAGCGCCTATTACCACATGACCTGAGGCGATTACTGGCCACTTTAATTAATAAATAACACATGCGCCTATCACCTCATGACCCAGGGCGCTTACTGGCCACTCCGTTACATAAATAATTCAAAAAATATTACAAGCGCCTATCACCACATGACCCGAGGTGCTTATTTGCCACTCTGTTAAATAAATAATTATTAATTACACGAGCGCCTATCACCTCATGACTCGGGGCGCTTACTGGCCACTCTGTTTAATACATTATTATTAATAAATAACACAAGCGCCTATCATCTTATGACCCAGGTCGCTTATTGGCCACTCTGTTGAATAAATAACACAAGCGCCTATTACCTTATGACCCGGGGCACTTACTAGCCACTCTATTAAATAAATAATTATTTTATAAATAACACAAGCGCCTATTACCACATGACCCAAGGCGCTTACTTGCAAGTCTGTTATATAAATAATTATTGAAATAACACAAGCGTCTATTACCTCATGATTCAGGGTGCTTACCGGCCACTTCGATACATAAATAATTATAAAAATATTACAAGCGCCTATCAAAACATGACCCGAGGCGCTTACTGGCCACTTTGTTAAATAAATAACACTAGCGCCTATCACTTCATGACCTGGAGCACTTACTGGCAACTCTTTAATATAAATAATTATTTTATAAATAACACAAGCACCGATAACCCATAACCCGGGGTGCTTACTGGCCCTTCTGTTTAATAATTAATCCTTAAAATAACACAAGCGCCTATCACCGCATGACCTTGGGCGCTTACTGGCCACTTTTGAAAATAAATAATTAATAAAATGAAACAAGCGCCTATCACCTAATGACCAAGGACGCTGACTGGCCGCTCTTTAAAAAAAATAATTATTAATATAACACAAGCGCCTATTACCTTTTGACCCAGGGCGCTTACTGGCCACTCTAATAAATAAATAATTATCAAAATAACGCAAGCGCCTATCACCTTATGACCCGAGGCGCTTTCTGGCTACTCTGTTACATAAATAATTATGTAAATAAACAAGCGCCTATTACCTTTTGACCCAGGGCGCTTACTGGCCACTCTAATAAATAAATAATTACCGAAATAACGCAAGCGCCTATCACCTTATGACCCGAGGCGCTTACTGGCCACTCTGTTAAACTAATAACTTTTAATAACACAAGCGCCTATCACCTCATGACCCGGGTCACTTACCTGCCACTCTGTTAAATGAATAATTATTAATAAATAACACAAGCGCCTATCACCTTATGACCCAAGGCGCTTACTGGCCAGTCTGTTATATTAATAATTATTATAATAACACAAGCGCTTATCACCTTATGACCCAGGGTGCTTACTGGCCACTCTGTTAAATAAACATTTTTAATTACACGAGCGCATATCACCATATAAGTCGGGGCGCTTACTGGCTACTCTGTTAAATAAATAATTATTTAAGTAAAACAAGCGACTATCACTACATGACCCAAGGCGCTTACTTGCAAGTCTGTTATATAAATAATTATTATAATAACACAAGCGCCTATCAGCACATGACCCTCGGCGCTTACTGAATACTTTTTTAAATAAATATTTATTTTGTAAATAACATAAGCGCGTATCACCTTATGACCCAGGGCGCTTACTGGCCACTTCGATTCATAAATAATTAAAAAAATATTACAAGCGCCTATCACCACATGACCCGAGGCGATTACTGGCCACTTTGTTTAATAAAAATCACATGCGCCTATCACCTCATGACCTGGAGCACTTACTAGCAATTCTTTTAAATAAATATTTATTTTATAAATAACACAAGCACTTATAACCCATAACCCGGGGCGATTACTGGCCACTTTGTTGAATAACTTATACTTGAAATAACACAAGCGCCTATCACCGCATGACCTTGGGCGCTTACTGGCCACTTTTTAAAATGAATTATTATTAAAATGACACAAGCGCCTATCACCTCGTGACCCGGGGCACTTACCGGCCACTCTGTTAAATGAATAATTATTAATAAATAACACAAGCGCTTATCACCTTATGACCCAAGGCGCTTACTGGCCACTCTGTTAAAAAAAAAATTATTAATAAATAACACAAGCGCTTATCACCTTATGACCCAAGGCGCTTACTGGCCAGTCTGTTACATTAATAATCATTATAATAACACAAGCGCCTTCTACCTTATGACCCTTGGCGCTTACTGGCCACTCTGTTAAATGAATAACTCAAGCACCTATTTCCTTATTACCTGAAGCTCTTACTGGTCACTTTGTTAAATAAATAATTTTTAATAACACAAGCGTCTATCATCTCATGTCCCGGGGCGCTGACTGGCCACTCTTTGTAAAAAATTATTATTCCTTAAATCACACAAGCGCCTATTACCTCATGACCCGGTGCTTTTACTGGCCACTCTGTTAAATAAATAATTATCAAAATAACGCAAGTGCCTATCACTTGATGACCCAAGGCGCTTTCTGGCTACAATGTTAAATAAATAATTTTTAATAAACAACACAAGCGCCTTCCACCTTATGACACTTGGCACTTACTGGCCACTCTGTTAAATAAACATTTTTAATTACACGAGCACCTATCACCATATGAGTCGGGGCGATTACTGGCTACTCTGTTGAATAAATAATTATTTAAATAAAACAAGCGCCTATCACCACATGACCCGAGGCGATTACTGGCCACTTTATTTAATAAATAACACATGCGCCTATCACCTCATGACCTGAAGCACTTACTGGCAATTCTTTTAAATAAATAATTATATTATAAATAGCACAAACACTTATAACCCATAACCCGGGGCGATTACTGGCCACTTTGTTGAATAACTTATTTTTAGAATAACATAAGCGCCTATCACCACATGACCTTGGGCGCTTACTGGCAACTTTTTAAAATGAATGATTATTAAAATGACACAAGCGCCTATCACCTTATGACCAAAAGCGCTTACCAGCCACTTTATTGAATAGATAATTTCCATTAACTCAAGCGCCTATCTTCTTATGACTAGGGCGCTTACTTGCCACTTTTGTAAATAAATAATTATTTTATAAATAACACAAGCGCCTATAACCTCAAGACCGAGGATGCTTACCTGCCACTCTGTTAAATAAAAAATTTTTAATGAATAACACAAGCGCCTATCACTTTGTGACCTCGGGCACTTACTAGCCACTCTTTCAAAAAAATAATTATTAAAATAGCACAAGCGCCTATTACCTTATGACCCAGGGCACTTACTGGCTACTGTATTAAATAAATAATTATTTTATAAATAACACAAGCGCCTATCACCTTATGACCTCGGGCGCTAACTGGCCACGTTTTTTAATAAATAATTATTTTATAAATAAAACAAGCGCCTATCACCACATGACATAAGGCGCTCACTTGCAAGTCTGTTATATAAATAATTATTATAATAACACAAGCGCGTATCACCTCATGACCCAGGGTGCTTACTGGCCACTTCGATACATAAATAATTATAAAAATATTACAAGCGCCTATCACAACATGACCCGAGGCGCTTACTGGCCACTTTGTTAAATAAATAACACAAGCGCCTATCACTTTATGACCCGGGGCACTTACTAGCCACTCTATTAAATAAATAATTATTTTATAAATAACACAAGCGCCTATCACCATATGACCTCGGGCGCTAACTGGCCACGTTTTTTAATAAATCATTATTTTATAAATAGAACAAGCGCCTATCATCACATGACCCAAGGCGCTTACTTGCAAGTCTGTTATATAAATAATTATTATAATAACACAAGCGCCTATCAGCACATGACCCTCGGCGCTTACTGGATAGTCTTTTAAATAAATAATTATTTTATAAATAACACAAGCGCGTATCACCTTATGACCCAGGGCGCTTACTGGCAACTCTGTTATATAAATAATTATTGAAATATTACAAGCCTCTATTACCTCATGACCCAGGGTGCTTACTGGCCACTTCGATACATAAATAATTATAAAAATATTACTAGCGCCTATCACAACATGACCCGAGGCGCTTACTGGCCACTTTTGAAAATAAATAATTAGTAAAATAAAACAAGCGCCTATCACCTTATGACCAAGGGCGCTGACTGGCCACTCTGTTAAATAAATAATTATCAAAATAACGCAACCGCCTATCACCTTATGACCCGAGGCGCTTTCTGGCCACTATGTTACATGAATAATTATTTAAATAAAACAAGCGCCTATCACCGCATGACTCGAGGTGCTTACTGGCCACTCCGTTAAATAAATAATTTTCAATTACACGAGCGCCTATCACCTCATGACTCGGGGCGCTTACTGGCTACTCTGTTCAATACATTATTATTAATAAATAACACAAGCGCCTATCATCTTATGACCCAGGTCGCTTATTAGCAACTCTGTTAAATAAATAACACAAGCGCCTATTACCTCATGACCCGGGGCATTTAATAGCCACTCTATTCAATAAATAATTATTTCATAAATAACACAAGCGCCTTTCACCTTATGACCTCGGGCGCTAACTGGCCTCGTTTTTTAATAAATAATTATTTTATAAATAAAACAAGCGCCTATTACTACATGACCCAAGGCGCTTACTTGCAAGTCTGTTATATAAAATATTATTCTAATAACACAAGCGCCTATCAGCACATGACCCTCGGCGCTTACTGGATACTCTTTTAAATAAATAATTATCTTATAAATAACACAAGCGCGTATCTTCTTATGACCACGGGCGCTTACTGGCCACTTTGTTAAATAAATAATTATTAAAATAACACAAGCGCCTATTACCTCATGACCCAAGGTGCTTACTGGCCACTTCGAAACATAAAGATTATAAAAATATTACAAGCGCCTATCACAACATGACCCGAGGCGCTTACTGGCCACTTTGTTGAATAAATAACACAAGCGCCTACCACTTAATGACCTAGAGCACTTACTGGCAACTCTTTCAAATAAATAATTATTTTATAAATAATACAAGCACTGATAACCCATAACCCGGGGCGCTTACTGGCCCTTCTGTTGAATAATTAATCCTTAAAATAACACAAGCGCCTATCACCGCATGACCTTGGACGCTTACTGGCCACTTTTTAAAATGAATAATTAATAAAATGAAACAAGCGCCTATCACCTTATGACTAAGGGCGCTGACTGCCCACTTTTAGATAGATAATAATTTATAAACTCAAGCGCCTATCTCCTTATATCTAGGGCGCTTACTGGCCACTCTTTTAAATAAATAATTATTTTTTAAATAACACAAGCCCCTGTCACCTCATGACCCAAGGCGCTAACTGGCCACTCTGTTAAATGAATAACAGAAGCGCCTATCACCTTATGACCCAAGGCGCTTACTGGCTAGTCCGTTATATGATTAATTATTATAATAACACAAGCGCCTATCATCACATGACCTGGGGCGCTTACTGGCCACTCCGTGAAATAATTAACTCGAGTGCCAGTTCCCTTATTACCTGGAGCTTTTACTGGTCACTCTGTTAAATAAATAATTATCAAAATAACGCAAGCGCCTATCACCTCATTACTCGATGCGCTTACTTGCCACTCTGTTTAATACATTATTATTAATAAATAACACAAGCGCCTATTATCTTATGACCCGGGTCGCTTACTGGCTACTATGTTGAATAAATAACACACGCGCCTATCACCTCATGACCCGGGGCACTTACTGGCCACTCTTTAAAATAAATAATTATTTTATAAATAACACAAGCGCCTATCACCTTATGACCTCGAGCGCTTACTGGCAACTCTTTTAAATAAATAATTATTTCATAAATAACACAAGCGCCTATAACCCCATGACCCAGGGTGCTTACCTGCCACTCTGTTAAATAAATAATTTTTATTAAATAACACAAGCGCCTATCACCTAATGACCTCGGACGCTTACTAGCCACTTTTTCAAAATAATTATTAATAGAATAACACAAACGCCTATCTTCTTATGACCAAGGGTGCTTACTGGCCACTCTGTTAAATTAATTATTTTTAATAACACAAGCGCCTATCACCTTATGAACCGGGGCGCTTACCTTCCACTCTGTTAAATAAATAATTTTCAATAAATAACACAAGCGCCTATCACCTTATGACATAAGGCGCTTACTGGAAACACCGTTAATTGAATAATTTCTAAAATAATGCAAGCACCTATCACCTGATGACCCGGAGCGCTTACTGGCCACATCGTTACATAAATAATTATTAAAATAAGACAAGCGCCTATCACCACATGACCCAAGGTGCTTACTGGCCACTCCGTTAAATAAATAATTTTCAATTACACAAGCGCCTCTCACCCCATGATTCGGGGCGCTTACTGGTTACTCTGTTTAATACATTATTATTATTAAATAACACAAGCGCCTATCACTTTATGAACTCGGGCGCATACTGGCCACTTTTTTAAATAAATATATATTTTATAAATAACAAAAACGCCTATCACCGTATGACCTCGGGCTCTTACTGGCCACTCTTTCGAATAAATAATTATTTTATAAATAAAACAAGCGCCTATCACCTCATGACTCAAGGCGCTTACTTGCAAGCCTGTTATATGAATAATTATTATAATAACACAAGCGCCTATCAGCACATGACCTCGGGCGCTTACTGGCCACTCTTTTTAATAAATAATTATTTTAAAAATAACACAAGCGCCTATCACTTCATGACCCAGGGCGCTTACTGGCCACTCTGTTATATAAATAATTATTGAAATAACTAAAGCGCCTATTACCTTATGACCCAGGGCGCTTACTGGTGACTCCGTTACATAAATAATTATAAAAATATTACAAGCGCCTATCACCACATAACCCGAGTCGCTTACTGGCCACTTTGTTAAATAAATAACACAAGCGCCTATTACCTCATAACCTGAAGAACTTACTGGCAACTCTTTTAAATAAATAAATATTTTATGAATAACACAAGCGCCTATAACCTCATGACTCAGGGTGCTTACCTGCTACTCTGTTAAATAAATAATTTTTAATGGATAACACAAGCGCCTATCACCTTATGACCTCGGGCGCTTACTGGCCACTCTTTCAAAAAAATAATTATTAAAATAACACAAGCGCCTATCACCTTATGACCCAGGGCGCTTACTGGCCACTTTTTCAATTAAATAATAATTTTTAATAACACAAGCGCCTATCACCTTATGACCCGGGGCACTTACCTGCCAATCCGTTAAATGAATAATTTTTAATAAAAAACACAAGCGTCTATCATCTCATGACCCGGGGCTCTTACTGGCCACTCTTTGTAAAAAATTATTATTTCTTAAATCACACAAGCGCCTTTTACCTCTTGACTTGGTGCTTTTACTGGCCACTCTGTTAAATAAATAATTATCAAAATAACGCAAGTGCCTATCACTTGATGACCCAAGGCGCTTTCTGGCCACAATGTTAAATAAATAATTTTTAATAAACAACACAAGCGCCTTCTACCTCATGACCCTTGGCGCTTACTGGCCACACTGTTAAATAAACATTTTTAATTACACGAGCGCCTATCACCATATGACTCGGGGCGCTTACTGGCTACTCCGTTAAATAAATAATTTCCAATTACACGAGCGCCTATCACCTCATGACTCGGGGCGCTTACTGGCCACTCGATTAATAACATTATTATTAATAAATAACAAAAGCGCCTATCATCTTATGACCCAGGTCACTTACTGGCCACTCTGTTAAATAAATAACACAAGCGCCTATCACTTCATGACCCGGGGCACTTACTGGCCACTTTTTTAGATAAATAATTATTTTATAAATGACACAAGCACCTATCACCTCATAACCTGGGGCGCTTACTCGCCACTTTTTTAAATAAATAATTATTTTATATATAAAACAAGTGCCTATAACCTCATGACCCAAGGCACTTATTTGCAAGTCTGTCATATAAATGATTATTATAATAACACAAGCGCCTATCAGCACATGACCTCAAGCGCTCACTGGCCACTCTTTGAAATAAATAATTATTTGATAAATAACACAAGCACCTAACACCTTATGACCCAGGGCGCTTACTGGCCACTCTGTTATATAAATTATTAATAAAATAACACAAGCGCCTATTACCTTATGACCCAGGGCGCTTACTGGCCACTCCGTTACATAAATAATTAAAAAAATATTACAAGCGCCTATCACCACATGACCCGAGGCGATTACTGGCCACTTTGTTTAATAAATAACACAAGCGCCTATCACCTTGTGACCTGGAGCACTCACTGGCAATTCTTTTAAATAAATAATTATTTTATAAATAACACAAGCACCTATAACCCATAACCCGGGGCGCTTACTGTTTACTTTGTTGAATAACTAATTATTAAGTGAACACAAGCGCCTATCACCGCATGACCTTGGGCGCTTACTGGCCACTTTTTGAAATGAATTATTATTGAAATGACACAAGCGCCTATCATCTTATGACCAAGGGCGCTTACTGGCCACTTTATTAAATAGATAATTTTTATTAACTCAAGTGCCTATCTCCTTATGACTAGGGCGCTTACTTGCCACTTTTTTTAATAAATAATTATTTTATAAATAACAAAAGCGCCTATAACCTTAAGACCCAGATTGCTTACCTGCCACTCTGTTAAATAAATAATCATTTAAATAACACAAGCGCCTATCACCTTATGACCCAAGGCGCTTACTGGATACTCTGTTAAATAAATATTTTTACTTACACGAGCGCCTATCACCTTATGACTCGGGGCGCTTACTGGCCACTCTGTTTAAAACATTATTATCAATAAATCACACAAGCTCCTATCATCTTATGACCTGGGTCGCTTACTGGCCACTTTGTTAAATAAATAACACAAGAGCCTATCACCTCATGACCCGGGGCTTTTACTGGCCACTCTTTTAAATAAATAATTATTTTATAAATAAAACAAGCGCCTATAACTTCATGACCTAAGGTGCTTACGTGCAAGTCTGTTATATAAATATATATAATAATAACACAAGCGCCTATCAGCACATGACTTAGGGCGCTTACTGGCCACTCTTTAAAATATATTATTATTTTATGAATAACACAAACGCCTATCACCTCATGACCCAGGGCGCTAACTGGCCACTCTGTTATATAAATAATTATTGAAATAACACAAGCGCCTATTACCTTCTGACCCAGTGCACTTACTGGCCACTCTGTTAATTGAATAATTTTAAAAATAACACAGGCACCTAACACCTTATGACCCGAGGCGCTAACTGGCCACTCTGTTAAATGAATAATTATCAAAATAACGCAAGCTCCTATCACTTGATGACACAAGGCGTTTTCTGGCCACTCTGTTACATAAAGAATTATTTAAATGAAACAAGCGCCTATCATTACATGACCCAAGGTGCTTACTGGCCACTCCGTTAAATGAATAATTTTCAATAACACAAGCGCCTATCACCTTATGACCCGGGGCACTTACCTGCCAATCCGTTAAATGAATAATTTTTAATAAAAAACACAAGCGTCTATCATCTCATGACCCGGGGCTCTTACTGGCCACTCTTTGTAAAAAATTATTATTTCTTAAATCACACAAGCACCTTTTACCTCTTGACTTGGTGCTTTTACTGGCCACTCTGTTAAATAAATAATTATCAAAATAACGCAAGTGCCTATCACTTGATGACCCAAGGCGCTTTCTGGCCACAATGTTAAATAAATAATTTTTAATAAACAACACAAGCGCCTTCTACCTCATGACCCTTGGCGCTTACTGGCCACACTGTTAAATAAACATTTTTAATTACACGAGCGCCTATCACCATATGACTCGGGGCGCTTACTGGCTACTCCGTTAAATAAATAATTTCCAATTACACGAGCACCTATCACCTCATGACTCGGGGCGCTTACTGGCCACTCGATTAATAACATTATTATTAATAAATAACAAAAGCGCCTATCATCTTATGACCCAGGTCACTTACTGGCCACTCTGTTAAATAAATAACACAAGCGCCTATCACTTCATGACCCGGAGCACTTACTGGCCACTTTTTTAAATAAATAATTATTTTATAAATGACACAAGCACCTATCACCTCATAACCTGGGGCGCTTACTCGCCACTTTTTTAAATAAATAATTATTTTATATATAAAACAAGTGCCTATAACCTCATGACCCAAGGCACTTATTTGCAAGTCTGTCATATAAATGATTATTATAATAACACAAGCGCCTATCAGCACATGACCTCAAGCGCTTACTGGCCACTCTTTGAAATAAATAATTATTTGATAAATAACACAAGCACCTATCACCTCATGACCCAGGGCGCTTACTGGCCACTCTGTTATATAAATTATTATTAAAATAACACAAGCGCCTATTACCTTATGACCCAGGGCGCTTACTGGCCACTCCGTTACATAAATAATTAAAAAAATATTACAAGCGCCTATCACCACATGACCCGAGGCGATTACTGGCCACTTTGTTTAATAAATAACACAAGCGCCTATCACCTTGTGACCTGGAGCACTCACTGGCAATTCTTTTAAATAAATAATTATTTTATAAATAACACAAGCACCTATAACCCATAACCCGGGGCGCTTACTGTTTACTTTGTTGAATAACTAATTATTAAGTGAACACAAGCGCCTATCACCGCATGACCTTGGGCGCTTACTGGCCACTTTTTGAAATGAATTATTATTGAAATGACACAAGCGCCTATCATCTTATGACCAAGGGCGCTTACTGGCCACTTTATTAAATAGATAATTTTTATTAACTCAAGTGCCTATCTCCTTATGACTAGGGCGCTTACTTGCCACTTTTTTTAATAAATAATTATTTTATAAATAACAAAAGCGCCTATAACCTTAAGACCCAGGGTGCTTACCTGCCACTCTGTTAAATAAATAATCATTTAAATAACACAAGCGCCTATCACCTTATGACCCAAGGCGCTTACTGGATACTCTGTTAAATAAATATTTTTAATTACACGAGCGCCTATCACCTTATGACTCGGGGCGCTTACTGGCCACTCTGTTTAAAACATTATTATCAATAAATCACACAAGCTCCTATCATCTTATGACCTGGGTCGCTTACTGGCCACTTTGTTAAATAAATAACACAAGAGCCTATCACCTCATGACCCGGGGCTTTTACTGGCCACTCTTTTAAATAAATAATTATTTTATAAATAAAACAAGCGCCTATAACTTCATGACCTAAGGTGCTTACGTGCAAGTCTGTTATATAAATATATATAATAATAACACAAGCGCCTATCAGCACATGACTTAGGGCGCTTACTGGCCACTCTTTAAAATATATTATTATTTTATGAATAACACAAACGCCTATCACCTCATGACCCAGGGCGCTAACTGGCCACTCTGTTACATAAAGAATTATTTAAATGAAACAAGCGCCTATCATTACATGACCCAAGGTGCTTACTGGCCACTCCGTTAAATGAATAATTTTTAATTACACGAGCGCCTATCACCTCATGATTAGGGGCGCTTACTGGACACTCTGTTTAATACATTATTATTAATAAATAACACAAGCGCTTATTATCTTATGACCCAGGTTGCTTACTTGCCACTCTGTTAAATAAATAATTACTTTAGAAGTAAAACAAGCGCCTATCACCTCATGATACAAGGCGCTTACTTGCAAGTCTGTTACATAAATAATTATTATAATAACACAAGCGCCTATCAGGACATGACTCTGAGCGCTTGCTGGCCACTCTTTTAAATAAATAATTATTTTTAAAATAACACAAGTGCCTATTACCTTATGACCCAGGGCGCTTACTGGCCACTCTGTTAAATAAAAAATTTTTCATAAATAACACAAGCCCCTGTTACCTTATGACCCAAGGCGCTTACTGTCGAGACTGTTATGTAAATAATTATTATAATAACACAAGCGCCTATCATCACATGACCTGGGGCACTTACTTGCCACTCCGTTAAATAAATAACTCAAGCGCCTATTACCTACTGACCTAGAGCTCTTACTGGCCACTCTGTTAAAGAATCAATTTTTGATAACAAAAACGCCTATAACCTCATGACCCGGGGCGCTTGCTGGCCACTCCGTTACGTTATAATTATTTAAATAACACAAGCGCCTATCACCACATAAACCAAGGCGCTAACTGGCCACTTCGTTAAATAATTAACACAAGCGCCTATCACCTCATGACCTAAAGCACTTACTGAAATCTTTTTTGCATAAATAATTATTTTATAAATAACACAAGCGCCTATCACTTTATGACGCAAGGCGCTTACTGACCAGTCTGTTATATAAATAATTTTTAAAATAACACAAGCGCCTATCACTTTATGACCCAGGGCGCTTACTGGCCACTCTGTTAAATTAATAATTATCAAAATAACGCAAGCGCCTATCACTTGATGACCCAAGGCGCTTTCTGGCCACTCTGTTAAATAAATAATTTTTAGAATAACACAGGCCCCTATTACCTTATGACCTAGGGCGCTTACTGACCACTCTGTTAAATAAATAATAGAAGCGCCTATGACCTTATGACCCGAGGCGATTACTGGCCACTCTTTTAAATAAATAATTATTAATAAATAACACAAGCCTCTATCACCTCATGACCCAGGGCACTTACTGGAAACTCCGTTGAATAAATAATTAATAAAATAACACAAGAGCCTATAACATTATGACCCAGGGCACTTACTGGCCACTGTGTCTAATAAATAATTTTAAATAAATAACACAAGCGCCTATCACCTCATGACCTCGGGCGCTTACTAGCCACTTTTTTATTTAAATAATTATTTTTTCAATAACACAAGCTCCTATAACCTTACGACCCGGGGCGCTTACCTGCCACTCTGTTAAATAAAAAATTTTCCATAAATCACTCAAGCGCCTATTACCTTATGACCCAAGGCGCTTACTGTCCAGACTGTTATGTAAATGATTATTATAATAACACAAGCGCCTATCATCACATGACCCGGGGCACTTACTTGCCACTCCGTTAAACAAATAACTCAAGCGCCTATTATTTTATGACCTGGAGCTCTTACTGGTCACTCTGTTAAATAATTAATTTTTGATAACAAAACCGCCTATTACCTCATGACACGGGGCGCTAGCTGGCCACTCTGTTACATAAATAATTATTATAATAACACAAGCGCCTATCACCTTATGACCCAAGGCGCTAACTGGCCAGTCTGTTATATAAACAATTATTAAAATAACACAAGCGCCTATCAC
Organism: Copidosoma floridanum; assembly: GCF_036245765.1. Lineage (NCBI taxonomy): Eukaryota > Metazoa > Arthropoda > Insecta > Hymenoptera > Encyrtidae > Copidosoma > Copidosoma floridanum. The sequence continues at coordinate 35,897,736 of NW_028321897.1, read as the reverse complement.
CTTATGACCCAGGGCGCTTACTGGCCACTCTGTTAAATAAATAATTTTTAAAATAACACAGGCGCCTATCACCTCATGACTTGGGGCGCTTACTGGCCACTCTGATAAATAAATATCAGAAGCGCCTATCAACTTATGACCTGGGGCGCTCACTGGCCACTCTTTATATATATAATTTTTAATAAATAACACAAGCACCTATTACTTTATCAACCGGGGCGCTTACTGGCCACTCTGATAAATAAATATCAGAAGCGCCTATCAACTTATGACCCGGGGCACTTACTGGCCGCTCTGTCAAATAAACAATTTTGAATAAATAACACAAGCGCCTATCACCTCATGACCTCGGGCGCTTTCTGGCCACTTTTTTGAATAAATAATTATTTTTTTAATAAAACAAGCTCCTATAACCTTATGACCCGGGGCGCTTACCTGCCACTCTGTAAAATAAAAAATTTCTAATAAATAACACAAGCGCCTATTACCTTATGACCCATGGCGCTTACTGGACAGACTGTTATGTAAATAATTATTATAATAACACAAGCGCCTATCATCACATGACCCTAAGCGCTCACCTGCCACTTTGTTAAATAAATAATTTTAAAAAAATAACAAAAGCGCCTATAACCTTATGACCCAAGGCACTTACTGGCCAGTCTGTTATATGCATAATTTATATAATAACACAAGCGCCTATCACCTCATGACCCAGGGCGCTTACTGGCCACTCTGTTAAATAAATAATTTTGTAAATAACACAGGCGCCTATCACCTCATGACTTGGGGCGCTTACTGGCCACTCTGATAAATAAATATCAGAAGCGCCTATCAACTTATGACCTGGGGCGCTCACTGGCCACTCTTTATATATATAATTTTTAATAAATAACACAAGCACCTATTACCTCATCAACCAGGGCGCTTACAGGTTACTTTGTTAAATAAATAATTTTTCAAAATAACACAAGCACCTATTTTTTCATAACCTAAGGCACTTACTGGCCAGTCTGTTGTATAAAAAAAAAAAACAAACCAGGGGGGATAAATGGGTCATGGGACCCACGGTAAGAACGAAGTTCTTTAAACGTGAGATGAGTATGGACACAATTTCTTAGGTAATAAGGGGGTCGCCAGACCCACAGGAAGAACGAAGCTCTGTAAACGTTAGTACTGCATTCATGTTGTTTACTAAAACAAAAACTTGAAAAACGGTTAAAAAAAAAAAAAAAAAATATTTTACTACTCACGATGGTTGAACTTTGTGAGTACTGTATTTATGCACGACGTTCTCACGAAGTTCAACCATCGTGAGTAGTAAAATATTTTTTTTTTTTTTTTTTAACCGTTTTTCAAGTTTTTGTTTTAGTAAACAACATGAATGCAGTACTAACGTTTACAGAGCTCCGTTCTTCCTGTGGGTCTGGCGACCCCCTTGTTACCTAAGAAATTGTGTCCATACTCATCTCACGTTTAAAGAACTTCGTTCTTACCGTGGGTCCCATGACCCATTTATCCCCCCTGGTTTGTTTTTTTTTTTTTTATTTTTTTTTTTTTTTTTCTTTATTTCTTGTTTTATTTTTTTATATGTCTTTTTTTTTTTTTTTTTTTTCATATTTTATTTTATTACATTTTTTTTTCATTTTTTTCTTTATTTCTTGTTTTATTTTTTTATATTTCTTGTTTTTTTTTTCATATTTTATTTTATTACATTTTTTTTCATTTTTTTTTTATTTCTTGTTTTATTTTTTTTCATATTTCATTTAATTACATTTTTTTATTTTTTTGTATTCCCTTTATTTAATTTCTTTCTTATTTTCATATTTAATCTTTTTTTTTCATTCCCTTTTTTTTTCATAAATCATTCCTTTTTTTTCATATTCAATTTCATTACTTTTTTTTTCATTCTTTTGTATTTTCTGTATTTAAATAATTTATTTTTTCATAAAATAATTATATTTATAACAGTAATTAGTAGCATTACTGTAATGCCAAAAAAAACCTCAGGTTTAATAAAAATCGGTCGGTATTTTATGCAGTTGATGCATATAATACAAATATTCAATGCGTAATAACGCGCCTTATTATGTTTAATCTACATAACCATATTTATGCTAATTAAATTTTTTTTTTTTTTTTTTTTTTTTTCTTTTTTTTTTTTTTTTTTTTTTTTTTTTAGATGTATTATTGAGAAAAAAAATACACAATTCATGAAACAAATACATAATTATATGTATTATCAGTGAATACATTTAAAAATGGAATGTTATAGTTACGAACCACACCATAAGTACAAGAAACCGCGTTTCTCTAGTCGGCAGCGCTCGTAGCAGAGTGGGTAAGGTACTGGATTAACATGCAAGAGGTCGAGGGTTCAAACCTCTTTATTGGAAAATGTTTTTTTTTTTTTTTTTTTTTTTTTTTAGAATTGTAAAAGAAAAAAATTCAAAGTGAAATAAAAGTTATTGTAGGAAAATAAAATTGTAATTCGTTTGAAAATAAATTGCTTGGGAGTGTGAAAGGGGAATGGTGGGTAAAGGTGTGCAGAAGAGTAACACGGCACGGTTGGCAGTAGGTGAGGGGAACGGGGTAAGGGGGGAAACTTGAAAGGAAGAGACTTTGGGTGAAACCACTTTCGTTTCCAAAAAAAAAAAATCTGTCGGTTTTAAAATTCCAGCCCCCCGAGTAACGCGACATAAAGAACTTCGTTCTAATTAATATTATAATAACACAAGCGCCTATCATTACATGACCCAGGGCACTTACTGGCCACTCTGTTATTTAAAAAATTACTGAAATAACACAAGCGCCTATTACCTTATGACCCAGGGCGCTTACTGGCCATTTCGTTACATAAATAATTATTAAAATAACACAAGCGCCTATCACCACATGACCCAAGGCGCTTACTGGCCACTTCGTTAAATAAATAACACAAGCGCCTATTACCTTATGACCTGGAGCACTTACTGGCAACTCTTTTGCATAAATAATTATTTTATAAAAAACACAAGCGCTTATCACCTTATGACTCTAGGCGCTCACTGACCAGTCTGTTATATAAATAATTTTTAAAATAACACAAGCGCCTATCACCTCATGACCCAGGGCGCTTAAGAGCCACTATGTTAAATAAATAATTTTTAAAATAACACAGGCTTCTATCACCTCATGACCCAGGGCACTTACTGGAAACTCCGTTAAATAGATAATTAAGAAAAAAACACAAGAGCCTCCAACCTTATGACCCGGGGCACTTACTGGCCGCTCTGTCAAATAAACAATTTTAAATAAATAACACAAGCGCCTATCACCTCATGACCTCGATCGCTTACTGGCCACTTTTTTTAATAAATAATTATTTTTTTAATAAAACAAGCTCCTATAACCTTATGACCCGGGGCGCTTACCTGCCACTCTGTGAAATAAAAAATTTTTAATAAATAACACAAGCGCCTATTACCTTATGACCTATAGCGCTTACTGGCCAGACTGTTATGTAAATAATTATTATAATAACACAAGCGCCTATCATCACATGACCCTAAGCGCTCACCTGCCACTCTGTTAAATAAAAAAATTTTAAATAAATAACACAAGCGCCTATTACCTTATGACCCATAGCGCTTACTGGCCAGACTGTTATGTAAATAATTATTATAATAACACAAGCGCCTATCATCACATGACCCTAAGCGCTTACCTGCCACTCTGTTAAATAAATAATTTTAAATAAATAACACAAGCGCCTATTAACTTATGACCTAGGGCGCACACTGGCCACTCTTTATATATATAATTTTTAATAAATAACACAAGCACCTATTACCTCATCAACCAGGGCGCTTACAGGTTACTCTGTTAAATAAATAATTTTTTAAAATAACACAAGCGCCTATTTTCTCATAACCTAAGGCACCTACTGGCCAGTCTGTTATATAAATTAATATTATAATAACACAAGCGCCTATCATTACATGACCCAGGGCACTTACTGGCCACTCTGTTATTTAAAAAATTACTGAAATAACACAAGCGCCTATTACCTTATGACCCAGGGCGCTTACTGGCCACTCCGTTACATAAATAATTATTAAAATAACACAAGCGCCTATCACTACATGACCCAAGGCGCTTACTGGCCACTTCGTTAAATAAATAACACAAGCGCCTATCACCTCATGACCTCGATCGCTTACTGGCCACTTTTTTAAATAAATAATTATTTTTTTAATAAAACAAGCTCCTATAACCTTATGACCCGGGGCGCTTACCTGCCACTGTGTGAATTAAAAAATTTCTAATAGATAACACAAGCGCCTATTACCTTATGACCCATGGCGCTTACTGGCCAGACTGTTATGTAAATAATTATTATAATAACACAAGCGCCTATCATCACATGACCCTAAGCGCTCACCTGCCACTCTGTTAAATAAATAATTTTAAATAAATAACACAAGCGCCTATCACCTTATGACCCAAGGCGCTTACTGGCCAGTCTGTTATATGCATAATTATTATAATAACACAAGCGCCTATTAGCACATGACTTAGGGCGCTTACTGGCCACTTTTCAAAATAAATTATTATTTTATGAATAACACAAGCGCCTATCACCTCATGACCCGGGGCGCTTACTGGCCACTCTGTTTAATATATATCAGAAGCGCCTATCAACTTATGACCTGGGAAGCTCACTGGCCACTCTTTATATATCTAATTATTAATAAATAACACAAACACCTATTACCTCATCAACCGGGGCGCTTACTGGCCACTCTGTTATATAAATAATTTTTTAAAATAACACAAGCGCCTATTACCTCATAACCTAAGGCACCTACTGGCCAGTCTGTTATATAAATTAATAGTATAATAACACAAGCGCCTATTATTACATGACCCAGGGCACTTACTGGCCACTCTGTTAAATGAATAACAGAAGCGCCTATCACCTCATGACCTGGGGCGCTTACTGGCCACTCTTTTAAATAAATAATTATTAATAAATAACAAAAACGCCTATCACCTTATGACCTCGGGCTCTTACTGGCCACTTTTTAAAATAAATAATTATTTTATAATTAAAACAAGCGCTTATCACCTCATGACCCAAGGCGCTTACTTGCAAGCCTGTTATATGAATAATTATTATAATAACACAAGCGCCTATCAGCACATGACCTCGAGCGCTTACTGGCCACTTTTTTAAATAAATAATTATTTTATAAATAACACAAGCGCCTATCGCCTCATGACTCAGGGCGCTTACTGGCCACTCTGTGAAATAAAAAATTTCTAATAAATAACACAAGCGCCTATTACCTTATGACCCATGGCGCTTACTGGCCAGACTGTTATGTAAATATATATTATAATAACACAAGCGCCTATCATCACATGACCCTAAGCGCTTACCTGCCACTCTGTTAAATAAATAATTTTAAATAAATAACACAAGCGCCTATCACCTTATGACCCAAGGCGCTTACTGGCCAGTCTGTTATATGCATAATTATTATAATAACACAAGCGCCTCTAGCACATGACTTAGGGCGCTTACTGGCCACTTTTCAAAATAAATTATTATTTTATGAATAACACAAGCGCCTATCACCTCATGACCCTAAGCGCTTACTGGTGACTGTGTTGAATTTATAATTTTTCAAATAACACAGGCGCCTATCACCTCATGACCCAGGGCGCTTACTGGCCACTCTGTTAAATAAATAACAGAAGCGCCTATTACCTTATGACCCGGAGCACTTACTGGCCACTCTTTTAAATGAATAATAATCAATAAATAACACAAGCACCTATCAGCGCATGACCTTGGGCGCTTACTGGCCACTCTTTTAAATAAATAATTTCAATTAAAAAACACAAGCACCTATCAGCGCATGACCTTGGGCGCTCACTGGCCACTCTTTTAAAAAAATAATTATTAAAATAACACAAGCGTCTATTATCTTATGTCACGGGGCACTTACTGGCCACTCTGTTAAATAAATAATTATTAAAATAACACAAGCGTCTATTATCTTATGTCACGGGGCGCTCACTCTGCCACTCTTTATATATCTAATTATTAATAAATAACACAAACACCTATTACCTCATCAAGCGGGGCGCTTACTGGCCACTCTGTTATATAAATAATTTTTTAAAATAACACAAGCGCCTATTACCTCATAACCTAAGGCACCTACTGGCCAGTCTGTTATATAAATTAATAGTATAATAACACAAGCGCCTATTATTACATGACCCAGGGCACTTACTGGCCACTCTGTTAAATGAATAACAGAAGCGCCTATCACCTCATGACCTGGGGCGCTTACTGGCCACTTTTTTAAATAAATAATTATTAATAAATAACAAAAACGCCTATCACCTTATGACCTCGGGCTCTTACTGGCCACTTTTTTAAATAAATAATTATTTTATAAATAAAACAAGCGCTTATCACCTCATGACCCAAGGCGCTTACTTGCAAGCCTGTTATATGAATAATTATTATAATAACACAAGCGCCTATCAGCACATGACCTCGGGCGCTTACTGGCCACTCTTTTAAATAAATAATTATTTTATAAATAACACAAGCGCCTATCGCCTCATGACTCAGGGCGCTTACTGGCCACTCTGTGAAATAAAAAATTTCTAATAAATAACACAAGCGCCTATTACCTTATGACCCATGGCGCTTACTGGCCAGACTGTTATGTAAATAATTATTATAATAACACAAGCGCCTATCATCACATGACCCTAAGCGCTTACCTGCCACTCTGTTAAATAAATAATTTTAAATAAATAACACAAGCGCCTATCACCTTATGACCCAAGGTGCTTACTGGCCAGTCTGTTATATGCATAATTATTATAATAACACAAGCGCCTATTAGCACATGACTTAGGGCGCTTACTGGCTACTTTTCAAAATAAATTATTATTTTAAGAATAACACTAGCGCCTATCACCTCATGACCCTAAGCGCTTACTGGTGACTCTGTTGAATTTATAATTTTTCAAATAACACAGGCGCCTATCACCTCATGACCCAGGGCGCTTACTGGCCACTCTGTTAAATAAATAACAGAAGCTCCTATTACCTTATGACCCGGAGCACTTACTGGCCACTCTTTTAAATGAATAATAATTAATAAATAACACAAGCACCTATCAGCGCATGACCTTGGGCGCTCACTGGCCACTCTTTTAAATAAATAATTTCAATTGAAAAACACAAGCACCTATCAGCGCATGACCTTGGGCGCTCACTGGCCACTCTTTTAAAAAAATAATTATTAAAATAACACAAGCGTCTATTATCTTATGTCACGGGGCACTTACTGGCCACTCTGTTAAATAAATAATTATTAAAATAACACAAGCGTCTATTATCTTATGTCACGGGGCGCTCACTGGCCACTCTTTATATATCTAATTATTAATAAATAACACAAACACCTATTACCTCATCAAGCGGGGCGCTTACTGGCCACTCTGTTATATAAATAATTTTTTAAAATAACACAAGCGCCTATTACCTCATAACCTAAGGCACCTACTGGCCAGTCTGTTATATAAATTAATAGTATAATAACACAAGCGCCTATTATTACATGACCTAGGGCACTTACTGGCCACTCTGTTAAATGAATAACAGAAGCGCCTATCACCTCATGACCTGGGGCGCTTACTGGCCACTCTTTTAAATAAATAATTATTAATAAATAACAAAAACGCCTATCACCTTATGACCTCGGGCTCTTACTGGCCACTTTTTTAAATAAATAATTATTTTATAAATAAAACAAGCGCTTATTACCTCATGACCCAAGGCGCTAACTTGCAAGCCTGTTATATGAATAATTATTATAATAACACAAGCGCCTATCAGCACATGACCTCGGGCGCTTACTGGCCACTCTTTTAAATAAATAATTATTTTATAAATAACACAAGCGCCTATCGCCTCATGACTCAGGGCGCTTACTGGCCACTCTGTGAAATAAAAAATTTCTAATAAATAACACAAGCGCCTATTACCTTATGACCCATGGCGCTTACTGGCCAGACTGTTATGTAAATAATTATTATAATAACACAAGCGCCTATCATCACATGACCCTAAGCGCTTACCTGCCACTCTGTTAAATAAATAATTTTAAATAAATAACACAAGCGCCTATCACCTTATGACCCAAGGTGCTTACTGGCCAGTCTGTTATATGCATAATTATTATAATAACACAAGCGCCTATTAGCACATGACTTAGGGCGCTTACTGGCCACTTTTCAAAATAAATTATTATTTTATGAATAACACAAGCGCCTATCACCTCATGACCCTAAGCGCTTACTGGTGACTCTGTTGAATTTATAATTTTTCAAATAACACAGGCGCCTATCACCTCATGACCCAGGGCGCTTACTGGCCACTCTGTTAAATAAATAACAAAAGCGCCTATTACCTTATGACCCGGAGCACTTACTGGCCACTCTTTTAAATGAATAATAATTAATAAATAACACAAGCACCTATCAGCGCATGACCTTGGGCGCTTACTGGCCACTCTTTTAAATAAATAATTTCAATTAAAAAACACAAGCACCTATCAGCGCATGACCTTGGGCGCTCACTGGCCACTCTTTTAAAAAAATAATTATTAAAATAACACAAGCGTCTATTATCTTATGTCACGGGGCACTTACTGGCCACTCTGTTAAATAAATAATTATTAAAATAACGCGAGCGCCTGTCACCGCATGACCCAGGGTGCTTACTGGCCACTCTGTTATAAAAATAATTATTAAAATAACACAAGCGCCTATTACCTCATGACCCAGGGTGCTTACTGGCCACTTCGATACATAAATGATTTTAAAATTATTACAAGCGCCTATCACAACATGACCCGAGGCGCTTACTGGCCACTTTGTTGAATGAATAAGACAAGCGCCTATCACTTCATGACCTGGAGCACTTACTGGCAACTCTTTTAAATGAATAATTATTTTATAAATAACACAAGCATCGATAACCCATAACTCGAGGCGCTTACTGGCCCTTCTGTTGAAAAATTAATCCTTAAAATAACGCAAGCGCCTATCACCGCATGACCTTGGGCGCTTACTGGCCACTCTTTATATATATAATTTTTAATAAATAACACAAGCACCTATTACCTCATTAACCAGGGCGCTTACTGGTTACTCTGTTAAATAAATAATTTTTTAAAATAACACAAGCGCCTATTACCTCATAACCTAAGGCACCTACTGGCCAGTCTGTTATATAAATTAATATTATAATAACACAAGCGCCTATCATTACATGACCCAAGGCACTTACTGGCCACTCTGTTATTTAAAAAATTACTGAAATAACACAAGCGCCTATTACCTTATGACCCAGGGCGCTTACTGACCACTCTGTTAAATAAATAATTATTTAAATAACACAGGCACCTATCACCTCATGACCCGAGGCAATTACTGGCCACACTGTTAAATGGATAACAGAAGCGCCTATCACCTTATGACCCAAAGCGCTTACTGGCCACTCTTTTAAATAAATAATTATTATTAAATAACACAAGCGCCTATCATCTTCTGACCGAGGGCGCTTACTGGCCACTCTGTTAATTCAATAATTTTTAAAATAACACAGGCACCTATCACCTTATGACCCGAGGCGCTTACTGGCCACAATGTTAAATGGATAACAGAAGCGCCTATCACCTTATGACCCAAAGCGCTTACTGGCCACTCTTTTAAATAAATAATTATTATTAAATAACACAAGCGCCTTTTAGCGCATGACCTTGGGCGCTTACTGGTCACTCTTTTATATAAATAATAATTTTATAAATAACACGAGCGCACATCACCTAATGACCCAGAGCGCTTACTGGCCACTCTGTTAAATTAATAAGTTTCAATAACCCAGGCGCCTATCACCTTATGACCCAGGGCGCTTACCTGCAACTCTGTTCAATAAATAATTTTTAATAAATAACACAAGCGCCTATCACCTTATGACCCAAGGCACTAACTGGCTAGTCTGTTATATAAATAATTATTATAATAACACAAGCGCCTAGTATCACATGACTAGGGGCGCTTACTGGCCACTCCGTTAAATAAATAACTCAAGCGCCTATTCTCTTATTACCTGGAGCTCTTACTGGTCACTCTGTTAAATAAATAATTTTTAATAACACAAGCGTCTATCATCTCATGACCCGTGGAACTTACTGGCCACTATGTTTAATAAATAATTATCCAAATAACGCAAGCGCCTATGACCTTACGACCCGAGGCGCTTTCTGGCTACTCTGATACATGAATAAATATTTAAATAAAACAAGCGCCTATCACCACATGACCCAAGGTGCTTACTGGCCACTCCGTTAAATGAATAATTTTCAATTACACGAGCGCCTATCACCTCATGACTCGGGGCGCTTACTGGCCACTCTGTTCAATACATTATTATTAATAAATAACACAAGAGCCTATCATCTTATGACCCAGGTCGCTTATTGGCCACTCTGTTACATAAATAACACAAGCGCCTATTACCTCATGACCCGGGGCACTTACTAGCCACTCTATTAAATAAAGAATTATTTTATAAATAACACAAGCGCCTATCACCTTATGACCTCGAGTGCTAACTGGCCACTCTTTTTAATAAATAATTATTTTATAAATAAAACAAGCGCCTATCACCACATGACCCAAGGTGCTTACTTGCAAGTCTGTTATAAAAATAATTATTATAATAACACAAGCGCCTATCAGCACATGACCCTCGGCGCTTACTGGATAGTCTTTTAAATAAATAATTATTTTATAAATAACACAAGCGCGTATCTTCTTATGACCCAGGGCGCTTACTGGCCACTCTGTTATATAAATAATTAATTAAATAACACAAGCGCCTATAACCTCATGACCCAGTGTGCTTACCTGCCACACTGTTAAATAAATAATTTTTAATAAATAACACAAGCGCATATCACCTTATGACCTCGGGCACTTACTGGCCACTTTGTTAAATAAATAACACAAGCGCCTATCACTTCATGACCTGGAGCACTTACTGGCAACTCTTTTAAATAAATAATTATTTCATAAATAACACAAGCACCGATAACCCATAACCCGGGGCGCTTACTGGCCCTTCTGTTGAATAATTAATCGTTAAAATAACACAAGCGCCTATCACCGCATGACCTTGGACGCTTACTGGCCACTTTTTAAAATGAATAATTAATAAAATAAAACAAGCGCCTATCAGCTTATGACCAAGGGCGCTGACTGGCCACTTTGTTAGATAGATAATTTTTATAAACTCAAGCGCCTATCTCCTTATATCTAGGGCGCTTACTGGCCACTCTTTCAAAAAAATAATTATTAAAATTACACAAGCGCCTATTACCTTATAACCCAGGGCGCTTACTGGCCACTCTGTTAAATAAATAATTATTAAAATAACGCAACCGCCTATCACCTTATGACCCAAGGCGCTTTCTGGCCACTATGTTACATTAATAATTATTTAAATAAAACAAGCGTTTATCACCGCATGACCCGAGGTGCTTACTGGCCACTCCGTTAAATAATTAATTTTCAATTACACGAGCGCCTACAACCTCATGACTCGGGGCGCTTACTGGCTACTCTGTTCAATACATTATTATTAATAAATAACACAAGCGCCTATCATTTTATGACCCAGGTCGCTTATTAGCAACTCTGTTAAATAAATAACACAAGCGCCTATTACCTCATGACCCGAAGCACTTACTAGCCACTCTATTCAATAAATAATTATTTTATAAATATTACAAGCGCCTACCACCTTATGACCTCTGGCGCTCACTGGCCACGTTTTTTAATAAATAATTATTTTATAAATAAAACAAGCGCCTATTACTACATGACCCAAGGCGCTTACTTGCAAGTCTGTTATATAAATAATTATTCGAATAACACAAGCGCCTATCAGCACATGACCCTCGGCGCTTACTGGATACTCTTTTAAATAAATAATTATCTTATAAATAACACAAGCGCGTATCTTCTTATGACCCAGGGCGCTTACTGGCCACTCTGTTATATAAATAATTATTGAAATAACACAAGTGCCTATTACCTCATGACCCAAGGTGCTTACTGGCCCTTCTGTTGAATAATTAATCCTTAAAATAACACAAGCGCCTATCACCGCATGACCTTGGACGCTTACTGGCCACTTTTTAAAATGAATAATTAATAAAATGAAACAAGCGCCTATCACCTTATATCTAGGGCGCTTACTGGCCACTCTTTTAAATAAATATTTATTTTATAAATAACACAAGCGCCTATAACCTCATGACCCAGTGTGCTTACCTGCCACACTGTTAAATAAATAATTTTTAATTAATAACACAAGCGCTTATCACCTTATGACCTCGGGCACTTACTGGCCACTTTGTTAAATATATAACACAAGCGCCTATCACTTCATGACCTGGAGCACTTACTGGCAACTCTTTTAAATAAATAATTATTTCATAAATAACACAAGCACCGATAACCCATAACCCGGGGCGCTTACTGGCCCTTCTGTTAAATAATTAATCCTTAAAATAACACAAGCGCCTATCACCGCATGACCTTGGACGCTTACTGGCCACTTTTTAAAATGAATAATTAATAAAATGAAACAAGCACCTATCACCTTATGACCAAGGGCGCTGACTGGCCACTTTGTTAGATAGATAATTTTTATAAACTCAAGCGCCTGTCTCCTTATATCTAGGGCGCTTACTGGCCACTCTTTTGAATTAATAATTATTTTATAAATAACACAAGCGCCTATAACTTTATGACCCAGTGTGCTTACCTGCCACACTGTTAAATAAATAATTTTTAATAAATAACACAAGCGCCTATCACCGCATGACCTTGGACGCTTACTGGCCACTTTTTAAAATGAATAATTAATAAAATGAAACAAGCGCCTATCACCTTATGACCAAGGGCGCTGACTGGCCACTTTGTTAGATAGATAATTTTTATAAACTCAAGCGCCTATCTCCTTATATCTAGGGCGCTTACTGGCCACTCTTTTTAATTAATAATTATTTTATAAATAACACAAGCGCCTATAACTTTATGACCCAGTGTGCTTACCTGCCACACTGTTAAATAAATAATTTTTAATAAATAACACAAGCGCCTATCACCTCATGACCCTAAGCGCTTACTGGTGACTCTGTTGAATTTATAATTTTTCAAATAACACAGGCGCCTATCACCTCATGACCCAGGGCGCTTACTGGCCACTCTGTTAAATAAATAACAGAAGCGCCTATTACCTTATGACCCGGAGCACTTACTGGCCACTCTTTTAAATGAATAATAATTAATAAATAACACAAGCACCTATCAGCGCATGACCTTGGGCACTTACTGGCCACTCTTTTAAATAAATAATTTCAATTAAAAAACACAAGCACCTATCAGCGCATGACCTTGGGCGCTCACTGGCCACTCTTTTAAAAAAATAATTATTAAAATAACACAAGCGTCTATTATCTTATGTCACGGGGCACTTACTGGCCACTCTGTTAAATAAATAATTATTAAAATAACGCTAGCGCCTGTCACCGCATGACCTAGGGTGCTTACTGGCCACTTTGTTATAAAAATAATTATTAAAATAACACAAGCGCCTATTACCTCATGACCCAGGGTGCTAACTGGCCACTTCGATACATAAATGATTTTAAAATTATTACAAGCGCCTATCACAACATGACCCGAGGTGCTTACTTGCAAGTCTGTTATAAAAATAATTATTATAATAACACAAGCGCCTATCAGCACATGACCCTCGGCGCTTACTGGATAGTCTTTTAAATAAATAATTATTTTATAAATAACACAAGCGCGTATCTTCTTATGACCCAGGGCGCTTACTGGCCACTCTGTTATATAAATAATTATTCAAATAACACAAGCGCCTATAACCTCATGACCCAGTGTGCTTACCTGCCACACTGTTAAATAAATAATTTTTAATAAATAACACAAGCGCATATCACCTTATGACCTCGGGCACTTACTGGCCACTTTGTTAAATAAATAACACAAGCGCCTATCACTTCATGACCTGGAGCACTTACTGGCAACTCTTTTAAATAAATAATTATTTCATAAATAACACAAGCACCGATAACCCATAACCCGGGGCGCTTACTGGCCCTTCTGTTGAATAATTTATCGTTAAAATAACACAAGCGCCTATCACCGCATGACCTTGGACGCTTACTGGCCACTTTTTAAAATGAATAATTAATAAAATAAAACAAGCGCCTATCAGCTTATGACCAAGGGCGCTGACTGGCCACTTTGTTAGATAGATAATTTTTATAAACTCAAGCGCCTATCTCCTTATATCTAGGGCGCTTACTGGCCACTCTTTTAAATAAATAATTATTTTATAGATTACACAAGCTCCTATAACTTCATGACCCAGTGTGCTTACATGCCACACTGTTAAATAAATAATTTTTAATAAATAACACAAGCGCTTATCACCTTATGACCTCGGGCACTTACTGGCCACTCTTTCAAAAAAATAATTATTAAAATAACACAAGCGCCTATTACCTCATGACCCAGGGTGCTTACTGGCCACTTCGATACATAAATGATTTTAAAATTATTACAAGCGCCTATCACAACATGACCCGAGGCGCTTACTGGCCACTTTGTTGAATGAATAAGACAAGCGCCTATCACTTCATGACCTGGAGCACTTACTGGCAACTCTTTTAAATGAATAATTATTTTATAAATAACACAAGCATCGATAACCCATAACTCGAGGCGCTTACTGGCCCTTCTGTTGAAAAATTAATCCTTAAAATAACGCAAGCGCCTATCACCGCATGACCTTGGGCGCTTACTGGCCACTCTTTATATATATAATTTTTAATAAATAACACAAGCACCTATTACCTCATTAACCAGGGCGCTTACTGGTTACTCTGTTAAATAAATAATTTTTTAAAATAACACAAGCGCCTATTACCTCATAACCTAAGGCACCTACTGGCCAGTCTGTTATATAAATTAATATTATAATAACACAAGCACCTATCATTACATGACCCAAGGCACTTACTGGCCACTCTGTTATTTAAAAAATTACTGAAATAACACAAGCGCCTATTACCTTATGACCCAGGGCGCTTACTGACCACTCTGTTAAATAAATAATTATTTAAATAACACAGGCACCTATCACCTCGTGACCCGAGGCGCTTACTGGCCACACTGTTAAATGGATAACAGAAGCGCCTATCACCTTATGACCCAAAGCGCTTACTGGCCACTCTTTTAAATAAATAATTATTATTAAATAACACAAGCGCCTATCATCTTCTGACCTGGGGCGCTTACTGGCCACTTTGTTAATTCAATAATTTTTAAAATAACACAGGCACCTATCACCTTATGACCCGAGGCGCTTACTGGCCACAATGTTAAATGGATAACAGAAGCGCCTATCACCTTATGACCCAAAGCGCTTACTGGCCACTCTTTTAAATAAATAATTATTATTAAATAACACAAGCGCCCTTTATCGCATGACCTTGGGCGCTTACTGGTCACTCTTTTATATAAATAATAATTTTATAAATAACACGAGCGCCCATCACCTAATGACCCAGAGCGCTTACTGGCCACTCTGTTAAATTAATAAGTTTCAATAACCCAGGCGCCTATCACCTTATGACCCAGGGCGCTTACCTGCAACTCTGTTCAATAAATAATTTTTAATAAATAACACAAGCGCCTATCACCTTATGACCCAAGGCACTAACTGGCTAGTCTGTTATATAAATAATTATTATAATAACACAAGCGCCTAGTATCACATGACTAGGGGCGCTTACTGGCCACTCCGTTAAATAAATAACTCAAGCGCCTATTCTCTTATTACCTGGAGCTCTTACTGGTCACTCTGTTAAATAAATAATTTTTAATAACACAAGCGTCTATCATCTCATGACCCGTGGAACTTACTGGCCACTATGTTTAATAAATAATTATCCAAATAACGCTAGCGCCTATGACCTTACGACCCGAGGCGCTTTCTGGCTACTCTGTTACATGAATAAATATTTAAATAAAACAAGCGCCTATCACCACATGACCCAAGGTGCTTACTGGCCACTCCGTTAAATGAATAATTTTCAATTACACGATCGCCTATCACCTCATGACTCGGGGCGCTTACTGGCCACTCTGTTCAATACATTATTATTAATAAATAACACAAGAGCCTATCATCTTATGACCCAGGTCGCTTATTGGCCACTCTGTTACATAAATAACACAAGCGCCTATTACCTCATGACCCGGGGCACTTACTAGCCACTCTATTAAATAAAGAATTATTTTATAAATAACATAAGCGCCTATCACCTTATGACCTCGAGTGCTAACTGGCCACTCTTTTTAATAAATAATTATTTTATAAATAAAACAAGCGCCTATCACCACATGACCCAAGGTGCTTACTTGCAAGTCTGTTATAAAAATAATTATTATAATAACACAAGCGCCTATCAGCACATGACCCTCGGCGCTTACTGGATAGTCTTTTAAATAAATAATTATTTTATAAATAACACAAGCGCGTATCTTCTTATGACCCAGGGCGCTTACTGGCCACTCTGTTATATAAATAATTATTCAAATAACACAAGCGCCTATAACCTCATGACCCAGTGTGCTTACCTGCCACACTGTTAAATAAATAATTTTTAATAAATAACACAAGCGCATATCACCTTATGACCTCGGGCACTTACTGGCCACTTTGTTAAATAAATAACACAAGCGCCTATCACTTCATGACCTGGAGCACTTACTGGCAACTTTTTTAAATAAATAATTATTTCATAAATAACACAAGCACCGATAACCCATAACCCGGGGCGCTTACTGGCCCTTCTGTTGAATAATTAATCGTTAAAATAACACAAGCGCCTATCACCGCATGACCTTGGACGCTTACTGGCCACTTTTTAAAATGAATAATTAATAAAATAAAACAAGCGCCTATCAGCTTATGACCAAGGGCGCTGACTGGCCACTTTGTTAGATAGATAATTTTTATGAACTCAAGCGCCTATCTCCTTATATCTAGGGCGCTTACTGGCCACTCTTTTAAATAAATAATTATTTTATAGATAACACAAGCTCCTATAACTTCATGACCCAGTGTGCTTACATGCCACACTGTTAAATAAATAATTTTTAATAAATAACACAAGCGCTTATCACCTTATGACCTCGGGCACTTACTGGCCACTCTTTCAAAAAAATAATTATTAAAATAACACAAGCGCCTATTACCTCATGACCCAGGGTGCTTACTGGCCACTTCGATACATAAATGATTTTAAAATTATTACAAGCGCCTATCACAACATGACCCGAGGCGCTTACTGGCCACTTTGTTGAATGAATAAGACAAGCGCCTATCACTTCATGACCTGGAGCACTTACTGGCAACTCTTTTAAATGAATAATTATTTTATAAATAACACAAGCATCGATAACCCATAACTCGAGGCGCTTACTGGCCCTTCTGTTGAAAAATTAATCCTTAAAATAACGCAAGCGCCTATCACCGCATGACCTTGGGCGCTTACTGGCCACTCTTTATATATATAATTTTTAATAAATAACACAAGCACCTATTACCTCATTAACCAGGGCGCTTACTGGTTACTCTGTTAAATAAATAATTTTTTAAAATAACACAAGCGCCTATTACCTCATAACCTAAGGCACCTACTGGCCAGTCTGTTATATAAATTAATATTATAATAACACAAGCGCCTATCATTACATGACCCAAGGCACTTACTGGCCACTCTGTTATTTAAAAAATTACTGAAATAACACAAGCGCCTATTACCTTATGACCCAGGGCGCTTACTGACCACTCTGTTAAATAAATAATTATTTAAATAACACAGGCACCTATCACCTCATGACCCGAGGCGCTTACTGGCCACACTGTTAAATGGATAACAGAAGCGCCTATCACCTTATGACCCAAAGCGCTTACTGGCCACTCTTTTAAATAAATAATTATTATTAAATAACACAAGCGCCTATCATCTTCTGACCTGGGGCGCTTACTGGCCACTTTGTTAATTCAATATTTTTTAAAATAACACAGGCACCTATCACCTTATGACCCGAGGCGCTTACTGGCCACAATGTTAAATGGATAACAGAAGCGCCTATCACCTTATGACCCAAAGCGCTTACTGGCCACTCTTTTAAATAAATAATTATTATTAAATAACACAAGCGCCTTTTATCGCATGACCTTGGGCGCTTACTGGTCACTCTTTTATATAAATAATAATTTTATAAATAACACGAGTGCCCATCACCTAATGACCCAGAGCGCTTACTGGCCACTCTGTTAAATTAATAAGTTTCAATAACCCAGGCGCCTATCACCTTATGACCCAGGGCGCTTACCTGCAACTCTGTTCAATAAATAATTTTTAATAAATAACACAAGCGCCTATCACCTTATGACCCAAGGCACTAACTGGCTAGTCTGTTATATAAATAATTATTATAATAACACAAGCGCCTAGTATCACATGACTAGGGGCGCTTACTGGCCACTCCGTTAAATAAATAACTCAAGCGCCTATTCTCTTATTACCTGGAGCTCTTACTGGTCACTCTGTTAAATAAATAATTTTTAATAACACAAGCGTCTATCATCTCATGACCCGTGGAACTTACTGGCCACTATGTTTAATAAATAATTATCCAAATAACGCAAGCGCCTATGACCTTACGACCCGAGGCGCTTTCTGGCTACTCTGTTACATGAATAAATATTTAAATAAAACAAGCGCCTATCACCACATGACCCAAGGTGCTTACTGGCCACTCCGTTAAATGAATAATTTTCAATTACACGAGCGCCTATCACCTCATGACTCGGGGCGCTTACTGGCCACTCTGTTCAATACATTATTATTAATAAATAACACAAGAGCCTATCATCTTATGACCCAGGTCGATTATTGGCCACTCTGTTACATAAATAACACAAGCGCCTATCACCTTATGACCTCGAGTGCTAACTGGCCACTCTTTTTAATAAATAATTATTTTATAAATAAAACAAGCGCCTATCACCACATGACCCAAGGTGCTTACTTGCAAGTCTGTTATAAAAATAATTATTATAATAACACAAGCGCCTATCAGCACATGACCCTCGGCGCTTACTGGATAGTCTTTTAAATAAATAATTATTTTATAAATAACACAAGCGCGTATCTTCTTATGACCCAGGGCGCTTACTGGCCACTCTGTTATATAAATAATTATTCAAATAACACAAGCGCCTATAACCTCATGACCCAGTGTGCTTACCTGCCACACTGTTAAATAAATAATTTTTAATAAATAACACAAGCGCATATCACCTTATGACCTCGGGCACTTACTGGCCACTTTGTTAAATAAATAACACAAGCGCCTATCACTTCATGACCTGGAGCACTTACTGGCAACTCTTTTAAATAAATAATTATTTCATAAATAACACAAGCACCGATAACCCATAACCCGGGGCGCTTACTGGCCCTTCTGTTGAATAATTAATCGTTAAAATAACACAAGCTCCTATCACCGCATGACCTTGGACGCTTACTGGCCACTTTTTAAAATGAATAATTAATAAAATAAAACAAGCGCCTATCAGCTTATGACCAAGGGCGCTGACTGGCCACTTTGTTAGATAGATAATTTTTATAAACTCAAGCGCCTATCTCCTTATATCTAGGGCGCTTACTGGCCACTCTTTTAAATAAATAATTATTTTATAGATAACACAAGCTCCTATAACTTCATGACCCAGTGTGCTTACATGCCACACTGTTAAATAAATAATTTTTAATAAATAACACAAGCGCTTATCACCTTATGACCTCGGGCACTTACTGGCCACTCTTTCAAAAAAATAATTATTAAAATAACACAAGCGCCTATTACCTTATAACCCAGGGCGCTTACTGGCCACTCTGTTAAATAAATAATTATTAAAATAACGCAACCGCCTATCACCTTATGACCCAAGGCGCTTTCTGGCCACTATGTTACATTAATAATTATTTAAATAAAACAAGCGTTTATCACCGCATGACCCGAGGTGCTTACTGGCCACACCGTTAAATAAATAATTTTCAATTACACGAGCGCCTACAACCTCATGACTCGGGGCGCTTACTGGCTACTCTGTTCAATACATTATTATTAATAAATAACACAAGCGCCTATCATTTTATGACCCAGGTCGCTTATTAGCAACTCTGTTAAATAAATAACACAAGCGCCTATTACCTCATGACCCGGGGCACTTACTAGCCACTTTATTCAATAAATAATTATTTTATAAATATTACAAGCGCCTACCACCTTATGACCTCGGGCGCTCACTGGCCACGTTTTTTAATAAATAATTATTTTATAAATAAAACAAGCGCCTATTACTACATGACCCAAGGCGCTTACTTGCAAGTCTGTTATATAAATAATTATTCGAATAACACAAGCGCCTATCAGCACATGACCCTCGGCGCTTACTGGATACTCTTTTAAATAAATAATTATCTTATAAATAACACAAGCGCGTATCTTCTTATGACCCAGGGCGCTTACTGGCCACTCTGTTATATAAATAATTATTGAAATAACACAAGTGCCTATTACCTCATGACCCAAGGTGCTTACTGGCCCTTCTGTTGAATAATTAATCCTTAAAATAACACAAGCGCCTATCACCGCATGACCTTGGACGCTTACTGGCCACTTTTTAAAATGAATAATTAATAAAATGAAACAAGCGCCTATCACCTTATATCTAGGGCGCTTACTGGCCACTCTTTTAAATAAATATTTATTTTATAAATAACACAAGCGCCTATAACCTCATGACCCAGTGTGCTTACCTGCCACACTGTTAAATAAATAATTTTTAATTAATAACACAAGCGCTTATCACCTTATGACCTCGGGCACTTACTGGCCACTTTGTTAAATAAATAACACAAGCGCCTATCACTTCATGACCTGGAGCACTTACTGGCAACTCTTTTAAATAAATAATTATTTCATAAATAACACAAGCACCGATAACCTATAACCCGGGGCGCTTACTGGCCCTTCTGTTAAATAATTAATCCTTAAAATAACACAAGCGCCTATCACCGCATGACCTTGGACGCTTACTGGCCACTTTTTAAAATGAATAATTAATAAAATGAAACAAGCGCCTATCACCTTATGACCAAGGGCGCTGACTGGCCACTTTGTTAGATAGATAATTTTTATAAACTCAAGCGCCTATCTCCTTATATCTAGGGCGCTTACTGGCCACTCTTTTGAATTAATAATTATTTTATAAATAACACAAGCGCCTATAACTTTATGACCCAGTGTGCTTACCTGCCACACTGTTAAATAAATAATTTTTAATAAATAACACAAGCGCTTATCACCTTATGACCTCGGGCACTTACTGGCCACTCTTTCAAAAAAATAATTATTAAAATAACTCAAGCGCCTATTACCTTATGACCCAGGGCGCTTACTGGCCACTCTGGTAAATAAAAAATTCTTAATAACACGAGCTCCTATCACCTCATCATCCGGGGCGCTTACTGGCCACTCTAATTAATAAATAATTTTAAATGAATAACACAAGTGCCTATCAACTTATGACCTAAGACGCGTACTGGCCACGTTTAAAAAAAAAAAATTATTAAAATAACACAAGCACCTATCACCTCATGATCCGGGGCGCTTACTGGCCACTCTGTTAAATAAATAACAGAAGCGCATATCACCTTATAACTCGGGGCACTTACTGGCCACTTTGTTAAATTAATAATTTTTAATAACACAAGCGCCTATTACCTCATGACCCGGGGCACTTACCTGCCACTCTGTTAAATAAATAATTATTAATAAATAACACAAGCGCCTATCACCTTATGATCCAAGGCGCTTTCTGGCCAGTCTGTTATATGAATAATTATTATAATAACACAAGCGCTTATCACCTTATGACCCAGGGCGCTCACTGGCCACTCTGTCAAATAAATAATTATCAAAATAACGCAATTGCCTATCACTTGATGACCCAAGGCGCTTTCTGCTTACAATGTTAGATAAATAATTTTTAATAAACAACACAAGCGCCTTCTACCTTATGACCCTTGGCGCTCACTGGCCACTCAGTTAAATAAATAACTCAAGCACCTATTTCCTTATTACCTGAAGCTCTTACTGGTCACTTTGTTAAATAAATAATTTTTAATAACACAAGCGTCTATCATCTCATGACTCGGGGCGCTTACTGGCTACTCTGTTTAATACATTATTATTAATAAATAACACAAGCGCCTATCATCTTATGACCGGGGTCACTTACTGGCCACTCTGTTGAATGAATAACACAAGCGCCTATCACCTCATGACCCAGGGCACTTACTGGCCACTTTTTTAAATAAATAATTATTTTATAAATGACACAAGCACCTATCACCTTATGACCTCGGGCGCTTACTCGCCACTTTTTAAAATAAATAATTATTTCATAAATAAAACAAGCGCTTATAACCTCATGACCCAAGGCGCTTATTTGCAAGTCTGCTATATAAATTATTATTATGATAACACAAGCACCTATCAGCACATGACCTTAAGCGCTTACTGGCCATTTTTTAAATAAATAATTATTTTATAAATAACACAAGCCCCTATCACCTCATGACCCAGGGCGCTTACTGGCCACTCCGTTACATAAATAATTATAAAAAATTAAAACAAGAAACAAAAAAAAATAATACAAGAAATTAAAAACAAAACCAGGGGGTATAAATGGGTCATGGGACCCACGGTAAGAACGAAGTTCTTTAAACATGACATGAGTATAAAAACACAATTTTCCAGGTAACAAGGGGGTCGCCAGACCCGTAGAAAGAACAAAGCTCTATAAACGTTAGTACTGCATTCATGTAGTTCACTAAACAAAAACTTAAAAAACGAATTATAGAAAAAAATTAAAAAAATAGTTCAGTACTCACGATGGTTGAACTTCGTGAGAACGGCGTGCATAAATACAGTACTCACAAAGTTTAACCATCGTGAGTACTGAACTATTTTTTTAATTTTTTTCTATAATTCGTTTTTTAAGTTTTTGTTTAGTGAACTACATGAATGCAGTACTAACGTTTATAGAGCTTCGTTCTTTCTACGGGTCTAGCGACCCCCTTGTTACCTGAGAAATTGTGTTTTTATACTCATGTCATGTTCAAAGAACTTCGTTCTTACCGTGGGTCCCATGACCTATTTATACCCCCTTGTTTTGTTTTTAATTTCTTGTTTTATTTTTTTTTTGTTTCTTGTTTTAATTTTTTTTTTTTATTTCTTGTTTTATTTTTTTTTGATATTTTATTTTAATACATTTTTTTTTATTTTTGTATTTCCTTTATTTAATTCCTTTTTTTATTTTTATATTTAATCTTTTTTTTTCATTCCCTTTTTTATTTTATTTTTTTTTATTCCGTTGTATTTATTCATGTCTTTTGTAATTTTATTTCATTTTATCTTCATATTTCATTTCATTAATTTTTTTTTAAATTTTTTTTTCCACTTATTTTTTCGCGATTTTAAAGCTTATTAATGCAATTTTTATTTTATTTTCATATAATTACTCAATGACATTGTGCCATTATTTGTTTATCAAATTCAAAATAAGTACCCTTAAAAACCATTAAAATGATATGAAACTCGAATTATATTTATATAATGATCTTACATAATTCATTTATAATTGATTAACTTTGAATTACTTTATTTATATAATTATGTGATAATGTAACATAATTTGTTTATCGAATTCGAAATAAGTGCCTCTAAAAACCATTGATACATTCTTTAACTCTATTCCAAGTATTTAGAAAACAAATACAAAAACAATTTATCATAAATCGAAGGTATTATCAGTAAATGCATGTAAAAATGGAATATTTCAGTTACGAACCATACCATAAGTACAAGAAATTACATTTTTATAAACGGCAGCGCTCGTAGCAGAGTGGGTAAGGTACTGGACTCACATGCAGAAGGTCGAGGGTTCAAAACTCTTTATTGGAAAATGTTTTTTTTTTTTTTTTTTTTTTTTTTTACAATTGAAAAAGAAAAAAATTCAAAGTGACATAAAAATTATTGTGAGAAAATAAAATTGGGAGTGTGAGAGAAAATAGTGGGCAAAGGTGTGTAGAAGAGTAGCACGGCAGGGTTGGCCGATATTCATATATAGTGGGGAGAGGGGAAGTGTATAGAGAATAGTCGGTGAGGGGAACGGGGTGAGGGAGGGAACCTTGAGAGGAAAAGAAAACCACCTTCGTTTCAAAAAAATAAAATCTGTCGGTTTTAAAATTCCAGCCCCCCGAGTAGCGCGACATAAAGAACTTCGTTCTAAAAATATTACAAGCGCCTATCACCACATGACTCGAGGCGATTACTGGCCACTTTGTTCAATAAATAACACATGCGCCTATCACCTCATGACCTGGAGCACTTACTGGCAATTCTTTAAAATAAATAATTATTTTATAAACAACACAAGCACGTATAACCCATAACCCGGGGCGATTACTGGCCACTTTGTTAAATAACTTATTTTTAAAATAACACAAGCGCCTATCACCGCATGACCTTGGGCGCTTACTGGACACTTTTTAAAATAAATTATTATTAAAATAACACAAGCGCCTATCACCTTATGACCAAGGGCGCTTACTGGCCACTTTATTAAATACATAATTTCCATTAACTCAAGCGCCTATCATCTTATGACTAGGGCGCTTACTTGCCACTTTTGTAAATAAATAATTATTTTATAAACATCACAAGCGCCTATAACCTCAAGACCCAGGATGCTTACCTGCCACTCTGTTAAATAAATAATTTGAAATGAAAAACACAAGTGCCTATCAACTCATGACCTGAGGCACGTACTGGCCACTCTTTTAAAAAAATAATTATTAAAATAACACAAGCACCTATCACCTCATGACCCTAGGCGCTTACTGGCGACTCTGTTAAATTAATAATTTTTCAAATAACACAGGCGCCTATCACCTCATGACCCGGGGCGCTTACTGGCCACTCTGTTAAATAGATAACAGAAGCGCCTATTACCTTATGACCCAAGGCACTTACTGGCCACTCTTTTAAATGAATAATTATTAATAAATAACACAAGCACCTATCAGCGCATGACCTTGGGCGCTTACTGGCCACTCTTTTAAATAAATAATTTTAATTGAAAAACACAAGCACCTATCAGCGCATGACCTTGGGCGCTTACTGAACACTCTTTAAAATAAATAATTTTAATTGAAAATCACAAGCGCCTATGAACTCATGACCTAAGGCACGTACTCGCCACTCTTTTAAAAAAATAATTATTAAAATAACACAAGCGTCTATCATCTCATGTCACAGGGCACTTACTGGCCACTCTGTTAAATAAATAATTATTAAAATAACGCGAGCGCCTGTCACCGCATGATCCGAGGTGCTTACTGGCCACTTCGTTGAATGAATAATTATTAATTACACGAGCGCCTATCACCTCATGACTTGGGGCGCTTACTGGCTACTCTGTTCAATACATTATTTTTAATAAATAACACAAGCGCCTATCATCTTATGACCCGGGTTGCTTATTGGCCACTCTGTTGAATAAATAACACAAGCGCCTATTACCTCATGACCCGGGGCACTTACTAGCCACTCTATTAAATAAATAATTATTTTATAGATAACACAAGCATCGATAACCCATAACCCGGGGCGCTTTCTGGCCCTTCTGTTGAATAATTAATCCTTAAAATAACACAAGCGCCTATCACCGCATGACCTTGGGCGCTTACTGGCCACTTTTTAAAATGAATAATTAATAAAATAAAGCAAGCGCCTATCACCTTATGACCAACGGTGCTGACTAGCCACTTTGTTAAATAGATAATTTTCATAAACTCAGGCGCCTATCTCCTTATGACTAGGGCGCTTACTGGCCACTCTTTCAAATAAATAATTATTTTATAAATAACACAAGCTCCTATAACCTCATGACCCAGGGTGCTTACCTGCCACTCTGTTAAATGAATAATTTTTAATAAATAAAACAAGCGCTTATCACCTTATGACCTCGGGCACTTACTGGCCACTCTTTCGAAAAAATAATTATTAAAATAACACATCCGCCTATTACCTTATGACCCAGGGCGCTTACTGGCCACTCTGGTAAATTGAGAATTTTTAATAACACAAGCTTCTATCACCTCATCAACCGGGGCGCTTACTGGCCACTCTAATAAATAAATAATTTTTAATAAATAACACAAGCGCCTATTAGCGCATGACCTTGGGCGCTTACTGGCCACTCTTTTAAATAAATAAAAATTTTATAAATAACACAAGCGCCTATCACCTTATGACCAAGGGCGCTTACTGGCCACTCTGTTAAGTTAATAATTTTTAATAACACAAGCGCCTATCACCTCATGACCCCAGGCGCTTACCTGCCACTCTGTTAAATGAATCATTTTAAATAAATAACACAAGCGCCTATCATATTATGACCCGGGTCGCTTACTCGCCACTCTGGTAAATAAATAACACAAGCGCCTATTACCCTATGACCCGGGGCGCTTACTGGCTACTCTGTTGTATAAATAATTATTAAAATAACACAAGCGCCTATTACCCTATGACCCGGGGCGCTTACTGGCTACTCTGTTGTATAAATAATTATTAAAATAACACAAGCGCCTATTACCTCATAACCTCGGGCGCTTACTGGCCACTTTTTTAAATAAATAATTATTTTATAAATAACACAAGCGCCTATCACCTCATAACCTCGGGCGCTTACTGGCCACTTTTTTAAATAAATTATTCTTTTATAAATAACACAAGCGCCTATCACCTCATGACCCAGGGCGCTTACTGGCTACTCTGTTGTATAAATAATTATTAAAATAACACAAGCGCCTATTACCTCATGACCGGAGGCGCTTACTAGCCACTTTGTTAAATAAATAACACAAGCGCCTATCACCTCATGACCTAGAGCACTTACAGGCAACTCTTTTGGAAAAATAATTATTTTATAAATAACACAAGCAGCTATAACCCATAACCCGGGGCGCTTACTGGACCTTTTGTTAAATACTTAATTCTCGAAATAAAACAAGCATCTATCACCTTATGACTAGGGGCGCTTACCTGCCACTCTGTTGAATGAATAATTTTTAATAAATAACACAAGCGCCTATCACCTTATGACCCAAGGCGCCTACTGGGAATTCTTTTATATAAATAATTATTATGATAACACAAGCGCCTATCATCACATATCCCGGGGCGCTTACTGGCCCCTCTGCTGAATAAATAACTCAAGCGCCTATTCCCTTATTACCTGGAGCACTTACTGGTCACTCTGTTAAAAAAATCATTTTTAATAACACAAGCTTCTATCATCTCATGACACAGAGGACTTATTGGCCACTCTGTTAAAAAAATAATTATCAAAATAACACAAGCGCCTATCATCTTCTGACCTGGGGCGCTTACTGGCCACTCTGTTAATTAAATAATTTTTAAAATAACACAGGCACCTATCACCTCATGACCTGAGGCGCTTACTGGCCACTCTTTTAAATAAATAATTATTATTAAATAACACAAGCACCTATTAGCGCAGGACCTTGGGCGCTTACTGGTCACGCTTTTAAATAAATAATAATTTCATAAATAACACGAGCGCCTATCACTTAATGACCCAGAGCGCTTACTGGCCGCTCTGTTAAATTAATAAGTTTTAATAACCCAGGCACCTATAACCTTATAACCCAGGGCGCTAACCTGCCACTCTGTTAAATAATTAATTTCTAATAAATAACACAAGCGCCTATCACCTTATGACCCAAGGCGGTAACTGGCTAGTCTGTTATATAAATAATTATTATAATAACACAAGCGCCTATTATCACATAACCCGAGGCGCAAACTGGCCACTCCGTTAAATAAATAAATCAAGCGCCTATTCCCTTATTACCTGAAGCTCTTACTGGTCACTCTGTTGAATAAATAATTTTTAATAACACAAGCGTCTATCATCTCATGACCCGGGGAACTTACTGGCCACTTTGTTAAATAAATAATTATCAAAATAACACAAGCGCCTATCACCTTATGATCCAGGGCGCTTACTTGCCACTCTGTTAAATTAATAATTTGTTATAACACAAAAGCCTATTACCTCATTAACCGGGGCGCTTACTGACCACTTTGTTAAATAAATAATTATTTAAATAACACAAGCGCCTATCACCTTATAACCTAAGGCGCTCACTGGCCAGTCTGTTATATAAATAATTTTTAAAATAACACAAGCACCTATCATCTTCTGACCTGAATCGCTTACTGGCCACTTTGTTAATCAAATCATTTTTAAAATAACACAGGCACCTATCACCTCATGACCCGAGGCGCTTACTGGCCACACTGTTAAATGAATAACAGAAGCGCCTATCACCTTATGACCCAAGGCGCTTACTGGCCACTCTTTTAAATAAATAATTATTATTAAATAACACAAGCGCCTATTAGCGCATGACCTTGGGCGCTTACTGGTCACTCTTTTAAATAAATAATAATTTTATAAATAACACGAGCGCCTATCACCTAATGACCCAGAGCGCTTACTGGCCCTTCTGTTAAATTAATAATTTTTAATAACACAAGCGCCTATCACCTTATGATCCAGGGCGCTTACTTGCCACTCTGTTAAATTAATAATTTGTTATAACACAAAAGCCTATTACCTCATTAACCGGGGCGCTTACTGACCTCTTTGTTAAATAAATAATTATTTAAATAACACAAGCGCCTATCACCTTATAACCTAAGGCGCTCACTGGCCAGTCTGTTATATAAATAATTTTTAAAATAACACAAGCACCTATCATCTTCTGACCTGAATCGCTTACTGGCCACTTTGTTAATCAAATCATTTTTAAAATAACACAGGCACCTATCACCTCATGACCCGAGGCGCTTACTGGCCACACTGTTAAATGAATAACAGAAGCGCCTATCACCTTACGACCCGAGGCGCTTTCTGGCCACTCTGTTACATAAATAATTATTTGAATAAAACAAGCGCCTATCACCACATGACCCGAGGTGCTTACTGTCCACTCCGGTAAATGAATAATTTTCAATTTTACAAGCGCCTATCACCTCATGACTCGGGGCGCTCACTGGCCACTCTGTTCAATACATTATTATTAATAAATAACACTAGAGCCTATCATCTTATGACCCGGGTCGCTTATTGGCCACTCTGTTAAATAAATAACACAAGCGCCTATTACCTCATGACACGGGGCACTTACTAGCCACTCTATCAAATAAAGAATTATTTTATAAATAACACAAGCGCCTATCACCTTATGACCTCGGGTGCTAACTGGCCATTCTTTTTAATAAATAATTATTTTATTAATAAAACAAGTGCCTATCACCTCATGACCCAAGGCGCTCACTTGCAAGTCTGTTATATAAATAACTATTATAATAACACAAGCGCCTATCAGCACATGACCCTTGGCGCTGACTAGATACTCTTTTAAATAAATAATTATTTCATAAATAACACAAGCACCGATAACCCATAAACCGGGGCGCTTACTGGCCCTTCTGTTGAATAATTAATCCTTAAAATAACACAAGCGCCTATCACCGCATGACCTTGGGCGCTTACTGGCCTTTTTTTAAAATAAATAATTTATAAAATGAAACAAGCGCCTATCACCTTATGACCAAGGGCGCTGACTGGCAACTTTGTTAAATAGATAATTTTTATAAACTCAAGCGCCTATCTCCTCATGACTAGGGTGCTTACTGGCCACTCTTTCAAAAAAATAATTATTAAAATAACACAAGCGCCTATTACCTTATGACCCAGGGCGCTTACTGGCCACTCTGGTAAATTAATAATTTTTTAAAACACAAGCTCCTATCACCTCATCAACCGGGGCGCTTACTGGTCACTCTAATAAATAAATAATTTTAAATGAATAACACAAGCGCCTATCAACTTATGACCTAAGGCTCGTACTGGCCACTCTTTTAAAAAAATAATTATTAAAATAACACAAGCACCTATCACCTCATGACCCAGGGCGCTTACAGGCGACTTTGTTAAATTAATAATTTTTAAATAACACAGGCGCCTATCACCTCATGACCCCAGGCGCTTACCTGCCACTCTGTTATATGAATAATTTTCAATAAATAACACAAGCGCCTATCACCTTTTGACCTAAGGCGCTTACTGGCCAGTCTGTTATATGAATAATTATTATAATAACACAAGCGCCTATCATCACATGTCCCGGGGCGCTTACTGGCTTCTCCGTTAAATAAATAACTCAAGCGCCTATTCCCTTATTACCTGGAGCTCTTACTGGTCACTCTGTTAAAAAATTATTTTTAATAACACAAGCGTCTATCATCTCATGACACGGGTCACTTACTGGCCACTCTGTTAAATGAATAATTATTAAAATAACGAAAGCACCTATCACCTTATGACCCGAGGAGCTTACTGGCACTCCGTTAAATGAATAATTTTTAATAACACGAGCGCCTATCACCTCATGACTTGATGCGCTTACTGGCTACTCTGTTTAATACATTATTATTAATTAATAACACAAGCGCCTATAATCTTATGACCCGGGTCGCTTACTGGCCACTCTGTTAATTAAATAACACAAGCACCTATCACCTCATGACCTAGGGCGTTTTCTGGCCCCTCTTCCAAATAAATAAATATTTTATAAATAACACAAGCGCCTATCACCTCATGACCTCGGGCGCTTACTGGCCACTCTTTTAAATAAATAATTATTTTATAAATAACACAAGCGGCCATCACCTTATGACCCAGGGCGCTTACTGGCCACTTTGTAAAATAAATAACACAAGCGCCTATCACCTCATGACCTAGAGCACTTACAGGCAACTTTTTTGTAAAAATAATTATTTTATAAATAACACAAGCACCTATAACCTATAACCCGGGTTGCTTACTGGCCCTTTTGTTGAATACTTAATTCTCAAAATAAATCAAGCACCTATTACCTTATGACCCAAGGCGTTTACCTGCCACTCTGTTAAATTAATAATTTTCAAAATTACACAGGCACCTATAACCTCATGACCCAAGGCGCTTACTGGCCACACTGTTAAATTAATAATTTTTAAAATAACACAGGCACCTATAACCTCATGACCCAAGGCGCTTACTGGTCACACTGTTAAATGAATAACAGAAGCGCCTATTACCTTATGACCCAGAGCGCTTACTAGCCACTCTCTTAAATTAATAATTTTTAATAACCCAAGCGCCTATCACCTCATGACCAAGGGCGCTTTCCTGCCACTCTGTTCAATAAATAATTTTTAATAAATAACACAAGCGCCTATCACCTTATGACCCAAGGCGCTTACTGGCTAGTCTGTTATATGAATAATTATTATAATAACACAAGCGCCTATCATCACATGACCCGGGGCGCTTACTAGCCACTCCGTTAAATAAAGAACTCAAGCGCCTATTTCCTTATTAACTGAAGCTCTTACTGGTCACTCTGTTGAATAAATAATTTTTAATAACACATGCGTCTATCATCTCATGACCCGGGGAACTTACTGGCCACTTTGTTAAATGAATAATTATCCAAATAACGCAAGCGCCTATCACTTGATGACCTAAGGCGCTTTCTGGCCACTCTGTTACATAAATGATTATTTGAATAAACCAAGCACCTATCACCACATGACCCGAGGTGGTTACTGGCCACTTCGTTAAATGAATAATTTTTAATTACACAAGCGCCTATCACCTCATGACTTGGGGCGCTCACTGGCCACTCTGTTGAATAAATAACACAAGCGCCTATCACCTCATGACCCGGGGCACTTACTAGCTACTCTTTTAAATAAATAAATATTCTATAAATAACACAAGCACCTATCACCTCATGACCTCGGGCGCTTACTGGCTACTCTTTTAAATAAATAAATATTCTATAAATAACACAAGCGCCTATCACCTCATGACCCAAGGCGCTTACCTGCCACTCTGTTACATAAATAATTTTTAATAAATAACACAAGCGCCTATCACCTTATGACCCAAGGCGCTTACTGGCCAGTCTGTTATATGAATAATTATTATAATAACACAAGCGCCTATCATCACATGTCCCGGGGTGCTTACTGGCTACTCCTTTAAATCAATAACTCAAGCGCCTATTCCCTTATTACCTGGAGCTCTTACTGGTCACTTTGTTAGATAAATAATTTAAAATAACACAAGCGTCTATCGTCTCATGACACAGGGCACTTACTGGCCACTCTGTTATATAAATAATTACCAAAATAACGCAAGCGCCTATCACCTTATGACCCGAGGCGCTTTCTGGCCACTCTGTTACATAAATAATTATTTTAATAAAAAAAGCGCCTATCACCACATGACCCGAGGTGCTTTCTGGCCACTTCGTTAAATGAATAATTTTTAATTACACGAGCACCTATCACCTCATGACTCAGGGCGCTTACTCGCCACTCAGTTTAATACATTATTATTAATAAATAACACAAGCGCCTATCATCTTATGACCCGGGTTGCTTACTGGCAACTCTGTTGAATAAATAAAACAAGCGCCTATAACCTTATAACCCGGGGCACTTACTAGCCACTTTTTTAAATAAATAATTATTTTATAAATAACACAAGCGCCTATCACCTCATGACCTCGGGCGCTAACTGGCAACTCTTTTTAATAAATAATTATTTTATAGAAAAAACAAGCGCCTATCACCTCATGACCCACAGCGCTTACTGGCCACTCTGTTATATAGATAATAATTAAAATAACACAAGCGCCTATTACCTCATGACCCAACGCGCTTACTGGCCACTCCGTTACATAAATAATTATAAAAATATTACAAGCGCTTATCACCACATGACCCGAGGCGCTTACTGGCCACTTTGTTAAATAAATAACACAAGCGCCTATTACCTCATGACCTCGAGCACTTACTGGCAACTCTTTTAAAGAAATAATTATTCAATAAATAACACAAATGCCTATAACCTCTTGACCCAGGGTGCTTACCGGCCACTCTGTTAAATAAATAATTTTTAATAAATAACACAAGCGCCTATCACCTTATGACCTCAGGCGCTCACTGGCAACTCTTTCAAAAAAATAATTATTGAAATAACACAAGCGCCAATCACCTTATGACCAAGGGCGCTTACTGGCCACTATGGTAAATTAATAATTTTTAATAACACAAGCGCTTATCACCTCATCAACCGGGGCGCTTACTGGCCACTCTGTTAAATAAATAATTTTAAATGAGTAACACAAGCGCCTATCAACTTATGACCTAAGGCGCGTACTGGCCACTCTTTTTAAAAAATAATTATTAGAATAACACTAGCACCTATCACCTTATGACCCAGGGCGCTTACTGGCGAATTTGTTAAATTAATAATTTGACATACCACAAGCGCCTATTACCTCATTAACCGGGGCGCTTACTGACCACTCTGTTAAATAAATAATTATTTAAATAACACGAGCGCCTAGCACCTTATGACCCAAGGCACTTACTGGCCAGTCTATTATATAAATAATTATTAAAATAACACAAGCGCCTATCATCTCATGACCCGAGGCGCTTACTGGCCACAATGTTAAATGAATAACAGAAGCGCTTATCACCTTATGACCCAAGGCGCTTACTGGCCACTCTTTCTAATAAATAATTATTATTAAATAACATAAGCGCCTATTAGCGCATGACCTTCGGCGCCAACTGGTCACACTTTTAAAAAAATAATAATTTTATAAATAACACAAGCGCCTATCACCTTATGACCCAGAGCGCTTACTGGCCACTCTGTTAAATTAATAATTTTTAATAACCCAAGCGCCTATCACCTAATGACCCAGGGCGCATAACCTGCTACTCTGTTAAATAAATTGATTTTAATAAATAACACAAGCGCCTATCACCTTATGACCCAAGGCGCTTACTGGCTAGTCTGTTATATGAATAATTGTTATAATAACACAAGCGCCTATCATCAAATGACCTGGGGCGCTTACTGGCCACTTCGTGAAATAAATAACTCAAGCGCCTATTCCCTTAATAAAGCTCTTACTGGTCACTCTGTTAAATAAATAATCTTTTATAACCCAAGCGCCTATCACCTCATGACCCAGGGCGCTTACCTGCCACTCTGTTAAATAAATAATTTTTAATAAATAACACAAGCGCCTATCACCTTATGACCCAAGGCGCTTTCTGGCCACTTTGTTACATCAATGATTATTTAAATAAATCAAGCGCCTATCACCTCATGAATCTAGGCGCTTACTGGCCACTCTGTTGAATAAATAATTTTGAATGAATAACACAAGCGCCTATCAACTCATGACCTAAGGCGCGTACTGGCCACTCTTTTTAAAAAATAATTACTAGAATAACACAAGCACCTATCACCTCATGACCCGGGGCGCTTACTGGCGACTCTGTTAAATTAATAATTTTTAATAAACCAAGCACCTATCACCTCATGACCCAGGGCGCTTATCTGCCACTCTGTTAAATAAATAATTTTTAATAAATAACACAAGCGCCTATAACCTTATGACCCAAGGCGCTTACTGGCTAGTCTGTTATATGAATAATTGTTATAATAACACAAGCGCCTATCATCACATGACCCCGGGCGCTTACTGGACACTCCGTTAAATAAATAACTCAAGTGCCTATTCTTTTATGACCTAAAGCTCTTACTGGTCTTTCTGTTAAATGAATATTTTTTGATAAAACAAGCGTCTATCATCTCATGACCCGGGGAACTTACTGGCCACTTTGTTAAATGAGTAATTATCCAAATAACGCAAGCGCCTATCACTTGATGACTCAAGGCGCTTTCTGGCCACTCTGTTACATTAATGATTATTTAAATAAATCAAGCGCCTATCACCACATGACCCAAGGTGCTTACTGGCCACTCCGTTAAATGAATAATTTTCAATTACACGAGCGCCTATCACCTCATGACTCGGGGCGCTTACTGGCCACTCTGTTGAATAAATAACACAAGCGCCTATCACCTCAAGACCCGGGGCACTTACTAGCCTCTTTTTTAAATAAATAAATATTCTATAAATAACACAAGCGCCTATCACCTCATGACCTCGGTTGCTTACTAGCTACTCTTTTTATTAAAAAATTATTTTATAAATAAAACAAACGCCTATCACCTTTTAACCCAAGGCGCTAACTTGCAAGTCTGTTATGTGAATAATTATTAAAATAACACAAGCGCTCATCAGCACATGACCTCAAGCGCTAAAAGGCCACTCTTTTCAATAAATAATTATCTTATAAATAACACAAGTGCCTATCACCTCATGACCCAGGGCGCTTACTGGCCACTCTGTTATATGAATAATTTTTAAAATAACACATGCGCCTATTTCCTTATGACCCAGGGCGCTTACTGGCCACTCCATTACATAAATAATTATAAAAATATTACAAGCGCCTATCACTACATGACCCGACGCGCTTACTGGCCACTTTGTTAAATAAAAAACACAAGCACCTATCACCTCATGACCTGGAGCACTTACTGGCAACTCTATAAAATAATTAATTATTTTCTGGATAACACAAGCAACGATAACCCATAACCCGTAGCGCTTACTGTCCCTTCTGTTGAATAATTACCTCTTAAAATAACACAAGCGCCTATCACCGCATGACCTTGGGCACTTACTGGCCACTCTGGTAAATTAATAATTTTTAATAACACAAGCGCCCATCACCTTATTAAGCAGGGCGCTCACTGGCCACTCTGTTAAATAAATAATTTTAAATGAATAACACAATTGCCTATCAACTCATGACCTAAGGCGCGTACTGGCCACTCTTTTTAAAAAATAATTATTAAATTAACACAAGCACCTATCACCTCATGACCCAGGGCGCTTACTAGCGACTCTGTTAAATTAATAATTTGTCATAACACAAGCGTCTATTAACTCATTAACCGGGGCGCTTACTGACCACTCTGTTAAATGAATAATTTTTAATAAATAACACAAGCGCCTATCAACTTATGACATAAGGCGCTTACTGGAAACTCCGTTAAATATAATTTTTAAAATAACGCAAGCACCTATCACCTAATGACCCGAAGCGCTTACTGGCCACTATGTTACATAAATAATTATTTAAATAAAACAAGCGCCTATCACCTCATGACCCAAGGCGCTTACTGGCCAGTCTGTTATATAAATAATTATTAAAATAACACAAGCGCCTATCATCTCATGGCCCGGGGCACTTACTGGCTACTCTGTTAATTAAATAATTTTTAAAATAACACTGGCACCTATATCACATGACCCGAGGCGCTTACTGGCCACACTGTTAAATTAATAATTTTTAATAACACAAGCGCCTATCACCTCATGAACCGGGGCGCTTATCTGCCACTCTGTTAAATAAATAATTTTTAATAAATAACACAAGCGCCTATCATTTTATGACATGACGCGCTTACTGGAAACTTCGTTAAATATAATTTTTAAAATAACGCAAGCACCTATCACCTAAAGACCCGAAGCGCTTACTGGCCACTCTGTTACATAAATAATTATTTAAATAAAACAAGCGCCTATCACCTCATGACCCAAGGCGCTTACTTGCAAGTCTGTTATACAAATAATTATTACAATAACACAATCGCTTATGACCTCATGACCTCGGGCGCTTACTGGCCGCTCTGTTAAATTAACAATTTTTAATAACACAAGCGCCTATCACCTAATGACTCGGGGCACTTACTGGCCACTCCGATACATAAATAATTATAAAAATATTACAAGCGCCTATCACTACATGACCCGAGGCGCTTACTGGCCACTTTGTTAAATAGAAAATTTTTATTAACTCAAGCGCCTATCTCCTTATGACTAGAGTGCTCACTGGCCACTCTGTTGAATAAATAATTTTTAATAAATAACACAAGCGCCTATCACCTTATGACCTCAGGCACTTACTGGCCACTCTTTGAAGAAAATAATTATTAAAATAACACAAGCGCCTATTACCTTATAACCCAGGGCGCTTACTGGCCACTCTGGTTAATTAATAATTTTTAATAACACAAGCGCTCATCACCTCATCAACCGAAGCGCTTACTGGCCACTCTGTTAATAAATAATTTCAAATGAATAAAACAAGCGCCTATCAACTTATGACCTAAGGCGCTTACTGGCCACTCTTTTTAAATAATAATTTTTAAAATAACACAAGCACCTATCACCTCATGACCCAGGGCGCTTACTGGCGACTTTGTTAAATTAATAATTTGTCATAACACATAAGCCTATTACCTAATTAACCGGGGCGCTTACTGGCCACTCTGTTAATTAAATAATTTTTAAAATAACACAGGCACCTATCACCTCATGACCCGAGGCACTTACAGGCCACACTGTTAAATTAATAATTTTTAATAACACAAGCGCCTATCACCTCATGAACCGGGGCGCTTATCTGCCACTTTGTTGAATGAATAGTTTTTAATAAATATCACAAGCGCCTATCAACTTATGACATGAGGCGCTTACTGGAAACTCCGTTAAATATAATTTTTAAAATAACGCAAGCACCTATCACCTTATGACCCAAGGCGCTTACTGGCTAGTCTGTTATATGAATAATTGTTATAATAACACAAGCGCCTATCATCAAATGACCCGGGGCGCTTACTGGCCACTTCGTGAAATAAATAACTCAAGCGCCTATTCCCTTAATAAAGCTCTTACTGGTCACTCTGTTTAATAAATAATTTTTTATAACCCAAGCGCCTATCACCTCATGACCCAGGGCGCTTACCTGCCACTTTGTTAAATAAATAATTTTTAATAAATAACACAAGCGCCTATCACCTTATGACCCAAGGCGCTTTCTGGCCACTTTGTTACATAAATGATTATTTAAATAAATCAAGCGCCTATCACCTCATGAATCTAGGCGCTTACTGGCCACTCTGTTGAATAAATAATTTTGAATGAATAACACAAGCGCCTATCAACTCATGACCTAAGGCGCGTACTGGCCACTCTTTTTAAAAAATAATTACTAGAATAACACAAGCACCTATCACCTCATGACCCGGGGCGCTTACTGGCGACTCTGTTAAATTAATAATTTCTAATAAACCAAGCGCCTATCACCTCATGACCCAGGGCGCTTATCTGACACTCTGTTAAATAAATAATTTTTAATAAATAACACAAGCGCCTATAACCTTATGACCCAAGGCGCTTACTGGCTAGTCTGTTATATGAATAATTGTTATAATAACACAAGCGCCTATCATCACATGACCCGGGGCGCTTACTGGACACTCCGTTAAATAAATAACTCAAGCGCCTATTCTTTTATGACCTAAAGCTCTTACTGGTCTTTCTGTTAAATGAATAATTTTTGATAACACAAGCGTCTATCATCTCATGACCCGGGGAACTTACTGGCCACTTTGTTAAATGAGTAATTATCCAAATAACGCAAGCGCCTATCACTTGATGACTAAAGGCGCTTTCTGGCCACTCTGTTACATTAATGATTATTTAAATAAATCAAGCGCCTATCACCACATGACCCAAGGTGCTTACTGGCTACTCCGTTAAATGAATAATTTTCAATTACACGAGCGCCTATCACCTCATGACTCGGGGCGCTTACTGGCCACTCTGTTGAATAAATAACACAAGCGCCTATCACCTAATGACCCGAAGCGCTTACTGGCCACTCTGTTACATAAATAATTATTTAAATAAAACAAGCGCCTATCAACTCATGACCCAAGGCGCTTACTTGCAAGTCTGTTATATGAACTATTATTACAATAACACAAGCACCTATGACCTTATGACCTCGGGCGCTTACTGGCCACTTTTTAAAATGAATAATTAATAAAATGGAACAAGCACCTATCACCTTATGACCAAGGGCGCTTACTGGCAGATTTGTTAAATAGATAATTTTTATTAACTCAAGCGCCTATCTCCTCATGACTAGGTTGCTTACTGGCCACTCTTTCAAAAAAATAATTATTAAAATAACACAAGCGCCTATTACCTTATGACCCAGGGCGCTTACTGGCCACTCTGGTTAATTAATAATTTTTAATAACACAAGCGCCTATCACCTCATCAACCGGGGCGCTTACTGGCCACTCTGTTAAATAAATAACAGAAGCGCCTATCACCTTATAAACTGGGGCGCTTACTGGCCACTATTTCAAATAAATAATTATTATAAATAACAGAAGCGCCTATCACCTTATAAACTGGGGCGCTTACTGGCCACTCTTTCAAATAAATAATTATTATAAATAACACAAGCGCCTATTAGCGCATGACCTTGGGCGCTTACTGGCCATTCTTTTAAATAAATAATAATTTTATAATTAACACAAGCGCCTATCACCTTATGACCTAGGACGCTTACTGGCCACTCTGTTAAATAGATAATTTTTAAAATAACACAGGCACCTATAACTTTATAACACAGGGCGCTTACTGGCCACTCTTTCAAATAAATAATTATTATAAATAACACAAGCGCCTATCAGCGCATGACCTTGGGCGCTTACTGGCCACTCTTTTAAATAAATAATAATTTTATAAATAACACAAACGCCTATCACCTTATGACCTAGGGCGCTTACTGGCCACTCTGTTAAATTAATTATTTTTAATAACACAAGCGCCTATCACCTTATCAACTAAAGCACTTACTGGCCACTCTGATAAATTAATAGTTTTTAGTAACTCAAGAGCCTATCACCTTATGAACCGGGGCGCTTACCTGCCCCTCTGTTAAATAAATGATTTTTAATAAATAACACAAGCGCCTATCACCTTATGACATGAGGCGCTCACTGGAAACTCCGTTAAATGAATAATTTTTAAAATAACGCAAGCATCTATTACCTAATGAACCGGAGCGCCTACTGGCCACTCTGTTACATGAATAATTATTTAAATAAAACAAGCGCCCATAACCTCATGACCCAGGGTGCTTACCTGCCACTTTGTTGAATAAATAATCATAAAAATATTACAAGCGCCTATCACCACATGACCTCGGGCGCTTACTGGCCACTCTTTTAAATAAATATTTATTTTATAAATAACACAAGAACTTATACCTCATGACCTGGAGAACTTACTGGCAACTCTTTTAAATAAATAATTATTTTATAAATAACACGAGCGCCTATA
Organism: Copidosoma floridanum; assembly: GCF_036245765.1. Taxonomy (NCBI): domain Eukaryota; kingdom Metazoa; phylum Arthropoda; class Insecta; order Hymenoptera; family Encyrtidae; genus Copidosoma; species Copidosoma floridanum. Next base: position 35,857,108 of record NW_028321897.1, on the reverse strand, counting down.
ACCTCATGACCTGGAGAACTTAGTGGCAACTCTTTTAAATGAATAATTATTTTATAAATAACACAAGCGCCTATAACCTTATGACCCAGGGTGCTTACTTGCCACTCTGTCAAATAAATAATTTTTAATGAATAACACAAGCGCCTATCAACTCATGACCTAAGGCGCGTACTGTCCACTCTTTTAAAAAAATCATTATTAACATAACACAAGCACCTATCACCTCATGACCTCGGGCGCTTACTGGCCACTCTTTTAATAAAATAGTTAGTTTATAAATAACACAAGCGCCTATCACCTTATGACCTGGAGAACTTAGTGGCAACTCTTTTAAATAAATAATTATTTTATAAATAACACAAGGGCCTATAACCTCATGACCCAGGGTGCTTACCTGCCACTCTGTCAAATAAATAATTTTTAATGAATAACACAAGCGCCTATCAACTCATGACCTAAGGCACATACTGTCCACTCTTTTGAAAGAATTATTATTAACATAACACAAGCACCTATCACCTCATGACCCGGGGCGCTAACTGGCCACTCTGTTAAATTTATAATTTTTAATAACACAAGCGCCTATCACCTCATGACCCAGGGCGCTTACCTGCCACTCTGTTAAATAAATAATTTTTAATAAATAACACAAGTTCCTATCACTTTATGACTCAAGGCGCTTACTGGCCAGTCCGTTATATGAATAATTATTATAATAACACAAGCGCATATCACCTTATGACCCAAAACGCTTACTGGCCACTCTGTTAAATTAATAATTTTCAATAACACAAGCGCCTATCACCTCATGTCCCAGGGCGCTTACTGGCAACTCTTTTAAATAAATAATTATTTTATAAATACCACAAGCACCGATAACCTATAACCTAGGGCGCTTACTGGCCCTTCTGTTGAATAATTAATTCTTAAAATAACACAAGCGCCTATTACCGCATGACCTTGGGCGCTTACTGGCCACTTTTTAAAATGAATGATTAATAAAATGAAACAAGCGTCTATCACCTTATGACCAAGGGAACTGACCGGCCAATTTGTTAAATAGATAATTTTTATTAACTCAAGCGCCCATCTCCTTATGACTAGGACGCTTACTGGCCACTCTGTTAAATAAATAATTTTTAATAAATAACTTAAGCGCCTATCACCTTATGAACTCGGGCACTCACTGGCCACTCTTTCAAAAAAATAATTATTAAAATAACACAAGCGCCTATTACCTTATGACCCAGGGCGCTTTACTGGCCACTCTGGTTAATTAATAATTTTTAATAACACAAGCGCCTATCACCTCATCAACTGGGGCGCTAACTGGCCACTCTGTTAAATGAATAAATTTAAATAAATAACGCAAGCGCCTATCAACTCATGACCTAAGGCACGTACTGGCCACTATTTTAAAAAAATAATCATTAAAATAACACAAGCACCTATCAACTCATGACCCCGGGCGCTTACTGGCGACTCTGTTAAATTAATAATTTTTCAAATAACACAGGCACCTATCACCTCATGACCCGGGGCACTTACTGGCCATTTTTTAAAATAAATAATTATTATAAATACCACAAGCACCGATAACCTATAACCTAGGGCGCTTACTGGCCCTTCTGTTGAATAATTAATTCGTAAAACAACACAAGCGCCTATTACCGCATGACCTTGGGCGCTTACTGGCCACTTTTTCAAATGAATAATTAATAAAATGAAACAAGCGTCTATCACCTTATGACCAAGGGCACTGACCGGCCAATTTGTTAAATAGATAATTTTTATTAACTCAAGCGCCTATCTCCTTATGACTAGGGCGCTTACTGGCCACTCTGTTAAATAAATAATTTTTTATAAATAATTTAAGCGCCTATCACCTTATGACCTCGGGCACTCACTGGCCACTCTTTTAAAAAAATAATCATTAAAATAACACAAGCGCCTATTACCTTATGACCCAGGGCGCTTTACTGGCCACTCTGGTTAATTAATAATTTTTAATAACACAAGCGCCTATCACCTCATCAACTGGGGCGCTAACTGGCCACTCTGTTTAATGAATAAATTTGAATAAATAACGCAAGCGCCTATCAACTCATGACCTAAGGCGCGTACTGGCCACTATTTTAAAAAAATAATTATTGAAATAACACAAGCACCTATTAACTCATGACCCCGGGCGCTTACTGGCCACTGTTTTGAATAAATAATTAATTATAAATAACACAAGCACCTATCACCTTATGACCTAAAGCGCTTACTGGCCACTCTGTTAAATTAATTATTTTTCATAACACAAGCGCCTATCACCTCATCAACTAAAGCGCTTACTGTCCACTCTGATAAATTAATAGTTTTTAATAACTCAAGAGCCTATCACCTCATGAACCGGGGCGCTTACCTGCGACTCTGTTAAATGAATAATTTCCAAAATAACACAAGCACCTATTACCTAATGACCCGGAGCACTTACTGGCCACTATGTTACATAAATAATTATTTAAATGAAACAAGCGCCTATCACCTTATGACCCAAGGCGCTTACTTGCAAGTCTGTTATAAGAACAATTATTATAACAACACAAGCGCCTATCACCTTATGACCTCGGGTGCTTACTTGCCACTCTTTTGAATAAATGATTATTTTATAAATAACACAAGCGCCTATCACCTCATGACCTCAGGCGCTTAGTGGCCACTCTTTTAAATAAATAATTATTTTATAAATAAAACAAGCGCCTTTAACCTCATGACCCAGGGTGCTTACCTGCCACTCTGTTAAATAAATAATTTTTAATAAATAACACAAGCGCCTTTTACCTTATGACTTCGGGCGCTTACTGGCCACTCTTTCAAAAAAATTATTATTAAAATAACACAAGCGCCTATCACCTTATGACCCAGGGCAATTACTGGCCACTCTGTTAAATTAATTATTTTTAACAACACAAGCGACTATCACCTCATTAACTAGGGCGCTTACTGGCCACTCTGTCAAATAAATAATTTTTAATGAATAACACAAGCGCCTATCAACTCATGACCTAAGGTGCGTACTGTCCACTATTTCGAAAAAATAATTATAATCATAACACAAGCACCTATCACCTCATGATTTAAAGCGCTTACTGGCCACTCTGTTAAATAAATAATTTTTAAAATAACACAGGCGCCTATCACCTCATGACCCGGGGCGCTTACTGGCCACTCTGTTAAATAAATAACAGAAGCGCCTATCACCTTATGACCCAGGGCGCTTACTGGCCACTCTTTTAAATGAATAATTATTAATAAATAACACAAGCGCCTATCAGCGCATGACCTTGGGCGCTTACTGGCCACTCTTTTAATTAAATAATAATTTAATAAACAACACAAGCGCCTATCACCTTTTGACCTAGGGCGCTTACTGGCCACTCTGTTAAATTGATAATTTTTAATAACACAAGCGCCTACCACCTCATGACTAAAGGCGCTTACTGTAAACTTCGTTAAATGAATAATTATTAAAATAACGCAAGCATCTATTACTTGATGACCCGGAGCGCGTACTGGCCACTCTGTTACATAAATAATTATTTAAATAAAACAAGCGCCTTTCACCACATGACCCGAGGTGCTTACTGGCCACTCCGTTAAATGAATAATTTTTAATTACACGAGCGCCTATTACCTTATGACTCGGGGCGCTTACTGGCCATTCTTTTAAATAAATAATTATTATAAATACCACAAGCACCGATAACCTATAACCTAGGGCGCTTACTGGCCCTTCTGTTGAATAATTAATTCTTAAAATAACACAAGCGCCTATCACCTTATGACCTAAGGCGCTTACTTGCCAGTTTATTATATAAATAATTATAAAAATAACACAAGCGCCTATCATCTCATGACCCGGGGCGCTTACTGGCCACAATGTTAAATGAATAACAGAAGCGCTTATCACCTTATGACCCAAGGCGCTTACTGGCCACTCTTTTAAATAAATAATTATTATTCAATAACACAAGCGCCCATCACCTTATGACCCAGGGCGCTTACTGGCCACTTTATAAATAAATAACACAAGCGCCTATCACCTCATGACCTAGAGCACTTACAGGCAACTTTTTTGTAAAAATAATTATTTTATAAATAACACAAGCACCTATAACCTATAACCCGGGGCGCTTACTGGCCCTTTTGTTGAATACTTTATTCTCAAAATGAATCAAGCACCTATTACCTTATGACCCAAAGCGTTTACCTGCCACTCTGTTAAATAAATAATTTTTTAAATAACACAGGCACCTATAACCTCATGACCCAAGGCGCTTACTGGCCACACTGTTAAATTAATAATTTTTAAAATAACACAGGCACCTATAACCTCATGACCCAAGGCGCTTACTGGCCAAGCTGTTAAATAAATAACAGAAGCGCCTATCACTCATGACCCAAGGCGCTTACCGGCCACTCTTTAAAATAAATAATTATCATTAAATAACACAAGCGCCTATCACCTTATGACCCAAGGCGCTTACTGGCCACACTGTTAAATATATAACAGAAGCGCCTATCACCTTATGACGCAGGGCGCTTACTGGCCACTTTGTTAAATTAATAATTTTTAATAACAGAAGCGCCTATCACCTCATGACCCAAGGCGCTTACCTGCCACTCTGTTACATAAATAATTTTTAATAAATAACACAAGCGCCTATCACCTTATGACCCAAGGCGCTTACTGGCCAGTCTGTTATATGAATAATTATCATAATAACACAAGCGCCTATCATCACATGTCCCGGGGTGCTTACTGGCTACTCCTTTAAATCAATAACTCAAGCGCCTATTCCCTTATTACCTGGAGCTCTTACTGGTCACTTTGTTAGATAAATAATTTCAAATAACACAAGCGTCCATCGTCTCATGACACAGGGCACTTACTGGCCACTCTGTTATATAAATAATTACCAAAATAACGCAAGCGCCTATCACCTTATGACCCGAGGCGCTTTCTGGCCACTCTGTTACATAAATAATTATTTTAATAAAAAAAGCGCCTATCACCACATGACCCGAGGTGCTTTCTGGCCACTTCGTTAAATGAATAATTTTTAATTACACGAGCACCTATCACCTCATGACTCAGGGCGCTTACTCGCCACTCAGTTTAATACATTATTATTAATAAATAACACAAGCGCCTATCATCTTATGACCCGGGTTGCTTACTGGCAACTCTGTTGAATAAATAAAACAAGCGCCTATAACCTTATAACCCGGGGCACTTACTAGCCACTTTTTTAAATAAATAATTATTTTATAAATAACACAAGCGCCTATCACCTCATGACCTCGGGCGCTAACTGGCAACTCTTTTTAATAAATAATTATTTTATAGAAAAAACAAGCGCCTATCACCTCATGACCCACAGCGCTTACTGGCCACTCTGTTATATAGATAATAATTGAAATAACACAAGCGCCTATTACCTCATGACCCAACGCGCTTACTGGCCACTCCGTTACATAAAAAATTATAAAAATATTACAAGCGCTTATCACCACATGACCCGAGGCGCTTACTGGCCACTTTGTTAAATAAATAACACAAGCGCCTATCACCTCATGACCTGGAGCACTTACTGGCAACTCTTTTAAATAAATAAATATTTGATAAATAACACAAGTGCCTATACCCTCATGACCTAGTGTGCTTCCCTGCCACTCTGTTAAATAAATAATTTTTAATAAATAACACACGCTTCTATCACCTTATGACCTCAGGCGCTTACTGGCAACTCTTTTAAAAAAATAATTATTAAAATAACACAAGCGCTAATCACCTTATGACCCAAAGCGCTTACTGGCCACTCTGTTAAATTAATAATTTTTAATAACCCAAGCGGCTATCACCTTATGACCCAGGGCGCTTACCTGCTACTATGTTGAATAAATAATTATAGCGCCTATTCCCTTATTACCTGAAGCTCTTACTGGTCACTCTGTTAAATAAATAATTTTTAATAACACAAGCGTCTATCATCTCATGACTCAAGGCGCTCACTGGCCACTTTGTTAAATAAATAACACAAGCGCCTATTACCTCATGACCTCGAGCACTTACTGGCAACTCTTTTAAAAAAATAATTATTGAAATAACACAAGCGCCAATCACCTTATGACCAAGGGCGCTTACTGGCCACTATGGTAAATTAATAATTTTTAATAACACAAGCGCTTATCACCTCATCAACCGGGGCGCTTACTGGCCACTCTGTTAAATAAATAATTTTAAATGAGTAACACAAGCGCCTATCAACTTATGACCTAAGGCGCGTACTGGCCACTCTTTTTAAAAAATAATTATTAGAATAACACTAGCACCTATCACCTTATGACCCAGGGCGCTTACTGGCGACTCTGTTAAATTAATAATTTGACATACCACAAGCGCCTATTACCTCATTAACCGGGGCGCTTACTGACCACTCTGTTAAATAAATAATTATTTAAATAACACGAGCGCCTATCACCTTATGACCCAAGGCACTTACTGGCCAGTCTATTATATAAATAATTATTAAAATAACACAAGCGCCTATCATCTCATGACCCGGGGCGCTTACTGGCCACAATGTTAAATGAATAACAGAAGCGCTTATCACCTTATGACCCAAGGCGCTTACTGGCCACTCTTTCAAATAAATAATTATTGTTAAATAACATAAGCGCCTATTAGCGCATGACCTTGGGCGCCAACTGGTCACACTTTTAAAAAAATAATAATTTTATAAATAACACAAGCGCCTATCACCTTATGACCCAAGGCGCTTACTGGCTAGTCTGTTATATGAATAATTGTTATAATAACACAAGCTCCTATCATCAAATGACCCGGGGCGCTTACTGGCCACTTCGTGAAATAAATAACTCAAGCGCCTATTCCCTTAATAAAGCTCTTACTGGTCACTCTGTTAAATAAATAATTTTTTATAACCCAAGCGCCTATCACCTCATGACCCAGGGCGCTTACCTGCCACTCTGTTAAATAAATAATTTTTAATAAATAACACAAGCGCCTATCACCTTATGACCCAAGGCGCTTTCTGGCCACTTTGTTACATAAATGATTATTTAAATAAATCAAGCGCCTATCACCTCATGACTCTAGGCGCTTACTGGCCACTCTGTTGAATGAATAGTTTTTAATAAATATCACAAGCGCCTATCAACTTATGACATGAGGCGCTTACTGGAAACTCCGTTAAATATAATTTTTAAAATAACGCAAGCACCTATCACCTAATGACCCGAAGCGCTTACTGGCCACTCTGTTACATTAATAATTATTTAAATAAAACAAGCGCCTATCAACTCATGACCCAAGGCGCTTACTTGCAAGTCTGTTATATGAACTATTATTACAATAACACAAGCACCTATGACCTTATGACCTCGGGCGCTTACTGGCCACTTTTTAAAATGAATAATTAATAAAATGGAACAAGCGCCTATCACCTTATGACCAAGGGCGCTTACTGGCAGATTTGTTAAATAGATAATTTTTATTAACTCAAGCGCCTATCTCCTCATGACTAGGTTGCTTACTGGCCACTCTTTCAAAAAAATAATTATTAAAATAACACAAGCGCCTATTACCTTATGACCCAGGGCGCTTACTGGCCACTCTGGTTAATTAATAATTTTTAATAACACAAGCGCCTATCACCTCATTAACCGGGGCGCTTACTGGCTACTCTGTTAAATAAATAACAGAAGCGCCTATCACCTTATAAACTGGGGCGCTTACTGGCCACTCTTTCAAATAAATAATTATTATAAATAACACAAGCGCCTATTAGCGCATGACCTTGGGCGCTTACTGGCCATTCTTTTAAAAAAATAATAATTTTATAATTAACACAAGCGCCTATCACCTTATGACCTAGGACGCTTACTGGCCACTCTGTTAAATAGATAATTTTTAAAATAACACAGGCACCTATAACTTTATAACACAGGGCGCTTACTGGCCACTCTTTCAAATAAATAATTATTATAAATAACACAAGCGCCTATCAGCGCATGACCTTGGGCGCTTACTGGCCACTCTTTTAAATAAATAATAATTTTATAAATAACACAAACGCCTATCACCTTATGACCTAGGGCGCTTACTGGCCACTCTGTTAAATTAATTATTTTTAATAACACAAGCGCCTATCACCTTATCAACTAAAGCGCTTACTGGCCACTCTGATAAATTAAGAGTTTTTAATAACTCAAGAGCCTATCACCTTATGAACCGGGGCGCTTACCTGCCACTCTGTTAAATGAATAATTTTTAATAAATAACACAAGCGCCTATCACCTTATGACATGAGGCGCTCACTGGAAACTCCGTTAAATGAATAATTTTTAAAATAACGCAAGCATCTATTACCTAATGAACCGGAGCGCCTACTGGCCACTCTGTTACATGAATAATTATTTAAATAAAACAAGCGCCCATAACCTCATGACCCAGGGTGCTTACCTGCCACTTTGTTGAATAAATAATTATAAAAATATTACAAGCGCCTATCACCACATGACCTCGGGCGCTTACTGGCCACTCTTTTAAATAAATATTTATTTTATAAATAACTTAAGAACCTATACCTCATGACCTGGAGAACTTACTGGCAACTCTTTTAAATAAATAATTATTTTATAAATAACACAAGCGCCTATAACCTCATGACCTGGAGAACTTAGTGGCAACTCTTTTAAATGAATAATTATTTTATAAATAACACAAGCGCCTATAACCTCATGACCCAGGGTGCTTACCTGCCACTCTGTCAAATAAATAATTTTTAATGAATAACACAAGCGCCTATCAACTCATGACCTAAGGCGCGTACTGTCCACTCTTTTAAAAAAATTATTATTAACATAACACAAGCACCTATCACCTCATGACCTCGGGCGCTTACTGGCCACTCTTTTAATAAAATAGTTGGTTTATAAATAACACAAGCGCCTATCACCTTATGACCCAAGGCGCTTACTGGCCACACTGTTAAATATATAACAGAAGCGCCTATCACCTTATGACGCAGGGCGCTTACTGGCCACTTTGTTAAATTAATAATTTTTAATAACACAAGCGCCTATCACCTCATGACCCAAGGCGCTTACCTGCCACTCTGTTACATAAATAATTTTTAATAAATAACACAAGCGCCTATCACCTTATGACCCAAGGCGCTTACTGGCCAGTCTGTTATATGAATAATTATTATAATAACACAAGCGCCTATCATCACATGTCCCGGGGTGCTTACTGGCTACTCCTTTAAATCAATAACTTAAGCGCCTATTCCCTTATTACCTGGAGCTCTTACTGGTCACTTTGTTAGATAAATAATTTCAAATAACACAAGCGTCCATCGTCTCATGACACAGGGCACTTACTGGCCACTCTGTTATATAAATAATTACCAAAATAACGCAAGCGCCTATCACCTTATGACCCGAGGCGCTTTCTGGCCACTCTGTTACATAAATAATTATTTTAATAAAAAAAGCGCCTATCACCACATGACCCGAGTTGCTTTCTGGCCACTTCGTTAAATGAATAATTTTTAATTACACGAGCACCTATCACCTCATGACTCAGGGCGCTTACTCGCCACTCAGTTTAATACATTATTATTAATAAATAACGCAAGCGCCTATCATCTTATGACCCGGGTTGCTTACTGGCAACTCTGTTGAATAAATAAAACAAGCGCCTATAACCTTATAACCCGGGGCACTTACTAGCCACTTTTTTAAATAAATAATTATTTTATAAATAACACAAGCGCCTATCACCTCATGACCTTGGGCGCTAACTGGCAACTCTTTTTAATAAATAATTATTTTATAGAAAAAACAAGCGCCTATCACCTCATGGACCACAGCGCTTACTGGCCACTCTGTTATATAGATAATAGGTGAAATAACACACTCGCCTATTACCTCATGACCCAACGCGCTTACTGGCCATTCCGTTACATAAATAATTATAAAAATATTACAAGCGCTTATCACCACATGACCCGAGGCGCTTACTGGCCACTTTGTTAAATAAATAACACAAGCGCCTATCACCTCATGACCTGGAGCACTTACTGGCAACTCTTTTAAATAAATAAACATTTGATAAATAACACAAGTGCCTATACCCTCATGACCTAGTGTGCTTCCCTGCCACTCTGTTAAATAAATAATTTTTAATAAATAACACACGCTTCTATCACCTTATGACCTCAGGCGCTTACTGGCAACTCTTTTAAAAAAATAATTATTAAAATAACACAAGCGCTAATCACCTTATGACCCAAAGCGCTTACTGGCCACTCTGTTAAATTAATAATTTTTAATAACCCAAGCGCCTATCACCTTATGACCCAGGGCGCTTACCTGCTACTATGTTGAATAAATAATTAAAGCGCCTATTCCCTTATTACCTGAAGCTCTTACTGGTCACTCTGTTAAATAAATAATTTTTAATAACACAAGCGTCTATTATCTCATGACCCAAGGCGCTCACTGGCCACTTTGTTAAATAAATAACACAAGCGCCTATTACCTCATGACCTCGAGCACTTACTGGCAACTCTTTTAAAGAAATAATTATTTAATAAATAACACAAATGCCTATCACCTCTTGACCCAGGATGCTTACCGGCCACTCTGTTAAATAAATAATTTTTAATAAATAACACAAGCGCCTATCACCTTATGACCTCAGGCGCTCACTGGCAACTCTTTCAAAAAAATAATCATTGAAATAACACAAGCGCCAATCACCTTATGACCAAGGGCGCTTACTGGCCACTATGGTAAATTAATAATTTTCAATAACACAAGCGCTTATCACCTCATCAACCGGGGCGCTTACTGGCCACTCTGTTAAATAAATAATTTTAAATGAGTAACACAAGCGCCTATCAACTTATGACCTAAGGCGCGTACTGGCCACTCTTTTTAAAAAATAATTATTAGAATAACACTAGCACCTATCACCTTATGACCCAGGGCGCTTACTGGCGACTCTGTTAAATTAATAATTTGACATACCACAAGCGCCTATTACCTCATTAACCGGGGCGCTTACTGACCACTCTGTTAAATAAATAATTATTTAAATAACACGAGCGCCTATCACCTTATGACCCAAGGCACTTACTGGCCAGTCTATTATATAAATAATTATTAAAATAACACAAGCGCCTATCATCTCATGACCCGGGGCGCTTACTGGCCACAATGTTAAATGAATAACAGAAGCGCTTATCACCTTATGACCCAAGGCGCTTACTGGCCACTCTTTCAAATAAATAATTATTATTAAATAACATAAGCGCCTATTAGCGCATGACCTTGGGCGCCAACTGGTCACACTTTTAAAAAAATAATAATTTTATAAATAACACAAGCGCCTATCACCTTATGACCCAGAGCGCTTACTGGCCACTCTGTTAAATTAATAATTTTTAATAACCCAAGCGCCTATTACCTAATGACCCAGGGCGCATAACCTGCTACTCTGTTAAATAAATCATTTTTAATAAATAACACAAGCGCCTATCACCTTATGACCCAAGGCGCTTACTGGCTAGTCTGTTATATGAATAATTGTTATAATAACACAAGCGCCAATCATCAAATGACCCGGGGCGCTTACTGGCCACTTCGTGAAATAAATAACTCAAGCGCCTATTCCCTTAATAATGCTCTTACTGGTCACTCTGTTAAATAAATAATTTTTTATAACCCAAGCGCCTATCACCTCATGACCCAGGGCGCTTACCTGCCACTCTGTTGAATAAATAATTTTGAATGAATAACACAAGCGCCTATCACCTTATGACCCAAGGCGCTTTCTGGCCACTTTGTTACATAAATGATTATTTAAATAAATCAAGCGCCTATCACCTCATGACTCTAGGCGCTTACTGGCCACTCTGTTGAATAAATAATTTTGAATGAATAACACAAGCGCCTATCAACTCATGACCTAAGGCGCGTACTGGCCACTCTTTTTAAAAAATAATTACTAGAATAACACAAGCACCTATCACCTCATGACCCGGGGCGCTTACTGGTGACTCTGTTAAATTAATAATTTCTAATAACCCAAGCGCCTATCACCTCATGACCCAGAGCGCTTATCTGCCACTCTGTTAAATAAATAATTTTTGATAAATAACACAAGCGCCTATAACCTTATGACCCAAGGCGCTTACTGGCTAGTCTGTTATATGAATAATTGTTATAATAACACAAGCGCCTATCATCACATGACCCGGGGCGCTTACTGGACACTCCGTTAAATAAATAACTCAAGCGCCTATTCTTTTATGACCTAAAGCTCTTACTGGTCTTTCTGTTAAATGAATAATTTTTGATAACACAAGCGTCTATTATCTCATGACCTGGGGAACTTACTGGCCACTTTGTTGAATGAATAATTATCCAAATAACGCAAGCGCCTATCACTTGATGACTCAAGGCGCTTTCTGGCCACTCTGTTACATTAATGATTATTTAAAAAAATCAAGCGCCTATCACCACATGACCCAAGGTGCTTACTGGCAACTCCGTTAAATGAATAATTTTCAATTACACGAGCGCCTATCACCTCAAGACCCGGGGCACTTACTAGCCTCTTTTTTAAATAAATAAATATTCTATAAATAACACAAGCGCCTATCACCTCATGACCTCGATTGCTTACTAGATACTCTTTTTATTAAAAAATTATTTTATAAATAAAACAAACGCCTATCACCTTTTAACCCAAGGCGCTAACTTGCAAGTCTGTTATGTGAATAATTATTAAAATAACACAAGCGCTCATCAGCACATGACCTCAAGCGCTAAATGGCCACTTTTTTAAATAAATAATTATTTTATAAATAACACAAGTGCCTATCACCTCATGACCCAGGGCGCTTACTGGCCACTCTGTTATATGAATAATTTTTAAAATAACACATGCGCCTATTTCCTTATGACCCAGGGCGCTTACTGGCCACTCCATTACATAAATAATTATAAAAATATTACAAGAGCCTATCACTACATGACCCGACGCGCTTACTGGCCACTTTGTTAAATAAATAATTTTAAATGAATAACACAATTGCCTATCAACTCATGACCTAAGGCGCGTACTGGCCACTCTTTAAAATAATTAATTATTTTCTGAATAACACAAGCAACGATAACCCATAACCCGGGGCACTTACTGGCCCTTCTGTTGAATAATTACCTCTTAAAATAACACAAGCGCCTATCACCGCATGACCTTGGGCACTTACTGGCCACTCTGGTAAATTAATAATTTTTAATAACACAAGCGCCCATCACCTTATTAAGCAGGGCGCTTACTGGCCACTCTGTTAAATAAATAATTTTAAATGAATAACACAATCCCTATCAACTCATGACCTAAGGCGCGTATTGGCCACTCTTTTTAAAAAATAATTATTAAATTAACACAAGCACCTATCACCTCATGACCCAGGGCGCTTACTAGCAACTCTGTTAAATTAATAATTTGTCATAACACAAGCGTCTATTACCTCATTAACCGGGGCGCTTACTGACCGTTCTGTTAAATGAATAATTTTTAATAAATAACACAAGCGCCTATCATCTCATGGCCCGGGGCACTTACTGGCTACTCTGTTAATTAAATAATTTTTAAAATAACACAGGCACCTATATCACATGACCCGAGGCGCTTACTGGCCACACTGTTGAATTAATAATTTTTAATAACACAAGCGCCTATCACCTCATGAACCGGGACGCTTATCTGCCACTCTGTTAAATAAATAATTTTTAATAAATAACACAAGCGCCTATCATTTTATGACATGACGCGCTTACTGGAAACTTCGTTAAATATAATTTTTAAAATAACGCAAGCACCTATCACCTAATGACCCGAAGCGCTTACTGGCCACTCTGTTACATAAATAATTATTTAAATAAAACAAGCGCCTATCACCTCATGACTGAAGGCGCTTACTTGCAAGTCTGTTATACAAATAATTATTACAATAACACAATCGCTTATGACCTCATGACCTCGGGCGCTTACTGGCCGCTCTGTTAAATTAACAATTTTTAATAACACAAGCGCCTATCACCTAATGACCCGGGGCACTTAGTGGCCACTCCGATACATAAATAATTATAAAAATATTACAAGCGCCTATCACTACATGACCCGAGGCGCTTACTGGCCACTTTGTTAAATAAATAACACAAGCGCCTATCACTTCATGACCTGGAGCACTTACTGGCAACTTTTTTAAATAAATATTTATTTTATAAATAACAAAAGCACCGATAACCCATAACCCAGGACGCTTACTGGCCCTTCTGTTGAATAATTAATTCTTAAAATAACACAAGCGCCTATTACCGCATGACCTTGTGCGCTTACTGGCCTCTTTTGAAAATGAATAATTAATATAATAAAACAAGCACCTATCGCCTTATGACCAAGGGCGCTGACCGGCCAATTTATTAAATAGAAAATTTTTATTAACTCAAGCGCCTATCTCCTTATGACTAGAGTGCTCACTGGCCACTCTGTTGAATAAATAATTTTTAATAAATAACACAAGCGCCTATCACCTTATGACCTCAGGCACTTACTGGCCACTCTTTGAAGAAAATAATTATTAAAATAATACAAGCGCCTATTACCTTATAACCCAGGGCGCTTACTGGCCACTCTGGTTAATTAATAATTTTTAATAACACAAGCGCTCATCACCTCATCAACCGGAGCGCTTACTGGCCACTCTGTTAATAAATAATTTCAAATGAATAAAACAAGCGCCTATCAACTTATGACCTAAGGCGCTTACTGGCCACTCTTTTTAAATAATAATTTCTAAAATAACACAAGCACCTATTACCTCATGACCCAGGGCGCTTACTGGCGACTTTGTTAAATTAATAATTTGTCATAACACAAGCCTATTACCTAACTAACCGGGGCGCTTACTGGCCACTCTGTTAATTAAATAATTTTTAAAATAACACAGGCAGCTATCACCTCATGACCCGAGGCACTTACAGGCCACACTGTTAAATTAATAATTTTTAATAACACAAGCGCCTATCACCTCATGAACCGGGGCGCTTATCTGCCACTTTGTTGAATGAATAGTTTTTAATAAATATCACAAGCGCCTATCAACTTATGACATGAGACGCTTACTGGAAACTCCGTTAAATATAATTTTTAAAATAATGCAAGCACCTATCACCTAATGACCCGAAGCGCTTACTGGCCACTCTGTTACATAAATAATTATTTAAATAAAACAAGCGCCTATCAACTCGTGACCCAAGGCGCTTACTTGCAAGTCTGTTATATGAACTATTATTACAATAACACAAGCACCTATGACCTTATGACCTCGGGCGCTTACTGGCCACTTTTTAAAATGAATAATTAATAAAATGGAACAAGCGCCTATCACCTTATGACCAAGGGCGCTTACTGGCAGATTTGTTAAATCGATAATTTTTATTAACTCAAGCGCCTATCTCCTCATGACTAGGTTGCTTACTGGCCACTCTTTCAAAAAAATAATTATTAAAATAACACAAGCGCCTATTACCTTATGACCCAGGGCGCTTACTGGCCACTCTGGTTAATTAATAATTTTTAATAACACAAGCGCCTATCACCTCATCAACCGGGGCGCTTACTGGCCACTCTGTTAAATAAATAACAGAAGCGCCTATCACCTTATAAACTGGGGCGCTTACTGGCCACTCTTTCAAATAAATAATTATTAGAAATAACACAAGCGCCTATTAGCGCATAACCTTGGGCACTTACTGGCAACTCTTTTAAGTAAATAATAATTTTATAAATAACACAAGCGCCTATCAGCGCATGACCTTGGGCGCTTACTGGCCATTCTTTTAAATAAATAATAATTTTATAATTAACACAAGCGCCTATCACCTTATGACCTAGGGCGCTTACTGGCCACTCTGTTAAATAGATAATTTTTAAAATAACACAGGCACCTATCACTTTATAACCCAGGGCGCTTACTGGCCACTCTTTCAAATAAATAATAATTTTATAAATAACACAAGCGCCTATCACCTTATGACCTAGGGCGCTTACTGGCCACTCTGTTAAATTAATTATTTTTAATAACACAAGCGCCTATCACCTTATCAACTAAAGCGCTTACTGGCCACTCTGATAAATTAATAGTTTTTAATAACTCAAGAGCCTATCACCTTATGAACCGGGGCGCTTAGCTGCCACTCTGTTAAATGAATAATTTTTAATAAATAACACAAGCGCCTATCACCTTATGACATGAGGCGCTCACTGGAAACTCCGTTAAATGAATAATTTTTAAAATAACGCAAGCATCTATTACCTAATGAACCGGAGCGCCTACTGGCCACTCTGTTACATGAATAATTATTTAAATAAAACAAGCGCCCATAACCTCATGACCCAGGGTGCTTACCTGCCACTTTGTTGAATAAATAATTATAAAAATATTACAAGCGCCTATCACCACATGACCTTGGGCGCTTACTGGCCACTCGTTTAAATAAATATTTATTTTATAAATAACACAAGAACCTATTACCTCATGACCTGGAGAACTTACTGGCAACTCTTTTAAATAAATAATTATTTTATAAATAACACAAGCGCCTATCACCTCATGACCTGGAGAACTTAGTGGCAACTCTTTTAAATGAATAATTATTTTATAAATAACACAAGCGCCTATAACCTCATGACCCAGGGTGCTTACCTGCCACTCTGTCAAATAAATAATTTTTAATGAATAACACAAGCGCCTATCAACTCATGACCTAAGGCGCGTACTGTCCACTCTTTTAAAAAAATTATTATTAACATAACACAAGCACCTATCACCTCATGACCTCGGGCGCTTACTGGCCACTCTTTTAATAAAATAGTTAGTTTATAAATAACACAAGCGCCTATCACCTTATGAGCTGGAGAACTTAGTGGCAACTCTTTTAAATAAATAATTATTTTATAAATAACACAAGCGCCTATAACCTCATGACCCAGGGTGCTTACCTGCCACTCTGTCAAATAAATAATTTTTAATGAATAACACAAGCGCCTATCAACTCATGACCTAAGGCACATACTGTCCACTCTTTTGAAAGAATTATTATTAACATAACACAAGCACCTATCACCTCATGCCCCGGGGCGCTAACTGGCCACTCTGTTAAATTTATAATTTTTAATAACACAAGCGCCTATTACCTCATGACTCGGGGCGCTTACCTGCCACTCTGTTAAATAAATAATTTTTAATAAATAACACAAGTTCCTATCACTTTATGACCCAAGGCGCTTACTGGCCAGTCCGTTATATGAATAATTATTATAATAACACAAGCGCATATCACCTTATGACCCAGAACGCTTACTGGCCACTCTGTTAAATTAATAATTTTCAATAACACAAGCGCCTATCACCTCATGACCCAGGGCGCTTACTGGCAACTCTTTTAAATAAATAATTATTTTATAAATACCACAAGCACCGATAACCTATAACCTAGGGCGCTTACTGGCTCTTCTGTTGAATAATTAATTCTTAAAATAACACAAGCCCCTATTACTTTATGACCCAGGGCACTTTACTGGCCACTCTGGTTAATTAATAATTTTTAATAACACAAGCGCCTATCACCTCATCAACTGGGGCGCTAACTGGCCACTCTGTTAAATGAATAAATTTAAATAAATAACGCAAGCGCCTATCAACTCATGACCTAAGGCACGTACTGGCCACTATTTTAAAAAAATAATCATTAAAATAACACAAGCACCTATCAACTCATGACCCCGGGCGCTTACTGGCGACTCTGTTAAATTATTAATTTTTCAAATAACACAGGCACCTATCACCTCATGACCCGGGGCACTTACTGGCCATTTTTTAAAATAAATAATTATTATAAATACCACAAGCACCAATAACCTATAACCTAGGGCGCTTACTGGCCCTTCTGTTGAATAATTAATTCGTAAAACAACACAAGCGCCTATTACCGCATGATCTTGGGCGCTTACTGGCCACTCTGTCAAATAAATAATTTTTAATGAATAACACAAGCGCCTATCAACTCATGACCTAAGGTGCGTACTGTCCACTCTTTCGAAAAAATAATTATAATCATAACACAAGCACCTATCACCTCATAATTTAAAGCGCTTACTGGCCACTCTGTTAAATAAATAATTTTTAAAATAACACAGGCGCCTATCACCTCATGACCCGGGGCGCTTACTGGCCACTCTGTTAAATAAATAACAGAAGCGCCTATCACCTTATAACCCAGGGCTCTTACTGGCCACTCTTTTAAATGAATAATTATTAATAAATAACACAAGCGCCTATCAGCGCATGACCTTGGGCGCTTACTGGCCACTCTTTTAATTAAATAATAATTTTATAAACAACACAAGCGCCTATCACCTTTTGACCTAGGGCGCTTACTGGCCACTCTGTTAAATTGATAATTTTTAATAACACAAGCGCCTACCACCTCATGACTAAAGGCGCTTACTGTAAACTTCGTTAAATAAATAATTATTAAAATAACGCAAGCACCTATTACTTGATGACCCGGAGCGCGTACTGGCCACTCTGTTACATAAATAATTATTTAAATAAAACACGCGCCTTTCACCACATGACCCGAGGTGCTTACTGGCCACTCCGTTAAATGAATGATTTTTAATTACACGAGCGCCTATCACCTCATGACTCGGGGCGCTTACTGGCCATTCTTTTAAATAAATAATTATTATGAATACCACAAGCACCGATAACCTATAACCTAGGGCGCTTACTGGCCCTTCTGTTGAATAATTAATTCTTAAAATAACACAAGCGCCTATTACCGCATGACTTTGGGCGCTTACTGGCCACTTTTTAAAATGAATAATTAATAAAATGAAACAAGCGTCTATCACCTTATGACCAAGGGCACTGACCGGCCAATTTGTTAAATAGATAATTTTTATTAACTCAAGCGCCTATCTCCTTATGACTAGGGCGCTTACTGGCCACTCTGTTAAATAAATAATTTTTAATAAATAACTTAAGCGCCTATCACCTTATGACCTCGGGCACTCACTGGCCACTCTTTCAAAAAAATAATTATTAAAATAACACAAGCGCCTATAACCTTATGACCCAGGGCGCTTTACTGGCCACTCTGGTTAATTAATAATTTTTAATAACACAAGCGCCTATCACCTCATCAACTGGGGCGCTAACTGGAAACCCTGTTAAATAAATAAATTTAAATAAATAACGCAAGTGCCTATTAACTCATGACCTAAGGCGCGTACTGGCCACTATTTACAAAAAATAATTATTGAAATAACACAAGCACCTATTAACTCATGACCCCGGGCGCTTACTGGCCACTCTTTTAAATAAATAATTAATTATAAATAACACAAGCGCCTATCACCTTGAGACCTAGAGCGCTTACTGGCCACTCTGTTAAATTAATTATTTTTAATAACACAAGCGCCTATCACCTCATCAACTAAAGCGCTTACTGTCCACTCTGATAAATTAATAGTTTTTAATAACTCAAGAGCCTATCACCTCATGAACCGGGGCACTTACCTGCCACTCTGTTAAATGAATAATTTCTAAAATAACACAAGCACCTATTACCTAATGACCCGTAGCACTTACTGGCCACTATGTTACATAAATAATTATTTAAATAAAACAAGCGCCTATCACCTCATGACCCAAGGCGCTTACTTGCAAGTCTGTTATATGAACAATTATTACAATAACACAAGCGCCTATGACCTCATGACCTCGGGCGCTTACTGGCCACTTTTTAAAATGAATAATTAATAAAATGGAACAAGCGCCTATCACCTTATGACCAAGGGCGCTGACTGGCAGATTTGTTAAATAGATAATTTTTATTAACTCAAGCGCCTATCTCCTCATGACTAGGTTGCTTACTGGCCACTCTTTCAACAAAATAATTATTAAAATAACACAAGCGCCTATTACCTTATGACCCAGGGCGCTTTACTGGCCACTCTGGTTAATTATTAATTCTTAATAACACAAGCGCCTATCACCTCATCAACTGGGGCGCTAACTGGCCACTCTGTTAAATGAATAAATTTAAATAAATAACGCAAGCGCCTATCAACTCATTACCTAAGGCGCGTACTGGCCACTATTTTAAAAAAATAATTATTGAAATAACACAAGCACCTATCAACTCATAACCCCGGGCGCTTAGTGGCCATTCTTTTAAATAAATAATTATTATAAATACCACAAGCACCGATAACCTATGACCTAGGGCGCTTACTGGCCCTTCTGTTGAATAATTAATTCTCAAAATAACACAAGCGCCTATTACCGCATGACCTTGGGCGCTTACTGGCCACTTTTTAAAATGAATAATTAATACAATGAAACAAGCGTCTATCACCTTATGACCAAGGGCACTGACCGGCCAATTTGTTAAATAGATAATTTTTATTAACTCAAGCGCCTATCTCCTTATGACTAGGGCGCTTACTGGCCACTCTGTTAAATAAATAATTTTTAATAAATAACTTAAGCGCCTATCACCTTATGACCTCGGGCACTCACTGGCCACTCTTTCAAAAAAATAATTATTAAAATAACACAAGCGCCTATTACCTTATGACCCAGGGCGCTTTACTGGCCACTCTGGTTAATTAATAATTTTTAATAACACAAGCGCCTATCAACTCATCAACTGGGGCGCTAACGGGAAACCCTGTTAAATAAATAAATTTAAATAAATAACGCAAGCGCCTATTAACTCAAGACCTAAGGCGCGTACTGGCCACTATTTAAAAAAAATAATTATTGAAATAACACAAGCACCTATTAACTCATGACCCCGGGCGCTTACTGGCCACTCTTTTGAATAAATAATTAATTATAAATAACACAAGCGCCTATCACCTTATGACCTAGAGCGCTTACTGGCCACTCTGTTAAATTAATTATTTTTAATAACACAAGCGCCTATCACCTCATCAACTAAAGCGCTTACTGTCCACTCTGATAAATTAATAGTTTTTAATAACTCAAGAGCCTATCACCTCATGAACCGGGGCACTTACCTGCCACTCTGTTAAATGAATAATTTCTAAAATAACACAAGCACCTATTACCTAATGACCCGTAGCACTTACTGGGCACTATGTTACATAATTAATTATTTAAATAAAACAAGCGCCTATCACCTCATGACTTAAGGCGCTTACTTGCAAGTCTGTTATATGAACAATTATTACAATAACACAAGCGCCTATGACCTCATGACCTCGGGCGCTCACTGGCCACTTTTTAAAATAAATAATTAATAAAATGGAACAAGCGCCTATCACCTTATGATCAAGGGCGCTGACTGGCAGATTTGTTAAATAGATAATTTTTATTAACTCAAGCGCCTATCTCCTCATGACTTGGTTGCTTACTGGCCACTCTTTCATCAAAATAATTATTAAAATAACACAAGCGCCTATTACCTTATGACCCAGGGCGCTTTACTGGCCACTCTGGTTAATTAATAATTCTTAATAACACAAGCGCCTATCACCTCATCAACTGGGGCGCTAACTGGCCACTCTGTTAAATGAATAAATTTAAATAAATAACGCAAGCGCCTATCAACTCATTACCTAAGGCGCGTACTGGCCACTATTTTAAAAAAATAATCATTAAAATAACACAAGCACCTATCAACTCATAACCCCGGGCGCTTAGTGGCCATTCTTTTAAATAAATAATTATTATAAATACCACAAGCACCGATAACCTATAACCTAGGGCGCTTACTGGCCCTTCTGTTGAATAATTAATTCTTAAAATAATACAAGCGCCTATTACCAAATGACCTTAAGCGCTTACTGGCCACTTTTTCAAATGAAAAATTAATAAAATAAAACAAGCGTCTATCACCTTATGACCAAGGGCACTGACCGGCCAATTCGTTAAATAGATAATTTTTATTAACTCAAGCGCCTATCTCCTTATGACTAGGGCGCTTACTGGCCACTCTGTTAAATAAATAATTTTTAATAAATTACTTAAGCGCCTATCACCTTATGACCTCGGGCACTCACTGGCCACTCTTTTGAAAAAATAATTATTAAAATAACACAAGCGCCTATTACCTTATGACCCAGGGCGCTTTACTGGCCACTCTGGTTAATTAATAATTTTTAATAACACAAGCGCCTATCACCTCATCAACTGGGGCGCTAACTGTCCACTCTGTTTAATGAATAAATTTAAATAAATAACGCAAGCGCCTATCAACTCATGACCTAAGGCGCGTACTGGCCACTATTTTAAAAAAATAATTATTGAAATAACACAAGCACCTATTAACTCATGACCCCGGGCGCTTACTGGCCACTCTTTTGAATAAATAATTAATTATAAATAACACAAGCGCCTATCACCTCATGACCTAGAGCGCTTACTGGCCACTCTGTTAAATTAATTATTTTTCATAACACAAGCGCCTATCACCTCATCAACTAGAGCGCTCACTGTCCACTCTGATAAATTAATAGTTTTTAATAACTCAAGAGCCTATCACCTCATAAACCGGGGCGCTTACCTGCCACTCTGTTAAATGAATAATTTCTAAAATAACACAAGCACCTATTACCTAATGACCCGAAGCACTTACTGGCCACTATGTTACATTAATAATTATTTAAATGAAACCAGACCCTATCACCTTATGACCCAAGGCGCTTACTTGCAAGTCTGTTATAAGAACAATTATTATAATAACACAAGCGCCTATCACCTTATGACTTTGGGTGCTTACTTGCCACTCTATTGAATAAATAATTATTTTATAAATAACACAAGCGCCTATCACCTCATGACCTCGGGCGCTTAGTGGCCACTCTTTGAAATAAATAATTATTTTATAAATAAAATAAGAGCCTATAACCTCATGACCCAGGGTGCTTACCTGCCACTCTGTTAAATAAATAATTTTTAATAAATATTACAAGCGCCTTCTACCTTATGACTTCGGGCGCTTGCTGGCCACTCTTTCAAAAAAATTATTATCAAAATAACACAAGCGCCTATCACCTTATGACCCAGGGCACTTATTGGCCACTCTGTCAAATTAATTATTTTTAATAACACAAGCGTCTATCACCTCATTAACTAGGGCGCTTACTGGCCACTCTGTCAAATAAATAATTTTTAATGAATAACACAAGCGCCTATCACCTTATGACCTCGGGCACTCACTGGCCACTCTTTCAAAAAAATAATTATTAAAATAACACAAGCGCCTATTACCTTATGACCCAGGGCGCTTTACTAGCCACTCTGGTTAATTAATAATTTTTAATAACACAAAGGCCTATCACCTCATCAACTGGGGCGCTAACTGGCCACTCTGTTAAATGAATAAATTTAAATAAATAACGCAAGCGCCTATCAACTCATGACCTAAGGCGCGTACTGTCCACTCTTTTAAAAAAATTATTATTAACATAACACAAGCACCTATCACCTCATGACCTCGGGTACTTACTGGCCACTCTTTTGATTAAATAGTTAGTTTATAAATAACACAAGCGCCTATCACCTCATGACCTGGAGAACTTACTGGCAACTCTTTTAAATAAATAATTATTTTATAAATAACACAAGCGCCTATAACCTCATGACCCAGGGTGCTTTCCTGCCACTCTGTTAAATAAATAATTTTTAATGAATAACACAAGCGCCTATTAACTCATGACCTAAGGCGCATACTGTCCACTCTTTTGAAAAAATTATTATTAACATAACACAAGCACCTATCACCTTATGACCCGGGGCGCTAACTGGCCACTCTGTTAAATTAATAATTTTTAATAACACAAGCGCCTATCACCTCATGACCCGGGGCGCTTACCTGCCACTCTGTTAAATAAATAATTATTAATTAATAACACAAGTTCCTATCACCTTATGACCCAAGGCGCTTACTGGCCAGTCCGTTATATAAATAATTATTATTATAACACAAGCGCATATCACCTTATGACCCAGAACGCTTACTGGCCACTCTGTTAAATTAATAATTTTTAATAACACAAGCGCCTATCACCTCATGACCCAGGGCGCTTACTGGCAACTCTTTTAAATAAATAATTATTTTATAAATACCACAAGCACCGATAACCTATAACCTAGGGCGCTTACTGGCCCTTCTGTTGAATAATTATTTCTTAAAATAACACAAGCGCCTATTACCGCATGATTTTGGGCGCTTACTGGCCACTATTTAAAATGAATAATTAATAAAATGAAACAAGCGTCAATCACCTTATGACCAAGGGCACTGACCCGCCAATTTGTTAAATAGATAATTTTTATTAACTCAAGAGCCGATCTCCTTATGACTAGGGCGCTTACTGGCCACTCTGTTAAATAAATAATTTTTAATAAATAACTTAAGCGCCTATCACCTTATGACCTCGGGCACTCACTGGCCACTCTTTAAAAAAAATAATTATTAAAATAACACAAGCGCCTATTACCTTATGACCCAGGGCGCTTTACTGGCCACTCTGGTTAATTAATAATTTTTAATAACACAAGCGCCTATCACCTCATCAACTAAGGCGCTAACTGGCCACTCTGTTTAATGAATAAATTTAAATAAATAACGCAAGCGCCTATAAACTCATGACCTAAGGCGCGTACTGGCCACTATTTTAAAAAAATAATTATTGAAATAACACAAGCACCTATTAACTCATGACCCCGGGCGCTTACTGGCCACTCTTTTGAATAAATAATTAATTATAAATAACACAAGCGCCTATCACCTTAAGACCTAAAGCGCTTACTGGCCACTCTGTTAAATTAATTATTTTTCATAACACAAGCGCCTATCACCTTATGACCTCGGGTGCTTACTTGCCACTCTTTTGAATAAATAATTATTTTATAAATAACACAAGCGCCTATCACCTCATGACCTCGAGCGCTTAGTGGCCACTCTTTGAAATAAATAATTATTTTATAAATAAAATAAGAGCCTATAACCTCATGACCCAGGGTGCTTACCTGCCACTCTGTTAAATAAATAATTTTTAATAAATATTACAAGCGCCTTCTACCTTATGACTTCGGGCGCTTGCTGGCCACTCTTTCAAAAAAATTATTATTAAAATAACACAAGCGCCTATCACCTTATGACCCAGGGCACTTATTGTTCACTCTGTTAAATTAATTATTTTTAATAACACAAGCGTCTATCACCTCATTAACTAGGGCGCTTACTGGCCACTCCGTCAAATAAATAATTTTTAATGAATAACACAAGCGCCTATCACCTTATGACCTCGGGCACTCACTGGACACTCTTTCAAAAAAATAATTATTAAAATAACACAAGCGCCTATTACCTTATGACCCAGGGCGCTTTACTGGCCACTCTGGTTAATTAATAATTTTTAATAACACAAAGGCCTATCACCTCATGACCTGGAGAACTTACTGGCAACTCTTTTAAATAAATAATTATTTTACAAATAACACAAGCGCCTATAACCTCATGACCCAGGGTGCTTTCCTGCCACTCTGTTAAATAAATAATTTTTAATGAATAACACAAGCGCCTATTAACTCATGAGCTAAGGCGCATACTGTCCACTCTTTTGAAAAAATTATTATTAACATAACACAAGCACCTATCACCTTATGACCCGGGGCGCTAACTGGCCACTCTGTTAAATTAATAATTTTTAATAACACAAGCGCCTATCACCTCATGACCCGGGGCGCTTACCTGCCACTCTGTTAAATAAATAATTATTAATAAATAACACAAGTTCCTATCTTCTAATGACCCAAGGCGCTTACTGGCCAGTCCGTTATATGAATAATTATTATAATAACACAAGCGCATATCACCTTATGACCCAGAACGCTTACTGGCAACTCTGTTAAATTAATAATTTTTAATAACACAAGCGCCTATCACCTCATGACCCAGGGCGCTTACTGGCAACTCTTTTAAATAAATAATTATTTTATAAATACCACAAGCACCGATAACCTATAACCTAGGGCGCTTACTGGCCCTTCTGTTGAATAATTATCTCTTAAAATAACACAAGCGCCTATTACCGCATGATTTTGGGCGCTTACTGGCCACTATTTAAAATGAATAATTAATAAAATGAAACAAGCGTCAATCACCTTATGACCAAGGGCACTGACCGGCCAATTTGTTAAATAGATAATTTTTATTAACTCAAGCGCCTATCTCCTTATGACTAGGGCGCTTACTGGCCACTCTGTTAAATAAATAATTTTTAATAAATAACTTTAGCGCCTATCACCTTATGACCTCGGGCACTCACTGGCCACTTTTTAAAAAAAATAATTATTAAAATAACACAAGCGCCTATTACCTTATGACCCAGGGCGCTTTACTGGCCACTCTGGTTAATTAATAATTTTTAATAACACAAGCGCCTATCACCTCATCAACTGGGGCGCTAACTGGCCACTCTGTTAAATGAATAAATTTAAATAAATAACGCAAGCGCCTATCAACTCATGACCTAAGGCGCGTACTGGCCACTATTTTAAAAAAATAATCATTAAAATAACACAAGCACCTATCAACTCATGACCGCGGGCGCTTACTGGCCATTCTCTTAAATAAATAATTATTATAAATACCACAAGCACCGATAACCTATAACCTAGGGCGCTTACTGGCCCTTCTGTTGAATAATTAATTCTTAAAATAACACAAGCGCCTATTACCACATGACCTTGGGTGCTTACTGGCCACTTTTTCAAATGAATAATTATTAAAATGAAACAAGCGTCTATCACCTTATGACCAAGGGCACTGACCGGCCAATTTGTTAAATAGATAATTTTTATTAACTCAAGCGCCTATCTCCTTATGACTAGGGCGCTTACTGGCCACTCTGTTAAATAAATAATTTTTAATAAATAACTTAAGCGCCTATCACCTTATGACCTCAGGCACTCACTGGCCACTCTTTTAAAAAAATAATTATTAAAATAACACAAGCGCCTATTACCTTATGACCCAGGGCGCTTTACTGGCCACTCTGGTTAATTAATAATTTTTAATAACACAAGCGCCTATCACCTCATCAACTAAGGCGCTAACTGGCCACTCTGTTTAATGAATAAATTTAAATAAATAACGCAAGCGCCTATCAACTCATGACCTAAGGCGCGTACTGGCCACTATTTTAAAAAAATAATTATTGAAATAACACAAGCACCTATTAACTCATGACCCCAGGCGCTTACTGGCCACTCTTTTGAATAAATAATTAATTATAAATAACACAAGCGCCTATCACCTTAAGACCTAAAGCGCTTACTGGCCACTCTGTTAAATTAATTATTTTTCATAACACAAGCGCCTATCACCTCATCAACTAGAGCGCTTACTGTCCACTCTGATAAATTAATAGTTTTTAATAACTCAAGAGCTTATCACCTTATGAACCGGGGCGCTTACCTGCCACTCTGTTAAATGAATAATTTCTAAAATAACACAAGCACCTATTACCTAATGACCCGGAGCACTTACTGGCCACTATGTTACATTTATAATTATTTAAATGAAACAAGCGCCTATCACCTTATGACCCAAGGCGCTTACTTGCAAGTCTGTTATAAGAACAATTATTATAATAACACAAGCGCCTATCACCTTATGACCTCGGGTGCTTACTTGCCACTCTTTTGAATAAATAATTATTTTATAAATCACACATGCGCCTATCACCTTATTAACTAGGGCGCTTACTGGCCACTCTGTCAAATAAATAATTTTGAATGAATCACACAAGCGCCTATCAACTCATGACCTAAGGTGCGTACTGTCCACTCTTTTGAAAAAATAATTATAAACATAACACAAGCACCTATCACCTCATGATTTAAAGCGCTTACTGGCCACTCTGTTAAATAAATAATTTTTAAAATAACACAGGCGCCTATCACCTCATAACCCGGGGCGCTTACTGGCCACTCTGTTAAATAAATAACAGAAGCGCCTATCACCTTATGACCCAGGGCGCTTACTGGCCACTCTTTTAAATGAATAATTAATTATAAATAACACAAGCGCCTATCACCTCATGACCTAAGGCGCGTACTGGCCACTATTTTGAAAAAATAATTATTGAAATAACACAAGCACCTATTAACTCATGACCCCGGGCGCTTACTGGCCACTCTTTTGAATAAATAATTAATTATAAATAACACAAGCGCCTATCACCTCATGACCTAGAGCGCTTACTGGCCACTCTGTTAAATTAATTATTTTTCATAACACAAGCGCCTATCACCTCATCAACTAGAGCGCTTACAGTCCACTCTGATAAATTAATAGTTTTTAATAACTCAAGAGCCTATCACCTCATGAACCGGGGCGCTTCCCTGCCACTCTGTTAAATGAATAATTTCTAAAATAACACAAGCACCTATTACCTAATGACCTGGAGCACTTACTGGCCACTATGTTACATTAATAATTATTTAAATGAAACCAGCGCCTATCACCTTATGACCCAAGGCGCTTACTTGCAAGTCTGTTATAAGAACAATTATTATAATAACACAAGCGCCTATCACCTTATGACTTTGGGTGCTTACTTGCCACTCTATTGAATAAATAATTATTTTATAAATAACACAAGCGCCTATAACCTCATGACCTCGGGCGCTTAGTGGCCACTCTTTGAAATAAATAATTATTTTATAAATAAAATAAGAGCCTATAACCTCATGACCCAGGGTGCTTACCTGCCACTCTGTTAAATAAATAATTTTTAATAAATATTACAAGCGCCTTCTACCTTATGACTTTGGGCGCTTGCTGGCCACTCTTTCAAAAAAATTATTATTAAAATAACACAAGCGCCTATCACCTTATGACCCAGGGCACTTATTGGCCACTCTGTTAAATTAATTATTTTTAATAACACAAGCGTCTATCACCTCATTAACTAGGGCGCTTACTGGCCACTCTGTCAAATAAATAATTTTTAATGAATAACACAAGCGCCTATCACCTTATGACCTCGGGCACTCACTGGCCACTCTTTCAAAAAAATAATTATTAAAATAACACAAGCGCCTATTACCTTATGACCCAGGGCGCTTTACTGGCCACTCTGGTTAATTAATAATTTTTAATAACACAAAGGCCTATCACCTCATCAACTGGGGCGCTAACTGGCCACTCTGTTAAATGAATAAATTTAAATAAATAACGCAAGCGCCTATCAACTCATGACCTAAGGCGCGTACTGTCCACTCTTTTAAAAAAATTATTATTAACATAACACAAGCACCTATCACCTCATGACCTCGGGCGCTTACTGGCCACTCTTTTAATTAAATAGTTAGTTTATAAATAACACAAGCGCCTATCACCTCATGACCTGGAGAACTTACGGGCAACTCTTTTAAATAAATAATTATTTTATAAATAACACAAGCGCCTATAACCTTATGACCCAGGGTGCTTTCCTGCCACTCTGTTAAATAAATAATTTTTAATAAATATTACAAGCGCCTTCTACCTTATGACTTTGGGCGCTTGCTGGCCACTCTTTCAAAAAAATTATTATTAAAATAACACAAGCGCCTATCACCTTATGACCCAGGGCACTTATTGGCCACTCTGTTAAATTAATTATTTTTAATAACACAAGCGTCTATCACCTCATTAACTAGGGCGCTTACTGGCCACTCTGTCAAATAAATAATTTTTAATGAATAACACAAGCGCCTATCACCTTATGACCTCGGGCACTCACTGGCCACTCTTTCAAAAAAATAATTATTAAAATAACACAAGCGCCTATTACCTTATGACCCAGGGCGCTTTACTGGCCACTCTGGTTAATTAATAATTTTTAATAACACAAAGGCCTATCACCTCATCAACTGGGGCGCTAACTGGCCACTCTGTTAAATGAATAAATTTAAATAAATAACGCAAGCGCCTATCAACTCATGACCTAAGGCGCATACTGTCCACTCTTTTGAAAAAATTATTATTAACATAACACAAGCACCTATCACCTTATGACCCGGGGCGCTAACTGGCCACTCTGTTAAATTAATAATTTTTAATAACACAAGCGCCTATCACCTCATGACCCAAGGCGCTTACCTGCCACTCTGTTAAATAAATAATTATTAATAAATAACACAAGTTCCTATCACCTTATGACCCAAGGCGCTTACTGGCCAGTCCGTTATATGAATAATTATTATAATAACACAAGCGCATATCACCTTATGACCCAGAACGCTTACTGGCCACTCTGTTAAATTAATAATTTTTAATAACACAAGCACCTATCACCTCATGACCCAGGGCGCTTACTGGCAACTCTTTTAAATAAATAATTATTTTATAAATACCACAAGCACCGATAACCTATAACCTAGGGCGCTTACTGGCCCTTCTGTTGAATAATTATTTCTTAAAATAACACAAGCGCCTATTACCGCATGATTTTGGGCGCTTACTGGCCACTATTTAAAATGAATAATTAATAAAATGAAACAAGCGTCAATCACCTTATGACCAAGGGCACTGACCGGCCAATTTGTTAAATAGATAATTTTTATTAACTCAAGCGCCTATCTCCTTATGACTAGGGCGCTTACTGGCCACTCTGTTAAATAAATAATTTTTAATAAATAACTTAAGCGCCTATCACCTTATGACCTCGGGCACTCACTGGCCACTCTTTAAAAAAAATAATTATTAAAATAACACAAGCGCCTATTACCTTATGACCCAGGGCGCTTTACTGGCCACTCTGGTTAATTAATAATTTTTAATAACACAAGCGCCTATCACCTCATCAACTAAGGCGCTAACTGGCCACTCTGTTTAATGAATAAATTTAAATAAATAACGCAAGCGCCTATCAACTCATGACCTAAGGCGCGTACTGGCCACTATTTTAAAAAAATAATTATTGAAATAACACAAGCACCTATTAACTCATGACCCCGGGCGCTTACTGGCCACTCTTTTGAATAAATAATTAATTATAAATAACACAAGCGCCTATCACCTTAAGACCTAAAGCGCTTACTGGCCACTCTGTTAAATTAATTATTTTTCATAACACAAGCGCCTATCACCTTATGACCTCGGGTGCTTACTTGCCACTCTTTTGAATAAATAATTATTTTATAAATAACACAAGCGCCTATCACCTCATGACCTCGGGCGCTTAGTGGCCACTCTTTGAAATAAATAATTATTTTATAAATAAAATAAGAGCCTATAACCTCATGACCCAGGGTGCTTACCTGCCACTCTGTTAAATAAATAATTTTTAATAAATATTACAAGCGCCTTCTACCTTATGACTTCGGGCG
Organism: Copidosoma floridanum; assembly: GCF_036245765.1. NCBI lineage: Eukaryota > Metazoa > Arthropoda > Insecta > Hymenoptera > Encyrtidae > Copidosoma > Copidosoma floridanum. The sequence continues at coordinate 35,825,525 of NW_028321897.1, read as the reverse complement.
CTTGCTGGCCACTCTTTCAAAAAAATTATTATTAAAATAACACAAGCGCCTATCACCTTATGACCCAGGGCACTTATTGGCCACTCTGTTAAATTAATTATTTTTAATAACACAAGCGTCTATCACCTCATTAACTAGGGCGCTTACTGGCCACTCTGTCAAATAAATAATTTTTAATGAATAACACAAGCGCCTATCACCTTATGACCTCGGGCACTCACTGGCCATTCTTTCAAAAAAATAATTATTAAAATAACACAAGCGCCTATTACCTTATGACCCAGGGCGCTTTACTGGCCACTCTGGTTAATTAATAATTTTTAATAACACAAAGGCCTATCACCTCATCAACTGGGGCGCTAACTGGCCACTCTGTTAAATGAATAAATTTAAATAAATAACGCAAGCGCCTCTCAACTCATGACCTAAGGCGCGTACTGTCCACTCTTTTAAAAAAATTATTATTAACATAACACAAGCACCTATCACCTCATGACCTCGGGCGCTTACTGGCCACTCTTTTAATTAAATAGTTAGTTTATAAATAACACAAGCGCCTATCACCTCATGACCTGGAGAACTTACTGGCAACTCTTTTAAATAAATAATTATTTTACAAATAACACAAGCGCCTATAACCTCATGACCCAGGGTGCTTTCCTGCCACTCTTTTAAATAAATAATTTTTAATGAATAACACAAGCGCCTATTAACTCATGACCTAAGGCGCATACTGTCCACTCTTTTGAAAAAATTATTATTAACATAACACAAGCACCTATCACCTTATGACCCGGGGCGCTAACTGGCCACTCTGTTAAATTAATAATTTTTAATAACACGAGCGCCTATCACCTCATGACCCGGGGCGCTTACCTGCCACTCTGTTAAATAAATAATTATTAATAAATAACACAAGTTCCTATCACCTTATGACCCAAGGCGCTTACTGGCCAGTCCGTTATATGAATAATTATTATAATAACACAAGCGCATATCACCTTATGACCCAGAACGCTTACTGGCAACTCTGTTAAATTAATAATTTTTAATAACACAAGCGCTTATCACCTCATGACCCAGGGCGCTTACTGGCAACTCTTTTAAATAAATAATTATTTTATAAATACCACAAGCACCGATAACCTATAACCTAGGGCGCTTACTTGCCCTTCTGTTGAATAATTATCTCTTAAAATAACACAAGCGCCTATTACCGCATGATTTTGGGCGCTTACTGGCCACTATTTAAAATGAATAATTAATAAAATGAAACAAGCGTCAATCACCTTATGACCAAGGGCACTGACCGGCCAATTTGTTAAATAGATAATTTTTATTAAATCAAGCGCCTATCTCCTTATGACTAGGGCGCTTACTGGCCACTCTGTTAAATAAATAATTTTTAATAAATAACTTAAGCGCCTATCACCTTATGACCTCGGGCACTCACTGGCCACTCTTTAAAAAAAATAATTATTAAAATAACACAAGCGCCTATTACCTTATGACCCAGGGCGCTTTACTGGCCACTCTGGTTAATTAATAATTTTTAATAACACAAGCGCCTATCACCTCATCAACTGGGGCGCTAACTGGCCACTCTGTTAAATGAATAAATTTAAATAAATAACGCAAGCGCCTATCAACTCATGACCTAAGGCGCGTACTGGCCACTATTTTAAAAAAATAATCATTAAAATAACACAAGCACCTATCAACTCATGACCGCGGGCGCTTACTGGCCATTCTCTTAAATAAATAATTATTATAAATACCACAAGCACCGATAACCTATAACCTAGGGCACTTACTGGCCCTTCTGTTGAATAATTAATTCTTAAAATAACACACGCGCCTATTACCACATGACCTTGGGTGCTTACTGGCCACTTTTTCAAATGAATAATTATTAAAATGAAACAAGCGTCTATCACCTTATGACCAAGGGCACTGACCGGCCAATTTGTTAAATAGATAATTTTTATTAACTCAAGCGCCTATCTCCTTATGACTAGGGCGCTTACTGGCCACTCTGTTAAATAAATAATTTTTAATAAATAACTTAAGCGCCTATCACCTTATGACCTCGGGCACTCACTGGCCACTCTTTTAAAAAAATAATTATTAAAATAACACAAGCGCCTATTACCTTATGACCCAGGGCGCTTTACTGGCCACTCTGGTTAATTAATAATTTTTAATAACACAAGCGCCTATCACCTCATCAACTAAGGCGCTAACTGGCCACTCTGTTTAATGAATAAATTTAAATAAATAACGCAAGCGCCTATCAACTCATGACCTAAGGCGCGTACTGGCCACTATTTTAAAAAAATAATTATTGAAATAACACAAGCACCTATTAACTCATGACCCCGGGCGCTTACTGGCCACTCTTTTGAATAAATAATTAATTATAAATAACACAAGCGCCTATCATTTAAGACCTAAAGCGCTTACTGGCCACTCTGTTAAATTAATTATTTTTCATAACACAAGCGCCTATCACCTCATCAACTAGAGCGCTTACTGTCCACTCTGATAAATTAATAGTTTTTAATAACTCAAGAGCCTATCACCTCATGAACCGGGGCGCTTACCTGCCACTCTGTTAAATGAATAATTTCTAAAATAACACAAGCACCTATAACCTAATGACCCGGAGCACTTACTGGCCACTATGTTACATTTATAATTATTTAAATGAAACAAGCGCCTATCACCTTATGACCCAAGGCGCTTACTTGCAAGTCTGTTATAAGAACAATTATTATAATAACACAAGCGCCTATCACCTTATGACCTCGGGTGCTTACTTGCCACTCTTTTGAATAAATAATTATTTTATAAATCACACATGCGCCTATCACCTCATTAACTAGGGCGCTTACTGGCCACTCTGTCAAATAAATAATTTTTAATGAATCACACAAGCGCCTATCAACTCATGACCTAAGGTGCGTACTGTCCACTCTTTTGAAAAAATAATTATAAACATAACACAAGCACCTATCACCTCATGATTTAAAGCGCTTACTGGCCACTCTGTTAAATAAATAATTTTTAAAATAACACAGGCGCCTATCACCTCATAACCCGGGGCGCTTACTGGCCACTCTGTTAAATAAATAACAGAAGCGCCTATCACCTTATGACCCAGGGCGCTTACTGGCCACTCTTTTAAATAAATAATTATTAATAAATAACACAAGCGCCTATCAGCGCATGACCTTGGGCGCTTACTGGCCACTCTTTTAATTAAATAATAATTTTATAAACAACACAAGCGCCTATCACCTTATGACCTAGGGCGCTTACTGGCCACTCTGTTAAATTGATAATTTTTAATAACACAAGCGCCTACCACCTCATGACTAAAGGCGCTTACTGTAAACTCCGTTAAATGAATAATTATTAAAATAACGCAAGCACCTATTACTTGATGACCCGGAGCGCTTACTGGCCACTCTGTTACATAAATAATTATTTAAATAAAACAAGCGCCTTTCACCACATGACCCGAGGTGCTTACTGGCCACTCCGTTAAATGAATAATTTTTAATTACACGAGCGCCTATCACCTCATGACTCGGGGCGCTTACTGGCCACTCTGTTTAATACATTATTATTAATAAATAACACAAGCGCCTGTCAGCGCATGACCTTGGGCGCTTACTGGCCACTCTTTAAATTAAATAATAATTTAATAAACAACACAAGCGCCTATCACCTTATGACCCGGGGTGCTTACCTGTCACTCTGTTAAATGAATAATTTTTAATAAATAACACAAGCGCCTATCACCTTATGACATGAGGCGCTTACTAAAAACTCCGTTAAATGAATAATTTTTAAAATAACGCAAGCATCTATTACCTAATAAACCGAAGCGCCTACTGGCCACTCTGTTACATAAATAATTATTTAAATAAAACAAGCGCCTATCACCTTATGACCCAAGGCGCTTACTTGCAAGTCTGTTATAAGAACAATTATTATAATAACACAAGGGCCTATCACCTCATGACCTCGGGCGCTTACTGGCTACTCTTTTCAATTAATAGTTATTTTATAAATAACACAAGCGCCTATCACCTCATGACCTTGGGCGCTTACTGGCCACTCTGGTTAATTAATAATTTTTAATAACACAAGCGCCTATCACCTCATCAACTGGGGCGCTAACTGGCCACTCTGTTAAATGAATAAATTAAAATAAATAACGCAAGCGCCTATCAACTCATGACCTAAGGCGCTTACTTGCAAGTCTGTTATAAGAACAATTATTATAATAACACAAGCGCCTATCACCTCATGACCTTGGGCGCTTACTGGCTACTCTTTTAAATAAATAGTTATTTTATAAATAACACAAGCGCCTATCACCTTATGACCTAGAGCGCTTACTGGCCACTCTGTTAAATTAATTATTTTTCATAACACAAGTGCCTATCACCTCATCAACTAAAGCGCTTACTGTCCACTCCAATGAATAAATAGTTTTTAATAACTCAAGAGCCTATCACCTCATGAACCGGGGCGCTTACCTGCCACTCTGTTAAATGAATAATTTTTAAAATAACACAAGCACCTATTACCTAATAAACCGGAGCGCCTACTGGCCACTCTGTTACATAAATAATTATTTACATAAAACAAGCGCCTATCACCTCATGACCCAAGGCGCTTACTTGCAAGTCTGTTATAAGAACAATTATTATAATAACTCAAGCGCCTATCACCTCATGACCTTGGGTGCTTACTGGCCACTCTTTTAAATTAATAATAATTTTATAAATAAAACAAGCGCCCCGAACCTCATGACCCAGGGTGCTTACCTGCCACTCTGTTAAATAAATAATTATAAAAATATTACAAGCGCCTATCACCACATGACCTCGGGCGCTTACTGGCCACTCTTTTAAATAAATCTTTATTTTATAAATAACACAAGCACCTATCACCTCATGACCTGGAGAACTTACTAGCAACTCTTTTAAATGAATAATTATTTTATAAATAACACAAGCGCCTATAACCTCATGACCTTGAGAACTTACTGGCAACTCTTTTAAATAAATAATTATTTTATAAATAACACAAGCGCCTATAACCTCATGACCGATGGTGCTTACCTGCCACTCTGTCAAATAAATAATTTTTAATGAATAACACAAGCGCCTATCAACTCATGACCTAAGGCACGTACTGTCCACTCTTTTAAAAAAATTATTATTAACATAACACAAGCACCTATCACCTCATGACCTCAGGCGCTTACTGGCCACTCTTTTAAATAAATAGTTATTTTATAAATAACACAAGCTCCTATCACCTCATGACCTGGAGAACTTACTGGCAACTCTTTTAAATAAATAATTATTTTATAAATAACACAAGCGCCTATAACCTCATGACCCAGGGTGCTTACCTGCCACTCTGTCAAATAAATAATTTTTAATAAATAACACAAGCGCCTATTAACTCATGACCTAAGGCGCATACTGTCCACTCTTTTGAAAAAATTATTATTACCGTGACACAAGCACCTATCACCTCATGACCCAAGGCGCTTACTGGCCATTCTGTTAGATAAATAATTTTTAAAATAACACAGGCACCTATTACTTTATAACCCAGGGCGCTTACTGGCCACTCTGTTAAATAAATAACAGAAGCGCCTATCACCTTATGACCCAGGGCGCTTACTAGCCACTCTTTTAAATGAATAATTATCAATAAATAACACAAGCGCCTATCAGCGCATGACCTTGGGCCTTTACTGGCCACTCTTTTTATTAAATAATAATTTTATAAACAACACAAGCGCCTATCACCTTATGACCCAAGGCGCTTACTGGCCAGTCCGTTATATGAATAATTATTATAATAACACAAGCGCATATCACCTTATGACCCAGAGCGCTTACTGGCCACTCTGTTAAATTAATAATTTTTAATAACACAAGTGCCTATCACCTCATGACCCAGGGCGCTTACTGGCCATTCTTTTAAATAAATAATTATTATAAATAACACAAGCGCCTATCAGCGCATAACCTTGGGCGCTTACTGGCCACTCTTTTAAATAAATAATAATTTTATAGATAACACAAGCGCCTATCGCCTTATGACCTAGAGCGCTTACTGGCTACTCTGTTAAATGAATAATTTCTAAAATAACACAAGCACCTATTACCCAATGACCCGGAGCGCTTACTGGCCACCATGTTACATAAATAATTATTTAAATGAAACAAGCGCCTATTACCTCATGACCCAAGGCGCTTACTTGCAAGTCTATTATAAGAACAATTATTATAATAACACAAGCGCCTATCACTTCATGACCTCGGATGCTTACTTGCCACTCTTTTGAATAAATAATTATTTTATAAATAACACAAGCGCCTATCACCTCATGACCTCGGGCGCTTAGTGGCCACTCTTTTAAATAAATAATTACTTTATAAATTAAACAAGCACCTATAACCTCATGACCCAGGGTGCTTACCTGCCACTCTGTTAAATAAATCATTTTTAATAACACAAGCGCCTATCACCTCATTAACTAGGGCGCTTACTGTCCACTCTGTCGAATAAATAATTTTTAATGAATAACACAAGCGCCTATCAACTCATGACCTAAGGTGCGTACTGTCTACTCTTTCGAAAAAATAATTATTAACGTAACACAAGCACCTATCACCTCATGACCCAAGGCGCTTACTGGCCACTTTTTTAAATGAATAATTATTAATAAATAACACAAGCGCCTATCAGCGCATGATCTTGGGCGCTTACTGGCCACTCTTTCAATTGAATAATAATTTTATAAACAACACAAGCGCCTATCACCTTATGACCTAGGGCGCTCACTGGCCACTCTGTTAAATTGATAATTTTCAATAACGCAAGCGCCTACCACCTCATGACTCAAGGCGCTAACTGTAAACTCCGTTAAATGAATAATTATTAAAATAACGCAAGCACCTATTACTTGATGACCCGGAGCGCTTACTGGCCACTCTGTTACGTAAATAATCATTTAAATAAAACAAGCGCCTTTTACCACATGACCCGAGGTGCTTACTAGCCACTCCGTTAAATGAATAATTTTTAATTACACGAGCGCCTATCACCTCATGACTCGGGGCGCTTACTGGCCACTCTGTTTAATACATTAATATTAATAAATAACACAAGCGCCTGTCAGCGCATGACCTTGGGCGCTTACTGGCCACTCTTTAAATTAAATAATAATTTAATAAACAACACAAGCGCCTATCACCTTATGACCCAGGGCGCTTACTGGCCACTCGTTAAATTGATAATTCTTAATAACACAAGCGCCTATCACCTCATGACCCAGGGTGCCTACCTGTCACTCTGTTAAATTAATGATTTTTAATAAATAACACAAACGCCTATCACCTTATGACCCAGGGCGCTTACTGGCCACTCTGTTTAATTAATAATTGTTAATAACACAAGTACCTATCACTTGATGACCCGGAGCAGTTACTGGCCACTCTGTTACATAAATAATTATTTAAATAAAACAAGCGCCTTTCACCACATGACCCGAGGTGCTTACTGGCCACTTTGTTAAATGAATAATTTTTAATTACACGAGCGCCTATCACCTCATGACTCGGGGCGCTTACTGGCCACTCTTTAAATTAAATAATAATTCAATAAACAACACAAGCGCCTATCACCTTATGACCCAGGACGCTTACTGGCCACTCTGTTAATTCGATAATTTTTAATAACACAAGCGCCTATCACCTCACGACCCGGGGTGCTTACCTGTCACTCTGTTGAATTAATGATTTTTAATAAATAACACAAGCGCCTATCACCTTATGACCCAAGACTCTTACTGGCCAGTCTAATATATAAATAATTATTATAATAACACAAGTGCCTCTCACTTTATGACCCAGAGCACTTACTGGCCACTTTTTTAAATGAATAATTATTAATAAATAACACAAGCGCCTATCAGCGCATGACCTTGGGCGCTTACTGGCCACTCTTTTAATTAAATAATAAATTTATGAACATCACAAGTGCCTATCACCTTATGACCCAGAGCGCTTACTGGCCACTCTGTTAAACTGATAATTTTTAATAACACAAGCGCCTATCACCTCATGACCCGGGGCGCTTACTGGCCACTCTGTTAAATTAATAACAGAAGCGCCTATTACTTTATAACCCGGGGCGCTTACTGGCCACTCTTTTAAATAAATAATTATTATCAATAACACAAGCGCCTGTTAGCGCATAACCTTGGGCGCTTACTGTCCACTCTTTAAGATAAATAATAATTTTATAAATAACACAAGCGCCTATCACCTTATGACACAGGGCGCTTACTGGCCACTCTGTTAAATTAATAATTTTTGATAACACAAGCGCCTACCACCTCATGACCCCAGGCGCTTACCTGCCACTCTGTTTAATGAATGATTTTTAATAAATAACACAAGCGCCTATCACCTAATGACCCAAGGCGCTTACTGGCCTCTCTGTTATATAAATAATTATTATCATAACACAAGCGCCTATCATCACATGTCCCGATGCGCTTACTGGCTACTCCGTTAAATAAATAACTCAAGCGCCTATTCCCTTACTACCTGGAGCTCTTACTGGTCACTCTGTTAGAAAAATAATTGTTAATAACACAAGCGTCTATCATCTCATGACACGGGCCACTTACTGGCCACTCTGTTAAATAAATAATTTTAAAAATAACGCAAGCGCCTATCACCTTATGACCCGAGGAGCTTACTGGCCACTCCGTTAAATGAATAATTTTTAATCACACGAGCGCCTATCACCTCATGACTCAATGCGCTTACTGGCCACTCTGTTTGATGCATTTTTATTGATAAATAACACAAGCGCCTATTATCTTATGACCCGGGTCGCTTACTGGCCACTCTGTTAAATAAATAACACAAGCGCCTATCATCTCATGACCCGGGGCACTCACTGGCCACTCTTTTAAATAAATAATTATTTTATAAATAACACAAGCGCCTATCACCTTATGACCTCAAGTGCTTACTGTCCACTCTTTTAAATAGATAATTATTTTATATATAACACAAGCGCCTATCACCTCATGACCCAGGGCGCTTACTGGCCACTCTGTTGTATAAATAATTATTAAAATAACACAAGCGCCTATTACCTCATGACCACGGGCACTTACTGGCCACTCCGTTACATAAATATTTATAAAAATATTACAAGCGCCTATCATCTCATGACCTGAGGCGCTTACTGGCCACTATGTTAAATAAATAACACAAGCGCCTATCACCTTATGACCTGGAGCACTTACAGGCAACTCTTTTGAAAAAATAATTATTTTATAAATAACACAAGCACCTATATCCCATAACCCGGGGCGCTCACTGGCCCTTCTGTTGAATAATTTATTCTCAAAATAACACAAGCGCCTGTCATCATATGTCTCAGAAAGCTTACTGGCCACTTTTTTAAATAAATCATAATTTTATTAATACCACAAGCGCCTATCACCTTATGACCTAGGGCGCTTACTGGCCACTCCGTTAAATTAATTATTTTTAATAACACAAGCGCCTATCACCTCATTAACTAAAGCGCTTACTGGCCACTCTGATAAATTAATAGTTTTTAATAACTCAAGCCTCATCACCTTATGAACCGGGGCGCTTACCTGCCACTTTGTTAAATGAATAATTTGTAATAAATAACACAAGCGCCTATCACCTTATGACATGAGGCGCTTACTGGAAACTCCGTTAAATGAATAATTTTTAAAATACCGCAAGCACCTATTACCTAATGACCCGGAGCGCTTACTGGCCACTATGTTACATAAATAATTATTTAAATAAAACAAGCGCCTATCACCTTATGACCCAAGGCGCTTACTTGCAAGTCTGTTATAAGAACAATTATTATAATAACACAAGCGCCTATCACCTCATGACCTCGGGCGCTTACTTGCCCACTCTTTTGAATGAATAGTTATTTTATAAATAACACAAGCGCCTATCACCTCATGACCTAGAGAACTTACAGGCAACTTTTTTAAATAAATAATTATTTTATAAATAATACAAGCACCTATAACCTCATGACCCAGGGTGCTTACCTGCCAATCTGTTAAATAAATAATTTTTAAAAAATAACACAAGCGCCTTTTACCTTATGACCTCGGGCGCTTACTGGCCACACTTTCGAAAAAATTATTATTAAAATAACACAAGCGCCTATCACCTTATGACCCAGGTCACTTACTGGCCACTCTGTTAAATTAATTATTTTTAATAACACAAGCGCCTATCACTTTATTAACTGGGGCGCTTACTGGCCACTCTGTCAAGTAAATAATTTTTAATAAATAACACAATCGCCTATCAACTCATAACCTAAGGTGCGTTCTGTCCACTCTTTTGAAAAAATAATTAACATAACACAAGCACCTATCACCTCATGATTCAAAGCGCTTACTGGCCACTCTGTTAAATAAATAATTTTTAAAATAACACAGGCGCCTATCATCTTATGACCTGGGGCGCTTACTGGCCACTCTGTTAAACAAATAACAGCAGCACCTATCACCTTATGATTCAGGGCGCTTACTGGCCACTCTTTTAAATGAATAATTATTAATGAATAACACAAGCGCCTATCATCGCATGACCTTGGGCACTTACTGGCCACTCTTTTAATTAAATAATAATTTTATGAACAACACAAGCACCTATCACCTTATGACCTAGGGCACTTACTGGCCACTCTGTTAATTTGATAATTTTTAATAACACAAGCGCCTATTACCTCATGACCCAGGGCGCTTACTGGCCACTCTGTTATATAAATAATTATTTTAATAAAACAAGCGCCTTTAACCACATGACCCGAGGTGCTTACTGGCCACTCCGTTAAATGAATAATTTTTAATGAATAACACAAGCGCCTATCAGCGCATGACCTTGGGCACTTACTGGCCACTCTTTTAATTAAATAATAATTTTATGAACAACACAAGCGCCTATCACCTTATGACCTAAAGCGCTTACTGTCCACTCTGTTAAATTAATTATTTTTAATAACACAAGCGCCTATCACTTCATCAACTGAAGCGCTTACTGGCCACTCTGATAAATTAATAGTTTTTAATAACTCAAGCGCCTATCACCTCATGAACTGGGGCGCTTACCTGCCACTCTGTTAAATCAATAATTTTTAATCAATAACACAAGCGCCTATCATCTTATGACATGAGGCGCTTACTGGAAACTCCGTTAAATGAATAATTTTTAAAATAACGCTAGCACCTATTACCTAATGACCCGGAGCGCTTACTGGCCACTATGTTACATAAATAATTATTTAAATAAAACAAGCGCCTATCACCTCATGACCCAAGGTGCTTACTTGCAAGTCTGTTATAAGAACAATTATTATAATAACACAAGCGCCTATCACCTCATGACCTCGGGCGCTTACTTGCCACTCTTTTGAATAAATAATTATTTTATAAATAACACAAGCGCCTATAACCTCATGACCCTGAGTGCTTACCTGCCACGCTGTTAAATGAATAATTATAAAAATATTACAAGCGCCTATCACCACATGACCCGAGGCGCTTACTGGCCGCTTTGTTAAATAAATAACACAAGCGCCTATCACCTCATGACCTGAAGAACTTACTGGCAACTTTTTAAAATAAATAATTATTTTATAAATAACACAAGCGCCTATAACCTCATGACCCAGGGTGCCTACCTGCCACTCTGTTAAATAAATAATTTTTAATAAATAACACAAGCGCCTTTTACCTCATGACCTCGGGCGCTTACTGGCCACTATGTTAAATTAATTATTTTTAATAACACAAGCGCCTATCACCTCATTGACTGGGGCGCTTACTGGCCACTCTGTCAAATAAATAATTTTTAATGAATAACACAAGCGCCTATCAACTCATGACCTAAGGTGCGTACTGTCTACTCTTTTGAAAAAATAATTATTAACATAACACAAGCACCTACCACCTTATGACTCAAGGCGCTTAGTGTAAACTCCGTTACATGAATAAGTATTAAAATAACGCAAGCACCTATCACTTGATGACCCGGAGCGCTTACTGGCCACTCTGTTACATAAATAATTATTTAATAAAACAAGCGCCTTTCACCACATGACTCGAGGTGCTTACTGGCCACTCCGTTAAATGAATAATTTTTAATTACACAAGTGCCTATCACCTTATGACCCAGGGCGCTTACTGGCCACTCTTTTAATTAAATAATAATTTTATAAACAACACAAGCGCCTATCACCTTCTGACCCAGGGCGCTTACTGGCCACTCTGTTAAATTGATAATTTTTAATAACACAAGCGCCTATCATCTCTTGACCCGAGGCACTTACCTGCCACTCTGTTAAAATAATGATTTTCAATAAATAACACAAGCGCCTATCACCTTATGACCCAAGGCGCTTACTGGCCAGTCTGATATATGAATAATTATCATCATAACACAAGCGCCTATCACCTTATGACCCAGGGCGCTAACTGGCCACTCTTTTTAATAAATAATTATTTTATAAATAAAACAAGCGCCTATAACCTCATGACCCTAAGTGCTTACCTGCCACGCAGTTAAATGAATAATTATAAAAATATTACAAGCGCCTATCACCACATGATCCGAGGCGCTTACTGGCCGCTTTGTTAAATAAATAACACAAGCGCCTTTTACCTTATGACCTCGGGCGCTTACTGGCCACACTTTCGAAAAAATTATTATTAAAATAACACAAGCGCCTATCACCTTATGACCCAGGTCACTTACTGGCCACTCTGTTAAATTAATTATTTTTAATAACACAAGCGCCTATCACTTTATTAACTGGGGCGCTTACTGGCCACTCTGTCAAGTAAATAATTTTTAATAAATAACACAAGCGCCTATCAACTCATAACCTAAGGTGCGTTCTGTCCACTCTTTTGAAAAAATAATTAACATAACACAAGCACCTATCACCTCATAATTCAAAGCGCTTACTGGCCACTCTGTTAAATAAATAATTTTTAAAATAACACAGGCGCCTATCATCTTATGACCTGGGGCGCTTGCTGGCCACTCTGTTAAACAAATAACAGCAGCACCTATCACCTTATGATTCAGGGCGCTTACTGGCCACTCTTTTAAATGAATAATTATTAATGAATAACACAAGCGCCTATCAGCGCATGACCTTGGGCACTTACTGGCCACTCTTTTAATTAAATAATAATTTTATGAACAACACAAGCACCTATCACCTTATGACCTAGGGCACTTACTGGCCACTCTGTTAATTTGATAATTTTTAATAACACAAGCGCCTATTACCTCATGACCCAGGGCGCTTACTGGCCACTCTGTTATATGAATAATTATTTTAATAAAACAAGCGCCTTTAACCACATGACCCGAGGTGCTTACTGGCCACTCCGTTAAATAAATAATTTTTAATGAATAACACAAGCGCCTATCAGCGCATGACCTTGGGCACTTACTGGCCACTCTTTTAATTAAATAATAATTTTATGAACAACACAAGCGCCTATCACCTTATGACCTAAAGCGCTTACTGTCCACTCTGTTAAATTAATTATTTTTAATAACACAAGCGCCTATCACTTCATCAACTGAAGCGCTTACTGGCCACTCTGATAAATTAATAGTTTTTAATAACTCAAGCGCCTATCACCTCATGAACTGGGGCGCTTACCTGCCACTCTGTTAAATCAATAATTTTTAATCAATAACACAAGCGCCTATCATCTTATGACATGAGGCGCTTACTGGAAACTCCGTTAAATGAATAATTTTTAAAATAACGCTAGCACCTATTACCTAATGACCCGGAGCGCTTACTGGCCACTATGTTACATAAATAATTATTTAAATAAAACAAGCGCCTATCACCTCATGACCCAAGGTGCTTACTTGCAAGTCTGTTATAAGAACAATTATTATAATAACACAAGCGCCTATCACCTCATGACCTCGGGCGCTTACTTGCCACTCTTTTGAATAAATAATTATTTTATAAATAACACAAGCGCCTATAACCTCATGACCCTGAGTGCTTACCTGCCACGCTGTTAAATGAATAATTATAAAAATATTACAAGCGCCTATCACCACATGACCCGAGGCGCTTACTGGCCGCTTTGTTAAATAAATAACACAAGCGCCTATCACCTCATGACCTGAAGAACTTACTGGCAACTTTTTAAAATAAATAATTATTTTATAAATAACACAAGCGCCTATAACCTCATGACCCAGGGTGCCTACCTGCCACTCTGTTAAATAAATAATTTTTAATAAATAACACAAGCGCCTTTTACCTCATGACCTCGGGCGCTTACTGGCCACTATGTTAAATTAATTATTTTTAATAACACAAGCGCCTATCACCTCATTAACTGGGGCGCTTACTGGCCACTCTGTCAAATAAATAATTTTTAATGAATAACACAAGCGCCTATCAACTCATGACCTAAGGTGCGTACTGTCTACTCTTTTGAAAAAATAATTATTAACATAACACAAGCACCTACCACCTTATGACTCAAGGCGCTTAGTGTAAACTCCGTTACATGAATAATTATTAAAATAACGCAAGCACCTATCACTTGATGACCCGGAGCGCTTACTGGCCACTCTGTTACATAAATAATTATTTAATAAAACAAGCGCCTTTCACCACATGACTCGAGGTGCTTACTGGCCACTCCGTTAAATGAATAATTTTTAATTACACAAGTGCCTATCACCTTATGACCCAGGGCGCTTACTGGCCACTCTTTTAATTAAATAATAATTTTATAAACAACACAAGCGCCTATCACCTTCTGACCCAGGGCGCTTACTGGCCACTCTGTTAAATTGATAATTTTTAATAACACAAGCGCCTATCATCTCTTGACCCGAGGCACTTACCTGCCACTCTGTTAAAATAATGATTTTCAATAAATAACACAAGCGCCTATCACCTTATGACCCAAGGCGCTTACTGGCCAGTCTGATATATGAATAATTATTATCATAACACAAGCGCCTATCACCTTATGACCCAGGGCGCTAACTGGCCACTCTTTTTAATAAATAATTATTTTATAAATAAAACAAGCGCCTATAACCTCATGACCCTAAGTGCTTACCTGCCACGCTGTTAAATGAATAATTATAAAAATATTACAAGCGCCTATCACCACATGATCCGAGGCGCTTACTGGCCGCTTTGTTAAATAAATAACACAAGCGCCTATTACCTCATGACCTGGAGAAC
The DNA here is from genome assembly GCF_036245765.1 of Copidosoma floridanum. Taxonomy (NCBI): domain Eukaryota; kingdom Metazoa; phylum Arthropoda; class Insecta; order Hymenoptera; family Encyrtidae; genus Copidosoma; species Copidosoma floridanum. Next base: position 35,810,150 of record NW_028321897.1, on the reverse strand, counting down.
TTACTGGCAACTTTTTAAAATAAATAATTATTTTATAAATAACACAAGCGCCTATAACCTCATGACCCAGGGTGCTTACCTGCCACTCTGTTAAATAAATAATTTTTAATAAATTACACAAGCGCCTATCACCTTATGACCCAGGGCACTTACTAGCCACTATGTTAAATTAATTATTTTTAGTAACAAAAGCGCCTATCACCTCATTAACTGGGGCGCTTACTGGCCACTCTGTCAAATAAATAATTTTTAATGAATAACACAAGCGCCTATCAACTCATGACCTAAGGTGCGTACTGTCCACTCTTTTGAAAAAATAATTATTAACATAACACAAGCACCAATCACGTCATGATTCAAAGCGCTTACTGGCCACTCTGTTAAATAAATTATTTTTAAAATAACACAGGCGCCTATCAGCTTATGACCCGGGGCGCTTACTGGCCACTCTGTTAATTAAATAACAGAATCGCCTATTACCTCATGACCCAGGGCGCTTACTGGCCACTCCGTTACATAAATATTTATAAAAATATTACAAGCGCCCATTACCACATGACCCGAGGCGCTTACTGGCAACTATGTTAAATAAATAACACAAGCGCCTATTACCTTATGACCTTGAGCACTTACAGAAAAGTCTTTAAAAAAAATAATTATTTTATAAATAACACAATCACCTATAACCCATAACCCGGGGCGCTTACTGGCCCTTCTGTTGAATAATTTATTCTTAAAATAACACAAGCGCCTATCATCACATGTCCTGGGGCGCTTACTGGCCACTTCGTTAAATAAATAACTCAAGCGCCTATTCCTTTATTACCTGGAGCTCTTACTTGTCACTCTGTTGAATAAATAATTTTTGATCACACAAGCGTCTATCATCTCATGACATGGGGGACTTACTGGCCACTCTGTTAAATAAATAATTATAAAAATAACGCAAGCGCCTATCACCTTATGACTCGGGGCGCTTACTGGCCACTCTGTTAAATGAATAATTTTCAAATAACACAAGCGCCTACCACCTTATGACTCAAGGCGCTTACTGTGAGCTCCGTTAAATGAATAATTATTAAAATAACGCAAGCACCTATCACTTGATGACCCGGAGCGCTAACTGGCCACTCTGTTACATAAATAATTATTTAAATAAAACAAGCGCCTTTCACCACATGACCCGAGGTGCTTACTGGCCACTCCGTTAAATGAATAATTTTTAATTACACGAGTGCCTATCACCTTATGACCCAGGGCGCTTACTGGCCACTCTTTTAAATAAATAATTATTAATAAATAACACAAGCGCCTATCAGCGCATGACCTTGGGCGCTTACTGGCCACTCTTTTAATTAAATAATAATTTTATAAACAACACAAGCGCCTATCACCTTATGACCCAGGGCGCTTACTGGCCACTCTGTTAAATTGATAATTTTCAATAACACAAGCCCCTATCACCTCATGACCCGAGGCACTTACCTGCCACTCTGTTAAAATAATGATTTTTAATAAATAACACAAGCGCCTATCACCTTATGACTCAAGGCGCTTACTGGCGAGTCTGATATATAAATAATTATTATAATAACACAAGCGCCTATCACCTTATGACTCAGGGCGCTTACTGGCCCTTTTGTTGAATAATTAATTCTTAAAGTAACACAACCGCCTATTACCGCATGACCTTGGGCGCTTACTGGCCACTTTTTAAATTGAATAATTGATAAAATGAAACAAGCGCCTATCACCTTATGACCAAGGGTGCTGATTCACGGCTTTGTTAAATAGATAATTTTTATTAACTCAAGCGCCTATCTCCTTATGACTAGGGCGCTTACTGGCTACTCTGTTAAATAAATAATTTTCAATGAATAACACAAGCGCCTATCACCTTATAACCCGGGGCGCTTACTGGCCACTCTGTTAAATAAATAACAGAAGCGCCTATCACCTTATGACCAAGAGCGCTCACTGGCCACTCTTTTAAATGAATAATCATTAATGAATAACACAAGCGCCTATCAGCGCATGACCTTAGGCGCTTACTGGCCACTCTTTTAATTAAATAATAATTTTATAAACAACACACGCGCCTATCACCTTATGACCTCGGGCGCTTACTGGCCACTCTGTTAAATTGATAATTTTCAATAACACAAGCGCCTATTACCTCATGACCTAGGGCGCTTACTGGCCACTTTGTTACATAAATAAATATTTAAATAAAACAAGCGCCTTTTACCTTATGACCCGAGATGCTTACTGGCCACTCCGTTAAATGAATAATTTTCAATTACACGAGCGCCTATCACCTTATGACTCGGGGCGCTTACTGGCCACTCTTTTAAATAAATAATTATTATAAATAACACAAGCGCCTATCAGCGCATAACCTCGGGCACTTACTGGCCACTCTTTTAAATAAATAATAATTTTATAAATAACACAAGCGCCTATCACCTTATGACCTAGGGCGCTTACTGGCCACTCTGTTAAATTAATTATTTTTAATAACACAAGCGCCTATCATCTTATTAACTGGGGCGCTTACTGGCCACTCCGTCAAATAAATAATTTTTAATGAATAACACAAGCGCCCATCACCTTATAACCCGGGGGGCTTACTGGCCACTCTGTTAAATAAATAACAGACGCGCCTATCACCTTATGACCAAGGGCGCTTACTGGCCACTCTTTTAAATGAATAATTATTAATGAATAACACAAGCGCCTATCAGCACATGACCTTGGGCGCTTACTGGCCACTCTTTTAATTAAATAATAATTTTATAAACAACACAAGCGCCTATCACCTTATGACCTAGGGCGCTTACTGGCCACTCTGTTAAATTGATAATTTTTAATAACACAAGCGCCTATTACCTCATGACCCAGGGCGCTTACTGGCCACTTTGTTACATAAATAAATATATAAATAAAACAAGCGCCTTTTACCACATGACCCAAGATGCTTACTGGCCACTCCGTTAAATGAATAATTTTCAATTACACGAGCGCCTATCACCTCATGACTCGGGGTGCTTACTGGCCACTCTTTTAAATAAATAATTATTATAAATAACACAAGCGCCTATCAGCGCATAACCTTGGGCGCTTACTGGCGACTCTCTTAAATGAATAATAATTTTATAAATAACACGAGCGCCTATCACCTTATGACCTAGGGCGCTTACTGGCCACTCTGTTAAATGAATAATGATTAATAAATAACACCAGCGCCTATCACCTTATGACATGAGGCGCTTACTGGAAACTCCGTTAAATGAATAATTTTTAAAATAACGCAAGCACCTATTACCAAATGACCCGAAGCACTTACTGGCCACTATGTTACATAAATAATTATTTATATAAAACAAGCGCCTATCACCTCATGACAGAAGGCGCTTACTTGCAAGTCTGTTATAAGAACAATTATTATAATAACACAAGCCCCTATCACCTCATGACCTCGGGCGCTTACTTGCCACTCTTTTGAATAAATATATATTTTATAAATAACACAAGCGCCTATCATCTCATGACTTCGGGCGCTTACTGGCCAATCTTTTTAATGAATAATTATTCTATAAATAAAATAAGCGCCTATAACCTCATGACCCAGAGTGCTTACCTGCCACTCTGTTAAATAAATAATTATAAAAATATTACAAGCGCCTATCACCACATGACCCGAGGCGCTTACTGGCCGCTTTGTTAAATAAATAACACAAGCGCCTATCACCTCATGACCTGGAAAACTTACTGGCAACTTTTTTAAATAAATAATTATTTTATAAATAACACAAGCACCTATAACCTCATGACCCAGGGTGCTTACCTGCCACTCTGTTAAATATATAATTTTTAATAAATAACACAAGCGCCTTTTACCTTATGACCTCGGGCGCTTACTGGCCACTCTTTCAAAAAAATTATTATTAAAATAACACAAGTGCCTATCACCTCATTAACTGGGGCGCTTACTGGCCACTCTGTCAAATAAATAATTTTTAATGAATAACACAAGCGCCTATCAACTTATGACCTAAGGTGCGTACTGTCAACTCTATTGAAAAAATAATTATTAACATAACACAAGCACCTATCACCTCATGATTCGAAGCGCTTACTGGCCACTTTGTTAAATAAATAACAGAATCGCCTATTACCTCATGACCCAGGGCGCTTACTGGCCACTCCGTTACATAAATATTTATAAAAATATTACAAGCGCCCATTACCACATGACCCGAGGCGCTTACTGGCAACTATGTTAAATAAATAACACAAGCGCCTATTACCTTATGACCTTGAGCACTTACAGAAAAGTCTTTAAAAAAAATAATTATTTTATAAATAACACAATCACCTATAACCCATAACCCGGGGCGCTTACTGGCCCTTCTGTTGAATAATTTATTCTTAAAATAACACAAGCGCCTATCATCACATGTCCTGGGGCGCTTACTGGCCACTCCGTTAAATAAATAACTTAAGCGCCTATTCCTTTATTACCTGGAGCTCTTACTTGTCACTCTGTTGAATAAATAATTTTTGATCACACAAGCGTCTATCATCTCATGACACGGGGGACTTACTGGCCACTCTGTTAAATAAATAATTATAAAAATAACGCAAGCGCCTATCACCTTATGACTCGGGGCGCTTACTGGCCACTCTGTTAAATGAATAATTTTCAAATAACACAAGCGCCTACCACCTTATGACTCAAGGCGCTTACTGTGAGCTCCGTTAAATGAATAATTATTAAAATAACGCAAGCACCTATCACTTGATGACCCGGAGCGCTTACTGGCCACTCTGTTACATAAATAATTATTTAAATAAAACAAGCGCCTTTCACCACATGACCCGAGGTGCTTACTGGCCACTCCGTTAAATGAATAATTTTTAATTACACGAGTGCCTATCACCTTATGACCCAGGGCGCTTACTGGCCACTCTTTTAAATGAATAATTATTAAAAAATAACACAAGCGCCTATCAGCGCATGACCTTGGGCGCTTACTGGCCACTCTTTTAATTAAATAATAATTTTATAAACAACACCAGCGCCTATCACCTTATGACCCAGGGCGCTTACTGGCCACTCTGTTAAATTGATAATTTTCAATAACACAAGCGCCTATCACCTCATGACCCTAGGCACTTACCTGCCACTCTGTTAAAATAATGATTTTTAATAAATAACACCAGCGCCTATCACCTTATGACTCAAGGCGCTTACTGGCGAGTCTGATATATGAATAATTATTATAATAACACAAGCGCCTATCACCTTATGACCCAGGGCGCTTACTGGCCCTTTTGTTGAATAATCAATTCTTAAAGTAACACAACCGCCTATTACCGCATGACCTTGGGCGCTTACTGGCCACTTTTTAAATTGAATAATTGATAAAATGAAACAAGCGCCTATCACCTTATGACCAAGGGCTCTGACTCACGGCTTTGTTAAATAGATAATTTTTATTAACTCAAGCGCCTATCTCCTTATGACTAGGGCGCTTACTGGCTACTCTGTTAAATAAATAATTTTCAATGAATAACACGAGCGCCTATCACCTTATGACTCGGGGCGCTTACTGGACACTCTTTTAAATAAATAATTATTATAAATAACACAAGCGCCTATCAGCGCATAACCTTGGGCGCTTACTGGCCACTCTTTTAAATAAATAATAATTTTATAAATAACACAAGCGCCTATCACCTTATGACCTAGGGCGCTTACTGGCCACTCTGTTAAATTAATTATTTTTAATAACACAAGCGCCTATCATCTTATTAACTGGGGCGCTTACTGGCCACTCTGTCAAATAAATAATTTTTAATGAATAACACAAGCGCCCATCACCTTATAACCCGGGGCGCTTACTGGCCACTCTGTTAAATAAATAACAGACGCGCCTATCACCTTATGACCAAGGGCGCTTACTGGCCACTCTTTTAAATGAATAATTATTAATGAATAACACAAGCGCCTATCAGCACATGACCTTGGGCGCTTACTGGCCACTCTTTTAATTAAATAATAATTTTATAAACAACACAAGCGCCTATCACCTTATGACCTAGGGCGCTTACTGGCCACTCTGTTAAATTGATAATTTTTAATAACACAAGCGCCTATTACCTCATGACCCAGGGCGCTCACTGGCCACTTTGTTACATAAATAAATATATAAATAAAACAAGCGCCTTTTACCACATGACCCGAGATGCTTACTGGCCACTCCGTTAAATGAATAATTTTCAATTACACGAGCGCCTATCACCTCATGACTCGGGGCGCTTACTGGCCACTCTTTTAAATAAATTATTATTATAAATAACACAAGCGCCTATCAGCGCATAACCTTGGGCGCTTACTGGCGACTCTCTTAAATGAATAATAATTTTATAAATAACACGAGCGCCTATCACCTTATGACCTAGGGCGCTTACTGGCCACTCTGTTAAATGAATAATGATTAATAAATAACACCAGCGCCTATCACCTTATGACATGAGGCGCTTACTGGAAACTCCGTTAAATGAATAATTTTTAAAATAACGCAAGCACCTATTACCAAATGACCCGAAGCGCTTACTGGCCACTATGTTACATAAATAATTATTTATATAAAACAAGCGCCTATCACCTCATGACAGAAGGCGCTTACTTGCAAGTCTGTTATAAGAACAATTATTATAATAACACAAGCCCCTATCACCTCATGACCTCGGGCGCTTACTTGCCACTCTTTTGAATAAATATATATTTTATAAATAACACAAGCGCCTATCATCTCATGACTTCGGGCGCTTACTGGCCAATCTTTTTAATGAATAATTATTCTATAAATAAAATAAGCGCCTATAACCTCATGACCCAGAGTGCTTACCTGCCACTCTGTTAAATAAATAATTATAAAAATATTACAAGCGCCTATCACCACATGACCCGAGGCGCTTACTGGCCGCTTTGTTAAATAAATAACACAAGCGCCTATCCCCTTATGACCTGGAAAACTTACTGGCAACTTTTTTAAATAAATAATTATTTTATAAATAACACAAGCACCTATAACCTCATGACCCAGGGTGCTTACCTGCCACTCTGTTAAATATATAATTTTTAATAAATAACACAAGCGCCTTTTACCTTATGACCTCGGGCGCTTACTGGCCACTCTTTCAAAAAAATTATTATTAAAATAACACAAGTGCCTATCACCTCAGTAACTGGGGCGCTTACTGGCCACTCTGTCAAATAAATAATTTTTAATGAATAACACAAGCGCCTATCAACTTATGACCTAAGGTGCGTACTGTCAACTCTATTGAAAAAATAATTATTAACATAACACAAGCACCTATCACCTCATGATTCGAAGCGCTTACTGGCCACTCTGTTAAATAAATAATTTTTAAAATAACACAGGCGTCTATCACCTTATGACCCGAAGCGCTCACTGGCCACTCTGTTAAATAAATAACAGAAGCGCCTATCACCTTATGACCCAGGGCGTTACTGGCCACTCTTTTAAATGAATAATTATTAATAAATAACACAAGCGCCTATCAGCGCATGACCTTGGGCGCTTACTGGCCACTCTTTTAATTAAATAATTATTTTATATACACAACAAGCGCCTATCACCTTATGACCTAGGACGCTTACTGGCCACTCTGTTAAATTAATAATTTTTAATAACACGAGCGCCTATTACCTCATGACCCAGGGCGCTTACTGGCCACTTTGTTACATAAATATTTATAAAAATATTACAAGCGCCTATCACCACATGACCCGAGGCACTTACTGGCCACTTTGTCAAATAAATAACAAAAGCGCTTATCACCTTATGACCTGGAGCACTTACAGGCAACTCTTTTGGAAAAATAATTATTTTATAAATAACACAAGCACCTATAACCCATAACCCGGGGCGCTTACTGGCCCTTCTGTTGAATAATTTATTCTTAAAATAACACAAGCGCCTATCATCACATGTCCCGGGGCGCTTACTGGCCACTCCGTTAAATAAATAACTCAAGCGCCTATTCCCTAATTACCTGGAGCTCTCACTGGCCACTCTGTTAAAAAAATAACAGAAGCGCCTACCACCTCATGACTCAAGGCGCTTACTGTAAACTCCGTTAAATGCATAATTATTAAAATAACGCAAGCACCTATCACTTGATGACCCGGAGCGCTTACTGGTCACTCTGTTACATAAATAATTATTTAAATAAAACAAGCGCCTTACACCACATGACCCGAGGTGCTTACTGGCCACTCCATTAAATAAATAATTTTTAGTTACACGAGCGCCTATCACCTCATGACTCGGGGCGCTTACTGGCCACTTTTTTAATACATTATTATTAATAAATAACACAAGCGCCTATTAGCGCATGACCTAGGGCGCTTACTGGCCACTCTGATAAATTATTAGTTTTTAATTACTCAAGCGCCTATAACCTCATGAACCGGGGCACTTACCTGCCACTCTGTTGAATAAATAATTATTAATAAATAACACAAGCGCCTATCATCTTATGACATGAGGTGCTTACTGGAAACTCCGTTAAATGAATAATTTTTAAAATAACGCAAGCACCTATTACCTAATAACCCAGAGCGCTTACTGTCCACTATGTTACATAAATAATTATTTAAATAAAACAAGCGCCTATCACCTCATGACCCAAGGCGCTCACTTGCCACTCTTTTGAATAAATAATTATTCCATAAATAACACAAGCGCCTATCACCTCATGACCTCGGGAGCTTACTGGCCACTCTTTTTAATGAATAATTATTTTATAAATAAAAAAAGCGCCTGTAACCCCATGACCCAGAGTGCTAACCTGCCACTCTGTTAAATGAATAATTATAAAAATATTACAAGCGCCTATCACCACATGACCCGAGGCGCTTACTGGCCGCTTTGTTAAATAAATAACACAAGCGCCTATCACCTCATGACCTGGAAAACTTACTGGCAACTTTTTTAAATAAATAATTATTTTATAAATAACACAAGCGCCTATAACCTCATGACCCAGGGTGCTCACCTGCCACTTTGTTAAATAAATAATTTTTAATAAATAACATAAGCGCCTTTTACCTTATGACCTCGGGCGCTTACTGGCCACTCTTTTAAAAAAATTATTATTAAAATAACACAAGCGCCTATCACCTTTCGACCCAGGGCACTTACTGGCCACTCTGTTGAATTAATTATTTTTAATAACACAAGCGCCTATCACCTTATTAACTGGGGCGCTTACTGGCCACTCTGTCAAATAAATAATTTTTAATGAATAACACAAGTGCCTATCAACTCATGACCTAAGGTGCGTACTGTCCACTCTCTTGGAAAAATAATTATTAACATAACACAAGCACCTATTACCTCATGTTCCGAAGGGCTTACTGATCACTCTGTTAAATAAATAATTTTTAAAATAACACAGGCGCCTATCATCTTATGACCCGGGTCGCTTACTAAACACTCTGTTAAATAAATAACAGAAGCACCTATCACCTTATGACCCAGGGCGCTTACTGGCCACTCTTTTAATATAATAATCATTAATAAATAACACAAGCGCCTATCAGCGCATGACCTTGGGCGCTTACTAGCCACTCTTTTAATTAAATAATTATTTTATAAACAACACAAGCGCCTATCACCTTATGACCTAGGGCGCTTACTGGTCACTCTGTTAAATTGATAATTTTCAATAACACAAGCGCCTATTACCTCATGACCCAGGGCTCTCACTGGCCACTTTGTTAAATAAATAACACAAGCGCCTATTACCGCATGACCTTGGGCACTTACTGGCCACTTTTTAAAATGAATAATTAATAAAATGGAACAAGCGCCTATCACCTTATGACCAAGGGCGCTGACTCACCACTTTGTTAAATTGATAATTTTTAGTAACTCAAGCGCCTATCTCCTTATGACTAGGGCGCTTACTGGCCACTCTGTTAAATAAATAATTTTTAATAAATAACACAAGTGCCTATCACCTCATGACCTCGGGCACTTACTGGCCACTCTTTCAAAAAAATAATTATTAAAATAACACAAGCCCCTATTACCTTATGACCCAGGGCGCTTACTGGCCACTCTGTTAAATGAATATCAGAAGCGCCTATTACCTTATAACCCGGGGCGCTTACTGGCCACTTTTTTAAATAAATAATTATTATAAATAACACAAGCGCCTATCAGCGCATAACCTTGGGCGCTTACTAGCCACTCTTTTAAATAAATAATAATTTTATAAATAACACAAGCGCCTATCACCTTATGACCCAGGGCGCTTACTGGCCACTCTGTTAAATTAATAATTTTGAATGAATAACGCAAGCGCCTATTAACTCATGATTTAAGGCGCGTACTGGCCACTCTCTTAAAAGAATATTTATTAAAATAACACAAGCACCTATCAACTCATGACCTGGGGCGCTTACTGGGGACTCTGTTAAATTAATAATTTTTCAAATAACACAGGCGCCTATCACCTTATGACCCGGGGCGCTTAGTGGCCACTCTGTTAAATAAATAACAGAAGCGCCTATTACTTTATAACCTGGGGCGCTTACTGGCCACACTTTTAAATAAATAATTATTATAAACAACACAAGCGCCTATCAGCGCATAACCTTGGACGCTTACTATCCACTCTTTTAAATAAATAATAATTTTATAAATAACACAAGCGCCTATCACCTTATGACCCAGGGCGCTTACTGGCCACTCTAATAAATTAATAATTTTTAATAACACAAGCGCCTACCACCTCATGACCCCAGGCGCTTACCTGCCACTCTAATAAATTAATAAATTTTAATAACACAAGCACCTATCACCTAATGACCCAAGGCGCTTACTGGCTAGTCTGTTATATGAATAATTATTATAATAACACAAGCGCCTATCATCGCATGTCCCGGGGCGCTTACTGGCTACTCCGTTAAATAAATAACTTAAGCGCCTATTCCCTTATTACCTGGAGCTCTTACTGGTCACTCTGTTAGAAAAATAATTTTGAATAACACAAGCGTCTATCATCTCATGACACGGGGCACTTACTGGCCACTCTGTTAAATGAATAATTATCAAAATAACGCAAGTGCCTATCACCTTATGACCCGAGGCGCTTACTGGCTGTTTACGAGGGAAGGGGTTTTATGCTGCTCCCAATCCAGTTCAGTCGTGTTGAGGTGGAAGTGGTTTACGGCGGAAAATAAATATAACGCAAATGTGCAATAAAAACATTTACAATATATTTACAGTGCTTAAATTATGAAAATGTGCTCAAGTGAAGGCAAGCGGAGAGAAGCTTTCTTTGCCGCCGCGGCGCGCTAACTAACATACTATGCTCGCAGAGCAATATTTATAGAGACAAAAGTTAAAGTAGAAATTCTAGTACATTGATAAATAAAGGTACAAGAGTAAAGGTAAAACGGTCTCTTGGGCATTGCAAATGTACGCGATGATAAAGGCGTATGATCGGAAAATTACTTTAAATTTAATACAAGAATAAAAAACGTGACGCAATTTGAATTTAGAAAAGGTTTGTCGGCAAATATTCAGGTACAAAACTGAACATACCGCCCGCCATACTACGGTTCGGGGTAAACGGAGTATTAACGATTAGCACTGCACTTATGTAAAACAAACTTAGAGTCTGTATTTTGAAATCAATAATGTAATGGACCGGAAAGCGTCCAGCCGAATATGGTGCGCTGGGCCATGGGGTCCCAGGTAGTCTGATGCGTAAGCCCTCTTGAAGAACTCGTGGAAGCACATCAGCTCCTAGCAGCAACTCAATTTTCGTCAGATCGGCTCGAAAGTCGTCTGCAAGCTCCAAACCCTGTAGATACTTCCAGTCGCCTGGAAGCTTGAAGTTTCCTGACCTGTAGCTGGAGATGAGCGAGAGCACTAGAGCTTTGCACGTGATCTTTCCGTCGCTAACCATGGAGGCGAGAGTAAGGTAAGTTTTTACATGAACTCGCGGAGTCTTGATGCCACCGATACCAATGACCTCCATACTGGCCTCTTCATATTTCTGGCGAAGTTTACTTAGCAGGCTTTTTGCAACAAAGGATCGCTGAGAGCAGTTGTTGAGCATGGCACGAGCGATGAGTGTGCGTCCGTCCGGGCCTTGAATTCGGACGAGCGCAGTAGGCAACAGCGTAGTGTTTGAAGAGTCTGGCGATGCCATCCACTGACAGGATACGCGACTCCCTTTCGTGAGTGTAGCAGGCCGTTTAGAAGATGCAAGATGCACTGTGGTGGCAGGATTCTCGTGCAGCAGCGTATGGTGATGCCCGTTGCAAGTTAGGCATCGTTTGCTTGATTTGCAGCTTGCGAGTTTGTGAGCACCAAGGCAATTATAGCACACGTTCTTGGCCTCAACAAACTGTTTGCGTTCGTGTGGCGATTTTGCTTTGAAATCGGCACAGCGTAGTAAGAAATGCTCACCTTGGCAAAAGCGGCATTTCTCCGTAAAGGCGGCATATGCGTGCGAAGTAGAAGACGCCGTCTTGTCCTTCTTCCGTGTTGCCTTCTCTGTAGAAGACGCGACGATCTCGAGCATCGAGATGCGTTGTTTAATGAAACGCACGAGCGTTTCAAGTGCAGGAGGCTCGTGGGTACTACTAAGCGATGACTCCCATTCTCGGAAAATTCGAGCGTCGAGTTTCCGAGCTGTAACAGCGACCACCAAGTCATCCCACTGGTCCGTCGGACGCTTAAGCTGTTTAAGTGCAGCCAAGGCATTTACAGTGCCACTGAGCAATGCCATGAGTTCGAGCGGCGATTCGTTGCTTACAGCCGGCGCGGCTAGCAAATCGCGAGTTAGCGCGGCAACCAAGAGCCGCTTGTTTGCATAATGATCCTCCAACCTTTTCCATGCAGCCTCGAAGTTGGCGTCGATTACCTAGATCGTCCTCAACAATTCAGCCGCCTCGCCTTGCACATGCGTCTTGAGGTGCTGAAGCTTCTCGACGTTGGAAAGTCGAGAATTGTTGACTATGATCGCAGAGAACAGATCCTTAAACTCGAGCCAGTCGTTGAAATGTCCGAAAAATGTGGGCACAGCAATGGACGGCAGGATGCGAGAGTTAACTGGTGGAACAGGAGCTGGGTCTGATGCGGGCGATGCAGGAAGTTTTCCGAGCTGTTCAGCCAAATTAGCTGCCGAATCGAGGTAAGCTTCTTCGGCGATTTCGTAGCTGTTTTCATCGAAATAGCCGATGTCCTCAGTATCGTCTGGAGCAATGTTGAGAATCCTGAGAAGAGTGTCCTTGAAGTCATGCCAGTTTATTCGTAGTTGCTGTATACGGCTCTCGATGATTGCACGAGTGAACTTATCCTTGCCGCGCTTCTTGAGGTTTTCGTAAGCATTGCTAATGCTTTTGTACAACTCCTGTTGACGCTTAAGTAAAATTTTGAGTTCCTTGACGTCTGCCATGACGCAGTCGATGTCGCGATGAAGCGCTTGATAATAGGGCTGAGTGTTGGCAGCTAACGACCGCCCGCCTTGGCAAATTCAAGCACGGAGAGCATGCACACACTCTGATTCCTTAAATGACACACTACTGCAGCTTCGCGAAAGCGCGTTCACCTACACGACATCAAATGGTCAAGGCAAAATTCAAGGCTTCACTGAGCACTAGCACATATCCACTCCTGCACTGACCGTCAGTCCCTGGAACCACGCTCTGCTACCAAAAATGTTCACGAGGGAAGGGGTTTTATGCTGCTCCCAATCCAGTTCAGTCGTGTAGAGGTGGAAGTGGTTTACGGCAAAAATTAAATATAACGCAAATGTGCAATAAAAATATTTACAATATATTTACAGTGCTTGAATTATAAAAATGTGCTCAAGTAAAGGCAAGCGGAGAGAAGCTTTTTCTGCCGCCGCGGCGCGCTAACTAACATACTATGCTTGCAGAGCAATATTTATAGAGACAAAAGTTAAAGTAAAAATTTTAGTACATTGATAAATAAAGGTACAAGAGTAAAGGTAAAACGGTCTCTTGAGGATTGCAAATGTACGCGATGATAAAGGCGTGTGATCGGAAAATTACTTCAGCTTTAATACAAGAATAACAAACGTGACGCACTTTGAATTTAGGAAAGGTTTGTCGGCAAATATTCAGGTACAAAACTAAACACTGGCCATTCCGTTAAATAAATAATTTTCAATTACACGAGCGCCTATCACCTCATGACTCAATGCGCTTACTGGCCACTCTGTTTAATACATTATTATTAATAAATAACACAAGCGCCTATCATCTTATGACCCGGGTCGCTTACTGGCCACTCTGTTAAATGAATAACACAAGCACCTATCACCTCATGACCTGGGGCACTTACTGGCCACTCTTTTAAATAAATAATAATTTTATAGATAACACAAGCGCCTATCAGCTTATGACCCAGAGCGCTTACTGGCCACTCTGTTAAATTAATAATTTTTAATAACACAAGCGCCTACCACCTCATGACCCCAGGCGCTTACCTGCCACTCTGTTGAATGAATAATTTTTAATAAATAACACAAGCGCCTATCACCTTATGACCCGAGGAGCTTACTGGCCACTCCGTTAAATGAATAATTTTCAATTACACGAGCGCCTATCACCTCATGACTCGATGCGCTTACTGGCCACTCTGTTTAATACATTATTATTAATAAATAACACAAGCGCCTATCATCTTATGACCCGGGTCGCTTACTGGCCACTCTGTTAAATAAATAACACAAGCGCCTATCACCTCATGACCCGGGGCACTAACTGGCCACTCATTAAAATAAATAATTATTTTATAAATAACACAAGCGCCTATCACCTTATGACCTCGGGCGCTTACTGGCCACACTTTTAAATAGATAATTATTTTATATATAACACAAGCGCCTATCACCTCATGACCCAGGGCACTTACTGGCCACTCCGTTACATAAATATTTATAAAAATATTACAAGCGCCTATCACTACATGACCCTAGGCGCTTACTGGCCACTATGCTAAATAAATAACACAAGCGCCTATCACCTAATGACCTGGAGCACTTACAGGCAACTCTTTTAAAAAAATAATTATTTTATAAATAACACAAGCACCTATTACCTCATGACCCAGGGCGCTTACTGGCCACTCCGTTACATAAATATTTATAAAAATATTACAAGCGCCTATCACCACATGACCCGAGGTGCTTACTGGCCACTATGTTAAATAAATAACACAAGCGCCTATCACCTAATGACCTAGAGACTTACAGGCAACTTTTTTAAAAAATTAATCATTTTATAAATAACACAAGCACCTATAACCCATAACCCGGGGCGCTTAGTGGCCCTTCTGTTGAATAATTTATTCTCAAAATAACACAAGCGCCTATCATCACATGTCCCGGGGCGCTTACTGGCCACTCTGTTGAAAAAACAATTATTTAAATAACACAAGCACCTATTAACTTACGACCCGGGGCGCTTACTGGCCACTCTTTTAAATAAATAATTATTATAAATAACACAAGCGCCTATCAGTGCATAACCTTGGGCGCTTACTAGCCACTCTTTTAAATAAATAATAATTTTATAAATAACACAAGCGCCTATCACCTTATGACCCAGAGCGCTTACTGGCCACTCTGTTAAATAAATAATAAAAGCGCCTATCAACTCATGACCTAAGGCGCGTACTGTCCACTCTTTTGAAAAAATATTTATGAACATAACACAAGAACCTATCACCTCATGACCCGGAGCGCTTACTGGCCACTCTGTTAAATAAATAATTTTTAAAATAACACAGGCGCCCATCACCTCATGACCCGAAGCGCTTACTGGCCACTCTGTTGAATAAATAATAAAAGAGCCTATCACCTTATGACTTAGGGCGCTTACTGGCCACTCTTTTAATTAAATAATTATTAATAAATATTACAAGCGCCTATCAGCGCATGACCTTGTGCGCTTACTGGCCACTCTTTCAATTAAATAATAATTTTATAAACAACACAAGCGCCTATTACCTTATGACCCAGGGCGCTTACTGGCCACTCTGTTAAATTAATAATTTTTGATAACACAAGCGCCTATCACCTTATGACCCAGGGCGCTTACTGGCCACTCTGTTAAATTAATAATTTTTAGTAACACAAGCGCCTATCACCTCATGACCCGGGGCGCTTACTGGCCACTTTGTTAAATAAATAACACAAGCGCCTATCACTTTATGACCTGGAGCACTTACTGGCAACTTTTTTTAATAAATAATTAATTTATAAATAACACAAGCACCGATAATTTATAACCTAGGGCGCTTACTGGCCCTTTTGTTAAATAATTAATTCTTAAAAAACACAAGCGCCTATCACCGCATGACCTTGGGCGCTTACTGGCCACTTTTTAAAATGAATAATTAATAAAATGGAAAAAGTGCCTATCACCTTATGACCAAGGGCGCTGACTGGCCACTTTGTTGAATAGATAATTTTTATGAACTCAAGCGCCTATCTCCTTATGACTAGGGCGCTTACTGGCCACTCTGTTAAATAAATAACACAAGCGCCTATTACCTCATGACCTAGAGCACCTACAGGCAACTCTTTTAAAAAAATAATTATTTTATAAATAATACAAGCACCTATAACCCATAACCTGGGGCGCTTACTGGCCCTTATGTTAAATAATTAAATCTCAAAATAACACAAGCGCCTATCATCACATGTCCCGGGGTGCTTACTGGCCACTTCGTTAAATAAATAACTCAAGCGCCTATTAGCGCATGACCTTGGGCGCTTACTGGCCACTCTTTTAATTGGATAATAATCTTATAAACAACACAAGCGCCCATAACCTTATGACCCAGGGCGCTTACTGGCCACTCTGTTAAATTAATAATTTTGAATAACACAAGCGCCTATCACCTCATGACCCAGGGCGCTTACCTGCCACTCTGTTAAATGAATAATTTTTAATAAATAACTCAAGCGCCTATTCCCTAATTACCTGGAGCTCTTACTGATTACTCTGTTAAATAAATAATTTTTCATAACACAAGCGTCTATCATCTCATGAAACAAGGCACTTACTGGCCACTCTGTTTAATAAATAATTATTCAAATAATGCAAGCGCCTATCACCTTATGACTCGGGGCACCTACTGGCCACTCTGTTAAATAAATAATTTTTTAATAACACAAGCGCCTACTACCTCATGACTCAAGGCGCTTACTGGAAACTCCGTTACATGAATAATTATTAAAATAACCCAAGCACCTATCACCTGATGACCCGGAGCGCTTACTGGCCACTCTTTTAAATAAATAATTATTTTATAAATAACACAAGCGCCTAACACCTCATGACCTCAGGCGCTTACTGGCCACTCTTTTAAATAAATAATTATTTCATAAATAACACAAGCGCCTATAACCTCATGACCCAGGGTGCTTCCCTCCACTCTGTTAAATGAATAATTTTTAATAAATAACACAAGCGGCTATCACCTTATGACCTCGGGCGCTTACTGGCCACTCTTAAAAAAAAAAAATTATTAAAATAACACAAGCGCCTATCACCTAATGACCCAGGGCACTTACTGGCCACTCTGTTAAATTAATTATTTTTAATAACACAAGCGCCTATCACCTCATTAACTGGGGCGCTTACTGGCCACTCTGTGAAATAAATAATTTTAAATGAATAACACAAGCGCCTATCAACTCATGACCTAAGGCGCGTACTGTCCACTCTTTTGAAAAAATAATTATTAACATAACACAAGCACCTATCATCTTATGACCCGGAGCGCTTACTGGCCACTCAGTTAAATAAATAATTTTTAAAATAACACAGGCGCCTATCACCTCATGACCCGGGGCGCTTACTGGCCACTCTGTTAAATGAATAATAAAAGCGCCTATCACCTTATGACCCAGGGCGCTTACTGGCCACTCTTTTAAATGAATAATTATTAATAAATATTACAAGCGCCTATCAGCGCATGACTTTGGGCGCCTACTGGCCACTCTTTTAATTAAATAAAAATTTTATAAACAACACAAGCGCCTATTACCTTATGACCCAGGGCGCTTACTGGCCACTCTGTTAAATTAATAATTTTTAATAACACAAGCGCCTATCACCTCATGACCACGGGCGCTTACCTGCCACTCTGTTAAATTAATGATTTTTAATAAATAACACAAGCGCCTATCACCTTATGACCCGAGGAGCTTACTGGCCACTCCGTTAAATGAATAATTTTCAATTACACGAGCGCCTATCACCTCATGACTCGATGCGCTTACTGGCCACTCTGTTTAATACATTATTATTAATAAATAACACAAGCGCCTATCATCTTATGACCCGGGTCGCTTACTGGCCACTCTGTTAAATAAATAACACAAGCGCCTATCACCTCATGACCCGGGGCACTAACTGGCCACTCATTAAAATAAATAATTATTTTATAAATAACACAAGCGCCTATCACCTTATGACCTCGGGCGCTTACTGGCCACACTTTTAAATAGATAATTATTTTATATATAACACAAGCGCCTATCACCTCATGACCCAGGGCACTTACTGGCCACTCCGTTACATAAATATTTATAAAAATATTACAAGCGCCTATCACTACATGACCCTAGGCGCTTACTGGCCACTATGCTAAATAAATAACACAAGCGCCTATCACCTAATGACCTGGAGCACTTACAGGCAACTCTTTTAAAAAAATAATTATTTTATAAATAACACAAGCACCTATTACCTCATGACCCAGGGCGCTTACTGGCCACTCCGTTACATAAATATTTATAAAAATATTACAAGCGCCTATCACCACATGACCCGAGGTGCTTACTGGCCACTATGTTAAATAAATAACACAAGCGCCTATCACCTAATGACCTAGAGACTTACAGGCAACTTTTTTAAAAAATTAATCATTTTATAAATAACACAAGCACCTATAACCCATAACCCGGGGCGCTTAGTGGCCCTTCTGTTGAATAATTTATTCTCAAAATAACACAAGCGCCTATCATCACATGTCCCGGGGCGCTTACTGGCCACTCTGTTGAAAAAACAATTATTTAAATAACACAAGCACCTATGAACTTACGACCCGGGGCGCTTACTGGCCACTCTTTTAAATAAATAATTATTATAAATAACACAAGCGCCTATCAGTGCATAACCTTGGGCGCTTACTAGCCACTCTTTTAAATAAATAATAATTTTATAAATAACACAAGCGCCTATCACCTTATGACCCAGAGCGCTTACTGGCCACTCTGTTAAATAAATAATAAAAGCGCCTATCAACTCATGACCTAAGGCGCGTACTGTCCACTCTTTTGAAAAAATATTTATGAACATAACACAAGAACCTATCACCTCATGACCCGGAGCGCTTACTGGCCACTCTGTTAAATAAATAATTTTTAAAATAACACAGGCGCCCATCACCTCATGACCCGAAGCGCTTACTGGCCACTCTGTTGAATAAATAATAAAAGAGCCTATCACCTTATGACTTAGGGCGCTTACTGGCCACTCTTTTAATTAAATAATTATTAATAAATATTACAAGCGCCTATCAGCGCATGACCTTGTGCGCTTACTGGCCACTCTTTCAATTAAATAATAATTTTATAAACAACACAAGCGCCTATTACCTTATGACCCAGGGCGCTTACTGGCCACTCTGTTAAATTAATAATTTTTGATAACACAAGCGCCTATCACCTCATGACCCGGGGCGCTTACTGGCCACTTTGTTAAATAAATAACACAAGCGCCTATCACTTTATGACCTGGAGCACTTACTGGCAACTTTTTTTAATAAATAATTAATTTATAAATAACACAAGCACCGATAATTTATAACCTAGGGCGCTTACTGGCCCTTTTGTTAAATAATTAATTCTTAAAAAACACAAGCGCCTATCACCGCATGACCTTGGGCGCTTACTGGCCACTTTTTAAAATGAATAATTAATAAAATGGAAAAAGTGCCTATCACCTTATGACCAAGGGCGCTGACTGGCCTTTTTGTTGAATAGATAATTTTTATGAACTCAAGCGCCTATCTCCTTATGACTAGGGCGCTTACTGGCCACTCTGTTAAATAAATAACACAAGCGCCTATTACCTCATGACCTGGAGCACCTACAGGCAACTCTTTTAAAAAAATAATTATTTTATAAATAATACAAGCACCTATAACCCATAACCTGGGGCGCTTACTGGCCCTTATGTTAAATAATTAAATCTCAAAATAACACAAGCGCCTATCATCACATGTCCCGGGGTGCTTACTGGCCACTTCGTTAAATAAATAACTCAAGCGCCTATTAGCGCATGACCTTGGGCGCTTACTGGCCACTCTTTTAATTGGATAATAATCTTATAAACAACACAAGCGCCCATAACCTTATGACCCAGGGCGCTTACTGGCCACTCTGTTAAATTAATAATTTTGAATAACACAAGCGCCTATCACCTCATGACCCAGGGCGCTTACCTGCCACTCTGTTAAATGAATAATTTTTAATAAATAACTTAAGCGCCTATTCCCTAATTACCTGGAGCTCTTACTGATTACTCTGTTAAATAAATAATTTTTCATAACACAAGCGTCTATCATCTCATGAAACAAGGCACTTACTGGCCACTCTGTTTAATAAATAATTATTCAAATAATGCAAGCGCCTATCACCTTATGACTCGGGGCACCTACTGGCCACTCTGTTAAATAAATAATTTTTTAATAACACAAGCGCCTACTACCTCATGACTCAAGGCGCTTACTGGAAACTCCGTTACATGAATAATTATTAAAATAACCCAAGCACCTATCACCTGATGACCCGGAGCGCTTACTGGCCACTCTTTTAAATAAATAATTATTTTATAAATAACACAAGCGCCTAACACCTCATGACCTCGGGCGCTTACTGGCCACTCTTTTAAATAAATAATTATTTCATAAATAACACAAGCGCCTATAACCTCATGACCCAGGGTGCTTCCCTCCACTCTGTTAAATGAATAATTTTTAATAAATAACACAAGCGGCTATCACCTTATGACCTCGGGCGCTTACTGGCCACTCTTAAAAAAAAAAAATTATTAAAATAACACAAGCGCCTATCACCTTATGACCCAGGGCACTTACTGGCCACTCTGTTAAATTAATTATTTTTAATAACACAAGCGCCTATCACCTCATTAACTGGGGCGCTTACTGGCCACTCTGTGAAATAAATAATTTTAAATGAATAACACAAGCGCCTATCAACTCATGACCTAAGGCGCGTACTGTCCACTCTTTTGAAAAAATAATTATTAACATAACACAAGCACCTATCATCTTATGACCCGGAGCGCTTACTGGCCACTCAGTTAAATAAATAATTTTTAAAATAACACAGGCGCCTATCACCTCATGACCCGGGGCGCTTACTGGCCACTCTGTTAAATGAATAATAAAAGCGCCTATCACCTTATGACCCAGGGCGCTTACTGGCCACTCTTTTAAATGAATAATTATTAATAAATATTACAAGCGCCTATCAGCGCATGACTTTGGGCGCCTACTGGCCACTCTTTTAATTAAATAAAAATTTTATAAACAACACAAGCGCCTATTACCTTATGACCCAGGGCGCTTACTGGCCACTCTGTTAAATTAATAATTTTTAATAACACAAGCGCCTATCACCTCATGACCACGGGCGCTTACCTGCCACTCTGTTAAATTAATGATTTTTAATAAATAACACAAGCGCCTATCACCTTATGACCCAAGGCGCTTACTGGCCAGTCTGTTATATGAATAATTATTATAATAACACAATCGCCTATCACCTCATGACCCAGGGCGCTTACTGGCCACTCTGTTAAATTAATAATTTTTAGTAACACAAGCGCCTATCACCTCATGACCTGGGGCGCTTACTGGCCACTATGTTAAATAAATAACACAAGCGCCTATCACTTTATGACCTGGAGCACTTACTGGCAACTTTTTTAAATAAATAATTAATTTATAAATAACACAAGCACCGATAATTTATAACCCAGGGCGCTTACTGGCCACTTTTTAAAAAGAATAATTAATAAAATGGAACAAGCGCCTATCACCTTATGACCAAGGGCGCTGACTGGCCACTTTGTTAAATAGATAATTTTTATTAACTCAAGCGCCTATCTCCTTATGACTAGGGCACTTACTGGTTACTATGTTAAATAAATAACACAAGCGCCTATTACCTCATGACCTGGAGCACCTACAGACAACTCTTTTAAAAAAATAATTATTTTATAAATAATACAAGCACCTATAACCTATAACTTGGGGCGCTTACTGGCTCTAATGTTAAATAATTAAATCTCAAAATAACACAAGCGCCTATCACCTTATGACCCAAGGCGCTTACTGGCCAGTCTGTTATATGAATAATTATTATATTATTACAAGCACCTATCACCTTATGACCCAGGGCGCTTACTGGCCACTCTGTTGAATGAATAATTTTTAATTAATAACTCAAGCGCCTATTCCCTTATTACCTGGAGCTCTTACTGATCACTCTGTTAAATAAATAATTTTTAATAACACGAGCGTCTATCATCTTATAAAACGGGGCACCTACTGGCCACTCTGTTTAATAAATAATTATCAAAATAATGCAAGCGCCTATCACCTTATGACTTGGGGCACCTACTGGCCACTCTGTTAAATAAATAATTATTATATAAATAACACAAGCGCCTATCACCTCATGACCTCGGGCGCTTACTGGCCACTTTTTTAAATATATAATTATTTTACAAATTAAACAAGCGCCTATTACCTCATGACCCAAGGCGCTTACTGGCCACTCTGTTAAATACATTATTATTATTAAATAACAGAAGCGCCTATCATCTTATGACCCAGGTCACTCACTTGCCACTCTGTTAAATAAATAACAAAAGCGCATATCACCTCATGACCCAGGGAACTTACTGGCCACTCTTTTAAATAAATAATTATTTTATTAATACCACAAGCGCCTATCACCTCATGACCTCAGGCGCTTACTGGCCACTCTTTTAAATATATAATTATTTTATAAGTTAAACAAACGCCTATCACCTCATGACCCAAGGCGCTTACTTGCAAGTCTGTTATATAAATAATTATTATAATAACGCAAGCGCTTATCATCACATGTCCCAGGGTGCTTACTGGCCACTTCGTTAAATAAATAACTCAAGCGCCTATTCCCTTATTACCTGGAGCTCTTACTGGTCACTCTGTTAAATAAATAATTTTTGATAACACAAGCGTCTATCATTTCATGACACAGGGGACTTACTGGCCACTCTGTGAAATAAATAATTATTGAAATAACGCAAGCGCCTATCACCTTATGACTCAAGGCACTTACTGAAAACTCCGTTAAATGAATAATTATTAAAATAACGCAAGCACCTATCACTTAATGACCCGGAGCGCTTACTGGCCACTCTGTTACATGAATAATTATTTAAATAAAACAAGCGCCTATCACCACATGACCCGACGTACTTACTGGCCACTCCATTAAATAAATAATTTCCAATTACACGAGCGCCTATCACCTCATGACTCGGGGCGCTTAATGGCCACTCTGTTTAATACATTATTATTAATAAATAACACAAGCGCCTATCATCTTATGACCCAGATCGCTTACTGGCCACTCTGTTAATTAAATAACACGAGCACCTATCACCTCATGACTCGGGGCGCTTACTGGCCACTCTGTTAAATTAATTATTTTAAATAACACAAGCGCCTATCACCTCATTAACTGAGGCGCTTACTGGCCACTCTGTGAAATAAATAATTTTAAATGAATAACACAAGCACCTATCAACTCATGACCTAAGGCGCGTACTGTCCACTCTTTTGAAAAAATAATTATTAACATAACACAAGCACCTATCACCTTATGACCCGGAGCGCTTACTGGCCACTCTGTTAAATAAATCATTTTTAAAATAACACAGGCGCCCATCACCTCATGACCTGAAGCGCTTACTGGCCACTCTGTTGAATAAATAATAAAAGAGCCTATCACCTTATGACTTAGGGCGCTTACTGGCCACTCTTTTAATTAAATAATTATTAATAAATATTACAAGCGCCTATCAGCGCATGACCTTGTGCGCTTACTGGCCACTCTTTCAATTAAATAATAATTTTATAAACAACACAAGCGCCTATTACCTTATGACCCAGGGCTTTTACTGGCCACTCTGTTAAATTAATAATTTTTGATAACACAAGCGCCTATCACCTTATGACCCAGGGCGCTTACTGGCCACTCTGTTAAATTAATAATTTTTAGTAACACAAGCGCCTATCACTTTATGACCTGGAGCACTTACTGGCAACTTTTTTAAATAAATAATTAATTTATAAATAACACAAGCACCGATAATTTATAACCTAGGGCGCTTACTGGCCCTTTTGTTAAATAATTAATTCTTAAAAAACACAAGCGCCTATCACCGCATGACCTTGGGCGCTTACTGGCCACTTTTTAAAATGAATAATTAATAAAATGGAAAAAGTGCCTATCAGCTTATGACCAAGGGCGCTGACTGGCCACTTTGTTGAATAGATAATTTTTATGAACTCAAGCGCCTATCTCCTTATGACTAGGGCGCTTACTGGCCACTCTGTTAAATAAATAACACAAGCGCCTATTACCTCATGACCTGGAGCACCTACAGGCAACTCTTTTAAAAAAATAATTATTTTATAAATAATACAAGCACCTATAACCCATAACCTGGGGCGCTTACTGGCCCTTATGTTAAATAATTAAATCTCAAAATAACACAAGCGCCTATCATCACATGTCCCGGGGTGCTTACTGGCCACTTCGTTAAATAAATAACTCAAGCGCCTATTAGCGCATGACCTTGGGCGCTTACTGGCCACTCTTTTAATTGGATAATAATCTTATAAACAACACAAGCGCCCATAACCTTATGACCCAGGGCGCTTACTGGCCACTCTGTTAAATTATTAAATTTTAATAACACAAGCGCCTATCACCTTATGACCCAAGGCGCTTTCTGGCCAGTCTGTTATATGAATAATTATTATATTATTACAAGCACCTATTACCTTATGACCCAGGGTGCTTACTGGCCACTCTGTTAAATTAATAATTTTTAATAACACAAGCGCCTATCACCTCATGACCCAGGGCGCTTACCTGCCACTCTGTTAAATGAATAATTTTTAATAAATAACTCAAGCGCCTATTCCCTAATTACCTGGAGCTCTTACTGATTACTCTGTTAAATAAATAATTTTTCATAACACAAGCGTCTATCATCTCATGAAACAAGGCACTTACTGGCCACTCTGTTTAATAAATAATTATTCAAATAATGCAAGCGCCTATCACCTTATGACTCGGGGCACCTACTGGCCACTCTGTTAAATAAATAATTTTTTAATAACACAAGCGCCTACTACCTCATGACTCAAGGCGCTTACTGGAAACTCCGTTACATGAATAATTATTAAAATAACGCAAGCACCTATCACCTGATGACCCGGAGCGCTTACTGGCCACTCTTTTAAATAAATAATTATTTTATAAATAACACAAGCGCCTAACACCTCATGACCTCGGGCGCTTACTGGCCACTCTTTTAAATAAATAATTATTTCATAAATAACACAAGCGCCTATAACCTCATGACCCAGGGTGCTTCCCTGCACTCTGTTAAATGAATAATTTTTAATAAATAACACAAGCGGCTATCACCTTATGACCTCGGGCGCTTACTGGCCACTCTTAAAAAAAAAAAATTATTAAAATAACACAAGCGCCTATCACCTTATGACCCAGGGCACTTACTGGCCACTCTGTTAAATTAATTATTTTTAATAACACAAGCGCCTATCACCTCATTAACTGGGGCGCTTACTGGCCACTCTGTGAAATAAATAATTTTAAATGAATAACACAAGCGCCTATCAACTCATGACCTAAGGCGCGTACTGTCCACTCTTTTGAAAAAATAATTATTAACATAACACAAGCACCTATCATCTTATGACCCGGAGCGCTTACTGGCCACTCAGTTAAATAAATAATTTTTAAAATAACACAGGCGCCTATCACCTCATGACCCGGGGCGCTTACTGGCCACTCTGTTAAATAAATAATAAAAGCGCCTATCACCTTATGACCCAGGGCGCTTACTGGCCACTCTTTTAAATGAATAATTATTAATAAATATTACAAGCGCCTATCAGCGCATGACTTTGGGCGCCTACTGGCCACTCTTTTAATTCAATAAAAATTTTATAAACAACACAAGCGCCTATTACCTTATGACCCAGGGCGCTTACTGGCCAGTCTGTTATATGAATAATTATTATAATAACACAATCGCCTATCACCTCATGACCCAGGGCGCTTACTGGCCACTCTGTTAAATTAATAATTTTTAGTAACACAAGCGCCTATCACCTCATGACCTAGGGCGCTTACTGGCCACGATGTTAAATAAATAACACAAGCGCCTATCACTTTATGACCTGGAGCACTTACTGGCAACTTTTTTAAATAAATAATTAATTTATAAATAACACAAGCACCGATAATTTATAACCCAGGGCGCTTACTGGCCACTTTTTAAAATGAATAATTATTAAAATGGAACAAGCGCCTATCACCTTATGACCAAGGGCGCTGACTGGCCACTTTGTTAAATAGATAATTTTTTTTAACTCAAGCGCCTATCTCCTTATGACTAGGGCGCTTACTGGTTACTATGTTAAATAAATAACACAAGCGCCTATTACCTCATGACCTGGAGCACCTACAGACAACTCTTTTAAAAAAATAATTATTTTATAAATAATACAAGCACCTATAACCCATAACTTGGGGCGCTTACTAGCTCTAATGTTAAATAATTAAATCTCAAAATAACACAAGCGCCTATCACCTTATGTCCCAGGGCGCTTACTGGCCAGTCTGTTATATGAATAATTATTATATTATTACAAGCACCTATCACCTTATGACCCAGGGCGCTTACTGGCCACTCTGTTGAATGAATAATTTTTAATTAATAACTCAAGCGCCTATTCCCTTATTACCTGGAGCTCTTACTGATCACTCTGTTAAATAAATAATTTTTAATAACACGAGCGTCTATCATCTTATAAAACGGGGCACCTACTGGCCACTCTGTTTAATAAATAATTATCAAAATAATGCAAGCGCCTATCACCTTATGAATTGGGGCACCTACTGGCCACTCTGGTAAATAAATAATTATTTTATAAATAACACAAGCGCCTATCACCTCATGACCTCGGGCGCTTACTGGCCACTTTTTTAAATATATAATTATTTTACAAATTAAACAAGCGCCTATTACCTCATGACCCAAGGCGCTTACTGGCCACTCTGTTAAATACATTATTATTATTAAATAACAGAAGCGCCTATTATCTTATGACCCAGGTCACTCACTTGCCACTCTGTTAAATAAATAACAAAAGCGCATATCACCTCATGACCCAGGCAACTTACTGGCCACTCTTTTAAATAAATAATTATTTTATTAATAACACAAGCGCCTATCACCTCATGACCTCAGGCGCTTACTGGCCACTCTTTTAAATATATAATTATTTCATAAATAACACAAGCGCCTATAACCTCATGACCCAGGGTGCTTCCCTCCACTCTGTTAAATGAATAATTTTTAATAAATAACACAAGCGGCTATCACCTTATGACCTCGGGCGCTTACTGGCCACTCTTAAAAAAAAAAAATTATTAAAATAACACAAGCGCCTATCACCTTATGACCCAGGGCACTTACTGGCCACTCTGTTAAATTAATTATTTTTAATAACACAAGCGCCTATCACCTCATTAACTGGGGCGCTTACTGGCCACTCTGTGAAATAAATAATTTTAAATGAATAACACAAGCGCCTATCAACTCATGACCTAAGGCGCGTACTGTCCACTCTTTTGAAAAAATAATTATTAACATAACACAAGCACCTATCATCTTATGACCCGGAGCGCTTACTGGCCACTCAGTTAAATAAATAATTTTTAAAATAACACAGGCGCCTATCACCTCATGACCCGGGGCGCTTACTGGCCACTCTGTTAAATAAATAATAAAAGCGCCTATCACCTTATGACCCAGGGCGCTTACTGGCCACTCTTTTAAATGAATAATTATTAATAAATATTACAAGCGCCTATCAGCGCATGACTTTGGGCGCCTACTGGCCACTCTTTTAATTAAATAAAAATTTTATAAACAACACAAGCGCCTATTACCTTATGACCCAGGGCGCTTACTGGCCATTCTGTTAAATTAATAATTTTTAATAACACAAGCGCCTATCACCTCATGACCACGGGCGCTTACCTGCCACTCTGTTAAATTAATGATTTTTAATAAATAACACAAGCGCCTATCACCTTATGACCCAAGGCGCTTACTGGCCAGTCTGTTATATGAATAATTATTATAATAACACAATCGCCTATCACCTCATGACCCAGGGCGCTTACTGGCCACTCTGTTAAATTAATAATTTTTAGTAACACAAGCGCCTATCACCTCATGACCTGGGGCGCTTACTGGCCACTATGTTAAATAAATAACACAAGCGCCTATCACTTTATGACCTGGAGCACTTACTGGCAACTTTTTTAAATAAATAATTAATTTATAAATAACACAAGCACCGATAATTTATAACCCAGGGCGCTTACTGGCCACTTTTTAAAATGAATAATTAATAAAATGGAACAAGCGCCTATCACCTTATGACCAAGGGCGCTGACTGGCCACTTTGTTAAATAGATAATTTTTATTAACTCAAGCGCCTATCTCCTTATGACTAGGGCGCTTACTGGTTACTATGTTAAATAAATAACACAAGCGCCTATTACCTCATGACCTGGAGCACCTACAGACAATTCTTTTAAAAAAATAATTATTTTATAAATAATACAAGCACCTATAACCCATAACTTGGGGCGCTTACTGGCTCTAATGTTAAATAATTAAATCTCAAAATAACACAAGCGCCTATCACCTTATGACCCAAGGCGCTTACTGGCCAGTCTGTTATATGAATAATTATTATATTATTACAAGCACCTATCACCTTATGACCCAGGGCGCTTACTGGCCACTCTGTTGAATGAATAATTTTTAATTAATAACTCAAGCGCCTATTCCCTTACTACCTGGAGCTCTTACTGATCACTCTGTTAAATAAATAATTTTTAATAACACGAGCGTCTATCATCTTATAAAACGGGGCACCTACTGGCCACTCTGTTTAATAAATAATTATCAAAATAATGCAAGCGCCTATCACCTTATGACTTGGGGCACCTACTGGCCACTCTGTTAAATAAATAATTATTTTATAAATAACACAAGCGCCTATCACTTCATGACCTCGGGCGCTTACTGGCCACTTTTTTAAATATATAATTATTTTACAAATTAAACAAGCGCCTATTACCTCATGACCCAAGGCGCTTACTGGCCACTCTGTTAAATACATTATTATTATTAAATAACAGAAGCGCCTATCATCTTATGACCCAGGTCACTCACTTGCCACTCTGTTAAATAAATAACAAAAGCGCATATCACCTCATGACCCAGGGAACTTACTGGCCACTCTTTTAAATAAATAATTATTTTATTAATAACACAAGGGCCTATCACCTCATGACCTCAGGCGCTTACTGGCCACTCTTTTAAATATAAAATTATTTTATAATCTAAACAAACGCCTATCACCTCATGACCCAAGGCGCTTACTTGCAAGTCTGTTATATAAATAATTATTATAATAACGCAAGCGCTTATCATCACATGTCCCAGGGTGCTTACTGGCCACTTCGTTGAATAAATAACTCAAGCGCCTATTCCCTTATTACCTGGAGCTCTTACTGGTCACTCTGTTAAATAAATAATTTTTAATAACACAAGCGTCTATCATTTCATGACACAAGGGACTTACTGGCCACTCTGTTAAATAAATAATTATTGAAATAACGCAAGCGCCTATCACCTTATGACTCAAGGCACTTACTGAAAACTCCGTTAAATGAATAATTATTAAAATAACGCAAGCACCTATCACTTAATGACCCGGAGCGCTTACTGGCCACTCTGTTTAATACATTATTATTAATAAATAACACAAGCGCCTATCATCTTATGACCCAGATCGCTTACTGGCCACTCTGTCAATTAAATAACACGAGCACCTATCACCTCATGACTCGGGGCGCTTACTGGCCACTCTGTTAAATTAATTATTTTAAATAACACAAGCGCCTATCACCTCATTAACTGAGGCGCTTACTGGCCACTCTGTGAAATAAATAATTTTAAATAAATAACACAAGCGCCTATCAACTCATGACCTAAGGCGCGTACTGTCCACTCTTTTGAAAAAATAATTATTAACATAACACAAGCACCTATCACCTTATGACCCGGAGCGCTTACTGGCCACTCTGTTAAATAAATAATTTTTAAAATAACACAGGCGCCCATCACCTCATGACCCGAAGCGCTTACTGGCCACTCTGTTGAATAAATAATAAAAGAGCCTATCACCTTATGACTTAGGGCGCTTACTGGCCACTCTTTTAATTAAATAATTATTAATAAATATTACAAGCGCCTATCAGCGCATGACCTTGTGCGCTTACTGGCCACTCTTTCAATTAAATAATAATTTTATAAACAACACAAGCGCCTATTACCTTATGACCCAGGGCGCTTACTGGCCACTCTGTTAAATTAATAATTTTTGATAACACAAGCGCCTATCACCTCATGACCCAGGGCGCTTACTGGCCACTTTGTTAAATAAATAACACAAGCGCCTATCACTTTATGACCTGGAGCACTTACTGGCAACTTTTTTAAATAAATAATTAATTTATAAATAACACAAGCACCGATAATTTATAACCTAGGGCGCTTACTGGCCCTTTTGTTAAATAATTAATTCTTAAAAAACACAAGCGCCTATCACCGCATGACCTTGGGCGCTTACTGGCCACTTTTCAAAATGAATAATTAATAAAATGGAAAAAGTTTCTATCACCTTATGACCAAGGGCGCTGACTGGCCACTTTGTTGAATAGATAATTTTTATGAACTCAAGCGCCTATCTCCTTATGACTAGGGCGCTTACTGGCCACTCTGTTAAATAAATAACACAAGCGCCTATTACCTCATGACCTGGAGCACCTACAGGCAACTCTTTTAAAAAAATAATTATTTTATAAATAATACAAGCACCTATAACCCATAACCTGGGGCGCTTACTGGCCCTTATGTTAAATAATTAAATCTCAAAATAACCTAAGCGCCTATCATCACATGTCCCGGGGTGCTTACTGGCCACTTCGTTAAATAAATAACAAAAGCGCATATCACCTCATGACCCAGGGAACTTACTGGCCACTCTTTTAAATAAATAATTATTTTATTAATAACACAAGCGCCTATCACCTCATGACCTCAGGCGCTTACTGGCCACTTTTTTAAATATATAATTATTTTATAAATTAAACAAACGCCTATCACCTCATGACCCAAGGCGCTTACTTGCAAGTCTGTTATATAAATAATTATTATAATAACGCAAGCGCTTATCATCACATGTCCCAGGGTGCTTACTGGCCACTTCGTTAAATAAATAACTCAAGCGCCTATTCCCTTATTACCTGGAGCTCTTCCTGGTCACTCTGTTAAATAAATAATTTTTAATAACACAAGCGTCTATCATTTCATGACACAAGGGACTTACTGGCCACTCTGTTAAATAAATAATTATTGAAATAACGCAAGCGCCTATCACCTTATGACTCAAGGCACTTACTGAAAACTCCGTTAAATGAATAATTATTAAAATAACACAAGCACCTATCACTTAATGACCCGGAGCGCTTACTGGCCACTCTGTTACATGAATAATTATTTAAATAAAACAAGCGCCTATCACCACATGACCCGACGTGCTTACTGGCCACTCCATTAAATAAATAATTTCCAATTACACGAGCGCCTATCACCTCATGACTCGGGGCGCTTAATGGCCACTCTGTTTAATACATTATTATTAATAAATAACACAAGCGCCTATCATCTTATGACCCAGATCGCTTACTGGCCACTCTGTTAATTAAATAACACGAGCACCTATCACCTCATGACTCGGGGCGCTTACTGGCCACTCTGTTAAATTAATTATTTTAAATAACACAAGCGCCTATCACCTCATTAACTGAGGCGCTTACTGGCCACTCTGAGAAATAAATAATTTTAAATGAATAACACAAGCGCCTATCAACTCATGACCTAAGGCGCGTACTGTCTACTCTTTTGAAAAAATAATTATTAACATAACACAAGCACCTATCACCTTATGACCCGGAGCGCTTACTGGCCACTCTGTTAAATAAATAATTTTTAAAATAACACAGGCGCCCATCACCTCATGACCCGAAGCGCTTACTGGCCACTCTGTTGAATAAATAATAAAAGAGCCTATCACCTTATGACTTAGGGCGCTTACTGGCCACTCTTTTAATTTAATAATTATTAATAAATATTACAAGCGCCTATCAGCGCATGACCTTGTGCGCTTACTGGCCACTCTTTCAATTAAATAATAATTTTATAAACAACACAACCGCCTATTACCTTATGACCCAGGGCGCTTACTGGCCACTCTGTTAAATTAATAATTTTTGATAACACAAGCGCCTATCACCTTATGACCCAGGGCGCTTACTGGCCACTCTGTTAAATTAATAATTTTAAGTAACACAAGCGCCTATCACCTCATGACCCGGGGCGCTTACTGGCCACTTTGTTAAATAAATAACACAAGCGCCTATCACTTTATGACCTGGAGCACTTACTGGCAACTTTTTTAAATAAATAATTAATTTATAAATAACACAAGCACCGATAATTTATAACCTAGGGCGCTTACTGGCCCTTTTGTTAAATAATTAATTCTTAAAAAACACAAGCGCCTATCACCGCATGACCTTGGGCGCTTACTGGCCACTTTTTAAAATAAATAATTAATAAAATGGAAAAAGTGCCTATCACCTTATGACCAAGGGCGCTGACTGGCCACTTTGTTGAATAGATAATTTTTATGAACTGAAGCGCCTATCTCCTTATGACTAGGGCGCTTACTGGCCACTCTGTTAAATAAATAACACAAGCGCCTATTACCTCATGACCTGGAGCACCTACAGGCAACTCTTTTAAAAAAATAATTATTTTATAAATAATACAAGCACCTATAACCCATAACCTGGGGCGCTTACTGGCCCTTATGTTAAATAATTAAATCTCAAAATAACACAAGCGCCTATCATCACATGTCCCGGGGTGCTTACTGGCCACTTCGTTAAATAAATAACTCAAGTGCCTATTAGCGCATGACCTTGGGCGCTTACTGGCCACTCTTTTAATTGGATAATAATCTTATAAACAACACAAGCGCCCATAACCTTATGACCCAGGGCGCTTACTGGCCACTCTGTTAAATTATTAAATTTTAATAACACAAGCGCCTATCACCTTATGACCCAAGGCGCTTACTGGCCAGTCTGTTATATGAATAATTATTATATTATTACAAGCACCTATTACCTTATGACCCAGGGCGCTTACTGGCCACTCTGTTAAATTAATAATTTTTAATAACACAAGCGCCTATCACCTCATGACCTCAGGCGCTTACTGGCCACTCTTTTAAATATATAATTATTTTATAAATTAAACAAACGCCTATCACCTTATGACCCGAGGCGCTTACTTGCAAGTCTGTTATATAAATAATTATTATAATAACGCAAGCGCTTATCATCACATGTCCCAGGGTGCTTACTGGCCACTTCGTTAAATAAATAACTCAAGCGCCTATTCCCTTATTACCTGGAGCTCTTACTGGTCACTCTGTTAAATAAATAATTTTTAATAACACAAGCGTCTATCATTTCATGACACAAGGGACTTACTGGCCACTCTGTTAAATAAATAATTATTGAAATAACGCAAGCGCCTATCACCTTATGACTCAAGGCACTTACTGAAAACTCCGTTAAATGAATAATTATTAAAATAACGCAAGCACCTATCACTTAATGACCCGGAGCGCTTACTGGCCACTTTGTTACATGAATAATTATTTAAATAAAACAAGCGCCTATCACCACATGACCCGACGTGCTTACTGGCCACTCCATTAAATAAATAATTTCCAATTACACGAGCGCCTATTACCTCATGACTCGGGGCGCTTAATGGCCACTCTGTTTAATACATTATTATTAATAAATAACACAAGCGCCTATCATCTTATGACCCAGATTGCTTTTTGGCCACTCTGTTAATTAAATAACACGAGCACCTATCACCTCATGACTCGGGGCGCTTACTGGCCACTCTGTTAAATTAATTATTTTAAATAACACAAGCGCCTATCACCTTATTAACTGAGGCGCTTACTGGCCACTCTGTGAAATAAATAATTTTAAATGAATAACACAAGCGCCTATCAACTCATGACCTAAGGCGCGTACTGTCCACTCTTTTGAAAAAATAATTATTAACATAACACAAGCACCTATCACCTTATGACCCGGAGCGCTTACTGGCCACTCTGTTAAATAAATAATTTTTAAAATAACACAGGCGCCCATCACCTCATGACCCGAAGCGCTTACTGGCCACTCTGTTGAATAAATAATAAAAGAGCCTATCACCTTATGACTTAGGGCGCTTACTGGCCACTCTTTTAATTAAATAATTATTAATAAATATTACAAGCGCCTATCAGCGCATGACCTTGTGCGCTTACTGGCCACTCTTTCAATTAAATAATAATTTTATAAACAACACAAGCGCCTATTACCTTATGACCCAGGGCGCTTACTGGCCCTTATGTTAAATAATTAAATCTCAAAATAACACAAGCGCCTATCATCACATGTCCCGGGGTGCTTACTGGCCACTTCGTTAAATAAATAACTCAAGCGCCTATTAGCGCATGACCTTGGGCGCTTACTGGCCACTCTTTGAATTGGATAATAATCTTATAAACAACACAAGCGCCCATAACCTTATGACCCAGGGCGCTTACTGGCCACTCTGTTAAATTATTAAATTTTAATAACACAAGCGCCTATCACCTTATGACCCAAGGCGCTTACTGGCCAGTCTGTTATATGAATAATTATTATATTATTGCAAGCACCTATTACCTTATGACCCAGGGCGCTTACTGGCCACTCTGTTAAATTAATAATTTTTAATAACACAAGCGCCTATCACCTCATGACCTCAGGCGCTTACTGGCCACTCTTTTAAATATATAATTATTTTATAAATTAAACAAACGCCTATCACCTCATGACCCAAGGCGCTTACTTGCAAGTCTGTTATATAAATAATTATTATAATAACGCAAGCGCTTATCATCACATGTCCCAGGGTGCTTACTGGCCACTTCGTTAAATAAATAACTCAAGCGCCTATTCCCTTATTACCTGGAGCTCTTACTGGTCACTCTGTTAAATAAATAATTTTTAATAACACAAGCGTCTATCATTTCATGACACAAGGGACTTACTGGCCACTCTGTTAAATAAATAATTATTGAAATAACGCAAGCGCCTATCACCTTATGACTCAAGGCACTTACTGAAAACTCCGTTAAATGAATAATTATTAAAATAACGCAAGCACCTATCACTTAATGACCCGGAGCGCTTACTGGCCACTCTGTTACATGAATAATTATTTAAATAAAACAAGCGCCTATCACCACATGACCCGACGTGCTTACTGGCCACTCCATTAAATAAATAATTTCCAATTACACGAGCGCCTATCACCTCATGACTCGGGGCGCTTAATGGCCACTCTGTTTAATACATTATTATTAATAAATAACACAAGCGCCTATCATCTTATGACCCAGATCGCTTACTGGCCACTCTGTTAATTAAATAACACGAGCACCTATCACCTCATGACTCGGGGCGCTTACTGGCCACTCTGTTAAATTAATTATTTTAAATAACACAAGCGCCTATCACCTCATTAACTGAGGCGCTTACTGGCCACTCTGTGAAATAAATAATTTTAAATGAATAACACAAGCGCCTATCATCTCATGACCTAAGGCGCGTACTGTCCACTCTTTTGAAAAAATAATTATTAACATAACACAAGCACCTATCACCTTATGACCCGGAGCGCTTACTGGCCACTCTGTTAAATAAATAATTTTTAAAATAACACAGGCGCCCATCACCTCATGACCTGAAGCGCTTACTGGCCACTCTGTTGAATAAATAATAAAAGAGCCTATCACCTTATGACTTAGGGCGCTTACTGGCCACTCTTTTAATTAAATAATTATTAATAAATATTACAAGCGCCTATCAGCGCATGACCTTGTGCGCTTACTGGCCACTCTTTCAATTGAATAATAATTTTATAAACAACACAAGCGCCTATTACCTTATGACCCAGGGCGCTTACTGGCCACTCTGTTAAATTAATAATTTTTGATAACACAAGCACCTATCACCTTATGACCCAGGGCGCTTACTGGCCACTCAGTTAAATTAATAATTTTTAGTAACACAAGCGCCTATCACCTCATGACCCGGGGCGCTTACTGGCCACTTTGTTAAATAAATAACACAAGCGCCTATCACTTTATGACCTGGAGCACTTACTGGCAACTTTTTTAAATAAATAATTAATTTATAAATAACACAAGCACCGATAATTTATAACCTAGGGCGCTTACTGGCCCTTTTGTTAAATAATTAATTCTTAAAAAACACAAGCGCCTATCACCGCATGACCTTGGGCGCTTACTGGCCACTTTTTAAAATGAATAATTAATAAAATGGAAAAAGTGCCTATCACCTTATGACCAAGGGCGCTGACTGGCCACTTTGTTGAATAGATAATTTTTATGAACTCAAGCGCCTATCTCCTTATGACTAGGGCGCTTACTGGCCACTCTGTTAAATAAATAACACAAGCGCCTATTACCTCATGACCTGGAGCACCTACAGGCAACTCTTTTAAAAAAATAATTATTTTATAAATAATACAAGCACCTATAACCCATAACCTGGGGCGCTTACTGGCCCTTATGTTAAATAATTAAATCTCAAAATAACACAAGCGCCTATCATCACATGTCCCGGGGTGCTTACTGGCCACTTCATTAAATAAATAACAAAAGCGCATATCACCTTATGACCCAGGGAACTTACTGGCCACTCTTTTAAATAAATAATTATTTTATTAATAACACAAGCGCCTATCACCTCATGACCTCAGGCGCTTACTGGCCACTCTTTTAAATATATAATTATTTTATAAATTAAACAAACGCCTATCACCTCATGACCCAAGGCGCTTACTTGCAAGTCTGTTATATAAATAATTATTATAATAACGCAAGCGCTTATCATCACATGTCCCAGGGTGCTTACTGGCCACTTCGTTAAATAAATAACTCAAGCGCCTATTCCCTTATTACCTGGAGCTCTTACTGGTCACTCTGTTAAATAAATAATTTTTAATAACACAAGCGTCTATCATTTCATGACACAAGGGACTTACCACTCTGTTAAATAAATAATTATTGAAATAACGCAAGCGCCTATCACCTTATGACTCAAGGCACTTACTGAAAACTCCGTTAAATGAATAATTATTAAAATAACGCAAGCACCTATCACTTAATGACCCGGAGCGCTTACTGGCCACTCTGTTACATGAATAATTATTTAAATAAAACAAGCGCCTATCACCACATGACCCGACGTGCTTACTGGCCACTCCATTAAATAAATAATTTCCAATTACACGAGCGCCTATCACCTCATGACTCGGGGCGCTTAATGGCCACTCTGTTTAATACATTATTATTAATAAATAACACAAGCGCCTATCATCTTATGACCCAGATCGCTTACTGGCCACTCTGTTAATTAAATAACACGAGCACCTATCACCTCATGACTCGGGGCGCTTACTGGCCACTCTGTTAAATTAATTATTTTAAATAACACAAGCGCCTATCACCTCATTAACTGAGGCACTTACTGGCCACTCTGTGAAATAAATAATTTTAAATGAATAACACAAGCGCCTATCAACTCATGACCTAAGGCGCGTACTGTCCACTCTTTTGAAAAAATAATTATTAACATAACACAAGCACCTATCACCTTATGACCCGGAGCGCTTACTGGCCACTCTGTTAAATAAATAATTTTTAAAATAACACAGGCGCCCATCACCTCATGACCCGAAGCGCTTACTGGCCACTCTGTTGAATAAATAATAAAAGAGCCTATCACCTTATGACTTAGGGCGCTTACTGGCCACTCTTTTAATTAAATAATTATTAATAAATATTACAAGCGCCTATCAGCGCATGACCTTGTGCGCTTACTGGCCACTCTTTCAATTAAATAATAATTTTATAAACAACACAAGCGCCTATTACCTTATGACCCAGGGCGCTTACTGGCCACTCTGTTAAATTAATAATTTTTGATAACACAAGCGCCTATCACCTTATGACCCAGGGCGCTTACTGGCCACTCTGTTAAATTAATAATTTTAAGTAACACAAGCGCCTATCACCTCATGACCCGGGGCGCTTACTGGCCACTTTGTTAAATAAATAACACAAGCGCCTATCACTTTATGACCTGGAGCACTTACTGGCAACTTTTTTAAATAAATAATTAATTTATAAATAACACAAGCACCGATAATTTATAACCTAGGGCGCTTACTGGCCCTTTTGTTAAATAATTAATTCTTAAAAAACACAAGCGCCTATCACCGCATGACCTTGGGCGCTTACTGGCCACTTTTTAAAATGAATAATTAATAAAATGGAAAAAGTGCCTATCTTCTTATGACCAAGGGCGCTGACTGGCCACTTTGTTGAATAGATAATTTTAATGAACTCAAGCGCCTATCTCCTTATGACTAGGGCGCTTACTGGCCACTCTGTTAAATAAATAACACAAGCGCCTATTACCTCATGACCTGGAGCACCTACAGGAAACTCTTTTAAAAAAATAATTATTTTATAAATAATACAAGCACCTATAACCCATAACCTGGGGCGCTTACTGGCCCTTATGTTAAATAATTAAATCTCAAAATAACACAAGCGCCTATCATCACATGTCCCGGGGTGCTTACTGGCCACTTCGTTAAATAAATAACAAAAGCGCATATCACCTCATGACCCAGGGAACTTACTGGCCACTCTTTTAAATAAATAATTATTTTATTAATAACACAAGCGCCTATCACCTCATGACCTCAGGCGCTTACTGGCCACTCTTTTAAATATATAATTATTTTATAAATTAAACAAACGCCTATCACCTCATGACCCAAGGCGCTTACTTGCAAGTCTGTTATATAAATAATTATTATAATAACGCAAGCGCTTATCATCACATGTCCCAGGGTGCTTTCTGGCCACTTCGTTAAATAAATAACTCAAGCGCCTATTCCCTTATTACCTGGAGCTCTTACTGGTCACTCTGTTAAATAAATAATTTTTAATAACACAAGCGTCTATCATTTCATGACACAAGGGACTTACTGGCCACTCTGTTAAATAAATAATTATTGAAATAACGCAAGCGCCTATCACCTTATGACTCAAGGCACTTACTGAAAACTCCGTTAAATGAATAATTATTAAAATAACGCAAGCACCTATCACTTAATGACCCGGAGCGCTTACT
The DNA here is from genome assembly GCF_036245765.1 of Copidosoma floridanum. NCBI lineage: Eukaryota > Metazoa > Arthropoda > Insecta > Hymenoptera > Encyrtidae > Copidosoma > Copidosoma floridanum. The sequence continues at coordinate 35,770,136 of NW_028321897.1, read as the reverse complement.
GGCCACTCTGTTACATGAATAATTATTTAAATAAAACAAGCGCCTATCACCACATGACCCGACGTGCTTACTGGCCACTCCATTAAATAAATAATTTCCAATTACACGAGCGCCTATCACCTCATGACTCGGGGCGCTTAATGGCCACTCTGTTTAATACATTATTATTAATAAATAACACAAGCGCCTATCATCTTATGACCCAGATCGCTTACTGGCCACTCTGTTAATTAAATAACACGAGCACCTATCACCTCATGACTCGGGGCGCTTACTGGCCACTCTGTTAAATTAATTATTTTAAATAACACAAGCGCCTATCACCTCATTAACTGAGGCGCTTACTGGCCACTCTGTGAAATAAATAATTTTAAATGAATAACACAAGCGCCTATCAACTCATGACCTAAGGCGCGTACTGTCCACTCTTTTGAAAAAATAATTATTAACATAACACAAGCACCTATCACCTTATGACCCGGAGCGCTTACTGGCCACTCTGTTAAATAAATAATTTTTAAAATAACACAGGCGCCCATCACCTCATGACCCGAAGCGCTTACTGGCCACTCTGTTGAATAAATAATAAAAGAGCCTATCACCTTATGACTTAGGGCGCTTACTGGCCACTCTTTTAATTAAATAATTATTAACAAATATTACAAGCGCCTATCAGCGCATGACCTTGTGCGCTTACTGGCCACTCTTTCAATTAAATAATAATTTTATAAACAACACAAGCGCCTATTACCTTATGACCCAGGGCGCTTACTGGCCACTCTGTTAAATTAATAATTTTTGATAACACAAGCGCCTATCACCTTATGACCCAGGGCGCTTACTGGCCACTCTGTTAAATTAATAATTTTTAGTAACACAAGCGCCTATCACCTCATGACCCGGGGCGCTTACTGGCCACTTTGTTAAATAGATAATTTTTATGAACTCAAGCGCCTATCACCGCATGACCTTGGGCGCTTACTGGCCACTTTTTAAAATGAATAATTAATAAGATGGAAAAAGTGCCTATCACCTTATGACCAAGGGCGCTGACTGGCCACTTTGTTGAATAGATAATTTTTATGAACTCAAGCGCCTATCTCCTTATGACTAGGGCGCTTACTGGCCACTCTGTTAAATAAATAACACAAGCGCCTATTACCTCATGACCTGGAGCACCTACAGGCAACTCTTTTAAAAAAATAATTATTTTATAAATAATACAAGCACCTATAACCCATAACCTGGGGCGCTTACTGGCCCTTATGTTAAATAATTAAATCTCAAAATAACACAAGCGCCTATCATCACATGTCCCGGGGTGCTTACTGGCCACTTCATTAAATAAATAACAAAAGCGCATATCACCTTATGACCCAGGGAACTTACTGGCCACTCTTTTAAATAAATAATTATTTTATTAATAACACAAGCGCCTATCACCTCATGACCTCAGGCGCTTACTGGCCACTCTTTTAAATATATAATTATTTTATAAATTAAACAAACGCCTATCACCTCATGACCCAAGGCGCTTACTTGCAAGTCTGTTATATAAATAATTATTATAATAACGCAAGCGCTTATCATCACATGTCCCAGGGTGCTTACTGGCCACTTCGTTAAATAAATAACTCAAGCGCCTATTCCCTTATTACCTGGAGCTCTTACTGGTCACTCTGTTAAATAAATAATTTTTAATAACACAAGCGTCTATCATTTCATGACACAAGGGACTTACCACTCTGTTAAATAAATAATTATTGAAATAACGCAAGCGCCTATCACCTTATGACTCAAGGCACTTACTGAAAACTCCGTTAAATGAATAATTATTAAAATAACGCAAGCACCTATCACTTAATGACCCGGAGCGCTTACTGGCCACTCTGTTACATGAATAATTATTTAAATAAAACAAGCGCCTATCACCACATGACCCGACGTGCTTACTGGCCACTCCATTAAATAAATAATTTCCAATTACACGAGCGCCTATCACCTCATGACTCGGGGCGCTTAATGGCCACTCTGTTTAATACATTATTATTAATAAATAACACAAGCGCCTATCATCTTATGACCCAGATCGCTTACTGGCCACTCTGTTAATTAAATAACACGAGCACCTATCACCTCATGACTCGGGGCGCTTACTGGCCACTCTGTTAAATTAATTATTTTAAATAACACAAGCGCCTATCACCTCATTAACTGAGGCACTTACTGGCCACTCTGTGAAATAAATAATTTTAAATGAATAACACAAGCGCCTATCAACTCATGACCTAAGGCGCGTACTGTCCACTCTTTTGAAAAAATAATTATTAACATAACACAAGCACCTATCACCTTATGACCCGGAGCGCTTACTGGCCACTCTGTTAAATAAATAATTTTTAAAATAACACAGGCGCCCATCACCTCATGACCCGAAGCGCTTACTGGCCACTCTGTTGAATAAATAATAAAAGAGCCTATCACCTTATGACTTAGGGCGCTTACTGGCCACTCTTTTAATTAAATAATTATTAATAAATATTACAAGCGCCTATCAGCGCATGACCTTGTGCGCTTACTGGCCACTCTTTCAATTAAATAATAATTTTATAAACAACACAAGCGCCTATTACCTTATGACCCAGGGCGCTTACTGGCCACTCTGTTAAATTAATAATTTTTGATAACACAAGCGCCTATCACCTTATGACCCAGGGCGCTTACTGGCCACTCTGTTAAATTAATAATTTTAAGTAACACAAGCGCCTATCACCTCATGACCCGGGGCGCTTACTGGCCACTTTGTTAAATAAATAACACAAGCGCCTATCACTTTATGACCTGGAGCACTTACTGGCAACTTTTTTAAATAAATAATTAATTTATAAATAACACAAGCACCGATAATTTATAACCTAGGGCGCTTACTGGCCCTTTTGTTAAATAATTAATTCTTAAAAAACACAAGCGCCTATCACCGCATGACCTTGGGCGCTTACTGGCCACTTTTTAAAATGAATAATTAATAAAATGGAAAAAGTGCCTATCTTCTTATGACCAAGGGCGCTGACTGGCCACTTTGTTGAATAGATAATTTTAATGAACTCAAGCGCCTATCTCCTTATGACTAGGGCGCTTACTGGCCACTCTGTTAAATAAATAACACAAGCGCCTATTACCTCATGACCTGGAGCACCTACAGGAAACTCTTTTAAAAAAATAATTATTTTATAAATAATACAAGCACCTATAACCCATAACCTGGGGCGCTTACTGGCCCTTATGTTAAATAATTAAATCTCAAAATAACACAAGCGCCTATCATCACATGTCCCGGGGTGCTTACTGGCCACTTCGTTAAATAAATAACAAAAGCGCATATCACCTCATGACCCAGGGAACTTACTGGCCACTCTTTTAAATAAATAATTATTTTATTAATAACACAAGCGCCTATCACCTCATGACCTCAGGCGCTTACTGGCCACTCTTTTAAATATATAATTATTTTATAAATTAAACAAACGCCTATCACCTCATGACCCAAGGCGCTTACTTGCAAGTCTGTTATATAAATAATTATTATAATAACGCAAGCGCTTATCATCACATGTCCCAGGGTGCTTTCTGGCCACTTCGTTAAATAAATAACTCAAGCGCCTATTCCCTTATTACCTGGAGCTCTTACTGGTCACTCTGTTAAATAAATAATTTTTAATAACACAAGCGTCTATCATTTCATGACACAAGGGACTTACTGGCCACTCTGTTAAATAAATAATTATTGAAATAACGCAAGCGCCTATCACCTTATGACTCAAGGCACTTACTGAAAACTCCGTTAAATGAATAATTATTAAAATAACGCAAGCACCTATCACTTAATGACCCGGAGCGCTTACTGGCCACTCTGTTACATGAATAATTATTTAAATAAAACAAGCGCCTATCACCACATGACCCGACGTGCTTACTGGCCACTCCATTAAATAAATAATTTCCAATTACACGAGCGCCTATCACCTCATGACTCGGGGCGCTTAATGGCCACTCTGTTTAATACATTATTATTAATAAATAACACAAGCGCCTATCATCTTATGACCCAGATCGCTTACTGGCCACTCTGTTAATTAAATAACACGAGCACCTATCACCTCATGACTCGGGGCGCTTACTGGCCACTCTGTTAAATTAATTATTTTAAATAACACAAGCGCCTATCACCTCATTAACTGAGGCGCTTACTGGCCACTCTGTGAAATAAATAATTTTAAATGAATAACACAAGCGCCTATCAACTCATGACCTAAGGCGCGTACTGTCCACTCTTTTGAAAAAATAATTATTAACATAACACAAGCACCTATCACCTTATGACCCGGAGCGCTTACTGGCCACTCTGTTAAATAAATAATTTTTAAAATAACACAGGCGCCCATCACCTCATGACCCGAAGCGCTTACTGGCCACTCTGTTGAATAAATAATAAAAGAGCCTATCACCTTATGACTTAGGGCGCTTACTGGCCACTCTTTTAATTAAATAATTATTAACAAATATTACAAGCGCCTATCAGCGCATGACCTTGTGCGCTTACTGGCCACTCTTTCAATTAAATAATAATTTTATAAACAACACAAGCGCCTATTACCTTATGACCCAGGGCGCTTACTGGCCACTCTGTTAAATTAATAATTTTTGATAACACAAGCGCCTATCACCTTATGACCCAGGGCGCTTACTGGCCACTCTGTTAAATTAATAATTTTTAGTAACACAAGCGCCTATCACCTCATGACCCGGGGCGCTTACTGGCCACTTTGTTAAATAGATAATTTTTATGAACTCAAGCGCCTATCACCGCATGACCTTGGGCGCTTACTGGCCACTTTTTAAAATGAATAATTAATAAGATGGAAAAAGTGCCTATCACCTTATGACCAAGGGCGCTGACTGGCCACTTTGTTGAATAGATAATTTTTATGAACTCAAGCGCCTATCTCCTTATGACTAGGGCGCTTACTGGCCACTCTGTTAAATAAATAACACAAGCGCCTATTACCTCATGACCTGGAGCACCTACAGGCAACTCTTTTAAAAAAATAATTATTTTATAAATAATACAAGCACCTATAACCCATAACCTGGGGCGCTTACTGGCCCTTATGTTAAATAATTAAATCTCAAAATAACACAAGCGCCTATCATCACATGTCCCGGGGTGCTTACTGGCCACTTCGTTAAATAAATAACTCAAGCGCCTATTAGCGCATGACCTTGGGCGCTTACTGGCCACTCTTTTAATTGGATAATAATCTTATAAACAACACAAGCGCCCATAACCTTATGACCCAGGGCGCTTACTGGCCACTCTGTTAAATTATTAAATTTTAATAACACAAGCGCCTATCACCTTATGACCCAAGGCGCTTACTGGCCAGTCTGTTATATGAATAATTATTACATTATTACAAGCACCTATTACCTTATGACCCAGGGCGCTTACTGGCCACTCTGTTAAATCAATAATTTTTAATAACACAAGCGCCTATCACCTCATGACCCAGGGCGCTTACCTGCCACTCTGTTAAATGAATAATTTTTAATAAATAACTCAAGCGCCTATTCCCTAATTACCTGGAGCTCTTACTGATTACTCTGTTAAATAAATAATTTTTCATAACACAAGCGTCTATCATCTCATGAAACAAGGCACTTACTGGCCACTCTGTTTAATAAATAATTATTCAAATAATGCAAGCGCCTATCACCTTATGACTCGGAGCACCTACTGGCCACTCTGTTAAATAAATAATTTTTTAATAACACAAGCGCCTACTACCTCATGACTCAAGGCGCTTACTGGAAACTCCGTTACATGAATAATTATTAAAATAACGCAAGCACCTATCACTTGATGACCCGGAGCGCTTACTGGCCATTTTTTTAAATAAATAATTATTTTATAAATAACACAAGCGCCTAACACCTCATGACCTCGGGCGCTTACTGGCCACTCTTTTAAATAAATAATTATTTCATAAATAACACAAGCGCCTATAACCTCATGACCCATGGTGCTTCCCTCCACTCTGTTAAATGAATAATTTTTAATAAATAACACAAGCGGCTATCACCTCATGACCCGGGGCGCTTACTGGCCACTCTGTTAAATAAATAATAAAAGCGCCTATCACCTTATGACCCAGGGCGCTTACTGGCCACTCTTTTAAATAAATAATTATTAATAAATATTACAAGCGCCTATCAGCGCATGACCTTAGGCGCTTACTGGCCACTCTTTTAAATATATAATTATTTTATAAATTAAACAAGCGCCTATCACCTCATGACCCAAGGCGCTTACGTGCCACTCTGTTAAATACATTATTATTATTGAATAACAGAAGCACCTATTATTTTATGACCCAGGTCACTTACTGGCAACTCTTTTAAATAAATAATTATTTCATAAATAACACAAGCGCCTATAACCTCATGACCCAGGGTGCTTACCTGCCACTCCGTTAAATAAATAATTTTTAATAAATAACACAAGCGGCTATCACCTTATGACCCAGGGCACTTACTGGACACTCTGTTAAATTAATTATTTTCAATCACACAAGCGCCTATCACCTCATTAACTGGGGCGCTTACTGGCCACTCTGTTAAATAAATAATTATTAAAATAACGCAAGCGCCTATCACCTTATGACTCAAGGCACTTACTGAATACTCCGTTAAATGAATAATTATTAAAATAACGCAAGCACCTATCACTTAATGACCCGGAGCGCTTACTGGCCACTCTGTTACATGAATAATTATTTAAATAAAACAAGCGCCTATCACCACATGACCCGACGTGCTTACTGGCCACTCTGTTAAATAAATAATTTTTTAATCACACAAGCGCCTACTACCTTATGACTCAAGGCGCTTACTGTAAACTCCGTTAAATGAATAATTATTAAAATAACGCAAGCACCTATCACCTGATGACCCGGAGCGCTAACTGGCCACTCTTTTAAATAAATAATTATTTTATAAATAACACAAGCGGCTATCACCTTATGACCTCGGGTGCTTACTGGCCACTCTTGAAAAAAAAAAAATTATTAAAATAACACAAGCGCCTATCACCTTAAGACCCAGGGCACTTACTGGCCACTCTGTTAAATTAATTATTTTTAATAACACACGCGCCTATCACCTCATTAACTGGGGCGCTTACTGGCCACTCTGTTAAATAAATAATTATTAAAATAACGCAAGCGCCTATCACCTTATGACTCAAGGCACTTACTGAAAACTCCGTTAAATGAATAATTATTAAAATAACGCAAGCACCTATCACTTAATGACCCGGAGCGCTTACTGGCCACTTTGTTACATGAATAATTATTTAAATAAAACAAGCGCCTATCACCACATGACCCGACGTGCTTACTGGCCACTTCATTAAATAAATAATTTTTAATTACACGAGCGCCTATCACCTCATGACTCGAAGCGCTTAATGGCCACTCTGTTTAATACATTATTATTAAAAAATAACACAAGCGCCTATCATCTTATTACCCAGATAGCTTACTGGCCACTCTGTTAATTAAATAACACGAGCACCTATCAACTCATGACCCGGGGCACTTACTGGCCACTCTTTTAAATAAATAATTTTTTGGATAACACAAGCGCCTACCACCTTATGACTCAAGGCACTTACTGCAAACTCCGTTAAATGAATAATTATTAAAATAACGCCAGCACCTATCACTTAATGACCTGGAGCGCTTACTGGCTACTCTGTTACATAAATAATTATTTAAATAAAATAAGCGCCTATCACCACACGACCCGACGTGCTTACTGGCCACTCCGTTGAATGAATAATTTTCAATTACACGAGCGCCTATCACCTCATGACTCGGGGCGCTTACTGGCCACTCTGTTAAATTAATTATTTTTAATAACACAAGCGCCTATCACCTCATTAACTGGGGCGCTCACTGGCCACTTCGTGAAATAAATAATTTTAAATGAATAACACAAGCGCCTAACAACTCATGACCTAAGGCGCGTACTGTCCACTCTTTTGAAAAAATAATTATTAACATAACACAAGCACCTATCACCTTATAACCCGGAGCGCTTACTGGCCACTCAGTTAAATAAATAATTTTTAAAATAACACAGGCGCCTATAACCTCATGACCCTGGGCGCTTACTGGCCACGCTGTTAAATAAATAATAAAAACGCCTATCACCTTATGACCCAGGGCGCTTACTGGCCACTCTTTTAAATGAATAATTATTAATAAATATTACAAGCGCCTATCAGCGCATGACCTTGGGCGCTTACTGGCCACTCTTTTAAATATATAATTATTTTATAAATTAAACAAGCGCCTATCACCTCATAACCCAAGGCGCTTACTGGCCACTCTTAAAAAAAAAAAATTATAAAAATAACACAAGCGCCTATCACCTTATGACCCAGGGCACTTACTGGCCACTCTGTTAGATTAATTATTTTTAATAACACAAGCGCCTATCACCTTATTAACTGGGGCGCTTACTGGCCACTCTGTGAAATAAATAATTTTAAATGAATAACACAAGCGCCTATTAACTCATGACCTAAGGCGCGTACTGTCCACTCTTTTGAAAAAATAATTATTAACATAACACAAGCACCTATCACCTTATGACCCGGAGCGCTTACTGGCAACTTAGTTAAATAAATAATTTTTAAAATAACCCAGGCGCCTATCACCTCATGACCCGGGGCGCTTACTGGCCACTCTGTTAAATAAATAATAAAAGCGCTTATCACCTTATGACCCAGGGCGCTTACTGGCCACTCTTTTAAAAGAATAATTATTAATAAATATTACAAGCGCCTATCAGCGCATGACCTTAAGCGCTAACTGGCCACTCTTTTATTTAAATAATAATTTTATAAACAACACAAGCGCCTATTACCTTATGACCCAGGGCGCTTACTGGCCACTCTGTTAAATTAATAATTTTTAATAACACAAGCGCCTATCACCTTATGACCACGGGCGCTTACTGGCCACTCTTTTAAATAAATAATTATTAATAAATATTACAAGCGCCTATCAGCGCATGACCTTAGGCGCTTACTGGCCACTCTTTTAAATATATAATTATTTTATAAATTAAACAAGCGCCTATCACCTCATGACCCAAGGCGCTTACGTGCCACTCTGTTAAATACATTATTATTATTGAATAACAGAAGCACCTATTATTTTATGACCCAGGTCACTTACTGGCAACTCTTTTAAATAAATAATTATTTCATAAATAACACAAGCGCCTATAACCTCATGACCCAGGGTGCTTACCTGCCACTCCGTTAAATAAATAATTTTTAATAAATAACACAAGCGGCTATCACCTTATGACCCAGGGCACTTACTGGACACTCTGTTAAATTAATTATTTTCAATCACACAAGCGCCTATCACCTCATTAACTGGGGCGCTTACTGGCCACTCTGTTAAATAAATAATTATTAAAATAACGCAAGCGCCTATCACCTTATGACTCAAGGCACTTACTGAATACTCCGTTAAATGAATAATTATTAAAATAACGCAAGCACCTATCACTTAATGACCCGGAGCGCTTACTGGCCACTCTGTTACATGAATAATTATTTAAATAAAACAAGCGCCTATCACCACATGACCCGACGTGCTTACTGGCCACTCTGTTAAATAAATAATTTTTTAATCACACAAGCGCCTACTACCTTATGACTCAAGGCGCTTACTGTAAACTCCGTTAAATGAATAATTATTAAAATAACGCAAGCACCTATCACCTGATGACCCGGAGCGCTAACTGGCCACTCTTTTAAATAAATAATTATTTTATAAATAACACAAGCGCCTATCACCTCATGACCTCGGGCGCTTACTGGCCACTTTTTTAAATATATAATTATTTTATAAATTAAACAAGCGCCTATCACCTAATGACCCAAGGCGCTTACGTGCCACTCTGTTAAATACATTATTATTATTGAATAACAGAAGCACCTATTATTTTATGACCCAGGTCACTTACTGGCAACTCTTTTAAATAAATAATTATTTCATAAATAACACAAGCGCCTATAACCTCATGACCCAGGGTGCTTACCTGCCACTCTATTAAATAAATAATTTTTAATAAATAACACAAGCGCCTATCACCTCATGACCTCAGGCGCTTACTGGCCACTCTTTTAAATATATAATTATTTTATAAATTAAACAAGCGCCTATCACCTCATGACCCAAGGCGCCTACTTGCAAGTCTGTTATATAAATAATTATTATAATAACACAAGCGCTTATCATCACATGTCCCAGAGTGCTTACTGGCCACTTCGTTAAATAAATAACTCAAGCGCCTATTCCCTTATTACCTGGAGCTCTTACTGGTCACTCTGTTAAATAAATAATTTTTAATAACACAAGCGTCCATCATTTCATGACACAAGGGACTTACTGGCCACTCTGTTAAATAAATAATTATTGAAATAACGCAAGCGCCTATCACCTTATGACTCAAGGCACTTACTGAAAACTCCGTTAAATGAATAATTATTAAAATAACGCAAGCACCTATCACTTAATGACCCGGAGCGCTTACTGGCCACTCTGTTACATGAATAATTATTTAAATAAAACAAGCGTCTATCACTACGTGACCCGACGTGCTTACTGGCCACTCCATTAAATAAATAATTTTCAATTACACGAGCGCCTATCACCTCATGACTCGGGGCGCTTAATGGCCACTCTGTTTAATACATTATTATTAATAAATAACACAAGCGCCTATCATCTTATGACCCAGATCGCTTACTGGCCACTCTGTTAATTAAATAACACAAGCGCCTATCACCTCATTAACTGGGGCGCTTACTGGCCACTCTGTGAAATAAATAATTTTAAATGAATAACACAAGCGCCTATCAACTCATGACCTAAGGCGCGTACTGTCCACTCTTTTAAAAAAATAATTATTAACATAACACAAGCACCTATCACCTTATGACCCGGAGCGCTTACTGGCCACTCAGTTAAATAAATGATTTTTAAAATAACACAGGCGCCTATCACCTCATGACCCGGGGCGCTTACTGGCCACTCTGTTAAATAAATAATAAAAGCGCCCATCACCTTATGACCCAGGGCGCTTACTGGCCACTCTTTTAAATGAATAATTATTAATAAATATTACAAGCGCCTATCAGCGCATGACCTTAGGCGCTTACTGGCCACTCTTTTAAATATATAATTATTTTATAAATTAAACAAGCGCCTATCACCTCATGACCCAAGGCGCTTACTGGCCACTCTGTTAAATACATTATTATTATTGAATAACAGAAGCACCTATTATTTTATGACCCAGGTCACTTACTGGCAACTCTTTTAAATAAATAATTATTTCATAAATAACATAAGCGCCTATAACCTCATGACCCAGGGTGCTTACCTGCCACTCTGTTAAATAAATAATTTTTAATAAATAACACAAGCGGCTATCACCTTATGACCTCGGGTGCTTACTGGCCACTCTTGAAAAAAAAAAAATTATTAAAATAACACAAGCGCCTATCACCTTAAGACCCAGGGCACTTACTGGCCACTCTGTTAAATTAATTATTTTTAATAACACACGCGCCTATCACCTCATTAACTGGGGCGCTTACTGGCCACTCTGTTAAATAAATAATTATTAAAATAACGCAAGCGCCTATCACCTTATGACTCAAGGCACTTACTGAAAACTCCGTTAAATGAATAATTATTAAAATAACGCAAGCACCTATCACTTAATGACCCGGAGCGCTTACTGGCCACTTTGTTACATGAATAATTATTTAAATAAAACAAGCGCCTATCACCACATGACCCGACGTGCTTACTGGCCACTTCATTAAATAAATAATTTTTAATTACACGAGCGCCTATCACCTCATGACTCGAAGCGCTTAATGGCCACTCTGTTTAATACATTATTATTAAAAAATAACACAAGCGCCTATCATCTTATTACCCAGATAGCTTACTGGCCACTCTGTTAATTAAATAACACGAGCACCTATCAACTCATGACCCGGGGCACTTACTGGCCACTCTTTTAAATAAATAATTTTTTGGATAACACAAGCGCCTACCACCTTATGACTCAAGGCACTTACTGCAAACTCCGTTAAATGAATAATTATTAAAATAACGCCAGCACCTATCACTTAATGACCTGGAGCGCTTACTGGCTACTCTGTTACATAAATAATTATTTAAATAAAATAAGCGCCTATCACCACACGACCCGACGTGCTTACTGGCCACTCCGTTGAATGAATAATTTTCAATTACACGAGCGCCTATCACCTCATGACTCGGGGCGCTTACTGGCCACTCTGTTAAATTAATTATTTTTAATAACACAAGCGCCTATCACCTCATTAACTGGGGCGCTCACTGGCCACTTCGTGAAATAAATAATTTTAAATGAATAACACAAGCGCCTAACAACTCATGACCTAAGGCGCGTACTGTCCACTCTTTTGAAAAAATAATTATTAACATAACACAAGCACCTATCACCTTATAACCCGGAGCGCTTACTGGCCACTCAGTTAAATAAATAATTTTTAAAATAACACAGGCGCCTATAACCTCATGACCCTGGGCGCTTACTGGCCACGCTGTTAAATAAATAATAAAAACGCCTATCACCTTATGACCCAGGGCGCTTACTGGCCACTCTTTTAAATGAATAATTATTAATAAATATTACAAGCGCCTATCAGCGCATGACCTTGGGCGCTTACTGGCCACTCTTTTAAATATATAATTATTTTATAAATTAAACAAGCGCCTATCACCTCATAACCCAAGGCGCTTACTGGCCACTCTTAAAAAAAAAAAATTATAAAAATAACACAAGCGCCTATCACCTTATGACCCAGGGCACTTACTGGCCACTCTGTTAGATTAATTATTTTTAATAACACAAGCGCCTATCACCTTATTAACTGGGGCGCTTACTGGCCACTCTGTGAAATAAATAATTTTAAATGAATAACACAAGCGCCTATTAACTCATGACCTAAGGCGCGTACTGTCCACTCTTTTGAAAAAATAATTATTAACATAACACAAGCACCTATCACCTTATGACCCGGAGCGCTTACTGGCAACTTAGTTAAATAAATAATTTTTAAAATAACCCAGGCGCCTATCACCTCATGACCCGGGGCGCTTACTGGCCACTCTGTTAAATAAATAATAAAAGCGCTTATCACCTTATGACCCAGGGCGCTTACTGGCCACTCTTTTAAAAGAATAATTATTAATAAATATTACAAGCGCCTATCAGCGCATGACCTTAAGCGCTAACTGGCCACTCTTTTATTTAAATAATAATTTTATAAACAACACAAGCGCCTATTACCTTATGACCCAGGGCGCTTACTGGCCACTCTGTTAAATTAATAATTTTTAATAACACAAGCGCCTATCACCTTATGACCACGGGCGCTTACCTGCCACTCTGTTAAATTAATGATTTTTAATAAATAACACAAGCGCCTATCACCTTATGACCCAAGGCACTTACTGGCCAGTCTGTTATATGAATAATTATTATAATAACACAAGCGCCTATCATCTTATGACCCAGGGCGCTTACTGGCCACTCTGTTAAATAATTAATTTTCAATAACACAAGTGCCTATTACCTCATGACCCGGGGCGCTTACCTGCAAGTCTGTTAAATGAATATTTTTTAATAAATAACACAAGCGCCTATCACCTTATGACCCAAGGCGCTTACTGGCCAGTCTGTTATATAAATAATTATTATATTATTACAAGCACCTATCACCTTATGACCCAGGGTGCTTACTGGCCACTCTGTTAAATTAATTATTTTTAATAACACAAGCGCCTATCACATCATAACCCGGGGCGCTTACCTGCCACTCTGTTGAATGAATAATTTTAAATCAATAACTCAAGCGCCTATTCCCTTATTACCTGGAGCTCTTACTGATCACTCTGTTGAATAAATAATTTTTAATAACACAAGCGTCTATCATCTCATAAAATGGGGCACCTACTGGCCACTCTGTTTAATAAATAATTATCAAAATAATGCAAGTGCCTATCACCTTATGACTTGGGGCACCTACTGGCCACTCTGTTAAATAAATAATTCTTTAATAACACAAGCGCCTACTACCTCATGACTCAAGGTGCTTACTGGAAACTCCGTTAAATGAATAATTATTAAAATAACGCAAGCACCTATCACCTGATGACCCGGAGCGCTTACTGGCCACTCTTTTAATTGAATAATAATTTTATAAACAACACAAGCACCTATCACCTTATGACCCAGGGCGCTTACTGGCCACTCTGTTAAATTAATAATTTTTAAAAACACAAGTGCCTATTACCTCATGACCCGGGGCGCTTATCTGCCACTCTGTTAAATGAATATTTTTTAATAAATAACACAAGCGCCTATTACCTTATGACCCAAGGCACTTACTGGCCAGTCTGTTATATGAATAATTATTATATTATTACAAGCGCCTATCACCTTATGACCTCGGGCGCTTACTGGCCACTCTTTTGAATATATAATTATTTTATAAATTAAACAAGCGCCTATTACCTCATGACCCAAGGCGCTTACTGGCCACTCTGTTAAATACATTATTATTATTAAATAACAGAAGCGCCTATTATTTTATGACCCAGGTCACTTACTTGCCACTCTGTTAAATAAATAACAAAAGCGCCTATCACCTCATGACCCAGGGAACTTACTGGCCACTCTTTTAAATAAATAATTATTTTATTAATAACACAAGCGCCTATCACCTCATGAACTCAGGCGCTTACTGGCCACTCTTTTAAATATATAATTATTTTATAAATTAAACAAGCGCCTATCACCTCATGACCCAAGGCGCTTACTTGCAAGTCTGTTATATAAATAATTATTATAATAACACAAGCGCTTATCATCACATGTCCCAGGGTGCTTACTGGCCACTTCGTTAAATAAATAACTCAAGCGCCTATGCCCTTATTACCTGGAGCTCTTACTGGTCACTCTGTTAAATAAATAATTTTTAATAACACAAGCGTCTATCATTTCATGACACGAAGGACTTACTGGCCACTCTGTTAAATAAATAATTATTGAAATAACGCAAGCGCCTATCACCTTATGACTCAAGGCACTTACTGAAAACTCCGTTAAATGAATAATTATTAAAATAACGCAAGCACCTATAACCCATAACTTGGGGCGCTTACTGGCCCTTATGTTAAATAATTTAATCTCAAAATAACACAAGCGCCTATCATCACATGTCCCGGGGTGCTTACTTGCCACTTTGTTAAATAAATAACTCAAGCGCCTATTAGCGCATGACCTTAAGCGCTTACTGGCCACTCTTTTAATTGAATAATAATTTTATAAACAACACAAGCGCCTATCACCTTATGACCCAGGGCGCTTACTGGCCACTCTGTTAAATAATTAATTTTTAATAACACAAGTGCCTATTACCTCTTGACCCGGGGCGCTTACCTGCCAGTCTGTTAAATGAATATTTTTTAATAAATAACACAAGCGCCTATCACCTTATGACCCAAGGCGCTTACTGGCCAGTCTCTTATATGAATAATTATTATATTATTACAAGCACCTATCACCTTATGACCCAGGGCGCTTAGTGGCCACTCTGTTAAATTAATAATTTTTAATAACACAAGCGCCTATCACCTCATGACCCGGGGCGCTTACCTGCCACTCTGTTGAATGAATAATTTTTAATCAATAACTCAAGCGCCTATTTCCTTATTACCTGGAGCTCTTACTGATCACTCTGTTAAATAAATAATTTTTAATAACACAAGCGTCTATCATCTCATAAAATGGGGCACCTACTGGCCACTCTGTTTAATAAATAATTATCGAAATAATGCAAGCGCCAATCACCTTATGACTTGGGGCACCCACTGGCCACTCTGTTAAATAAATAATTTTTTAATAACACAAGCGCCTACTACCTCATGACTCAAGGCGCTTACTGGAAACTCCGTTAAATGAATAATTATTAAAATAACGCAAGCACCTATCACCTGATGACCCGGAGCGCTTACTGGCCACTCTTTTGAATAAATAATTATTTTATAAATAACACAAGCGCCTATCACCTCATGACCTCGGGCGCTTACTGGCCACTCTTTTAAATATATAATTATTTTATAAATTAAACAAGCGCCTATCACCTCATGACCCAAGGCGCTTACTTGCAAGTCTGTTATATAAATAATTATTATAATAACACAAGCGCCTATCATCACATGTCCCGGGGTGCTTACTGGCCACTTCGTTAAATAAATAACTCAAGCGCCTATTCCCTTATTACCTGGAGCTCTTACTGGTCACTCTGTTAATGAAATTATTTTTAATAACACAAGCGTCTATCATTTCATGACACGAGAGACTTACTGGCCACTCTGTCAAATAAATAATTATTGAAATAACGCAAGCGCCTATCACCTTATGACTCAAGGCACTTACTGAAAACTCCGTTAAATGAATAATTATTAAAATAACGCAAGCACCTATCACTTAATGACCCGGAGCGCTTACTGGCCACTCTGTTACATAAATAATTATTTAAATAAAACAAGCGCCTATCACCACATGACCCGACGTGCTTACTGGCCACTCCATTAAATAAATAATTTTCAATTACACGAGCGCCTATCACCTTATGACTCGGGGCGCTTACTGGCCTCTCTGTTTAATACATTATTATTATTAAATAACACAAGCGCCTATCATCTTATGACCCAGGTCGCTTACTGGCCACTTTGTTAAATAAATAACACAAGCGCCTATCACCTAATGACCTCAGGCGCTTACTGGCCACTCTTTTGAATAAATAATTATTTTGTAATAACAAAAGCGCCTATCACCTTATGACCTGGAGAACTTACTGGCAACTCTTTTAAATAAATAATCATTTTATAAAAAACACAAGCGCCTATAACCTCATGACCCAGGGTGCTTACCTGCCACTCTGTTAAATAAATAAATTTTAATAAAAAACACAAGCGCCTATCACCTTATGACCCAGGGCGCTTACTGGCCACTCTGTTAAATTATTAATTTTTAATAACACAAGCGCCTATTACCTCATGATTCGGGGTGCTTACCTGCCACTCTGTTAAATGAATAATTTTTAATAAATAACACAAGCGCCTATCACCTTATGACCCAAGGCGCTTACTGGCCAGTCTGTTATATGAATAATTATTATAATATTACAAGCACCTATTACCTTATGACCCAGGGCGCTTACTGGCCACTCTGTTAAATTAATAATTTTTAATAACACAAGCGCCTATCACCTCATGACCCGGGGCGCTTACCTGCCACTCTGTTGAATGAATAATTTTTGATAAATAACTCAAGCGCCTATTTCCTTATTACCTGGAGCTCTTACTGATCACTCTGTTGAATAAATAATTTTTAATAACACAAGCGTCTATCATCTCATAAAACGGGGCACTTACTGGCCACTCTGTTTAATAAATAATTATCAATATAATGCAAGTGCCTATCACCTTATGACTCGGGGCACCTACTGGCCACTCTGTTAAATAAATAATTCTTTAATAACACAAGCGCCTACCACCTCATGACTCAAGGCGCTTACTGGAAACTCCGTTAAATGAATAATTATTAAAATAACGCAAGCACCTATCACCTGATGACCCGGAGCACTTACTGGCCACTCCGTTAAATAAATAATTTTCAATTACACGAGCGCCAATCACCTCATGACTCGGGGCGCTTACTGGCCACTCTGTTTAATAAATAATTTTTCAATATTACAAGCGCCTACCACCTCATGACTCAAGGCGCTTACTGGAAACTCCGTTAAATGAATAATTATTAAAATAACGCAAGCACCTATCACCTGATGACCCGGAGCACTTACTGGCCACTCTGTTAAATGAATAACACAAGCACCTATCACCTCATGACCTGGGGCACTTACTGGCCACTCTTTTAAATAAATAATAATTTTATAGATAACACAAGCGCCTATCAGCTTATGACCCAGAGCGCTTACTGGCCACTCTGTTAAATTAATAATTTTTAATAACACAAGCGCCTACCACCTCATGACCCCAGGCGCTTACCTGCCACTCTGTTGAATGAATAATTTTTAATAAATAACACAAGCGCCTATCACCTTATGACCCGAGGAGCTTACTGGCCACTCCGTTAAATGAATAATTTTCAATTACACGAGCGCCTATCACCTCATGACTCGATGCGCTTACTGGCCACTCTGTTTAATACATTATTATTAATAAATAACACAAGCGCCTATCATCTTATGACCCGGGTCGCTTACTGGCCACTCTGTTAAATAAATAACACAAGCGCCTATCACCTCATGACCCGGGGCACTAACTGGCCACTCATTAAAATAAATAATTATTTTATAAATAACACAAGCGCCTATCACCTTATGACCTCGGGCGCTTACTGGCCACACTTTTAAATAGATAATTATTTTATATATAACACAAGCGCCTATCACCTCATGACCCAGGGCACTTACTGGCCACTCCGTTACATAAATATTTATAAAAATATTACAAGCGCCTATCACTACATGACCCTAGGCGCTTACTGGCCACTATGCTAAATAAATAACACAAGCGCCTATCACCTAATGACCTGGAGCACTTACAGGCAACTCTTTTAAAAAAATAATTATTTTATAAATAACACAAGCACCTATTACCTCATGACCCAGGGCGCTTACTGGCCACTCCGTTACATAAATATTTATAAAAATATTACAAGCGCCTATCACCCCATGACCCGAGGTGCTTACTGGCCACTATGTTAAATAAATAACACAAGCGCCTATCACCTAATGACCTAGAGACTTACAGGCAACTTTTTTAAAAAATTAATCATTTTATAAATAACACAAGCACCTATAACCCATAACCCGGGGCGCTTAGTGGCCCTTCTGTTGAATAATTTATTCTCAAAATAACACAAGCGCCTATCATCACATGTCCCGGGGCGCTTACTGGCCACTCTGTTGAAAAAACAATTATTTAAATAACACAAGCACCTATTAACTTACGACCCGGGGCGCTTACTGGCCACTCTTTTAAATAAATAATTATTATAAATAACACAAGCGCCTATCAGTGCATAACCTTGGGCGCTTACTAGCCACTCTTTTAAATAAATAATAATTTTATAAATAACACAAGCGCCTATCACCTTATGACCCAGAGCGCTTACTGGCCACTCTGTTAAATAAATAATAAAAGCGCCTATCAACTCATGACCTAAGGCGCGTACTGTCCACTCTTTTGAAAAAATATTTATGAACATAACACAAGAACCTATCACCTCATGACCCGGAGCGCTTACTGGCCACTCTGTTAAATAAATAATTTTTAAAATAACACAGGCGCCCATCACCTCATGACCCGAAGCGCTTACTGGCCACTCTGTTGAATAAATAATAAAAGAGCCTATCACCTTATGACTTAGGGCGCTTACTGGCCACTCTTTTAATTAAATAATTATTAATAAATATTACAAGCGCCTATCAGCGCATGACCTTGTGCGCTTACTGGCCACTCTTTCAATTAAATAATAATTTTATAAACAACACAAGCGCCTATTACCTTATGACCCAGGGCGCTTACTGGCCACTCTGTTAAATTAATTATTTTTGATAACACAAGCGCCTATCACCTTATGACCCAGGGCGCTTACTGGCCACTCTGTTGAATTAATAATTTTTAGTAACACAAGCGCCTATCACCTCATGACCCGGGGCGCTTACTGGCCACTTTGTTAAATAAATAACACAAGCGCCTATCACTTTATGACCTGGAGCACTTACTGGCAACTTTTTTTAATAAATAATTAATTTATAAATAACACAAGCACCGATAATTTATAACCTAGGGCGCTTACTGGCCCTTTTGTTAAATAATTAATTCTTAAAAAACACAAGCGCCTATCACCGCATGACCTTGGGCGCTTACTGGCCACTTTTTAAAATGAATAATTAATAAAATGGAAAAAGTGCCTATCACCTTATGACCAAGGGCGCTGACTGGCCACTTTGTTGAATAGATAATTTTTATGAACTCAAGCGCCTATCTCCTTATGACTAGGGCGCTTACTGGCCACTCTGTTAAATAAATAACACAAGCGCCTATTACCTCATGACCTGGAGCACCTACAGGCAACTCTTTTAAAAAAATAATTATTTTATAAATAATACAAGCACCTATAACCCATAACCTGGGGCGCTTACTGGCCCTTATGTTAAATAATTAAATCTCAAAATAACACAAGCGCCTATCATCACATGTCCCGGGGTGCTTACTGGCCACTTCGTTAAATAAATAACTCAAGCGCCTATTAGCGCATGACCTTGGGCGCTTACTGGCCACTCTTTTAATTGGATAATAATCTTATAAACAACACAAGCGCCCATAACCTTATGACCCAGGGCGCTTACTGGCCACTCTGTTAAATTAATAATTTTGAATAACACAAGCGCCTATCACCTCATGACCCAGGGCGCTTACCTGCCACTCTGTTAAATGAATAATTTTTAATAAATAACTCAAGCGCCTATTCCCTAATTACCTGGAGCTCTTACTGATTACTCTGTTAAATAAATAATTTTTCATAACACAAGCGTCTATCATCTCATGAAACAAGGCACTTACTGGCCACTCTGTTTAATAAATAATTATTCAAATAATGCAAGCGCCTATCACCTTATGACTCGGGGCACCTACTGGCCACTCTGTTAAATAAATAATTTTTTAATAACACAAGCGCCTACTACCTCATGACTCAAGGCGCTTACTGGAAACTCCGTTACATGAATAATTATTAAAATAACCCAAGCACCTATCACCTGATGACCCGGAGCGCTTACTGGCCACTCTTTTAAATAAATAATTATTTTATAAATAACACAAGCGCCTAACACCTCATGACCTCGGGCGCTTACTGGCCACTCTTTTAAATAAATAATTATTTCATAAATAACACAAGCGCCTATAACCTCATGACCCAGGGTGCTTCCCTCCACTCTGTTAAATGAATAATTTTTAATAAATAACACAAGCGGCTATCACCTTATGACCTCGGGCGCTTACTGGCCACTCTTAAAAAAAAAAAATTATTAAAATAACACAAGCGCCTATCACCTAATGACCCAGGGCACTTACTGGCCACTCTGTTAAATTAATTATTTTTAATAACACAAGCGCCTATCACCTCATTAACTGGGGCGCTTACTGGCCACTCTGTGAAATAAATAATTTTAAATGAATAACACAAGCGCCTATCAACTCATGACCTAAGGCGCGTACTGTCCACTCTTTTGAAAAAATAATTATTAACATAACACAAGCACCTATCATCTTATGACCCGGAGCGCTTACTGGCCACTCAGTTAAATAAATAATTTTTAAAATAACACAGGCGCCTATCACCTCATGACCCGGGGCGCTTACTGGCCACTCTGTTAAATGAATAATAAAAGCGCCTATCACCTTATGACCCAGGGCGCTTACTGGCCACTCTTTTAAATGAATAATTATTAATAAATATTACAAGCGCCTATCAGCGCATGACTTTGGGCGCCTACTGGCCACTCTTTTAATTAAATAAAAATTTTATAAACAACACAAGCGCCTATTACCTTATGACCCAGGGCGCTTACTGGCCACTCTGTTAAATTAATAATTTTTAAGAACACAAGCGCCTATCACCTCATGACCACGGGCGCTTACCTGCCACTCTGTTAAATTAATGATTTTTAATAAATAACACAAGCGCCTATCACCTTATGACCCGAGGAGCTTACTGGCCACTCCGTTAAATGAATAATTTTCAATTACACGAGCGCCTATCACCTCATGACTCGATGCGCTTACTGGCCACTCTGTTTAATACATTATTATTAATAAATAACACAAGCGCCTATCATCTTATGACCCGGGTCGCTTACTGGCCACTCTGTTAAATAAATAACACAAGCGCCTATCACCTCATGACCCGGGGCACTAACTGGCCACTCATTAAAATAAATAATTATTTTATAAATAACACAAGCGCCTATCACCTTATGACCTCGGGCGCTTACTGGCCACACTTTTAAATAGATAATTATTTTATATATAACACAAGCGCCTATCACCTCATGACCCAGGGCGCTTACTGGCCACTCCGTTACATAAATATTTATAAAAATATTACAAGCGCCTATCACCACATGACCCGAGGTGCTTACTGGCCACTCCGTTACATAAATATTTATAAAAATATTACAAGCGCCTATCACTACATGACCCTAGGCGCTTACTGGCCACTATGCTAAATAAATAACACAAGCGCCTATCACCTAATGACCTGGAGCACTTACAGGCAACTCTTTTAAAAAAATAATTATTTTATAAATAACACAAGCACCTATTACCTCATGACCCAGGGCGCTTACTGGCCACTCCGTTACATAAATATTTATAAAAATATTACAAGCGCCTATCACCACATGACCCGAGGTGCTTACTGGCCACTATGTTAAATAAATAACACAAGCGCCTATCACCTAATGACCTAGAGACTTACAGGCAACTTTTTTAAAAAATTAATCATTTTATAAATAACACAAGCACCTATAACCCATAACCCGGGGCGCTTAGTGGCCCTTCTGTTGAATAATTTATTCTCAAAATAACACAAGCGCCTATCATCACATGTCCCGGGGCGCTTACTGGCCACTCTGTTGAAAAAACAATTATTTAAATAACACAAGCACCTATTAACTTACGACCCGGGGCGCTTACTGGCCACTCTTTTAAATAAATAATTATTATAAATAACACAAGCGCCTATCAGTGCATAACCTTGGGCGCTTACTAGCCACTCTTTTAAATAAATAATAATTTTATAAATAACACAAGCGCCTATCACCTTATGACCCAGAGCGCTTACTGGCCACTCTGTTAAATAAATAATAAAAGCGCCTATCAACTCATGACCTAAGGCGCGTACTGTCCACTCTTTTGAAAAAATATTTATGAACATAACACAAGAACCTATCACCTCATGACCCGGAGCGCTTACTGGCCACTCTGTTAAATAAATAATTTTTAAAATAACACAGGCGCCCATCACCTCATGACCCGAAGCGCTTACTGGCCACTCTGTTGAATAAATAATAAAAGAGCCTAACACCTTATGACTTAGGGCGCTTACTGGCCACTCTTTTAATTAAATAATTATTAATAAATATTACAAGCGCCTATCAGCGCATGACCTTGTGCGCTTACTGGCCACTCTTTCAATTAAATAATAATTTTATAAACAACACAAGCGCCTATTACCTTATGACCCAGGGCGCTTACTGGCCACTCTGTTAAATTAATAATTTTTGATAACACAAGCGCCTATCACCTCATGACCCGGGGCGCTTACTGGCCACTTTGTTAAATAAATAACACAAGCGCCTATCACTTTATGACCTGGAGCACTTACTGGCAACTTTTTTTAATAAATAATTAATTTATAAATAACACAAGCACCGATAATTTATAACCTAGGGCGCTTACTGGCCCTTTTGTTAAATAATTAATTCTTAAAAAACACAAGCGCCTATCACCACATGACCTTGGGCGCTTACTGGCCACTTTTTAAAATGAATAATTAATAAAATGGAAAAAGTGCCTATCACCTTATGACCAAGGGCGCTGACTGGCCTTTTTGTTGAATAGATAATTTTTATGAACTCAAGCGCCTATCTCCTTATGACTAGGGCGCTTACTGGCCACTCTGTTAAATAAATAACACAAGCGCCTATTACCTCATGACCTGGAGCACCTACAGGCAACTCTTTTAAAAAAATAATTATTTTATAAATAATACAAGCACCTATAACCCATAACCTGGGGCGCTTACTGGCCCTTATGTTAAATAATTAAATCTCAAAATAACACAAGCGCCTATCATCACATGTCCCGGGGTGCTTACTGGCCACTTCGTTAAATAAATAACTCAAGCGCCTATTAGCGCATGACCTTGGGCGCTTACTGGCCACTCTTTTAATTGGATAATAATCTTATAAACAACACAAGCGCCCATAACCTTATGACCCAGGGCGCTTACTGGCCACTCTGTTAAATTAATAATTTTGAATAACACAAGCGCCTATCACCTCATGACCCAGGGCGCTTACCTGCCACTCTGTTAAATGAATAATTTTTAATAAATAACTCAAGCGCCTATTCCCTAATTACCTGGAGCTCTTACTGATTACTCTGTTAAATAAATAATTTTTCATAACACAAGCGTCTATCATCTCATGAAACAAGGCACTTACTGGCCACTCTGTTTAATAAATAATTATTCAAATAATGCAAGCGCCTATCACCTTATGACTCGGGGCACCTACTGGCCACTCTGTTAAATAAATAATTTTTTAATAACACAAGCGCCTACTACCTCATGACTCAAGGCGCTTACTGGAAACTCCGTTACATGAATAATTATTAAAATAACCCAAGCACCTATCACCTGATGACCCGGAGCGCTTACTGGCCACTCTTTTAAATAAATAATTATTTTATAAATAACACAAGCGCCTAACACCTCATGACCTCGGGCGCTTACTGGCCACTCTTTTAAATAAATAATTATTTCATAAATAACACAAGCGCCTATAACCTCATGACCCAGGGTGCTTCCCTCCACTCTGTTAAATGAATAATTTTTAATAAATAACACAAGCGGCTATCACCTTATGACCTCGGGCGCTTACTGGCCACTCTTAAAAAAAAAAAATTATTAAAATAACACAAGCGCCTATCACCTTATGACCCAGGGCACTTACTGGCCACTCTGTTAAATTAATTATTTTTAATAACACAAGCGCCTATCACCTCATTAACTGGGGCGCTTACTGGCCACTCTGTGAAATAAATAATTTTAAATGAATAACACAAGCGCCTATCAACTCATGACCTAAGGCGCGTACTGTCCACTCTTTTGAAAAAATAATTATTAACATAACACAAGCACCTATCATCTTATGACCCGGAGCGCTTACTGGCCACTCAGTTAAATAAATAATTTTTAAAATAACACAGGCGCCTATCACCTCATGACCCGGGGCGCTTACTGGCCACTCTGTTAAATAAATAATAAAAGCGCCTATCACCTTATGACCCAGGGCGCTTACTGGCCACTCTTTTAAATGAATAATTATTAATAAATATTACAAGCGCCTATCAGCGCATGACTTTGGGCGCCTACTGGCCACTCTTTTAATTAAATAAAAATTTTATAAACAACACAAGCGCCTATTACCTTATGACCCAGGGCGCTTACTGGCCACTCTGTTAAATTAATAATTTTTAATAACACAAGCGCCTATCACCTCATGACCACGGGCGCTTACCTGCCACTCTGTTAAATTAATGATTTTTAATAAATAACACAAGCGCCTATCACCTTATGACCCAAGGCGCTTACTGGCCAGTCTGTTATATGAATAATTATTATAATAACACAATCGCCTATCACCTCATGACCCAGGGCGCTTACTGGCCACTCTGTTAAATTAATAATTTTTAGTAACACAAGCGCCTATCACCTCATGACCTGGGGCGCTTACTGGCCACTATGTTAAATAAATAACACAAGCGCCTATCACTTTATGACCTGGAGCACTTACTGGCAACTTTTTTAAATAAATAATTAATTTATAAATAACACAAGCACCGATAATTTATAACCCAGGGCGCTTACTGGCCACTTTTTAAAAAGAATAATTAATAAAATGGAACAAGCGCCTATCACCTTATGACCAAGGGCGCTGACTGGCCACTTTGTTAAATAGATAATTTTTATTAACTCAAGCGCCTATCTCCTTATGACTAGGGCGCTTACTGGTTACTATGTTAAATAAATAACACAAGCGCCTATTACCTCATGACCTGGAGCACCTACAGACAATTCTTTTAAAAAAATAATTATTTTATAAATAATACAAGCACCTATAACCTATAACTTGGGGCGCTTACTGGCTCTAATGTTAAATAATTAAATCTCAAAATAACACAAGCGCCTATCACCTTATGACCCAAGGCGCTTACTGGCCAGTCTGTTATATGAATAATTATTATATTATTACAAGCACCTATCACCTTATGACCCAGGGCGCTTACTGGCCACTCTGTTGAATGAATAATTTTTAATTAATAACTCAAGCGCCTATTCCCTTATTACCTGGAGCTCTTACTGATCACTCTGTTAAATAAATAATTTTTAATAACACGAGCGTCTATCATCTTATAAAACGGGGCACCTACTGGCCACTCTGTTTAATAAATAATTATCAAAATAATGCAAGCGCCTATCACCTTATGACTTGGGGCACCTACTGGCCACTCTGTTAAATAAATAATTATTATATAAATAACACAAGCGCCTATCACCTCATGCCCTCGGGCGCTTACTGGCCACTTTTTTAAATATATAATTATTTTACAAATTAAACAAGCGCCTATTACCTCATGACCCAAGGCGCTTACTGGCCACTCTGTTAAATACATTATTATTATTAAATAACAGAAGCGCCTATCATCTTATGACCCAGGTCACTCACTTGCCACTCTGTTAAATAAATAACAAAAGCGCATATCACCTCATGACCCAGGGAACTTACTGGCCACTCTTTTAAATAAATAATTATTTTATTAATACCACAAGCGCCTATCACCTCATGACCTCAGGCGCTTACTGGCCACTCTTTTAAATATATAATTATTTTATAAGTTAAACAAACGCCTATCACCTCATGACCCAAGGCGCTTACTTGCAAGTCTGTTATATAAATAATTATTATAATAACGCAAGCGCTTATCATCACATGTCCCAGGGTGCTTACTGGCCACTTCGTTAAATAAATAACTCAAGCGCCTATTCCCTTATTACCTAGAGCTCTTACTGGTCACTCTGTTAAATAAATAATTTTTGATAACACAAGCGTCTATCATTTCATGACACAGGGGACTTACTGGCCACTCTGTGAAATAAATAATTATTGAAATAACGCAAGCGCCTATCACCTTATGACTCAAGGCACTTACTGAAAACTCCGTTAAATGAATAATTATTAAAATAACGCAAGCACCTATCACTTAATGACCCGGAGCGCTTACTGGCCACTCTGTTACATGAATAATTATTTAAATAAAACAAGCGCCTATCACCACATGACCCGACGTGCTTACTGGCCACTCCATTAAATAAATAATTTCCAATTACACGAGCGCCTATCACCTCATGACTCGGGGCGCTTAATGGCCACTCTGTTTAATACATTATTATTAATAAATAACACAAGCGCCTATCATCTTATGACCCAGATCGCTTACTGGCCACTCTGTTAATTAAATAACACGAGCACCTATCACCTCATGACTCGGGGCGCTTACTGGCCACTCTGTTAAATTAATTATTTTAAATAACACAAGCGCCTATCACCTCATTAACTGAGGCGCTTACTGGCCACTCTGTGAAATAAATAATTTTAAATGAATAACACAAGCACCTATCAACTCATGACCTAAGGCGCGTACTGTCCACTCTTTTGAAAAAATAATTATTAACATAACACAAGCACCTATCACCTTATGACCCGGAGCGCTTACTGGCCACTCTGTTAAATAAATCATTTTTAAAATAACACAGGCGCCCATCACCTCATGACCCGAAGCGCTTACTGGCCACTCTGTTGAATAAATAATAAAAGAGCCTATCACCTTATGACTTAGGGCGCTTACTGGCCACTCTTTTAATTAAATAATTATTAATAAATATTACAAGCGCCTATCAGCGCATGACCTTGTGCGCTTACTGGCCACTCTTTCAATTAAATAATAATTTTATAAACAACACAAGCGCCTATTACCTTATGACCCAGGGCTTTTACTGGCCACTCTGTTAAATTAATAATTTTTGATAACACAAGCGCCTATCACCTTATGACCCAGGGCGCTTACTGGCCACTCTGTTAAATTAATAATTTTTAGTAACACAAGCGCCTATCACCTCATGACCCGGGGCGCTTACTGGCCACTTTGTTAAATAAATAACACAAGCGCCTATCACTTTATGACCTGGAGCACTTACTGGCAACTTTTTTAAATAAATAATTAATTTATAAATAACACAAGCACCGATAATTTATAACCTAGGGCGCTTACTGGCCCTTTTGTTAAATAATTAATTCTTAAAAAACACAAGCGCCTATCACCGCATGACCTTGGGCGCTTACTGGCCACTTTTTAAAATGAATAATTAATAAAATGGAAAAAGTGCCTATCAGCTTATGACCAAGGGCGCTGACTGGCCACTTTGTTGAATAGATAATTTTTATGAACTCAAGCGCCTATCTCCTTATGACTAGGGCGCTTACTGGCCACTCTGTTAAATAAATAACACAAGCGCCTATTACCTCATGACCTGGAGCACCTACAGGCAACTCTTTTAAAAAAATAATTATTTTATAAATAATACAAGCACCTATAACCCATAACCTGGGGCGCTTACTGGCCCTTATGTTAAATAATTAAATCTCAAAATAACACAAGCGCCTATCATCACATGTCCCAGGGTGCTTACTGGCCACTTCGTTAAATAAATAACTCAAGCGCCTATTAGCGCATGACCTTGGGCGCTTACTGGCCACTCTTTTAATTGGATAATAATCTTATAAACAACACAAGCGCCCATAACCTTATGACCCAGGGCGCTTACTGGCCACTCTGTTAAATTATTAAATTTTAATAACACAAGCGCCTATCACCTTATGACCCAAGGCGCTTACTGGCCAGTCTGTTATATGAATAATTATTATATTATTACAAGCACCTATTACCTTATGACCCAGGGTGCTTACTGGCCACTCTGTTAAATTAATAATTTTTAATAACACAAGCGCCTATCACCTCATGACCCAGGGCGCTTACCTGCCACTCTGTTAAATGAATAATTTTTAATAAATAACTCAAGCGCCTATTCCCTAATTACCTGGAGCTCTTACTGATTACTCTGTTAAATAAATAATTTTTCATAACACAAGCGTCTATCATCTCATGAAACAAGGCACTTACTGGCCACTCTGTTTAATAAATAATTATTCAAATAATGCAAGCGCCTATCACCTTATGACTCGGGGCACCTACTGGCCACTCTGTTAAATAAATAATTTTTTAATAACACAAGCGCCTACTACCTCATGACTCAAGGCGCTTACTGGAAACTCCGTTACATGAATAATTATTAAAATAACGCAAGCACCTATCACCTGATGACCCGGAGCGCTTACTGGCCACTCTTTTAAATAAATAATTATTTTATAAATAACACAAGCGCCTAACACCTCATGACCTCGGGCGCTTACTGGCCACTCTTTTAAATAAATAATTATTTCATAAATAACACAAGCGCCTATAACCTCATGACCCAGGGTGCTTCCCTGCACTCTGTTAAATGAATAATTTTTAATAAATAACACAAGCGGCTATCACCTTATGACCTCGGGCGCTTACTGGCCACTCTTAAAAAAAAAAAATTATTAAAATAACACAAGCGCCTATCACCTTATGACCCAGGGCACTTACTGGCCACTCTGTTAAATTAATTATTTTTAATAACACAAGCGCCTATCACCTCATTAACTGGGGCGCTTACTGGCCACTCTGTGAAATAAATAATTTTAAATGAATAACACAAGCGCCTATCAACTCATGACCTAAGGCGCGTACTGTCCACTCTTTTGAAAAAATAATTATTAACATAACACAAGCACCTATCATCTTATGACCCGGAGCGCTTACTGGCCACTCAGTTAAATAAATAATTTTTAAAATAACACAGGCGCCTATCACCTCATGACCCGGGGCGCTTACTGGCCACTCTGTTAAATAAATAATAAAAGCGCCTATCACCTTATGACCCAGGGCGCTTACTGGCCACTCTTTTAAATGAATAATTATTAATAAATATTACAAGCGCCTATCAGCGCATGACTTTGGGCGCCTACTGGCCACTCTTTTAATTCAATAAAAATTTTATAAACAACACAAGCGCCTATTACCTTATGACCCAGGGCGCTTACTGGCCAGTCTGTTATATGAATAATTATTATAATAACACAATCGCCTATCACCTCATGACCCAGGGCGCTTACTGGCCACTCTGTTAAATTAATAATTTTTAGTAACACAAGCGCCTATCACCTCATGACCTAGGGCGCTTACTGGCCACGATGTTAAATAAATAACACAAGCGCCTATCACTTTATGACCTGGAGCACTTACTGGCAACTTTTTTAAATAAATAATTAATTTATAAATAACACAAGCACCGATAATTTATAACCCAGGGCGCTTACTGGCCACTTTTTAAAATGAATAATTATTAAAATGGAACAAGCGCCTATCACCTTACGACCAAGGGCGCTGACTGGCCACTTTGTTAAATAGATAATTTTTATTAACTCAAGCGCCTATCTCCTTATGACTAGGGCGCTTACTGGTTACTATGTTAAATAAATAACACAAGCGCCTATTACCTCATGACCTGGAGCACCTACAGACAACTCTTTTAAAAAAATAATTATTTTATAAATAATACAAGCACCTATAACCCATAACTTGGGGCGCTTACTAGCTCTAATGTTAAATAATTAAATCTCAAAATAACACAAGCGCCTATCACCTTATGTCCCAGGGCGCTTACTGGCCAGTCTGTTATATGAATAATTATTATATTATTACAAGCACCTATCACCTTATGACCCAGGGCGCTTACTGGCCACTCTGTTGAATGAATAATTTTTAATTAATAACTCAAGCGCCTATTCCCTTATTACCTGGAGCTCTTACTGATCACTCTGTTAAATAAATAATTTTTAATAACACGAGCGTCTATCATCTTATAAAACGGGGCACCTACTGGCCACTCTGTTTAATAAATAATTATCAAAATAATGCAAGCGCCTATCACCTTATGAATTGGGGCACCTACTGGCCACTCTGGTAAATAAATAATTATTTTATAAATAACACAAGCGCCTATCACCTCATGACCTCGGGCGCTTACTGGCCACTTTTTTAAATATATAATTATTTTACAAATTAAACAAGCGCCTATTACCTCATGACCCAAGGCGCTTACTGGCCACTCTGTTAAATACATTATTATTATTAAATAACAGAAGCGCCTATTATCTTATGACCCAGGTCACTCACTTGCCACTCTGTTAAATAAATAACAAAAGCGCATATCACCTCATGACCCAGGCAACTTACTGGCCACTCTTTTAAATAAATAATTATTTTATTAATAACACAAGCGCCTATCACCTCATGACCTCAGGCGCTTACTGGCCACTCTTTTAAATATATAATTATTTCATAAATAACACAAGCGCCTATAACCTCATGACCCAGGGTGCTTCCCTCCACTCTGTTAAATGAATAATTTTTAATAAATAACACAAGCGGCTATCACCTTATGACCTCGGGCGCTTACTGGCCACTCTTAAAAAAAAAAAATTATTAAAATAACACAAGCGCCTATCACCTTATGACCCAGGGCACTTACTGGCCACTCTGTTAAATTAATTATTTTTAATAACACAAGCGCCTATCACCTCATTAACTGGGGCGCTTACTGGCCACTCTGTGAAATAAATAATTTTAAATGAATAACACAAGCGCCTATCAACTCATGACCTAAGGCGCGTACTGTCCACTCTTTTGAAAAAATAATTATTAACATAACACAAGCACCTATCATCTTATGACCCGGAGCGCTTACTGGCCACTCAGTTAAATAAATAATTTTTAAAATAACACAGGCGCCTATCACCTCATGACCCGGGGCGCTTACTGGCCACTCTGTTAAATAAATAATAAAAGCGCCTATCACCTTATGACCCAGGGCGCTTACTGGCCACTCTTTTAAATGAATAATTATTAATAAATATTACAAGCGCCTATCAGCGCATGACTTTGGGCGCCTACTGGCCACTCTTTTAATTAAATAAAAATTTTATAAACAACACAAGCGCCTATTACCTTATGACCCAGGGCGCTTACTGGCCATTCTGTTAAATTAATAATTTTTAATAACACAAGCGCCTATCACCTCATGACCACGGGCGCTTACCTGCCACTCTGTTAAATTAATGATTTTTAATAAATAACACAAGCGCCTATCACCTTATGACCCAAGGCGCTTACTGGCCAGTCTGTTATATGAATAATTATTATAATAACACAATCGCCTATCACCTCATGACCCAGGGCGCTTACTGGCCACTCTGTTAAATTAATAATTTTTAGTAACACAAGCGCCTATCACCTCATGACCTGGGGCGCTTACTGGCCACTATGTTAAATAAATAACACAAGCGCCTATCACTTTATGACCTGGAGCACTTACTGGCAACTTTTTTAAATAAATAATTAATTTATAAATAACACAAGCACCGATAATTTATAACCCAGGGCGCTTACTGGCCACTTTTTAAAATGAATAATTAATAAAATGGAACAAGCGCCTATCACCTTATGACCAAGGGCGCTGACTGGCCACTTTGTTAAATAGATAATTTTTATTAACTCAAGCGCCTATCTCCTTATGACTAGGGCGCTTACTGGTTACTATGTTAAATAAATAACACAAGCGCCTATTACCTCATGACCTGGAGCACCTACAGACAATTCTTTTAAAAAAATAATTATTTTATAAATAATACAAGCACCTATAACCCATAACTTGGGGCGCTTACTGGCTCTAATGTTAAATAATTAAATCTCAAAATAACACAAGCGCCTATCACCTTATGACCCAAGGCGCTTACTGGCCAGTCTGTTATATGAATAATTATTATATTATTACAAGCACCTATCACCTTATGACCCAGGGCGCTTACTGGCCACTCTGTTGAATGAATAATTTTTAATTAATAACTCAAGCGCCTATTCCCTTATTACCTGGAGCTCTTACTGATCACTCTGTTAAATAAATAATTTTTAATAACACGAGCGTCTATCATCTTATAAAACGGGGCACCTACTGGCCACTCTGTTTAATAAATAATTATCAAAATAATGCAAGCGCCTATCACCTTATGACTTGGGGCACCTACTGGCCACTCTGTTAAATAAATAATTATTTTATAAATAACACAAGCGCCTATCACTTCATGACCTCGGGCGCTTACTGGCCACTTTTTTAAATATATAATTATTTTACAAATTAAACAAGCGCCTATTACCTCATGACCCAAGGCGCTTACTGGCCACTCTGTTAAATACATTATTATTATTAAATAACAGAAGCGCCTATCATCTTATGACCCAGGTCACTCACTTGCCACTCTGTTAAATAAATAACAAAAGCGCATATCACCTCATGACCCAGGGAACTTACTGGCCACTCTTTTAAATAAATAATTATTTTATTAATAACACAAGCGCCTATCACCTCATGACCTCAGGCGCTTACTGGCCACTCTTTTAAATATATAATTATTTTATAAATTAAACAAACGCCTATCACCTCATGACCCAAGGCGCTTACTTGCAAGTCTGTTATATAAATAATTATTATAATAACGCAAGCGCTTATCATCACATGTCCCAGGGTGCTTACTGGCCACTTCGTTGAATAAATAACTCAAGCGCCTATTCCCTTATTACCTGGAGCTCTTACTGGTCACTCTGTTAAATAAATAATTTTTAATAACACAAGCGTCTATCATTTCATGACACAAGGGACTTACTGGCCACTCTGTTAAATAAATAATTATTAAAATAACGCAAGCGCCTATCACCTTATGACTCAAGGCACTTACTGAAAACTCCGTTAAATAAATAATTATTAAAATAACGCAAGCACCTATCACTTAATGACCCGGAGCGCTTACTGGCCACTCTGTTTAATACATTATTATTAATAAATAACACAAGCGCCTATCATCTTATGATCCAGATCGCTTACTGGCCACTCTGTCAATTAAATAACACGAGCACCTATCACCTCATGACTCGGGGCGCTTACTGGCCACTCTGTTAAATTAATTATTTTAAATAACACAAGCGCCTATCACCTCATTAACTGAGGCGCTTACTGGCCACTCTGTGAAATAAATAATTTTAAATGAATAACACAAGCGCCTATCAACTCATGACCTAAGGCGCGTACTGTCCACTCTTTTGAAAAAATAATTATTAACATAACACAAGCACCTATCACCTTATGACCCGGAGCGCTTACTGGCCACTCTGTTAAATAAATAATTTTTAAAATAACACAGGCGCCCATCACCTCATGACCCGAAGCGCTTACTGGCCACTCTGTTGAATAAATAATAAAAGAGCCTATCACCTTATGACTTAGGGCGCTTACTGGCCACTCTTTTAATTAAATAATTATTAATAAATATTACAAGCGCCTATCAGCGCATGACCTTGTGCGCTTACTGGCCACTCTTTCAATTAAATAATAATTTTATAAACAACACAAGCGCCTATAACCTTATGACCCAGGGCGCTTACTGGCCACTCTGTTAAATTAATAATTTTTGATAACACAAGCGCCTATCACCTTATGACCCAGGGCGCTTACTGGCCACTCTGTTAAATTAATAATTTTTAGTAACACAAGCGCCTATCACCTCATGACCCAGGGCGCTTACTGGCCACTTTGTTAAATAAATAACACAAGCGCCTATCACTTTATGACCTGGAGCACTTACTGGCAACTTTTTTAAATAAATAATTAATTTATAAATAACACAAGCACCGATAATTTATAACCTAGGGCGCTTACTGGCCCTTTTGTTAAATAATTAATTCTTAAAAAACACAAGCGCCTATCACCGCATGACCTTGGGCGCTTACTGGCCACTTTTCAAAATGAATAATTAATAAAATGGAAAAAGTTTCTATCACCTTATGACCAAGGGCGCTGACTGGCCACTTTGTTGAATAGATAATTTTTATGAACTCAAGCGCCTATCTCCTTATGACTAGGGCGCTTACTGGCCACTCTGTTAAATAAATAACACAAGCGCCTATTACCTCATGACCTGGAGCACCTACAGGCAACTCTTTTAAAAAAATAATTATTTTATAAATAATACAAGCACCTATAACCCATAACCTGGGGCGCTTACTGGCCCTTATGTTAAATAATTAAATCTCAAAATAACACAAGCGCCTATCATCACATGTCCCGGGGTGCTTACTGGCCACTTCGTTAAATAAATAACAAAAGCGCATATCACCTCATGACCCAGGGAACTTACTGGCCACTCTTTTAAATAAATAATTATTTTATTAATAACACAAGCGCCTATCACCTCATGACCTCAGGCGCTTACTGGCCACTTTTTTAAATATATAATTATTTTATAAATTAAACAAACGCCTATCACCTCATGACCCAAGGCGCTTACTTGCAAGTCTGTTATATAAATAATTATTATAATAACGCAAGCGCTTATCATCACATGTCCCAGGGTGCTTACTGGCCACTTCGTTAAATAAATAACTCAAGCGCCTATTCCCTTATTACCTGGAGCTCTTCCTGGTCACTCTGTTAAATAAATAATTTTTAATAACACAAGCGTCTATCATTTCATGACACAAGGGACTTACTGGCCACTCTGTTAAATAAATAATTATTGAAATAACGCAAGCGCCTATCACCTTATGACTCAAGGCACTTACTGAAAACTCCGTTAAATGAATAATTATTAAAATAACACAAGCACCTATCACTTAATGACCCGGAGCGCTTACTGGCCACTCTGTTACATGAATAATTATTTAAATAAAACAAGCGCCTATCACCACATGACCCGACGTGCTTACTGGCCACTCCATTAAATAAATAATTTCCAATTACACGAGCGCCTATCACCTCATGACTCGGGGCGCTTAATGGCCACTCTGTTTAATACATTATTATTAATAAATAACACAAGCGCCTATCATCTTATGACCCAGATCGCTTACTGGCCACTCTGTTAATTAAATAACACGAGCACCTATCACCTCATGACTCGGGGCGCTTACTGGCCACTCTGTTAAATTAATTATTTTAAATAACACAAGCGCCTATCACCTCATTAACTGAGGCGCTTACTGGCCACTCTGAGAAATAAATAATTTTAAATGAATAACACAAGCGCCTATCAACTCATGACCTAAGGCGCGTACTGTCTACTCTTTTGAAAAAATAATTATTAACATAACACAAGCACCTATCACCTTATGACCCGGAGCGCTTACTGGCCACTCTGTTAAATAAATAATTTTTAAAATAACACAGGCGCCCATCACCTCATGACCCGAAGCGCTTACTGGCCACTCTGTTGAATAAATAATAAAAGAGCCTATCACCTTATGACTTAGGGCGCTTACTGGCCACTCTTTTAATTTAATAATTATTAATAAATATTACAAGCGCCTATCAGCGCATGACCTTGTGCGCTTACTGGCCACTCTTTCAATTAAATAATAATTTTATAAACAACACAACCGCCTATTACCTTATGACCCAGGGCGCTTACTGGCCACTCTGTTAAATTAATAATTTTTGATAACACAAGCGCCTATCACCTTATGACCCAGGGCGCTTACTGGCCACTCTGTTAAATTAATAATTTTAAGTAACACAAGCGCCTATCACCTCATGACCCGGGGCGCTTACTGGCCACTTTGTTAAATAAATAACACAAGCGCCTATCACTTTATGACCTGGAGCACTTACTGGCAACTTTTTTAAATAAATAATTAATTTATAAATAACACAAGCACCGATAATTTATAACCTAGGGCGCTTACTGGCCCTTTTGTTAAATAATTAATTCTTAAAAAACACAAGCGCCTATCACCGCATGACCTTGGGCGCTTACTGGCCACTTTTTAAAATGAATAATTAATAAAATGGAAAAAGTGCCTATCACCTTATGACCAAGGGCGCTGACTGGCCACTTTGTTGAATAGATAATTTTTATGAACTCAAGCGCCTATCTCCTTATGACTAGGGCGCTTACTGGCCACTCTGTTAAATAAATAACACAAG
Source organism: Copidosoma floridanum (assembly GCF_036245765.1). Classification (NCBI taxonomy): domain Eukaryota; kingdom Metazoa; phylum Arthropoda; class Insecta; order Hymenoptera; family Encyrtidae; genus Copidosoma; species Copidosoma floridanum. The sequence continues at coordinate 35,732,807 of NW_028321897.1, read as the reverse complement.
CGCCTATTACCTCATGACCTGGAGCACCTACAGGCAACTCTTTTAAAAAAATAATTATTTTATAAATAATACAAGCACCTATAACCCATAACCTGGGGCGCTTACTGGCCCTTATGTTAAATAATTAAATCTCAAAATAACACAAGCGCCTATCATCACATGTCCCGGGGTGCTTACTGGCCACTTTGTTAAATAAATAACAAAAGCGCATATCACCTCATGACCCAGGAAACTTACTGGCCACTCTTTTAAATAAATAATTATTTTATTAATAACACAAGCGCCTATCACCTCATGACCTCAGGCGCTTACTTGCCACTCTTTTAAATATATAATTATTTTATAAATTAAACAAACGCCTATCACCTCATGACCCAAGGCGCTTACTTGCAAGTCTGTTATATAAATAATTATTATAATAACGCAAGCGCTTATCATCACATGTCCCAGGGTGCTTACTGGCCACTTCGTTAAATAAATAACTCAAGCGCCTATTCCCTTATTACCTGGAGCTCTTACTGGTCACTCTGTTAAATAAATAATTTATAATAACACAAGCGTCTATCATTTCATGACACAAGGGACTTACTGGCCACTCTGTTAAAACAATAATTATTGAAATAACGCAAGCGCCTATCACCTTATGACTCAAGGCACTTACTCAAAACTCCGTTAAATGAATAATTATTAAAATAACGCAAGCAACTATCACTTCATGACCCGGAGCGCTTACTGGCCACTCTGTTACATGAATGATTATTTAAATAAAACAAGCGCCTATCACCACATGACCCGACGTGCTTACTGGCCACTCCATTAAATAAATAATTTCCAATTACACGAGCGCCTATCACCTCATGACTCGGGGCGCTTAATGGCCACTCTGTTTAATACATTATTATTAATAAATAACACAAGCGCCTATCATCTTATGACCCAGATCGCTTACTGGCCACTCTGTTAATTAAATAACACGAGCACCTATCACCTCATGACTCGGGGCGCTTACTGGCCACTCTGTTAAATTAATTATTTTAAATAACACAAGCGCAAATCACCTCATTAACTGAGGCGCTTACTGGCCACTCTGTGAAATAAATAATTTTAAATGAATAACACAAGCGCCTATCAACTCATGACCTAAGGCGCGTACTGTCCAATCTTTTGAAAAAATAATTATTAACATAACACAAGCACCTATCACCTTATGACCCGGAGCGCTTACTGGCCACTCTGTTAAATAAATAATTTTTAAAATAACACAGGCGCCCATCACCTCATGACCCGAAGCGCTTACTGGCCACTCTGTTGAATAAATAATAAAAGAGCCTATCACCTTATGACTTAGGGCGCTTACTGGCCACTCTTTTAATTAAATAATTATTAATAAATATTACAAGCGCCTATCAGCGCATGACCTTGTGCGCTTACTGGCCACTCTTTCAATTAAATAATAATTTTATAAACAACACAAGCGCCTATTACCTTATGACCCAGGGCGCTTACTGGCCACTCTGTTAAATTAATAATTTTTGATAACACAAGCGCCTATCACCTTATGACCCAGGGCGCTTACTGGCCACTCTGTTAAATTAATAATTTTAAGTAACACAAGCGCCTATCACCTCATGACCCGGGGCGCTTACTGGCCACTTTGTTAAATAAATAACACAAGCGCCTATCACTTTATGACCTGGAGCACTTACTGGCAACTTTTTTAAATAAATAATTAATTTATAAATAACACAAGCACCGATAATTTATAACCTAGGGCGCTTACTGGCCCTTTTGTTAAATAATTAATTCTTAAAAAACACAAGCGCCTATCACCGCATGACCTTGAGCGCTTACTGGCCACTTTTTAAAATGAATAATTAATAAAATGGAAAAAGTGCCTATCACCTTATGACCAAGGGCGCTGACTGGCCACTTTGTTGAATAGATAATTTTTATGAACTCAAGCGCCTATCTCCTTATGACTAGGGCGCTTACTGGCCACTCTGTTAAATAAATAACACAAGCGCCTATTACCTCATGACCTGGAGCACCTACAGGCAACTCTTTTAAAAAAATAATTATTTTATAAATAATACAAGCACCTATAACCCATAACCTGGGGCGCTTACTGGCCCTTATGTTAAATAATTAAATCTCAAAATAACACAAGCGCCTATCATCACATGTCCCGGGGTGCTTACTGGCCACTTCGTTAAATAAATAACTCAAGCGCCTATTAGCGCATGACCTTGGGCGCTTACTGGCCACTCTTTTAATTGGATAATAATCTTATAAACAACACAAGCACCCATAACCTTATGACCCAGGGCGCTTACTGGCCACTCTGTTAAATTATTAAATTTTAATAACACAAGCGCCTATCACCTTATGACCCAAGGCGCTTACTGGCCAGTCTGTTATATGAATAATTATTATATTATTACAAGCACCTATTACCTTATGACCCAGGGCGCTTACTGGCCACTCTGTTAAATTAATAATTTTTAATAACACAAGCGCCTATCACCTCATGACCTCAGGCGCTTACTGGCCACTCTTTTAAATATATAATTATTTTATAAATTAAACAAACGCCTATCACCTCATGACCCAAGGCGCTTACTTGCAAGTCTGTTATATAAATAATTATTATAATAACGCAAGCGCTTATCATCACATGTCCCAGGGTGCTTACTGGCCACTTCGTTAAATAAATAATTCAAGCGCCTATTCCCTTATTACCTGGAGCTCTTACTGGTCACTCTGTTAAATAAATAATTTTTAATAACACAAGCGTCTATCATTTCATGACACAAGGGACTTACTGGCCACTCTGTTAAATAAATAATTATTGAAATAACGCAAGCGCCTATCACCTTATGACTCAAGGCACTTACTGAAAACTCCGTTAAATGAATAATTATTAAAATAACGCAAGCACCTATCACTTAATGACCCGGAGCGCTTACTGGCCACTCTGTTACATGAATAATTATTTAAATAAAACAAGCGCCTATCACCACATGACCCGACGTGCTTACTGGCCACTCCATTAAATAAATAATTTCCAATTACACGAGCGCCTATCACCTCATGACTCGGGGCGCTTAATGGCCACTCTGTTTAATACATTATTATTAATAAATAACACAAGCGCCTATCATCTTATGACCCAGATCGCTTACTGGCCACTCTGTTAATTAAATAACACGAGCACCTATCACCTCATGACTCGGGGCGCTTACTGGCCACTCTGTTAAATTAATTATTTTAAATAACACAAGCGCCTATCAACTTATGACCTAAGGCGCGTACTGTCCACTCTTTTGAAAAAATAATTATCAACATAACACAAGCACCTATCACCTTATGACCCGGAGCGCTTACTGGCCACTCTGTTAAATAAATAATTTTTAAAATAACACAGGCGCCCATCACCTCATGACCCGAAGCGCTTACTGGCCACTCTGTTGAATAAATAATAAAAGAGCCTATCACCTTATGACTTAGGGCGCTTACTGGCCACTCTTTTAATTAAATAATTATTAATAAATATTACAAGCGCCTATCAGCGCATGACCTTGTGCGCTTACTGGCCACTCTTTCAATTAAATAATAATTTTATAAACAACACAAGCGCCTATTACCTTATGACCCAGGGCGCTTACTGGCCACTCTGTTAAATTAATAATTTTTGATAACACAAGCGCCTATCACCTTATGACCCAGGGCGCTTACTGGCCACTCTGTTAAATTAATAATTTTTAGTAACACAAGCGCCTATCACCTCATGACCCGGGGCGCTTACTGGCCACTTTGTTAAATAAATAACACAAGCGCCTATCACTTTATGACCTGGAGCACTTACTGGCAACTTTTTTAAATAAATAATTAATTTATAAATAACACAAGCACCGATAATTTATAACCTAGGGCGCTTACTGGCCCTTTTGTTAAATAATTAATTCTTAAAAAACACAAGCGCCTATCACCGCATGACCTTGGGCGCTTACTGGCCACTTTTTAAAATAAATAATTAATAAAATGGAAAAAGTGCCTATCACCTTATGACCAAGGGCGCTGACTGGCCACTTTGTTGAATAGATAATTTTTATGAACTCAAGCGCCTATCTCCTTATGACTAGGGCGCTTACTGGCCACTCTGTTAAATAAATAACACAAGCGCCTATTACCTCATGACCTGGAGCACCTACAGGCAACTCTTTTAGAAAAATAATTATTTAATAAATAATACAAGCACCTATAACCCATAACCTGGGGCGCTTACTGGCCCTTATGTTAAATAATTAAATCTCAAAATAACACAAGCGCCTATCATCACATGTCCCGGGGTGCTTACTGGCCACTTCGTTAAATAAATAACTCAAGTGCCTATTAGCGCATGACCTTGGGCGCTTACTGGCCACTCTTTTAATTGGATAATAATCTTATAAACAACACAAGCGCCCATAACCTTATGACCCAGGGCGCTTACTGGCCACTCTGTTAAATTATTAAATTTTAATAACACAAGCGCCTATCACCTTATGACCCAAGGCGCTTACTGGCCAGTCTGTTATATGAATAATTATTATATTATTGCAAGCACCTATTACCTTATGACCCAGGGCGCTTACTGGCCACTCTGTTAAATTAATAATTTTTAATAACACAAGCGCCTATCACCTCATGACCTCAGGCGCTTACTGGCCACTCTTTTAAATATATAATTATTTTATAAATTAAACAAACGCCTATCACCTCATGACCCAAGGCGCTTACTTGCAAGTCTGTTATATAAATAATTATTATAATAACGCAAGCGCTTATCATCACATGTCCCAGGGTGCTTACTGGCCACTTCGTTAAATAAATAACTCAAGCGCCTATTCCCTTATTACCTGGAGCTCTTACTGGTCACTCTGTTAAATAAATAATTTTTAATAACACAAGCGTCTATCATTTCATGACACAAGGGACTTACTGGCCACTCTGTTAAATAAATAATTATTGAAATAACGCAAGCGCCTATCACCTTATGACTCAAGGCACTTACTGAAAACTCCGTTAAATGAATAATTATTAAAATAACGCAAGCACCTATCACTTAATGACCCGGAGCGCTTACTGGCCACTCTGTTACATGAATAATTATTTAAATAAAACAAGCGCCTATCACCACATGACCCGACGTGCTTACTGGCCACTCCATTAAATAAATAATTTCCAATTACACGAGCGCCTATCACCTCATGACTCGGGGCGCTTAATGGCCACTCTGTTTAATACATTATTATTAATAAATAACACAAGCGCCTATCATCTTATGACCCAGATCGCTTACTGGCCACTCTGTTAATTAAATAACACGAGCACCTATCACCTCATGACTCGGGGCGCTTACTGGCCACTCTGTTAAATTAATTATTTTAAATAACACAAGCGCCTATCACCTCATTAACTGAGGCGCTTACTGGCCACTCTGTGAAATAAATAATTTTAAATGAATAACACAAGCGCCTATCATCTCATGACCTAAGGCGCGTACTGTCCACTCTTTTGAAAAAATAATTATTAACATAACACAAGCACCTATCACCTTATGACCCGGAGCGCTTACTGGCCACTCTGTTAAATAAATAATTTTTAAAATAACACAGGCGCCCATCACCTCATGACCCGAAGCGCTTACTGGCCACTCTGTTGAATAAATAATAAAAGAGCCTATCACCTTATGACTTAGGGCGCTTACTGGCCACTCTTTTAATTAAATAATTATTAATAAATATTACAAGCGCCTATCAGCGCATGACCTTGTGCGCTTACTGGCCACTCTTTCAATTGAATAATAATTTTATAAACAACACAAGCGCCTATTACCTTATGACCCAGGGCGCTTACTGGCCACTCTGTTAAATTAATAATTTTTGATAACACAAGCACCTATCACCTTATGACCCAGGGCGCTTACTGGCCACTCAGTTAAATTAATAATTTTTAGTAACACAAGCGCCTATCACCTCATGACCCGGGGCGCTTACTGGCCACTTTGTTAAATAAATAACACAAGCGCCTATCACTTTATGACCTGGAGCACTTACTGGCAACTTTTTTAAATAAATAATTAATTTATAAATAACACAAGCACCGATAATTTATAACCTAGGGCGCTTACTGGCCCTTTTGTTAAATAATTAATTCTTAAAAAACACAAGCGCCTATCACCGCATGACCTTGGGCGCTTACTGGCCACTTTTTAAAATAAATAATTAATAAAATGGAAAAAGTGCCTATCACCTTATGACCAAGGGCGCTGACTGGCCACTTTGTTGAATAGATAATTTTTATGAACTCAAGCGCCTATCTCCTTATGACTAGGGCGCTTACTGGCCACTCTGTTAAATAAATAACACAAGCGCCTATTACCTCATGACCTGGAGCACCTACAGGCAACTCTTTTAGAAAAATAATTATTTAATAAATAATACAAGCACCTATAACCCATAACCTGGGGCGCTTACTGGCCCTTATGTTAAATAATTAAATCTCAAAATAACACAAGCGCCTATCATCACATGTCCCGGGGTGCTTACTGGCCACTTCGTTAAATAAATAACTCAAGTGCCTATTAGCGCATGACCTTGGGCGCTTACTGGCCACTCTTTTAATTGGATAATAATCTTATAAACAACACAAGCGCCCATAACCTTATGACCCAGGGCGCTTACTGGCCACTCTGTTAAATTATTAAATTTTAATAACACAAGCGCCTATCACCTTATGACCCAAGGCGCTTACTGGCCAGTCTGTTATATGAATAATTATTATATTATTGCAAGCACCTATTACCTTATGACCCAGGGCGCTTACTGGCCACTCTGTTAAATTAATAATTTTTAATAACACAAGCGCCTATCACCTCATGACCTCAGGCGCTTACTGGCCACTCTTTTAAATATATAATTATTTTATAAATTAAACAAACGCCTATCACCTCATGACCCAAGGCGCTTACTTGCAAGTCTGTTATATAAATAATTATTATAATAACGCAAGCGCTTATCATCACATGTCCCAGGGTGCTTACTGGCCACTTCGTTAAATAAATAACTCAAGCGCCTATTCCCTTATTACCTGGAGCTCTTACTGGTCACTCTGTTAAATAAATAATTTTTAATAACACAAGCGTCTATCATTTCATGACACAAGGGACTTACTGGCCACTCTGTTAAATAAATAATTATTGAAATAACGCAAGCGCCTATCACCTTATGACTCAAGGCACTTACTGAAAACTCCGTTAAATGAATAATTATTAAAATAACGCAAGCACCTATCACTTAATGACCCGGAGCGCTTACTGGCCACTCTGTTACATGAATAATTATTTAAATAAAACAAGCGCCTATCACCACATGACCCGACGTGCTTACTGGCCACTCCATTAAATAAATAATTTCCAATTACACGAGCGCCTATCACCTCATGACTCGGGGCGCTTAATGGCCACTCTGTTTAATACATTATTATTAATAAATAACACAAGCGCCTATCATCTTATGACCCAGATCGCTTACTGGCCACTCTGTTAATTAAATAACACGAGCACCTATCACCTCATGACTCGGGGCGCTTACTGGCCACTCTGTTAAATTAATTATTTTAAATAACACAAGCGCCTATCACCTCATTAACTGAGGCGCTTACTGGCCACTCTGTGAAATAAATAATTTTAAATGAATAACACAAGCGCCTATCATCTCATGACCTAAGGCGCGTACTGTCCACTCTTTTGAAAAAATAATTATTAACATAACACAAGCACCTATCACCTTATGACCCGGAGCGCTTACTGGCCACTCTGTTAAATAAATAATTTTTAAAATAACACAGGCGCCCATCACCTCATGACCCGAAGCGCTTACTGGCCACTCTGTTGAATAAATAATAAAAGAGCCTATCACCTTATGACTTAGGGCGCTTACTGGCCACTCTTTTAATTAAATAATTATTAATAAATATTACAAGCGCCTATCAGCGCATGACCTTGTGCGCTTACTGGCCACTCTTTCAATTGAATAATAATTTTATAAACAACACAAGCGCCTATTACCTTATGACCCAGGGCGCTTACTGGCCACTCTGTTAAATTAATAATTTTTGATAACACAAGCACCTATCACCTTATGACCCAGGGCGCTTACTGGCCACTCAGTTAAATTAATAATTTTTAGTAACACAAGCGCCTATCACCTCATGACCCGGGGCGCTTACTGGCCACTTTGTTAAATAAATAACACAAGCGCCTATCACTTTATGACCTGGAGCACTTACTGGCAACTTTTTTAAATAAATAATTAATTTATAAATAACACAAGCACCGATAATTTATAACCTAGGGCGCTTACTGGCCCTTTTGTTAAATAATTAATTCTTAAAAAACACAAGCGCCTATCACCGCATGACCTTGGGCGCTTACTGGCCACTTTTTAAAATGAATAATTAATAAAATGGAAAAAGTGCCTATCACCTTATGACCAAGGGCGCTGACTGGCCACTTTGTTGAATAGATAATTTTTATGAACTCAAGCGCCTATCTCCTTATGACTAGGGCGCTTACTGGCCACTCTGTTAAATAAATAACACAAGCGCCTATTACCTCATGACCTGGAGCACCTACAGGCAACTCTTTTAAAAAAATAATTATTTTATAAATAATACAAGCACCTATAACCCATAACCTGGGGCGCTTACTGGCCCTTATGTTAAATAATTAAATCTCAAAATAACACAAGCGCCTATCATCACATGTCCCGGGGTGCTTACTGGCCACTTCATTAAATAAATAACAAAAGCGCATATCACCTTATGACCCAGGGAACTTACTGGCCACTCTTTTAAATAAATAATTATTTTATTAATAACACAAGCGCCTATCACCTCATGACCTCAGGCGCTTACTGGCCACTCTTTTAAATATATAATTATTTTATAAATTAAACAAACGCCTATCACCTCATGACCCAAGGCGCTTACTTGCAAGTCTGTTATATAAATAATTATTATAATAACGCAAGCGCTTATCATCACATGTCCCAGGGTGCTTACTGGCCACTTCGTTAAATAAATAACTCAAGCGCCTATTCCCTTATTACCTGGAGCTCTTACTGGTCACTCTGTTAAATAAATAATTTTTAATAACACAAGCGTCTATCATTTCATGACACAAGGGACTTACCACTCTGTTAAATAAATAATTATTGAAATAACGCAAGCGCCTATCACCTTATGACTCAAGGCACTTACTGAAAACTCCGTTAAATGAATAATTATTAAAATAACGCAAGCACCTATCACTTAATGACCCGGAGCGCTTACTGGCCACTCTGTTACATGAATAATTATTTAAATAAAACAAGCGCCTATCACCACATGACCCGACGTGCTCACTGGCCACTCCATTAAATAAATAATTTCCAATTACACGAGCGCCTATCACCTCATGACTCGGGGCGCTTAATGGCCACTCTGTTTAATACATTATTATTAATAAATAACACAAGCGCCTATCATCTTATGACCCAGATCGCTTACTGGCCACTCTGTTAATTAAATAACACGAGCACCTATCACCTCATGACTCGGGGCGCTTACTGGCCACTCTGTTAAATTAATTATTTTAAATAACACAAGCGCCTATCACCTCATTAACTGAGGCACTTACTGGCCACTCTGTGAAATAAATAATTTTAAATGAATAACACAAGCGCCTATCAACTCATGACCTAAGGCGCGTACTGTCCACTCTTTTGAAAAAATAATTATTAACATAACACAAGCACCTATCACCTTATGACCCGGAGCGCTTACTGGCCACTCTGTTAAATAAATAATTTTTAAAATAACACAGGCGCCCATCACCTCATGACCCGAAGCGCTTACTGGCCACTCTGTTGAATAAATAATAAAAGAGCCTATCACCTTATGACTTAGGGCGCTTACTGGCCACTCTTTTAATTAAATAATTATTAATAAATATTACAAGCGCCTATCAGCGCATGACCTTGTGCGCTTACTGGCCACTCTTTCAATTAAATAATAATTTTATAAACAACACAAGCGCCTATTACCTTATGACCCAGGGCGCTTACTGGCCACTCTGTTAAATTAATAATTTTTGATAACACAAGCGCCTATCACCTTATGACCCAGGGCGCTTACTGGCCACTCTGTTAAATTAATAATTTTTAGTAACACAAGCGCCTATCACCTCATGACCCGGGGCGCTTACTGGCCACTTTGTTAAATAAATAACACAAGCGCCTATCACTTTATGACCTGGAGCACTTACTGGCAACTTTTTTAAATAAATAATTAATTTATAAATAACACAAGCACCGATAATTTATAACCTAGGGCGCTTACTGGCCCTTTTGTTAAATAATTAATTCTTAAAAAACACAAGCGCCTATCACCGCATGACCTTGGGCGCTTACTGGCCACTTTTTAAAATGAATAATTAATAAAATGGGAAAAGTGCCTATCACCTTATGACCAAGGGCGCTGACTGGCCACTTTGTTGAATAGATAATTTTTATGAACTCAAGCGCCTATCTCCTTATGACTAGGGCGCTTACTGGCCACTCTGTTAAATAAATAACACAAGCGCCTATTACCTCATGACCTGGAGCACCTACAGGAAACTCTTTTAAAAAAATAATTATTTTATAAATAATACAAGCACCTATAACCCATAACCTGGGGCGCTTACTGGCCCTTATGTTAAATAATTAAATCTCAAAATAACACAAGCGCCTATCATCACATGTCCCGGGGTGCTTACTGGCCACTTCGTTAAATAAATAACAAAAGCGCATATCACCTCATGACCCAGGGAACTTACTGGCCACTCTTTTAAATAAATAATTATTTTATTAATAACACAAGCGCCTATCACCTCATGACCTCAGGCGCTTACTGGCCACTCTTTTAAATATATAATTATTTTATAAATTAAACAAACGCCTATCGACTCATGACCCAAGGCGCTTACTTGCAAGTCTGTTATATAAATAATTATTATAATAACGCAAGCGCTTATCATCACATGTCCCAGGGTGCTTTCTGGCCACTTCGTTAAATAAATAACTCAAGCGCCTATTCCCTTATTACCTGGAGCTCTTACTGGTCACTCTGTTAAATAAATAATTTTTAATAACGCAAGCGTCTATCATTTCATGACACAAGGGACTTACTGGCCACTCTGTTAAATAAATAATTATTGAAATAACGCAAGCGCCTATCACCTTATGACTCAAGGCACTTACTGAAAACTCCGTTAAATGAATAATTATTAAAATAACGCAAGCACCTATCACTTAATGACCCGGAGCGCTTACTGGCCACTCTGTTACATGAATAATTATTTAAATAAAACAAGCGCCTATCACCACATGACCCGACGTGCTTACTGGCCACTCCATTAAATAAATAATTTCCAATTACACGAGCGCCTATCACCTCATGACTCGGGGCGCTTAATGGCCACTCTGTTTAATACATTATTATTAATAAATAACACAAGCGCCTATCATCTTATGACCCAGATCGCTTACTGGCCACTCTGTTAATTAAATAACACGAGCACCTATCACCTCATGACTCGGGGCGCTTACTGGCCACTCTGTTAAATTAATTATTTTAAATAACACAAGCGCCTATCACCTCATTAACTGAGGCGCTTACTGGCCACTCTGTGAAATAAATAATTTTAAATGAATAACACAAGCGCCTATCAACTCATGACCTAAGGCGCGTACTGTCCACTCTTTTGAAAAAATAATTATTAACATAACACAAGCACCTATCACCTTATGACCCGGAGCGCTTACTGGCCACTCTGTTAAATAAATAATTTTTAAAATAACACAGGCGCCCATCACCTCATGACCCGAAGCGCTTACTGGCCACTCTGTTGAATAAATAATAAAAGAGCCTATCACCTTATGACTTAGGGCGCTTACTGGCCACTCTGTTAAATTAATAATTTTTGATAACACAAGCGCCTATCACCTTATGACCCAGGGCGCTTACTGGCCACTCTGTTAAATTAATAATTTTTAGTAACACAAGCGCCTATCACCTCATGACCCGGGGCGCTTACTGGCCACTTTGTTAAATAGATAATTTTTATGAACTCAAGCGCCTATCACCGCATGACCTTGGGCGCTTACTGGCCACTTTTTAAAATGAATAATTAATAAAATGGAAAAAGTGCCTATCACCTTATGACCAAGGGCGCTGACTGGCCACTTTGTTGAATAGATAATTTTTATGAACTCAAGCGCCTATCTCCTTATGACTAGGGCGCTTACTGGCCACTCTGTTAAATAAATAACACAAGCGCCTATTACCTCATGACCTGGAGCACCTACAGGCAACTCTTTTAAAAAAATAATTATTTTATAAATAATACAAGCACCTATAACCCATAACCTGGGGCGCTTACTGGCCCTTATGTTAAATAATTAAATCTCAAAATAACACAAGCGCCTATCATCACATGTCCCGGGGTGCTTACTGGCCACTTCGTTAAATAAATAACTCAAGCGCCTATTAGCGCATGACCTTGGGCGCTTACTGGCCACTCTTTTAATTGGATAATAATCTTATAAACAACACAAGCGCCCATAACCTTATGACCCAGGGCGCTTACTGGCCACTCTGTTAAATTATTAAATTTTAATAACACAAGCGCCTATCACCTTATGACCCAAGGCGCTTACTGGCCAGTCTGTTATATGAATAATTATTACATTATTACAAGCACCTATTACCTTATGACCCAGGGCGCTTACTGGCCACTCTGTTAAATCAATAATTTTTAATAACACAAGCGCCTATCACCTCATGACCCAGGGCGCTTACCTGCCACTCTGTTAAATGAATAATTTTTAATAAATAACTCAAGCGCCTATTCCCTAATTACCTGGAGCTCTTACTGATTACTCTGTTAAATAAATAATTTTTCATAACACAAGCGTCTATCATCTCATGAAACAAGGCACTTACTGGCCACTCTGTTTAATAAATAATTATTCAAATAATGCAAGCGCCTATCACCTTATGACTCGGAGCACCTACTGGCCACACTGTTAAATAAATAATTTTTTAATAACACAAGCGCCTACTACCTCATGACTCAAGGCGCTTACTGGAAACTCCGTTACATGAATAATTATTAAAATAACGCAAGCACCTATCACTTGATGACCCGGAGCGCTTACTGGCCACTCTTTTAAATAAATAATTATTTTATAAATAACACAAGCGCCTAACACCTCATGACCTCGGGCGCTTACTGGCCACTCTTTTAAATAAATAATTATTTCATAAATAACACAAGCGCCTATAACCTCATGACCCATGGTGCTTCCCTCCACTCTGTTAAATGAATAATTTTTAATAAATAACACAAGCGGCTATCACCTCATGACCCGGGGCGCTTACTGGCCACTCTGTTAAATAAATAATAAAAGCGCCTATCACCTTATGACCCAGGGCGCTTACTGGCCACTCTTTTAAATAAATAATTATTAATAAATATTACAAGCGCCTATCAGCGCATGACCTTAGGCGCTTACTGGCCACTCTTTTAAATATATAATTATTTTATAAATTAAACAAGCGCCTATCACCTCATGACCCAAGGCGCTTACGTGCCACTCTGTTAAATACATTATTATTATTGAATAACAGAAGCACCTATTATTTTATGACCCAGGTCACTTACTGGCAACTCTTTTAAATAAATAATTATTTCATAAATAACACAAGCGCCTATAACCTCATGACCCAGGGTGCTTACCTGCCACTCCGTTAAATAAATAATTTTTAATAAATAACACAAGCGGCTATCACCTTATGACCTAGGGCACTTACTGGACACTCTGTTAAATTAATTATTTTCAATCACACAAGCGCCTATCACCTCATTAACTGGGGCGCTTACTGGCCACTCTGTTAAATAAATAATTATTAAAATAACGCAAGCGCCTATCACCTTATGACTCAAGGCACTTACTGAATACTCCGTTAAATGAATAATTATTAAAATAACGCAAGCACCTATCACTTAATGACCCGGAGCGCTTACTGGCCACTCTGTTACATGAATAATTATTTAAATAAAACAAGCGCCTATCACTACATGACCCGACGTGCTTACTGGCCACTCTGTTAAATAAATAATTTTTTAATCACACAAGCGCCTACTACCTTATGACTCAAGGCGCTTACTGTAAACTCCGTTAAATGAATAATTATTAAAATAACGCAAGCACCTATCACCTGATGACCCGGAGCGCTAACTGGCCACTCTTTTAAATAAATAATTATTTTATAAATAACACAAGCGCCTATCACCTCATGACCTCGGGCGCTTACTGGCCACTTTTTTAAATATATAATTATTTTATAAATTAAACAAGCGCCTATCACCTAATGACCCAAGGCGCTTACGTGCCACTCTGTTAAATACATTATTATTATTGAATAACAGAAGCACCTATTATTTTATGACCCAGGTCACTTACTGGCAACTCTTTTAAATAAATAATTATTTCATAAATAACACAAGCGCCTATAACCTCATGACCCAGGGTGCTTACCTGCCACTCTATTAAATAAATAATTTTTAATAAATAACACAAGCGCCTATCACCTCATGACCTCAGGCGCTTACTGGCCACTCTTTTAAATATATAATTATTTTATAAATTAAACAAGCGCCTATCACCTCATGACCCAAGGCGCCTACTTGCAAGTCTGTTATATAAATAATTATTATAATAACACAAGCGCTTATCATCACATGTCCCAGAGTGCTTACTGGCCACTTCGTTAAATAAATAACTCAAGCGCCTATTCCCTTATTACCTGGAGCTCTTACTGGTCACTCTGTTAAATAAATAATTTTTAATAACACAAGCGTCCATCATTTCATGACACAAGGGACTTACTGGCCACTCTGTTAAATAAATAATTATTGAAATAACGCAAGCGCCTATCACCTTATGACTCAAGGCACTTACTGAAAACTCCGTTAAATGAATAATTATTAAAATAACGCAAGCACCTATCACTTAATGACCCGGAGCGCTTACTGGCCACTCTGTTACATGAATAATTATTTAAATAAAACAAGCGTCTATCACTACGTGACCCGACGTGCTTACTGGCCACTCCATTAAATAAATAATTTTCAATTACACGAGCGCCTATCACCTCATGACTCGGGGCGCTTAATGGCCACTCTGTTTAATACATTATTATTAATAAATAACACAAGCGCCTATCATCTTATGACCCAGATCGCTTACTGGCCACTCTGTTAATTAAATAACACAAGCGCCTATCACCTCATTAACTGGGGCGCTTACTGGCCACTCTGTGAAATAAATAATTTTAAATGAATAACACAAGCGCCTATCAACTCATGACCTAAGGCGCGTACTGTCCACTCTTTTAAAAAAATAATTATTAACATAACACAAGCACCTATCACCTTATGACCCGGAGCGCTTACTGGCCACTCAGTTAAATAAATGATTTTTAAAATAACACAGGCGCCTATCACCTCATGACCCGGGGCGCTTACTGGCCACTCTGTTAAATAAATAATAAAAGCGCCCATCACCTTATGACCCAGGGCGCTTACTGGCCACTCTTTTAAATGAATAATTATTAATAAATATTACAAGCGCCTATCAGCGCATGACCTTAGGCGCTTACTGGCCACTCTTTTAAATATATAATTATTTTATAAATTAAACAAGCGCCTATCACCTCATGACCCAAGGCGCTTACTGGCCACTCTGTTAAATACATTATTATTATTGAATAACAGAAGCACCTATTATTTTATGACCCAGGTCACTTACTGGCAACTCTTTTAAATAAATAATTATTTCATAAATAACATAAGCGCCTATAACCTCATGACCCAGGGTGCTTACCTGCCACTCTGTTAAATAAATAATTTTTAATAAATAACACAAGCGGCTATCACCTTATGACCTCGGGTGCTTACTGGCCACTCTTGAAAAAAAAAAAATTATTAAAATAACACAAGCGCCTATCACCTTAAGACCCAGGGCACTTACTGGCCACTCTGTTAAATTAATTATTTTTAATAACACACGCGCCTATCACCTCATTAACTGGGGCGCTTACTGGCCACTCTGTTAAATAAATAATTATTAAAATAACGCAAGCGCCTATCACCTTATGACTCAAGGCACTTACTGAAAACTCCGTTAAATGAATAATTATTAAAATAACGCAAGCACCTATCACTTAATGACCCGGAGCGCTTACTGGCCACTTTGTTACATGAATAATTATTTAAATAAAACAAGCGCCTATCACCACATGACCCGACGTGCTTACTGGCCACTTCATTAAATAAATAATTTTTAATTACACGAGCGCCTATCACCTCATGACTCGAAGCGCTTAATGGCCACTCTGTTTAATACATTATTATTAAAAAATAACACAAGCGCCTATCATCTTATTACCCAGATAGCTTACTGGCCACTCTGTTAATTAAATAACACGAGCACCTATTCACTCATGACCCGGGGCACTTACTGGCCACTCTTTTAAATAAATAATTTTTTGGATAACACAAGCGCCTACCACCTTATGACTCAAGGCACTTACTGCAAACTCCGTTAAATGAATAATTATTAAAATAACGCCAGCACCTATCACTTAATGACCTGGAGCGCTTACTGGCTACTCTGTTACATAAATAATTATTTAAATAAAATAAGCGCCTATCACCACACGACCCGACGTGCTTACTGGCCACTCCGTTGAATGAATAATTTTCAATTACACGAGCGCCTATCACCTCATGACTCGGGGCGCTTACTGGCCACTCTGTTAAATTAATTATTTTTAATAACACAAGCGCCTATCACCTCATTAACTGGGGCGCTCACTGGCCACTTCGTGAAATAAATAATTTTAAATGAATAACACAAGCGCCTATCAACTCATGACCTAAGGCGCGTACTGTCCACTCTTTTGAAAAAATAATTATTAACATAACACAAGCACCTATCACCTTATAACCCGGAGCGCTTACTGGCCACTCAGTTAAATAAATAATTTTTAAAATAACACAGGCGCCTATAACCTCATGACCCTGGGCGCTTACTGGCCACGCTGTTAAATAAATAATAAAAACGCCTATCACCTTATGACCCAGGGCGCTTACTGGCCACTCTTTTAAATGAATAATTATTAATAAATATTACAAGCGCCTATCAGCGCATGACCTTGGGCGCTTACTGGCCACTCTTTTAAATATATAATTATTTTATAAATTAAACAAGCGCCTATCACCTCATAACCCAAGGCGCTTACTGGCCACTCTTAAAAAAAAAAAATTATAAAAATAACACAAGCGCCTATCACCTTATGACCCAGGGCACTTACTGGCCACTCTGTTAAATTAATTATTTTTAATAACACAAGCGCCTATCACCTTATTAACTGGGGCGCTTACTGGCCACTCTGTGAAATAAATAATTTTAAATGAATAACACAAGCGCCTATTAACTCATGACCTAAGGCGCGTACTGTCCACTCTTTTGAAAAAATAATTATTAACATAACACAAGCACCTATCACCTTATGACCCGGAGCGCTTACTG
The DNA here is from genome assembly GCF_036245765.1 of Copidosoma floridanum. Lineage (NCBI taxonomy): Eukaryota > Metazoa > Arthropoda > Insecta > Hymenoptera > Encyrtidae > Copidosoma > Copidosoma floridanum. The sequence goes on along the minus strand of NW_028321897.1, from coordinate 35,715,084 downwards.
GCAACTTAGTTAAATAAATAATTTTTAAAATAACCCAGGCGCCTATCACCTCATGACCCGGGGCGCTTACTGGCCACTCTGTTAAATAAATAATAAAAGCGCTTATCACCTTATGACCCAGGGCGCTTACTGGCCACTCTTTTAAAAGAATAATTATTAATAAATATTACAAGCGCCTATCAGCGCATGACTTTGAGCGCTAACTGGCCACTCTTTTATTTAAATAATAATTTTATAAACAACACAAGCGCCTATTACCTTATGACCCAGGGCGCTTACTGGCCACTCTGTTAAATTAATAATTTTTAATAACACAAGCGCCTATCACCTTATGACCACGGGCGCTTACCTGCCACTCTGTTAAATTAATGATTTTTAATAAATAACACAAGCGCCTATCACCTTATGACCCAAGGCACTTACTGGCCAGTCTGTTATATGAATAATTATTATAATAACACAAGCGCCTATCATCTTATGACCCAGGGCGCTTACTGGCCACTCTGTTAAATAATTAATTTTCAATAACACAAGTGCCTATTACCTCATGACCCGGGGCGCTTACCTGCAAGTCTGTTAAATGAATATTTTTTAATAAATAACACAAGCGCCTATCACCTTATGACCCAAGGCGCTTACTGGCCAGTCTGTTATATAAATAATTATTATATTATTACAAGCACCTATCACCTTATGACCCAGGGTGCTTACTGGCCACTCTGTTAAATTAATTATTTTTAATAACACAAGCGCCTATCACATCATAACCCGGGGCGCTTACCTGCCACTCTGTTGAATGAATAATTTTAAATCAATAACTCAAGCGCCTATTCCCTTATTACCTGGAGCTCTTACTGATCACTCTGTTGAATAAATAATTTTTAATAACACAAGCGTCTATCATCTCATAAAATGGGGCACCTACTGGCCACTCTGTTTAATAAATAATTATCAAAATAATGCAAGTGCCTATCACCTTATGACTTGGGGCACCTACTGGCCACTCTGTTAAATAAATAATTCTTTAATAACACAAGCGCCTACTACCTCATGACTCAAGGTGCTTACTGGAAACTCCGTTAAATGAATAATTATTAAAATAACGCAAGCACCTATCACCTGATGACCCGGAGCGCTTACTGGCCACTCTTTTAATTGAATAATAATTTTATAAACAACACAAGCACCTATCACCTTATGACCCAGGGCGCTTACTGGCCACTCTGTTAAATTAATAATTTTTAAAAACACAAGTGCCTATTACCTCATGACCCGGGGCGCTTATCTGCCACTCTGTTAAATGAATATTTTTTAATAAATAACACAAGCGCCTATTACCTTATGACCCAAGGCACTTACTGGCCAGTCTGTTATATGAATAATTATTATATTATTACAAGCGCCTATCACCTTATGACCTCGGGCGCTTACTGGCCACTCTTTTGAATATATAATTATTTTATAAATTAAACAAGCGCCTATTACCTCATGACCCAAGGCGCTTACTGGCCACTCTGTTAAATACATTATTATTATTAAATAACAGAAGCGCCTATTATTTTATGACCCAGGTCACTTACTTGCCACTCTGTTAAATAAATAACAAAAGCGCCTATCACCTCATGACCCAGGGAACTTACTGGCCACTCTTTTAAATAAATAATTATTTTATTAATAACACAAGCGCCTATCACCTCATGAACTCAGGCGCTTACTGGCCACTCTTTTAAATATATAATTATTTTATAAATTAAACAAGCGCCTATCACCTCATGACCCAAGGCGCTTACTTGCAAGTCTGTTATATAAATAATTATTATAATAACACAAGCGCTTATCATCACATGTCCCAGGGTGCTTACTGGCCACTTCGTTAAATAAATAACTCAAGCGCCTATGCCCTTATTACCTGGAGCTCTTACTGGTCACTCTGTTAAATAAATAATTTTTAATAACACAAGCGTCTATCATTTCATGACACGAAGGACTTACTGGCCACTCTGTTAAATAAATAATTATTGAAATAACGCAAGCGCCTATCACCTTATGACTCAAGGCACTTACTGAAAACTCCGTTAAATGAATAATTATTAAAATAACGCAAGCACCTATAACCCATAACTTGGGGCGCTTACTGGCCCTTATGTTAAATAATTTAATCTCAAAATAACACAAGCGCCTATCATCACATGTCCCGGGGTGCTTACTTGCCACTTTGTTAAATAAATAACTCAAGCGCCTATTAGCGCATGACCTTGGGCGCTTACTGGCCACTCTTTTAATTGAATAATAATTTTATAAACAACACAAGCGCCTATCACCTTATGACCCAGGGCGCTTACTGGCCACTCTGTTAAATAATTAATTTTTAATAACACAAGTGCCTATTACCTCTTGACCCGGGGCGCTTACCTGCCAGTCTGTTAAATGAATATTTTTTAATAAATAACACAAGCGCCTATCACCTTATGACCCAAGGCGCTTACTGGCCAGTCTCTTATATGAATAATTATTATATTATTACAAGCACCTATCACCTTATGACCCAGGGCGCTTAGTGGCCACTCTGTTAAATTAATAATTTTTAATAACACAAGCGCCTATCACCTCATGACCCGGGGCGCTTACCTGCCACTCTGTTGAATGAATAATTTTTAATCAATAACTCAAGCGCCTATTTCCTTATTACCTGGAGCTCTTACTGATCACTCTGTTAAATAAATAATTTTTAATAACACAAGCGTCTATCATCTCATAAAATGGGGCACCTACTGGCCACTCTGTTTAATAAATAATTATCGAAATAATGCAAGCGCCAATCACCTTATGACTTGGGGCACCTACTGGCCACTCTGTTAAATAAATAATTTTTTAATAACACAAGCGCCTACTACCTCATGACTCAAGGCGCTTACTGGAAACTCCGTTAAATGAATAATTATTAAAATAACGCAAGCACCTATCACCTGATGACCCGGAGCGCTTACTGGCCACTCTTTTGAATAAATAATTATTTTATAAATAACACAAGCGCCTATCACCTCATGACCTCGGGCGCTTACTGGCCACTCTTTTAAATATATAATTATTTTATAAATTAAACAAGCGCCTACCACCTCATGACTCAAGGCGCTTACTGGAAACTCCGTTAAATGAATAATTATTAAAATAACGCAAGCACCTATCACCCGATGACCCGGAGCGCTTACTGGCCACTCCGTTAAATAAATAATTTTCAATTACACGAGCGCCTATCACCTTATGACTCGGGGCACCTACTGGCCACTCTGTTTAATAAATAATTTTTCAATATTACAAGCGCCTACCACCTCATGACTCAAGGCGCTTACTGGAAACTCCGTTAAATGAATAATTATTAAAATAACGCAAGCACCTATCACCTGATGACCCGGAGCACTTACTGGCCACTCCGTTAAATAAATAATTTTCAATTACACGAGCGCCAATCACCTCATGACTCGGGGCGCTTACTGGCCACTCTGTTAAATACATTATTATTAATAAATAACACAAGCGCCTATCATTTTATGACCCAGGTCACTTACTGGCCACTCTGTTAAATAAGTCACAAAAGCGCCTATCACCTCATCACCCAGGGAACTCAATGGCCACTTTTTTAAATAAATGATTATTTTATGAATAACACAAGCGCCTATGACCTCATGACCTCGGGCGCTTACTGGCCACTCTTTTAAATATATAATTATTTTATAAATTAAACAAGCGCCTATCGCCTCATGACCCAAGGCGCTTACTTGAAAGTCTGTTATATAAATAATTATTATAATAACACAAGCGCCTATCAGCACATGACCTCCGGCACTTACTGGCTACTCTTTTAAATAAATAATTATTAATAAATAACACAAGTGCCTATCACTTTATGACCCGGGGCACTTACTGGAAACTCTGTTGAATAAATAATTGATAAAATAACACAAGAGCCTATACCCTTATGACTTTCGGCACTTACTGGCCACTCTGTCAAATAAATAATTTTTAATAAATAACACTAGCGCCTATCACCTCATGACCTCGGGCACTCACTGGTCACTTTTTTAAATAAATAATTATTTTTTAAATAACACAAGCTCCTATAACCTCATGACCCGGGGCGCTTACCTGCTACTCTGTTAAATAAAAAATTTTTAAGAAATATTACAAGCGCTTATTACCTTATGACCCAAGGCGCTTACTGGCCAGTCTGTTATATAAATAATTATTATAATATTACAAGCGCCCATCATCACATGACCTGGGGCACCTACTGGCTACTCCGTCAAATAAATAACTCAAGCGCCTATTACCTCATGACCTGGAGCTCTTACTGGTCACTCTGTTAAATAATCAATTTTTTCATAACAAAAACGCCTATCACCTTAAGATACGGGGCGCTGACTGGCCACTCTGTTACATAAATAATTATTGAATAATTAACACAAGCGCCTATCACCTTATGACCCAAGAAGCTCACTGGCCACTCTGTTACTTAAATAATTATGAAAATAACACAAGCGCCTATCACCACATCAACCGGGGCGCTTACTGGCCACTCTGTTAAATAAACAATTTTTAATAAAACAAGCGCCTATCACTTCATGACCCGGGGCGTTTACTGGCCACTTTGTTAAATAAATGATTTTTAAATAACACAAGCGCCTATCACTTTATGACTTGGGGCGCTTACTGGCTACTATTTAATCATAAATTATTAAGGAATTACAAGATCGCTAATTAAAAAGATCTTTGTCGTCCTAGATAAGCAATCAAAATTTATTGTTATATGTTTACATATGTTATCGATCGGTTTTTCATTATTGAATACTGTTGCAAATAAGTGTCCAGGATTTTTAGGAAAAAGATGCTTGACACATTTATTAATAATTATTTTTTTACTTTATTTGCAATTAGCGCCCTAGGTTATACGGTGATAAGTGTTGTGTTATTAATAATTATTCTTTTAAAGGAGTGATCAGTAAGTGCCCCGGGTCATGAGGTGATAGGCGCTTGTGGTATTAAAAATTATTTACTGAACAGAGTGGCCAGTAAGCACACTGGGTCATTAGGTGATGGATGCTTGTGTTATTGGACCTGATTTGTATGTCGCGCATCGCCTTTGGTACTATTTTTTTTTGGATCTAGTGATTTTTCACGTCAGATAGGTTTGGTCCTAGAGAATTTCCAAGTCTGGCCGGAACTATATCTCAACACTGCCCGTCATCGATCAAAAATTTGTCTCCTATATGTTAAGCCCTGGAGAGATTGCTGCGCATGCACCATGTATTATTTGCAAGGTAACGGAGACAACACTATTGCAAGATGCCAGCTTGAGTTCCTCGACCTAGTACACCACCGGATGACACATAGGGATGTTTGCCGTTACTATGAGTCCACTTTGAACAAATTTGACTTCAACATCGTGGTCCAGCGATAACCACCTTTCTTTTCCTCTACTATCCCGTCTAAATGTCACTATTACCGCCTCTTCACTCTATTAACCTAACACCATTGTAATATACTGTAAGAATATTTTTAAGAAATCGTACTGATAACAGAAATTAAACGCATTCCCAAAAGCTAACAAAATCTACTGCTTGGATGTTAATTTCAAAAACAGTTGTAGCTAGTACCATAGTACAAGGTATGACGTAACTCCGGTAGTAATTACGCACTTTGTTGTTTCTGAAATTATTATAAAAAAGTATGTGTAAAGCCATGTGATATTCCATGCAGGCAATTGGTAGGGAAACTATATGTATAATTCAACATGGCATTACACATGTCATTACACATGCCATGACACATGGCATTACAAATAAAATTACAGTGATAAAAATAAAAACGTCTTAAGAAATCGAATGATACTGAATAAAGTAGTTATTAGCAATCGCACTTGATTATGCATACAGTTATCATTAAAAAAGGTGTCATATGGGAGAAACAATTCTGATCGCTGATCTAGATGATAAATATTTATTGTGAAACAATATTTTTAGATAGTAAAAAGAATGAGCGTCCATACCATTTGTGTAAGGCATCTTCATAACATGTAGACTAATACATTATACCAACAGCTTATAATGAAAAATACTGCCATAAATACTCAGGAGTTGTAGAAAATATTTAAATTGTTATTTATAACAAAAATTTAAAAAAGCAGACGCAAACATAAAAAAGGCTGAAATTATTTTTAGTATAATTCATAATCTTTGTTATGCATATCAATTATCCAGTAACTAAATTTCTGCGCGATATCGTGCAAGATATCCTACACCATATTTTACAAGATATCCTACACGAAATCTTATAGAATATCGTGTAAGACTTCTTGTACGATAGTCTACATGATATCCTACACGATATTGAGCAATATTTTCGGCAACCAAAAAGTAAAAAAGTATAAATTGCAACCCATGTGATTTTAAATTTTTTCTTCTTAAAAGCTGTTAGAAAAGCTCATATAAATAGTAAAAAAAAAAAAAACATCTCTGAGCTCCAGTTAGGGGATTTGAACTTGGCCTGGAGGACTCGTGATCGAGTGTCTTACCCTCTTGGTTAGAGTAGATTAGACATTCGGAAAAGAATTTACGTCCTTATAAGGTACATCTGAAACGTATGTTTATTATTTCATCATTTCGTGAATAATATTTACTACCTTCGTTCCACAATTGATAAGTAACATCTTATAAATTTACATTTTATATTGTTTCGTATCTCTTAACACGTTCGTCAACAATAAATCTAGTAATTGATTTTACAACTACTATTCGTTCACGGATTTTACTTATACGTTACATATACTTTTCATTCCAAGGAAAAATTAGTCCATATTTAAAAGTGCCCCAACGGAAAAAAATAATGTAAGAAAACTTAACAAACCGTAACTTTCTGTGATGTAATGTGAGGTTTGATTGTATTTGATTGTAGTATATATATGTTTTATATTTTGTTACAATTACTAACTTTTAGACACATTTTCTTACATTTTTGAATAAAAATTATTTTTAACGAAAAAAGTTTTGAGTAATTATTATGAAAAATTATGAGCGTAACAGTATGTGGTAAATAATCAAAACGTAACGGAAATGTAAGAAAACGTAATACAACATAATAAAATGTAAAAAAATCTAAACTCCATGAGAATAATTGTTCCTTATATCTTCTTGCATTTTCTTACGGGTCACGGCGTACTATAACACATGTTAACTCTTTCTTCCATTTTGTAACGATTGCAAATTCCCGCAACTCAGTCAAAAATAATAGCTAATAATTTTTGACTGAGTAGTGTCTAATAAATTTATTGTTATCATCACAACAAAGTTATAAATAACTTTTTTCTCTTTAACACATTAATCTTGGTATTGAATACTAGCAGGAAAGATAACATTTTGCACTTATTTATACAGTATTCAGATAAATTACATAAATTTTTACAACATAAGTTTATACATAAAATAAAATTTTTTTAAAAACCATTAGATGTAAACAAAAATTAGAAAAATTTTTTCTCAACTCGAAGAAGAGACTGTAAGAAAGCATTATATTAAAGACATAATAACATTATCGAATGTTATTTTGTATAGATTTGCTTAATTTATTGCATTTTTTATAATTTTAATACTAATAATAATAATTATTTTTTCATCGTTTTGTTGAAGAAAGAAATTGTGAAATATGGTGAAGAAGTATCATATAGGGCTTACTTTGCATTCTTATTAATGCATATTGAATTAAAATAGCAAAACAAAAAATTTTTCAAAACATTCATGTCAAGTTTATTAGTTCTATACTTTTGAAAACACAAAACTTATTTTTATGGTAAAAAAATCGTCAAAACAAGTAATGCTTCTCAATCATTTATATTATTTAAAAATTGTGTAAGTTGTCTCACTTTAGTATGCTAAAATGTAATGGGATTGAGATCTTTTTAATATTTCTACACAAAGTAAATACATACGTATTTATACACATATTTAACAATTTTAAAGATATTGTTCATGTAGATACAAGACTCATGACAGTGACAATAATAATTTTCAAGAAGCATCAATCAAATACTGTGTTTTGTTCTGAGACTCAAATTTATTAATTGTTTTTACTAAAAACATTGTAGGTACCTGCTTTACTACTCTCTATAAATACACCTATATGTATAGTCATGAAAATTGATTTCATTAATGGAAACGGTGAATATTCGTAGGAAGCGCAAGTGGTAAAAGTTGTGTGATGTATAACATATTTATTGAAGATAGTTTGCACATCACTATTCTGCCCTAAGAATGTTGTTGATACTGCTTGTAATAAGAATAAAAATCAAAATTTCTTGTCACATATATTTTTAGATTCTTAAAGATAATGGTATTCTTGTTTTATTTTAAATAATCTCACATTCACGAGTTTTCCTTGAAAAAGCAGAGAAATGATATTTTGACATTATGTACACCTTTTCAAGCACAAAAAATTTTTAGTCTGCTATTAATGCATAAAATGTTTCAACAAATAGAAACTAAGGCCACGGGCACATGGAGAGCGTAACGCGTACCGCGTAACCATTTGAGCCCACGAAAGTGAGAGAGAGGTGCGCGTATTTTACCTCTCTCTCACTCTTATGGGCTCAAATGGTTACGCAGTACGCGGTACGCTCTCCATGTGACCGCAGCCTAACAATTGGATAAGTCAATTAATTAGAAAAAAAATTTATGGAAATATCTGTGTATAAAGCCCGATTAATCTGGGACCAAAACTAATGGTCTAGCTGACGGTTCTAGACTTGTGATCATATAGCGTTAACATAAAAAGTTTCGTATACTCTTTAAATTTTTTAATTATTTGAGATTGATTATTTAACTTTTATAATCAATAGTATCATATATTATGGGTAGAATTAGCACTTTTGTTTGACACACATTATTTAAACGTATTAAAATTTAATCTTTAGCACCAAAGCTGTTAATTATTTGCTTTTCGCAGCGCAGCAAAACTGTAGCACTAAATAAACTTTCATAATTATTTTAAAAACTTTTTTTTTTTTTTTAAATAAATACCTACTTACGTAGTGTATTTATTTTTAGGCTTTATTGTAAACGAGTACATATAGCCTTGGTACAGTAAGGCACATTTTACATTATATTTGTCATTCACTTCACATACAGATTCACTTTTGTAGTTTTTTGGTGCGGTGATGATGTCACATAGACCACCTCGAGAGCGAAGGATCTATGTGGTATAGGCATTGATGACAGTTGTTACTTCATTGGCACGTTGATGATGTCGCATAGAAAACCTCGAGAGCGAAGGATCTATGTGGTAGGCAATTTTTGCTGCCAGGAGGATGCCTACGCCCTTCCCGAGGAGCATTGCGTAGTGAAAAAGCACATGTGAAAATTCACCGAGGTACTTGCTCAAGAGAATCGAACTGTCCGGGAAACGAACCCGCAGTCTCCCGCATGCAGTCCCACAAACCAGCCGACCGAGCCACCACGCGCTCCCATTTAAAAAACTTTTTGTTATGCTGTTAAAACTTAATCTTTATTATTAAAAATGTTAAATAAAATGAATAAGATCTTTCTTTACAATTTTAATAAGTTATTCTTACTAAATCATGTCAACAGAATTATTATGATTAAATTTATAAAAAATAAAATTACTGAAATTAAATTTTACATAAAACATGTAATAGAGTTTCTATGTTCTTACGAAATGATTTTTACAGGCTTTGATTTTGATTTTGAGAACAGTTACAAAAATATCAATTTTCTTGTGTGAATCGAACAGTTTCTGGAACAAATTTTTAATAAATTCAATGAAAATATAGAAAATAACATTTAATAATGTTAATGATTTGCTAGTATATATCAGTGCCCTCCGGTGAATTTGGAAATTCAAAGTGATCAGTGATCCGTTGGGGGCGAAATGTAAGAAAATAAATAAATACAAGTAAAGTGTATTTAAATTTTCTGCGTTGATTTATTGATGCGCAACGTTTCGCTGACAATATGCGTCAGCCTCATCAGGCTACAAAATTAAAATTAAAAACACACAATGAGTGATCTGGAAGGCTCAAACACAAAAATACAATAAATTTTTTGTAAATTGTTACCGCAGATACGCGAGAATTCGTAAGTTTGGTTGACTTACTCGTCACCTGTCGTGCTGTCGACTGACAATAAATTACAACCACAAGCCAGCGCTTATATAGGCGGAGCCGCAAAGGTAGACGGTAAAGGGCGATGAACTCGATCGGGACATTTAAACTTTCGTAGTAAAGGAAGGTATGCTCTATTAAAGGAAAGCACATCCTCCTTTCTATTGATGTTGTGTTTATCGAGTTTTATATAAAGCATTTCGGAAATAATTCTTTTTTTATAATTGGATTCTTTGTCAAGGATTTTAAAGTTATCCCAATCGAATTCATGGTCAAAATTGATTTGGTGTGCACAAACAACGGAATCGGAGTTTTTACTTTTCATATGTTCACTGATGCGGACCTCCGCCGCTCGCTTTGTTTCACCCACATATGACGCGGGACAATTTTTACAATAAAACTTATATACTACATTTGTCTGTTTATGTTTATTCGTTGTATCTTTTCCTAAGCGGACGATATGCTGCAGTTTATTGTTAATAAGAGGGTAAGTGTGAATATTGTAGGGTTTTAACATGGTTGAAATTTTTTCAAAATTATTGTCAATATATGGTATGCCAATTTTGCAGAGAGGGTAGGTGTTTGTAGTGCTTCTGTTATGATTACTATATTTGTGTCTTTTTAATCTGACCTTTATGTTTTTATTAATAAAGTTGAAAGGGTAATTGTTTTTTATCAACAGGTTTTTCACCCTAGCAATATTCACACCGTGAAAACGTGTACTGGCAAGTAAGATCGCCCTATCAACCAAATTAAAAACAATATTTCTCTTATAGCTAACTGGATGACCAGAAAAATAATTTAAGATTCGTCCGGAAGAAATAGGTTTTTCAAACCAGTCAAAATTAAAATAATTAGAATTTCTTATTATCGTCAAGTCTAAAAAGTTGAGTTTCTTGTCAATCTCCATTTCATATGTAAATTGTAGTTTGGGATGATATGAATTAAAAATATTTAAGATGCAAAATTGGCATACCATATATTGACAATAATTTTGAAAAAATTTCAACCATGTTAAAACCCTACAATATTCACACTTACCCTCTTATTAACAATAAACTGCAGCATATCGTCCGCTTAGGAAAAGATACAACGAATAAACATAAACAGACAAATGTAGTATATAAGTTTTATTGTAAAAATTGTCCCGCGTCATATGTGGGTGAAACAAAGCGAGCGGCGGAGGTCCGCATCAGTGAACATATGAAAAGTAAAAACTCCGATTCCGTTGTTTGTGCACACCAAATCAATTTTGACCATGAATTCGATTGGGATAACTTTAAAATCCTTGACAAAGAATCCAATTATAAAAAAAGAATTATTTCCGAAATGCTTTATATAAAACTCGATAAACACAACATCAATAGAAAGGAGGATGTGCTTTCCTTTAATAGAGCATACCTTCCTTTACTACGAAAGTTTAAATGTCCCGATCGAGTTCATCGCCCTTTACCGTCTACCTTTGCGGCTCCGCCTATATAAGCGCTGGCTTGTGGTTGTAATTTATTGTCAGTCGACAGCACGACAGGTGACGAGTAAGTCAACCAAACTTACGAATTCTCGCGTATCTGCGGTAACAATTTACAAAAAATTTATTGTATTTTTGTGTTTGAGCCTTCCAGATCACTCATTGTGTGTTTTTAATTTTAATTTTGTAGCCTGATGAGGCTGACGCATATTGTCAGCGAAACGTTGCGCATCAATAAATCAACGCAGAAAATTTAAATACACTTTACTTGTATTTATTTATTTTCTTACATTTCGCCCCCAACGGATCACTGATCACTTTGAATTTCCAAATTTAATAATGTTATTATGTCTTAAGGATATTGCTTTCTTACAGTCTCTAATTCTAGTTGGGAAAAAATTTTCCTAATTTTTGTTCAAATCTACTAGTTTTTAAGAATACTTTATTTTGCGTATAATCTTACGTTGTAAGAATTAATATAATTTATCTGAGAACTGTATAAATAAGTGAAAAATTGTTTTTCCTTCTGGTATTCCATACCCAGATTAAAGTATTAAAGAGGAAAAGGTCATCTACAAATTTGTTGTGACAATTACAATAAGTTTATCAAACTTTTAAATATCGACTAATATTCCCTTAGAATAAAAAGTATATGTAAAGTATAAGTAAATTCCATGAACGAGTAGTAGTTGTAAAATCAATTACTAGATTTATTGTTGACGAACGTGTTAGGAGACACGAAACAGTATAAAATGTACATTTATAAAATGTTACTTATCAATTAGGTAACCAAGGTGGTAAATATTATTCACGAAATGATGCAATATTAAACATAATTTTCAGATGTACCTCAGAAAGACGTAAATTCTTTTCCGAGTGTCTAATCCACTCTGGCCAAGTGGGTAAGACACTCGACTACGAGTCCTCCGGACCAGATTCGAATCTCCTAACAGGAGCAAAGAGATATTTTTTTACTACTATATTACCTTTTCTAACAGCTTTTAAGCAGAAAAAATTTAAAATTACATGGGTTAAAATTTATACTTTTTTACTTTTTAGTTTCCAAAAATCTTGCTCAATATCGTGTAGGATATCATGTAGACTATCGTGCAAGAAGTCTTACACGATATCCTATAAGATTTCGTGTAGGATATGTCGTAAGATATCGTGTAGAATATCTTGCACGATATCGCGCAGAAATTTTGTTACGGAGCAAGTTTTAAACAATGATAAAAGATTCTAATTAATTTGAATTATAATTCAGCGCTGCTTTTTCATATGTTAAGCTGTGTAACATGAATCCGGCTTTCTATCAACTATGTTATTAAATTTTAATCTACTGTACACTTTGTAAAAAGCTTAAAATAAATAAAAATTGGTTTTGTTGGAAAAACTGTTTACAAATAGAAGAAACCCCACTAACCCCCCTATTTTGTGTTAAAAGGTACAGATAACAACATGCAGTATTACTGTTGTACCCTCTAAACGGTGAGATTAGGAAATATCTTCCTTCTTTACATATTGTGAAAAATTTACACCTATAAGGACTCGTTCGTACAATTGTTACTTATGGGTAAGTGTATAACAAATACTGAAACTGTTTCAGCAAGTGCAATGCATAAAAATGAACAATCAAGTACGGAAGCTAATAAAAACTTTAATGAGTATCATTCGATTTCTTTAGGCGTATTTTTTTTATTTTTATCATTGTAAATTTATTTTTAATGCCATGAGTGATGACATGTGTACCCTACTGAAAATATTTAGGTGACTTGTCATGTTATTTGTCAGGTGACATGTCAGGTCAAAAGTCGTGCCAATTTACCATATAGAAGTGTCATGTAGAATTGTCATGTGAAAGTGTCATGTGGATTTTTATAAGCTAGATTTTCGACAGTTCAAAAATGAACAGCCAGACTTCGCAAAGTACAAATTGCCAAAACATAAAAGCAGCGCTGACTACAGAGTATTGTCACAACTACTGTATTTTCACATACTTGTTTTGATGATTGTATTTATTTACAAAAATAAAAGAAATTTTACAATCTGTACTTAGTACAAACAAAATTTGTTTTCTCTTTTTGTACTAAAGTACACTCTTAAATATTTAGATTCTATCTAGATTAATTTCAATGAATGTTTTGACTTTATTGTGAAAATAAAACACAAGAATCGCCTTTAGCAACATGTTTACCTATTAAACTTGTTTAGAGGTTAGAAGGACATCTTATTAGAAACAAACACACTCACTGCATTGCACAAGAACAGAGTTACTTATATATTATAGTATATTGTAATATACTGTCATTGTCAGTATAAGCATCACCACGACGTATATGATATACTTTCATGCGATACTCTGTACTCTCCGTATTTATATAGTAAGCGCTGCTTTTATGTTTTGGCAATGTGTACTTTTTGCGTAGTCTGGCTGTCGCCACTATAAAGACTCTGGTAGTAGCTGCCAGAGTTTCTGGTACGCGCAACCAAACTGCCACTACCATGTGAGTATAGCAGTACCAACCACACTTTACAGCAGACGCTGCTACGTCAGTTCCTCAGTGTACTGTACGACCGCATGCCACGGCTGCTCGATCCAGTCTCAAGTCTTTACCACTTGGCCAGAATGGATTAGACACTTGGGACAGAATTTACGTCCTTATCAGGTACATCTAAAACTAATTTTTATTTTATAATTTCGTGAATAACATTTACCACCTTAGTTACCTATTTGATGATTTACTTCTTGTAAATGTACATTTTACATTGTTTCATAGTCTCTCACTTATGTCCCCTTTTTTGAGTTCTCTGAGACTTTGCCAAGAGTTCTTTTTTATACAATTTTAGTTTATAAACATTTAACGCTTACATTAAGTGTATACAAACGCCGTGATTTTTTTTCTCTTATTTGGCTCATATGATTAAAAAATTGTGTAAAAAATCTCTCTGCTTTTCTCGCTTCTCGACAACGTTGTTTTCTAACTTTTTGTTACACGCGCACTTATTTGTACATATTATAGTATCGTCATACGATCTGGATGATGCATAATTGTGAGTACATGATCGAACTACGCAAATTATAAAACAGTCTTGAAACGTGAAACAAAAATTATTATTAATACAAATAAATACCAAATTAAGATTGCTAAATAAATATAATAATTACAGCAAGCCTTGATATTTAGGACAAGCTTCGGAGCTTCACCATAAACATGATTAAATTTTGACAATTAGATACACAAAGCTTTCGTAGCACTGATGGCTCGCACGCATACTGACTATTTCGTTTTTGCATTTTCGGGTTCGAATCTCAGTATTGACGACTACTTTTTTTGTTTCGGTGGTCTTACTGGTTATTCTTTAAGTTTTTTTCTTTGCACTCTTCTATCATTAATACTTCATCAAACGTTTAAATCTAAATTAAATTTTAAATACCTTGAATGATTTTATTGCCATTGTATAATAAGCTCCAAGCTTGTATTTTTGTATCTTATGAAAATTACTTTATTATAACTTTTTTTCGATACAAAAGAAAAAGTTTTTTGCTATTTCAAGAGAAAAATACCCAAGAGAATGTCGTATATAAATTTTCCTCATAACTTAATAATAATCAGTTCTTATTTAAAACTGTACCAGTAACTTATTCCATGTCGTTTTAGGTGTAAAAAAGTAAAGCATTGTTTTAAAACAATAAAAAATTCATGCACAAACGTAAAAGTCTCGAAATTATTGATTTAAAAATTTTAGTTACTTTTATTTTTTGCAGCAACGTGCGAAAAACAATTATTTAGGTTTTGCACCACAATAAACATTCACTACTGTACTTGACATTTAATTTTAACTTACGTGTCTGCCTTATTAGTAGTAATAGAAAACTTTAAGGACAAAAAAGTTAAATAACTAATAAAACCATCAAAATGGAAAAAAAAATTGAGGTCACATCGACGAAGAATCAAGCCAAAGAATGCAAACACGAAATGACGAACTTGTATGAGAGCCATCTGCGTTAAGGGGGATCTCTGTAAATTACAGTCAAAAGTTACTTATGTTTATAATAAAGCTCCAAAACTTGACCTAAACATCGTGGCTCGCTAGAATTATTATATTTATTTTGCAATCTCAACTTGATATGCGTTCGCATTGATGATAATTTTGATGACGCGTGCAAAAACTTTATTTAATAATTTGCATCGTCACAAAAAAACTAATTGAAATCACGTCACCGTAACCGCGACCTTCGACCAGTACTTTAGAGCATATATATGCCTGGAGGCAGCATCGTATATACTGGTTGCGAGAGAGAGAGTCCAAGTTCCAGTACATCCGGTCTCTCTTGCACATCTCTATCGCAAACTGTCAATAGAAACCAATACTTTTTTTTAATTCCTATTGGATTTAAATTTGTCCGATAGAAAATTTTATTGGTTTCTGTATGGAATTTACGTATGGCTTCATATTTTTATCTGTTTTATTACGGCAATGCTTGCAAAAAAATGGTGAGAAATGCAACAAAAAATTCTATAAAAAATATCTTATAAAATGAGTATGCGATTTTATATAATGTATCCATAAGCTCTTGTAAGAACATCAACTATGTGTTCACATCTAGCAAACCAAATTCGAAACCTATACTAATCTATTATGTTGGACCAGAATGTAATTTAATTGTGTTCTATGATGTTATCTGAACAATATTGTACGACACTTCCATATGAAAAGTTACATTGATGAAAAAATGAATGTCATTCTATACTTATACGATTTTATTTAATAAACCGAGTGCAAAAGCAGTAAAAGACATAAACTATATTCTTTATTATACCGCATTCAGCAGTTTAAGTACAGCCAATAAATAATTCTTGATTTGTAAAAACTATACACTTTCTCACTTATGCGGTTTTATTTGTGAGATAATACAAATTATACTTCTTACAAAATTTTTCCGTTGATGCTTAGATTATGACTTATTTATTGATGCTAATGTTATTTCCCACGTAAAATTTTTACCGTTGTAAAGCAGACTTGTATTACATTTTACAATATTTTTCTGCTAAAATATATACATTTCAGTACTAGTTTCTTATTAAACTGCCCATGTAGAATAACATACAGTTTACATCTTAGAATATATGTGACACTACAAGGTTCATATATGCGTAATTCTGTCGTAACTTGCTCAGGTCGACTTTAAAAATTGTTCAAAAAAAAGTTGGTTAAGAAAAATTTTTTCATGGTATTTCTACTGTACACAACATCGGTCATAAGTATCTAAAGAGATGCAACTATAAGATTAACTAGTCAAAAGTTATACGAAATTTTATAAAAGTCAGTTTTCATCAATTTTTGAATAATTGTATCTCTTTCTAACACGTGTAGCTAAGCTCCTTCAACCGTTCGAGTGTTCTTACTGAGCGTAAATAAAAGCTGGGATCAAGACCTATCGATTAAAAAAAAATTAGTTCGATTTTTTACGTCCATTCAAAAGTTACAGCTTTTTCAATTAAAACGTAAAAATCGCTTATAATGTGATTTTGGCTAAAATTCAGTATTTTTTACAAAATTACTATAACTTTTCATTCGGGGCATAAATTTCAAAGATTTGCGTTTTAATCATTCCGACTATATTTTTGCTTTCATTTAAGCCCAGAGAAAGCCACCTAATGGAGTGCATCGCTTGGCTACCAACATTGGAAGTAGCACCACCGTTTTTGCATTTATGTAGCGAAAAGAGGCCAATTGGACAAAACCCCGAGACGCGTGTCTCGTCTTTTAGCTCAATAGAGATGTAAAAAAAGTTTGGCTGGGATTGATTGCTTTAAAACGAAAAAAAACATCACTTTGAGGTGAGGTAGGGTCGGAACTACAACTTTTTCATTAATTCTTATCATTTGAGCCAAATAAATAAGTAATGGTTTACGCGATTTAGTTTGAGACTTTTACTAAATATTATACTCCTAGTATTGAAGTCCATCAAAAACAAAAAAAAAAACAAAAATATTTTTTAGTCATTGCACTATTTGAACCCGATTTTCGACTACAATACAATAGAAGTTTAATTTTACTATGTTTAATTGGGAATTGCACAGAAAAATTTTACTAGTACTTATCAGGTTTTGCTGGAGAGAAACTTCAGGGAAAGATGCATTTCAAACTTTAAGAAGTATTTATAAGTTTAACCACATTTTGCAAAATACATATACATTTTTTTATGCTCTATTTGGTTACAAAAATCTGCGTTTATCAGAAATGAATTTTTAATTATTCTGTTCACGAGAACGCGTTTTTAAAATGTAAACAAAGACTCTGAAGCTGCTGTTGCTGGTTGCGAGAGAGTACGGCCGAACTCAAACACATTCTTAAACGTCACATCCATGAACTAGCTTTACACTTACATGTAAATTTACCAGCAAGTAAAATTTCGGCTATACTGGCTTTTCTCGCTCGCAGGCACGAGCAGTTAGGCTTTGTCTCTCGAGCAGATCAATCGCTCAGCAAAGCATAGTTGCGTCGTTAACGACCTTTTGCGACTTTTAACGTCGAACTTACCGAGTCTCGCTTAGCTCAAAGATTGTTCTGTTTTATTGTTTTTTTTCTTCTAATCTAATCTTGTTAATACTTTCAGTTGTTTCTTTATTCCGTTTTTCAAACAAGCAAGCAAGCACACATATTTTTGTTATATTATTAAGTTTATATTTATTGTTACCTGTTTGTTAATAAATCTGATTTTAAAAGTTAAACGAAACGAGTGCGTGATTTAATTATATTCTCGAGTTTCTTGCGAGATTTTGTCAAACCCTCGAAGAAACGCTTTTGACGCTGTAAAGGCAATACTTTGATCCGGCGGCATAAAAGTCGATATCGCGATACGCCGTTGGCTATTTAATTAAAAATTTATAGTTGGCATTGTTGCGAAAATAAACATGGTAGCAGAGCGTGGTTTCCTTTACTAGTGCCAAACAGTGACTTGAATTCAAGCATTTGGAAAAGGCTTAAACTATTTTCAAGGATTTTGTACACCGTCGGCATCGACTGCACAAATCATACCCTTGGACTTGAGAGGAGAGAGTCGTCGTCAGCAGGCAACACTCGGGCATTAGTGCTTATCATTTCAAGGCCTCCTTATTCATCGGCTCATACAACTCAGCTCGACCAGCGTATCTTCAGCGGTATTTTGATGAGCTGGAGTTGGTGGGAGAGGTCGGTGTTGTCATACGTTGCTTCGGCTAAGGTACAGTGCCTTTTCGCTCTCTTCCTCTCGCTCCTTTGTTTTTAAAACATCTCGCACTCGTCGTTTTCAAGGCCAAATAGGTCGGTTATTTATTTAGATTCCAAAGGTTCTCGAATTTTTGAATGCTTATACATCTAGCCTTGTACGTAACGGAATATTTGCTTCCTTTTGTTTATATCGCACCTTTCTTTTCGTTCGTGAGAATTATTTTGTTTTCACAAGTTCGGCGTTTCTTCGGCATTTCATCAATAATATGGAAGAATTACTTGAAGAGCAATTAGTTAACTTCGAACTCGTTATGGATTTCCAAAAAACAATGTTAAAAACTCCTAAAGAAAAGCGTTCGATTGGTTGGTTTAAGGCGCAACTCGAAAATTTAGAAAAACAGTGGGACGAATTTTATAAGCCGTACAAGAAACTTCTAGCATCAAAGGAAAGATTTAAAGACGAGAAATATTTCGAGGAAGACTATTATTCCTCAGCGATTGCACAATATACAAATACGAAGACTTTGATTTTAGGAGTAATAAATCCAGGACGCAATCAGTCATCGTTACAGGGTGATAATAATTATGTCGATATAACTATGGAAAGCCCCTCCTATAGATCCCCTCTACCAAAAATCGAGCTGCCAAAATTTTCGGGTAAGCAACTTGAATGGGAAACATTCAAGGGAATGTTTATCGCGCTTGTACATGACGCTCCTACCATTCCGCCAATCTTGAAGTTGCAATACTTAATTCTCTCGCTCGAAGGTGAAGCGGCTAATCGATTCAAAAATCTTCAGATTACTGCCGAAAACTATGAAAGTGCTTGGTTGTCAATTCAAGATCGTTACGACAACAAAAAAGTTCTTCTCGCAACACACATGTCTCATATCATTTCATGCCCGTCTATGCAAAAGAAATCGGTCGCTGAAATAAATCGCATTATGGACGTCGTGCGCGAGACCAAACAAGCTCTTGACAATTTGCGTATTCCCGCTGAAAGAATGGGAGAGTTGTGGCTAACGCATCATATAGTAAGTAAGCTCGATACATCAACACGCTTAGAGTGGGAACGAGAGGCTGATAAGGGTAACGAATATCCGACATATAACTCGCTCACCGAATTTCTCGAAAGGCTCGTTCGTGTGTTAAAAGCAGCTTCACCTACCACCTCAAGTAGCTCGAACTCTCAGTTGAAGTCAAGCTCGCAAAATTCATCGAACAAATCAAAATCGATAGCTGCGCACACAACAGAAGTTACCTCAAACAAGAAAAATGCATCGTGTCTCTGCTGTCGTGGAACGCACTATCTTTTCGCATGTCAAAACTTTAAAAATTTAAGCTTGTCTCAAAGATATGATTTTTGCAAAAAAGAGAAGTTGTGTTTGAATTGTCTTCAAACTTCTCATTTTGCCAAGCATTGCCCTTCGCCTAAACGATGCTTTGTCTGTCAGGGCAAACACCACACAAGGTTACATAACGATTCTCAAGGATCGACATCAAAACCTGCAGTTGTAAACGACTCTTTGTCATCGTCTGACTCTAGAGACGCTTCTTCAGTCCATTTTTCGAGTCAGGGAATTGCTAAGAGTGTTTCAGCAGGCAAATCAATTCTTTTGGCTACTGCATCTGTAGCGCTAGCAGACGCACGTGGCAACAAGGTCACTGTGCGTGCTCTCATCGATCCAGGAGCTGAGAGATCATTCGTCGCGGAACATGTGCTTTCGCAGCTTTCACTCAAAGCTCAGAAAATCTCTCGCTTGATAACTGGCGTGGGAGCTGAGGTAACTTCGATCGCTCGAAAGGAAGTAAGTATCTCACTGCTCTCTAACGTCGATAAAAATTTTGTCATTCAGTTTTCGGCTTTGGTGTTGGACAAACTCACTAATCTCTTGCCAAAAGTCGAAGTTGATCAAAACCAATGGTCACATACGAAAAGTCTCAAACTGGCCGATCCTTTATTCTTTAAGCCAAGTCGAATCGATTGCATCCTCGGTGCAGATGTTTATTCATCAATCATAATTGACGGCTTAGTGAAAGGTCCAGTGGGAACCCCAATAGCTCAGAACTCTGTGTTCGGATGGATTCTGACAGGAGCTCCTGCGAATAGTCAATCGTGTCATCATTCTTCAGTTCAGGTGTTTCACACATACACTGAACCCTCTCTCGATAAATTCATGGAGAAATTCTGGGAGATAGAGGAGGTCCCTGAAGAAAGACACCTCACCCCAGAAGAGCAATTTTGTGAAGATTACTTCTCTCTTACTTACGCTCGTAACCCTCAAGGTCGTTTCGTCGTTCGACTGCCATTTTTTAAGCAAGTCTCGTTTTCTGGTTCGCGAGATATAGCCGTAGCTTGTCTCTTTCGCTCTGAAAAGCGTCTAAACAAAAATCTACTCCTCGCCGACAAGTACAAGGCTTTCATGCAGGAGTACTTGGATTTAAAGCACATGGAATTAGTCCCGTTAAATCAAATTTCACGTGAAGCTTACTACATGCCTCATCATGCAGTTTTTAGACAAAATAAGCCTGAAAAAATCAGGGTAGTATTCAATGCTTCCCAAAAGGATGTAAGTAAATGTTCGCTTAATGATGCACTGTCTCCAGGTCCAAAACTTCAAGCGGACATCACAATCGTCTTAACTCGATGGCGATTTCAAAAATTAGTTTTTGTTACTGATATTATCAAAATGTTTCGACAGATTCTGATTCATCCTGATGATGCAGACTGGCAGCGCCTTGTGTGGCGACCCTCAGTTGAGCAGCCTTTGCAGGATTATAGAGCGCTTACCGTCACCTACGGCACGGCTCCAGCACCTTATTTGGCTCTTCGAGTACTCAAACAGCTGGCTCAGGACGGCCGTACGACGCATCCAGAGGCATCCAAGCTTCTGGACCATCAAATCTACGTGGACAACATATTCGGAGGCGCGGACGAAGTCGACTTAGCTATCGAACGACGTGATCAGCTGATCCAGCTTATGGCATCAGCAGGGATGGAGTTGGGTAAATGGTCAGCAAATAATCAAAGTCTTCTTGATGGAATTGTAGCTGGCAACATTGATGAGGTCCCCGTCGACGTGGACGAGGCGGTATCAACGCTAGGTCTCAGGTGGCTTCCTCAAGCCGATAATTTTATTTTCAAACCTACAATAGCACCCTCTCCATCGATCATAACAAAGAGAATTATTCTCTCAGAAACTGCTAAATTATTTGATCCATTAGGTTGGCTTGCACCGGTCATCGTAACTGTAAAAATCATGATGCAGGATCTATGGATCAATAAGTTCGATTGGGACGTTCCGATTCGAGGAGATCTCTTGCAGCAGTGGATGAAGTTCCGTAACTCTCTGACAAAATTAGACGTCATTAAAGTGCCCAGATGGATAGGTTGTTCTGAAACATTTTCTTGGCAGCTTCACGGTTTTGCTGACGCTTCAAAGCGAGCCTACGCTGCAGCAGTCTACGCTGTAGTTCCTGGTCAATCTTCGGTTCTTCTTATGGCCAAAACAAAGGTCGCTCCAACAAAAATGGAGACTCTTCCTCGGTTGGAGCTCTGTGGAGCACTGTTGCTTGTTCGCCTAACTAAGCACCTGCTACCTAAGCTGCATCGACAACCACAGTACATTCACTTCTGGTCCGACTCCAAAGTCGTGCTGAATTGGCTAAAAGGTCATCCATCAAGATGGCAAACCTTCATCGCCAATCGAGTAAGCGAAATTACATCTTTGTATCCACAAGCTGAGTGGCGACATGTAATGTCCTCGTACAATGCTGCCGACTGCGCAACTCGAGGACTTACACCTCAGCAACTCTCCGAACATAGCCTGTGGTGGTCAGGACCCATATGGATGACATCACCACAATCGACATGGCCTTCAACAACAGATGATGACTACGCCGATCAACAGAACATTCAAGCATTGGTAATGCAGGAGGCAGCTTTACAAAAGCATGTCGACAACGACTGTCTGATATATCTGCAACGCTTCTCTAGTTTTGCTAAGATACGCCGTATCCTCGCCTATTGCGCGCGATGGATACTCAACGCTCGTCAGGTAACTGACAAACGTCAATACACTTACCTATCTGCTCAAGAGCTTTCTTGGGCTTCTGCCTCTTGTTTTAGAGCACTACAACGTCGACATTTTTCCATCGAATTGGAGCAGCTACAGGCCAACAAACCACTTTCTAAGCGAAGCAATTTGGTACGATTGGCACCTTACTTAGACGAGATTGGCCTCATTAGAGTTGGCGGCCGTTTAGAAAATGCTCCACTTCCATACAGTGAGCGACACCCTATCGTCCTGCCTGGCAATGACACAATTGTAAAGCGACTTGTCCAAGATACACACATTAAGACACTGCATGGAGGAGTACAACTCATGCTCTCACAGTTGTACCGAACTGTGTGGATCACACGAGCCCATCAGCTCGTCACACGAGTCTACCGGAATTGCTACAAGTGCATCAGACACAACCAGAAAAGTGGACATCAGCAGATGGCTGCACTACCAGCTCAAAGAGTTACTCCACTACGTCCATTCGCCATAACTGGGATAGACTACGCAGGGCCAATCCCAGTGCTTTTCTCCAAAGGTCGGGGTGCAAAAAGCACGAAAGGTTATGTAGTAATTTTTGTTTGCTTTGTAGTCAGAGCTGTCCACATCGAGATCGTGTCTGATCTTACGACCGACGCATTCATGGCTGCGTACGATCGCTTCACAGCTCGACGAGGAGTCTGCGACACGATCTACTCAGACAACGCAACAAAATTTAAAAGGGCATCGGCGGAGCTCGGCCGCATGTTTTCTGAGACCTCTGAGTTCAACAAAACGGTAGCTGGTCAACTTGCAACTAGAGGCACAACATGGAAGTTTATTCCACCACGAGCGCCCCACTTTGGCGGCCTATGGGAGGCTGCAGTACGCAGCTTCAAGTATCACTTCAAAAGAGTAATTGGCGACTCCAAGCTTACTTTTGAAGAGCTTTCTACGCTGGCAGCTAAAATTGAAGCTTGTCTGAACTCTCGCCCTCTATCCCCATTGAGTACAGAGCCCACCGAACTAACAGCTTTAACACCAGGGCACTTTCTCATTGGTTCATCGTGCCTCTCACATCCAGAAGAAGTCGAGAAAACGTTGCAGTTAAGCACTAGTAATCGCTGGAATTTGCTATGCCAAATGCGCAACTCTTTCTGGAAACGTCTGAGAGGCGAGGTGTTACAACAGCTTCAGCAACGTAACAAGTGGTTACATCCTCAACCCAATCTACAAATAGATGATATTGTACTGTTAAGGGATGATCTTACTCCGCCAACGAAGTGGCCTCTTGGAAGAGTCACGACGCTCCATCCTGGTAAGGACGGACTCGTCAGAGCAGTCACTGTCAAGACGGCTGATAGTAGCTTTGTACGCCCTATTGTTAAGCTAATAAAGCTCCCTACCAACACGGACGTTAATGATACCTACCAGCAGCTACAATTAACAAATACAACTTCTTAACAATCCATGTGAAGTGATTTCAGCAAATTCAACAAAAAAAAATTGACATTTTAATAATTTAAAAGAATGTACTAGTATCGATTTTTTTTCTTTTCAAACAATTTTTTTTCTAATCGAAGATTTGTTATGTATTTTTTACTTTTGTGAAACTTATTTACATATCGTAAGAGGATGAGCGATCCTCATTCGCTTGTCTTGCCCTAGCATATAAGATAAATTTCAGTTTTACATTTTTTTTTTTTTTTTTTTTTTTCATGAATTTTATATTAATTTTTTCTTTTTTTTGAGTTGCATACATATAAGAACTTATATTTTTTAATAATTAATTTGCTGTGATACAGCAAGGTGGGCGGTATGTTCACGAAAACGCGTTTTTAAAATGTAAACAAAGACTCTGAAGCTGCTGTTGCTGGTTGCGAGAGAGTACGGCCGAACTCAAACACATTCTTAAACGTCACATCCATGAACTAGCTTTACACTTACATGTAAATTTACCAGCAAGTAAAATTTCGGCTATACTGGCTTTTCTCGCTCGCAGGCACGAGCAGTTAGGCTTTGTCTCTCGAGCAGATCAATCGCTCAGCAAAGCATAGTTGCGTCGTTAACGACCTTTTGCGACTTTTAACGTCGAACTTACCGAGTCTCGCTTAGCTCAAAGATTGTTCTGTTTTATTGTTTTTTTTCTTCTAATCTAATCTTGTTAATACTTTCAGTTGTTTCTTTATTCCGTTTTTCAAACAAGCAAGCAAGCACACATATTTTTGTTATATTATTAAGTTTATATTTATTGTTACCTGTTTGTTAATAAATCTGATTTCAAAAGTTAAACGAAACGAGTGCGTAATTTAATTATATTCTCGAGTTTCTTGCGAGATTTTGTCAAACCCTCGAAGAAACGCTTTTGACGCTGTAAAGGCAATACTTTGATCCGGCGGCATAAAAGTCGATATCGCGATACGCCGTTGGCTATTTAATTAACAATTTATAGTTGGCATTGTCGCGAAAATAAACATATTCCTATTTGACTTTTTAATAAAAATGGTTACGATTTCAAGATACAAAAATGTAAAAGAGATGATAAAAAATTTTGAAAGAAAATGATAATAATGAAAAAAAAATTAACAAGGTTTTTTTATACATTTTTTCATTATAATATAGATTAATTTATTTATGAAACCAATAATTAGCTTTAATACATTCACGTAACATAACATAAATTTTATTAAAACAATAAATACAAATAAACGTGGTAGTATTTTGTTTGAGATATTTGAATAAAATCAAATAAAATTTTCAGTCTCAACGATATGACCTGTTGTAATTTGGAACTTAAAAAAAGTATTACGAAACTGTAAAAACAGCTCATCATTTTTGTTAAAAAAATCTTATAAGTTTGGATATAAATTATAGTATACTAAATTTGAAACATTTCTTATCTTATGTAGTAAATTTAGTAGACTCCAATAATGAAATCATGATTTTAAAAAGGCAATTTATGTAAAATGGAATATATTATTTAACATGTTCTATCCGGTTAATTTACTAAGCACAACAAGGAATGGGTCGATACGGTTATTCTTGTAAAGGTGAGTAAAATTTTTAGTTTATACAATATACTGTAATTAATTAAAAAGTAAATAAACACTTGCAAAGGATAGTAAAAACCTACCAAAGCAAATTACTAATTGTTCAATAAAAAAACCTCAATTATAAATCTGAATAAGAAATTTTCATTCTGAATTCAGTGTAGACACCAATATGTCACATACACATACTTTCATTTGACCTTATAAAATACAATCGAATTTTATTCATTCAATTTTTACATGGTCTTTCCTTATATAAATCAACAAGTATTTAAAATCAGTCAATGACATACGATTCTTAATTGGCATAACTATATAAATACCAGTAAGAATTTTATGTGGAATTACTTATACATTGAACATTTTATTGTGCTTTATTAAATAAACCGAGTGCAAATGCCGACATCATTACGATGACAGTTTTTTTCTATTGGTTTCTATAGATACCTTGCAAAAGGGATGCTTCGCAAAAATTTTTTTCGCTTCCGCTGCAGCCTTATATTACTATATATATGGGTTTTTGGCGACCAATCACGAAGCGTGTGCGAGAGTGACAGCATGTACTAGAACTCTGACTCTTTCTCTGTCGCAATTGGTCTTGCAACCAGTATGTACGATGCTGCCTCCAGGTATATATGCTCTAAGACAAGTACACATCTTAAACGAATAATTCTTTAATAATTTTTCATCCTAACAAGAATTAAATGAAATTGTATGAAATTACGTACTTCACGATCACAGATGAGTATATTGAAAACAATTTAGTACTTGGAGATTACCAACTTACTGATATCTTACAGCTCAATGAATATTGAGCTCTTATACTTCTAAATTCAAGTAATGTTAACTCTCATTTGAATGTACGTCAGTGCAAAAATGTTCGAGTTATACTGTTTCCAAATTAGGAGTTCCGCAACACCAACTTTAAAGTAACTGACTTCGAAGCAGCACTGACCATACTGCAGCTCGAAGCTATAGTAACGCTACAGCTCAGAGTTGGGCGTCTGAGGTGCCCAACGTCGATGCTAGTATGCCAGATGCCAGTTCAATGGTTCTCGGAATGTCTCGGCTCTTATTTCGAGTAGCTTTTTTATAGCAAATCATAAAAGAATAAAAATACCAATACATGAATTGTTTTATATTTATACAAAATGTTTTTTATGTATAACTACATTGTAATACGTTACGTAGAAATTAAAGTACTAGGCCAGGCCTAGTCCCTGTACAGATACTAGGCCACTTCACCTATGCAGGTACTAGGCCACCCCTGTACAGGGACTGGGCCACCCCAACCCCACCCATACAGGTACTAAGCCACCATATCCATGGTGGCCTAACTCCGAGGTGACCTAGCGCCGAGATAACAAAGCAGGGACTTGGCCACCCCACCCATACAGGTACTAGGCCACCACACGTCGGCCTAGCTTGAGATCTATCAATCTATAGTATGTGAGTAGACAGGCTACCGGATTGCAGCCTGATAGCTCTCTGCTGTACTGACTGTATTTAAATGAGCGCACGTTTTGAAATGTAATTTTAAAAATTTTTTTGAGATTTTAAATTTATTTTTATTTTTATTTCGAAATAAAAAATTTTCCCCTCACTCAGATTTGAACCTTGCTCCCCAGGGTAATAGACAGGTATGCTATCGACTGTGCTATCAGATGATTGGATACTCCCTGTACTAATACAGATATGTTTGGTACCGCACTGTCTTATCGCATAAAGCGTAGATGTCTTAAAGATAACTTGAAGACGATTTTAGAATTATCTGGCATTGTCTTAAAGATAACTAACAGATGAGATTTAAGATAATTAAAAAGTGACTTAAAAATAACTTAAACGTGCCTTTCATACTGTTTACACCCATAAGAAGTACGCTTGAAAAGAGCTCCAACCAAACGCTCTTATCTGTGAGGTACAGCCATCGAATCTTACCTCTCCAAAAAAAACGTAGCCAAATATTTTAGTTTGTCCATTGAAAAAATCTCGTCATAAAGAGATTAATTAAAAAGTAATGATTACATCAATTCCATGGACTCAGGCAAATGTAAGAGAAACTTTTTGTACAACCTAACGTTATGATGTGCACAGTTTGCCTTGTACGCCCCATTATGATGAGGGCAAACAGTGGCTAGTTTTATTTTATCAATAGGAGAATAGCCCAAATCTATAATATCATGAACTTTGAATTCGAATCTCTCCAACCATTGTTTTCTTAATAAGCCAAGTAAATGCACTTTTCTTGTATTTTGTAGGAGTTCTCAAAGAATTGTTCCTATAGTATTGTACTCTTTCTTCTATGCGCTCTGACCTTGTCCCATGACGGTTAATAAATGAATGATGATAGCAGTATTATACATCAGCCTTTATAGCTTTACCCCCACCACCATATGTAATCCATTAATCACAATCGCTTATAACCTTCACGTTGAGGAAATAATGATTTATTAGTTAAAAACTTTTTTGTTAAATTCTTCAACCAAGATTTTTTTTTATCATCATCCTTGGTAGAAAGTTTTTGATACTTCACGTCATTGGTGAATTTGCTTTTAGTTGGCTTATGCGACATGTCGATGAATGTCTTTTGAAAAATAAATTTTTTAAAAATAATTCACACTTTTTATTTTTTTCCTTTGATTTTTTTCCGCCCATTTCTCTGCGTGTCTCTTCTCAAATTTCGTCCACTCTCCTTGTCGTCGATTATTATCTTCTTCTTTGCTCTGCTGACCCTTCTCCATGATGGTTGAAAGACAAATGGTGTTAGCAGAGCTATGCATGAGCTTTTATAGCTTTATACAAGTTTCTTAACGTCTCCACTCATTGGACTGTATTGAACAATACGATCGTGTAGAATTAGGCAGTCAGCTGATGTATTGTCGGGAAAGTTAGCATGAGATTCAAATTCCAAACGCACATCTACTGGAGCATTTTTTAATGAGTCACTTTGCTTGGAGCAATCAAGTACTATCAAAGGCGCAACGTTCAGAAAATCAAATCTGTTTAACAAAGGTGCGGGGGATTTACCATCATATATATTCCGAAAATAAGCATACATGTAATACAACAGTGCATACTGATTGTTTGTCATACAGAGATTGAGATCACCATAGGGATAATATTGTGGAGTTTGAGACACTTGATTATTGAACAACTTATTATAAAATTTTACCATATTTATTTTACAAATCATCATCAGAGTGGTTTACATTATCCACTGTATCTCTTGAAGTGAGTAGCCATTCCCCTAGAGCAGAGGAATTTTTGACAGCACAAACAGGTTCTGTGCATAACTGATGAGCAAAGCATGCTTCATACTCCTTATTTATTTCACTGATAGTAGGACAACCCAAATTTTCAGCATTGCAAATGTGTCTGAAACATAGTAGAGTTAATATTAAACAAAATATTATATATTATTGCTTGAAGTACTAACTTCTTTCACAGCATTTCTTTCAACCAGTTCTTTTTCTCTAATCCTTCAACACAAACGATATTGACATTCTTTAAGAAATGTTGAATTACAAAAATCACTCTAGAGTAAGATGTGCTTCCCGAATCCCAGGGTATACCATGAAAGTTTTTCTCAAGCCAAGCATTACCCATACGTTCCTCGTGTAAGAGCTTAGTCCATTTCCATGAAGCAGTAAAATGGAAAGCTGCTGGTTGAGCATTTTCTTTTAAACGTAAAATAACAAGTTCTTTTAGAATAAAAATGTTAGAGGATCTTCTAAAGCCCTGAACATCAACAACGTAGTCCACGATCAAAGATGTCTGATCTCTTGACCAGGTTGTTGTCAACTAAGCTCTCTAGCTTTAACCAGCTTCTTATATTCACTCTATCTTCACTTTTCATCATCCATTTTTACCCCCACTCTTCATCAATTTTTTTCCCCACTACTTCCACCCGCACTCTCCATCAACTTTTACCTCTCACGCTTCATACATTCGTACCCCCACTCCCCCCACTACCACATTCTCACATTTTACTCCCACTCTTCATTCATTTTTACCCCCACACTTTATCCCCACTCCTTACCTCCAATAAACAGATCTGATTCAGAAGGTGAGTCAAAGCTGCTTATGTCACACTTCCACTAACATTGTAAGGAGTAAGGATGAGTAGTAAGTATAAAAAAAGTCAGAAAAAGACAGAGAAGCTCAGTCTGTACAAAGAGGTCAATGTGAGCAGAGCTATTAGCACTGTCTAACAATCATAATTGTACTTTGTCATTTTAAGTAGTAAAGTGGGAGTCAAAGCTATAGATAGAGCTACATTTATTCTTTCTAGAGCTCAGTATTCATCATATGGTAAGAAGATATTTTTTTATAAAATTCGTTTTTTAGGAAGTTTGGTGGATGGAGGCTTCCTCCCACTGCCAGTATCTTCCTCTTTCTTATAATATTCCGTTTAATTCGTAGATATCATGAACGTTCAGTACTTTAAGTACACTGCAGATTTGCTGCAAAAAGCCCTGAGACAGATTGCTGACGCAGATGATGAGGATCTACAAAGATGGTTGGAGTTGACCAATCAAGCGCTTGAAGTGTTGGAAAAGTATGTTTTGACGTCATTATCAAGAGGGAAGATGCAATTCTGCCAATCCATCTGGGCTACTTTGCTCTGCGTTCAAGACAAGTTGACCAGTTTACTGAGGAAGACCAGAGGAGAAATACAGCGGCACCTTCCTGAGCAGCAGCAGTGTAGAAAACAAAATAGTGTTAAAAACAGTGTAGTTCATTCTAGTGTGTAGAACAGTGCAGATGATGTTAGTGCACCAAACAATGTTGATAGGCAAAACAGTAACAGCGTAGATAATCCTAGTGCATCGAACAGTGTAGATAGTCCCAGTGTGCAGTGGAAAGATTTACCATCAGCGTTCAACAATCGCATAGCTACAGATGTGATAATCAATCGTGGACACACAAACATTGCATCCTTCTTGAATAATGCAAAAGTTTTGATTGTGGCTCTATTCGGAAATGATGCATTGGCTAAGTATTAAGTTGGTACCTACCCCCACCCTGGCTTAACTAACTGACCATGTGTTCACACATGTAAACAATAGTTAATCAGCTGGTCACGTTTTGGCGCACTTTTTGAGCGCTTTTAAGTCCTCTCTTTAATCTTAAAAGCGCTTAGAGTGCGCCAAAACGTGATCAGCTAATTAACTATTTTTTACATGTGCGAACGCAAGGTCAGTTAGTTAAGCCAGGATGGGGGTAGGTACCAACAAGAAACTTAACCATTGTATCATTTTCGAGCAGAGCCTGTGTCAAAAGTTACAAGTGCTCTAGAACAACAAAATGCTCTAAAAATTAATTTTAAGCTTGCCGTGGAGTACATGATACAAAATAATCATGCGGAAGTCATTGATCAGAAGAATTTTGACACTAAAAATGCTGAATTCATGAGATCAACGGATATGGATGATGATTGGTTTGATTTAAACATGAAGCAACCTATTATGCATCAGATGGAAGAGTTTGAAAAGAGAGATTCTGGATGGATTATTAGTTTGACAGTTAATATGAATAAATTCAATCCAATGAAGGCAAGTTCATATGCTAAATTACCGAAAGATATATTGGTAAGAAAGGCTTGTGTAAACGTGAATAATAGTGATGAAAAGTGTTTTATGTGGGCAGTGCTTTCCGCTTTACACGAAGCAAATGGACATTCATATCGAGTAAGTCATAATAAACCATATGAAAATGAGCTGAACTTCAATAAAATAGAGTTTCCAGTTTCTTTGAAGTAAGTCAACAAGTTTAAGAAACAAAATCCTGTCTCTGTGAATGTGTAAATGCTGCGGAAATATGGTGACAAGCATACAGTTTCACCTTGTCATATTACATCATTGAAGAAAGAAGCTCATGTTAATTTACTTCTCGTTCAAAATTTTTACATTGATGAGAATCAAGAAGGAGAAGAAAATCAGAATGTTCCAGAATTGAAAAACCATTACATGTGGATCAAAAATTTGTCAAGGCTGATGGTAGATCAGATATCTAAGAGAAAGTGGAAATGCTGGGTGTGTGACAGATGCCTACATTTTTTCTATAGTGAAGATAAGCTCCGTAAACATGAACTTGATTGTGCTAGTATGAACAAGTGTCAGATAAATTTGCCAACAGAAGGAAAGAACATTCTCAAGTTTAATAACTTTAATTCTGCTGAAAAAGTCCCTTACGTCATCTATGCGGACTTAGAGTGTTTACTTGAGCCTGTGGAGAGAAATGTTCGTGCATATCTGAAGCATCAAGCCTACAGTATAGGCTATTACGTGAAATGCAGCTTCGACGATAGTCAATCACACCATGCAAGTTATCGAAGAGAAGATAGTGCCGCAACACCAGCAGAGTGGTTCATTCGAAAGCTGAAGACTATTGTAAGTAACCTGCAAGAATTATATGCAATCCAAAGCCAATGATCTTGGCTCAAAGAGAAGAGAATGAGCTTAAAAAAGGTAAAGTTTGTCATATTTGTGATAGTTAATTTAGAAAAAATGAGAAGAAAGTGCGAGATCATTGTCATCTAACCGGAAAATTAAGAGGTGCTGCAAACGAAAGTTGCAACATCAATTTTCAGAACTCGAGATTGATTTTAGTGATATTCCATAATCTCACCGGCTACAACTCGCACTTTATCATCAAAGAGTTGGCCACCAGTAAAGACTTCGAGGGACGTGTCAATCTTATAGCTAAGAGCAAGAAGAAGTACATTTTATTCACGAAGCACATAAAGGGCAATGACATCAATTTCCGATTCATCGATTCATTTCAATTCATACCCTTCTCCTTGGAAAAATAAGCATCATACCTGGATAAGTGTGACATCAATAGCAGTGAATTCCAACGTGTATATACTGAGGAGCAGACAAAACTTTTGCTAAGAAAGGGTGTATTCCCTTACAATTATGTGAGTTCTTTGGGAAGGCTGAGAGAAAGAAAGCTTCCGTCTAAAGCTGCATTTCGCAGCAAGTTGAACGAAAGTAAAATTTTCGATGCAGACTATGAGCATGTGCAGAATGTATAAAGAACATTCCAGACTTAAACGCTGGGAGAATACTCTGATCTGTACTAGAAAACCGACGTTTTGCTGTTGGCAGACTAGACGCAGACGTTTTTGAGAACTTTCGCTCCACATGCTTGGCAGCTTCCCAGTTGAATACTGCACATTACTATACCACATCTGGTCTAACATGGGATGCCATGCTCAAACTCATCCAAGTCGAATTAGAGCTACTCACAGATATAGATATGCTTTTGTTTGTGGAAAAAATCTTCAGAGGCAGTGTGAGCCAGTGCTGTAACCGCTATGCCAAAGCCAACAATGAGTACATGAAGGAGTATAATCCAGAGGTTGAAGGCAAATACCTGATGTATTTCGATGCGAACACCTCGTATGGATGGTCGATAATGCAGTAACTACCAAAAGGAGACTTCCACTGGGTTGACACAGAGTCAAATTACTTTGATACATCAGATGATGATGGATATGGCCACATACTGGAAGTAGATCTGAAATATCCAGTAGCTATCCACGATAAACACAAGAATTTATCTCTCTATCCGCAACAAATGGCTCCGCCTCGCTCCAAGCAGAAAAAGCTCATGACAACTTTGTATGATAAATAGCGATACGTCATACATCATAAGGCATTGAAGCAGGCTCTCGCACATGACTGGTGCCCAAACAAATTCATAGAGTCTTGCGTTTTAGAAAAAGTCCATGGCTCAAACTACACGTTGATCTCAACACGGTGAAGAGGAAGCAGAGTAAAAATAAGTTTGAAAAGCTCTTTTTCAAACTCATGATCAACGCTTTTTATGGTAAGGCCATGGAGAACGAGCAAAAGCGAGTAGATGTTAAACTCGTCAATAAGTGGAAAGGACAATACAGCTCAGGAACACTTATAGCCTGACCAAACTTCCATGGTCACTCCATTTTTGCGGAAAATCTTGTGGCTATACAGCTTGCACGTACAAAAATCAGCGTGAGAAAACCAATATATATTGGTCTGAGAATTACTCGACATATCGAAGACTCTCAGATATAATTTTCATTATTTATACATAAAGAAACGTTTCGATAGATGCAAGTTTCTATACACCAACTCCAACAGCTTGATGTATAAAATTTCTTATCAAAATGTTTACAAAGTTATAAAGCAAGATATTGAGAGACTCGATACGTCAGATTATCCATCGAATAATCAATTTAATCTGCCTCTTATGAATAAGAAAATCATTGGGTTGATGAAGGATGAGTGTTGTGACAACATTATGACGGGATTTATTGGACTGCGTAGTAAGCTGTATTACATCCAAATACAAAACGAAAAGTTAATTAAGGAGGCAAAGGGTGTCAAAGCAGCTGTAGTGAAGGCTCAAATCAGCTTCGAAGACTACTGGAACTGTCTCTTCAATAAGTCCACAGTTGTGAGTCACCAAAACAACATCCACTCCAAGCTTTACATCGCCCATGCAAGGCAACAGCGGAAAATAGCTTTTAGTCCGCGAAATGATGAACGTCAGTTACTCCCGGATAGCACAGATACGCTACCATGAGGCTACATCACTCTCGATGATGACGATCTCCAGCTACTAGGTATGCTCATTTATCTAGATGATGGAAAAGTGGAGGGGGAAGTGGTAGGAAAAAGAATGGAAAAGGAAGAAGAGCTACAAATAGAGCTGCATCTTCCAGCAGAGCTCATTCTGTCGCTTGACGAGCAAGAGAGCTTACTCACTCCTTGGAAGTACACACCTCCAAGCAAGAAAGCAAGAATTCTTTGAGGTAAATTACTATTTTTCAGCCTTATGTGCTGTATAATAATATTTCTTTTTCTGTTTCAGTGAAATAGATTTTGCTGCATTGAACCGTATCGCCAACAATAGCAACTTCCCACCATGAGGTTGTCACAGCTGGAGAAGGAGTGGAAGTACATGGTGACCGAGCTTAAGAAGGTCAATACCTGCTTTAGATGAAGAGTAGTCATCATCATAGATAATGAATTTCAAGTCTTCATTCCAAATCGTATTTCAAAAGCAATAGAAGCCAATGACGATTTGTACGATGAGTTGAGAGAAAAAGTTCAAAAATATGCTTTATTTATTGTATATCATGGTGATAATAAGTTTAAATTTGTACATTTGTAAATAAATTAAAGAGAAAGTTTAGAGGAGGTGGAAATGCATGAAAGGCTGTTTATTACAGGACGGAGCGCTGAACGGGGCCCCCTCTACTTTCTCTCTCTCTTTTTTAAATATCTGACTTGTCAATCCAACTGTTATGTGACTTATCGAATCCTAGCCATTTAACATAAATCGTATTATCACGTTTTTCTATGACTTTTTCCACCAAATATATATCCGGATATTTAGATTTTAGAAGCTTTTGTTCGTAAAAGCCACCAGAGACCAGCTGACCCTTATAATCTTTCAAATAATAAGTAACTGGATTGGTTTTCAATACTTTACGAACTGTGAATATTTCGGTTGACCAGTTTGGCGTGTAGCCTTTTTCAAAGACATTTTTATCTTTACGCACTTTGTCATTAACTCTGAATTTTGAACTTTTTATCATTTTATCAGTATCTGTGAATTTTTTCAAAACTTGAGCTTGATTGTCGGCTGTTACATCGGCAGGCTTTATGCCGATTGTTCGATGGTTGCGAGCGTTGTAAGCTGCAATTAGATCTGGTAAGATGACAAGCCATTTTTTATTTCTACGAAGACTAAACTTTGTCCACATTTTGTTTTTCAAAGTGCGATTAAATCGTTCACATATTGATGCTTTGAGATTTCTGTATGTCGAATAGAGATTGATGTTATATTGTCGCATGAGGTCCTGAAAACTTTTAAACAAAATTCTTTACCCCTATCAGTGTGCAGATTTTTTGGTACTCGACCATCTCGTAATACAAACTTCATTGCTGTTGTAACATCTTCAGCAGTTTTTCTCTTTACAGGTACAGCCAATGCATACTTTGAAAATACATCTATTACGTTAGCATGTATCTATGACCTTTGTTTTTACGAACATAGGGTATCATTTTTACAAGATCGGCCTGCCATGTTCCATCCAAACCTCGGATATCATACTTTCGTCGTGGATAGTTACGACGAGCCGGTTTGTGGATCTCTTCCACAACAACTTTTTTCTTACGATCCATCCTCATTGACGGCTGAAAAGCGAATGAGACTCAGACCATTGGTTTTATATCCAGTTTAATTTTCTCCTGGAGAAGAGAACTGAGATAACACCTCTTTGATCGTATTTATTTTCCGCTCCAAGTTTGCAATTTTTTTAGCGCACACATCACTGTAATTGCGTAGCTTTTACCTTGCTCATCCCTCATCAATTTTATTTCTTTCTGAAAAGTGTTGAGATTCACTGCATCATTTTGTTGGATAGCTGCTGCAACATTGCACAGTCTTTTATGTTCAATATCATATTGTTCATCTGTAGTGAGTTTATATCCAACACCTGGAGGACCAGAAGGACCTCGACTATCGCCTTCACTCTTACGTCCAAACACGTCGATGCTCATATACCCAGCTTTACGCAACTCTTCAATAATCGATATTATCTCATTGTAATAGCTAGGATTTCCTGCAGATGTTTCTGCTATGATTAATCATAGGCGGTTGACTAGCTTATTTGGATCGTCCCAGTGCACATAATCTACTTGCTGTATTGTTTTAGCACTTTTGTAGTGAAGTAACAATGATCCACTTTTTTTGCTAGTAATGAGATCAAACATTGGAGCTATGATTTCATTAAATTTATTACTATTGTGCGTTCTGATAAGTCTATTTCTGTTGTAGTCCCTTCTGTGGGCACTTGAAGAACTCAAAAGCAAGTAATATTTCTCCAAATTATCTTCGGTCATACGAGTTCTATCAGGATGTTTTTTCACCAGTAGCTCCATCAACCCATCAGTCATTGGAAAGCTTAATTTACCCATCTGAATTTGATTATTTTCAAAGTTTATCGATAAATTACAAAGCTTGTATGATCCACCTTGTTTTCGCACTTCATAAACAAAATCTAATAAATCTCTTTTATTTTCATCGACTATTAGTAAATACACAGTGTCAAGAGGTTGAATGGTAACATTCATTTCATCATCATCATCATCGCTTTGACTAACAGCATACTCAAACATCATATCATCGTCATTGTTTTTCTCTTTTTTTATTTGTTTAATGGGTAGTGGCTTATTAGGAATTACAAAATCATTTTTTTTGTCCTCGTTTCAGTGATAATTTCCCGAAGAGGATGAGTAATAGGTTTAAAGATCATATTGAGAACTTTTTCAACCTTATCTTTTTTAAATTTCAATAACTGATATTTCTTTTTGACATCTTTTCTGGCCTTCACCAGCTGATGAAGAACATCTTTTTCTCCCTTGTACATGTAGATGCTTGAACGTCTTAGAGTAAAGTGAATGTAGTACACTACGTGTGACCTATATTTATAGCAAAATTGTCAAAACCCTTGCGATATCGACCACTGTTAATTTTTTTATCCTTATCGATGACAACGAAATCATATTTATCATTATTCCAACAGTTTGTGTAGAGATTTATGAACTGGGTATACGACATGTCAGAGTTCATATGATCGTCGTACACATGTTACAAATTCAGCTTATCTTGACGGAATAGAGCTAAAAGATTAAGATTGTCTCTCACAAGGTGTTTTGGTACTTGTACGTATGACTGGCACAGATAGAAACAGTCTACATTTTTGTGTCTTCCCATACAGTAGAAAGCTCTTACATTATCCGGCTTTTCACAAGCTATGTCGTCGAAAATCATGATAGAGTTGGGTAGTGCATTATCTGGAGATACTACTGCTTCATATTCATTGAATGCAGAAAATCTTATGTCATCTATGGGCTTCAGCAGCTCTTTCAAAAACTTATACTTTGGCTGATTAAGCGACTTTGACTACAAATAGACGTTTTCCAACCTTAATATATTGGGGTCTACTATTAGTGCTAGTAGACTGTTTGTCTTATCACAATTGGATGGACCACAGAATACGGCTCGAATATTGTCTGGGAGTAATTCACCATGTCGATTCTAACGCTTTTCCTCTTTCACAACAGCATTAATGTTTGGACATTGCAATTTTATAGTTTTCTTTTTGAACTGCATGTCTGCACTGTATGATGGCTAGATAACGACTAATGTGATAATTAAATGCGCAATGCTTTTATACCCTATAAATACAATGCTTTTAGACGAAGGTGCTCAGTCGTGATTCAACTACTGAAGAGTGATGATCATTCATCGCGCAAGAGGACATGGTCTTTTGAATAGGGTTATAAATATAGACTTCCCTTTCTTTGAGTATAACCGAGGTTAATTGGTGGTGGTAACAATCGGCTTAAGAGTATTATCTGTACCGAGGAAACTCTAAGATTAGGAACCAACCCACAAACAATGTTAGTGTTTATATGTCGGAGGGTGGGTTCGTGCCCTGTGTAAAAGAGCGAAGTTGCTCAGATTGCCGATTATATACAATATTTAAAAATAATCATTATCAAGTTTCAAAATTTATCCGTTGAATAATCAATTAATTCCTGCACAATATACAGCAATTGTTTTTTGATTATTACTTTATTGAATTCTCATCGTTTCCTGAATATCTCCTTAAGTTAATTAATTAAATGTCTTTTTTAACTTATTTAATATCTTTCTAAATCCAATATCTTTTTTAATTTATTCCTGCCCTTTTTTGGGTACAGACAATATTCTTATTTCATATAAACAATTTTTCAAATATTTTAACAGCTATTATTATAGTTTTTATCTTAAACTGTAAAAAAGGAACTCGCAATCATACGTGGAGGGAAAGGTTTGCTTAAATAAGTACAATCAATTTATTTTTAATTATCTTATATTTATTCAATCATATGATTCTAAGGAAATTGTATCTTCAATTTCTACATGTATCAATTATATTTGAGTAATCGCGATTATTTACGTTAATAGTAAAAGAAAAGGAATATATAATATACTCGATAGTTTAAAATTTCCTTAAAATTTATCCGCCGTTGTTTTAATAGAAAATTTCACATAAATGACAATTTGAATTTTCCCATCTTAATATCTCCGCTTAAACACGTTAGGTTAGACTAGCACGAATTTTTATTACAACCACGGAAGGTTAATGTTAGGTAACTACTTATCGTACCAAGTCACGTAAGGTTAGGTCGTTCTCAGGGCCCTTGGGTGTCTTGAGCACTGCTCAAGTCGTCGACCCAGGAACTTCGCCTAAGAACGTGGTCGCTAACCCTAGTGCCTTGACTACTTGGGGTTGTGTCTTCCCCACGCTTAAAGCGATCGAGCACCGAAAGTCCAAGTAGGAACCGGTTAGTGGAAGTGTTACCTGTACGTGGTGTACAAACTTTCTTTTCAGCTCTCGGCCTTCGTACTTTGTCTCTTTCTCTCCCTTTGTGCTCGTCGCGGTAATGTACCGGTGCACGGGAAAGTTCCAGGTCTGGGTGAGCAACGGATTTTCCGCGTCCCAGGCTTGCTGGAAGAGGACTGCCTTTACATTGCGCGCTGGTGGCTTTTATGCTAACGTTGTTTCCTTTTGAGTAGCAGGTTTTCCCTTCTTTGGGTGAACACGCTCTAGCGTTTTTTTAACGTACTAGGCGCACATTCCCCGCGCGCGGCGTTCAAGTTTGAATTTTCAAATAGGAATTTTTTATAAATAAAATATATGTATATATAAAAAAAAATGTGAACCCTTGAATTGTCTATTTGACGGATTTCTTATTACAAGAAAATATAATAAATAAAAGAATATAAATGTAAATTTAAAGCGTATATTATCAATGCTAGGTGATAGAAGTGCCCCCTTGCAAAACACTTTACCTGTAGAGTTACACATACCAGGCTACCAGTACTGCAGGCCTGGCACTAAACTTGTCAAACGTCTGGCTAGAGTTGATCAGGGAATAAATCCACTAGACGCAGCGTGCAAGGAACACGATATAGCCTATTCTCAGAATCGAGAAAACATCGAGGCTAGAAATTCAGCAGATAGAGTATTAGCCAAAAAAGCTTGGCAAAGAGTCAAGGCCGGAGATTCGAGTATTGGGAAAAAGGCAGCTGGTCTAGCTATTGCGAGTACTATGAAGCTTAAAAGTAAATTAGGTATGGGTGTTAAAAGTAAGAGAAAGAAACCATGCACTGCTTTGAGTACAGTTACTAAAGCTGCATCACGGAAAATAAATAGCAAAGATGCACACAAGCACATCTGCCCTGTTTACCTACTAAAGAAGTGCTAAGTAGTCAATTTTATAAGCCAGCCTGAGCTTTAACCAATAAATTAATAAATGAAGGTTGTACCAGTAAGTGCCATTTGCGAAAAGATTAAAGTTCATATTATACTTGAAAATAGACTATGGATCCAATTTTGTAAAGATTGAATTCCGAGTATTTATTTATTTGATGAACGAACAAAATCGCAAATGGCATAAATTTGCATGACAACTAGCTAACATCGCGGTAACATGTATAGCATCAAAAATTATACTAGTGTATACTAAAAAGCAAGAAAAAAGCTATTTGTAACTTAAATAACTATTTTTTACTTACAGAATTTCATTTTTGATTGGAAAGCGATGTAATATCTAGTCTGACGTTTTCATGGTGCTGTTGCCACACCCCCTGTACGGACAAGTCCAATCAGTTATTAATGATCTTCAACATCAAATAATACATTTTTAATAACAAAAAATGACTTTTCGCGATTTTTTTTGACACTAAAAATAATCAAGAAGATGATTGATATGCATCTGATACTCTAGAGATCAGAGTCCTTAATCTTGTTAATCCTGATTATCATCCAGGTTAAGGCTTTAAAAATAAATATAATTATGGATATGTATGATATAACAAGTGGTCTGCTATCTAGAAACGCATACAGATGCGCAGGCTATATTGAAAATAGTTTGGTATAAAAATGTTGTGTAATTTTAATGAAAGATTAAAAAAAAAGAAAAACAAATTTGTTTCATCATAAAAAAAAAATTTTTATTCAATCGAATTAACACACTAGTCTTAATCAGCAACATATTATACATTATACATCATACTATAACTCACATGCACATAAATATAATACGTAACATCTGCATCCATACGTATAAATATCGTTAGTCATAATTACTATTTAGGCAAATCAAGTGTGGTAATAAAAAATTGAGAACGTTCAAAAGGAACTTTTTTGACACTTTAGTTGATTTAGTTAGTACGACGAAGTATATGGTAACTAGATTCAGCTGGTCTGTAACACATGATAAATGTTTCCTACAGCACCAACCCACATGGTTAACGACAGTTTCTGCTTCGGTAAACTGCCTCCAACGCTAACGCCACCTGCTTCATGCGGTACCTAACTAAATTTATGTGCTTCAAAAGTTGGAAACAAGAAAAGGCCTGCCCTCCAGTTTCAGCATTAAGAAACTGGCCACTTTGGCTTTTTATACTTAAAGAGGATATATTCTATATTCTCTGGTCACGTGACTTAAGATTTTACGTTTGTTTTGTGATTGAATGTGCTCGTCTAAAAAATATTGAAAAAAAAATGTTTCATTAAATTTTTTTGGTTCACGTTCAAAGCGCGCAGAGGGCAGAAACTATTGGTTTTTTAAATTATCAAAATACGAAAGTCAGCTATTTGTGTGAAAATTACTAACCTACTTTAATATTACAATGGTTTACAATCCCAATAGACAGTCACTTTGTTAACCACAATTCTAAAATATACAGTACTAAATATGTTTATAAAGTATTAACTTTTTGATTCCACTATTACAATTATTATTGAATTCTGATTCGAAATTCTTTTTGATTAGAGGTTAAATTCAAAATTAAACTTTATTTTAATTTAATCAAATCTTTTCTTTTTTTTATTTTATTCGTTGATTGTGTTTCTGCCCACTAAGGAAGTTAATCGGTAACTAGATGGTTAGTTAATTACAATTACATTAAATTATGTAGAATTATGCTCATTACTTAAAAAACCATACGTATATGACACTCGCGCGAATATTGTACTGGAGCTGCCTTAAGCGCACCCAGATAGTCACGGTTAAATCAACAGTAATATACAATAGTCTATCCAGCTATGTATTTTGCAAATTGCTGTAGACCCTTTTTTCCCTTCGGTCTACTTTATATACTCTTATAATGGTTTTACTCAACGATGAAATGATAGTTTTAATTACTATTGTTTCTACCAAGGGCACATTAATCATTAAAAAATATCCGAGGGAAGAGTAATAGTTTTCGTCACAAATGTGTATCTCTTTAGTGTTGTCTTCATGGGCCCAAAGGGGCTTGCAACGGATAGTAATTATTATAACTCGGGTGTTTTTGACTTCTTTTAAAGATTTTTTACAACTACCGTGCCGCATTCAGTTCCTGGAAAAAGGAATCATCTTTCTACTTTTAGCGTAGTACTGGGATCCCAAAACGTCACGTAAGTCTCGCGATATACACAGGCAAGTCGAGCAAAAGTAACCCAGAGACTTATAACATATTTATATTTGCCTAACGGTACCTTAGACATTTTTTTTTTTTTTTCATCATTTCAATCGTAACTTGAGGTTAAAAAGCTTACTTTAAAAGTGCAAAAAGGTACATTTAACCTGTACAAATCTGGCAAGTTAGCCGCTGTATATAGGCAACAACGTTACATGCTAAATGTGTATTTTGCACTTTTGAAGTAAGATTTTTAGCCTCAAGTAACGATTGAGATAGAGGAAAAAATATCGAAGCTACCGTTGGGCGGACAAATAGTACAATACATTACAAGGGACGACACTCAATGATCTACTCCTGTCGGTGAAGTTGGCCCCCGAGGCGAAGCCGAGCAGGGGGGGCAAACCGCCGAAGTGGATTATCAAGTGACGTTCCGTGTGATTTATACTATTTTTATTACCACTTCGGTCAAAAATTCATGGTTCATTAGCCATCAGATAGCAAATAACTTCAGTGGTTACTAAATGGAATACCGTACTCTATTCACATGTAACGTGAAACGTTTTTAGTTAGAAATTTTACATACATTCTTGACACTTCTCAGAACAAAAATCTTGTTATTAAAAACACATTTTTTCGCAATCCATACAGTTTGTTTAGTCCAAAAATAATCTGCAAATAGTAAAAAAAAATTTAATTATGCCGCAAAGTACCGTGCGTTTCTTAAGCCATTAAATAATCGTTGGGCCTATAGGGCCGTCGATTTGTAATTTCTCCTGTATAATCTACGAAAAGGGCTATTTTCTAAAGCTGTTGAGATTTAAAACTCTCAAAAAATAAATATTAAATATAAATTTTTTTCCTCTCATCTCACAACTTTATTATCAGAGCAACAAAGTCCTGGAGCTTCATCTCTGCATTTTTTATCGCCACAAAATTACAAATAAATATTCTACCTATTCAAAAATCTAGAAGATTTAAGAGATAACTGTGAGGGTACTGATTAAAAAGCTGATCTCTCACGCAATGGATTCTTTGTTTGTCAATTTTGACGCTGCTGTTTCAATCTCGATGGATGTTCTGTGTCAGTTTCTTGACGCCTAAAATTGTATTCATTAGATGCATATACGTTTTTCTTTTTATTCGCGCTCTTGCGACTTTTGGTATAGTTAAGATTTTTGTGAGCCCTAAAGGCTTTTTTTCCAACTTTATTAAGTTGTAATATATTTATTGGCAAGGTAGTTCAACGTCCGATGGCCCTAAAAGGACCAGTGAGCTTCTTAAGTAAACTCTTTTTTGACTGAAGTTAACAGCAATTGTGACTGCCTTGATACTTTAAGGTGATCTTCTCTGGCCTGCTGTTGAAGCCCCAGACTGATTGGAAGAAAAATAACTAAGTCCGAAGCTTTGGAGCTAGTTGTAGAGATCTTTCCCAACGTCTCCTGGTATAACGTCGAAGACGTTAGTGTCTAAAGCACTTTTTTTTTGCTAACTCAGTTGTTTTGGTGATCTAAGATGGGGAGATTGGTTCATGATGCTTTCTCATTGGAGACTGTCCCGTTGGCTCAAGTTTTTTTTCCCTTCATAGCTGCTAAGTTCGCCCACTGCAGACCTTGGAGAGGATCGGTGATTCCTGGTTGAATGCTTAGAACCGAGAGGGTAATATAGAGTCGTCGATCACCAGGGTTCCCAGACTTGCGAAGAAAAACTTCGCTCGTGACGACTGCCAGTGAATGACTGACTTGGTTTAATAGTGGCCGTTTTTAGTTAACACAGTCTTTTAGTCGACGAATCGCTTTCGGAAATGGGGGTAAAAATGTATTTTTTGGCAAGGTAGTTTGAACTTAGGTAGCCTTTAAAAGAACCGATGAGATTGATGGTTAAGTAGGGAACGTAAATACTTATAATGGCCCTGGAAAGGGCCAGTGGTGATACTTCCAGCTATTCCTTATTATTGTTGATAAAGAGCTGGCTGCGGGTAGCTTGACTCTTACCCTCGAAGTCTCTGTGTACGGAGACTATCGTGATGGAGGGAGGTACGCCGCTGACCAAAGAATATCTCGTCTTCGGGTCGTTACCCGGATGACCAACCACTTATTGTTAGTCGGGAAAATGTGGGTATGTCGTTGGGGACACG
Organism: Copidosoma floridanum; assembly: GCF_036245765.1. NCBI lineage: Eukaryota > Metazoa > Arthropoda > Insecta > Hymenoptera > Encyrtidae > Copidosoma > Copidosoma floridanum. The sequence continues at coordinate 35,670,491 of NW_028321897.1, read as the reverse complement.
ATCACTGAGAAGGAAGCTATTTTGGCTGCCCGTGCTTTTCAGGGCTGTCTTTCCTGGCTTACATTTGTAGCCAAAAATTCTCTGACGGCACCAGGAGGGATGGTGGAACGGCCACATAACTCTGAAGTGTTGGAGCAGGTTGCACATGTGCTCTGGCTAGATACATCTCCTTGTATTCCGCTGGAGACTTTATTGATTAGAATAATTTTTTATAGGTGGCACTCGTCTATTCTGAAGGTTCAGGGTAGAAGTAGACCAAGGTCATTTGCCCATTGCAGAAGAGTGTCGTCGGTAACCGGGATACCCAGCAGCACAATGATAATCTACATTTTTGATGTAGCTCGATGAACTGCCGGTAGACGACTACATACATTTTCGAGACACTCTGGCCTATTATAACCACACTTATTTAATTCTGTTGCAGTTAGCCTCGATTTTTTGTCGACACCACCTAGCGGATCACTGAACTAATGTGAAAAGCTGGCGTATTTTTGCAAATTTTTGAGCTTACTTATTGTTATTATTATTAAATTTTTCAAGATAAAAAACGTTAAAACCATCTAGGAAGTGTCAAGAATCGGTATGCAAAATTTCAACCAAAACGGTTCAGTAGTTTTCGTGGTTCGTGATTACAACGGTTTTAGCGACTTTGCTTTATGTATTAGTAAGATACAAGGTTTTTAGGATAGTGAAGTTTTCAGTAGAAATTTAAAATGAAAAATCGTTTATTCAAAATACAGTCAAAATAGAAAGTTAGTACCTGAAATATCAGTATATTTCAATTACAAAAAACTGCTTTGTACATAATATTTAACACATTATCCTGCAGAACTAAATCTTTTAATGCCTGGATATTTCTTAAGGCACATAAAGAGTTAATACTGAAGCTATGGAATTGACATGGCCAAGAGTCCTCGGTAAGTTTTGCTAGGGCCGGACATTCATATTCCTCAATATAAATGACACTAAATGATAGGGAAGATAAGTAACCAACTCGCTTATTATATATTTTATATTGAAAAATAATATCACCTGCATGGTATTATCTCTTAAAGATAAGTTTTCTCTAGACCCTTAACGTACACCTTTTCAGTGTCAACCAGCTCGTTTTTAAAAACTCTCAGTCCTCCTTTAAAAGGAACATTGCCATAATTTTAGTTTATGCCATGGAAATTGGTTATCAACTATTGATTTTGCCTTGTGTCCCAAAATGATAAATTTTTTCAAGCAAAAGATGGCTTGAGTATGATTACAAAAGGTATGAAATTTTTTTTTTTTTCCAAGTTCAACATACGAAATTTCTTTAGAAATAAATTGGTTGTCATAGGTTTTCAAACCCTGAACGTCTACAATGCATTCCATCCTTTAAAGTTTGAACGATATGCTTCTTAGTTAAGGATAATTTAAGGAATGAATTCGATAGCAAGGTTAGTTGAAATACCCCTTTTTATTATGCTCTAAATGTTAGGCGCACACAGCTTCAGTTTAAAAAAAAGAAATAAAACTCTCATATTAGAATGCATTCGTCTAGTTTATGCACTCTGCTTGAGCTTGTAGGAGATTAAACTCACAGCAAGACTGCATTCTTTCCATGTACTAAATTAATAGGTTTAGGTTAGGCAGTAATTTAAGTATAAAGATCATTATTAACATTATGAAGAGTACACATTGATTTGTAGGCTCCGCTGTGATGAGTGCAAGCGGTGACCAATCTTGGGAGTTCAAACGATGGATAGTCCGTCATATTAGTCTTCAAAGCCAAATCTTTCAACCACTTTTGTTTCAGCTCGTTAATAACAAATATTTTTACAGCATTTTCAAAATTTTCTTGTAAAATGCTTCCAACATCTGTATACTAAATTTTTCCTGAGTCCCAGGTTAGTTCGCGACAACAAAGTTTAAGGTATAAATTTTTATATTTATACTTTTGTGGTAATTTATGCCAGGTAAAAGGTGCTTTGAAAAGAAATACTCGTGCTTCCGTATCATTTGCACTGAGAGAAAGGATAGCCAATTCTTTAAGCTCGTAATCATTACCTGGTATGTTGAAACCTTGCATGTCCATAAAATATTTCATTTTACTCTATTAAAATTTTTTCAATTTTTGTTTAGCTTTTCATACCCTTTATTTTCAGGAGAAGACTCTTTGTTGGTTGAATACTTAGCACCGAGGTTTTTCAATCAAGATTTCTTGATACTTTAAGTGAGTTGTGAAATTGCTTTTGACTCGGCTTATGCGACAGATTGATTAATGTAGAGCTTTCTTAAGGGAGTATAGTGTCACAAAATCCTTATGTATTTCTTTAAAAATAAATTTGTTGAAAAAAAAGTTCTCAATTGTTTTCAAACGTTTCATCGCTACAACTTACTTGACACATTGAGAGTATGTCATATGATGTCTGACTCTGATTACTCCCGTACGCTGCGATCTCTCAGCATGTCACATGGTCTCCATCTTGTCCCTTCTGGTCCTACACATCACGTTTCACGCCCTGGTTATATCGCTCACACCTGGATTGATTTATTTTTCACTAATAGCTCTGATGCAATAAAAGCATATGTAAATCATCCTCGCCGTTTATTGCTGGACATGATCTCACTGAATTGTTACTTAATCTATATAGACCCTCAGTATACATCAAAGAATTTTTTCTCGTAGAATAAACAATATCAACTTTGCAGATCTAAGCTCGAAACTTCAAACCAATTTTTTAAATGATCAATCATTGTTTACTGGGAGTACCAACTCGACTGAAAGCACTTTTCTCGCTCTTGATAATCTCACTAGTAACTTCTCTAGTGCACTTCTGTCGATTTTTTATTCTCTTGCTCCACTTCGCTCCATACGTATTATATCTATTAGAAAACCCTGTGTCACCACCGATATTCGCCAAATGATAAAGAGTATAGATAAGGCCTATGCACGAGCCATTCGGCTTGAATCATCCGCTGAAAAGCTTGATTACCAGATATTGCGTCGGAGGGTGCGTAATCTCCTTGACTCTGCCAAAAATAAATACCTAGCTTCCAAACTGAATGCTGCAACTACTACTAAATCTAAATGGGCTAAAATACGTAAGCTTGGATTTACTGGAAATAGATTACCATCACCTCTTCTGAAATTTTCTCCTAATGAACTAAACATTTTTTACTCTGCTGTCACCAATAGGGGTACCCCGCTCTGCCATATTGACTTATCTAATGCTCAATCCACTCCACTTGATCAAACGAAACCAATTTTTTCTTTATTACCTGTCACTTCTCGCGAAGTTAAGCGCTCTATCTAAACAAGTAAGTCAACGTCAGGGGGAGCAGATGGACTTTCCTCAATTATGCTTAGGTTATCTGCTGATTACATTGCATACCACATAGAATTTTTAATTAACAAATCGTTTCAAGGTGCCGAATTCCCTTTGCCCTGGAAGCATGCGTAAATAATATAATGCGTTAATAATGCCTCTTGCAAAATTCAAGTCTTTGAATTCACCATCTGATACTCGCCCTATCTCAAAACTGACCGAACCGTCTAAGATTGCCGAAAGACTTGTTCATTAACAACTCTACTCTCACCTTAAAAATAATATATTTTTAAACCCCTATTAAACAGGCTATCGAGCAGGCCACTCCACTCAGACTGCTGCTCTGCAAATCACTGAGGATATACGCATCGCTACGGATTTGGGTTAAGTGACTGTTCTGGTCCTTTTTGACTTTCAAAAGGCATTTGACACGATCTCGCATTCTAAACTACTTAAAAAGCTACGCCAGAGGAATTGCGATGATAATTCTTTGAAATGGTTTTATTCCTATCTTTCTGGACGCAGTCATGCAGTAATGGACGGGAAGAGTGGGCACTCAGATTGGCTTACTTCCTCTTCTGGTGTCCCACAAGGGAGTTCTTTGGGCCCTTTATTCTTTCTGATATACATAAACGATCCTCCTTTATGCCTCAAATATTGTAAATATGTAATGTATGCAGATGATGTGCAAATTTACCTCTCTTGCCATCCCAACAACATTGTCAATACAATCAGTAAAGTTAGAACTGATGCAACGGCAATAAGGCACTGGGCGCAAAAGAATGGTCTTGCGCCCAGTCTTCCTAAGATCAAAGCTATAGTTTTTGGCAGTGCACCTAATATCGCACGTCTCGATTCTGTAATTATTTAACCTGTGACTCTTGATTGTAGGACTATTTTCTCTTTAACTCGACCTCGACTCGCACCATTGAAATACAGAATGCAGACTTTCACCCCGCTTCTAGATTACCCTTTACGTTCTTCTTTTCATGCTTATCAACACTCATCTTTCATCATTTTCTCATAGATATACACATAGTAAGACAAATGTAATTGTATCTCTTACTGAATTTATAAATAACCAATAATATCACGTATGTAATTTGTAATTTAAACTGTAAAATTATTCTGTATAAATTATTATACTGTATTTTCCTGTGTGTTTTACTTGAAGCTACGCGTGGTCATACCACACGCCTTAATAAACGCTACTTATACTCATACTTATAATTATACCCTATCCCCTCCCCACAATTTTCAAAGACTATTTGACTAGGTAGAAATTACCAGAAAAGCTCATTTTTGCACAGTTGTATGACTAGGGAACTTCTTTTGGAAATTAGTCATGGTCTTGATTCAATATTTTAAAGATGCGGCTTATTGCATATGGCAATCGTATCAACAAATGATTAATACCGAAGTTGACGTCTTTGATATTCAAAAACTAGTCAACACATGTCTTACAACAATTAGTGATAGTAACATTTTTTACTTCGAGAAACAATTTAACAACATGAGAAAAACAAACGTTTCAATCATCAGTATTTTTATTAAAAACTGTTCTATAGCTACTTCATGATTATTTAGGGATAGCCAAAGCAAAAAAAATGTTTAGCATTGAACCAAAAGTTTTTGTGTCCGATAATGAACTTGAAGGGGAGACAGCAGTTAGTCTATTCGAAAATGAACCTGAAGGTTTTGTACATGACAGTATTTGAGAAGTCCCAACGAAAGACATAAAAAAATGCGCACACCACATGCGTCCAAAGTAAAGGTATATCAACTGCAGCTCCAAATCAGTGATACCAGAGACCCAAGACTTTTCTTGGGTGTTTCCAGCTAGCCACGCAAGCGCAGAACAACTTTACTCTCTCTCCAAGCAGGTAAGCAGGGGTAGGGGAGACCCTCTCCCCGTCCTTTAACTTAAGCCCCGCCCACTTCCTACAACTTAAATACATTCTTCGATTCCCCTGTAACATAGCTGATGATGGTTAAAAGGACTATGTCTTTTGCTCGCGCTTCGAATCTGTTCAAAGACAATTCAATTTCGAGCCAGTGTATTTTTTATTTTTTTTTTTTATTTTCAAAATTAATTGATACTGTTTCCACACCACCTAGCGGTAGATATCTCGGCGCTTTTCTTTTTTTGAAGAAAAAGTTGAGGAATAATACAAGTTTTAAACTAGTTGAAAATAAGCCAGAATAAAATTACTCTGAAGTTTCAAAAGAGAAGAAAAAATTTACGAAAATAAAGAATTAGAAAAGTATATAAATGATTCCTGAAATTTTTTCCTCTAGTGGTATCCACAGTAGGCCTATTCCACTAATAAAATGTTGTAATCAATTTTTAAAAAAGTAAAGAAAGCGAACAGAAGAATTGTTATTTTTGTATGTAGGTAGGAGATTTTTTTCAGTTGATGTGTTTTAATTGATGAAGCGAGAATTATTGGTTTAGTCCTTTTATCCCATGCAGTTTCAGTGTAGTTTTTAAAATTAAACATTTATACTTTTTATGATCGAAAATATAAATTTAATTTCGATTTGTAAACTAGATTCAAATTATCTTATGAAAAATTATTCTATTCGATATTTCAACAAAAACTATCTAAAGTTACATATAATAAAACAGTAATAAAAGATTTAAGTGAATAACAGAATACTTTTTTTTTAATACTTAATACAGTAAAACTATGATATTTACATTAAAGTTTTCATAACAGCAACGTTAATTATTAATTGAGATGTTTAGTAATCACAGTTTAATGAGTCTAATTTGTACGTTAGAGTTATTATTATTATTATTTAAAGCTTTTTTACTCATACACTTTAGTATCAACTATTCAAATACTAATATAAAGAGTCTTTTTGATATGACAAATATTATTTTGACTTTAATTTGATAAAAAAAATTATTTAAATTACAGTTTTACTTAAACAATAAAAATTTGAAACAACTGTAATTTTGATTAATTTGCCTTAAATTTTGATTTTTGAACTTATGGCAGCATCAGATTTATACATCTTAGAGTTAAATAGTTTAAAATTTTCATCGGAAATTTTAAAATTTAACGCATTAATGTTGCGAACTGGATAACAACTGCGAATAAAACAAATCGCGTTTACCGAACCTATCTCCATTTTGTTCCGCTTCTTTGGTTTTGTATTCATAGCAATTGAAAAAACTCTTTTCAGTTGTGTATTAGATGATAATACAGCTTCAATTAAAATTTTTTAATTTGGGAACTCTAAATCTCCGTTTTTTAAGCGTTAATCAACAATTTTTTTCCAAAAAACATCTAATACTAAGTCAGAAATGTCGAAGTCTGAAAAGTCAGAAAAAAAAGTCTAAAGATCTTGAACTATGCCAGAATTTTCTTTCCAAAATTCGGTATTTCAGGCTTTCTTAGGCTCAAGAAAATCAAGTGTTTCAAGCAATTTATTGTTTTTAAAATAATTTTTTTTAATCTCATTAAAAGCGATTACGTAAAAATTCAAGCAGTTCTTTCGAAAGTCTATAGCGTCTTGCTCTGGCAGAGACTTTACAATATAATTGCAAGCATCACCCACAGATATATTGCTTAAAGACTTAAAATCTTCATTGTTTACCTTATAGTTAATGTTTTTCTGTAAATTCTCCTACTGCTGTGTCATTTAGAAAGTTAGAGGCCATATGTATTAAAATTTTTGAATACGAATGCTGAAGTTGGTGAATAATTTGTTTTTTTGTTTTAAACGATGCATTAAATTTATTGAAATGGATTAATGTTAAGTATGAAAAATGTAAGTAAGCAATAACTACGTCATCACTTAATAAAGAATGAATATACTGAGGCGAGTTCTTCTTTTTTCTCAGCAGTAGGAATCTCAGTAGATTCGAGAAAGAAAAATGCTTTCAAAGCTGCTAAGTTATTTAACATGCGATCAACACAGTTAAAAAGTGAAAGCCACCTTGTATTAGCAAATTTTATAATTATTTTTGTCGAAACATCGTGAAAAATTTGAAAGTCTTTAAAATTCTTGGATCTCTTGGAACTATTACAAAAATATTTTGCAATTGACTGCAGCAAAATTTGGCACTCTGAAGGTACATTTGCGCATTTTTTTTTCGCGACCAAAGCCGATGAGTGACAAATGCATGGTAGTAAAATAACATGGGGAACTTTTTTTTGTAAATAAGTGAAAAAAGAATTTTTCGAGCCAGTCATAATGCTCTTATTATCGCATGCCAAACTTGTAATGTTGTCAAATGGAATTCCATTTTTAGTAAAAAAACTTTCGAAAGCTTCAAAAAGTTTTTTATCACCACACTGTTTCGCGTTTAATTCTAATAAACTCAATAGGTGAGTTACGATTTAACCGGTTAATGGATTTAAATATTCAACGACGATGCCCAGCATTTTTTTAGAGATGTATCCATTGACTCATCTAGTAAAATTGAGACGCGTTAATTTTTTTAAATGGCAAGAATTTTTCGAAACTCGCAAACGCCCAAAAAATTTTTAATTAAACAGGCGCCTTTTTCCCTTTTCATGCCCATTTGCTCAGCAACCTACGGTTTTTTACAGAGCTCTTGTATAAAAAGGATTAATTGATTTACAAATTGGAAAGGCAAGTTATGTTTTGCTACAAAAAGTCCAGTTTTTAATTCAAATTCTTTAACTTGAGTATCAATATTTTCCACTGATGGAAGAATAGGCCGAACGTTTTTTTCTTTCGTGGCGTTTACGTTCCTTAAATGTTTTACAGACATACCGTGTTTTACCAAATAATACTTGTTGTAGCACGTGATATTAATGCAGCAAAAGGAACAACTAGCTGATTATTCATCGTTTAATGTGTCGTGCAAAAGCCAATCTCAAAATAATGGATCCAGCAACCAAGCCAAAACAAAAATACAAACACTCCTGGCTTTTTTCGGTGGGCTGATATTATTGCTTATTTTTAATTTCCGTTTGGAAGCCGTATTAGACGACATGATAAAAGTTGTATAACTATAAAATTAAAAAAAAAAAAAACTTGAACATAAACAAAACTCATTTTTATTAGTAGCTAAGCCAACTTCCGTACAAATAAACGCAAGTTCCTATACTATGTTTGAAGTCAGCAGTTAATTACCTGCATCCTAAGCATGCAACAAAGTATAAATACACTTGCAACATCAAAAGTAAACTTAAAACTGCACTAATTCTATTATTTAACTGTCATATCTACGATAAAAGTACGCTAATTTACTGTACACCAACCTGTTTCCTCCGAAGGCATGCGCAGAAAGACAGTTGACAGTTTGACACTGTCTTCTGCGTCTACACCAAAATACAGTACAGGTATAGTTAATACCATAGCTAGCTGTAAAATCAAAACAAACACCAGCAACACGTGTCTTATTTTCGGGCGCGCGAGTTTGTTGCTTCTGTCCCACCGTCGTTTCAGCATGTGCTAATTTTTTTAGTGCGAAATAGTATTTTTTTTATGCCGTAAGTATAGTATTTTCTGAATCGTGCGAGTTTTACTCAGATATTATGTTGTATGGTCTCAACTTTAATCGGATGGTAAATTATTATAATTAGGCCAACCTATATTTCCACTTATTTAAAATGAGTATTGACATATCTTTTTAAATAATTACTTCAGTAAATGCACTGCAACTGTGACTAGAATGACTAGATCAATGATTCTCCCTTCGTTAATTAAGACGCATCAATTAAAAAAATTCTCCTACAGACATACTATATTAACAACACTTCTGTTCACTTTGCTTTCTTTTTTAAAAATTGATTCCAACACTTTGTTAGTGGAATAGGCCTACTGGGGATACCACTAGAGAAAAAAATTACAAGAATAATTAGTATACTTTTGTAATTCTTTATTTTCACAAATTTTTTCTTCTCTTTTAAAACTTCGAAGTAATTTTATTCTGGCTTATTTTTAATGAGTATACAAATTTTATTCTTCCTTAATTTTTTCTTAAAAAAAAAAAAAAAAAATGACGAGATACTTACCGCTAGGTGATGTGGAAATAATATTGATTAATTTTACGATTTAAAAAAAAAAAAATACTTTGGCTCGGAATCAAAATGTCTTTTAACAGATTGGAAGCGCGAGCAAAAGACATAATCAACTCGACCATCGCTAGCCTGGGATGCTACAAACTTGATTTTCACTCTAATCAAGTTTACCTTAACTGTATTATAACGTGCATTTATTTAATAGTTTGTTATAATATTTATAAACTGTAATCGACAAATAAATACAGAAAACTATTATAATATGGCATTTGGTACTTTCTATTGTGTAATAGTTATGCTATACTTACATATTAACAAATAAGCCAAAGTGGCGATACAACTGGCAATATACTTTAGTGTACTATGAGTTCAAAAGCATATGGCAGCTCAGTTGCACCACAAGAGAGGCGTTACACGTGCTAGTTTTTTCTCAGTGCAGATATAGTCATGCGTGAACCTTTGTAATGTAACTCTTCGAGTGCAACTACTTCTATAAACAAAGCTATAACAACAGGGAGAGGAAACGAAAATAAATGTACGGCAAACGGGTGCGATTCCTGATTCTCTCAAACATATATATATATAGACTAGTGAGGCTACGCACCCCGTGCGCTAACTCCCTAGCTCTTGAATCAGTTAAATACTTTTCAGTTTGCTTTTTAAATTTTTAAAAATACAAAAATCTTCGTTAAGTAGTTTAAGATTAAAAAAATAAGTCGTGTACATTTAATGAATACTTACATCAAGCCAAAGACAACAAAATTGACGTCCTTAGCAACAAAAAGTAAAAAGAGAAAGCGTGCACACTGAAGAGCACGATGTGCATAGAGAAAAATATTGCAGTTCAGCAGATGAAGCCAGGCTCTCACGCAGCTGTTGCTCAGACACTGGTTCATAGGCAAAGAAAGACTAGCGCGAGACATTGCTGCATTGAGAGCACTCAAGAAACCGAAGTGATTAATTTCTCTTGCCATGCACGAGGTAGGTTGTCATTGATCTACCATTTTTTGATGTAATCAAGAATTTTTAAGATTTCTCAAAAACTTGTTGTTTGCTTGAGTAAATGTAAGCAAAGTAACTAGATTGATTTTCAAGACTCGTGAGTTTTCGTCAAATCCTTAGCAAGAATGGCATGAACCTCTTGTTTGTTGATCAAGAACATGGCCAGAGAGACTTGGGCGTGGTAAGCCTCGCTGGACCATTCCACCATACATCAGAAGCCAAGAGTTTGGGAGCCACGAATCTCCGAGTTACGCAGTCTGCTGGATTTTAGACCGATCGTATGGAAAAAAAGCTATGATTTTGCTTGTCCTATTTGCGATGATAGTCGGACCCTTGCACGGGTGACCCTTAAGCTTCTTAAAAATGATTCGAGAATGGGTCCAAAAATTGACAGTTGTTAGTGGTTGGCAAACACCTGCCAGCAGCTGTATATCAAGCCTGGTAAGGAGTAAGCTGCCACATAGTTCTAGCCTTGGCAACGAAACTACTTTTAGTAGGGCCACCTTTGTCTTAGCTTTAAGAAGCGTCGTTTTATTCCCTGGAAGCACGATGCAGAGGCAAGCCAGTCCACTGTGGTGTTGAGACATTAGCCACGTGGGTTAAATCATCACGAAAATGGAGATAGTGCTGAAGTAACAGGTCAGACAGAGATTCGTCTCAGCCCAGCTTGTGAAGCCAAAGTCCTGTAATATTTTTGCGACAACCATCACAGGAGCTAAAAACCCTAGATGGCCAAACATCTTTGCGACTCAAGAAAGTATTGTACGCTTTGTAGATTCAATATAATGTGTGCGGGTTGACACATAAAAGGTGAAGTGATCTGTTCGTATTCTAAATCAAGCTAAGAGTTGATATCACCTCATTATGTGTCACCTCCACGCTCAACAAGTCCATTGAGTACCTAAAGTTGATGAAGATAATTAAGAGTGAAAGCAGCTTCTGGGTGCGTTCTCTCTCCTTCAAGTTCGAGCTGCTTTATATAAAGGAGCAGAAACAGTCCCATATGTCACTGCCGTAGTCCTGAATTCCTGAACTAGTTGCGAACCGTCAGGTCGCCAGAGAATGCTCTGCTACTTGGTGTCATCTGGATGGGCCTTGATCTAGAGAAACATTATCCGTTGTAAAGATATATTTGGAAAAACGGCATTGTGTTAAGACAGCTGAGATTTAAGTTTGCAGCTAGCAAGAAAACGTCATTCAATGAAAGACCAAATGAATCCTTTTGTGATACCCTAAACATACCTTGAATTTTTTATGAATCATCTTGCTTGACAAAAGTATGATAAGACATGAAGTAACCAGCTGGAGAATTATAATCAAGTTATACTAATTCTATGTGACTGGAAATAAGATAGCCAAACATTAAGGTTTTGTAGGTGTCCAAAAGGCTCTTATCACGTAACAACCGTTTCTCTAAACGCAGGAAACAATTGTAAGCAATTACTCGAGAGCCGGTGAATGTGGGTGTTTGCAAAAAAAAGATACCACCCATTCTTACCACAACAGTGGGGGTTGACGAAGCTCTGCTAATATCTTTCTATGCATATAGTTACTTTGTATGTATCAGAAGTGATAGCCCTCACATAATTATCACAACAGGCAAAAATCCTTCCAAAATAAAGTAAAAATATCGTAATTTTTCGGCTTTTTTTAAGTATGTCTGCCCTCCACATCCCTCTCGCATATTTTTAATTAGCCTTCCCACAAGCGCTCTTCAGTTTTTTTATGACCCCTCCCCCACAAAATGAGGTGAAAATTTTTTGGGCGTTTGCGAGTTTCGAAAAGTTCTTGCCGTTTAAAAAAATCAACGCTTCTTAATTTTACTAGATAAGTCAATGGATACATCTCTAAAAAAATGCTGGGCATCGTCGTTGAATATTTAAATCCATTAACCGGTTAAATCGTAACTCACCTATTGAGTTTATTAGAATTAAACGCGAAACAGTGTGGTGATAAAAAACTTTTTGAAGCTTTCGAAAGTTTTTTTACTAAAAATGGAATTCCATTTAACAACATTACAAGTTTGGCACGCGATAATAAGAGCATTATGACTAGCTCAAAAAATTCTTTTTTCACTTATTTACAAAAAAAAGTTCCCCATGTTATTTTACTAGCATGCATTTGTCACTCATCGGCTTTGGTCGCGAAAAAAAGTTGCGCAAATGTACCTTCAGAGTGCCAAATTTTGCTGCAGTCAATTGCAAAATATTTTTGTAATAGTTCCAAGAGATCCAAGAATTTTAAAGACTTTCAAATTTTTCACGATGTTTCGACAAAAATAATTATAAAATTTGCTAATACAAGGTGGCTTTCACTTTTTAACTGTGTTGATCGCATGTTAAATAACTTAGCAGCTTTGAAAGCATTTTTCTTTCTCGAATCTACTGAGAATCCTACTGCTGAGAAAAAAGAAGAACTCGCCTCAGTATATTCATTCTTTATTAAGTGATGATGTAGTTATTGCTTACTTACATTTTTTATACTTAACATTAATTCATTTCAATAAATTTAATGCATCGTTTAAAACAAAAAAACAAATTATTCACCAACTTCAGCATTCGTATTCAAAAATTTTAATACATATGGCCTCTAACTTTCTAAATGACACAGCAGTAGGAGAATTTACAGAAAAACATTAACTATAAGGTAAACAATGAAGATTTTAAGTCTTTAAGCAATATTTCTGTGGGTAATGCTTGCAATTATATTGATAAGTCTCTGCCAGAGCAAGACGCTATGGAAATCTTTTATTACTGTTTTATTATATGTAACTTTAGATAGTTTTTGTTGAAATATTTAATAAAATAATTTTCCATAAGATAATTTGAATCTAGTTTACACATCGAAATTAAATTTATATTTTCGATCATAAAAAGTATAAATGTTTAATTTTAAAAACTACACTGAAACTGCATGGGATAAAAGGACTGAACCAATAATTCTCGCTTCATCAATTAAAACACATCAATTAAAAAAATCTCCTACCTACATAAAGAAATAACAATTCTTCTGTTCGCTTTGTTTACTTTTTTAAAAATTGATTACAACATTTTATTAGTGGAATAGGCCTACTGTGGATACCACTAGAAGAAAAAATTTCAGGAATCATTTATATACTTTTCTAATTCTTTGTTTTCGTAAACTTTTTCTTCTCTTTAGAAACTTCAGAGTAATTTTATTCTGGCTTATTTTTAACTAGTCTAAGACTTGTATTATTCCTCAACAAGAATAAAAAAAAAAAATAAAAAAAAAATACATTGGCTCGAAATCGAATTGTCTTTGAACAGATTCGAAGCACGAGCAAAAGACATAGTCCTTTCGACCATCATCAGCTATGTTACAGGGGAATCGAAGAATGTATTTAAGTTGTAGGAAGTGGGCGGGGCTTAAGTTAAAGGACGGGGAGAGGGTCTTCCCTACCCCTGTTTACCTGCTCGGAGAGAGAGTAAAGTTGTTCTGCGCTTGCGCGGCTAGCTGGGAGCACCCAAGAAAAGTCTTGGGTTTCTGGCATTACTGCTCTTTACACGTGCAACACGAAGCGCTAGCTTTGGTGCTTGGCATATAAATACGTATAATGTTTAGGTTGATGTGACAATGTGATCTTGAAAAGAGACAAAGAAGAGTAGGAGGGAGGGAAAAGAGCAAAAAAGGTTCATCGAGTGCAGCCTTGATGTAATACTATGAAGTATATATTACAGTTATGCCTGTGAACTAACCTTAGAAAATTCTAGAGCACGTTCGGAAAAAATGTATAACAGTAGAAAAATTCAGTGAAGAAGTACATAATTCAAAGTTGCAAATAGCGGAAATGTATAAGTATAATTATTTGAGAAAGTCTTGCGTATTATTTGGTGCTGAATCCAAATCTAAATTTAGAATGGGAAGGGGGGGTCTGCAGGAGAATATTGAATCACTCGTCGTTGAAAGTGAAGAAATTTAGAAAATTAGTCTTAAACACTATGTTCAAGTGGATAAAGTGCCACAATCATCATCTTACATTGTATGGTTTTAAAGTAACAGTTTACAATTTTTCCAATTCACTAAATAAAAAAAAAACTTTAAGGTTTCGTACTTTCCAAGCTCTAGTAAACCAAAGGCCTATGCCTCTCTAAATATTTTATTTAATTTTTGGCTCGTTTACATATCTTTCTATTCTCAAAAGTATCTTCATAGAGAATTCCTCTTATGTTTTTCATTTATATTTAGATATGTCTTCATTTTTAAGTCTACCATTATCTTAATATTCTACCGTCCTTGATAACGTCTCTTCACCTCTTTACCATGCTGATGGAATCGCTCACCTTGATCTTCGCTGAAATCACTCGGATTTTTTGGGAAAAAGTCAAGAAAATGTAGCTTTAAATGTACATATAGCTTTAAATCTTTGACAGTGAGCTTTTTCAGTATCGGTCATAGTAGTTACAAAAGATTTATCCCCCAATAAAGTACGGATCTAAGTTTTATTAAATACAACTTGTTGGACTTCAGCACCAACAACTTAAGGAATGCACGCCTGATGTATTCGAAACATTTTCCTTCCTTATCCCGAGCCTGCTTTTTTAGTTGAACGTAAATTTCTTATTAGGTAGTTGAGTTGTTTTAAAGAGTACTTGCCTACTTTTTTGCTAAGTTTTTGGTTCTCGCTCTTTTTAAATTTTCATCAACAGTTCTTGAAATTATCGAATCTTTAGGATTAACTAAGTCTAAGTTCAGTTTTTATTTTTCTTATTTCACTAAAATCTATGTTACAGAAGTAACAATCAGCCAAGGTGTTTAACTAGCTCCATATTGTATGGGAGATAAACTTTAATTTTTTATTACTAGCAGTCTTTTATCTATTTGACATGGACGAGCATGCTTAACAAATGGTGTAATGGTGTAAAAATCCATGCACCTCTATTTAGGGTGATGACATTAAAACAAGACTCATACAAAGTTTTTCTCATCTTTGTAAATTTGTGCAGTTTTTTTTTGCAATTTTATAGTCACCACAAAGAAAACAGAATGTATCTGGAGTACTAGTGCATTTGTGATTTGCAATGTAATTTAAAGTAAGAATATTTTTTGTATCTATAAATACTTTAAATACCTGCACGTTAGAAATCCTGTTCCGACATCAGGCGAGTTCTGAGAGCGATGACCCTCATACCTCTCTAGATCTAAGTATAAGGGCTTTTTGACTTTTCCAAGGATGTTGTTAACTCCTTTTCGGACACACTACGGCATTAGAAAATATAGTGGTCACACAATTTAACAGCTTGTTACTAATATAAAAGGATTAAATTTTAGTAAAAATTAAAAAAGAGTGAGAAATTACATGAAAAACCTTGGAAAAAAGTAAACAACTATTTTCAAGAACAACTTAACGGTTGAACAAGAAATTTGGGTTCATCCAAAGAAGCAGCCAAGTTATTTTCCTCAGATTTAAAGTACGGAAATATGTTGATCTGAACAACCAAAGTGACGTTTGATCAAGACAGAGATTAACAGTAAAGGGTTTCTTTACCTAAGACTCTAATTTGGTTTACTTTTACGTTGTAGTAGAGTTAATAAATAAATTAAAACCAGGTGTGTACACAGTTAATTAGTCTCGATTGTTTACAGACTCATTGTTTTGAACTCGGAGAAACTTTAGAACTTAGAAAATGTTAGCGAATAAATCTTTCATTTTACGACAGTTCTGTTACAAAAACAGTTTTAGTGATTGCTCATTTTCGTACAAAAAGAATTCTGACGCTCACCTGTCGTAAAAAGAAACTCAAAAAACAAGGAAATCAATGATTGGTTGTCAAGGAAACGAAGTTCGATCAGAAGAAACACGACGTATTTTGGTCGAACGTCTGCGTTCGAGCGCTCTGTTCTTCCACTCCGTGGCCTTTCCCTTTTATCAATCTCTAAAGCGATTAGTGAGGAAGAAAAGAGTGCCCCCGATCAGCCTTTATTTGACCGATCGTGACACGATCTTCACCATCACTTGACTACGTGTGTGAAAAGTTGTCTCTTTTTCTTGATCTCGATGAACGTGATAATAACAATAAAAATAATAATACTGGCGGATGTTTAACAAAATGTAAATGTACAATAAATAGTAAAAACATAGTTCATAACATTTCTCCCCCTGGACGAAATTCAGTCTTGCGCTTCAACAAATCTCACTTGTTCTTTTGTTAGACGTTTAAAAGTCCCGTAAGAAGTTTTAACCGCCAAAAACTTTAGTTATGCGACCCTTCCTCTATTGATTTCGCTTTATGTACAAATTAGAGATTAGAACAATGTCTCCTTCTTTAAAAGGTACTTCTGCTTCGTGCCATTTTTTTTTTCATCAACAAAGAAGGAAGATATTCACGGAGCCATCTACTTCAAAATTCATCTGTATACTTTTTAGTTATCTTTCACTATTTTCGAATACAAGTCCGAATAGCCTCGTTTTGGCTGAATAAAATTTCTCGGGATGAAGAACCTAATACCCAGCTGTCTTTATATAATTCAGCGATTGACTCTTTTAATTCCGTACACGTTTCCTTGAAATTAGTTCCGTTATCAGAATAAATAAATTTCGGGGTCCCCCTTTGTGCCATAAATCTCTTTATTACCAGAATGGCCGAAGCTTAATGAGCATGCAAGTTCTAAGTGAATAGCTATGACTGTCATACAAGTCATCAGTACACTCCACCTTTTCTCAGTTCATTGCCTAATTTTAACGAACAATGGTCCAAAAAAATCTGAACCACAATGAGATAATGGCCTTGCTTTATAAGTGAGTCTAGCAGGTGGCAGTGCAGCCATTTTCGGGTTTGCAGGTTTTCCTTGTCTAATGTTCATATATAGCATTTAAAATTCAAGCTAAATAAAGTTTGCCAGAGGCCAAGAATCTCAACATTTTGTTGTATTTAAGGTAGTTGGTTTATAATCTAAATTTTCTTCAGTCCTAAAATTTGTTAGTCTACCGTTCAGTTTTATAACTTTATTTTCGTCAATGAAAGGATCTACATTAAAGAGCTTACTATTTTTTGAAATTTTGATACTTTCGTGTAATGAATTTATTTCTTCCGGAAAAGATTTCTTCAACGCCACTCACTTTCTTTGGACATTTCTCGAGTATCATTTAGATGATTCGTGACAAAAGTTTCAATTTCCTTTGGGTCTCTCTCAATCCAACATAAAACTGTCACTGAATCTGTCCACAATACACACTTCGTAACTTCAAATTCGTGTTTGTTTTTAATAATTTTCACTAGTTTTGATGCTCAAAGGGCTCCCTGTAATTCTAGTCTAGGAATTGTCGAGTTTCTAATTGGGGTATTTTTATACGTCTCTTTGCGGCTCTTATGGATGTATGAAAAAGACCCTTGTCTACTAAAAATTGCCAATAAGCGACAGTAGCGTATGCCCTTTCACTCGTATCACAAAAAATATGAAATTTCGCCTTATGTCTTTCATGATAAAATACTTTACAACATCGGGGAATTCGACAGTTTTTTACGTGGTGTACATTTTTTAAATATAGATGCCATTTCACAAACTCTCTTTTCTTAAATTTCGTCAATCCAATCTACATTGCTTTTCCACACGTACTGCGTAATAACTCTAGAGTATATTGCTACGGCTGTTAAAAGGCCAACATGGTTAAAAATTGACATAATCACCAATAAAAATTGTTGTTTAGTTGGTCTCTCTTTTCCTTTAATATTACTACTCCTTGTGTTTTGAAAATTTAAATTAAAACCCAGTTTATCTGATAAGTTATCCCAAAGTAAGCCTAAAACTTTTCCACCTCCCCTTATCTTGGGAACCAAATTCAATTAAAGGTGCAGAATAATTTTTCATGTTAACTCCAATTAAAACCTATGTATCGTTACAAGATCAACTATTTATCTACCGGTCAGCGTGTAAATTTATTTCTTGAACTTGACGAATACGAATGTAAGCCTTTTCGGAAGACTTGCAGCTATCTAAATAATCATCCATGTAGAAATTTTCCATTATACTTTTAGCACTCACGGGATATTTTGTTTCAAACAACTTGGCATTCTTATTTTTTATGATCAGTGCAGAGAATGGAGACGATTTAGCCCCAAAAAGCATTGAACTCATTCAATACTTCTGAGTCAGATTTTGTCTGTTTTCTCTTCTTCAAAAAAGCGTTGGGCGTTGCGATCATCTTTTTTTTATTTTTCCTTTTAAAACAATGTCGCGCATATTTGATTATATCGCGATTGCATACCAACGGAAGCGCCTACAAGGAGTTGTAATAAATCAGAACCAGATAACAAAAAATCATTAAGACTATTTGAGTTAGATTTAGCCACAGCATCAAAAACCAGCCTGAATCTTCCTGGCTTATTGATGCTTTGAATTCGCAAAATGCAGTAAATACATCACTTTGGTATCAGACGAATCATTCTCAACTTTTATTACAAATTTATTTTTAGCAACCTTGACATATCTTTATAATACGGACAAGCATACTCGGGATCTCTATCTAATTTATTTTTTTTAAAGTAATGATAATTTTAGTAAAGCTACAATTCTACTGTTTAAGAAAGATTCGTCGTCAGATTTCCAGAGAAGCTCTACCTTACAAGAGTTATCAACGTATCTGCTAGACTCTTCTAAAATTTTAAAAGCTCGCTCATTCTTATCACTGTCAAACCTTTTATTAGCTATTCCTATTGCGTCTAAATCAAAATAAAATTTAACAAGTTTATCAAGTTTATCATTACAAGATTTCCGGCTCTGGTATTACAATCACAGCATTTATCTGAAAATTTTCCGTGTTTAATTTTTTTTCGAAATGACCATGAATGGTCCAACCAAGTAAACATCTGGTGATGAAAAAGGAAATAAATTTACGGAGATGTCGAGTTGGCTCTCATGAGCGAAAAAAGTGGCGAGTTACCTCCGGGGCAATTAAGACACATGGTCGAGTTGGCTCCTAGGCCATAACGAGTGAATACTAACACTTTTGATCTCCAGATTAACATTTTCAACAAAAAGTATTATTTTTTACCGTCACATTTTATCTATGCTTTGGACGAGCAGTATGAGTTAGTTAAATACTGGCGTACTTAAAAAAATATTCATCAAGGACATAATCGCAAAAATGTCTCACTTTTTTAGTATTCAGCATGACACTCATCAAATTATCTACATGTTTCTTCCGAATTTTGCTTTTTATGATCTACACTTAGCCCTGACTCTTGGATCTTCCTCCATCAACTTTGGCCTAAATGGAAGCGACAACCCATTATTTTTGTAGTTGGTAAAACTGTACGGACACCACCGTGAATCGCTAGTTCGAAATCGGTGAATATCGCTTGAGGTTCAAATTTTAAATTTACTTTTTCGAATTTTATAAAACCTTGCAACTCCTTACAGTACACTTTCAGTACTGAATATTCTTGTTTAAAATTTTATGGAAATTAAAAGTGTACCCATCTAAACAAAATAAGATTTTTCCTTTTTCACTCGTTAAACAATCCATTGTCACGCAATACAGCTATAGTAGAACAATTTTTGCACCATCCAATACACAAGTGTACAACTAGCTTTAAAGTTTCCGTCCAACTGACTAAGATTTGATTTTGGAAAGCACACATAAGTACAATTGTGTGTTTTGATTCCAAGGTTCATCAACATCGTATCAGTTGGCCCGGGGGCCAATTTGACCATAGATAAGACTTTCTCGTTCGTTTGGAAGCCAACTCGACAACAGCCTAAACGAATACTCGACCGTTAAAAACATAACTATGAAATTTTTTTTTAAATTTTCTGAGATGCTAGTGGAAGATCTTTAACGGCTAAGATAATCGAAAGTAGAAATTTACTGTTAAAGTTATAATTGAGTTTTCCGCGTGGCAGGGCGTGTTGTTGTCTTTTAGGGTTTGAGACTGATAAATAGTCCTGTTTGTAGTTTTTGAGTTGCTCTCTTGCTGCGGAAGCTGACGTCAGACTCTCACTCTTTTCTGCGTGGGACCGACAACTGCCAAGTTCCCGTTCGCGACTGGATGGAAATATCTTTCTTCGCCCGCCGTCCTGCGAGCCGAAAACGTCTCTCTAGGCCTCTTGTTCAAACGATTGTACCTTTAAATCGGGCTAGAGCACTACAGTTTGTCATATTAGTTTCTTCGCTCGAATCGACTTATTTTGGCTTGTATCAGTTGGAAGAACGCCTTGCCTGGCTCCCAAAGGCTCTTATCAATTATTTTTACTCAGACTCTCCAAGGTAGATTTTATACTATTTTGTCCAGATGTCTAATCGATGAACCGCTACTTGATTGCAATCAATAGACATTGTTTTAAGCCTTCCGCAAAAAGCTCTGCAAATATATCTGTTAATATATTCTTCATATTAAAATTAAATCTGTTTCATGCCTCAACGCGATGATCAGTTTTATGACATTCTACGCATCGCATTGAATTACTTCGTTTATTACTAACGTTTTACTTTTCATTTTGCGAAACGTCTATCAACAATGAACTTTTCTCCCCTTCCAAATTAAAATTTTAATTTTTAATTGATATCACCATCAGCTCGCTAGAACGTAACACAAAAACTTCCATGGCAATAATAATTTCGGCTTCTACAAATAGATAGTTTGCTAATTTTTCTAACTCAGGCTTCTCGACATATTTGAACGCAGCTTATTTAATGTAACCACTCATCATTGAGTCGGATAGCTTTTTTATCATTTCGTTCGCAAGATTTGAGCTGTAAAGGTTATTACTTTTTCACGAGTCTATATTAGGCGACTGTTTGATTTCACAGAAAACTTTTTCCAACATTTACCTAGAATCCTTAAATCTCACTTCTGATGTCTTAATGACATCTTCCGTTTTTCCACCTGCAGCAAAAAGAGATTTAGCTACTTCCCGCACTTCTTTTTTCAAAGCCTTAAAAAGCCTCAATACATTTTCTTGATCGTTACAACTGTATCGATCGAAAGATAATTCAAAAACTTGTTTAAACTTTACTCAATCAAGCGGATCGCCAGAAAATATTAAAAGTGGTTTTTCCTTCATTCGATTCAAAATAGACGAATTGTTAGGTAACAAAGCATTATCTTTAAACATAGATAATGGGTTTTTAAAAAAATCAACCATTCGATTTAAATCTTCGCCTAATTGGGTTTGATTTTCAGTACTATGTAAATTTCCTTTCAAACGCGGTGAAAAATTCACTGGATCTAAATTAAGACTACTTTCGCTGCCCGACTCTTAAGATGATTCATCTGAAGGTGTTGAAACATGCGTGTCGTCTAACCCTCCTTGGAGGTTGTGGTGGTAAATTTCGGGTATTGGTGGAGAGTTAAGATGTAGTGGCGCTCGATCGCGAGCTGGCGCAGGGGCTGGAGGGGCCGAGAACTTGACATCGACAGGTGCCAGAGCCTGACATTGTACTGGCGCTGGATCGCGAGCTGCTGCCAGAGCTAGAGGGGCCGCAAGCTCGGTGTTGACGGCGGCTAGAGCACGAAGTTGTAGCAGCACCCGATCGCTAGCTTCCGCAGGGGCTAGAGAGGCTGCAAACTCGACGTCGAGAGCGGCCAAAGCGTGACGTTGTTGTGGCGCTCGGTTACAAGCTGCCATAAAGGCTGATGGGGCCGCAAATTTGGCGTCTGGAACTTTGAATTTCAACTGACCCGATGATGATGCTTGAAAAAGGTTAGGAGCTCCTTGAAGACAAGCCAACATCGCAGCAAAGTTTCCTTCGACATCTGGGCCCGAATGATGGTCTTCTTCATCCACAATACGGAAACGTCTTTCTGGAGGACTTCCAAGAGGCGGTTTTAGCCTTCTTGTGACGACATGTGGCATAATAATTTCACCAAGAAGGTCGAAATTTTTTTTCTTTGATTTCCCGGGTGATGCAACAAATAGTCCTACTCGCAGAAACTTTAGAACATCTTACTAATATATGAAGCAAAGTCTCTAAAACCGTTGGGATCGCTAACCGCGAAAACTAATCAACCGATCTGGCTAAAATTTTTCATAGTCATTATTGACACTTTCAAAACAGATTTAGTATAGTTTTTGTCGTAAAAAAGTTAATAACAACAGCAATAAATAAGCTTAAAGTTTTACAAAAACAAGCTAGCTCTTCATGTTAGTTTAGTAGAATCTGCTAGGCAGCGTAGACATTGAATCGAAGCTACCTGCAATAGAATTAAATAAGTGTGGTTATAATAGACCGAAGCGTATCAGGAAATTCTATAGTCATCTACCACCAACACATCAAGAATACAGTTGTTAGTTGTGTAGCTGGGTATCCCGGCTACTAACGACACTTTCCTCCAATGGGCAAGCGACCTACGTATAATTCTACCCTGAACCACCAGGATTGACGAGTGCCACCAATAAAAATTTTTTCTAAATGATAACGTCTCCGGCGGAGTACCAGGAGACGTCTCTAGCCAGAGCACAACGTACTCCAACACTTCAGAGTTTTGTGGCCGTTCAACCATCCAGCCTGGTGCCATCAGAGAATTTTTTACAAGAAATGCAAGCCAGGGAAGACGGCCTTGAAAAGTAAGGGACGCTACAACGGCGTCCTTCTCAGTGATTGTCCCAACGGCATACCCACAGAGAAGTTATTTTCTAGGCCCACTTTTCCGACTAACGATGAGCGGTTGGTTATCCGAGGAACGACCCAAAGACGAGATATTCTTTGGTCAGCGGTGTACCTTCCTCTATCACGGTCTCCGTACTTAGAGACTTGGAGGGTAAGAGTCAAGCTACCTGCAGCCAGCTCTTTATCATCAAGAATAATAATAAGGAATAGCTGGAAGTTTCAACACAGGCCTTTTTCAGGGCCATTATAAGTACTTAAGTTTCCTACTTAACCATCAATCTCATCGGTTCTTTTAAGGGCCACCTAACTTTAAATTACCTTGCCAACAAATACATTTTTACTACCATTTCCAGAAGCAATTCGTCGACTAAAAGACTATTTTAACTAAAGACGGTCACTATTAAACTACGTCAGTCATTCACTGGCAGTCGTCACGACCGGAGTTGTTCGTTGCAAGGCTGGAAACCCCAGTGACCGACGACCCTACATTACATTACTCTCCACATAAGCATTCAACCAGGAATCACCGATCTCCTCCAAAGTCTGCACTGGGCGAACTTAACAGAGATGAAAGAAAAAAAATAAACTTGAATCAACGGGACAGTCTCCAACGGGCAAACATTACAAAGCAATCTCTCCACCTTAGATCACCAAAACAACTCGAGTCTGCAAAAAAAGGTGCTTTAGACACCAACGTCTTCGGCGTTATTCCAGGAGATTGAACCAAGTCAGTCATTCACTGGCAGATGTCATGAGCAAAGTTATTCGTGGCAAGGCTGGAAATCTCGGCCACTGATGACCCCACGTTACCCTTTCGACTAGAAGTATTCAACCAGGAATCACCGATCCTCTCCAAGGTCCACGCTGGACAAACCTAACAGTCAATCGTTAAAAAAAAATGAACTTGAGCAAACGAAATATTCTCTAATGGGTAAGCATCACGAACTAATCTCCCCACCTTACATTACCACAACAACTGAACTCTGAAAAAAAGAAGATGCTTTAAACCCTAACGTCACATAAAAAATCGTTGGGAAAGATCCCTACAACTAGCTCCGAAGCTTCGAACTTTGTAACATTTATCCCGATCAGTCTGGGACTTTAACAGCAGGCCAGAGAAGAGTACCCTGAGGTATCTAGGCAGTCACAATTGTTCTAAGCTTTAGTTAAGAAAGAGTTTACTTAAGAAGCTCACTAGTTCTTTTCAGGGTCATCGGACGTTGAACTACCTTGTCAATAAATATATTAGAACTTAACAAAGTTGACAAAAAACAGCCTTTAGGGCACACTAGAGTCGTTACTATGACAAAAGTCGCAAGAGGGCGAATCAAAAGAAAAACTTCAAATGAATCTACTGAACACAATTTCAGGCGTCAAGAAACTGACGCAGAACATTTATCGAGATTGAAACAGCAGCGTCGAAATCGATCAATAAAGAATTCAGTGCGTAAGAGATTAGCTTTTTATTATACCCTCATAGTCATCTCTTAAATTTTTCAGATTTTTAAATAGGTAGAATATGTATTTGTATTTTTGTGGCGATAAAAAATGTGGAGATTAAGCTCCAGGACTTTATTGCTCTGGTAATAAAGTTGTAAGATAAGAGAAACATTTTTTTTCTAATTATGTATGTTTTGTGAGTTTCAAATTTTTACAGCTTAAAAAAATAGTCCTTTTCGTAGATTATACGGGAGAAACTGCAAATCAACGGTCCTTAAGATCCAACGATTATTTTATGGCATACGGAACGCACAGTACTTTTCAGCATAATTTTTTTTTTACTTTTGACGAGAATAATAAATTGTATGGATTCTGAAAAAATATGTTTTCAATAACAAGATTATTGTTCTGAAAAATGTCAGGAGTAAATGTAAAATTTTAATTGATAACGTGTCACCTTACATGTCAACACACTACAGTGTTCCATGTAGTGAGTCTCGGGCGAAGCCGAGACGGAGGGGCCGCTACTAGAAAATGTTTGCGAATAAATCTTTTGTTTTATGACAGTTCTGATACAAAAAAGTTTTTAGCAGTTGCTCGTTTTTGTATAAAAAGAATTCCGACACTCGCCTGTCGTAAAAGAAAACCTAAAAAAACAAGAAACTCAATGTTTGCTTGTCAAGGAAGCGAGGTTTGATCAAAAGAAAGACGACGTATTTTGGTCAAACGTCTGCATTCATGAGTTCCGTTCTCCCACTCCGTGGCCTTCCTCTTTTATCAATCACTAAGGTGATTGATGGAGAAGAAAAGAGTACCCCTGACCAGCCCTTATATGTGCGATCGTGACACAACCTTCACCACGACTTAACTAAGCGTGTGAAAAGTTGCCTGTTTTTCTTGATCTCGATGAACGTGATTATAATAATACAAGCGGACGATCAACAAAATATAAATGTACAATAAATGATAATAACGTAGTTTGTAACACTTCCCTACAAGAAGTTTTAAGGATGTGTTACTGTTAGACGAGGAAGAAAAATGTTTTGAATACATATTGAAATCATACGTTTATAAACATATTGATCAAAACGTATACAAGTGACCTACCGCTTTATGCTCATTCTAATGAGTATTTTTTGTCAGACTGTACATGGCAATGTATTTTTTTACTAAAAAAAAATTTTGGCTTTTCAGAAATTTCCAACATACTTTTGTTGATCATTCATAATATTAAGTTGATGATGCTTCGAGTACAAATGACATTAACATTGTTTAATGTTTCTGTGATAATTGCATTTTTGTCATATCGAGGAACCACCTTATATAACGAATGCTGGTTTTTCAATTTAAATATTATTCAATTTAATATTAACTGTTTGTGTTTTTATACAACCTAACTCAAACTTATATACAACTAAACATTTTTTTCGGGAACCTATTACTGAAAATTTTCCATCTTGTTAATTATTTAACGTGGGATCAAAAGAATTTTCGCATTTAAAATAATGCATCCATTTTATCGAAATTTTTGGAACTGATAATTTTATAGTTATGCTTGAGATTATATCAACGATTTTAGTTTGGTGACCTTAAAAAAAATGACAGAAGTGCTGATTGCTTGAATTTTATTTCTTTCACCAATTCTAAAAAAGAAAAAAACAAAAAAAAACACTTTCCAAGAGATTTAAAGCTGCGATCTCTTGCACGCTAGCTGAGGCCCTTACCCACTCTGCTACACGGAAAAATATTGCTCGTTTTAAACACCAATTTCAAACTAGCGTCATCTCAATTGTACACGCTCTACTTGTAGACTACGATGAACAACATCTAAATTTTGAGTGTACATGTAGACCTCATATTTACGATGTGCGGGAATGGTTATTCTGCGAGCATACATCCGCAATCTCTATGTACGCTGCCAGATGCACCTTCAATCTCGTTGTATGTATAAATATCTAAAAAAAGAAGAGTCTATCACAGCACTGCGTGGTTAAGGATGTATAGAGCAGTATACAAAATGCTGAAAAGTATAGTTGAGTGAATGCACATAATTTTGTAATAATTTCTTGAGGGTGTGAACTAACTTACACATCACATTATTACATGAGAATAAATTACACCGATCAACAATAAGGGTCTACACGGCAAAATTGCCATGACACCATAACGTAAAAAGCACAGCGCACAACGCACACGAATAGTATCAGCTGGTATATCTATATACATGACGCACAAGAGCGGTGTATTTTATGTTTTCGGCAATATAGATAAACCAGCATATGTTATTTTTGTGCGCTGTGCGTTGCTGTATAGGCCCTTTCGCCGAAAACGTAAAGCAGAACGCTATTATGCGTTATGTACATAGATATACCAGCCTATGCTATTCGTGTGCGTTGTGCGTGATGGCAATCTTGTTGTATTCGCTTCGTGCAGCAATTTGAAACAACGCCACCTGCAGGGGAAAAGATGTCGATGCTAACTAACAAAAATACACAGCATCAGATAGATAATGATAGATTACAAGTGTTTATTTCAGCAATGATAAGTATTTAACAACTAAAATGAGTTTTTTTCAGTCTCAAATAGCATACTAATAGCAAATAATTTTTTTTTTCCAATTTCATGAAAAAAAAGTAAATTTCTATTCTGAAATTGATAGAATGTATGAGCGAGCATAACAAATATTATATTTCAATGTGCTGATTTAAAAGTACTTCACGAAATAAATTGATGTTCGAGAAACATCGCAGTACTTGCTGACAAAATACAACCATGAAAGGTGAAAACATTTTTTTTTATTAAGGTACTATTAAATAGGTATTTCTCGGCTTGAAAGTATACTTAACACCCAAAGAAATTACGTCAGTTGTTAAATATACATTACTGTTGAAATGAATGCTTGTAACAGATCATTGTCCATAAGATTCTGTGTATTCTTGTTAGTTAGTATCGACAACTTTTCTCCTGCAGGTGGTGTTGTTTTTAAAATTGCTGCACGAAGCGAAAAGGCCCTAACACGAGTCGTTAACTAACATACTTAACCTAACCTGCCTTACGTGTTTGTGTATCGATATAACTATATATACGTTGACATCGAGCCTTTAGGTGCATCTGGCGGCGTACATCCAGATTTCTGATGTAAGCTGGTAGGATCACTATTCCCGTACATCGTATATACATGTACTTTATGTGCACTCAAAATTCGGATGTCGTTCATCATAATGCGAATCGATAAGGCTCCGTAGTTTTCACCAAAATTGTGCAAGCTTTTTTTTCGGTGATTCACTAAGGCAATATTTCTCCGTGTATGAGTAATCCCTATAATAGAGATTTAATTACTTCTTGTTATGGTACAGTTCAGAACTTGTTTTTAATGTAAATATTCATTTACTGTTTTTTAACTAATTTGGTTTGATTATAAATAACATTTATAAATAAATTATTTATTGACGAAACTAATTTTTTTGTTAAAACGATTTTTTTTTAATAGAAAATTAGTATATTTTAGCAGAGCAGCTTTTTTATGTATTATTGGATTTTTTTTTTACCATTTACTTGTTACTTTTACTCTATATAAAATTTCCCATTCGTGATTAAAGCGATTTTTGCCTTTAGGACGTTCATCGCAGTTAGTAGGGATAAAGTTCAGAGAGTTGAGAGGAGCGTACATATACACAGTAACGCTGGCAATTGTTTTTTCCATATGGATCCCTTTCTTTCTTGTATTATTAAAAAATAAAATAACTTTTTGATGTATTTCAAAATTTAATAGAATTATTGTATAGTCCCAAATTAATGTAAAATTATTATTAATATTGATTTTTATAGTCCAGATAAATGCTGGTTAATTCACAGTTCAAATGAAATTCACTTTCCAGTACGTACAAACAGTAATTGGTTTTTATTTGATTAAAAATACAAGCATAAAAAAACGTTAACTTTAACAATTTTTCGATAAAGATTTTGACCGAATACACAGTTAATAAAGACGCAAATAAACGCACGACGGGGCCCTAAGATCTTAATTTAACCAGTGAATAATTCATAATAATTGTTGACCTCTCGTCTCACGTAGCCCACACTCAACGTCAGTCACGTTTCGAGCTGTGAACCCGGGCGCATTCAGCGACACGACGACGAGAACGTACTCACTAGCGTGATTTCTCGGCACGATAAGTCCGTGCAAGGCCAGAGCTCCTTCGAGATGCTCTCTTTTTCGCAGCGCTAGGAGAACTGCTTCAAGAAATGAGCGGGCCTGTCAATAGAGCCGAGAACGCCCGATCGCCGCCGACAAGCGACGAGCGGTCGCCGTCTCGTGACATCTGCCCTTCCGACTTTTGTCGTCTCTCTCTGTTACTAGCCTACGTTGTGTTTTATTTTCTTATTATTTTAAACTTTAAGCCTTCTGGCTGTAACACACTCCCCCCGTTGGGAGTAAGTACGAACAACATTAAAAATAAAATTTTTGAATTCGAATTACATAAGAGTAATAAAAATAAATACATGCAAGTAATTAAATACATAAATATTGTCATGAATTTTCGACTTCAAAGTCTCTTGAAAACAATGGACACAGTGATCTTGAATTTCTTTGGTAAATTCCATGCTCCGTTTTCACTGTCACCACTCTCACCACGCCATCGCCACCGGGGTGTACTTTTACCACTCGCCCCATCCGCCACTGCGTACACGGCTGGTTCTTATCTATTAAAAGAACAATCATATTCTCTTCCATATTAACATCCGACCTAATTAAGTACCGAATTAATAAATCGGTAATACGATTTCGAGAGGGAAGAAGAAACGGATGTTTTTGATCGTAAGTCGTGCTAGCCTTTGATATTCGGCCTCCAACCCGCAAAATACCGTGCTGATTAAGAAATGGACTTAATGCCCCCAATTTAACGCTTTTTAGTTCCACGGATGCTGAGACGCGCTTGATTTCCTCTTTGAAACAAGTCTTTTGTACGAGTTGAATAATGCATTTTTCCGACGCATCTAGCTCCGATATCACAAGACGAGATACCTCTCTGATCTCCTTCAGCCTTATACTTTTATTCTTTTCTTTAATTTTTACTCTGATGTTATTAATAAAACGTAAACAGTAAGCAAAAATTCTTGTTAATTTTGCATAACTTGATATGCGCGTCATTACGTTTTTTAAGAAGTCCTCGTCCCGCACGTCCGTGACTAAACACGCGACCTTTTTTAACCCTGGCAGATCAACGGTCGGAAGTTCAAACGAACAAGGCCACTGCTCCTCCGTCCGCGAGAGCCAGTTGGGTCCCTCGAACCACGTTCTATTTTTTACAAAGTCACTACCAAACTGCCTTCTTGACAGTGCATCTGCCGGATTGTCTTCAGAGCATACGTGCCGCTATTCGATATTCTTTGCCAATTTTTGAATTTCCGAGACGCGATTTGCCTCGAAAACCTTCAAGGCTTCTGGCGGTTTCCTTATCCAATGAAGCACGATCGTTGAATCTACCCAAAAAATGACCTTATCGGGACGAATAGACAGCCACGAAATTACGTCTTGGTATAATCGAGCGAGAGTTAACGCGCCGCACAACTCTAATTGTGGAATGGTCCTCTCTTTTATCGGAGCGACCCGCGACCTTGAACAGAGTAAGACAACTCGAGCATTTCCGTGGCTACTCGTCGAACGCACATAGATGCACGCTCCGTAGCCCGTCTTGCATGCGTCTGAAAAACCGTGAAGGTGTACATTCGAGAAATTTTCAACGAGCAAATAACGCGACATTCTCAAATTATTCACTGCTTTAAGTTCTCTTGAGAAAATGCGCCACGTATTTTCTAAGGTCTGGGGTACCGATTCGTCCCACGCGAGATCGTCTTTCCAACAAGTTTGCATGATACCTTTTGCCGCGAGTATAACTGGGCCTAAGAGTCCTAATGGATCGAATATTCTGGCTAACTCAGTTAAAATTAATCGTTTAGTAATCCTTTCTACTGTCCGATCTGATTTTACGGCAAATGAGAACTCGTCGCTCGAAGTACTCCAGGAAACTCCTAGCGTCTTGTGAACCGAATCGTTCTTTGTGAGAAATTCTAAATTCTCTATTCCCCCTACTAAGCCGTTTAAAACCGCCGTCTCGTTGGACGCCCATTTTCGAATTTCAAATCCTCCCTTTCTCAAGATTGTTATAACTTCATCTCGGAGCCTTAAAAGTTCTTTGAGGCTATCTGCTCCAGCGATAAAATCATCCACGTAAAAGTTTTGCGTCAGAGCCCTAGCGCCGATCGGAAATGCCGAGCACTCGTCACTCGCGAGTTTATGCAGTGTTCTTATCGCAAGGAAAGGAGACGAAGAAACGCCGAAAGTAACCGTGTTTAGTTCGTAAGTTCTTATTTTATTTTCATGTAACCAAAATATTCTTTGGTAGCGACGGTCGTCGGCATGAACCCAGATTTGCCGGTACATCTGCGCGATGTCGGCCACAACGGCATATTTGTACGTTCTAAATCGTATTAAGTGCTCAAAGAGCTTGGGCTGAATCGTGGGTCCTATCAAGAGGACATCATTTAATGAAACTCCGGCTTCAGTTTTTGCCGACGCATCAAATACAACTCGAGTTTTCGTCGTAGAACTCGTTGGCTTAACGATGGCGCGATGCGGCAAATAATAATGAGCTTCCGATGGCTCGTTTTCGATTAATGTCATATGACCTAGGCTAATATAATCATTCATGACCAGGTCATACTGTTCTTTAAGAATCGGGTTTTAATTTAGTTTTTTCAATAAATTCGTAAACCGACGGTATGCCGCTATTCGCGATTCACCTAGATCGACTACCGAGGTTTTGAAAGGCAACTTGACGATACATCGTCCGGAGGACTCTCGTGTTACGTTCTGAATAAAATGTAATTTGCAGGGATCTTCTCCGAATAGTTTTGGCGCCTCTGATTCGGCGGCATCAATCACCCAAAACTTTTCAAGGATTTTTCTTAGCCCAGTTAAATAAAAAGAAACTGTCTGGCTACACTCGTCTGCAATACCTTCCGCAGCTACCCAGCCTAATTCAGATTTTTGCAGAATGAAATCGACTCCGCCCTTAGATAAATCGACTTTTCCCGGAGAAAGCATTGACAGCGTAGCCCCAGATCTGATTACGACATCGACCTCTCCGGGCAAATGAAAATTGGGATCGGCTAACCTTAAGTTTTTAGGTACATTCACTAAATCGCGACGAAATGGTTCGCTCGGGATCTGATTTGCTATTTTTGGAATTACCAAACACGCGAGAGTCTTACTATATAGAGTGTTAATCGGGTGAAGGGTCACCTCTACCGCCCCACTCGACGTCGTGTTCAAGTCGTCGACTGCCCCAATCGTAGCCGCGCACGGCTTCTTTTTCAATCCCAATCGCTTAACTAAACTCTCAGTTACTAAATGTATAGTTGCGCACGTATCCATTATAGCTCTACACATTAGAAATTTTCCACTCGAATTCTTTATTCTTACTTGAGCTGTCAACATTAGTTTGGATTGAAGCGCGCGCGACGCAAGACTGAGAACAGTCGACTGTACGAGTCATTCTTGTTTAGGTGCGCTTGAGCCAGTCAAGACTGTCGACGACTCCTTGATCTCACGATGTAACAAAGTGTTATGAAATTTCCCACATTTTTTACATTTGTAAAATTTGCATTCACCGGAATTTTTGACTAAGCAATTTCTACAAACCGCACTTTTACCGACTATTTTCCAACGTAAATTAATGTCGGCCTTTATAAATGCTTTGCAACGGTACAACGGATGCTTACCACCCTTATACTTGAGGCAGTCGATTGAAGCGCTAGTCACGAAAGAACGGACTCCTCCTTCAAATTTACCTCTTTTGTTTGCCCCTTAAATCCCGCTAGTAAACGCCCTTTTTCCCTTGCTGTCGCATTTGTTGTTTAAATTTTCTTGTTCGATTGACCCACATCTAAACGCGGCCTCGTTTGCGAACGCACAAATTTCCTTCAACGTCGGTATCTTGTCAAGAGTGAGCGATCTCTCCCACTCCGACCGCATCTCAGATGGAAGGGCGCACTCGACAATTCTTACTATCAAGTGTTCATCGGGTTTTACGTCTAACGTCGCGAGCATATCGATATGTTGTCGTACATGATCGACTAGTTTAGTTAAGCTACTATGCGACATCTCGGTAGGCGTAGACGTATCTCGTAATGCGTCCAAGTGGGTTGTTTTCATGACCCTCTTTCGATCGTACGACTCGAGAAGTAACGCCCAAGCGGCCTTGAAATTGTCTTCGTGCAGTCCGTACACTGATATCTTTGCGAGCGCGTTCCCCTGTAGGGAGTTTCGAAGAAGCATAAACTTCTGCAGTTCGCGAGTTCGTCATGTAGCTCCTCGTACGCTGTAAACAGTTCCCTTACGCGCTCGAGTCGACCTCTAGCTATAGCCGCATCTGTCGGCTCCAGAGGGATTGTCTATTCGTCGGCGACAATCTTTTCAAGTTTCGTAATATAGGTTTTAAGAGTGGTGCGCTTTTGGTTAATAATCCTCACTCTATTACTCATTTTGATGTAGTCAAAAAACAAAATAAAAGTTAAAAAAAAAAAACTAAAAGAGACAACATCTCGTAACAAAAGAGCAATCAAGGAAATTCCGTTTAAACGTAAACAACCGACAAACGCCAGCGAAACAAAACAAGCACCGTCACCCGGCAATCCAACTACGCGCGAGCGCGCTTCGACTTTTTTCTATAGGCAAGGCAAATTCGCGAAATCGCTCAGATCAACAACGCTCGTGCCACCAGCGAATCGAGTAAACAACACTCTCCTCTCCCTCTTTCGAGAAAAGCGGGTAGCCAGACAACCATACACTGATTTCAACTTCTTTATAGAAAATATCTCAATCACGCGTCTTTATATGCATGCATGCATTTACCGCAGAACAAATGAATTTTAACAAAAGCGACAAGGCAAGCAGGTATTACGTGGATGTCAATAAAAAATACTCAACTTCTCTCCAACCGTCGAACCAGAGCAAAGGGAGGCGAGACCGGCGGTCGACAGCGCGGCCAGAGGGCCAGCTCGAAGATGATGATGACCTTCACACCCAACAATCCTGGTCACGGCACCAAAATGTATAGTCCCAAATTGATGTAAAATTATTATTAATATTGATTTTTATAGTCCAGATAAATGCTGGTTAATTCACAGTTTAAATGAAATTCACTTTCCAGTACGTACAAACAGTAATTGGTTTTTATTTGATTAAAAATACAAGCATAAAGAAACGTTAACTTTTACAATTTTTCGATAACGATTTTGACCGAATACACAGTTAATAAAGACGCAAATAAACGCACGACGGGGCCCCAAGATCTTAATTTAACCAGTGATTAATTCATAATCACTGTTGACCTCTCGTCTCACGTAGCCCACACTCAACGTAAGTCACGTTTCGAGCTGTGAACCCGGGCGCATTCAGCGACACGACGACGAGAACGTACTCACTAGCGTGATTTCTCGGCACGATAAATCCGTGCAAGGCCAGAGCTCCTTCAAGATGCTCTCTTTTTCGCAGCGCTACGAGAACTGCTTCAAGAAATGAGCGGGCCTGTCGATAGAGCCGAGAACGCCCGATCGCCGCCGACAAGCGACGAGCGGTCGCCGTCTCGTGACATCTGCCCTTCCGACTTTCGTCGTCTCTCTCTGTTACTAGCCTACGCTGTGTTTTATTTTCTTATTATTTTAAACTTTAAGCCTTCTGGCTGTAACAATTATCTAAAATCAATTTTTCATGCCAAAAAAATTGGGAAAATTTCTACAGATCTAATAAATGCTACATTTACATGATTCTTTCATAATGCTACTGCATGTGAAATTGAGACTTCTTGAAAGGAAACGTATATAAAAAAAGATACAGTTAAATGCGCTGCAATTTTTTGTAGGTATATTTTATGGTATATCGAATATACATTAAATGTTTGAACAATACTTATCAAAAAAACCTATGTGTGATGAACGTCTTGAAGGGTAATTCACTGGCACGTAATACTATCCTATTGAAGAAAGCGGTACTCAATGAAACTGCATAGTCTTATACTGGCCAGCCTACATATTGTTTGTGTTGTATGGTGCTCCAATTAACTCAGGTACACTCATTCCTACGATAATTGTACCACCTTCGTACATAAAATCGTTTTATAGAAGGTAAATTTGTATTCGTAATTATATTTGTCTCCCATACAATTTCATAGAAGTATAACTTCATACTTGGATACCCAAGCACCCACTGTCCACTGGTTTTTTTTTAACTTAACAAAATTTAGTATATTTATTAAAAATTAGGCGAAATGTTTGAGTGAACTTAATTTTTTATGCACGTTTGTATATTCGTATATTTTTTTCATATTTGTAGTCAAAGAACCAAATGACCGTAAACATACTCATCTACAGCACTTTGCTGTACAGTTGATAACAGTACAAATCGACTCAATAGAGATTCCAAACTTTTTTAAGCCATCAAATTAAAATAAATTCTGTTGCACATTAAAAAGTTATAACTGATAATTTTTTCAGTATCATACTAACGTTAACTAATTACATTCATAGGAAATTTTTTAATTTATAAATAAAAAAAATAAAAAAATAGTTAACTCCAAGTTTAAAACAAATAAAAGTTAAAGTCAACTTTAAGTTTTAACGGTGGAGAAAGTATTTCTACGTGTGGAAAACTGTTTGTCTAAAATGTTATTTGTGATTAAAAAGCAGAACATTGAGTCATTAAATTTGTTAAAATCTTTATTTACAGTTTATGAAACATATTAAATACTATTTACAGTAGGTAAAACAAGTTCGACTAAACCGTTATAAAATATCATTGTACGAAACATAAGTCAAAACGTAATAATAGTATTAAATATTAGTCTGTGTGGAGGTTAGCATATTTCCCATACTATGATTTGTAATATACATTATTTAAAGATGTGAACCATGTATTACGAATTTATTCAGGATACGACACAACTTGATTTTTCTTGCACATTCCCATCGGCTTTTTCAATTTCAAGTAACAAAGTATGAAATATATCTGCTACAGACTGAAACATATGCATTAATTTTAACGAATAAATAGCAGCTAATTTGTATCATAAGCATTCGTAAATAGTGAAATTTTTAATATAAAACAGGTACAGTACCTCATTCTGTTTAGCACTAGTTTCTAGGAAAGCTGCATGCCATGAATCTGCGAGACGTTTCCCTTGTTCTGTAGTTACCATACGATCTACGTAAAGATCTGTTTTATTTCCAACTAAAACTTTTGGTACACTAGGAATGATATATTTTTATACAATAATCTGTATACTTTAGATTTTAAATACATTAAACCTAACGGAATTTTTTAAATTATTTGTTATGCTCAATACATACTGTACTTTGCCTGTGATATCAAGTAACTTATCATATATAACTTGTACGACTTCGAAGCTTTTTGCACTAGTTATACTATACACTAAAACGTATCCATGAATATCCATTGAGTACTGCGTAGGAAATATACTGTATTCATCTTGACCTGCTGTATCAACTAATTTGACTTCATAATCTTGAGAATGTACCCGAGTATTTTTTGTAAAAGCTAAAATAAAAAAATTTCATAATATAAGGTATAAAATGCCTTACACATGTTTGATGAATAAAATTTTTTTACAAAGTAGACTTATATCTAGTAATATATATATATATATATATATATATATATATGTGTGTGTGTATATATATATGTATGTATATGTATGTATATGTATGTGTATTATATATAAAGTGAAATTAAATGTGTATATACGCATATATTTATGTATATATGTATGCATGTATTTATATAATATGTATATTGTGCACCTAGATCGGAAAAGTAAATAAAGTCTCACACCACCCTTATTTCGTCGGATGATAAACGGATGATTTGAGGCTTCTTTATTTCTGGTTGTGGAGCCTATACGATATTTCGTACCACTGTGGCTAGGATGTGGTAACTTTCGTTCGCTACGCGCACGTACAGTAACCACCTTACGGCCGCAGGTATGAAAATATTACATATGTAGCTTATTTACTTCGATACTGTACTTCTAAAGATTTAAAATATTAATGTTATGAATGATTTACAAAAAATATTAGTTAAATTAATCATTTGGTTAAAAAAAACTCTTCTCAACATCATAAGACAATATAAATTTTTAGTATATATTTTTAACAATAGATTGTTAAAAAATATCATTTTAACCAGACAAGCTACCGTATTTACTTAAATATAAGGGTTTTTTTAAAAGAACTATTACAAGATTACTCTAGAAGATAATAAACGATAATTTTTAACAAATAATCATAAAATTGGGACTAATATCTATACAATTGCTTTTAAGTGACTAGTTATTTGCTTTTTAAGAACAAGTATTTTTTTAGATTTGTTTTAGTAATTTCATAAGGAATATATAGGAAAATCAAAGTTAAGCAACAAACAATAGAGTTCCTATTTATGGAATTATCTTTAAAATTGGTCATTTATTGTATGTAAAATGAAATTTTTCTTGTGAATTCATAAAGATACATAAAATATTAAGCTACTACAATTTTTTATGAAGTTAGTTGTGTAACAAATACATGAATTTTCATATTCCATGAATAGGAACACATTCCACGATTGGGACATTTACCTTATTAATTTATTTTGTCGTATAAACTTGCTTTAAAAAAATTTGTTTCAAGAGCAAAAGATTAAAACACGTAAAATAAAAAAAAAATCTGCATGTATCAAGTGTACGTGTGTGAACACGTATTTCAAGATTTTATTGACAGATTGTGATTATTTACAGCCTAATTCTTTACATTTTCTATGCCTTACAAAAAAAATTTTGGTTTGCTACAAAAGTTTTATTACTTACGTTTTTGAATTTTTAGTGGTGATAATATAAGTTTTCATTATTATTATTTTAGTTTACAATATCATACAAATTATAACTAATTTTTAGTGAAGTTTATTGCTTTCTTACAATGAATGATATCAAAATGTGAATATTGGCCATAAGTATATAATTTACATATGCTTAGAACAAAGTTGTTCGTGGCACGTTCTACTGGGGAGTAAACTTGGCAATATAAAGACGCATTACACAAATGCCTGAATTTTCTTGTACAATCACTCACGAAAAGAAACACTGGTTGCATAAGTACAGGCACAGAGGCAGACGGAGACTTCGAGGTGAGAGACGGGGTAAAGAAATGAAAAGAGAGAGTGTGCAGGAGCGCGGGGGGACGATGCACAGCATAGACGCGGCGACAGCGATTCATAGTCTAAGTAATTAAATGTAGTGTATAGGACACACGTTAGGAAGTTGTAACTATTGTTTTATATACCTAGCACACGCTAGTTCAAGGAACACGGTTATTATTACCATGTATGTATAACTGCTCGCTCACGCATACACACACACGCATACACACACAAACACACACACGCACACAGAGAGAGAGAGAGAGGTGCAAAGTAACGATAAGCCGAGCACACCCAACTTCATACGTAGTCCTACTTCGAATGGAATATAACCATCGCTTTCTCGCTTGTTACAGTGCTGACACCCACCATTGCTGCTACAAATTATCCTCTATTTTTATCGTATAAGTAACCAGAGTTGTTTTATCTAAAACTTCTGTTTTTACCCAATGATTTACTGAATATAGAGCGTGCTACATTTAATTTTAATAAATTAAATCTCATTTAAAAATTTTATGCGAGTAATATACAAAGAGCTCTAAATCGATCCCAAAAAATCCGTATTAATATGTTTATTTGGAAGATTTGGTCATTCTCAGACATGCGGTTTAGCATTAGGCGGATCACCACTATATCGTAAGCATTATTTACATTTTTTAGTTACGTTTTTAATGTCTGTGTCCATCGGGGACACCCATACATACGATCTTGACTATACCTTGACTATCATGTTATTTAGATAAAATGGTGTCACAGAAAGATTTATTTTCTAATGACAATTTTGAAGCGTTAATTTTTAAAACGTTTAATTAAGCACTGACTACATCTTGCTAACAAATTTTAATGTATCTACAAACAGTTTTGAGCAATAGACAGTCATTAAATGCGGATAGTAGATAATTCACGGAGAAGCAACCAATTGTTTTGGAGGTAAACTTTAAGTTTGTGTAATTTGAAACAAAATGTTAGTATTTTCTTCAGAAACAAACAAATCTCAAAGTTATTTTTTCCAAATTTATGGTAAAAAAAAAAAAAATGTTTAATGTCCAAGACAATTGGAAAACAAAGGATACTTGCGCAAGAATGATTAAACAGAATAATTTATTAACTAACAGTGTTGTGCTTACGGCTGTTAATGAATATGTTCATGTCAGAAACTAACTTAAGTTCTTCTCATGGTGTGAAATATCGGAAATCATTTTTTAAAACAATTAATCAATGTACTAATATTTTTTATAGATTGAAAATTTTTTTTTTTTTTGAAAAAGTATATGTATTATAATTGACAAATAATGTATTCTTAGATTTAAATGTTTTTTTTATAGGTGAAAACCGTAATATCTTTTTTTTATCATCATTCTCTGACCTGACATTTATTGCAATAAGAATATCTTATATATTTCTCTGTAAATTTTAACGAATATCCATGTTTATGAGGCATACAATGGTATTGAGGAGGTTTGGGAGTATCATTCAGAGAGGCGAGGGACGGGGAGTCCCCCTGTCCGCGCATCTGGGCCCCCTTTACCGCATACCTCCTTTTGCACTCTACAAACTTGAAACTGTACGACTGTAACTGTTTATATTTTTAAAAAATGTCTGGCAAGGCTTGATTTTTTTGTCAAGCATCTTTCTTTTATACCAAGTTATCTATGAAAACGTTTTTTTCATTCAAATGCATTAAGAATATACCTTAATTTCAATTAAAAGGCAAACTTAACCTTGTTCTCTCTAATAAGAGACCGTGTTAAACTGTCAATATTTCATAACTTTTTTATCGAAAATTTCCCGTGGTAAAAAATCTGAAAAATTCATGTGCACTCGTAACATGCTCAAATATAATAAACATTTTTTTTGGCACGTTTTTCCATTTTGAACTTTTCTTCCAAACCTCCTTAACATTTTAAAAGGTTTATTGATTCAGGCAAACGGTTACATACATAAATATTTGGTATATTAAATCACACAACATTTAGTTTGAATGAAAATAAAGGAGGGTTGAAGCCCCAAGCGTGTAGGAGGTGAAGCCTCACAAGTTTGTATGTTATTAATAATAACTATGTTAGTGTCAGAAAAATGTGTGAATTATTTAAAAATTATTTACTATAAACTTATTAATTAATAAACAACAAACTTCAGTTCGTTACTGCTCT
Source organism: Copidosoma floridanum (assembly GCF_036245765.1). Taxonomy (NCBI): domain Eukaryota; kingdom Metazoa; phylum Arthropoda; class Insecta; order Hymenoptera; family Encyrtidae; genus Copidosoma; species Copidosoma floridanum. The sequence continues at coordinate 35,630,775 of NW_028321897.1, read as the reverse complement.
TAGAAGCTCGTTTGAAGAGTTGAAATTATTGTTAAAAGTTTTACTGCGTTTTTCACATTTTAAGAAAATATGATCAAAACTTTTTAAGTGACACTATTTTGCTTTAATCATCACATAAGTTTTATTGATTATAGGTCCATGCGCCTTATGCTGTGCATAATATGTTCTAGTAATATTCATTATTCCTTAGTATTATTTTGATTGTAAAATGTTTCACGACGACGACTTAAAAAAAGCAGTCGTTTTGTAGTCGCTGAGGTTCAAAACTGTACTATTTGCCGTAGCAAATTTCATCGGAGCAATACTCGACATTTAGAAGGAACAGTGACGACTATAAAAGTTTTTATCGTTGTTTTACAAAAAGAGCCAGCAACGCTTATAAGAATCGTAAAATTGTTTTGACCTTTCAACGAAATTAAAGCTTCTGTAGCCCATTCGGGTCACTTTGACTCTATTCATAGTCTGACTGATGCCCAGCTTGATGAACCGGACAATGATGGATGTTAACTTATCTACAGTTATATTTGTCTTTCCAGTAACAGTCTGCTTCATGGTCCGGAAAGACAGATATAAGTGTAGGTAAGTGTAAACCGAACAAATTTTCTTTGCCACCAGGTACGCTTATGCAGTTTTATTTGATGCATACTAAGATAACACAGGCCCACAAAAAAAAGTTTCTGAATTCAGAATGTAAAACATGTTTTCTAACATCCGAATCCGAAGTCAGAATGGGGGCTCTCACAGGAAAATTTTGAGAAAATCTCTGTTTAAAGTCAGAAAATTTATAAAATTAGTCTTAAACACCTTATCCATCATGTTCAAATGCTTTATGTGCAAGGATCATTAATATCTTATTTTTCAGTGTACAAAAGGAACAGACTTCAAGTATTTTGACCAAACGAGTTGAACAAAAATTAAGAATTCCGATGATCCCAATGCCCCAGTTGGCTGTAGGCTTATGCTTCAATATATTTCATTCAATTTTTCGACTGTTCACGTATCTTTTTATCCTCGAAGGATCTGGGTAGAAGATTTCTCTTACGTTTTTTACTTTTTTTCTCATTCGTTTCCCTTTTCAATCTCCAGAAAAAGTCAGCCATCATATTAATATCCTACCGTTCTTGATAACGTCTCTTCATCTCTTTAATATCCTGATGAAATCGTTCACCTTGCTCTTCGCTGAAATCTCCAAGACTTTCTGGGGAAGAGTACAGGTGAGAGTCAAGGAAGTGTATTTTGAGATTTATGAGATTTCCTTATTCTCGGAAGCTCTCTATCATATTCTTCATAATTTTTTGATATTGCTCACTTTTCTGTGTTTCCAAGGAAATTTTCTACGACATCTTTGAAACCAAGCCATGCTGCTTTTTTAGTAGCGGTCATGGTAGTCGCAAAAGTTTCATCTTTGAATGCAGTATGAGTCTGAGGTCCATTAAATACACCTTGTTGGACTTGAGCATCCGACAACTTAGGGAAGGCACGCTTGATGCTACCGAAGCATTTCCCTTCCTTGTCTAGAGCCATAACAAACTGTTTCGTCAATCCTTATTTAATTTGTTTGCTTTGTGATATTCTTTGAACTAGGCTGTAAAGATGTTCTAGGAGTCCAATCTTATTTTAACGTAATGGTCTTGTCTATCTCGGCCATCCTATTCACACAAGAAACATGGAGACTTTGTAAATCCTGACTGCTGACCCAGAATCATTTTCGTATCATAATCATATTTGTTCCTGGTAAAGTATTCAAGCAACTTTTTAATTTAAAATAAATACTATAACAGTTAATAAAGCAGTCTTATCTCCAAACTGATTAACTACAAATAAACGTCGAGCATTTTTAATAAAAAAGGGTTTATTATAGTAACCGTTCTGAATTTCATGCTGTATGTATATAAGTCATTCTAAATAAACATAATATTTTGAAGACTAAATTAAATAAAAACTAAAAAGGGATTTATAATTTTGATTATATTTTTCTTGCATTTTTAATGACTTTAATGAGTCATTTTTTTTTTGAGCCCTGCTAGAAAATGTTTTCTAATAGTAACGTAATGGATAGTGTTACGGATTTCTATAAAATGGTCATAATATCGAGATTGTAACAGACGAAACGAGAATTAAACTTTAGTTTTCAAAGTAGCTTACAAGATTGACCGCATTGATAATCCTAATCCTACATAAGAGTACTCGTGGCGATGACAATAATAAGGCTTCTGCTTTTAACGTCGGAACCAAAGTCGACGGTCCTTTCTTTCTTGTTCCTCCTTGATTCACTTTTTAGGCGAGTTTATAGTGGCCCCGTTTGCTCGAGCTTTTCTCATACTACTAAGTCCTCGAACTAAGTCTTACATTTGCTTGAAATGCATGCTTTTAACACGTAGCTTAATCACCGAACTAAGTCTTACATTCGCTTAAAAGACGCAACAGAACTCACTCTCCAACCTTTATAGTTACTTTGAAGCACTTGATAAAAGAGAAAATTACTCTCGATAGATACGAGCACAATCGTGGTGCAATAATTACGCAGTAATTGATGGTTAAAATTGCTGATCTCTCAGATTTTATATTAAGCACAAGTTGCTGTTAAAATTGTTTATGATATGTTTTGTGGACACACGTAGTAACGAATATTAAAAATGTTAATTATTCACATTCTTGGATGTACCACTGCGAATTGATGTCGTAAGATGAGCACTTTATAAGACTGTTTGAGGTTGCACGCGTAGTTCGAGTTTTGCGACGGTAGCTTGTTTCAAAAGAAGTAAGTTATGTGCCACATGATTGCAGAAGCAGGTGTATTGCTTGATGTTTCGAGATCACTGGGCTTTGGCTTTTTATAATTTAAAAATGAAACTGTGTGTTTTAAAGTAATAAATATTAAATATCTGACATGGGATGTCACACAGTGACTTTACCCTTGAACTGGTCAGATGTTGGCTTCTCTAAAGAAGGAAAGCTTTTGGAAGTCTAGATATAATAAAAAAATGCACTTTCATTCTTCAAATTGTATTATAAGTTTTTCAGCATCTTTAGAGTCATTCTATAAAAAAGCTGCAGAAAAAAAATCTGATATCGATCTGAATCTGGATATTTTTTAACCAAACACATAGCGGTGATGGAAATTCTCTCCTTTTTTGACCTTATTTGATGTCTCCTGACATTTGCTTTTAAAGTCCTTCAAGCATAAGCGCTAGTCATGGATCAAACGCATAAAAGTATTTGCTTTTTTCCCATCGTGCCTATATGTATTTGAGAGGGAGGAGATCCTGTATTACAGCGGTCATAAATGTGTATATACAACTACGCACTATAGCTGACTATGCTAATAACACTGTATGGTATCCCTTCTTCATCAGAAAATTATAGGCACGGTGGAACAAAGCCATGGCTAGCGTTTAGGCTTGTGGGTTATAGACTTATCAACATGCATTGAAAGTATACATGTCATGAGCCAATCACATAAAAAAGTGGTAAATTTTTATCGCCATTATGCTTTTGCTCCATGATTTTTCTCTTCGTGCAGCCAGCCTCCAATTGATTAAGCATTTTCGCGTCATTCAAACCTCTGAGACTTTGAGACTTTAATATTAAGCACGCGGAGCCCAAAAATCCAAATACTTATTTCCACATAACTTAGAGCAGTAATTTTTTTTTCATGTGACTATAAAATACGCTCCATTATCAATTCCATGTAGTTTATTCCCAATAACCAAATAAATTTACTAATTTTTGCATAAAATTGTATCTTTAATTGTTTAAATATAAGATAAATAATCGCAAGTAACCTTATACGCTCGCTTTTTTGTACTTTTATTTATTCAATTAATTTAAAAAATCCCAAGCAGATGAATCTACGTAACCTTATTTATTAACCTTATAAACTGAGTTTTCTACATTTTTCTTTATTAAATAATCTGATGTGATCGATTGCTGCGCTTTAGTTTGAATTTATTTTTGAATTGATAAACTTAAATATAAGTAATCAATCTGCAGTGACGCCATAAGTTCACATGAGAGCAGTTATCGTTGTTTTAAAGATAAACGATAGCCTAAGAATTCAATTTCTAGTGATCTCATGCACTCGCAGGATAGTATTTTTTATTTATTTCGAAATAAACTAAGATACTACTTTCAGTTATCTAAAGATTCCCTACCAAAGAAAATACTTTCTGTATTACTTAAGCAATATGCTAGAGGAAATCTGAAAATACTATGAAGTATACCAAATTTATGAAAATTTAACACACCATGCTTTAAAACTTTTCAGTTCTTTACAAGAAAAAAAAAAAAAAAAAAAAAAAACGTTACCCGTTTAAGGAATTTATACGACACTAAGAATGTTGAATGCAAATAAAATTGTCATCAACCTTGAGAAGTGATAAGGAAACTGACATATATATATATATATATATATATATATATATATATAACAATGAATTTATATTAACACTGTCAGCTCATGTATTACCACAGGTGGCTCACCTGTTGCTTTTAGATATGGTGACCCAAAGTTCAAGACCTGGTGCAAATTTTTCTTTTTTATACTTACAGTAATTTTTTGGATCTAAACCATTAAAACAAAATGTTTCATTTGTTTTCTTTTCTGTTCATGATCGCGTGCTTAAGATATTTTTAACGTATTTTAAGAACACTATGAATACGCCAATCCAAGCAGTGTACTGTAAGTGTACAATTTTTTTTTCTACTAAGCAGACTTCTAACTTCTAACTGAAACAAACCCGTTCATTATAACAAAATAAATAAAGTTAACAACCGTTATTTAAATTTAATATTAATATTGTTAAATACATTTGTTAGTAGTTTTTCTGTTTTTAATTTTTTATGAACCAATTTTCCTGCTATTAAAGATATTATAAACGGCACTTTGGATACTATTGTAACTTTTGCTACAGTTTTATTGTGGTATTGATGTATTGACATCTAAATAAGAGTTTTTCAATTTTATTTTTCTTGTATAAAAAAATGTTTGAAATATATGTATAAGATAATAAGGTAAATAAGAGGATACATATAATGAAAAAAAATAATGATTTTGCGCATTAATACCACATCAGAGCGATTAGTGTATTATTTAAATGTGTTAATGTATTCGAATGTAACATTGGTAAAATTAAAAGAAAAAAAAAGAAAAAGTACTCAAGGTATAAAAAAAGTTATTTAAACAAAAGGTTAAAGGTAAAATTTTAAATAAAAGCAATTAAGTCTATTGGATTATTTGGGAGTAACTATTTGGGATTGATCACGGAAGATATTTAATAGCTATCATAAGTATTTTACAGCGTCTGGACACGATCGACACGAAAGCCGCATATGATTAAAATTTCACCTTAAGTTTTTATAATAGTTTTGAAAAACTGTTATTATTTCCATGTTATTTTTAACATAAGCAAATTAAGATCGGAAAAGAAGTGTGTTGATAATTGATAAAAAATAAAGATGCTTAAAATAAAAATAAGTATAGTATGCATTCTCATACTGACGATAATGTACGTTACTTAATCTAATGTTAAATGATTTTAATCGTTTTGACTTAAGAAATGTAACTAATAGAAATTTGTCATATATGAAAAGAAATTTTAATTTGGGACATTCATTTAACTTCTTCATCAGTCTTGATAGCAACTCTATTTTAAATTTTTGAAATCTGTAAGGAGCTTCTTCATATTTAATAAAATTGTAGCTGATTAAAATGCTATAATAAGATATTAAATACTTTACAAGTTGAAAACTAAAACACAATACAAACCAAATTTTTCAATTTTAAGGTCAAGTAATACTCAAAGACCCTAATCAAACAAAGATTGTTTTTAAAAAGAATTGTTCGTATTAAAATAAAAAAAGCTCACAGTACAAATATTACGTATTATAGAGAGTATATTAACAAGTTTTAAGATCTTTTATGCAATTCGACATTTTTTAAACCAAAAAAATATATGTAAAAAATTTATAAACTAGTAAAAAACAGATATTTTTGATGATTATGGCAATGCCAATGTATTTATGTGTTAATTAAAATTAAAGATACCGCAATCAGAGTTCCGTATAAAAAGCTCTATGGAACTCGAAGAGTCATTGATAACCTCATCGGGTCATATATTTGTGTAGTTTGCTTATTTTCGAATGTATTGTTAGGTCTTAACATACAAGAACTATCCCAGAAATGGATTACATGAAAAACTATGTTCCATTGAGCTAACAGAAATTGCTTAATGGAGTTCTTTTTTTCATTTATTTTACATCCTTTTAATACAATGAGAAGATCTGTAAACAGTACTTGGTTTGTCCAATGAGTGGTTGCTGTAGCCCATTTTTTGCTCAAATATTACAGGATTACTTTGATAAAGGAGTTACGAAAACAGTTTTCTCTGACACAATTTTACGGGAGGTACACCGATGGCGTAATCTTAGTCGTTTGCAGCTCTAGTGTCGATCGCATCCAGTCATTGTTCAATACTTTTAACAGCCATTTAAAATTTACTATAGTATATAACAACAAGTGTTCACTACTACTTTTTTTTTCATTATTATTTTTGTAATTATTATTATTTTTTTCAATTTGCAAGCTTGAGCATTCTTTTTCCAAATTCAATTGGTGCAGAAAGAAATTTGCTTTCAGTAGATTAATCAATTTTTTCTTCCATACAAGTGTTTTTCTAAAAAAGCAGCCAGCCTCAACTTAACTGATAAATACTTCAATCAATATCACCGAGCTTGTTTGATATAAGGTGTATTTTCAAGTTCTATAAAGTCACAGATTTTTCGTATACAATGCTATGTTTGTAAAATATTGTAAAATAATGTCTGCTGTCAACGTTCTATATCTCGGGAGATTATATTGCTTGCATAAGAATTTAGTTCGGTAAAAGCAAAGGAAAAAATTATAGCTAATTTCTAATTTTTCATTTTACCATACTCTAAAGTGATAGACTTGGTTCAAACGAAACTTTAACTTTGCAAGGATCTCTCCTTAAGAGCCTTTATGTAATCGGAAAAGTTTGTGATTTTATTTCTTGAAAACTGCAAGGCTCGATCTTCTGTAATATCAGCATGTTATTTTTGGTACTAAAATGTATTACTACTGATTTTTTTTTAATATCTATAAAGAATGGAATTTCCCAAAAATCACTTTAAATAAAACTGCGCTATTGTACTGCTAAGTTTTGTTAACTTTCAAACTTATTAATTATACATGGGAGCAAGAAGCGATTATAATGATGGTCATAGGAATTTATCTTACAAATATATAAAGGGATAACGTTTATTTGTATGTTTGCAAAAATCTTGAAATTTACTAAACTAATCGATCCTAAATTTCAACAGACGGTTGATGACAAGAGTTAATACATGGTAGTCTATTTAAATTAGCAGAGACTATGATTAAAAATTTTTATGCTACTGACAAAAGACTTACTACAGAATAGCTTGGCAAGGGACTTTTGCCATGAGACCACAAGATGGCGAGTGGGTATATTTTTCAACAATACTTAACGTCAAATGAGCTGCAACCGCTATCAAATTTGTGACGTTACGTTTATAATTTAAAGTTTGCAGACTGCTTGACGTCATTCAATGCATTTGCATCAGCATAGATTAAATATACAGTGATGCCACACCTCAATAAATTTTGGTAATTTTCTTGAGCTATGGAATAAACCATGATGAGCAAAATTGGCGGCTTAATCCACCAGCATTCGGCAGTTGTTTATACAAATATTTATCAAGAACAGTAATTTTTCTGTACAAACCTGAAGTTAAATGTTATTAATAAAGTAATTAAGAAAAATAACTCACAATTAGATGACATAGCCGAAGAATCATTATATGTAGTGAATGTATGTATACATTAGGTGCTGGTAACGTCGGTTACTGTACTAGATTATGGAAACGTATCTTGTACTTTTGGTATAGGATTTATAAGACGTTGATAAACTATCGATATCGTATAAACGCTATACTAAAAGTAAACTAGGTTGCGAAATCTCACCACGACGCAGAACACTACATATTGTGACACTAGACGAATCAAGTCGCGCGGGAGAGCGACGAGATAGGTTTGAGAAAGCAGACAAAGCCTCGGCGACCGTGCTACTATTTTGGTTTAATTTTGTCTCTTTACTACTACTCCGCAGCTTCACAAAAAAACATGGGTCAGAAAGTCGTTCTAACAACAAAAACGAGGCATGTATCTTACAATGCTCAAAACAAGATTTTTTCAGGCTCAGTCGCCGAGAAAGGGTCTTATCGTTAAGTTAGCAGCAAGCCAAATTTTTCCTGTGTTTAATTGGGATAGGCGTGTTCTGAAAATCAAGCAGAGCTGCTAACAGTGTGATATTGGCTACAGGTACTTCCTAATTTCACAGTAGATATCACACAGCGTTGGAAATTCTCAGTGGCTAAGATGGTAGAGCACTTGCTTCCCTTCTGGACGGCTCGGGTTCGAGACTCCGCTCCGACACTTACTTCCGGGTAGCGAGGTGGTGTTTTTCACACGACCTAACCACTAGGATATCACATAAGTAGGCAACTGGTATAATGTTTTGTACCGTGGCAAGCAGATTTAAAGATAATAGTAAACAACAACGATGCTTCAGAAAAGAGGGGGGGGTAGATAACTCTGTCTGTGGTGAATCGAAGTCGTACATGTATTTATGTACCTATTAAACAAAGACGGACAAGACATGGCGTTGCTAAGGTAGGATACCTACTCGGTAGTAAATTTTGAACATGAATAAAAATTTAAACATCTAGAATACATCATTATTCCATTATACTAACTCTAAGTTTCATGCGCATTAAGCGTGGACATCTCAATTTTAGTATCTGAATTAGGATTTGTAATAAATTAATTCATTAACTACCAGCAATGAATTCAATTATTTTTTGAGTACTTTGGCTATTTATAATAAATCGTCTTACACAGCTCTAATAATATCAACATAATCTGATCGACAAGAAAACTTTAATTATTTCTCTGAGTGCTGAATAACAAGCTGTAAACCCAAGCCTTATTTAACTCAGCAATTTGGATAGTTAATAATTTTACATTAATAATCAATTTTTTAAGTAGTAGTAAAATAAGAAATCATTTAATAAAAACAACTGTTTAAGTAACTTGTACATCGCTTTTATGATTTTCGTAGGTATTTTCACAATAAATAATTATTATTGTCAGAATTCCATAGTTACTAAATAACTGTGATTTGGAATATTTGGATTTCATCAATACATAAAAAAGACATAATGGTAAAAGCTAGTTGAATAAATGACAAATTCGGGATTTTCGATGCGTATAATTACTAAGTATTTTGTCTAAAAATTTTGTTGGAAAGAGTAATGTAATTTATGTCATTAGCTTAGAGAAAAAATTTCTAAGAATTGTAGTATAAAGTAGTATAATACAAGAAAGAAAAAGAAAGAAGCATAATAGATAAAAATCCTGAAACTGAATTTTTTGGGAAAATTTGTTTCGTTGAGTAAACTTACAAACTATTCTTACAAATTAACCTCTGCACACATTCATATATTAAAAACATCTTCATATGATCAACTATGAGTAGAAATTAAAATATTCATTCAAAAATGGTATTTTTCATAAAAGTTATGATATCTGCATAAAAATAGCTTTTAACAAAACTAAAATGTTTGGTAAGTTTGATGTGTTGAGTTTATATTTTATAAGGAATTTCAAAAGCTCTTGCACACTGGTAATAAATAGTATTTTTCCTAATGAATCTATAGCCTTGAAAAGTTCTGAAATCAAAATATAAAAACGGTAAAGTTGTTTTGGGACAACATACATCTTTTATGACACTCGTATTATAATACTGACTATAGTACTCGTACTTTAACAAAATCAAACTAAGTAATATTGAGTTTTGCCCTAACATTTTCATATATTTTCGACATAGTAAGGCATTAATGTATTTGATGTGAGGTTTGTATGAAATACCAGTCAAAAGTCAATATTACTTAGTTTGATTTTGCTAAAGTATGAGTGCGAAACAGTTATAATACGAGTGTCATATAAAATATATGTTGCACCAACAAAACTTCACCGTTTTTATATTTTGATTTCAGAACTTTTTAAGGCTACAGATTCATTAGGAAGAATATTATTTATTGACAGTGTACAAAGGTTTTTGAAATTTCTTACATAATGTGAACTCAACACATCAAACTTGTCTAACGTTTCAGTTCTGTTAAAAGCTATTTTTATGCGGATAGTATTAACACACGCTCCATCAATAATGCTTGACTATTTCTGTGTCTTGGGTTTAATTTTTGTGATAACCGATTATGATTTTATCGTGTTCTTTAATTTTCTCATGGTAATTTGAATTTTTCAATAAACTCTGCAAACAATATATTTCACAGAAAAATATAAAAATTTTAATATTAACGAAGTAAACATCTCAAAATATTATGAATAGTTAGCGGTGAAGCGACAGAAAATTTTTGTAATGCATTCTAAAATTATTAAAAGCATTGAAATATTTCAAAAACATATTATATTTCATTAGAAATGAGAGTAAACATTATAAACGATGTTTCGTAAAGAGTGGATAAAGCTTCAAAGTTGATGGTTTGACTATACATTGTTAACTTTTTTGTAATAAACATCACATTTTTGAGAATATTTTTTTTACATTTGCAAGTTATAACTTTAGGGTTAGGTGACCCCCCAGTAAGGAGAAAATTCTTGATTATTATTAATTTGATTTCTTGATGATCTAGTTATAGTAGAAAGATGTGAGGTAATTATGTCGTAGTAATAAATAACTGACGAGTGCATTTGAATACTGATACCTATTAAGAAAAGCGTTAAGGCTGTTATTAGGCCTTTTTTGTACATCTGAAGATTCTGTCTCCTTAATATAAAAATTAATAGCATGTAACGCTATGGAATGTTATGGAAGTTTTTGAGGCATTCAGTTTTTAGTAGGGATGCCAGAGGTTCCGACCACCGTGGTCTTTTCCATCGTTACAAAATTGGCCTTAAAATTAGAAGAATAATACCAACATTGACGTATAAAAGTGTTGACAATGAGCTCGATCAGGAACGTAGTTTTATACGGATGAAAAATCTTTTTTTCAGCGTTTTTCCAGTTATTGTCTAAAAAAAAAGGTAATGTAAAAGTTGTTAGGGTGAGAATTTTGCCAAGAAATGAAGTATTTAAAAATACAAAAAAAATTTGTTCATTGCTTATCAAAGGAAAAAGACGACAAAAACCAAAAAGCTGGGAGATATTTTTGCTTCGATTGATTTTATCAACCGCTTTGCCATAAACAAAAGATTTGGTTAAAAAAAATGTGTGCAGAAGTTGCTGCCACTACCTGCTGCAAGCCGAGCATACTAATAGTGCCCGAGTCGACCCGAAGTGCCCACTTCGTTACGTGAACACCACTGCGCGGGATTTTTAGTTGCAAAATTAATTAATTATAAACATAACCACTAGAAAATGTCTGAAAAAATTTTATCTTACTTAATTTTTCTCAGCTTACGACAGCTCTATTTATTTCGATGTACGTAGTCTCTGAGATATTGAAAAATGCATTTTTTAAGTAGTGCTTACCAAAAATTAAGCTTCTCAGGGCTTTTATTAATATTTGCTTACTTATTTATACTGCTGCGTCATTTTTGGCCTATTACCAGTATTGCCAAAAATTCCTGTAACATTTCCCGTTAAAGTGTTAAACTTATAAGATTTTGGTACCACAACTTCAACATCATACAAGATTTAAATAAAATTTTCTGTGGCTGTCTAAAATGTGTAAAAATGTTACTTAATTTAATAGTTTGAAGATCCTATTCCATAGAAAAATGAAAAACGTTGTATTTTGATTCCAGATGTCGTCGAAACTGTAAAATTACAAGCGAGACATATGGCAGTAAGCTAAATTAGCCCCTTTTTAGTATCAAAAACGAAGGGAATACTTTTTGATGGTCTGAATTATATTAGTACTTTAGCAGTAAACATTTCTTTGATAATTGAAAAAGTTTCCACATCAATATCTCCTTCAACGACATTGTAATTTTTTTGAGACATAAAATATACCGTTTTTAGTAAAACGGCCCATATACATATACCCAGCGCCTGGTCATAGCCTAGTAAATGAGTAAAAAAGTTTCTTAGTCTTAAACTTGCTACCGATGGGATTTTTGTTTCTTAGATGTAATTGATATTTCTAACTACGGGAGAAATATTAAAAATTTCAAAAACTGAGTCTGTTGTTTTTAAAAAGCGTCTAAGCTTTATTTCGCTTCTATCTCAAAATTATTATTTTTCTATTCCTTTATTATTTTTTAAATAATGGGTCAGCTTTTGTGTTATATCAGAAAGTTTTTCACGTATATTTTAAAGGATAATCATAGAAAACGTAAGTTAAAAAAAACACAGTCACTAATTGGTTAGTGTAACGTAAAATAATGTCGAAGAGCACTATAAATAAATTATTAATGGTAAAAAATCAAATAATTTTGCAAGTTATCACTGTTTAAATTTTATAAATGATCACTTTCTATAAATTTTACACAAAGGACTACATTCAATATTATTGTTAAGTAAGTAAAAAAAATAATTATTAGTCATACAAATGAATAAATAATGATGTTTAGGTACGTTAAACGTAATCTTGATAGGTAAAGAATAGAAAAATTCGACTGACGCTGTTTTTTTTCTACCAACCCATTACTTATTTATTAAAATTCTGACAGAACGTCTTGAGTATTATATTGTTATTTATAACGAAGATAATAAAATCATAACATTGATATAAGCATAATATACTTACTTTGTAAGTTTTTTTTTGTTTTCCGCTGTGCATTTATGATAAAATATTGTGGAATAGTAGTTCAATACTATATTTTAGTATTGTGCAAATTGAAAACTGTTGTTTTATCTTTTGTAGTTTACTATGAGGCGTAAAAACTAACTCATTCACCTAGTTTCATTAAAAAAAAAAAAAATCTAACTTGAGGCTATGCCCAAACGGTAAAAAATTCTGAAAAATGAAAAAAACACTTGTTTCTCAGAGACTTTTGTTTTACCTTTAAAATTTTTTTTGTACTTTAAAGAAGTCGTGAGCTCTGCTTGTAAGCTCAAAAACAAAAATCTGATCCTGCCTGCTCGGCTACTGCCTCTTCTCTTACCTCTCCCCCCACACCACTACATAATATATGTGGTCTGCTCTGACCACGCACTCTGTCTATCTCACTCTGATGGCATATTACGCAAATGCCTGCTTTTAATTTTTATTTCAAAATTTTTGGGAGTCCAAAAAAAAGTGAAAGACTTTATCGAGCGAAAATTTCCCACTCTAAAAACAGGTAATATTATTTTTATCTTATCTTTTATTGTTTTTGAGATATTATCGAAACAAGGTTTAGACGCTTTTTGACAACAACAGACTCAGTTTTCAAAATTTTTGAAATGTTTCCTGTAATCAGCAATGTTGATTACGTCTAAAAAAACAAAATACTTCTATCAGTAACAATTTTTAGATTAAACTTTTTTTTTTACTCGTCTTTCTGTTTCACTCACTCTCATGGCATTAGGAAAAATACCTTGATTAAGTTTTACCTTAAAATTTTGTGCTGGTCCGAACAACAGTAACATATATAATCGATAGAAAATTGTTCGCTCTACTCTTTGGTATTCTTATTTTTATCTAATCTCTTATCGTTAATGAAATATAAGAAAAATAAGTTCTCAAAGCCATTTTTATAGTACTCAAAAAAGCTTTAAATTTTTTAACTGTTTTTTTTTGCATAATCTACGAGTTAAATTACGTACAAAATAAAAAACGACCCTTTAAATATTAATTTTTAGGTTATGCAAATTTTCTGTTCATCTGGTTGCTAGGTCATTTATTTGAAAGGCTAACGTTCGATATATAGCGCACCTACAAAAATTAAACAATTATAAATAATGAGATAGAAAAAAGTGTTTAAATTGTATGAAATAATGAAAATTTTTTAAGAGCTTCGATGGCTTAGTGGTGAGCAAGCTAGCCTCTTAGCCGGAGATAGTTGAAGGGTCGTGGGTTCGAATCCCATCGAAAATCATCGAGATTTTTTCTCGGTTTTTTCCGATGGAATGAGTATCCAGGATGCCGAAACACCACTTATTCGAATTTTAAAACGAATAGTGGATTTAGTCTGGTGACGTCTGGATCTCCAGGGCCTTCCACTGCGAAGGAAAGCCAACACCTGGGCAGCTCATAAGGTAAAGTCACTGTGGGTTATAAAAAGATCGGTACAGCTATTTAGATGGTTTATTGGAAAAATATCTTTCCATAAAACTTGATAATAGCTGGGGAGTGCTTGAGACAAACTCCGATGCCCTGTAAATAGTACCCAGTAGGATGGATGACCGAATCGTCTGAGGGGAACTATGCAAGGGGCCCACACGAAAAATTCGCATACTTGGGGAAATGGGATGGTACTAATGACCGGTAAAAATACTGCTGCTGCTGCTACTTAAACGTCACCAGGATCGGCTTGAGGAAGCAGAGGAGTCAGAGAGTGGCCTAGCAATAAAGGGAAAAGAGAAGGCAAAAAGGAAGCGAAAACGAGGGGGAGTAGCTCCAAGCTGAAAATTGACACCAGAAAAGGCCCCGAAGAAACCAAGAGAGCCTGGCTTCCAGCCGTAACTAAAGGACGACGTAGCTGGCCACACGGGCAGCAAAGATAATTGGACGGAGGTTCAAAAAATAAAGAAAAAAAGAAACCAGTCAAAGAAAAGGCTAGGGAAGATAAGCCCCCAAGAACAAAATCTCAGCCTTTAAAGGTCGCCGAGGGGAGACGTCAGAGGGCCAGACCTGAGGCGATAATTGTAAAGCCAGCAGAAGGCAAAAAGTATGCCGAGGTCTTGACCCTGATAAAGAGGGTCAATGTGGCCGAGCTCGGGGCAGGCGTGGGGTCAATCAGGGAGACGAGAACAGGTAGTGTTCTCGTCAAGCTGAGAGACACCACGTTCGACTACCGCGATGCGTTTGCCAATGCGCTTAAAAACGGTGTGGCGGACGCTGGCGGCGTGATGACCCTTGCCCCGCGCTTAACCTACGAGATTAGAGACGTTGATCCTACGGTGACAGAGCAGGACGTGCAGGCTGCACTTAGGGGCTGTTATGAGGAACAGAGGGCTTACGTTATGGCGGTGCGGCTGTCGACCGATACTGTCAGAGGAAATCGGGTTGCCTACGTTGAGGTACCTGCGACGGCGGCTACGATCCTGGATAAGATGGATCACATAAGGCTGAACTGCGTGAACTGCAGGATACGGCCCAAATCCAGGGCTGAGCGCTGCTTCAGATGCCTGGGCTTCGGCCACATTGCCAGGCAGTGTGGCGTGACTGAGAGGACCGGGATGTGCTGGAGGTGTGGTGAAAGGGGCCACGTAGCACGTAACTGCTCCAAAAGAGAAGTGAACTGTTACCTGTGTGAAAGCGTCGTCCCGTAACCGGACACCGGACACGTCACTGGTACTGCCGGGTGTCAAGCACTGCGGGCGTTTGCAGGAAGAGCTCAGCGAAAACTGCAGGTAAACCTTAATAGGACTGTACTCACGGACGACCTGCTGGACCATCGACAGGACTGAATGCGCAGCCATTCTGATCTGCATCAACAGGCTCTCCATATCCGACACCAGAAGCGGAGACGGTTTCGTGTGGATCAGGTGTGGAAGTGTATACTATGTAAGTTGCTATATTTCCCCTAACATTCCGATTGGCGTCTTTAGAGGGCGGCTTGCCGAACTCGAGGATGCTATTCGCGTGTGTGGGGAAAATGGCAACGTAGTCCTGGCCAGCGACTTTAACTCCAAGGCCATCGATTGAGGGGGGGGGGCCGAGAACCGACTCCAGAGGGCGGGTGGTGTTGGAGATGGCTGCAAGGCTGGACCTCATCGTTATGAACTCTGGTTGTTCAGAAACGTTCAGGCAGCCTGGAAACCAGGGCACGATCATTGATCTTACACTGGTATCGTCACAAATGGCGGCACAGGTGTCCAACCGGCAAGTCCTCGAGGGCTACACGGCCAATTATCACCAGTATGTCAGCTTCGTAATCAACGAGGATCACTATGAGAGCTCAGATCTGAGATTTGCTGCAGGAAACCATGGTAATCGCGCCCTCACCTGCTGATTTAAACGAGATCACAAATCCAGTGGAGGTCGAGGCTCTCGTGAGCGACACTATGAGACGTGTCAAGGAATGGTGTAATGCGTGAATGCCCAAAAGGTCTGCTAGGGGAGTTCGACGTTCGTGCTACTGGTAGATCGTAGAAATAGCTGACCTGCGTGAAAAGGCGCAACACCTACGGCATCTCGCACAGCGACACAGAACTCGTGAGGACGCCGGGGTAGCTGTTGCCGCGTACAGGAAATCAATAAAGGCCTTGGTAAGGGCGATCAAGATGAGCAAGAACCGATGCTGGCGCGAACTCATCGCTGAAGTGAATAAGGACACGTGGGGCCTGGGATACCGGATTGCGTTAAAAAGATTGCTCGGCTCAGATCCGGCGCCGTCACTGGAACCTTTCTTCTTGGAGGGAGATCTTCCTTTCGCTGAAGAGGAGAAGTCGGTCTCTCAGACAGTCAGTACGGGTTCCGAAAGGGGCGTTCGACGGTCCTGGCTGTGGCTGAGGTTCTTGAGTCGGTTAAGGAGGCATGGAAACCCTCTCATAAGACGAGGAGCGTCTGCGTCCTGGTGACTTTCGACGAGAAGAATGCCTTTAACTCGGCCAAATGGTCCAACATAATGAGAGCTTCGAGGCGCCAGAAAGTACCGGACTACCTGAGAAAGATCCTTGACAGCTATCTTCAGGACCAAGTACTATGGTACAACACAAAAGATAGACCAACAGAGAGGCGTCTAATGTCGGAGGTCACCTAGGGATCTGCCCTTGTACCCAACCTCTGGAACCTGGTCTATGACGAACTTTTGCGCCTTGAAATGCTTCTGAAGGTCAAGCTAACGGGCTTTGCTAATAACATAGCACTGCACGTCACAGCAAGATCCCAAAAAAAGGCCGAGCGCATAATACGGTGGGCGGTCAGGATAGTGCCAGAGTGACTTTGAGATCACGGTTTCAAGCTGTCAATTGAAAAGACGGAGATGGTCGTTCTCACCAGCGCAGAGGTGTAGGCGGACGCGCTCGCGAGAAGAGATATCCGGGAGCTCCTCACTTCGCTGCAGCGCATCACATCTCTGAGTACGCCTATCGCACAGTATCCTCCACTGCCACTATGGTGATAGCATGAACGATTCCCGTTGTGTTGCTTGCATTGGAGTGTCGAAGGAAGTTCCTAGGCTTCGGCGACGAAAAAGATAACGACAGGCGGGAGAAAACGTTGACGACGTGGCAAAATACGGTGGGCGGTCAGGATAGTGCCAGAGTGACTTTGGGATCACGGTTTCAAGCTGTCAATTGAAAAGACGGAGATGGTCGTTCTCACCAGCGCAGAGGTGTAGGCGGACGCGCTCGCGAGAAGAGATATCCGGGAGCTCCTCACTTCGCTGCAGCGCATCACATCTCTGAGTACGCCTATCGCACAGTATCCTCCACTGCCACTATGGTGATAGCATGAACGATTCCCGTTGTGTTGCTTGCATTGGAGTGTCGAAGGAAGTTCCTAGGCTTCGGCGACGAAAAAGATAACGACAGGCGGGAGAAAACGTTGACGACGTGGCAACAGGAGTGGAGTCAGTCTGGTGTGGGTAGATGGATGCACTGGTTGATCCCGCACCTGCGGCCATGGGTGGAGAGAGGACACGGAGAGGTAAATTACTATCTCACCTAGTTCCTCTCCAGGCACAGCCAGTTTAATGCCTATCTCTGTCGCATGGCAGTGATAGCATCACCCAGATGCTCTTACTGCCCTGCGATGGATGATACCGGCGAACATACGTTTTTTGTGTGTGAGAGATGGTATCATGAGCGCCAGCAGGTGATGGACGGGCTCGACGTGGCACCCACTCCCGAAACCATTATCTCTGAGATACTACGCACCGAAGAGGGATGGAGGGCGGTGGATGGCTTCGTCGGGTCTATCATTCTGCGTAAGAAAAAAGAGGAGCTGGAAGAAGCACGGGTCCCTGAGTAGGCCGCCAGAGGTGAAAATGGCCTAAAGATAAGAAAACACCCTACAAAGAAGCGCTAGACGTAGGTGCCAGTCCTCAGGGATCCCAAGTTCTTTTCAGGGATCGAGAGGTTTGGCACCTCTAGCAACTGATGGCGAGCTTGCTCGCTAATGCTGTAAGATACAACGTTCTCCCTCGTGGCCCTATTCTAAAGTAATGCTAACGCGATTTCAGGGTGAAACAATAGCCACGCGGCGGGGGGGGGGGTTGAGTAGGTATAGGTGGTGTAATGAAAAAATTCACTGGGTCCCACACTACCACTATCCCTGCGGTGTGCCTCACTGCATTTTTCCTTCCTCCACGAAAAAAAAAAAAAAACAAAACAAAAACAAAAAAAAAAAACAAAAAAAAACAAAAAAAAAAAAAAACTATGAAAAGGGCCCCGCAGCAACTCAGTGGAATTTTAGTTCCCCATCAAATAGGCTGAAATCGATATATGTTGTAGATTATGATCATCTAATTAAAAGTTACCATACGCGCAAGTCCTAAAAATGGACAGTTTTAGCGAAAATAATTATTTAGGTCACCAATTCTTCAAAGGTTAGTCTGACAGGCGATGCAGTACAGTCAATAAATGTAGCTCGTTTGATGTACAGAGAAATGATCAGAAAGGGTTATGTCGAGTACATCTATACCATTTTTGAATATCATTAAGCACAATATAAAATTATTTTAGCTCAATCAATAGTCGCATAGCTCATTATGAGTATTATCTTAAATGAGAAATTGATAGTCTCTATTATGAGAAAGAGCTCATTATAATTAACCGATGAATAAGTAGATGTAGCTCTGTTAACACTTTGCATTAACTAGAGTTGCCTTACTGTGTTTCTCGTGAAGAAACATATTTTCAAAAATCCTTGCGCGGGAATCTTTGACTTTTGACCACGTCTCATTTAAGATAATAATGATAATGAGCTATGCTACTATTGATTGAGCTAAAATAATTTTATATTGCGCTTAATAATATTTAAAAATGGTATAGATACACTCGACATAACCTTTTCCGATCATTTCTCTATACATCGAACGAGTTACATTTGTTTACTGTACTGTATCGCTTGTCAAACTAACCTTTGCAGAATCGGCAACTTAAATAATTATTTTCTCTAAAACCGTCCATTTTCGGGACTTGTGCCTATGGCAACTTTTGATCAGACAATCATAATCCACAACATGTATTAATTTTAACCCATTTGACCGGGAACCAAAAGTCCATTGAGTTGCTGCGGGGTCCTTTTGACGGTCATAAAATTTTAGTTGGAGTATTGGAAGCAGACACACAAGAATAATTAGTAGCATTGTATGAATAAATAGCCTCTAGTCATGTTCCGTCAACTAGAGCACATAAGCAAATTGTTAGTATAACTGTTACTAGATACTAAGATACCTGAGTTAGTGGTTCATTCAGTTTGTCGTGATTAAACTGCGGAAAATCGCCACAAAAAGTGTCCATTCCTAGGTCTTTTATTGCAGCTTATGTATTAAAACCTTGAATACACGTTGTCACTCGCCATAGTTACGTTTTTAATTTAATAACATACCAACCAGTAAAAGAAAACTGAAGAAGCAAAACATTATATTTAACAAACTAAAAATACTAACAAGTATTGACTGCACGTAGTACCAGTTAAAAATTGTGAGTAGTGTAGGATTTACAGTGTACAAACAAGATGTATCTCTAGTAGACGTGCATCAACTAATGTCACGTGCTAATAACGCTGCCTCGCGTAAGGACAATCAAAACAACAACGTCGCGACGTGCTTGTAACTAAAACAAAAGCTGTATAGTTCGGCGCGAACGGCTGTAACAATTCTTACAGTGCACTGTATACTCTTGTAATAATTATTGTATTCTCATCTTAGTATGTTCTCACATTTTTTATTTATTTTAATCGTTGTTAAAATAGTAATGTATACCAGATGCATCAATTACAATTTCAGTTATAAAGAAAGGCGGTAAACCTGCGAACTTTAAATGACCGATCAAATTCGTAGATGTTATTTTTCTGTAATAATGAATACAGATGACTACAGTTCTTCATAATAGCTCGTATTGTAAAATGCAATAAATAGCTTGTTGGTTGATAAAATCGCTCAGTAAAAGTCATTTTCAAATATCAAATACGATGTAAGACTAAGTTTTATACTTAAATTATATATTTGTTAGTTAATAAAAGGTGTAAGTATTTATTATGAAACGTATACATGGAGCTTAAATAAGTACTCTATTCACAAAATTAACGTACTTGTATCACACAAAAAATTTCAAGTATCGAACGAAAAAAAAAAAAAGTTATGCCATGAGTGGGGATGAAACCGCACGAATGTTGAGAAATAACCAATAGCACAGCAACGTAGCTAACTTGCCTATCGAAAGTCTGACTAGCTTATGATTAAAAGTAACATATGTTCATAACGAAGCTTTAGGGCTCAAGTGAAAGTAAAACTTGGCAGACCTTGAAGTAACGAAGAATAAAAGTTTTTCTTCAAAAGCTAAGCTTTTTACTGTAAATAATAAATTTACATGGATTAGGTAATAAAATAGTAGTTCCACAGTTGCAAGCAATTATGTTACTTTTTTTTTCATGAATATATGTATGTAAGCGGGAAATATTATTGACAAATTATCAATGTCTAATATTTGAAAAAATCAACCAATGAATATTTTTAGCTGTACACAGTTAATATACACAAAGACAACCTCGATATTCAGTAGTATTCAGCTGTACAAGTATTTAAAACTTATTTAACGAGTCATACAGGTATATCAAGCTAGCACTTCTAGGTTAAATTTCCCATTCCTCGTAAGCACCATAATTTGTCACTGATTTGTCGCTAATTTGTTGCCAAATTTAATAATTTGTCGCTTTCGCCAGTTTATAATAAATCGACATATTGCTGATCTGATATCAAGCTAGCACTACACTCAGCATATCTTCTCGTAGGAAGGGCGTAGGGCAAAGCTACAGGCACAAAAATTTGTCGCTAGAAGATAGCCCTATTGCCGATTTTGTCACAAGCCCAGCGTTCAGCTGTCCAGTGATAAACGCCCTCACAGACATCAAGCTAGCACTACACTCGGCGTAACTCCTCGTAGAAAGGGCGTAGAGCAAAGCTACAGGCATCAGAATTTGTCACCAATTTACCGCTGAAAGATAGTCCTATTGCTAATTTTGTAGCAATCCCAGCGTTCAGCTGTCCAGCGATAAGCGCCCTCGTAGACGTCAAGCTAGTGCTACACTCAGCGTATCTTCTAGTAAGAAGGGCGTAGGGCAAAGCTACAGGCACAAAAATTTGTCGCTGGGAGAAAGGCCTATTGCCGATTTTGTCGCAATTCCAGCGTTCAGCTATCCAGCGATAAGCTCCCTCGCAGACGTCAAGCTAGTGCTACACTCAGCGTATCTTCTTAACCTTTTATACATTACGTTACTTATGGACTGATATTTTCTTATCAGCGATCAACTTATACTGGGATTAAAACAATACTCTAGAAATTGTGCTACTTTTATAAATTTATCATTTATACTTCAAAGGAGATTTATACCTTTATATTCTATTCAAATCTTGTTGTCTGCAGAAACTAAATGTACTATTCTTCTTTTATATATTATTACTTTAAGCTAAATATTCTAGAACATTCGAATTAAAGGATATATACACAGTGCTCTGCGTAGCGTAGTCAGTCCGAGCAAGTGCCATTGCTGAGCTGAACGCTTCACTCAGCCAGCAAATGTACATATACTAATTGATTGATATGTATGTCGCTATTATTTTAATTATCTCGTTTATCCTTTCCCAAAATCTGTTTTCAACGTGGGCTTGGCTTAGCTCGAGACGGAAACGGCCCATCCACGAACAGCATCCTCCGATCACTTTACGCCTGTGAGCAGGATTGAACATTCCGGGCATTTATCGCCCTAAATGTTTTATTTATAACGCAAAGTGTGTATTATGATCAGTCGCAAGTGGTTGGAGGGAATCGACGAGTGGACACCCTAGTAAGTAACAACTATCAGTGTGAACACTCCTAGCATAGCTAAGTATACCTAATAGTATCTAAAACATGACTTTAATTCAACCAAGATTAGGGTATAATGATTGATCATTACTATAGGCACAAAACAGCACTTTGTGCTCTTGGTCCAAAAGTAGTTTTTGTACCTTGTAACACATGCATACCAGGACAATGAAAATGCCGCAAAAATCTACGTACGATTTGTCACACATAAGTCGTACTTTGGGGCTATGGTGATAAATCTATTATTTAATATTCAATACTCTTTTCATATTTTTGCAGATAATCGAAATTTTTACGCTCCTGGTATTAAGTCGTAGAACTACTGAATGGACTTAGAATTTTTAAACAAGTGATTTAAAAACTTGTTATGTTTAATAATTAACTTTTATAGTTAAAAACAATACATTACAAAATTCTTTGATGTAATGCTTATCACAAAATTAAATCTACCAACACGTCTTAAAAGTGTGAGAATTTAAACATTATTGTTGTATGTCATAAAGACTAGCTGGTAATAATTATTTGACATGTTTATTATGACTTACTGCATGTAAATAAAACTTGTGCATTATAATAAGAGGATAAGGAAAGTAGTTCTTGTTGGTTACACTACTTCAAGAATACAGATATACGTACGCGGTATAAAAATATTATGTTATATACAGACAAAAAAATCTCTTTTTTCTATCTCTCACTTTAAAAAGGTTCTGGCAAAAAATAAAAAATGTTAGGTAACACTGGAAAAATTGCGTTCTTCTTAAGAATATAATATGTGTAAGCGAATTTTTTCAATATTTTTTCCAGGCGTATTTTCGAAAAAAAATTATAGTTGGAATACTAACAAAAAATGCTAGCAGAACGTCCACCTTATATCCAAACAGATAAGCTTGTATCTGTAATTCTTGAACATAGTCACCAGTTGTACGTACAATTATCCGTTAGTGACATTGATAATGAGTTAGCTACAAAAGATTCCTCATGGAAAGTCTTCGCTAAAACGCATTCTATTTGGGAAAAAATTTCTAATGATTGTGGAAAAAAAAATCTCTGCTAGCTCACTGTACTTAATGGTTTGTAATAACAGGCATGAAATTTTAGAGTAAATCAAAGACAAATTAGGACTACAGAACTCTGCAGTAATGCACGATGAGTCTGCAGAACCCAGTACTTCTACATCTGAAGTGGACACAAGTAACGAGGATATTGACAAAAAAAAATAACGTTCGATTTCGTAATGCCACAAGATACATTCGATTCAATGATGGAAGATAAAATATATTCTTTTAATACACAAGCGGCGAAAACACAATAAAGGCAATTCAGTAGATTTGTTCCAGGTAAATGTGAATCGTACTTTTGCAATAAAATACACGAACATATTGGAATCAGCTGCGGGTTTTTGTATGAAAAACACTTTATATCTGTGAAACAAGACAATGGCTATTTTACAGGTAAGCATGCATTATTACATTCAATTTTATTTTATAATTTTTCCAATTTTACGGACTGCGTAATCGTTGCAAAAGCCTATAAAAAGCCTATTTTGTAAAAAATACTCATACTTTTCCGTGACAAACAATTTGTAGCTTAAAAACACTAACAATGTAAAAATGGAATTAATGGAAATGTCATGATTTCCAAAAATTTTCAAGAAGGTTTCTTGTCAATGTTTTCTTGATACTTATTATTATACAAGTTATCTAGTAGAAGATGGTCTTTGTAATTGGGCGCAAAAATTCGATATATCGTAGGCAAGCTAGATGTCTAGTAGAATTTTAGACGTTTGAATCTTCTTCTCTAAAACCGATTTAATATTATTCAAAGAGGGTATCTGCTACCTTTTTCTACAAAAATTCCAAGAAAAAATATTTCTACTTAATTAACAATCTTTAAGTTTTTGGTCTGAAAGCGTTTAATCGTTTTTTGCATATGATAAATCTAGTCTCTTATAAGTGAATTATTTTATTAGTAAAATATAAATTAAACTGTTATTTCGTAAGCTTCTTTTAGAGATTCATTATTAGTAATATCAAATTCCACGCTTTTTCTAATATTATTTAGCATTTAATATCTGATGTACAATAATATTCGATAAATCTTATGATTGTCACGGAGACAGTTTTTTTTAGTTTAAGCTATTTTATTAAATTACATCTGTTTAGTATTCAGAGACGACATTATATTTTACCAATTTACGTACGTCAATTAACAAGATTGTTTAATTAAATGGTTCTATTTTTATCAGCTCATTGCCATTGTGGGTCTAAGCTAAAATGCACTGTATCAAAAACCTGAGAGAATATGAAGGCTTGCTTTTCCAGCTCCGCCTCCCTGCGCGCTCCGCGCGCCAACCCCCCCTTTTATTGTGTTATAAGTGTAATTTTTTCAAAATAAGGTTTGTATTAATATTTTTTAAGGCCTTAAAAAATGATAAAATTAATTGTTAGTATAAAAATAATATGTTAAAGTATATTTTACAGAATTCGGAAGACTATGGCATTTTTCGAAAATACTCGGGAATAAATTTTCTACGCTGGGGTATGATTACTGGTCTGTTTTTAAAGAAATATAAAGAACAAGTTGCTAATTTCAAATGAAAGTGGTAAAGTTTATATAAACAGAGAGATGTGCCCTTAAATTTTTGTTGGTGAGCTTTATTATTTCTTCTAGTGGCTCCCTTTTTTAAATGAGCTGTCTATCCTGTATGTGTCAATAGATATTTCTAAGCTCTTATAACTATATATGCCCCCTGCGCGCTCTGCGCACCAACCCCCGTAATTGCAAATTAGATTTACGAAGTATGGAAAAATACCCAAATTATATTAATTGTTACTTAAAATTTATATATGTAATAAATGTATATTGATCATAATTAATTACATGAATTTTTAACCATCACTTTTTATTTTCCCTCACTAATATCAGCTATTACTATGGGATTAGTAGAACATGATTTTCAAAACAATACAATTTTTGAAGAAGCATGTAACGTTATGCTGCCTTTTCAACTACGAAAATTTTTCGCATGGTTTATTATATCTGAAAATTTTTTTGGTAATATTATTTGGAACAAGTACAAAAAATTTTTCATTGAAAATTGTAAAGATGATCAAAATAAAGCTCTTTTACATTTAAACGAAATTTTTAATTCTGAAAATATGTCTTGTAAAGATTTCAGTTTACCAGAACCAACAGAAACGATGAAAAAAAATATTGATACTGACAATGATGAAAGAATATTTTGTAAACATAAATTCCATGAAATGTTTTTACAACTCAATCATGATGAATTTCGAATTTTTCATGAAATAATAAAATTTAGAAAAAAAATTTTTTTCATCGATGGTCCTGGTGGATCTGGAAAAACTTTTCTATACAAAAGATTAATTCATTATTTTATATCAATTGAAAAAAAATTCTTACAATCGCTTGGACAGGTATTGCTTCTATTCTGCTTACAAAAGGGAATGACCACTTACAGAACTTTCAGACTTCCTTTGGAATTAAGCACTATAGAAAATGCATTTTTCCAGTTTGAGCCAGATAAACAAAAATTACGTAATGTAAAAGTAATTATTTTGGATAGAGCTTCTATGGTACCAAAAAAAGCGTTAGAAATTGCTGATAGGACTTAAAAAGATTTATCTAGTGGTAATAAACCTTTTGGAAATAAAATAATAATTTTAGGTGGAGACTTTTGTCAAATTCTCCCAGTAGTAAAAAACGGAAGCAAAATTACTATTGTTCAAGAAACCATAAAATTTTCCAATTTTTGGCCTTTATTCAATATTTTCTATTTAAAAAATAATATACGTTCAATTGATAAAAAATTATCTTCATTGCTACTGGATATAGGAGAAGGCAAAATTAAAACTTTTATAATTCCTTAGATATTGAAAACAAATGATATGTGTTCTTAAATTTTTAATAATGATGATTCTTTTATAAGTAAAGCTATATTAACATCTCACAATAAATACACTCAACTTTTGAACAAAAAAATTTAAAATAATATGGTAGGAATATTAGTAACGTACTATAGTATTGATAAAGCAAATCACAAAGGAGTAGATAAATTAGACAATAATATTTATACTAATTTCTCTACAGAATATTTAAATAGTAGTAAAGAAAGTCTTTTTTCACACGAATTAGATTTAAAAATCAACGCTATTGTTATGTTTATACGAAACTTAAACATATCTGAAGGACTTTGCAATGGTACAAGATTATAAATTACAAAATTATTTACATACAACATCAAAGCTGGAATAATCTCAGGTAAAAAAAAAGGAAACAAAGTCTTTAGTCTAAGTATAAAACTCAATACAAACAATTCTTCTTCACTACCATTTATGTTGTACAGAAAACGATTTCCATTTATCTTAACTCTTCGTATGGCTATCAATAAAATTCTTAAGGTCAAAGTTTTGATGCTTAAGGGTTGTACTTTAGAAAACCATTATTTTCTAATGGGCAATTATATGTTGCACTGTCTAGATGTTGAAACCAAAAAAAAATTTTTATTCCAATTGAATCAGAAAACAAATTTGAAATTAAAAATATTGTTTGGAATGAAATTTTAGAGTAACAAAAAAACTATTCTATAGTTCATTACTATTTTTGTACTCTCTTGCAAATTTTATCTTTCATCAAAAAAGCAAATTTCAGTACCGTCTATTACCCAGATTTATGTAATCATAAGCAATCCGTTTTTTGTTACATGTTTTCAGATACACCATCATGGATGCAAAATTTTTCAGTGTGATAAATGTAACTCAAAATTTTCAAATCAAGAGTGTCTATCATCGCACGAAAAAATTTACAAAAAAAAATTTTTTGTATGTCATCTGTGTAGCATTATAATATTAGAGAAGAAAAACTATTTGCGTCACACAAAGGAATGCCAAAACATTGAAAAAATTGTTAAGAGTATTAAATGCGAAAAAAGTTTAAAAAGAAATCATCACTTACAGAGACATTTGAAAAGTCATGAAAAAAACGTTCAAAAAAATATTTGTCAAAATTGTGGAAAAGGTTATGTAGGGTTAACTTAATTTTTTATTTTTATTATAAAATTATTTTAACAAGCTCTAACACCTCAAAAAAATTTCGGTGCTCTCTTGAGATCCTAAACAACAATTTAAAATTTACTGAGTCAATATTAAGTATCAAACTGTCTTACAATCGTGGTGACAAAATAAAGTGAATTTACGGGTGTACAGTAGATGGTGCGTTTACCCCTAAAAGCAGAGCACCTAAAAAGACATTTTAGGGTATGTAATCAAAGTAAACATTGTAAGTAAGATAATTGTAACAAAATTTGTTGTTATGGTCAAATAAAATTATATGTGAAAATTAGACCACTTGTAACGGTTAATATACAAGGCTTTACTAATATATTTACATTATATATGGGGAAAATGGGGGGAGCTGGGGGGGAGCAAGGGGGAGCTATCAAAAAAGTAGGATTACTCGAAAAATGCAAGAAAATGAAAGAAAAACTACCTTATTTGGGGGGAGCAGGGGGGAATTGGGGGGAGCGGGGGGGAGAAAAACCTCGCTCTAACTCTTACGACTATATAATATAGGAATATATATATAAATATATATATATATATACATATATAATTTCGTAAAAACTAACTATAATGAAATTTTTTTAATACATCATTTGTTTTTCAATTGTAAATACATGCACACAATTTTATGTGGAGACATTAAGTATAAAACTTTTTATAATTATGACAATGTCGCGTATCTTGCTGATTTAACGTGCCTATTGGAATAATTATTCATATTTCTCTTTTGAAAAGGCTGTTGCTACAACGATACAGTCAGAACATGGTTTTTTATACTTGCTTGTGGAATCAATAACAAGCATACTAGAAATTCCTTTGAATCTAATTTACGAATCACTAATAGTATATAAGTTTCAAACAGTAGCTTACGTAACCTTGTTATATTTTGATAAGAGTTTTAGCCCTTCTATTAATTTTTTAGTACATTTTTTTCAAACGAATCAGACTACTACATATTTTATATTTCAAAATATAGATTATAAAAAATCTTCATAGATTAAGAAAAAAAACAGGATAGAAAATACAATACTTACACGCATAGCAAAAAAATGCCATTATCGCATGAGAGCGTCAATGCGATGAACCTGTGCAGCACACCATGCGATTTTACTGTAGTTGCTACGAGCTAAGCGCAGGCTGCTATGTAGCTATGTCGTCGCCGGTATCTATGCCGTAATATCATTATGAGACATGAGCCTAGTGCCAGAATTTGATGGGTTTAAGGCAGATAGTCGACACCTTGAACGCATTGACTATAGCTATGGGCAAAACGCAAAGCGGCGATGGAGTTTTGTCCGTTGCCGTCTTGCGTTTGCTTCTCCTACTTTTTGTTTTTACACTATATTCTCTCTCTGCAGCAGGCACACACTCGTTGCCTGCGCAGCTCAAATACCTATATATATGCATGTTCAAATGTGTATGTATATATTATACACTGCAGCTGGTATGATAGGCTTGATACTCTTCATGCTTAATTCATTAAAATTTTAGCTGTGCTGTGCAGCTTTGCCATACTCCTGACAAAATTAGATCTATATATAAAAGGTGCTCACAATAAATATATTTTCTAAATATCACAAGACTATCAGCTGTAGTGTATACTCGTATATGCACACACATTTGAACATACATATATATATAGGTATTTATGAGCTGCGCAGGCAACGAGTGCATGTCTGCTGCAGAGAGAGCATTTAGTGTAAAAACAAAAAGTGGGAAAAGCAAATGCAAGACGGCGATGGAATTTTGTCCATAGGTATAGTCAATGTGCTTAAGGTGTCGACTCTCTGCTTCAAACCCATCAAATTCTGGTAGTATAATATAGGCTCATGTCTCATAATGACATTACGGCATAGATACCGGCGACGCCATAGCTACATAGCAGCCTGCGCTTAGCTCGTAGCAGCTACAGTAAAAGCGCATGGTGTGCCGCACAGGTTCATCGCATTGACGCTCTCATGCGATAATACCATTTTTTTCCTCTGCGTGTAACTAACAAAATATAACTCAAACATTAACAACATTAATTTGGGAGTAACTTTTTTCGATCAACTTTGTTTAATCAACCTCGTATAGTGGTTTAAAAATACAAAAAAAAATTATCTTATGGTGTTAAATTAGAAAAAAAATTGTATGAATGTTTTTAGTTTTTTTTCTTTAATCTCTTTAAATTTATGTTCTTTACACATAAATACTCCATGTTTAAATCTCTATACATAAATCCTCTATACTTAAATCTTTATATATAAATCCATGATTACTAGCTATAGATAGAACAAATTAGATTAACATCATGTATGACTAATAGGCTTGAAAGTGAATTTATGTAACATCATTTAATTATTCTTTCACTCTTTAAATTATTCTTAAAATTTTCAAATGCATTTTTATATACCACAAAAACATATACATAAAATAGATTTTTATTACGATGTATAAGTAAATCGACAAAAACATCATAAATTCGTCCTCCATTTGAAAAAGAAGATATTATTTTTGCGACTGACCCAAGGGTAATCTCAAGAGATGGGGCTCATTTTTTTCATAATGTTATATAGTATGTGGGAAAAACCGCGAACACGGGTTACAATCAAGGTGATACCATTTTTTACGATTTATAAGGAGAAGTTATATACATTTACATGATAGATATACCCATATAACAATGATAATTGCATTAAAAAGCGGAAAAAATGTGTCACATCAACTCAAACGGACTAAAACCCGTGTTTAGAACTTTTCTCTCATTATATACATGACGTTGCGAGCAAAATAAGTCTCATCTTGTGCCTAAAAAAAAAATTTTTATTGAAAACTAAGAACAAATTTGTGATATTTTTTATGGATGTACTCATATACATCTGTATCTCTTTTAACTGCAACAAGTTTATAAAGTATGGTTTTATTTTAATTTTTTAGGAAAAAGAATTAATATAGAAACAATTAAATTTTGTCACAGTTCACCTAAATCTGTATTTGTCCGTATTTTTTAATCCAAGAAAATGTATTGAAAAAAATATTTACAGTCACATAAGAAATGTATTATTATTTTTTAATAATTTTTTATAGTAAAATCCTATAGTTATAATTCAATTTAAGTTAAATCAAATACATGTGTTGCTTTTTAGGTGAGAAAGAATAGAACTCTGAAAATAAAGACTTAGTTTTTTACGAAAGGGTATCTATTACTGAAGAGAATGACGAGAATGAAAATGTTGGAAAAGTAACAAAAAACAATCGCTGGGGAGAATGGGCACAAGACTTGTACGACTCAGTTTCTTCATTTTTCAGAGAGTTGGGACAGGATGATAACCCTTACTACTTGTTTAGGATGGATCTTTCCAAAAAATTGTGGAGCAATTAAAAACTTTACCAATTTGGGGTAATACATTGAGCCCTGATTACAACTTTGGAAGAGTTCCTGCTTCTTCTGCTGCCGTAGAAGGAGAATTTAATAAATTAACACTTTGTTTCGAGAAACCATTTGGACATTCCGCTCGAGAAGATGAATATATTGCTGAATTCCTGGAGTATAGTTACGGTCGTAGTTTGACAGATAACACAGACCTTTAATAGGAGCAAGAAAAAAACCAACTAAGAAAAGAAACGATTTTTAAAATTTGTACAAAAAATATCACAAAACACATCTCATTAAATATTCTTTATGCCTTAGTGACATTCACAAAGAAAGAGTGAATCCAAAAACAGCTCGAAATTAGCCCATTTTTGCAACCTCGAGAATCGTCCCAAATTGTATATCAAATCATTGTTTATCGTTTGAACATGCACCTGGTAAGTTTTTAGGAGGGGATCAGCTTTGGTTTCTTAGATATAGGAGGTAGAAGATATTGATATATTACTAATGACCGTATAAATCAGGTTTACAGTGAGTCTCACAAAATAAAAAGTGCTTGCGCATAGCTTACCAAACCACTATATTGTTATATTTTTTCGGTCGCTGATTCCGAATTTGAGGTCAGATGACCTTCTTAACGGATGGTTCAAGGTCATTTGAAGGTAAAATCTTAACGAATCGTAAAAATACTCTGAAATCACCTCCAGATAAGTTTTTATAGTCGCTGATCACGCATCTGAAGTCAGGTGTGCAAAATTCAATATGCCTAATCAATAATTTCATTTGGAAATAATCAGAAAAAAATATTATTTTAACGTCATAAACTACAAAGCTTTATTTTTCTAAAGTTATGGAGACATTCAATATATCTGGGTCAGAAACCCTTATAATATTATATTGACCATATCCAAAGTACCATATAATAGTAGCAATGTGGCTGCAGCATCCAACTGTCCATGAACCACTCTCACATGTGCAAAAATATTCGACGATAGCCAGTCTACCTCTCTTAGCTCGATCAACAAGTACAAAAATATAATGGCTTTTTCCACTTCTATATCGAGATTTCATACGTGCTTTCACGAGCAGTGGATCGATAACGTTAATGCCATACTTAAAAAAATCCAAGCCTGCGGTTCTATGTCTTGCATTAGAATTGAATTTCTGTACTAAAAATATATCTTCCACCACATGTTCAGCGTAGTATGACATGGCATTTTTTAATTGATAAGGGCCTAGGCAAACTTCATAAAAATCGTCCAATGAAAGCTGAGGAAACTGCATTAGCGAATTATTTTCTTTATTATCCAAAGAAGTGAAAGCAGGGTCATTGAAAGGAACTCTTTGTTGAGAAAGATTAAGATCAGTGACAACTACTCTCAATTTATTCGGTACATTCAATCTTGATTTCATAGTTTCCCCAACATTTTCATATTTATCATCAGATAGAATTGGTTTGTGGAATAAATTAAGTAACGCGCAAGCAATTAACAGGTAATAAAAGTCATAGGACAGTGTGGCATTATGAGCTGATACAGCAAGCAACTTAAATTTTTTTTTTAAGTCACCCAAATACTTGCTCAATTATCCATCGCATCTTGGTAACAAACCTGACTAGATTAGCTTCATACGTATCGCGTTCTCCAGTTCCAGGAATATATGCTCTAAGCTTTTTTTCATCTTGTAAAAAGTCCATTACATCTCTAAATCCATTATCAACTAAGACAACATCATTTTTATTAAGCATAGATAATAGCTCATCATACCTTTGAAAGCAATCATTCAAAATCTGTGCATCGTTATGGTTCGCATTAAAAAGACCCAAGACAAATAGTATAAATCCGTTTGGCGTGCATCCCAATATTGGTTTAACAAGTGGCAATTTCTTTTGCTTACTCCACAACTGCTTTTGACCAGCGAAGTTTTTTGATTTTTGAGCTATCCGATAAGTGGCATCAAAAATAATACAGCCCTTATCTTCAGGTATATCGGACAATTCTTTTGCCAGTGGAGTATTATTAACTATTATGGTCTCACGATTAGGAATGTTGAGAAAGTAAGGAGCCAAATTTTGAATTAAATCATTTCTTGCTTTTTCTAAATGGTTAGAAATTGATGAAATACTTTGGTATCCAAAGAGATAAGCCAATTGTTCATGTGAAAGTGCATTACGAATTTTACATAAAAGAATAGATACATCTTTTGATTCACAGTTCTTAGTGAATTAACATATTTTATTGAATTTATTTTTTTCAAATCCTAAAAAAGACTTAAAAGGCCTATCTGCCGTAGTCTCAAGTGGATTGATATCGAATGTACTACCCACATTTTTATTTTGGTTCTGATAGTATTCAAACATGATATCGCTTACAAACTTTTGCTCCGTCGGTGATACTTCTTCAAATATTTGTTTCACTAAAGGCCAATAATCGACATCATTGAAATGTTCAGAGCATATACGGGAATTAGGCTCAACAAAGAACTTATAATTCATTAAAAGGAGCTCACGGTTATTGCTAGAAACAGCAATTAATTTTGATGGGTTCTTACACCCAGATGTACATCGATTATGTGAGCTTAAGCCTTTTCTATAAATGGACAGATCTGGCAACGTAGAGTAAGTTTGAATGCCAGGATTTCTTTGAACTCAGTCGTAGCATAGTCTGCATATTTTGCTGTCCACAGGAATTTTTTTTATAGCTTCAAGTTTTCATTTTCTAGTATAATAAATAGCTCTCAAATTATTGATAGCTGATAAATTCAGATTGTTGATACAAAAAAATTTTTCATCCTTTAATTTCTTTTTATGCTCTCAGCCAAGACATGTCAAAGAGTAAGGCATTTTTTAAAATGAATCGTAGACTGCAAATAATGTAAAAACATATTGGAAAGACAAATTGAAAGGATGATTAGTTAATTACAATAAAAAGACAAAAGTATTTGACTATAGTACATGTATACATAGTTAATACTTATGAGTAGTATAATTTATATATGTTAACAGGTTATCTTTAGTTACTTTAATAAAGTATCTCAGGAGTCCATAAGATCAACTCTTATACGAAAAAAGATTATGGATCTAAATAAATACACATTTCTGTATAAAATTATTCTTAAAGTCAGATATAGAGAAGCTGAGACTCAAATCATCTAAAACACTAGTTATTGACTTTAATTCAAAAGGATTCTGAAAAACAACATTAAGGTCTGTATATAGAAAATTGAAGAGGTGACTAAATGAATGTCAATGATAAAATTTAGGCCTGTACACAATAAATCAACGAGACACATTCCTTGAACTATATAATATTTATTATAAATCAAGTTCATCTTGAACTGTGATGATTGCAATCGCTTACTTTCAATGAATCTATAATTAATTGTAAATTAGTATTATGTACTGTACGCAATTGCAAAAGTTGTAGCCATGAGAATCAGTGTTGGAATCTAGTGTATTCTAGATTTGGGAATTTCATTCAGATTCGACCTTCAAATGACCTTGAACCATCCGTTAAGAAGGTCATCTGACCTCGGATTCGGAATCAGCAACCCAAAAAACATAATAATATAGTGGTTTGGTAAGCTACGCGAAAACACTTTTTATTTTGTGAGACTCACTGTAAACCTGATTTATACGGTCATTAGTAATATTTCAATATCTTCTACTTCCTATATCTAAGAAACCAAAGCTGATCCCCTCCTGAAAATTTATCAGGTGCATGTTCAAACGATAAACAATGATTTAATAAACAATTTGGGACGATTCACTTAAGATTTAGTACTGAATGTAACACTAAAACTGATTTACTTAAAGCAAAAGATAAAATAAAATAAAATAGCAGGCAGAGGTATGGCTGGGTGAGTGCTTTTGATGGCTTAGGAAGGCAGAGAGGCTGAAAAGAAAGATGAAAGAAATAATGAAGGAAGTCTTTAACGCGGTGGAATGGTTCGAATGAAAGGCAATGCAGGTTTAAATTGGGATGGCTGGAGAAGGCAAGGTGATCATTTTGAAGTGGCGAGAGAAAGGCAGGTGAGTGCAGATTGTGTGGAAAGCGAGTGTAAGATGAGGATGTTTATGGGATGAGAATGTCGCGTGACAGAGTTGGTGCAAAGTAACAAATTGCTTGGTATGACGTTTGGTGCGGTGCAAGTGGGAGTTGAGATGAGGAATGGCGCGTAACAAAGCGGGTGAATAACGCAGTGCTCGAGGTATCTGGTTATGAGGCGTATGAGTGTAGTGGTGGGCTGGCTACACCATCGGGCCGCCCGCACTAACAGAGGGCCCGACAGGCTGGGCCCGCAGGACTATGCACTCACGCTCCACGCGCTCGTCCCACTCGCTCTGATCGCGCCGCTGAAGAGTCTCCCATAGCATGGCTTTGAAGGTCTGGTAGGTGTAATCGCTAAGGTTGATGGGTGCAAGTGAGTTTAAAAGGTCTGAGGCTTGAATGTAAAACGCATCATCACGAGCTCTGGTGCAGGAGGGTGGGACTATGAGGATGGGATGAGGGCGACGTAGGTTGCGTTGAGTTGAGGCTGTTTGAGATGTAGGGCGAAAACGATTTGCGAGATAGGCGGGATGTTGATGACGAATGACGTTGAAAGCCAGACACCCCAGATGGTACTCCCGTCTCCGTCGCGCCGAGAGCCAGCCCAACTGTAGTCTCCAAGGTGTGACGTGTGCAATTCTCGGTATCGAGTCTACTACAAAGCGGACACAGGCGTTAATAGCCCGTTGCATTTTTAAATTCCTAGTTGTGTCAAGGTTGAAGAATACAGATGAGGCGTAGTCTAGATGGGGAAAGACGAGGGTCTCGACGAGCGACTTTCTGAGGCTACGTGACAGGGCATGTCTATGAAATCGGAGTGATCGCAGTGTTTGATGCACTCTCTGATTGATTCTACTTATTTGAGGGGACCAGTGTAGTGTTGGCGTGAAGACGACCCCCAGATTCGTAGCCCCCTCCACAACGGGGATCTGTACACTATGGATGTGGATGGGAATGAGAGATGATAGGTCGAGACGAGTGATGTAGGCAAGGCTGCCCAGTATCATGGCCCTAGACTTTTGTGGGTTAAGTCGAAGGCCGTTTTGGTGGGCCCAAGATGCCACCGATTTAAGGTCGCGATTTAGGCGAGCAATGCCCTGATTTATGGAGGCGAATGAACAGTGGAGGTAAAGTTGGGTGTCATCGGCATAGATCATGTGGTTTGTGTGTGAAAGGGAGGCCGGGAGGTCGTTTATGTACAGTGAAAAGAGGAGAGGGCCAAGGATACTGCCCTGGGGCACGCCCGCAGGAGCGGAGCACCAGATAGAGACAGCGTCCCCATCCCCTCCCCCAATGGCCTGGTGACGGTTAAGGAGGTAACTATGGATTAAAGCTAAGGCGCTGCTGAAGAGGTTGTAACTTTTAAGTTTATTTAACAGCTTCAGGTGGGGAACTGTATCGAAGGCTTTAGAAAAATCAAGTAAGACCAAAATCGTGATCTCCTGACGATTTATCGCCTCTCTTATATCTTCAGTCACGCCAAGGAGGGCGGACTGAGTGTTATATCCCCTCCTGAAGCCAGACTGACGAGGGTTTCATGCATTAGTGTCCGAGATATGGTCAGAAAGCTGTCGAAATAAGATGCGTTCGAAGGCCTTGGAGATTTCACAGAGGGAAGCTATGGGGCGGGTGTCGGAGGGTGAGATAAGTTGACGCGTCTTAGCCAGAGGGAGGAGTAGGGCCCTCTTCCACAAAGAGGGAAAATGCGAGAGCTGAATGAGACTATTGAATAAAAGGGTAAGGAATGGTAGAATGACTATGAGGGAGAGACGTAGCATTTTATTAGACAGACCATCATGACCCACTGCCTTTGACGACGATGAGATGATTGATTGATGAACTTCCTCTGACGATGTGGGCTTGAAACTGAAAGGGGGTGTAACGGATTCTGATGACGGGGCGTCAGCAAGAAGATCATGTAAATCATTTTGGGTGAGCGGTGTTGTTGAAGCTGTTGCCGAGGTGTATGTGGAGATGAGTGTGTCTGGGGAAAAAAACTGGGTAGGCGTTGGTAGGGTAGGGCTAGTGAAATTGAGTTTACGAAGGGTGGACCATTTCTCTTTCGGATTTGAAGATGAGTTGATGAGATGGGCGAAGTAAGAGTTTTTGGCTGTGGAGAGGGTGTTTGAGACCCCGCTGCGGAGACGGCGATAAATCTGTATCTCAGACGGCAGCCCCGAGCGCCGGGCGTCACGGTATGCGCGATCTCTTGCCAACATCATGGATCTTATTTGCGGAGTAATCCATGGCTTTCTTCGCGACGAGAGGGTGATCTTCCTAATTGGTGCAAGACTTTGAACGCTCCAAGTACCGCCGCCGAAAAGCGCTCCGTGATGTCGTCCAACGAGTCAGGACTTAAGTCGTTAGTGAGCGTGATCAGGGATGGCAAGAGAGAGAGAGAGAGAGAGAGAGAGAGAGAAAAAGGGGCCGAGATGTACTGACGCAGTCTCGAGTAAGGAGCCATCGTGAGCGGAGAGTGCTAGCGAAGTTTTTTTTTGTGTTCTTGAGCGAGAAAGAGAAAGTGTGTGACTGAATCGTTTTGGGAAAGAGAAGGAGATCGTGTGCGTCGCCACTCTTCTTTCCTTTCGGTGTGCGAATCAGAGGTCACGAGAAGAAAAGGAGAGAGGTCGGGATACAGACGTCGCTGCTGTGCCCACGCCCCAGGACACCAGCCTTCCCAGGAGAGAGAGAGAGAGAGAAAAAAAGCGAGGATCCGGATGAGAGGAAAAGAGAGAGACCCGGAGGACTAGCCACAGCCCGAAGACTACCAGGCAGCTCAAGCACCAGCGAGACGTCGCCAGAGTGAACTGAAGGGGTTCGCGCGTTTCCGTCCAGAGTATGTGAGGTGAGAGAGCACAGTCGAGA
The DNA here is from genome assembly GCF_036245765.1 of Copidosoma floridanum. Taxonomy (NCBI): domain Eukaryota; kingdom Metazoa; phylum Arthropoda; class Insecta; order Hymenoptera; family Encyrtidae; genus Copidosoma; species Copidosoma floridanum. The sequence goes on along the minus strand of NW_028321897.1, from coordinate 35,593,241 downwards.
GGAAAAAAGAGAGTGAAAGAGGACTGGGACCAGGGACAGAAGAGGGCAAGGGTAAGGTTACCGGGAGACAGAGAGAGCGAGAGAGAGAGAGAGTGCGAAGAAAACCCAACAGGACGAGTAGGAAAGAGCAGCAGGAAGAAGAAGAAAGTAAGATTGTGTGGACAGCAAGGCAGGGAGGGGACAGGACCGAGAGACGGTGAGAGGGTGCAGGTGAGGATGTGTGCGAGAGTGTGCGTGTGTGTGGCGTGGCCAGGAGCGCATTAGGGCAGCGGCCCCTCCTGATTGCAGGACCCCGAACGTGCGCTCGCGGTTTGCGCAGCAAGGCGGAACCGCTGTAGCGCTGTTGAGGAGTTAATTTGTACCACAGGGCAAAGAGTTTGATTAAATAATTTCCTTAAAACTAAAGGTGATGGTGTCCCCTTTATTATCTCTTTCTTTAGAAAGAGAGAAATCCCGCGCAGATCCCCCTTCTTTATTACAGGTGCAGAAATCCAGAAGACGGGGAACGACAAGGAGATGGATGAGACGCATAACGTCCGCAGCTTCGGTAGCCTCCCCCCCTTTCTTTTTCCCTCTTTACAGGTACAGAAATGCAGCGTGATAGTATCGGGTGCTCTTCTCAAATGTCTTTTCAAATAATTCAAGATACTCCAGAGAACCAAACGAAATATTGCCTGAATAAAAATGGTAAACGTCCAGAAAAATATATCGGTGAAAGACCTGATGATATTAATGATTCCTTGCAGTGGAATGAAAACAAAACGTTTCCCATATTAAAAAATGGAAATAATGTACAATTAGCACCTTTGAAAGTAAGTGGAAAACTCACAACTCTGAGAAACACTTGTCCAGTAGATTCTGTCTTTTGTTTAATGTTAGTCGCTGTAACTAATTTTCCATGGCTGCAAGAAAAACTAAGTTTAACTTGACTAATATACCAATCGTTTTAAATAAAACAAAAGTAAAATGAAAAATTTATAATATAACTTATACATTGAGAAATTCTTAAATTAAGTTCATTGCTAAACACAGATAAAGGCATGATTATTTCAAAGACAGTTTTTCATACTGAAATTACTTTTCGTGCCACTTTACAAATGAAAATATTTTCATAACATACAACTGCTACTTAAAATAAGTTGTTAGAGGTAGTAAATCACATTACATGTTTTTTTTTTTTTTTTCAAATTTATCCATTAATGTATCAAGTGTAAGAAAAATTGGACGAATTATAATTAAAACTTAGTCAATTACTAACTTATTTTTTACAATGAAGATTAGTTACGGTCACCTACTACATAGTTATAGTTTACTAGCTTTAATTTTATATAACAGATTGTATTAAATATAAAAATGCTCAAATTTAAATAAGATTATAAAACACATGCATGTTTGCCGATAAATACGACCTGTTTTATCAAATCAAAGTTGATGAATTTTTTGTTCTGTAGTTAAAAAAAATAGCTATTTTCATAATCAAGCCATAATTAAGTGTTGTAGTTATTAAAAAAATTACTTGTTTATATTTACCATGAATTACAAAACTTTAAGAATAAACAATATGTACAATACCATCGAAAAAAGTGACAGTGATCCTATATCATTTGACAAAGGCATGAAACTTGTTTAATTCCCCATACATTTACAAAATCAGTTGACTTAAGTGGAGGATTAGATTATCAAAACTTTTACATAACCATTAATAATAACAGTGACAAAATAATTAATTTAGGTAAAAATGTGGGATGAAACATTGTTTAAAATGCTTATTGATACCGTAAAAAAAGGGATTAAGAGCACACACGTACACACTAAGAGTATCACTTTTATCTGAAATGTGTGCAATGATTAAATCAGAAAGCCTCCCAAAAACATTTCTGATCAATACGATTACAAAAGTAGCATGGTTCACCAGAAAATTATTTTAAAATCATAACAGTTTTATGAAAAAACAAAGATGTAAAAGATGTCTTCACACACAAATCAAGCAACAGAAATTTTAATAAATGACGACCGGCTACTGCACTTGATACATATCCATTTTCTTAGAGAAGCATGCAATTTTAAGGATAGCTACTGTTGTTTTTGCCAATCACCAAAATGCGTTGAACATGAGTTAGTTAGAACTAGTTTCAGTGTTTTCTTTTATTATAAATTTATTATAAGTTTTATATTTATTGTAAATATAAGGTTTATTATAAATTTAAGGTTTTTTTTGGAAATCCAATTATTAAAAGCTCAGTAGATTGGTTGGAGTAACATGTACCATTGAAACCATTTAAATTGTAATTTAAAAGGTTAATGATTCTAAATTTAGAAATGTTATTATAGAAAGGACAATGAAATGAGCTGCTGTGTCAAGGAGTATGTAATATAAATAAAAAGATAATTTTAATTCCAAATAAACTTTATTTCAATCGTTTTTTTGTGCAAAAGACCATTTAATTATTTTACAAACAATATATATACTTATATATATTTTTACAGAAGGCTGAAAATAATTTTTTTGCCCTCGGGTGGTTTTAAGAGGCTAGTACTTCCTCGGGCAAAAAAGCAGTTTTCCGATACTCGTTCGAAAAGTCTCCTTTACGAACCTCGTTACGGACCTCGCCTTCGGCTCCGGCCGCAGACCTCTCGGTTTCCAAACAAAGACTTCCCAAACTTGTAGGAAAACTACTATATTTCAAATTTATATTGCACTTAAAAAATTATTCCATTACAAGATAAAAATCGCAATATCGTGTATTATGTATCATTAAAATTTACTATAATAATGCATCCTTTATTAATTATTTATCAATTATGTATTAAATTAATTAAAATTGAGAAAAATTAAAATGATTTTACGATGATTCGCATTGTATCGTTCATTAAATGCTGTAAAATGTTGTTTTTAAGTTCAAAAGACAATAAATAACAAGCCAGCCCAATGAATAATTGTAAAATTTAAATTTTGAATGCTATAAATTAAAATTGTATCATTGACACAGAAATCTAAATATTTATGTACAAACAAATGAAATGTTCACCATTTAAACTAACATCATTACTTTAAATAAGCATTTTAAAAAGATGCATTGAAAAAAAATAATAATAATTATCATATTTTTACAGGTGATGTAGTTATATTTGACATTGGAAACTGCGCTGATAACCCGAAGCAGTTTCCATTAAGTGTATTTTATAAACAAATACATGATTCCGTAAAAAACGGTTAACAATTACTACTTCTTGGAGTTGTTGATTTTAACACACCTCATAGGACGAGACGAAGTTATGAGCTTGGTCAAGTAATAGGCCACTACACTTCATATGTTTACAGTAGAGATAATAAGGCATGGATGCATTGTAATGATAAAAAATCATCATATACATTTGTAAAAGAAAACAGGAAAGTAGATCCCCGATTGCTTTTATAAATCAACCAGTCGAAAAACAGTAAATAACATTGTATAGTAAAAGAGTACAGTATCGTATGAACCTGAAATTGGCGGCCAGTGTTAGCAGCCAGCCAGGGGCAAATAGGTGGTATCAAGGGGCCCCGTACCTTAATAAAATAAGGAAAATAAAAACCAGCCACGGCTGAAAGCGACTATTAACGGTATTTGATAAATATTTTAACTTTATTCAATGCCAGAATATGGCAAGTAAGAAGGTTATAAACAAATTAACCAAACATAAAAAAATCACTTTACTACGTGAAACCGTTAATAACTTGGCCCAGCATAATCCCAGACGCTTGAAATTGAACACATGTACTTTTCTAGTAACATACAAATAGCAAATATTATAGCCAACACGGGTAAAAAAATATTTAAAAAGTTACAAACAAATTGACCAGGCAAAATATTGATTTTTAGTAAAAGTTTGGCTACAACTTGGCCCAGCATGATCCCAGACCCTTGAAATAGTACACACGTACTTTTAAAATGACCTATAATCAGCCAACATTATAGCCAACACAAGTAAAAAAATATTTGAAAAGTTATAAACAAATTGAACAGACAAAATATCGATTTTTAGTGGAAAATCGGCTACAATATGGCCCAGCATGTTCCCAGACCCTTAAAATTGTACACACGTACTCTTAAAATGACATACAATCAGCCAATAATACAGCTAACACGGGTGAAGAAATATTAGAAAAGTTATAAACAAATTAAACAGGCAAAATATTGATTTTTAGTGGAAAATCGGCTACAACTTGGCTCAGCATGATCCCAGACCCTTTAAATTGTACACACGTTTAAAATGACATACAATTAGCCAATAATATAGCCAACACGGGTGAAAGAATATATGAAAAGTTGTAAACAAATTAAACAGACAAAATATCGATTTTTGGTGAAAAGTCGGCTACAACTCGCCCAGCATGATCCCAAACCCTTGAAATTGTACACACGTACTTTTTAAATGACATACAATCAGCCAATAATATAGCCAACACGGGTGAAACAATATTTGAAAAGTTACAAACAAATTAAACAGGCAAAATATTGATCTTAGTGGAAAATCGGCTTCAACTTGTCCCAGCATTATTTCAAGCACTCATAAATAAATGCACGTTCTCTTTTTCTATCATATATTTAGCACATATTGTGAACAACACGTATGAGAAGTCATTTAAAACGTCGTAAACGATGTAAGTCGGTATAATATGGATTTTCCCTAAAAAATTGGCTATAACTCGGCCCAGTTTGATCCAGACTCTTAAAATTAAAAATATATACTGAATTATTGTTATTTTATAGAACATATCAAGGCTAACGGGCGAGAAAAGTTATTTTCAATTATATAAACTATCTAAATAGGAAAAATTATCAATTTTCAGACAAAAAGTTGACAATCACTTGGCCTATCTCAATTTAAGACTGTTGAAGTTTAACATACGTTCTCATTTATTAGTATATTCTAAGATGTTATTAATGCCAACACGAGTGAAAAGTTATTTAGAAAGTTATAAACAATTTAACAAATGTAATAACAATTGTTAGTCAACATTGATTTATTCATTTATAATGTACATATATAGGCAGTAAAAAAATATAATTCATTAAAATTAAATTTTTTACATGCTGTTTTGATCTATCATTTTTTTTATCATGAGTTGCACTGATAGTTACCAGTTAATGATATTTTAATCTCGTATAGTTTCTGTATAATATAAACATAATTAGAAATTAGACGTTTTCTTATTTCTAATTTTTTGTTTAATTGATGCACTTAGTACCATTTTTTTATTTTAGTTATGAATCTTTTGTTCTATTTTTTTATTTTGTTGTAACGCTTACGTAGAAGCCGACACATATTTTGTAATTTTTTTCTTAAATTTCGTGTAGTAGGTTGCATATAAAGAATTGCAGAAAAAAAAAACTTTTGTCGACTCAAAGTTTAGTGATGGCTAAAAGTTAGTAGGAATTTTATCTGCTACTGATTTTATCCGTAAAAGTTCGTCAGTGTTACTGAGAATGCATGTGTAATTTTTTTAATTTGCACTTGGATTATTTTCTTATCTGGACTGTGATATAAGATATTGGCAATTGCTATTCTTATTTTGTCCATGTCCTTTTCAATAAAATTTAGGTACGATAAGGTTGCTGCAATTAATGCCCAGCAGCAAACGTAAACTCCACAGTTACCACGCGTTTTTCCTGACTTTGTACGTTGAGTCGGTATATCTTTTAGTACACATAAGAATCGATATTTTGCCTGTTTAATTTGTTTATAACATTTTAAATATTTTTTCACACGTATTGGTTATAATATTCGCTAATTGTATGTCACTATAAAAGTACGTGTGTTCAATTTCAAGGGTCTGAGATCATACTGGGCCAAGTTGTAGCCGACTTTCCACTAAAAATCGATATTTCGCCTACTTAATTTGTTTATAACATTTTAAATAATATTTCACTCGTGTTGGCTATAATACTGGCTGATTGTATGTCATTTTGAGAGTACGTGTGTACAATGTCAAGGGTCTGAGATCATGCTGGGCCAAGTTGTAGCCGACTTTCCACTAAAAATCGATATTTTGCCTGTTTAATTTGTTTATAACATTTTAAATATTTTTTCACCCGTGTTAGCTATATTATTGGCTGATTGTATGTAATTTAAAAAGTACGTGTGTACAATTTCAAGGGTTTGGGATCATGCTGGGCGAGTTGTAGCCAATTTTTTACTAAAAATCGATATTTTGCCTGTTTAATTTGTTAATAACTTTTTAAATAATATCTAAACCGTGTTGGCTATAATATATTCGCTTATTGTATGTCACTAGAAGAGTACGTATGTCAAATTTTAAGGGTTTGGTATGATGCTGGGCCAAGTTGTAGCCGATTTTCTACTACAAATCGATGTATTGTCTGTGTAATTTGTTTATAACTTTTCAAATATTCTTTTAATTGTGTTGGCTATAATGTTGGCTTATTTAATGTCATTTTAAAAGTACGTTTGTACAATTTTAAGGGTCTGGGATCATGCTCGGCCAAGTTGTAGCCGATTTTTTTCCAAAAATCGATATTTTGCCTGTTTAATTTGTTTATAACTTTTCTAAATATTTTTTCACTCGTGTTGGCTATAATGTTCGCTAATTGTATTACACTAGAAAAGTACGTGTGTTTAATTTCAAGGGTCTGGGATTATGCTGGGCCAAGTTATTAAGGATTTTACATAGTAAAGCGATATTTTTATGTTTGGTTAATTTGTTTATAACCTTCTTACTTGCCATATTCTGGCACTGAATAAAGTTAAAATATTTATTAATTATTGTTAATAGTCGCTCTGAGTGGCAGGTAGTTTTTATTTTCCTCATTGTTTTAAGGTACGGGGCCTTTTGACACCATCTATTCGCCCCTGGCTGGCCGCTAACTCTGGCCGCCAATTTCAGGTTCATCAGCATCGTTACAGATTAAGAAAAAAATTTCATAAGAAAATGTATATGTGCATGCGGAATTGACTGATTTAAAATTCGGATATCTAAACGTATTAAATAAATATTTCAAAAACTATTTGGCTAGTATCAGTGTTATTCATTGAAACATGTTGCACAATGTTTAGGAAGCTTCTACAAGGGATAATATGCTTGTAATTTGATACTTCTTTTAATCATCCACTTTTATGTTTTGAACTATTAATCAAAAACATCATACGAAAAAGTGCATGTAAAAATGTGCAAATTTGATAACTTAATCTATAAGATACATCCATATAATTCCATTACTGAATATTTTTTATGAATATTTAACTAGACGATTTATAGTAACTAGTTTTGTGTGTTTATCTGAGAAGTAAACTAAAGATGCTATTAAGTGAGGGACATAAGTATACTAAGTAATTCGGTGCTTTTCTTACGTCTCATTGTTCTGAAGTAAAGAGAGTTACTTTATTTGTGAAATTGGTTACTTTTTACGTTATAAACTAAATTAATAAGAAATACACACGATATAAACCCAGCATCAGATTCTGTGAGGAAAGAAAAAAAATCTGGAATCACTCTGAAGAAAAATTCCAAGGAAAAACTCGCCCCGAAAAATCAGGGGTTTCATAGGAACTTACACCTATGAAAACAGTTGTTGGAAAATTCTGCGTTTACTAAGAATCGAGCCCACGACTAGCACTATGTCGATTTATTATAAACTGTCAAGAGCTACAAATTATCAAATTTGGCAACAAATTAGCGATAAATTATGGTGCTAATTAGAAATGAAAAATTTAACTTAGTAGTGCTAGCTTGATATACCTGAATAATACATTACCAGACATCATAACATACCTAAATGTCCAACATTTAAAACGAAATCTCTCTTGAGGGTACACCGCACATCGGGAGCAAATTTAGGTATACATGCATGTCAGAGCTGCAGCGAGAGCCGAGAGCCGAGAGCTCAGGCAGGAGGCAACTAAGACATATGTATAGCCATGTATACGTACATATTTCTTCCTTCTGTACTAGGTACCTGTCGTACGAAAATTTTGGTCCTTTCCTCCACTGCTGAAAACGTGCGTATAGTTCGGCTGGTCTGCCTTGACGAGGCGCTCAAATTAATAGAAAAAAAGCGACACACTCTCTACCATAGGCACTGGCAATCTCCCTACATATCTCTATGGCGTCATCCTATTAAAAAAGGCCCCCACCTTTAGCCCCACAGCTCAACAGATAAAGCCTTAGGTTTTACAGCAGATGGTGAGCATTGCTATAACGTGCGTATGTTCGTGCTATTGATACGTATATTTTATAGCCAGCGTCGCGTCAGCGATTTAACATTGGGTGCTTAGTATGCATGTGTCTGATCGATGGCGAACCCGTTGCAACAAGGGAGGAAGCAGTAGGACGTTCGAAAGAGCCAAGTGAGGTGGTTTCTCTGCGCATACCTGTGGTGCAGGTGCGTTGCCTTTTCCGTAAATACCATATACAGTAATCTGCATCGAGGAGACGTATGTTCTACGACCTACGAGATCCTTAATGCTAACCGCACCTTTTAAGAGAGACTGTGGCGCGTCAAAATGCCGTGTTACAATGTATTACTATGAAGTCATAAATAAATATACAAAAACTTAAGTTTTATGTACAGTTTAACAGTAATATTAAAAAAAATTTAGCTCAACAAGAAATATGTACTTACAAATATGTCATGTCGGGAGTGTTAAATTTTTTTACATTTATTTTCGAACAAAAATCGGTAAATTTTAGAAATAGCAAGCTTATTATTTTTCCTACTTCCTTAGCCTACTAAATAGCGTAGTGAATACTTGTGGTTAGGGAAATGGGATTAAGGTGGTTCAGAGTTTCAGACTCCAGAATCTTGCGGAATCGAGTATGTAAATGCGATTGTCTTTTGATGAATAACAATTATTGATTTCTTACCTTAAGAATCGACTAGAGTAACACCAAGTATTAAGATACTTTTAATTTCATGTTTTATTTTATCAAAGAAGCAATAAAACTACTTTTAATATAATGTTAAAATTTAAAAAAAGCTTAGCGGTATCAAAACAGAACTATACCTAAGGTTTTATAGTTGCACTACTTACCATGACGAGCATAGGCAAAATGCGTAAAAAAAAAATATTTTATTCGACTAAAAAATAATTATACACTAAAATTTTTATGAAAACTGATATTTTGTTTCGTACAGCTATAGAAATATTATATTCGTAAATAAAGGAAACTACCTATGGCCTTTGAAAAATATTGCATAACCTTTTGAAATTTCTTTATAGTTTCATGTAATCGTCGTGGTTAAATTCACGGGAAATGTATTTAACACTACTATCAATATTTCTAAAACATACATTTATTATAAATAATTATGAACAATTGATGCTATTGTAAAATTGATTAATGTCAGTGAGTTTTGGTTGAAAAACTACTTTAATAACGACTTTTCTCTGTGTTGTTTATTATAGCATAATAGAAGCCGAACCGAGTCTTACAACTGTATAATCAACAACTATAAACACACGACCACGCGCGCGCACACACGCACACACACACACACACATACACACACACCAATATTTGAAGACCCTTTTAGTGAAGGTTTTGTGGATGATCAGCATAATCATGCTTTTGACACAAAAATCAAATTTTTGAATTGAAAGATAAATCTTGTGAATCGTTTAGCTTGCAGATTCCTGTATATATTCAATCAGAAGAAAATGATAATATTACGGAAATTGCATTTTGTACAGAAATATTTGAATGTATCAACCATAAGTTGATCTAATCAAAATTGAAAAAAAAAGTAGATAAATAATTTGGGATGAGGCTTTACTGATCCCAGAATGAGTCAACAGATTTTTGTGTGATTTATGTTGTACCAACATTCTGGAAACAAATGAATAATTTTAGGATAGATTTTCGTCAAATTCTGACAGCTTTGAAAAAGAATAATAAAAGTATGATTGTATACGAAAGTAATGAATCATTTCTTTTAGTCATATTTTAATACAATAAAATAAGGTATTAATATTTGCAGTAATGCCCCAGAATTACTATAAATATTGTTACAAACCAGACAAAAAAAAATAAATAAAAACGCCTAAACGTCATAAGCCTTTTACAATTCAGGGTCTCTGAGGAATCGTTGCTCTAGCTACTTGGGCATATACAATGCAGCCTGATGCCAGAACTTAGTAGCGGCTTTGAGATCGTCTGCCGAAGCTTTGAAGGGCAAACGGACCATATACCGGCCATCAGGTTGCCTGGAATGAGTGTTAGAGAAATGCTCTTCACATTCAGATTCCTCAGGACTTAACGTAGGTTTAGATATGGGCTCCTCAATCGACCAAAACTTATGTACAAGGTCGCCAACTAATATCGTGTCACTAACAGTTTCAGAGTCATCTATAGAAAATATGTGAAGATTTTTCATTATTTATATGGAAATATAAAAATACACTTTGCAAATAGACATGGAACTTACCCCTTACCGTACTTCTCTGAATTGCTTTGTAAAGCAGATGTTTTTGTACCGACTTGACTAGAATACTTAATCTGCCCCTGTAAAATAGTAAATTGCTGGCAGAACTGAATAAAACGTATCACCATGCTTCAATGCCAAGATTATCATTTCTAAAAAATATGTTATGAATGTGATACCTTTAATTTGTTTAGTTTAAAAGTTTTAAAAAAAATATAGACCTAAAACAATGACGTCAGTATCAGAGGAAGAAACATAAATATTCTCGAATTCTTGTAAACTTTAAAACAAATTTTAAGTAATGTTTTATTATTAGGGAGTCCTCAAAACTTTTCTTTTTGCTTGGATAATAATTTAGTACTAGTAATATTATGAAATAATGTGCAGTCTGATTTTTGTCTTCTCAAGCGCTCGAAAGATTTGATTGATTTATCAAAGTAAGAATCATAAATAATGTCGATTCTTCTTGTACTTTGCAACGATTCTTTTTTTTTAAATGTAATCGAAAAATCGTCGAGCAAGATCTTTAAATGTATTTAAACCTTTCCAAGATATTTTTCTGATCACCAACATTGTATCCACGATTAAGCACGTATCTTCTAAGGTTTTAAAAAATTGTTTTTCACTTCTTTCTAAAACTGACTCCAACTTACGAATCAAGGAGATTTATCGCTTTTTTTCTTGAGAAATCCCTATTCGTTGCACATGTAATTCAAATAAGTTAATTCATATTTCAGTAATTTTTCAATTGGATAATTTCGCTCATGAGCTAATGCTACGATTCTCTGCGTATCACTGATCGAATTTCTTTTTGCATTAAGTACTTTTATTGCAAAAATTTTCGTATAACTCTAAGCCTTTTCCAAATATATTTAAAATATGCGATGCTGTTTCTTGATGTACGAGCTGCTCTATGAACCTATTTCTTAATTTATGCGATCCAAGCATGAATGGATTGAAATTTTTATCGTTTAGATAATTTAAAATTGTTTGAACGGATGACTCAAAACTTTCGGTAATTTTACTAGAAAATTCACCGTGAACTTGCATTTTGTCATCTCCATTCTTAGAGAAAGTTTTTTCTTTGTGGTAACTAGATGTGGACAATAATTGATGATGTGCCAAATCCCATGCAGCCACAGTTTCCTTTTTTGTAGTAAATCCTGTAACACCTTCTCGTACCTAAGATGACCGCTTAATCTTCTGTTCAAGAGCCTGGTCGGTGGCTACAGAACTGAATGAAACGTCTGACTGTTAGATAGTAAAGTGTCCCTCAACGAATTTTTGAAACACCTCTGGAGCATATTTTTCCAGCATCAACATATCTTCAAAATAAACAGCACCCCACCGAGCGTAGTTGAACCCATCCGTAATGTGAAAAATTGGCTGCAACTTTTTACTGCATTCTATATGTAAGTGCCAATTTTCAGTTCTGTCTGCTCTTATCAAGTTGTGCATTAAGCTGATTATTCCAATACCGAAAGACTTCTGATTGATCACATCCGGAAGATATAAAGGATTCAAAATCTACAAGTAATCCAGATAAAGAATTTTTCATATTAGTACTTATATGACAACGTTCATCTAAGTTCGCGATGTCAAAACTCTCTTGAAATAATGTGATTGTTGTCAAAAAATGTTTATACTTTTCCAATCGTTTGTCCGTGAAAAAAACTTGAAATTGTAGTCTTCTTAAAGCTTCTGATAAATGTGTGTAAAATTTAACACATTTGGCATAATTGTAATAACTTAAAATTTGTTCTGCAATTGAAGGTCCAACTAAGCCAGTTTCTTTGAGTATATTATAAATGCCACTATCTTGCAAATATCGTTCAATACAACTTAGTAAAATTTTTGTTATGCTAAAGTTACCTAAGTATAAAATAAAAGTTTTAAATTCATTTTTTTTTTCGAAAAAAAAATGTTGGCTATTATATATATACGCCTTCGTCGCACGTTATTGGTAAGAATTTTTGATTAAGTTGAGCTAATAAATCATTAAAATTACGTAAACAAGTGTAAACTGTTGAGTATTGAGTCACTGAAGCAGGTATTACTGGTAAGCAACCGACTTTTTTTTCATTACGCGTGTCCTCTGTTATAATGGAATTAAATGCACTTCAAGATAGCACTGTTTGATTTTTATTAAAAGTATCAATAGAAATTTCTTCATTAATTTCTATTTTTAATCTTGATAAAAACTATACGAAATCATCTAAGTGCAAATCAGTTTCTATTGAGCTACATGTGATAATGTTGTCGTTTTGAATTGTATTTTCTGCAGGAATAGTGACTGTCTTGTTGTTACATATTTCATACTCAATTACTTCTTGACATTTTAAGATATTAACTAAAAACTGTGCTCTCTTGTTTACTGACATTTCAGAAATATTTGGTTTTCTGTTATTGCACGTAAAATCATCATCTCGAAATTCCAGTAGCACGGTATCATGAGATGAATTCAAACCAGAACATGTACACTCATTATAATCAAAATTATCGAAGGTAACTGTTATGTTTACATTCGGATCAAAGTTACTGAGTAGAGGTATACGACTATCTGATTTTTCTATAACATAGGATGCCAAACCTGTGCGTATTCGTAGCACTTCTCATCGTAAGAAATACCATAACCCAACCTATTAAGAATAGTTATAGTATTTTTACTTCTTATTGTTTGCAATATAAATAAGCTAGTATAAGTACAGTATGAAGAGGGGGTTTTTGATTTCAATTATGTTTTGTAAAAAACATCGCTTGAAAAAAAGCATTGATTCCTACCGATTTGATGTCTTTGGAGCTTACGTTATGTATGTCTTTCATATCGCTCGAAAGTTCATTTTCTGTGCAATCAGACAGTTGGAAGAAAAACACTAAAAACGGTTTAGGAATTTGTATTGTGTCCCAAGAAAATTTTAAATCAGTTTTATCGCAGAACTTTTCTTCTAAATCAAATGTAATACCTTGTAATGCATCTTTTAAAATTCTTGCACACTCCCGTACTTTATTTTTTTTATATAAACTTTCTAAAGTAGGCCTTTGCAAATATTAAAAAAGTTGGGGCTTGTTTCTTTGTTTAGAGAAGATAAAGCAAATTTTCTCAACAAAGTTCCCTATGAACAACGTTTTTATTTTGTTATATTTGACTTTAATGTATGATCCAAATTTCTCAACAACAACATTAAATATATCTTGCAGTGAAAATATTTCTCTTAGAACAATTATTGATTCTGAAGATCTAACAACATCTGATACATAATCATCAATATTTAACGAATTTTCGCCGAGTTCTGTGATTTCTGCATTCTGTGATCTGTCTACCTTTGTTCTTTCATACCGTAACTCATTCTTTCTCAAACACGTCGAATGATACTTGAAAGTTTGTGATGCAAATTTTTCTACATTATCTATAACTGCTGTTTCGCAAAAGACATTATCAAAAAAATATCGTGAGGCTCGAAACAAATTTTTAGCTCTATCTCCACCCAATAAATGTAACGTAATATCTTTTTTGCGCTCTCTCTCTCTCTCATCCCTCTCGAAGCGTTACTGCCAAAAAGCGACGTGCCCCATGGTTCTGCTTGGAGCTCAAGTCCTTAATTACTCGACGCAACAGATCATGGACGGTGTATAGAAGGACGGGTAAACCGGAGCACCAGCTGATCTACAGGCGTCTGCGCAATCAGGTGAAAAACAAAATTCGTAATGCTAAATCAGCTTATTATCGCGATAGGCTCTCCAGGTGCACCGATGCTAGGAAGCTTTGGCGCTGCATCGATGAGATTGGTATGCGTGTGAAGGAACGCTCAACCGACGGCATTTATGTTGACGTCGAATCTTTAAATACACATTTCGCCGATGGCGGCGACGCTATTGCCGCACCACGCGTCGAGCAGGCGCGGACTCTTAGACATGTAGGTGATGGTTTTTATTTTCGCCACGTCAACCCGACTGACGTACTGGATGCTCTGGCGTCGATTGGATCGAACGCCAGAGGCCCGGATAACCTGCCACTCTCCTTAATTAGGGGATGTATGCCTTCGATCTTGCCTGTTCTTCTGCATACCTTTGATTTTTCTTTGCAGTCGGCTATCTTTCCTTCCAGCTGGAAGCGGGCTACTATTCGTCCGATTCCCAAGCGCTTTCCTCCTCGGAACCTTGATGACTGGAGGCCCATCAGTATTACTTGCGCGCTGTCTAAGCTTCTTGAATTTGTTGCTCTGCGTCAGATCGAGGAGTTTGTTGGGCGTGAGCGGCTCATCGATCCGTTACAGTCGGGATTTCGCAGGGGTCACAATGCTCACTCTGCGCTTGTTCAGATGGTGGACAGTGTGCGACGGTCTGTTGACAATAAAGAGATCACCGTCATGATCTCCATCGACTTTGCCAGGGCGTTTGATCTCGTGAACATCGAGCTCTTGGTGTGTAAGCTTGCGGCTCTTGGATTTTCTCCTTCGGCTGCTGGATGGATTCGGAGCTTCCTGACTGATAGATCCCAGTCTGTCGTTTCCTCGGATGGCTCTTGTTCCCGCTCGACCTCCAGGGTGGCGGGTGTACCGCAGGGGTGCCTGCTCAGCCCGTTGCTGTTCGCCCTATTTATAAATGACGCACCGCTGGTCCTGCGCCACTGCTCTTACCATATGTATGCGGATGATTTTACTCTCTGGAGGAGTGGACCTCTTCACGAGACTGCCCGGATTGTTAATGAAGCAAACCTTGACCTTGAGGCTCTGGCGTGGTGGGCTGCTTCCAATTGCCTGTATATCAAGCCCGAAAAGTCGCAGGCCGTTTGGATTGCCACCAGAAATTTCATTACCAAACTACAATTGGATCGCTTGCCAGTCCTGCATGTTGGCGCTCGTACTATTGAATATGGGAGCGTCCTCAAGATTCTGGGAGTATCTATTGACAGCACGCTATCTGGCCTTCAACAGACCAACGCCACGGTTCGAAGGTGTTATGCGGCCCTAATGCGCTTGCGTAAGTGTAGCGATTTTCTGCCTCGAGCAGTGCGACTCACTCTAATCAAGGCCCTAATATTTCCCTACCTGGATTACTGCCCTGGCCTTTTCCTGGACCTCTCGCTGGAGCTTCGGACCAAACTGCGCCGATGTAAAAATGCTGCCTTGCGTTTCGTCACTGGTACCAGGATCTACGAGCACATTACCCCTGTATATAGGCAGCTCCGTGTACTTGACTTTGAAGATAATCGCGACTACCAATGCCTGTGTCTGCTTGCTAATGTGCTCTGTCGCGGGGAACCAAGCTACCTGAGGGAGCGCTTACAATTTGTCACCGTGGATGGTCCAGGGTCGAAGAGACGCTCTGAAATGGACCTGACTGTCCCCCACGCACGCACTGAATGTTACAAACACTCTTTCATCGTCTACACCTCAAGGCTATGGAACGACTTGCCCGTCAACCTGAGGAGACAGGCTGGAAGCCCCCAGTTTAAGAGACATCTGCGAGAGCGTTTTCTTATACACGAAACCGCCTTTTAATTTTAATTTTAATTTGTCAATTCAATTTATCACTTTTTAGCTTTGACATGTTCTATCTTTTTTATCTTATTGTTCTTTTGTTTATCTATTTATTTGTTTATTTATTAGTCTTTTGTTACATCTTTTTATATTACACTACTTGTTCTGTATATGCGATTTTACTAATCTGTTGTCATTGGTTGTTGGTATTATTGTTATTTATTTATTTATTTTATTCACGTTTTAATTTACCACCTAATTGCGTTCCGGATAATAGTTACGCTATTGCTCTAATGTACCTGTACTGTATGTAACGAAATTGTCATGTACCATATAGGGCCTCTGAGTCCTTGGTACTTAATAAATAATTCAATTCAATTCAATTCAATTCAATTCATCCCACACATGATACATTGGTTATCATTTAATAATAAATCTGATGACATTCTTAATGTTTTCGACTGACGTACTATAATTACGTCGATGTAATGTATGATTCAGTGTCCTCTTCGTCGACATGAAGATTATGATCTTTATTTTGGTCAAAATTTGCAGAATCTGCACTTGGTACACGATCTTTGTGAGTGTACTTTTTGTTACAATCGTTGGTTACATGGTAGAAAAAGATATCTAAAAAAAATTATTTATGGTACTCTTGTTTGGCAAAATTTAAGTAAGTAATTAAAGTTTAAAGTAAGATAGATAATTTACAAATGATCTCAAGTAATTAACCCCTGTTGTAAGTGGCAATAAGTGTTGTGACATGAGTACTTACTATAGATGGATACGTATTTGCAAACTCATATTAAAAAATGCAATAAATGAGAGTAAAAACTCAACAAGATGACCAATAATAGAGTGTTAGTGTACAATGAACCTTCATAAATAAATGTCCATCTAATGAGCATAAATTACATTCATTTATTTTCATATTTATGTATTTTCAACTGAGCGATAAAAATACAACACCTTTGCAATTTTAACAAATTCGCTTAAAATACTCGAAATCTTCTTGCAAGTGCAAGCTTCCAGAAATATACAAAGTATAATCCCCTATTCTAATATTACTACGCTAAGTTGATGCAGTCGAAAGGGAAGTAAAAAGTACTATCTTACTTTCAAAACGATATACTGTACTCTTTCAGCGCTAGAAAAGGTGCTCTCGGCGAAACGGAAAAAGGTACATCTTGAAGGTACAGGACAATAGCTGCATTTGGGCTTTAAAGAAGAATAATGACGGGATTGGAAAAAGTAGATATTTCGAGTGCATCCTAGTAACAAAAAATCTGCTCATTACTTATTTTTTCACTCAATATACAGCCGTTTTCAGAATGTATCACAGATGGCACATTTTTCCAGCAAAAAAACGATACAGTACCTTGTAAGCTGCTTTTCAGTAGTATTTGCGATTTTTTTTTTGTACGATTAACCAAGAAATATTTTAATGCGCCCCTATTACACAGACTTTTTTTTAGCGTGTCAACTAATTGTTCTTTTAATAACTCACGAATAATTTTACTTACCATCAGCTGAAAGTAAATGCAATCGCAAGTAAACATCATCTCATCACGACGTGTGTCAGTACAATTTTTAATTTTACTTCTGCCATTTTCTGTACTGCTCAATTTGATGCGTTGTATGAATTTTGACAAATTATACACAAATTTATAACAAATGTATTACTCATTACTGCAAATTAAAAACAATACCTCAACTTGATATGACATATCACTTCGCAACTTATCACGAGACTAAACGAAAATGCATCTAGTGCTTACTGACTGCTGTGCAATAAACAAGTCAAAACTTGCTTAAAAAAAAGATCCTCTGGTTGCGAAGTGTGAATTTTTGAAAAAGACGCGAGTTTTAATATAGATGCCAATATATTATAGTTAATAGTTATTTTTTATAAATATTTAAATATGTTACAATTTTAAAGTATAAAGTGTTTCAGAAAAATCCCAATGCAAATTTTTTCTTCAAAGTAACTCAAATATTGATATCAATTTACCTGAAAAGTTTATAAACTTTCACTGTCTAGAGCCCAGTTAAAGAGTTAAAAGACTAAGAGACGGGAACATTGACTGAATGTTAGTATGGAGACGTGCAATACAATGATTAAAAATTAAGTAGTTTAAAAGTTGAATGAGTTTTCTATACTTTACTTTGTTTTCTTAAAATGCAAATATTCTACCTAGAAATTTCAAGAAATCTTTTGTACACTATTGTACACTGTACGTACGTTATATGAATAGGTTCACATATTTATATACGACATGAATTTATTATTTTAAAGTGTAACAGATCATTAAGCGTTTTATAAACTGTATTCATAAAGATTTAATCGAAATTTACCTTGACTAATAATTAAAAAATTTGCTTATAGATAGTGAAAATAACTCAAAAATTTTAATAGCAAAATAATTACAAAACCCAAGGAGAAACACACGTGAAGAAATATGAACTAAAAATTTTCTTTCGGTCCAACTTTTTTTTTTCTACGAAACCCAACAATTTCACGAAAGAATTGCAATAGGTACTTTTTGTTAAAAATCTAGCAATTAACCTAAACAAATTTTTTTAGGTTGAAAACGTAAAAACTTTTTATTTGTTCATCTAAGTTTTTAACAACAATTTCCCTAGCTCTGTTTCGATCTTGTACCCTATTCAAACTGGTTTAGTGGATCAAAACGCGCTGATTATTGCATAAAAATTGAAGAACCATAAGTTATATCCCGAGATTTTCGCCAAATGAGTAACTTGTACGGAGAGTTCATTAAATTTAGTGGTTTTTCTACCTTTTTCATTTTCTTATGTAAAATCTAAGCATTTAACTAAAAAATTGCAGGATATATTTTTCGTTTAAAATGGACCAATTGACCTGAAGAAATTTTTTCGCGGTCAAACACGTAAAAATTTTTAATTTGTTTATGTAGATTCTTAATAACAATCGACTCTGGACTTTTTCAGGCTGGCACCCAACAGAATTATATTCAGGAAGTGAAAATACGTAGAAAAAACTTTAGTGCAGCCGTAGACATTAGAGGAGCTACGGATACCTACCTGGCCGCCGTACTAATGATACAGGACGCTTACGGGCCACTCTATTAAATAATGAATCATCAATTAATAACACAAGCGGCTAATACCCAACGACCCGAGGCGCTTACTGGCCACTCTATTAAATAATACATTATTTTTTAATAGTACAAGCATCTACCCCTAACGATACACAGCGCTTGTTAGGTACTATTAAATAATAAATAATAACAGAAGCACGTATCCCCTAATGACCTGAGGCGCTTACTTGGCACACTATTAAATAATAGATTATTCATTAATAGCACAATCACCTATCCGCCAATGACCCAGAGCGCTTGATGGCCGTTCTATTAAATAATGAGTAATTAGTTAATATTACAAGCATCGATCCCATGATGACCCATGACGCTTACGGACTACTATATTACATAACAAATTATTAATTAATAACACAAGCAGCTAATACCCAATGATCCAGGACGCTTACTGGCCACACTATTAAATAATAAATTATTTATAAATAGCACAAGCAGCTATTCCTCGGTGACGCCGGTATAATCAGAGATTAGTAGGGAGATTGCCAGCGACTATGGTAGAGAGTGTGTAGCTTATTTTCCACTGTTTTGAGCGCCCCGTCGCGGCAAATCAGCCAAACTATACGCACGTTTCAGCAGCGGAGAAGACCAAATTGTGCGTACGATAGGTAACTAGTAAAGGGAGATGGAATATGTGCGTATACACGGGTATAGCTATATATGTTTTGTATTCTAGCTGCCTCGGCTCTCGACTTCCGGCCAGAGCTCTCAAATGTGACTGGCAAACTTGCGGAAAATTCAAATTGGCTATATGGAGCAAGACGCAAAACCCCAGATAACTCGACAACATTTCATACACCATAACTTGATAAATTAATCCTTAACTATTTAACCCAATAACCAAACGCGCTTAAAAGCAGTATCACAAGCATTATTAATTGATAAAATACATTGAACAATAACGCAAGCGCCAATCCCCGCAAAACCCGGGGCGCTTACTGGCCGCTTTGTTTATTAATTGAATTAATAAAATAACACATGCGCCAATCCCCACACAACCCAAGGCGCTAACTGGCCGCTTTGTTTATTAATTGGATAAATAAAATAACACAAGCGCCAATCCCCACACAACCCGGGGCGCTTACTGGCCGCTTAGTTTATTAATATAAGAAATAAAATAACACGAGCGCCAATCCCCACACAACCCGCGGCGCTTACTGGCCACTTTGTTTTAAATATAATAAATGAAACAACACAAGCGCCAATCACCACACAACCCGAAGCGCTTACTGGCCGCTTTGTTTATTAATTGAATAAATAAAATAACACAAGTGCCGATCCCCACACAACCCGGGGCACTTACTGGCCACTTTGTTTATTAATTGAATAAATAAAATAACACAAGCGCCAATCCCCACACAACCCGGGGATCTTACTGGCCACTTTGTTTTTTAATTGAATAAATAAAATAACACAAGCGCCAATCACCACACAACCCAGGGCGCTTACTGGCCACTTTGTTTATTAATATAATAAATGAAATAACACAAGCGCCGATCACCACACAACCCGGGGCGCTTACTGGCCGCTTAGTTTATTAATATAAAAAATAAAATAACACAAGCACCAATACCCACACAACCCGGGGCGCTTACTGGACGCTTTGATAATTACAATGATGAATAAAATAACACAAGCGCCAATCCCCACACAACCCCAGGGGGCTTACTGGCCACTTTGTTTATTAATATAATAAATGCAATAACACAAGCGCCGATCACCACACAACCCGGGGCGCTTACTGGCCGCTTAGTTTACTAATATAATAAATAAAATAACACAAGCGCCAATCCCCACACAACCCGCGGCGCTTACTGGCCGCTTTGTTTATTGATTGAATAAATAAAATAACAAGAGCACCAATCACCACACAACCCGGGGCGCTTACTGGCCGCTTTTTTTATTGATTGAATAAATAAAATAACACATGCGCCAATCCCCACACAACCCGGGTCGCTTACTGGCCGCTTTGTTAATTAATTAAATAAATAAAATGACACAAGCGCCAATCACCACACAACCCGGGGCGCCTACTGGCCACTTTATTTTTTAATTGAATAAATAAAATAACACAAGCGCCAATCACCACAAAACCCGGGGCGCTCACTGGCCGCTTAGTTCATTAATATAATAAATAAAATAACACAAGCGCCAATTCCCACACAACCCGCGGCGCTTACTGGCCGCTTAGTTTATAAATATAATAAATAAAATAACACAAGCGCCAATACCCGCACAACCCAGGGCGCTTACTGGACGCTTTGATAATTACAATAATAAATAAAATAACACAAGCGCCAATCCCCACACAACCCCAAGGGGCTTACTGGCCGCTTTAATAATTAAAATGATGAATAAAATAACACGAGCGCCAATTACCACACAACCCGGGCACTTACTGGCCACTTTGTTTATTAATTAAATAAATAAAATAACACAAGCACCAATCCCCACACAACTCGGGGCACTTACTGGCCGCTTTGTTTCTTAATATAATAAATAAAATAACACAGGCACCAATATCCACACAACCTGGGGCGCTTGCTGGCCGCTTTGTTTATTAATTGAATAAATAAAATAACACAAGTGCCGATCCCCACACAACCCGGGGCACTTACTGGCCACTTTGTTTATTAATTGAATAAATAAAATAAAACAAGCGCCAATCCCCACACAACCCGGGGATCTTACTGGCCACTTTGTTTTTTAATTGAATAAATAAAATAACACAAGCGCCAATCACCACACAACCCAAGGCGCTTACTGGCCACTTTGTTTATTAATATAATAAATGAAATAACACAAGCGCCGATCACCACACAACCCGGGGCGCTTACTGGCCGCTTAGTTTATTAATAAAAGAAATAAAATAACACAAGCGCCAATACCCACACAACCCGGGGCGCTTACTGGACGCTTTGATAATTACAATGATGAATAAAATAACACAAGCGCCAATCCCCACACAACCCCAGGGGGCTTACTGGCCACTTTGTTTATTAATATAATAAATGCAATAACACAAGCGCCGATCACCACACAACCCGGGGCGCTTACTGGCCGCTTAGTTTATTAATATAATAAATAAAATAACACAAGCGCCAATCCCCACACAACCCGCAGCGCTTACTGGCCGCTTTGTTTATTGATTGAATAAATAAAATAACAAGAGCACCAATCACCACACAACCCGGGGCGCTTACTGGCCGCTTTTTTTATTGATTGAATAAATAAAATAACACATGCGCCAATCCCCACACAACCCGGGGCGCTTACTGGCCGCTTTGTTTATTAATTAAATAAATAAAATGACACAAGCGCCAATCACCACACAACCCGGGGCGCCTACTGGCCACTTTGTTTTTTAATTGAATAAATAAAATAACACAAGCGCCAATCACCACAAAACCCGGGGCGCTCACTGGCCGCTTAGTTCATTATTATAATAAATAAAATAACACAAGCGCAGTTCCCACACAACCCGCGGCGCTTACTGGCCGCTTAGTTTATAAATATAATAAATAAAATAACACAAGCGCCAATACTTGCACAACCCAGGGCGCTTACTGGACGCTTTGATAATTACAATAATAAATAAAATAACACAAGCGCCAATCCCCACACAACCCCAGGGGGCTTACTGGCCGCTTTAATAATTAAAATGATGAATAAAATAACACGAGCGCCAATTACCACACAACCCGGGCACTTACTGGCCACTTTGTTTATTAATTAAATAAATAAAATAACACAAGCACCAATCCCCACACAACTCGGGGCACTTACTGGCCGCTTTGTTTCTTAATATAATAAATAAAATAACACAGGCGCCAATATCCACACAACCTAGGGCGCTTGCTGGCCGCTTTGTTTATAATTTGAATAAATAAAATAACACAAGCGCCAATCCCCACACAACCCGGGGCGCTTACTAGCCGCTTAGTTTATTAAAATAATAAATGAAATAACACAAGTGCCAATCACTACACAACCCGGGATGCTTACTGGCCGCTTTGTTTATTAATTAAATAAATAAAATAACACAAGCGCCAATCCCCACACAACCCGCGGCGCTTACTAGCCACTTTGTTTTTAAATATAATAAATAAAATAACACAAGCGCCAATCACCACACAACACGGGGCGCTTACTGGCCGCTTTGTTTATAATATAATAAATAAAATAACACAAGCGCCAATCCCAACACAACCCGCGGCGCTTACTGGCCAATTAGTTTATTAATATAATAAATAAAATAACACAAGCGCCAATCCCCACACAACCCGCGGCAATTACTGGCCGCTTTGTTTATTAATTAAATAAATAAAATAACACAAGCGCCAATCACCACACGACCCACAGCGCTTACTGGCCGCTTTGTTTTTAAAAATAATAAATAAAATAACACAAGTGCCAATCACCACACAACCCGGGGCGCTTACTGGCCGCTTAGTTTATTAATATAATAAATAAAATGACACAAGCGCCAATCACCACACAACCCGGGGCGCCTACTGGCCACTTTGTTTTTTAATTGAATAAATAAAATAACACAAGCGCCAATCACCACAAAACCCGGGGCGCTCACTGGCCGCTTAGTTCATTATTATAATAAATAAAATAACACAAGCGCCAATTCCCACACAACCCGCGGCGCTTACTGGCCGCTTAGTTTATAAATATAATAAATAAAATAACACAAGCGCCAATACCCGCACAACCCAGGGCGCTTACTGGACGCTTTGATAATTACAATAATAAATAAAATAACACAAGCGCCAATCCCCACACAACCCCAGGGGGCTTACTGGCCGCTTTAATAATTAAAATGATGAATAAAATAACACGAGCGCCAATTACCACACAACCTGGGCACTTACTGGCCACTTTGTTTATTAATTAAATAAATAAAATAACACAAGCACCAATCCCCACACAACTCGGGGCACTTACTGGCCGCTTTGTTTCTTAATATAATAAATAAAATAACACAGGCGCCAATATCCACACAACCTGGGGCGCTTGCTGGCCGCTTTGTTTATTAATTGAATAAATAAAATAACACAAGTGCCGATCCCCACACAACCCGGGGCACTTACTGGCCACTTTGTTTATTAATTGAATAAATAAAATAAAACAAGCGCCAATCCCCACACAACCCGGGGATCTTACTGGCCACTTTGTTTTTTAATTGAATAAATAAAATAACACAAGCGCCAATCACCACACAACCCAAGGCGCTTACTGGCCACTTTGTTTATTAATATAATAAATGAAATAACACAAGCGCCGATCACCACACAACCCGGGGATCTTACTGGCCACTTTGTTTTTTAATTGAATAAATAAAATAACACAAGCGCCAATCACCACACAACCCGCGGCACTTACTGGCCGCTTAGTTTATTAATATAATAAATAAAATAACACAAGCGCCAATCCCCACACAACCCGCGGCACTTACTCGCCGCTTTGTTTATTAATTAAATAAATGAAATAACACAAGCGCCAATCACCACACAACCCGATGCGCTTACTGGCCGCTTTGTTTATTAATTGAATAAATAAAATAACACAAGCGCCAATACCACACAGCCCGACGTGCTTACTGGCCGCTTTGTTCATTAATTATACAGCATGATATGTAACGGTGGCATTTCCCGAGAACCGCGTGTAGAGCAATTTTTTTTGACGCGAACCCCGTTGGAATTAATTTTTTAGGGCAAATAGCTTTTAAATGGGAGCCGATTGAAAATACGTTCCAAACTACCCCTAAATGGGGTTGGAAAGCTATAGCGCGCCCGCATAAACTCGCGACGTTGCCACATTGTTGTTGGAGCTTAGTCGGTAAGCAGTGAGAACTATATCCATGTGCGCACGCAAGAGCGTCAGCTACTGCTGGTAACTTGAAGGTTGAATGTAAAAATTTTAACCTTAAGGTAAATATTGTCTGCTCCTTATGTTGTCAGTTGCTTATCCATCACGCGCTTACTGTCTTTCTCACTCTCATGTTGGACAAAAACATCTTTAAATTTTATACTTAAGTAATGTTACCTCGAATGAAAGTAAAATACCATATCAGTAGGGATTTGTCCACTCTACACGATAGTGTTTTTGCAAAAATAGTCGAGCTCTTTGTCAAAAATATTGTTGTTAAGTATGTCTTGCTTACGTTCCCGGGTATGTCGTCTGTACACGATTTAGAACGAGTCCATTCATAAATTGCAATAATCAAGTACCCAGGAAGTACCCGGCAAGTTCCCGACGAAGTGCCCGCCAAGTCCCCGCCAAGTACCCGGGAAGTACCCGCCAAGTGCCCGGGAAGTACCCGAGGAAGTGCCCGGGAAGTACCCGCCAAGTGCCCGTGAAGTACCCGGGAAGTACCCGCCAAGTGCCCGTGAAGTACCCGGGAAGTACCTGAGAAAGTGCCCGGGAAGTACCCGGGAAGTGCCCAGGAAGTATCCGCCAAGTGATCGGAAGTACCCGCCAAGTACCCGGAAAGTGCCCGTGAAGTACCCGCCAAGTGCCCGGGAAGTACCCGCCAAGTGCCCGCCAAGTGCCCGGGAAGAACCCGGGAAGTGCCCGTTAAGTACCCGCCAAGTGCCCGGGAAGTACCCGGGAAGTGCCCGGGAAGTACCCGCCAAGTGCCCGGGAAGTACCCGGGAAGTGCCCGGGAAGTACCCGAGGAAGTGCCCGGGAAGTACCCGCCAAGTGCCCGGAAAGTACCCGCCAAGTACCCGGGAAGTACCCGAGGAAGTACCCGCCAAGTGCCCGGGAAGTTCCCGAGGAAGTACCCGCCAAGTGCCCGGGAAGTAAACGCCAAGTACCCGGGAAGAGCACGGGAAGTACCCGCCAAGTGCCCGGAAAGTACCCGCCAAGTGCCCGCCAAGTACCCGGGAAGTACCCGACTGTGTTGTACTAGGCGGGGACTTCCGGGGCACTTGGCGGGTACTTCCCGGGCACTTGGTGGGGACTTGGCGGGCACTTTCTCGGGCACTTCCCAGGTACTTGGCGGGTACTTCCCGGGCACTTGCCGGGTACTTCCCGGGTACTTGATTATTGCAATTTATGAATGGACTCGTTCTAAATCGTGTACAGATGACATACCCGGGAACGTAAGCAAGACATACTTAACAACAATATTTTTGACAAAGAGCTCGACTATTTTTGCAGAAACACTATCGTGTAGAGTGGACAAATCCCTACTGATATGGTATTTTACTTTCATTCGAGGTAACATTACTTAAGTATAAAATTTAAAGATGTTTTTGTCCAACATGAGAGTGAGAAAGACAGTAAGCGCGTGATGGATAAATAACTGACAACATAAGGAGCAGACAATATTTACCTTAAGGTAAAAATTTTTACATTCAACCTTCAAGTTACCAGCAGTAGCTGACGCTCTTGCGTGCGCACATGGATATAGTTCTCACTGCTTACCGACTAAGCTCCAATAACAATGTGGCAACGTCGCGAGTTTATGCGGGCGCGCTATAGCTTTCCAACCCCATTTAGGGGTAGTTTGGAACGTATTTTCAATCAGCTCCCATTTAAAAGCTATTTGCCCTAAAAAATAAATTCCAACGGGGTTCGCGTCAGAAAAAATCGCTCTACACGCGGTTCTCGGGAAATGCCACCGTTACATATCATGCTGTATAAATAAAATAACACAAGCGCCAATCACCACACAACCCGCGGCACTTACTCGCCGCTTTGTTTATTAATTAAATAAATGAAATAACACAAGCGCCAATCCCCACACAACCTTCAGCGCTTACTGGCCGCTTAGTTTATTAATATAATAAATAAAATAACACAAGCGCCAATCCCCACACAACCCGCGGCGCTTACTGGCCACTTTGTTTTAAATATAATAAATAAAATAACACAAGCGCCAATCACCACACAACCCGAAGCGCTTACTGGCCGCTTTGTTTATTAATTGAATAAATAAAATAACACAAGTGCCGAACCCCACACAACCCGGGGCACTTACTGGCCACTTTGTTTATTAATTGAATAAATAAAATAAAACAAGCGCCAATCCCCACACAACCCGGGGATCTTACTGGCCACTTTGTTTTTTAATTGAATAAATAAAATAACACAAGCGCCAATCACCACACAACCCAAGGCGCTTACTGGCCACTTTGTTTATTAATATAATAAATGGAATAACACAAGCGCCGATCACCACACAACCCGGGGCGCTTACTGGCCGCTTAGTTTATTAATAAAAGAAATAAAATAACACAAGCGCCAATACCCACACAACCCGGGGCGCTTACTGGACGCTTTGATAATTACAATGATGAATAAAATAACACAAGCGCCAATCCCCACACAACCCCAGGGGGCTTACTGGCCACTTTGTTTATTAATATAATAAATGCAATAACACAAGCGCCGATCACCACACAACCCGGAGCGCTTACTGGCCGCTTAGTTTATTAATATAATAAATAAAATAACACAAGCGCCAATCCCCACACAACCCGCGGCGCTTACTGGCCGCTTTGTTTATTGATTGAATAAATAATATAACAAGAGCACCAATCACCACACAACCCGGGGCGCTTACTGGCCGCTTTTTTTATTGATTGAATAAATAAAATAACACATGCGCCAATCCCCACACAACCCGGGGCGCTTACTGGCCGCTTTGTTTATTAATTAAATAAATAAAATGACACAAGCGCCAATCACCACACAACCCGGGGCGCCTACTGGCCACTTTGTTTTTTAATTGAATAAATGAAATAACACAAGCGCCAATCACCACAAAACCCGGGGCGCTCACTGGCCGCTTAGTTCATTATTATAATAAATAAAATAACACAAGCGCCAATTCCCACACAACCCGCGGCGCTTACTGGCCGCTTAGTTTATAAATATAATAAATAAAATAACACAAGCGCCAATACCCGCACAACCCAGGGCGCTTACTGGACGCTTTGATAATTACAATAATAAATAAAATAACACAAGCGCCAATCCCCACACAACCCCAAGGGGCTTACTGGCCGCTTTAATAATTAAAATGATGAATAAAATAACACGAGCGCCAATTACCACACAACCCGGGCACTTACTGGCCACTTTGTTTATTAATTAAATAAATAAAATAACACAAGCACCAATCCCCACACAACTCGGGGCACTTACTGGCCGCTTTGTTTCTTAATATAATAAATAAAATAACACAGGCGCCAATATCCACACAACCTGGGGCGCTTGCTGGCCGCTTTGTTTATTAATTGAATAAATAAAATAACACAAGTGCCGATCCCCACACAACCCGGGGCACTTACTGGCCACTTTGTTTATTAATTGAATAAATAAAATAAAACAAGCGCCAATCCCCACACAACCCGGGGATCTTACTGGCCACTTTGTTTTTTAATTGAATAAATAAAATAACACAAGCGCCAATCACCACACAACCCAAGGCGCTTACTGGCCACTTTGTTTATTAATATAATAAATGAAATAACACAAGCGCCGATCACCACACAACCCGGGGCGCTTACTGGCCGCTTAGTTTATTAATAAAAGAAATAAAATAACACAAGCGCCAATACCCACACAACCCGGGGCGCTTACTGGACGCTTTGATAATTACAATGATGAATAAAATAACACAAGCGCCAATCCCCACACAACCCCAGGGGGCTTACTGGCCACTTTGTTTATTAATATAATAAATGCAATAACACAAGCGCCGATCACCACACAACCCGGGGCGCTTACTGGCCGCTTAGTTTATTAATATAATAAATAAAATAACACAAGCGCCAATCCCCACACAACCCGCAGCGCTTACTGGCCGCTTTGTTTATTGATTGAATAAATAAAATAACAAGAGCACCAATCACCACACAACCCGGGGCGCTTACTGGCCGCTTTTTTTATTGATTGAATAAATAAAATAACACATGCGCCAATCCCCACACAACCCGGGGCGCTTACTGGCCGCTTTGTTTATTAATTAAATAAATAAAATGACACAAGCGCCAATCACCACACAACCCGGGGCGCCTACTGGCCACTTTGTTTTTTAATTGAATAAATAAAATAACACAAGCGCCAATCACCACAAAACCCGGGGCGCTCACTGGCCACTTTGTTTTTTAATTGAATAAATAAAATAACACAAGCGCCAATCACCACACAACCCAAGGCGCTTACTGGCCACTTTGTTTATTAATATAATAAATGGAATAACACAAGCGCCGATCACCACACAACCCGGGGCGCTTACTGGCCGCTTAGTTTATTAATAAAAGAAATAAAATAACACAAGCGCCAATACCCACACAACCCGGGGCGCTTACTGGACGCTTTGATAATTACAATGATGAATAAAATAACACAAGCGCCAATCCCCACACAACCCCAGGGGGCTTACTGGCCACTTTGTTTATTAATATAATAAATGCAATAACACAAGCGCCGATCACCACACAACCCGGAGCGCTTACTGGCCGCTTAGTTTATTAATATAATAAATAAAATAACACAAGCGCCAATCCCCACACAACCCGCGGCGCTTACTGGCCGCTTTGTTTATTGATTGAATAAATAATATAACAAGAGCACCAATCACCACACAACCCGGGGCGCTTACTGGCCGCTTTTTTTATTGATTGAATAAATAAAATAACACATGCGCCAATCCCCACACAACCCGGGGCGCTTACTGGCCGCTTTGTTTATTAATTAAATAAATAAAATGACACAAGCGCCAATCACCACACAACCCGGGGCGCCTACTGGCCACTTTGTTTTTTAATTGAATAAATGAAATAACACAAGCGCCAATCACCACAAAACCCGGGGCGCTCACTGGCCACTTAGTTCATTATTATAATAAATAAAATAACACAAGCGCCAATTCCCACACAACCCGCGGCGCTTACTGGCCGCTTAGGTTATAAATATAATAAATAAAATAACACAAGCGCCAATACCCGCACAACCCAGGGCGCTTACTAGACGCTTTGATAATTACAATAATAAATAAAATAACACAGGCGCCAATATCCACACAACCTGGGGCGCTTGCTGGCCGCTTTGTTTATTAATTGAATAAATAAAATAACACAAGTGCCGATCCCCACACAACCCGGGGCACTTACTGGCCACTTTGTTTATTAATTGAATAAATAAAATAAAACAAGCGCCAATCCCCACACAACCCGGGGATCTTACTGGCAACTTTGTTTTTTAATTGAATAAATAAAATAACACAAGCGCCAATCACCACACAACCCAAGGCGCTTACTGGCCACTTTGTTTATTAATATAATAAATGAAATAACACAAGCGCCGATCACCACACAACCCGGGGCGCTTACTGGCCGCTTAGTTTATTAATAAAAGAAATAAAATAACACAAGCGCCAATACCCACACAACCCGGGGCGCTTACTGGACGCTTTGATAATTACAATGATGAATAAAATAACACAAGCGCCAATCCCCACACAACCCCAGGGGGCTTACTGGCCACTTTGTTTATTAATATAATAAATGCAATAACACAAGCGCCGATCACCACACAACCCGGGGCGCTTACTGGCCGCTTAGTTTATTAATATAATAAATAAAATAACACAAGCGCCAATCCCCACACAACCCGCAGCGCTTACTGGCCGCTTTGTTTATTGATTGAATAAATAAAATAACAAGAGCACCAATCACCACACAACCCGGGGCGCTTACTGGCCGCTTTTTTTATTGATTGAATAAATAAAATAACACATGCGCCAATCCCCACACAACCCGGGGCGCTTACTGGCCGCTTTGTTTATTAATTAAATAAATAAAATGACACAAGCGCCAATCACCACACAACCCGGGGCGCCTACTGGCCACTTTGTTTTTTAATTGAATAAATAAAATAACACAAGCGCCAATCACCACAAAACCCGGGGCGCTCACTGGCCGCTTAGTTCATTATTATAATAAATAAAATAACACAAGCGCAGTTCCCACACAACCCGCGGCGCTTACTGGCCGCTTAGTTTATAAATATAATAAATAAAATAACACAAGCGCCAATACTTGCACAACCCAGGGCGCTTACTGGACGCTTTGATAATTACAATAATAAATAAAATAACACAAGCGCCAATCCCCACACAACCCCAGGGGGCTTACTGGCCGCTTTAATAATTAAAATGATGAATAAAATAACACGAGCGCCAATTACCACACAACCCGGGCACTTACTGGCCACTTTGTTTATTAATTAAATAAATAAAATAACACAAGCACCAATCCCCACACAACTCGGGGCACTTACTGGCCGCTTTGTTTCTTAATATAATAAATAAAATAACACAGGCGCCAATATCCACACAACCTAGGGCGCTTGCTGGCCGCTTTGTTTATAATTTGAATAAATAAAATAACACAAGCGCCAATCCCCACACAACCCGGGGCGCTTACTAGCCGCTTAGTTTATTAAGATAATAAATGAAATAACACAAGTGCCAATCACTACACAACCCGGGATGCTTACTGGCCGCTTTGTTTATTAATTAAATAAATAAAATAACACAAGCGCCAATCCCCACACAACCCGCGGCGCTTACTAGCCACTTTGTTTTTAAATATAATAAATAAAATAACACAAGCGCCAATCACCACACAACACGGGGCGCTTACTGGCCGCTTTGTTTATAATATAATAAATAAAATAACACAAGCGCCAATCCCCACACAACCCGCGGCGCTTACTGGCCAATTAGTTTATTAATATAATAAATAAAATAACACAAGCGCCAATCCCCACACAACCCGCGGCAATTACTGGCCGCTTTGTTTATTAATTAAATAAATAAAATAACACAAGCGCCAATCACCACACGACCCACAGCGCTTACTGGCCGCTTTGTTTTTAAAAATAATAAATAAAATAACACAAGTGCCAATCACCACACAACCCGGGGCGCTTACTGGCCGCTTAGTTTATTAATATAATAAATAAAATGACACAAGCGCCAATCACCACACAACCCGGGGCGCCTACTGGCCACTTTGTTTTTTAATTGAATAAATAAAATAACACAAGCGCCAATCACCACAAAACCCGGGGCGCTCACTGGCCGCTTAGTTCATTATTATAATAAATAAAATAACACAAGCGCCAATTCCCACACAACCCGCGGCGCTTACTGGCCGCTTAGTTTATAAATATAATAAATAAAATAACACAAGCGCCAATACCCGCACAACCCAGGGCGCTTACTGGACGCTTTGATAATTACAATAATAAATAAAATAACACAAGCGCCAATCCCCACACAATTCCAGGGGGCTTACTGGCCGCTTTAATAATTAAAATGATGAATAAAATAACACGAGCGCCAATTACCACACAACCCGGGCACTTACTGGCCACTTTGTTTATTAATTAAATAAATAAAATAACACAAGCACCAATCCCCACACAACTCGGGGCACTTACTGGCCGCTTTGTTTCTTAATATAATAAATGAAATAACACAGGCGCCAATATCCACACAACCTGGGGCGCTTGCTGGCCGCTTTGTTTATTAATTGAATAAATAAAATAACACAAGTGCCGATCCCCATACAACCCGGGGCACTTACTGGCCACTTTGTTTATTAATTGAATAAATAAAATAAAACAAGCGCCAATCCCCACACAACCCGGGGATCTTACTGGCCACTTTGTTTTTTAATTGAATAAATAAAATAACACAAGCGCCAATCACCACACAACCCAAGGCGCTTGCTGGCCACTTTGTTTATTAATATAATAAATGAAATAACACAAGCGCCGATCACCACACAACCCGGGGCGCTTACTGGCCGCTTAGTTTATTAATAGAAGAAATAAAATAACACAAGCGCCAATACCCACACAACCCGGGGCGCTTACTGGACGCTTTGATAATTACAATGATGAATAAAATAACACAAGCGCCAATCCCCACACAACCCCAGGGGGCTTACTGGCCACTTTGTTTATTAATATAATAAATGCAATAACACAAGCGCCGATCACCACACAACCCGGGGCGCTTACTGGCCGCTTAGTTTATTAATATAATAAATAAAATATCACAAGCGCCAATCCCCACACAACCCGCGGCGCTTACTGGCCGCTTTGTTTATTGATTGAATAAATAAAATAACAAGAGCACCAATCACCACACAACCCGGGGCGCTTACTGGCCGCTTTTTTTATTGATTGAATAAATAAAATAACACATGCGCCAATCCCCACACAACCCGGGGCGCTTACTGGCCGCTTTGTTTATTAATTAAATAAATAAAATGACACAAGCGCCAATCACCACACAACCCGGGGCGCCTACTGGCCACTTTGTTTTTTAATTGAATAAATAAAATAACACAAGCGCCAATCACCACAAAACCCGGGGCGCTCACTGGCCGCTTAGTTTATTATTATAATAAATAAAATAACACAAGCGCAGTTTCCACACAACCCGCGGCGCTTACTGGCCGCTTAGTTTATAAATATAATAAATAAAATAACACAAGCGCCAATACTTGCACAACCCAGGGCGCTTACTGGACGCTTTGATAATTACAATAATAAATAAAATAACACAAGCGCCAATCACCACACAACCCCAGGGGGCTTACTGGCCGCTTTAATAATTAAAATGATGAATAAAATAACACGAGCGCCAATTACCACACAACCCGGGCACTTACTGGCCACTTTGTTTATTAATTAAATAAATAAAATAACACAAGCACCAATCCCCACACAACTCGGGGCACTTACTGGCCGCTTTGTTTCTTAATATAATAAATAAAATAACACAGGCGCCAATATCCACACAACCTAGGGCGCTTGCTGGCCGCTTTGTTTATTAATTGAATAAATAAAATAACACAAGCGCCAATCCCCACACAACCCAGGGCGCTTACTAGCCGCTTAGTTTATTAAAATAATAAATGAAATAACACAAGTGCCAATCACTACACAACCCGGGATGCTTACTGGCCGCTTTGTTTATTTATTAAATAAATAAAATAACACAAGCGCCAATCCCCACACAACCCGCGGCGCTTACTAGCCACTTTGTTTTTAAATATAATAAATAAAATAACACAAGCGCCAATCACCACACAACACGGGGCGCTTACTGGCCGCTTTGTTTATAATATAATAAATAAAATAACACAAGCGCCAATCCCCACACAACCCGCGGCGCTTACTGGCCAATTAGTTTATTAATATAATAAATAAAATAACACAAGCGCCAATCCCCACACAACCCGCGGCAATTACTGGCCGCTTTGTTTATTAATTAAATAAATAAAATAACACAAGCGCCAATCACCACACGACCCACAGCGCTTACTGGCCGCTTTGTTTTTAAAAATAATAAATAAAATAACACATGTGCCAATCACCACACAACCCGGGGCGCTTACTGGCCGCTTAGTTTAATAATATAATAAATAAAATAACACAAGCGCTAATCCCCACACAACCCGCGGCACTTACTCGCCGCTTTGTTTATTAATTAAATAAATGAAATAACACAAGCGCCAATCACCACACAACCCGATGCGCTTACTGGCCGCTTTGTTTATTAATTGAATAAATACAATAACACAAGCGCCAATCACCACACAGCCCGACGTGCTTACTGGCCGCTTTGTTCATTAATTAAATAAATAAAATAACACAAGCGCTAATCACCACACAACCCGAATCGCTTACTTGCCGCTTAGTTTATTAATTGAATAAATAAAATAACACAAGCGCCAATCACCACACAACCCGATGCGCTTACTGGCCGCTTTGTTTATTAATTGAATAAATAAAATAACACAAGCGCCAATCCCCACACAACTCGGGGCGCTTACTGGCCGCTTTGTTTATGAATTGACTGAATAAAATAACACAAGCGCCAATCCCCACACAACCCGGGGCGCTTACTGGCCGCTTTGATAATTAAAATGATAAATAAAATAACACAAGCGCCAATCCCCACACAACCTGGGGCGATTACTGGCCGCTTAGTTAATTAATACAATATATAAAATAACACAAGCGCCAATCACCACACAACCTGGGGCGCTTACTGGCCGCTTTGTTTATTAATTAAATGAATAAAATGAAACAAGCGCCAATTACCACACAACCTGCAGCGTTTACTGGCCGCTTTGTTTTTAAATATAATAAATAAAATAACACAAGCACCAATCACCACACAACCCGGGGCGCTTAGTGGCCGCTTTGTTTATAAATTAAATAAATAAAATAACACAAGTGCCAATCTCCACACAACCCGGGGTGCTTACTGGCAACTTAGATTATTAATATCATAAATAAAATAACACAAGCGCCAATCAACACACAACCGCTTACTGGCCGCTTTGTTTATTAATTAAATAAATACAATAACACAAGCGCCAATCCCCACACAACCCGGGGCGTTTACTGGCCGCTTAGTTTATTAATATAATAAATAAAATAACACATGCGCCAATCCCCACACAACCCAGGGCGCTTACTGGCCGCTTTGTTTATTAATATAATCAATAAAATAACACAAGCGCCAATCTCAACACAACCGGGGGCGCTTACTGGCCGCTTAGTTTATTAATATAATAAATAAAATAACACAAGCGCCAATCCCCACAAAACCCGCGGCGCTTACTGGCCGCTTAGTTTATTAATATAATAAGAAAAATAACACAAGCGCCAATCCCCACACAACCCGCGGCACTTACTGATCGCTTTGTTTATTAATTGAATAAATAAAATAACAAGAGCACCAATCACCACACAACCCGGGCCGCTTACTGGCCGTTTTCTTTATTGATTGAATAAATAAAATAACACATGCGCCAATCCCCACACAACCCGGGGCGCTTACTGGCCGCTTTGTTTATTAATTGAATAAATAAAATAACACAAGCGCCAATCACCACACAACCCGGGGCACTTACTGGCCGCTTTGTTTTTTAATTGAATAAATAAAATAACACATGCGCCAATCCCCACACAACCCGGGGCACTTACTGGCCGCTTTGTTTTTTAATTGAATAAATAAAATAACACAAGCGCCAATTCCCACAAAACCCGCGGCACTCACTGGCCGCTAAGTTTATAAATATGATAAATAAAATAACACAAGCGCCAATACCCACACAACCCGGGGCGCTTACTGGACGCTTCGATAATTACAATGATGAATAAAATAACACAAGCGCTAATCCCCACACAACCCAGGGGGGCTTACTGGCCGCTTTGATAATTAAAATGATGAATAAAATAACACGAGCGCATATCACCACACAACCCGGGGCACTTACTGGCCACTTTGTTTATTAATTTAATAATTAAAATAACACAAGCACCAATCCTCACACAACCCGGGGCACTTACTGGCCGCTCTGTTTCTTAATATAATAAATAAAATAACACAGGCGCCAATACCCACACAACCCGGCGCACTTACTGGCCGCTTTGTTTATGAATTGAATAAATAAAATAACACAAGCACCAATCCCCACACAACCCGGGGCGCTTACTGGCTGCTAAGTTTATAAATATGATAAATAAAATAACACAAGCGCCAATACCCACACAACCCGGGGCGCTTACCGGACGCTTCGATAATTACAATGATGATTAAAATAACACAAGCGCCAATCCCCACACAACCCCGGGGGGCTAACTGGCCGCTTTAATAATTAAAATGATGAATAAAATAACACGAGCGCCAATTCCCACAAAACCCGCGGCACTTACTGGCCGCTAAGTTTATAAATATGATAAATAAAATAACACAAGCGCCAATACCCACACAACCCGGGGCGCTTACTGGACGCTTCGATAATTACAATGATGAATAAAATAACACAAGCGCCAATCCCCACACAACCCCGGGGGGCTTACTGGCCGCTTTGATAATTAAAATAATGAATAAAATAACACGAGCGCCAATCACCACACAACCCGGGGCACTTACTGGCCACTTTGTTTATTAATTTAATAAATAAAATAACACAAGCACCAATCCTCACACAACCCGGGGCACTTACTGGCCGCTCTGTTTCTTAATATAATAAATAAAATTACACAGGCGCAAATACCCACACAACCCGGCGCACTTACTGGCCGCTTTGTTTATGAATTGAATAAATAAAATAACACAAGCGCCAATCCCCACACAACCCGGGGCGCTTACTGGCCGCTTTGATAATAAAAATGATAAATAAAATAACACAAGCGCCAATCTCCACACAACCCGGGGCGATTACTGGCCGCTTTGTTTATTAATTAAATAAATAAAATAACACAAGCGCCAATCCCCACACAACTTGCGTTGCTTACTGGCCGCTTTGTTTTTAAATATAATAAATAAATTAACACAAGCGCCAATCACCACACAGCCCGACGTGCTTACTGGCCGCTTTGTTCATTAATTAACTAAATAAAATAACACAAGCGCTAATCACCACACAACCCGGGGCGCTTACTTGCCGCTTAGTTTATTAATTGAATAAATAAAATAACACAAGCGCCAATCCCCACACAACCCGCGGCGCTTACAAGCCGCTTAGTTTATTAATATAATGAATAAAATATTACAAGCAACAATCCCCAC
The DNA here is from genome assembly GCF_036245765.1 of Copidosoma floridanum. NCBI lineage: Eukaryota > Metazoa > Arthropoda > Insecta > Hymenoptera > Encyrtidae > Copidosoma > Copidosoma floridanum. The sequence goes on along the minus strand of NW_028321897.1, from coordinate 35,555,569 downwards.
ACAACCCGCGGCACTTACTCGCCGCTTTGTTTATTAATTAAATGAATAAAATATTACAAGCGCCAATCCCCACACAACCCGCGGCGCTTACTGGCCGCTTTGTATATAATATAATAAATAAAATAACACAAGCGCCAATCCCCACACAATTCGCGGCGCTTACTGGCCGCTTAGTTTATTAATATAATAAATAAAATAACACAAGCGCCAATCCCCACACAACCCGCGGCAATTACTGGCCGCTTTGTTTATTAATTAAATAAATAAAATAACACAAGCGCCAATCACCACACAACTTGCGGCGCTTACTGGCCGCTTTGTTTTTAAATATAATAAATAAAATAACACAAGCGCCAATCACCACACAACCCGGGGCGCTTACTGGCCGCTTTGTTTATAATATAATAAATAAAATAACACAAGCGCCAATCCCCACAAAACCCGCGGCGCTTACTGGCCGCTTTGTTTATTAATTAAATAAATAAAATAACACAAGCGCTAATCACCACTCAACCCGGGGCGCTTACTTGCCGCTTAGTTTATTAATTAAATAAATAAAATAACACAAGCGCCAATCCCCACACAACCCGCGGCGCTCACTAGCCGCTTAGTTTATTAATATAATAAATAAAATAACACAAGCGCCAATCCCCACACAACCCGAGCGCTTACTGGCCGCTTTGTTTATTAATTGAATAAATAAAATAACACAAGCGCCAATCACCACACAACCCGGGGCGCTTACTTGCCGCCTAGTTTATTAATTGAATAAATAAAATAACACAAGCGCCAATCCCCACACAACCGCGGCGCTCACAAGCCGCTTAGTTTATTAATTGAATAAATAAAATAACACAAGCGCCAATCCCCACACAACCCGCGGCGCTCACAAGCCGCTTAGTTTATTAATATAATAAATAAAATATTACAAGCAACAATCCCCACACAACCCGATGCGCTTACTGGCCGCTTTGTTTTTTAATTGAATAAATAAAATAACACATGCGCCAATCCCCACACAACCCGGGGCACTTACTGGCCGCTTTGTTTTTTAATTGAATAAATAAAATAACACAAGCGCCAATTCCCACAAAACCCGCGGCACTTACTGGCCGCTAAGTTTATAAATATGATAAATAAAATAACACAAGCGCCAATACCCACACAACCCGGGGCGCTTACTGGACGCTTCGATAATTACAATGATGAATAAAATAACACAAGCGCCAATCCCCACACAACCTCGGGGGGCTTACTGGCCGCTTTGATAATTAAAATGATGAATAAAATAACACGAGCGCCAATCACCACACAACCCGGGGCACTTACTGGCCACTTTGTTTATTAATTTAATAAATAAAATAACACAAGCACCAATCCTCACACAACCCGGGGCACTTACTGGCCGCTCTGTTTCTTAATATAATAAATAAAATAACACAGGCGCCAATACCCACACAACCCGGCGCACTTACTGGCCGCTCTGTTTATGAATTGAATAAATAAAATAACACAAGCGCCAATCCCCACACAACCCGGGGCGCTTACTGGCCGCTAAGTTTATAAATATAATAAATAAAATAACACAAGCGCCAATACCCACACAACCCGGGGCGCTTACTGGACGCTTCGATAATTACAATGATGATTAAAATAACACAAGCGCCAATCCCCACACAACCCCGGGGGGCTTACTGGCCGCTTTAATAATTAAAATGATGAATAAAATAACACGAGCGCCAATTCCAACAAATACCGCGGCACTTACTGGCCGCTAAGTTTATAAATATGATAAATAAAATAACACAAGCGCCAATACCCACACAACCCGGGGCGCTTACTGGACGCTTCGATAATTACAATGATGAATAAAATAACACAAGCGCCAATCCCCACACAACCCCGGGGGGCTTACTGGCCGCTTTGATAATTAAAACGATGAATAAAATAACACGAGCGCCACTCACCACACAACCCGGGGCACTTACTGGCCACTTTGTTTATTAATTTAATAAATAAAATAACACAAGCACCAATCCTCACACAACCCGGGGCACTTACTGGCCGCTCTGTTTCTTAATATAATAAATAAAATAACACAGGCGCAAATACCCACACAACCCGGCGCACTTACTGGCCGCTTTGTTTATGAATTGAATAAATAAAATAACACAAGCGCCAATCCCCACACAACCCGGGGCGCTTACTGGCCGCTTTGATAATAAAAATGATAAATAAAATAACACAAGCGCCAATCCCCACACAACCCGGGGCGATTACTGGTTGCTTTGTTTGTTAATTAAATAAATAAAATAACACAAGCGCCAATCCCCACACAACTTGCGGCGCTTACTGGCCGCTTTGTTTTTAAATATAATAAATAAAATAACACAAGCGCCAATCACCACACAGCCCGACGTGCTTACTGGCCGCTTTGTTCATTAATTAACTAAATAAAATAACACAAGCGCTAATCACCACACAACCCGGGGCGCTTACTTGCCACTTAGTTTATTAATTGAATAAATAAAATAACACAAGCACCAATCCCCACACAACCCGCGGCGCTCACAAGCCACTTAAATTATTAATATAATAAATAAAATATTACAAGCAACAATCCCCACACAACCCGCGGCACTTACTCGCCGCTTTGTTTATTAATTAAATGAATGAAATAACACAAGCGCCAATCACCACACAACCCGATGCGCTTACTAGCCGCTTTGTTTATTAATTGAATAAATAAAATAACACAAGCTTCAATCCCCACACAACCCGGGGCGATTACTGGCCGCTTTGTTTATTAATTAAATAAATAAAATAACCTAAGCGCCAATCCCCACACAACTCGCGGCGCTTACTGGCCGCTTTGTATATAATATAATAAATAAAATAACACAAGCGCCAATCCCCACACAATTCGCGGCGCTTACTGGCCGCTTAGTTTATTAATATAATAAATAAAATAACACAAGCGCCAATCCCCACACAACCCGCAGCAATTACTGGACGCTTTGTTTATTAATTAAATAAATAAAATAACACAAGCGCCAATCACCACACAACTTGCGGCGCTTACTAGCCGCTTTGTTTTTAAATATAATAAATAAAATAACACAAGCGCCAATCACCACACAACCCGGGGCGCTCACTGGCCGCTTTGTTTATAATATAATAAATAAAATAACACAAGCGCCAATCCCCACACAACCCGCGGCGCTTACTGGCCGCTTAGTTTATTAATATAATAAATAAAATAACACAAGCGCCAATCCCCACACAACCCGCGGCACTTACTCGCTGCTTTGAATATTAATTAAATAATTAAAATAACACAAGCGCCAATCACCACACAACCCGATGCGCTTACTGGCCGCTTTGTTTATGAATTGAATAAATAAAATAACACAAGCGCCAATACCCACACAACCCGGGGCGCTTACTGGCCGCTTTGTTTATAATATAATAAATAAAATAACACAAGCGCCAATCCCCACACAACCCGCGGCGCTTACTGGCCGCTTTGTTTATTAATTAAATAAATAAAATAACACAAGCGCTAATCACCACTCAACCCGGGGCGCTTACTTGCCGCTTAGTTTATTAATTAAATAAATAAAATAACACAAGCGCCAATCCCCACACAACCCGCGGCGCTCACTAGCCGCTTAGTTTATTAATATAATAAATGAATTAACACAAGCGCCAATCCCCACACAACCCGAGCGCTTACTGGCCGCTTTGTTTATTAATTGAATAAATAAAATAACACAAGCGCCAATCACCACACAACCCGGGGCGCTTACTTGCCGCTTAGTTTATTAATTGAATAAATAAAATAACACAAGCGCCAATCCCCACACAACCGCGGCGCTCACAAGCCGCTTAGTTTATTAATTGAATAAATAAAATAACACAAGCGCCAATCCCCACACAACCCGCGGCGCTTACTGGCCGCTTTGTTTATTAATTAAATAAATAAAATAACACAAGCGCTAATCACCACTCAACCCGGGGCGCTTACTTGCCGCTTAGTTTATTAATTAAATAAATAAAATAACACAAGCGCCAATCCCCACACAACCCGCGGCGCTCACTAGCCGCTTAGTTTATTAATATAATAAATAAAATAACACAAGCGCCAATCCCCACACAACCCGAGCGCTTACTGGCCGCTTTGTTTATTAATTGAATAAATAAAATAACACAAGCGCCAATCACCACACAACCCGGGGCGCTTACTTGCCGCCTAGTTTATTAATTGAATAAATAAAATAACACAAGCGCCAATCCCCACACAACCGCGGCGCTCACAAGCCGCTTAGTTTATTAATTGAATAAATAAAATAACACAAGCGCCAATCCCCACACAACCCGCGGCGCTCACAAGCCGCTTAGTTTATTAATATAATAAATAAAATATTACAAGCAACAATCCCCACACAACCCGATGCGCTTACTGGCCGCTTTGTTTTTTAATTGAATAAATAAAATAACACATGCGCCAATCCCCACACAACCCGGGGCACTTACTGGCCGCTTTGTTTTTTAATTGAATAAATAAAATAACACAAGCGCCAATTCCCACAAAACCCGCGGCACTTACTGGCCGCTAAGTTTATAAATATGATAAATAAAATAACACAAGCGCCAATACCCACACAACCCGGGGCGCTTACTGGACGCTTCGATAATTACAATGATGAATAAAATAACACAAGCGCCAATCCCCACACAACCTCGGGGGGCTTACTGGCCGCTTTGATAATTAAAATGATGAATAAAATAACACGAGCGCCAATCACCACACAACCCGGGGCACTTACTGGCCACTTTGTTTATTAATTTAATAAATAAAATAACACAAGCACCAATCCTCACACAACCCGGGGCACTTACTGGCCGCTCTGTTTCTTAATATAATAAATAAAATAACACAGGCGCCAATACCCACACAACCCGGCGCACTTACTGGCCGCTTTGTTTATGAATTGAATAAATAAAATAACACAAGCGCCAATCCCCACACAACCCGGGGCGCTTACTGGCCGCTAAGTTTATAAATATAATAAATAAAATAACACAAGCGCCAATACCCACACAACCCGGGGCGCTTACTGGACGCTTCGATAATTACAATGATGATTAAAATAACACAAGCGCCAATCCCCACACAACCCCGGGGGGCTTACTGGCCGCTTTAATAATTAAAATGATGAATAAAATAACACGAGCGCCAATTCCAACAAATACCGCGGCACTTACTGGCCGCTAAGTTTATAAATATGATAAATAAAATAACACAAGCGCCAATACCCACACAACCCGGGGCGCTTACTGGACGCTTCGATAATTACAATGATGAATAAAATAACACAAGCGCCAATCCCCACACAACCCCGGGGGGCTTACTGGCCGCTTTGATAATTAAAACGATGAATAAAATAACACGAGCGCCACTCACCACACAACCCGGGGCACTTACTGGCCACTTTGTTTATTAATTTAATAAATAAAATAACACAAGCACCAATCCTCACACAACCCGGGGCACTTACTGGCCGCTCTGTTTCTTAATATAATAAATAAAATAACACAGGCGCAAATACCCACACAACCCGGCGCACTTACTGGCCGCTTTGTTTATGAATTGAATAAATAAAATAACACAAGCACCAATCCCCACACAACCCGGGGCGCTTACTGGCCGCTTTGATAATAAAAATGATAAATAAAATAACACAAGCGCCAATCCCCACACAACCCGCGGCGCTTACTGGCCGCTTTGTTTATTAATTAAATAAATAAAATAACACAAGCGCTAATCACCACTCAACCCGGGGCGCTTACTTGCCGCTTAGTTTATTAATTAAATAAATAAAATAACACAAGCGCCAATCCCCACACAACCCGCGGCGCTCACTAGCCGCTTAGTTTATTAATATAATAAATAAAATAACACAAGCGCCAATCCCCACACAACCCGAGCGCTTACTGGCCGCTTTGTTTATTAATTGAATAAATAAAATAACACAAGCGCCAATCACCACACAACCCGGGGCGCTTACTTGCCGCTTAGTTTATTAATTGAATAAATAAAATAACACAAGCGCCAATCCCCACACAACCGCGGCGCTCACAAGCCGCTTAGTTTATTAATTGAATAAATAAAATAACACAAGCGCCAATCCCCACACAACCCGCGGCGCTTACTGGCCGCTTTGTTTATTAATTAAATAAATAAAATAACACAAGCGCTAATCACCACTCAACCCGGGGCGCTTACTTGCCGCTTAGTTTATTAATTAAATAAATAAAATAACACAAGCGCCAATCCCCACACAACCCGCGGCGCTCACTAGCCGCTTAGTTTATTAATATAATAAATAAAATAACACAAGCGCCAATCCCCACACAACCCGAGCGCTTACTGGCCGCTTTGTTTATTAATTGAATAAATAAAATAACACAAGCGCCAATCACCACACAACCCGGGGCGCTTACTTGCCGCCTAGTTTATTAATTGAATAAATAAAATAACACAAGCGCCAATCCCCACACAACCGCGGCGCTCACAAGCCGCTTAGTTTATTAATTGAATAAATAAAATAACACAAGCGCCAATCCCCACACAACCCGCGGCGCTCACAAGCCGCTTAGTTTATTAATATAATAAATAAAATATTACAAGCAACAATCCCCACACAACCCGATGCGCTTACTGGCCGCTTTGTTCTTTAATTGAATAAATAAAATAACACATGCGCCAATCCCCACACAACCCGGGGCACTTACTGGCCGCTTTGTTTTTTAATTGAATAAATAAAATAACACAAGCGCCAATTCCCACAAAACCCGCGGCACTTACTGGCCGCTAAGTTTATAAATATGATAAATAAAATAACACAAGCGCCAATACCCACACAACCCGGGGCGCTTACTGGACGCTTCGATAATTACAATGATGAATAAAATAACACAAGCGCCAATCCCCACACAACCTCGGGGGGCTTACTGGCCGCTTTGATAATTAAAATGATGAATAAAATAACACGAGCGCCAATCACCACACAACCCGGGGCACTTACTGGCCACTTTGTTTATTAATTTAATAAATAAAATAACACAAGCACCAATCCTCACACAACCCGGGGCACTTACTGGCCGCTCTGTTTCTTAATATAATAAATAAAATAACACAGGCGCCAATACCCACACAACCCGGCGCACTTACTGGCCGCTTTGTTTATGAATTGAATAAATAAAATAACACAAGCGCCAATCCCCACACAACCCGGGGCGCTTACTGGCCGCTAAGTTTATAAATATAATAAATAAAATAACACAAGCGCCAATACCCACACAACCCGGGGCGCTTACTGGACGCTTCGATAATTACAATGATGATTAAAATAACACAAGCGCCAATCCCCACACAACCCCGGGGGGCTTACTGGCCGCTTTAATAATTAAAATGATGAATAAAATAACACGAGCGCCAATTCCAACAAATACCGCGGCACTTACTGGCCGCTAAGTTTATAAATATGATAAATAAAATAACACAAGCGCCAATACCCACACAACCCGGGGCGCTTACTGGACGCTTCGATAATTACAATGATGAATAAAATAACACAAGCGCCAATCCCCACACAACCCCGGGGGGCTTACTGGCCGCTTTGATAATTAAAACGATGAATAAAATAACACGAGCGCCACTCACCACACAACCCGGGGCACTTACTGGCCACTTTGTTTATTAATTTAATAAATAAAATAACACAAGCACCAATCCTCACACAACCCGGGGCACTTACTGGCCGCTCTGTTTCTTAATATAATAAATAAAATAACACAGGCGCAAATACCCACACAACCCGGCGCACTTACTGGCCGCTTTGTTTATGAATTGAATAAATAAAATAACACAAGCGCCAATCCCCACACAACCCGGGGCGCTTACTGGCCGCTTTGATAATAAAAATGATAAATAAAATAACACAAGCGCCAATCCCCACACAACCCGGGGCGATTACTGGCCGCTTTGTTTGTTAATTAAATAAATAAAATAACACAAGCGCCAATCCCCACACAACTTGCGGCGCTTACTGGCCGCTTTGTTTTTAAATATAATAAATAAAATAACACAAGCGCCAATCACCACACAGCCCGACGTGCTTACTGGCCGCTTTGTTCATTAATTAACTAAATAAAATAACACAAGCGCTAATCACCACACAACCCGGGGCGCTTACTTGCCACTTAGTTTATTAATTGAATAAATAAAATAACACAAGCGCCAATCCCCACACAACCCGCGGCGCTCACAAGCCACTTAAATTATTAATATAATAAATAAAATATTACAAGCAACAATCCCCACACAACCCGCGGCACTTACTCGCCGCTTTGTTTATTAATTAAATGAATGAAATAACACAAGCGCCAATCACCACACAACCCGATGCGCTTACTAGCCGCTTTGTTTATTAATTGAATAAATAAAATAACACAAGCTCCAATCCCCACACAACCCGGGGCGATTACTGGCCGCTTTGTTTATTAATTAAATAAATAAAATAACCTAAGCGCCAATCCCCACACAACTCGCGGCGCTTACTGGCCGCTTTGTATATAATATAATAAATAAAATAACACAAGCGCCAATCCCCACACAATTCGCGGCGCTTACTGGCCGCTTAGTTTATTAATATAATAAATAAAATAACACAAGCGCCAATCCCCACACAACCCGCAGCAATTACTGGACGCTTTGTTTATTAATTAAATAAATAAAATAACACAAGCGCCAATCACCACACAACTTGCGGCGCTTACTAGCCGCTTTGTTTTTAAATATAATAAATAAAATAACACAAGCGCCAATCACCACACAACCCGGGGCGCTCACTGGCCGCTTTGTTTATAATATAATAAATAAAATAACACAAGCGCCAATCCCCACACAACCCGCGGCGCTTACTGGCCGCTTAGTTTATTAATATAATAAATAAAATAACACAAGCGCCAATCCCCACACAACCCGCGGCACTTACTCGCTGCTTTGAATATTAATTAAATAATTAAAATAACACAAGCGCCAATCACCACACAACCCGATGCGCTTACTGGCCGCTTTGTTTATGAATTGAATAAATAAAATAACACAAGCGCCAATACCCACACAACCCGGGGCGCTTACTGGCCGCTTTGTTTATAATATAATAAATAAAATAACACAAGCGCCAATCCCCACACAACCCGCGGCGCTTACTGGCCGCTTTGTTTATTAATTAAATAAATAAAATAACACAAGCGCTAATCACCACTCAACCCGGGGCGCTTACTTGCCGCTTAGTTTATTAATTAAATAAATAAAATAACACAAGCGCCAATCCCCACACAACCCGCGGCGCTCACTAGCCGCTTAGTTTATTAATATAATAAATAAAATAACACAAGCGCCAATCCCCACACAACCCGAGCGCTTACTGGCCGCTTCGTTTATTAATTGAATAAATAAAATAACACAAGCGCCAATCACCACACAACCCGGGGCGCTTACTTGCCGCTTAGTTTATTAATTGAATAAATAAAATAACACAAGCACCAATCCCCACACAACCGCGGCGCTCACAAGCCGCTTAGTTTATTAATTGAATAAATAAAATAACACAAGCGCCAATCCCCACACAACCCGCGGCGCTCACAAGCCGCTTAGTTTATTAATATAATAAATAAAATATTACAAGCAACAATCCCCACACAACCCGATGCGCTTACTGGCCGCTTTGTTTTTTAATTGAATAAATAAAATAACACATGCGCCAATCCCCACACAACCCGGGGCACTTACTGGCCGCTTTGTTTTTTAATTGAATAAATAAAATAACACAAGCGCCAATTCCCACAAAACCCGCGGCACTTACTGGCCGCTAAGTTTATAAATATGATAAATAAAATAACACAAGCGCCAATACCCACACAACCCGGGGCGCTTACTGGACGCTTCGATAATTACAATGATGAATAAAATAACACAAGCGCCAATCCCCACACAACCTCGGGGGGCTTACTGGCCGCTTTGATAATTAAAATGATGAATAAAATAACACGAGCGCCAATCACCACACAACCCGGGGCACTTACTGGCCACTTTGTTTATTAATTTAATAAATAAAATAACACAAGCACCAATCCTCACACAACCCGGGGCACTTACTGGCCGCTCTGTTTCTTAATATAATAAATAAAATAACACAGGCGCCAATACCCACACAACCCGGCGCACTTACTGGCCGCTTTGTTTATGAATTGAATAAATAAAATAACACAAGCGCCAATCCCCACACAACCCGGGGCGCTTACTGGCCGCTAAGTTTATAAATATGATAAATAAAATAACACAAGCGCCAATACCCACACAACCCGGGGCGCTTACTGGACGCTTCGATAATTACAATGATGATTAAAATAACACAAGCGCCAATCCCCACACAACCCCGGGGGGCTTACTGGCCGCTTTAATAATTAAAATGATAAATAAAATAACACGAGCGCCAATTCCAACAAATACCGCGGCACTTACTGGCCGCTAAGTTTATAAATATGATAAATAAAATAACACAAGCGCCAATACCCACACAACCCGGGGCGCTTACTGGACGCTTCGATAATTACAATGATGAATAAAATAACACAAGCGCCAATCCCCACACAACCCCGGGGGGCTTACTGGCCGCTTTGATAATTAAAACGATGAATAAAATAACACGAGCGCCACTCACCACACAACCCGGGGCACTTACTGGCCACTTTGTTTATTAATTTAATAAATAAAATAACACAAGCACCAATCCTCACACAACCCGGGGCACTTACTGGCCGCTCTGTTTCTTAATATAATAAATAAAATAACACAGGCGCAAATACCCACACAACCCGGCGCACTTACTGGCCGCTTTGTTTATGAATTGAATAAATAAAATAACACAAGCGCCAATCCCCACACAACCCGGGGCGCTTACTGGCCGCTTTGATAATAAAAATGATAAATAAAATAACACAAGCGCCAATCCCCACACAACCCGGGGCGATTACTGGCCGCTTTGTTTGTTAATTAAATAAATAAAATAACACAAGCGCCAATCCCCACACAACTTGCGGCGCTTACTGGCCGCTTTGTTTTTAAATATAATAAATAAAATAACACAAGCGCCAATCACCACACAGCCCGACGTGCTTACTGGCCGCTTTGTTCATTAATTAACTAAATAAAATAACACAAGCGCTAATCACCACACAACCCGGGGCGCTTACTTGCCGCTTAGTTTATTAATTGAATAAATAAAATAACACAAGCGCCAATCCCCACACAACCCGCGGCGCTCACAAGCCACTTAAATTATTAATATAATAAATAAAATATTACAAGCAACAATCCCCACACAACCCGCGGCACTTACTCGCCGCTTTGTTTATTAATTAAATGAATGAAATAACACAAGCGCCAATCACCACACAACCCGATGCGCTTACTAGCCGCTTTATTATTAATTGAATAAATAAAATAACACAAGCTCCAATCCCCACACAACCCGGGGCGATTACTGGCCGCTTTGTTTATTAATTAAATAAATAAAATAACCTAAGCGCCAATCCCCACACAACTCGCGGCGCTTACTGGCCGCTTTGTACATAATATAATAAATAAAATAACACAAGCGCCAATCCCCACACAATTCGCGGCGCTTACTGGCCGCTTAGTTTATTAATATAATAAATAAAATAACACAAGCGCCAATCCCCACACAACCCGCGGCAATTACTGGACGCTTTGTTTATTAATTAAATAAATAAAATAACACAAGCGCCAATCACTACACAACTTGCGGCGCTTACTAGCCGCTTTGTTTTTAAATATAATAAATAAAATAACACAAGCGCCAATCACCACACAACCCGGGGCGCTCACTGGCCGCTTTGTTTATAATATAATAAATAAAATAACACAAGCGCCAATCCCCACACAACCCGCGGCGCTTACTGGCCGCTTAGTTTATTAATATAATAAATAAAATAACACAAGCGCCAATCCCCACACAACCCGCGGCACTTACTCGCTGCTTTGAATATTAATTAAATAATTAAAATAACACAAGCGCCAATCACCACACAACCCGATGCGCTTACTGGCCGCTTTGTTTATGAATTGAATAAATAAAATAACACAAGCGCCAATACCCACACAACCCGGGGCGCTTACTGGACGCTTCGATAATTACAATGATGATTAAAATAACACAAGCGCCAATCCCCACACAACCCCGGGGGGCTTACTGGCCGCTTTAATAATTAAAATGATGAATAAAATAACACGAGCGCCAATTCCAACAAAACCCACGGCACTTACTGGCCGCTAAGTTTATAAATATGATAAATAAAATAACACAAGCGCCAATACCCACACAACCCGGGGCGCTTACTGGACGCTTCGATAATTACAATGATGAATAAAATAACACAAGCGCCAATCCCCACACAACCCCGGGGGGCTTACTGGCCGCTTTGATAATTAAAACGATGAATAAAATAACACGAGCGCCAATCACCACACAACCCGGGGCACTTACTGGCCACTTTGTTTATTAATTTAATAAATAAAATAACACAAGCACCAATCCTCACACAACCCGGGGCACTTACTGGCCGCTCTGTTTCTTAATATAATAAATAAAATAACACAGGCGCAAATACCCACACAACCCGGCGCACTTACTGGCCGCTTTGTTTATGAATTGAATAAATAAAATAACACAAGCGCCAATCCCCACACAACCCGGGGCGCTTACTGGCCGCTTTGATAATAAAAATGATAAATAAAATAACACAAGCGCCAATCCCCACACAACCCGGGGCAATTACTGGCCGCTTTGTTTATTAATTAAATAAATAAAATAACACAAGCGCCAATCCCCACACAACTTGCGGCGCTTACTGGCCGCTTTGTTTTTAAATATAATAAATAAAATAACACAAGCGCCAATCACCACACAGCCCGACGTGCTTACTGGCCGCTTTGTTCATTAATTAACTAAATAAAATAACACAAGCGCTAATCACCACACAACCCGGGGCGCTTACTTGCCGCTTAGTTTATTAATTGAATAAATAAAATAACACAAGCGCCAATCCCCACACAACCCGCGGCGCTTACAAGCCGCTTAGTTTATTAATATAATAAATAAAATATTACAAGCAACAATCCCCACACAACCCGCGGCACTTACTCGCCGCTTTGTTTATTAATTAAATGAATGAAATAACACAAGCGCCAATCACCACACAACCCGATGCGCTTACTAGCCGCTTTGTTTATTAATTGAATAAATAAAATAACACAAGCTCCAATCCCCACACAACCCGGGGCGATTACTGGCCGCTTTGTTTATTAATTAAATAAATAAAATAACCTAAGCGCCAATCCCCACACAACTCGCGGCGCTTACTGGCCGCTTTGTATATAATATAATAAATAAAATAACACAAGCGCCAATCCCCACACAATTCGCGGCGCTTACTGGCCGCTTAGTTTATTAATATAATAAATAAAATAACACAAGCGCCAATCCCCACACAACCCGCGGCAATTACTGGCCGCTTTGTTTATTAATTAAATAAATAAAATAACACAAGCGCCAATCACCACACAACTTGCGGCGCTTACTGGCCGCTTTGTTTTTAAATATAATAAATAAAATAACACAAGCGCCAATCACCACACAACCCGGGGCGCTTACTGGCCGCTTTGTTTATAATATAATAAATAAAATAACACAAGCGCCAATCCCCACACAACCCGCGGCGCTTACTGGCCGCTTAGTTTATTAATATAATAAATAAAATAACACAAGCGCCAATCCCCACACAACCCGCGGCACTTACTCGCTGCTTTGAATATTAATTAAATAATTAAAATAACACAAGCGCCAATCACCACACAACCCGATGCGCTTACTGGCCGCTTTGTTTATTAATTGAATAAATAAAATAACACAAGCGCCGATCCCTACACAACTCAAAGCGCTTACTGGCCGCTTTGTTTATTAATTAAATAAATGAAATAACACAAGCGCCAATCACCACACAACCCGATGCGCTTACTGGCCGCTTTGTTTATTAATTGAATAAATAAAATAACACAAGCGCCAATCACCACACAGCCCGACGTGCTTACTGGCCGCTTTGTTCATTAATTAAATAAATAAAATAACACAAGCGCTAATCACCACACAACCCGAATCGCTTACTTGCCGCTTAGTTTATTAATTGAATTAATAAAATAACACAAGCGCCAATCCCCACACAACCCGCGGCACTCACAAGTCGCTTAGTTTATTAATATAATAAATAAAATATTACAAGCAACAATCCCCACACAACCCAAAGCACTTACTCGCCGCTTTGTTTATTAATTAAATAAATAAAATAACACAAGCGCCAATCCCCACACAACCCGCGGCGCTTACTGGCCGCTTTGTATATAATATAATAAATAAAATAACACAAGCGCCAATCCCCACACAATTCGCGGCGCTTACTGGCCGCTTTGTTTATGAATTGAATAAATAAAATAACACAAGCGCCGATCCCCACACAACCCGGGGCGCTTACTGGCCGCTTTGATAATTAAAATGATAAATAAAATAACACAAGCGCCAATCCCCACACAACCCGGGGCGATTACTGGCCGCTTAGTTAATTAATACAATATATAAAATAACACAAGCGCCAATCACCACAAAACCTGGGGCGCTTACTGGCCGCTTTGTTTATTAATTAAATGAATAAAATGAAACAAGCGCCAATTACCACACAACCCGCAGCGTTTACTGGCCGCTTTGTTTTTAAATATAATAAATAAAATAACACAAGCACCAATCACCACACGACCCGGGGCGCTTAGTGGCCGCTTTGTTTATAAATTAAATAAATAAAATAACACAAGTGCCAATCTCCACACAACCCGGGGTGCTTACTGGCTACTTAGATTATTAATATCATAAATAAAATAACACAAGCGCCAATCAACACACAACCGCTTACTGGCCGCTATGTTTATTAATTAAATAAATACAATAACACAAGCGCCAATCCCCACACAACCCGGGGCGTTTACTGGCCGCTTGGTTTATTAATATAATAAATAAAATAACACATGCGCCAATCCCCACACAACTTAGGGCGCTTACTGGCCGCTTTGTTTATTAATATACTCAATAAAATAACACAAGCGCCAATCCAAACACAACCGGGGGCGCTTACTGGCCGCTTAGTTTATTAATATAATAAATAAAATAACACAAGCGCCAATCCCCACACAACCCGCGGCGCTTACTGGCCGCTTTGTTTATTAATTGAATAAATAAAATAACAAGAGCACCAATCACCACACAACCCGGGCCGCTTACTGGCCGTTTTCTTTATTGATTGAATAAATAAAACAACACATGCGCCAATCCCCACACAACCCGGGGCAATTACTGGCCGCTTTGTTTATTAATTGAATAAATAAAATAACACAAGCGCCAATCACCACACAACCCGGGGCACTTACTGGCCGCTTTGTTTTTTATTTGAATAAATAAAATAACACAAGCGCCAAATACCACAAAACCCGGGGCGCTCACTGGCCGCTTAGTTCATTATTATAATAAATAAAATAACACAAGCGCCAATCCCCACACAACCCGGGGCGCTTACTGGCCGCTAAGTTTATAAATATGATAAATAAAATAACACAAGCGCCAATACCCACACAACCCGGGGCGCTTACTGGACGCTTCGATAATTACAATGATGATTAAAATAACACAAGCGCCAATCCCCACACAACCCCGGGGGGCTTACTGGCCGCTTTAATAATTAAAATGATGAATAAAATAACACGAGCGCCAATTCCAACAAATACCGCGGCACTTACTGGCCGCTAAGTTTATAAATATGATAAATAAAATAACACAAGCGCCAATACCCACACAACCCGGGGCGCTTACTGGACGCTTCGATAATTACAATGATGAATAAAATAACACAAGCGCCAATCCCCACACAACCCCGGGGGGCTTACTGGCCGCTTTGATAATTAAAACGATGAATAAAATAACACGAGCGCCACTCACCACACAACCCGGGGCACTTACTGGCCACTTTGTTTATTAATTTAATAAATAAAATAACACAAGCACCAATCCTCACACAACCCGGGGCACTTACTGGCCGCTCTGTTTCTTAATATAATAAATAAAATAACACAGGCGCAAATACCCACACAACCCGGCGCACTTACTGGCCGCTTTGTTTATGAATTGAATAAATAAAATAACACAAGCGCCAATCCCCACACAACCCGGGGCGCTTACTGGCCGCTTTGATAATAAAAATGATAAATAAAATAACACAAGCGCCAATCCCCACACAACCCGGGGCGATTACTGGCCGCTTTGTTTGTTAATTAAATAAATAAAATAACACAAGCGCCAATCCCCACACAACTTGCGGCGCTTACTGGCCGCTTTGTTTTTAAATATAATATATAAAATAACACAAGCGCCAATCACCACACAGCCCGACGTGCTTACTGGCCGCTTTGTTCATTAATTAACTAAATAAAATAACACAAGCGCTAATCACCACACAACCCGGGGCGCTTACTTGCCGCTTAGTTTATTAATTGAATAAATAAAATAACACAAGCGCCAATCCCCACACAACCCGCGGCGCTCACAAGCCACTTAAATTATTAATATAATAAATAAAATATTACAAGCAACAATCCCCACACAACCCGCGGCACTTACTCGCCGCTTTGTTTATTAATTAAATGAATGAAATAACACAAGCGCCAATCACCACACAACCCGATGCGCTTACTAGCCGCTTTGTTTATTAATTGAATAAATAAAATAACACAAGCTCCAATCCCCACACAACCCGGGGCGATTACTGGCCGCTTTGTTTATTAATTAAATAAATAAAATAACCTAAGCGCCAATCCCCACACAACTCGCGGCGCTTACTGGCCGCTTTGTACATAATATAATAAATAAAATAACACAAGCGCCAATCCCCACACAATTCGCGGCGCTTACTGGCCGCTTAGTTTATTAATATAATAAATAAAATAACACAAGCGCCAATCCCCACACAACCCGCGGCAATTACTGGACGCTTTGTTTATTAATTAAATAAATAAAATAACACAAGCGCCAATCACTACACAACTTGCGGCGCTTACTAGCCGCTTTGTTTTTAAATATAATAAATAAAATAACACAAGCGCCAATCACCACACAACCCGGGGCGCTCACTGGCCGCTTTGTTTATAATATAATAAATAAAATAACACAAGCGCCAATCCCCACACAACCCGCGGCGCTTACTGGCCGCTTAGTTTATTAATATAATAAATAAAATAACACAAGCGCCAATCCCCACACAACCCGCGGCACTTACTCGCTGCTTTGAATATTAATTAAATAATTAAAATAACACAAGCGCCAATCACCACACAACCCGATGCGCTTACTGGCCGCTTTGTTTATGAATTGAATAAATAAAATAACACAAGCGCCAATACCCACACAACCCGGGGCGCTTACTGGACGCTTCGATAATTACAATGATGATTAAAATAACACAAGCGCCAATCCCCACACAACCCCGGGGGGCTTACTGGCCGCTTTAATAATTAAAATGATGAATAAAATAACACGAGCGCCAATTCCAACAAAACCCACGGCACTTACTGGCCGCTAAGTTTATAAATATGATAAATAAAATAACACAAGCGCCAATACCCACACAACCCGGGGCGCTTACTGGACGCTTCGATAATTACAATGATGAATAAAATAACACAAGCGCCAATCCCCACACAACCCCGGGGGGCTTACTGGCCGCTTTGATAATTAAAACGATGAATAAAATAACACGAGCGCCAATCACCACACAACCCGGGGCACTTACTGGCCACTTTGTTTATTAATTTAATAAATAAAATAACACAAGCACCAATCCTCACACAACCCGGGGCACTTACTGGCCGCTCTGTTTCTTAATATAATAAATAAAATAACACAGGCGCAAATACCCACACAACCCGGCGCACTTACTGGCCGCTTTGTTTATGAATTGAATAAATAAAATAACACAAGCGCCAATCCCCACACAACCCGGGGCGCTTACTGGCCGCTTTGATAATAAAAATGATAAATAAAATAACACAAGCGCCAATCCCCACACAACCCGGGGCAATTACTGGCCGCTTTGTTTATTAATTAAATAAATAAAATAACACAAGCGCCAATCCCCACACAACTTGCGGCGCTTACTGGCCGCTTTGTTTTTAAATATAATAAATAAAATAACACAAGCGCCAATCACCACACAGCCCGACGTGCTTACTGGCCGCTTTGTTCATTAATTAACTAAATAAAATAACACAAGCGCTAATCACCACACAACCCGGGGCGCTTACTTGCCGCTTAGTTTATTAATTGAATAAATAAAATAACACAAGCGCCAATCCCCACACAACCCGCGGCGCTTACAAGCCGCTTAGTTTATTAATATAATAAATAAAATATTACAAGCAACAATCCCCACACAACCCGCGGCACTTACTCGCCGCTTTGTTTATTAATTAAATGAATGAAATAACACAAGCGCCAATCACCACACAACCCGATGCGCTTACTAGCCGCTTTGTTTATTAATTGAATAAATAAAATAACACAAGCTCCAATCCCCACACAACCCGGGGCGATTACTGGCCGCTTTGTTTATTAATTAAATAAATAAAATAACCTAAGCGCCAATCCCCACACAACTCGCGGCGCTTACTGGCCGCTTTGTATATAATATAATAAATAAAATAACACAAGCGCCAATCCCCACACAATTCGCGGCGCTTACTGGCCGCTTAGTTTATTAATATAATAAATAAAATAACACAAGCGCCAATCCCCACACAACCCGCGGCAATTACTGGCCGCTTTGTTTATTAATTAAATAAATAAAATAACACAAGCGCCAATCACCACACAACTTGCGGCGCTTACTGGCCGCTTTGTTTTTAAATATAATAAATAAAATAACACAAGCGCCAATCACCACACAACCCGGGGCGCTTACTGGCCGCTTTGTTTATAATATAATAAATAAAATAACACAAGCGCCAATCCCCACACAACCCGCGGCGCTTACTGGCCGCTTAGTTTATTAATATAATAAATAAAATAACACAAGCGCCAATCCCCACACAACCCGCGGCACTTACTCGCTGCTTTGAATATTAATTAAATAATTAAAATAACACAAGCGCCAATCACCACACAACCCGATGCGCTTACTGGCCGCTTTGTTTATTAATTGAATAAATAAAATAACACAAGCGCCGATCCCTACACAACTCAAAGCGCTTACTGGCCGCTTTGTTTATTAATTAAATAAATGAAATAACACAAGCGCCAATCACCACACAACCCGATGCGCTTACTGGCCGCTTTGTTTATTAATTGAATAAATAAAATAACACAAGCGCCAATCACCACACAGCCCGACGTGCTTACTGGCCGCTTTGTTCATTAATTAAATAAATAAAATAACACAAGCGCTAATCACCACACAACCCGAATCGCTTACTTGCCGCTTAGTTTATTAATTGAATTAATAAAATAACACAAGCGCCAATCCCCACACAACCCGCGGCACTCACAAGTCGCTTAGTTTATTAATATAATAAATAAAATATTACAAGCAACAATCCCCACACAACCCAAAGCACTTACTCGCCGCTTTGTTTATTAATTAAATAAATAAAATAACACAAGCGCCAATCCCCACACAACCCGCGGCGCTTACTGGCCGCTTTGTATATAATATAATAAATAAAATAACACAAGCGCCAATCCCCACACAATTCGCGGCCCTTACTGGCCGCTTTGTTTATGAATTGAATAAATAAAATAACACAAGCGCCGATCCCCACACAACCCGGGGCGCTTACTGGCCGCTTTGATAATTAAAATGATAAATAAAATAACACAAGCGCCAATCCCCACACAACCCGGGGCGATTACTGGCCGCTTAGTTAATTAATACAATATATAAAATAACACAAGCGCCAATCACCACAAAACCTGGGGCGCTTACTGGCCGCTTTGTTTATTAATTAAATGAATAAAATGAAACAAGCGCCAATTACCACACAACCCGCAGCGTTTACTGGCCGCTTTGTTTTTAAATATAATAAATAAAATAACACAAGCGCCAATCAACACACAACCGCTTACTGGCCGCTATGTTTATTAATTAAATAAATACAATAACACAAGCGCCAATCCCCACACAACCCGGGGCGTTTACTGGCCGCTTGGTTTATTAATATAATAAATAAAATAACACATGCGCCAATCCCCACACAACTTAGGGCGCTTACTGGCCGCTTTGTTTATTAATATACTCAATAAAATAACACAAGCGCCAATCCAAACACAACCGGGGGCGCTTACTGGCCGCTTAGTTTATTAATATAATAAATAAAATAACACAAGCGCCAATCCCCACACAACCCGCGGCGCTTACTGGCCGCTTTGTTTATTAATTGAATAAATAAAATAACAAGAGCACCAATCACCACACAACCCGGGCCGCTTACTGGCCGTTTTCTTTATTGATTGAATAAATAAAACAACACATGCGCCAATCCCCACACAACCCGGGGCGCTTACTGGCCGCTTTGTTTATTAATTGAATAAATAAAATAACACAAGCGCCAATCACCACACAACCCGGGGCACTTACTGGCCGCTTTGTTTTTTATTTGAATAAATAAAATAACACAAGCGCCAAATACCACAAAACCCGGGGCGCTCACTGGCCGCTTAGTTCATTATTATAATAAATAAAATAACACAAGCGCCAATTTCCACAAAACCCGCGGCACTTACTGGCCGCTTAGTTTATAAATATGATAAATAAAATAACACAAGCGCCAATACCCACACAACCCGGGATGCTTACTGGCTGCTTTGTTTATTAATTAAATAAATAAAATAACACAAGCGCCAATCCCCACACAACCCGCAACGCTTACTGGCCGCTTTGTTTTTAAATATAATAAATAAAATAACACAAGCGCCAATCACCACACAACACGGGGCGCTTACTGGCCGCTTTGTTTATAATATAATAAATAAAATAACACAAGCGCCAATCCCCACACAACCCGCGGCGCTTACTGGCCAATTAGTTTATTAATATAATAAATAAAATAACACCAGCGCCAATCCCCACACAACCCGCGGCAATTACTGGCCGCTTAGTTAATTAATACAATAAATAAAATAACACAAGCGCCAATCACCACACAACCTGGGGCGCTTACTGGCCGCTTTGTTTATTAATTAAATGAATAAAATAAAACATGCGCCAATTACCACACAACCTGCAGCGTTTACTGGCCGCTTAGTTTATTAATATGACGAATAAAATAACACATGCGCCAATCCCCACACAACCCAGGGCGCTTACTGGCCGCTTTGTTTATTAATATAATCAATAAAATAACACAAGCGCCAATCGCCACACAACCCGCGGCGCTTACTGGCCAATTAGTTTATTAATATAATAAATAAAATAACACCAGCGCCAATCCCCACACAACCCGCGGCAATTACTGGCCGCTTAGTTAATTAATACAATAAATAAAATAACACAAGCGCCAATCGCCACACAACCCGCGGCGCTTACTGGCCGCTTAGTTTATTAATATGACGAATAAAATAACACATGCGCCAATCCCCACACAACCCAGGGCGCTTACTGGCCGCTTTGTTTATTAATATAATCAATAAAATAACACAAGCGCCAATCCCAACACAACTGGGGGCGCTTACTGGCCGCTTAGTTTATTAATATAATAAATAAAATAACACAAGCGCCAATTACCACACAACCTGCAGCGTTTACTGGCCGCTTTGTTTTTAAATATAATAAATAAAATAACACAAGCACCAATCACCACACAACCCGGGGCGCTTAGTGGCCGCTTTGTTTATAAATTAAATAAATAAAATAACACAAGTGCCAATCAACACACAACCGCTTACTGGCCGCTTTGTTTATTAATGAAATAAATACATTAACACAAGCGCCAATCCCCACACAACCTGCGGCGCTTACTGGCCGCTTAGTTTATTAATATGACGAATAAAATAACACATGCGCCAATCCCGACACAACCCAGGGCTCTTACTGGCCGCTTTGTTTATTAATATAATCAATAAAATAACACAAGCACCAATCCCAACACAACTAGGGGCGCTTACTGGCCGCTTAGTTTATTAATGAAATAAATACATTAACACAAGCGCCAATCCCCACACAACCTGCGGCGCTTACTGGCCGCTTAGTTTATTAATATGACGAATAAAATAACACATGCGCCAATCCCCACACAACCCAGGGCGCTTACTGGCCGCTTTGTTTATTAATATAATCAATAAAATAACACAAGCGCCAATCCCAACACAACTGGGGGCGCTTACTGGCCGCTTTGTTTATTAATGAAATAAATACATTAACACAAGCGCCAATCCCCACACAACCTGCGGCGCTTACTGGCCGCTTAGTTTATTAATATGACGAATAAAATAACACATGCGCCAATCCCCACACAACCCAGGGCGCTTACTGGCCGCTTTGTTTATTAATATAATCAATAAAATAACACAAGCGCCAATCCCAACACAACTGGGGGCGCTTACTGGCCGCTTAGTTTATTAATATAATAAATAAAATAACACAAGCGCCAATCGCCACACAACCCGCGGCGCTTTCTGGCCGCTCAGTTTATTAATATAATAAATAAAATAACACAAGCGCCAATCCCCACACAACCCGCGGCGCTTACTGGCCGCTTTGTTTATTAATTGAATAAATAAAATAACAAGAGCACCAATCACCACACAACCCGGGGCGCTTACTGGCCGTTTTCTTTATTGATTGAATAAATAAAGTAACACATGCACCAATCCCCACACAACCCGGGGCGCTTACTGGCCGCTTTGTTTATTAATATAATCAATAAAATAACACAAGCGCCAATCCCAACACAACCGGGGGCGCTTACTGGCCGCTTAGTTTATTAATATCATAAATAAAATAACACAAGCGCCAATCAACACACAACCGCTTACTGGCCGCTTTGTTTATTAATTGAATAAATAAAATAACAAGAGCACCAATCACCACACAACCCGGGGCGCTTACTGGCAGTTTTCTTTATTGATTGAATAAATAAAATAACACATGCGCCAATCCCCACACAACCCGGGGCGCTTACTGGCCGCTTTGTTTATTAATTGAATAAATAAATTAAAACAAGCGCCAATCACCACACAACCCGGGGCGCTTACTGGCCGCTTTGTTTTTTAATTGAATAAATAAAATAACACAAGCGCCAATTCCCACACAACCCGCGGCACTTACTGGCCGCTTAGTTTATAAATATGATAAATAAAATAACACAAGCGCCAAAACCCACACAACCCGGGGCGCTTGCTGGACGCTTCGATAATTACAATGATGAATAAAATAACACAAGCGCCAATCCCCACACAACCCCGGGGGGCTTACTGGCCGCTTTGATAATTAAAATGATGAATAAAATAACACGAGCGCCAATCACCACACAACCCGGGGCACTTACTGGCCACTTTGTTTATTAATTTAATAAATAAAATAACACAAGCACCAATCCTCACACAACTCGGGGCACTTACTGGCCGCTCTGTTTCTTAATATAATAAATAAAATAACACAGGCGCCAATAACCACACAACCCGGCGCGCTTACTGGCCGCTTTGTTTATTAATTGAATAAATAAAATAACACAAGCGCCAATCCCCACACAACCCGGGGCGCTTACTAGCCGCTTAGTTTATTAATATAATAAATGAAATAACACAAGCGCCAATCACTACACAACCCGAGGCGCTTACTGGCCGCTTTGTTTATTAATTAAATAAATAAAATAACACAAGCGCCAATCCCCACACAACCTGCGGCGCTTACTGGCCGCTTTGTTTTTAAATATAATAAATAAAATAACACAAGCGCCAATCACCACACAACCCGGGGCGCTTACTGGCCGCTTTGTTTATAATATGATAAATAAATTAACACAAGCGCCAATCCCCACACAACCCAGGGCGCTTACTAGCCGCTTAGTTTATTAATATAATAAATGAAATAACACAAGCGCCAATCACTACACAACCCGGGGCGCTTACTGGCCGCTTTGTTTATTAATTAAATAAATAAAATAACACAAGCGCCAATCCCCACACAACCTGCGACGCTTACTGGCCGCTTTGTTTTTAAATATAATAAATAAAATAACACAAGCGCCAATCACCACACAACCCGGGGCGCTTACTGGCCGCTTTGTTTATAATATGATAAATAAAATAACACAAGCGCGAATCCCCACACAACCCGCGGCGCTTACTGGCCGCTTACTTTATTAATATAATAAATAAAATAACACAAGCGCCAATCCCCACACAACCCGCGGCAATTACTGGCCGCTTTGTTTATTAATTAAATAAATAAAATAACACAAGCACCAATCACCACACAACTTGCGGCGCTTACTGGCCGCTTTGTTTTTAAATATAATAAATAAAATAACACAAGCGCTAATCACCACACAACCCAGGGCGCTTACTGGCCGCTTTGTTTATAATATAATAAATAAAATAACACAAGCGCCAATCCCCACACCACCCCCGGCGCTTACTGGCCGCTTAGTTTATTAATATAATAAATAAAATAACACAAGCGCCAATCCCCACACAACCCGCAGCACTTACTCGCCGCTTTGAATATTAATTAAATAATTAAAATAACACAAGCGCCAATTACCACACAACTCGATGCGCTTACTGGCCGCTTTGTTCATTAATTGAATAAATAAAATAACACAAGCGCCGATCCCCACACAACTCAAGGCGCTTACTGGCCGCTTTGATTATTAATTGAATAAATAAAATAACACAAGCGCCAATCACCACACAACCCGGGGCGATTACTGGCTGCTTTGTTTTTCAATTGAACAAATAAAATAACACAAGCGCTAATCCCCACACAACCCAGGGCGCTTACTGGCCGCTTTGATAATTAAAATGATGAATAAAATAACACAAGCGCCAATCCCCACACAACCCGGGGCGCTTACTGGCCGCTTAGTTTAATAATACAATAAATAAAATAACACAAGCGCCAATCACCACACAACCTGGGGCGCTTACTGGCCGCTTTGTTTATTAATTGAATGAATAAAATAAAACAAGCGCCAATTACCACACAACCTGCAGCGTTTACTGGCCACTTTGTTTTTAAATATAATAAATAAAATAACACAAGCGCCAATCACCACACAACCCGGGGCGCTTACTGGCCGCTTTGTTTATTAATTGAATAAATAAAATAACACAAGCGCCAATCAACACACAACCGCTTACTGGCCGCTTTGTTTTACTAATTGAATAAATACAATATTACAAGCGCCAATTCCCACACAACCCGGGGCGTTTACTGGCCGCTTAGTTTATTAATATAATAAATAAAATAACACAAGCGCCAATCACCACACAACCCGGGGCGCTTACTGGCCGCTTTGTTTATTAATTGAATTAATAAAATAACACATGCGCCAATCCCCACACAACCCAAGGCGCTAACTGGCCACTTTGTTTATTAATTGGATGAATAAAATAACACAAGCGCCAATCCCCACACAACCCGGGGCGCTTACTGGCCGCTTAGTTTATTAATATAAGAAATAAAATAACACAAGCGCCAATCCCCACACAACCCGCGGCGCTTACTGGCCACTTTGTTTTAAATATAATAAATAAAATAACACAAGCGCCAATCACCACACAACCCGAAGCGCTTACTGGCCGCTTTGTTTATTAATTAAATAAATAAAATAACACAAGCGCCAATCCCCACACAACCCGGGGATCTTTTTGGCCACTTTGTTTTTTAATTGAATAAATAAAATAACACAAGAGCCAATCACCACACAACCCAGGGCGCTTACTGGCCACTTTGTTTATTAATATAATGAATAAAATAACACAAGCGCCGATCACCACACAATCCGGGGCGCTTACTGGCCGCTTAGTTTATTAATATAAGAAATAAAATAACACAAGCGCCAATACCCACACAACCCGGGGCGCTTACTGGACGCTTTGATAATTACAATGATGAATAAAATAACACAAGCGCCAATCCCCACACAACCCCAGGGGGCTTACTGGCCACTTTGTTCATCAATATAATAAATGAAATAACACAAGCGCCGATCACCACAAAACCCGGGGCGCTTACTGGTGGCTTAGTTTATTAATATAATAAATAAAATAACACAAGCGCCAATCCCCACACAACCCGCGGCGCTTATTGGCCGCTTTGTTTATTGATTAAATAAATAAAATAACAAGAGCACCAATCACAACACAACCCGGGGCGCTTACTGGCGGCTTTTTTTATTGATTGAATAAATTAAATAACACATGCGCCAATCCCCACACAACCCGGGGCGCATACTGGCCGCTTTGTTTATTAATTAAATAAATAAAATAACACAAGCGCCAATCACCACACAACCTGGGGTGCCTACTGGCCACTTTGTTTTATAATTGAATAAATAAAATAACACAAGCGCCAATCTACACAAAACCCGGGGCGCTCACTGGCCGCTTAGTTTATTAATTGAATAAATAAAATAACACAAGCGCCAATCCCCACACAACCCGCGGCGCTCACTAGCCGCTTAGTTTATTAATATAATAAATAAAATAACACAAGCGCCAATCCCCACACAACCCGAGCGCTTACTGTCCGCTTTGTTTATTAATTGAATAAATGAAATAACACAAGCAACAATCACCACACAACCCGGGGCGCTTACTGGCCGCTTTGTTTTTTAATTAAATAAATAAAATAACACAAGCGCCAATCCCCACACAACCCAGGTTGCTTACTAGCCACTTTGTTTATGAATTGAATAAATAAAATTACACAAGCGCCAATCCTTACACAACCCGGGGCGCTTACTGGCCGCTTTGATAATTAAAATGATGAATAAAATAACACAAGCGCCAATCCCCACACAACCCGGGGTGCTTACTGGCCGCTTAGTTTATTAATACAATAAATAAAATAACACAAGCGCCAATCACCACACAACCTGGGGCGCTTACTGGCCGCTTTGTTTATTAATTGAATGAATAAAATAAAACAAGCGCCAATTACCACACAACCCAAGGCGCTAACTGGCCACTTTGTTTATTAATTGAATAAATACAATATTACAAGCGCCAATTCCCACACAACCCGGGGCGTTTACTGGCTGCTTGGTTTATTAATATAATAAATAAAATAACACAAGCGCCAATCACCACACAACCCGGGGCGCTTACTGGCCGCTTTGTTTATTAATTGAATTAATAAAATAACACATGCGCCAATCCCCACACAACCCAAGGCGCTAACTGGCCGCTTTGTTTATTAATTGGATAAATAAAATAACACAAGCGCCAATCCCCACACAACCCGTGGCGCTTACTGGCCACTTTGTTTTAAATATAATAAATAAAATAACACAAGCGCCAATCACCACACAACCCGAAGCGCTTACTGGCCGCCTTGTTTATTAATTGAATAAATAAAATAACACAAGTGCCGATCCCCACACAACCCGGGGCACTTACTGGCCACTTTGTTTATTAATTGAATAAATGAAATAACACAAGCGCCAATCCCCACACAACCCAGGAATCTTACTGGCCGCTTAGTTTATTAATATAAGAAATAAAATAACACAAGCGCCAAAACCCACACAACCCGGGGCGCTTACTGGACGCTTTGATAATTACAATGATGAATAAAATAACACTAGCGCCAATCCCCACACAACCCCAGGGGGCTTACTGGCCACTTTGTTTATTAATATAATAAATGAAATAACACAAGCGCCGATCACCACACAACCCGGGGCGCTTACTGGCCGCTTAGTTTATTAATATAATAAATTAAATAACACAAGCGCCAATCCCCACACAACCCGCGGCGCTTACTGGCCGCTTTGTATATTGATTGAATAAATAAAATAACAAGAGCACCAATTACCACACAACCCGGGGCGCTTACTGGCCGCTTTTTTTATTGATTGAATAAATTAAATAACACATACGCCAATCCCCACACAACCCGGGGATCTTTTTGGCCACTTTGTTTTTTAATTGAATAAATAAAATAACACAAGAGCCAATCACCACACAACCCAGGGCGCTTACTGGCCACTTTGTTTATTAATATAATGAATGAAATAACACAAGCGCCGATCACCACACAATCCGGGGCGCTTACTGGCCGCTTAGTTTATTAATATAAGAAATAAAATAACACAAGCGCCAATACCCACACAACCCGGGGCGCTTACTGGACGCTTTGATAATTACAATGATGAATAAAATAACACAAGCGCCAATCCCCACACAACCCCAGGGGGCTTACTGGCCACTTTGTTCATCAATATAATAAATGAAATAACACAAGCGCCGATCACCACAAAACCCGGGGCGCTTACTGGTGGCTTAGTTTATTAATATAATAAATAAAATAACACAAGCGCCAATCCCCACACAACCCGCGGCGCTTATTGGCCGCTTTGTTTATTGATTAAATAAATAAAATAACAAGAGCACCAATCACAACACAACCCGGGGCGCTTACTGGCGGCTTTTTTTATTGATTGAATAAATTAAATAACACATGCGCCAATCCCCACACAACCCGGGGCGCATACTGGCCGCTTTGTTTATTAATTAAATAAATAAAATAACACAAGCGCCAATCACCACACAACCTGTGGTGCCTACTGGCCACTTTGTTTTATAATTGAATAAATAAAATAACACAAGCGCCAATCTACACAAAACCCGGGGCGCTCACTGGCCGCTTAGTTTATTAATTGAATAAATAAAATAACACAAGCGCCAATCCCCACACAACCCGCGGCGCTCACTAGCCGCTTAGTTTATTAATATAATAAATAAAATAACACAAGCGCCAATCCCCACACAACCCGAGCGCTTACTGTCCGCTTTGTTTATTAATTGAATAAATGAAATAACACAAGCAACAATCACCACACAACCCGGGGCGTTTACTGGCTGCTTAGTTTATTAATATAATAAATAAAATAACACAAGCGCCAATCACCACACAACCCGCGGCGCTTACTGGCCGCTTTGTTTATTAATTGAATTAATAAAATAACACATGCGCCAATCCCCACACAACCCAAGGCGCTAACTGGCCGCTTTGTTTATTAATTGGATAAATAAAATAACACAAGCGCCAATCCCCACACAACCCGTGGCGCTTACTGGCCACTTTGTTTTAAATATAATAAATAAAATAACACAAGCGCCAATCACCACACAACCCGAAGCGCTTACTGGCCGCCTTGTTTATTAATTGAATAAATAAAATAACACAAGTGCCGATCCCCACACAACCCGGGGCACTTACTGGCCACTTTGTTTATTAATTGAATAAATGAAATAACACAAGCGCCAATCCCCACACAACCCAGGAATCTTACTGGCCGCTTAGTTTATTAATATAAGAAATAAAATAACACAAGCGCCAAAACCCACACAACCCGGGGCGCTTACTGGACGCTTTGATAATTACAATGATGAATAAAATAACACTA
Organism: Copidosoma floridanum; assembly: GCF_036245765.1. NCBI lineage: Eukaryota > Metazoa > Arthropoda > Insecta > Hymenoptera > Encyrtidae > Copidosoma > Copidosoma floridanum. Next base: position 35,525,700 of record NW_028321897.1, on the reverse strand, counting down.
GCGCCAATCCCCACACAACCCCAGGGGGCTTACTGGCCACTTTGTTTATTAATATAATAAATGAAATAACACAAGCGCCGATCACCACACAACCCTGGGCACTTACTGGCCGCTTTGTTTATGAATTAAATAAATAAAATAACACAAGCGCCAATCCCCACACAACCCGGGGCGCTTACTGGCCGCTTTGATAATTAAAATGATGAATAAAATAACACGAGCGCCAATTACCACACAACCCAGGGCACTTACTGGCCGCTTTGTTTATGAATTGAATAAATAAAATAACACAAGCGCTAATCACCACACAACCCAGGGCGCTTACTTGCCGCTTAGTTTATTTATTGAATAAATAAAATAACACAAGCGCCAATCCCCACACAACTCGGGGCGCTTACTGGCCGCTTTGTTTATGAATTGAATAAATAAAATAACACAAGCGCCAATCCCCACACAACCCGGGGCGCTTACTGGCCGCTTTGATAATTAAAATGATAAATAAAATAACACAAGCGCCAATCCCCACACAACCCGAGGCGCTTACTGGACGCTTAGTTTATTAATATAAGAAATAAAATAACACAAGCGCCAAAACCCACACAACCCGGGGCGCTTACTGGACGCTTTGATAATTACAATGATGAATAAAATAACACAAGCGCCAATCCCCACAAAACCCCAGGGGGCTTACTGGCCACTTTGTTTATTAATATAATAAATGAAATAACACAAGCGCCGATCACCACACAACCCGGGGCGCTTACTGGCCGCTTAGTTTATTAATATAATAAATAAAATAACACAAGCGCCAATCCCCACACAACCCGCGGCGCTTACTGGCCGCTTTGTATATTGATTGAATAAATAAAATAACAAGAGCACCAATTACCACACAACCCGGGGCGCTTACTGGCCACTTTTTTTATTGATTGAATAAATTAAATAACACATACGCCAATCCCCACACAACCCGGGTCGCTTACTGGCCGCTTTGTTTATTAATTAAATAAATAAAATAACACAAGCGCCAATCACCACACAACCCGGGGCGCCTACTGGCCGCTTTGTTTTTTAATTGAATAAATAAAATAACACAAGCGCCAATCACCACAAAACCCGGGGCGCTCACTGGCCGCTTAGTTCATTAATATAATAAATAAAATAACACAAGCGCCAATTCCCACACAACCCGCGGCGCTTACTGGCCGCTTAGTTTATAAATATAATAAATAAAATAACACAAGCGCCAATACCCGCACAACCCGTGGCGCTTACTGGACGCTTTGATAATTACAATAATGAATGAAATAACACAAGCGCCAATCCCCACACAACCCATGGGGGCTTACTGGCCGCTTTGTTTATGAATTGAATAAATAAAATAACACAAGCGCCAATCCCCACACAACCCGGGGCGCTTACTGGCCGCTTTGATAATTAAAATGATAAATAAAATAACACAAGCTCTAATCCCCACACAACCCGAGGCGCTTACTGGCCGCTTAGTTTATTAATATAAGAAATAAAATAACACAAGCGCCAAAACCCACACAACCCGGGGCGCTTACTGGACGCTTTGATAATTACAATGATGAATAAAATAACACAAGCGCCAATCCCCACAAAACCCCAGGGGGCTTACTGGCCACTTTGTTTATTAATATAATAAATGAAATAACACAAGCGCCGATCACCACACAACCCGGGGCGCTTACTGGCCGCTTAGTTTATTAATATAATAAATAAAATAACACAAGCGCCAATCCCCACACAACCCGCGGCGCTTACTGGCCGCTTTGTATATTGATTAAATAAATAAAATAACAAGAGCACCAATTACCACACAACCCGGGGCGCTTACTGGCCACTTTTTTTATTGATTGAATAAATTGAATAACACATACGCCAATCCCCACACAACCCGGGTCGCTTACTGGCCGCTTTGTTTATTAATTAAATAAATAAAATAACACAAGCGCCAATCACCACACAACCCGGGGCGCCTACTGGCCGCTTTGTTTTTTAATTGAATAAATAAAATAACACAAGCGCCAATCACCACAAAACCCGGGGCGCTCACTGGCCGCTTAGTTCATTAATATAATAAATAAAATAACACAAGCGCCAATTCCCACACAACCCGCGGCGCTTACTGGCCGCTTAGTTTATAAATATAATAAATAAAATAACACAAGCGCCAATACCCGCACAACCCGTGGCGCTTACTGGACGCTTTGATAATTACAATAATGAATGAAATAACACAAGCGCCAATCCCCACACAACCCATGGGGGCTTACTGGCCGCTTTGTTTATGAATTGAATAAATAAAATAACACAAGCGCTAATCACCACACAACCCAGGGCGCTTACTTGCCGCTTAGTTTATTTATTGAATAAATAAAATAACACAAGCGCCAATCCCCACACAACTCGGGGCGCTTACTGGCCGCTTTGTTTATGAATTTAATAAATAAAATAACACAAGCGCCAATCCCCACACAACCCGGGGCGCTTACTGGCCGCTTTGATAATTAAAATGATAAATAAAATAACACAAGCGCCAATCCCTACACAACCCGAGGCACTTACTGGCCGCTTAGTTAATTAATACAATAAATAAAATAACACAAGCGCCAATCACCACAAAACCTGGGGCGCTTACTGGCCGCTTTGTTTATTAATTAAATGAATAAAATAAAACAAGCGCCAATTACCACACAACCCGCAGCGTTTACTGGCCGCTTTGTTTTTAAATATAATAAATTAAATAACACAAGCACCAATCACCACACAACCCGGGGCGCTTAGTGGCCGCTTTGTTTATGAATTAAATAAATAAAATAACACAAGCGCCAATCCCCACACAACCCGGGGCGCTTACTGGCCGCTTTGATAATTAAAATGATAAATAAAATAACACAAGCGCCAATCCCCACACAACCCGAGGCGCTTACTGGCCGCTTAGTTAATTAATACAATAAATAAAATAACACAAGCTCCAATCACCACAAAACCTGGGGCGCTTACTTGCCGCTTAGTTTATTTATTGAATAAATAAAATAACACAAGCGCCGTTCCCCACACAAACCGGGGCGCTTACTAACCGCTTTGTTTATGAATTGAATAAATAAAATAACATCAGCGCCAATCCCCACACAACCCGGGGCGCTTACTGGCTGCTTTGATAATTAAAATAATAAATAAAATAACACAAGCGCCAATCCCCACACAACCCGAGGCGCTTACTGGCCGCTTAGTTAATTAATACAATAAATAAAATAACACAAGCGCCAATCACCACAAAACCTGGGGCGCTAACTGGCCGCTTTGTTTATTAATTAAATGAATAAAATAAAACAAGCGCCAATTACCACACAACCCGCAGCGTTTACTGACCGCTTTGTTTATAAATATAATAAATAAAATAACACAAGCACCAATCACCACACAACCCGGGGCGCTTAGTGGCCGCTTTGTTTATGAATTGAATAAATAAAATAACACAAGCGCCAATCCCCACACAACCCGGGGCGCTTACTGGCTGCTTTGATAATTGAAATGATAAATAAAATAACACAAGCGCCAATCCCCACACAACCCGAGGCGCTTACTGGCCGCTTAGTTAATTAATACAATAAATAAAATAACACAAGCGCCAATCCCCACAAAACCTAGGGCGCTTACTGGCCGCTTTGTTTATGAATTGAATAAATAAAATAACACAAGCGCCAATCCCCACACAACCCGGGGCGCTTACTGGCCGCTTTGATACTTAAAATGATAAATAAAATAACACAAGCGCCAATCCCCACACAACGCGAGGCGCTTACTGGCCGCTTAGTTAATTAATACAATAAATAAAATAACACAAGCGCCAATCACCACAAAACCTGGGGCGCTTACTGGCCGCTTTGATAATTAAAATGATAAATAAAATAACACAAGCGCCAATCCCCACACAACTCGGGGCGCTTACTGGCCGCTTTGTTTATGAATTAAATAAATAAAATAACACAAGCGCCAATCCCCACACAACCCGGGGCGCTTACTGGCCGCTTTGATAATTAAAATGATAAATAAAATAACACAAGCGCCAATCCCCACACAACTCGCAGCGTTTACTGGCCGCTTTGTTTTTAAATATAATAAATAAAATAACACAAGTGCCAATCTCCACACAACCCAGGGTGCTTACTGGCTACTTAGATTATTAATATCATAAATAAAATAACACAAGCGCCAATCAACACACAACCGCTTACTGGCCGCTTTGTTTATTAATTGAATAAATACAATAACACAAGCGCCAATACCCACACAACCCGGGGCGTTTACTGGCCGCTTAGTTTATTATTATAATAAATAAAATAACACAAGCGCCAATCACCACACAACCCAGGGCGCTTACTGGCCGGTATGTTTTTAAATTCAATAAATAAAATAACACAAGCGCCAATCCCCACACAACCTGCGGCACTTACTAGCCGCTTAGTTTATTAATATAATAAATAAAATGACACAAGCGCCAATCGCCACACAACCCGCTGCACTTACTGGCCGCTTGGTTTATTAATTGAATAAATAAAATAACACAAGCGCCAATTACTACACAACCCGGGGCGCTTACTGGCCGCTTTGTTTATTAATTAAATAAATGAAATAACACAAGCGCCAATACCCACACAATTCGGGGCGCTTACTGGCCGCTTTGTTTATTAATTGAATAAATAAAATAACACAAGCGCCAATCACCACACAACCCGGGGCGATTACTGGCCGCTTTCTTTATTAATTGAATAAATAAAATAACACATGCGCCAATCCCCACACAACCCGGGGCGCTTACTGGCCGCTTTGTTTATCAATTGAATAAATAAAATAACACAAGTGCCAATCACCATACAACTCGGGGCGCTTACTGGCCGCTTTGTTTTTTAATTGAATAAATAAAATAACACAAGCGCCAATCACCACACAACCCGGGGCGCTTACTGGCCGCTTAGTTCATTAATATAATAAATAAAATAACACAAGCGCCAATCCCCACACAACCCGCGGCGCTTACTGGCCGTTTAGTTTATAAATATAATAAATAAAATAACACAAGTGCCAATCACCATACAACTCGGGGCGCTCACTGGCCGCTTTGTTTATTAATTGAATAAATAAAATAACACAAGCGCCAATACCCACAAAACCCGGGGCGCTTACTGGACGCTTTGATAATTACAATGATGAATAAAATAACACAAGCGCCAATCACCACACAACCCAGGGCGCTTACTAGCCGCTTTGTTTATTAATTAAATCAATAAAATAACACATGCGCCAATCACCACACAACCCGGGGCGCTTACTGGCCGCTTAGTTCATTAATATAATAAATAAAATAACACAAGCGCCAATCCCCACACAACCCGCGGCGCTTACTGGCCGTTTAGTTTATAAATATAATAAATAAAATAACACAAGTTCCAATCCCCACACAACCGGGGGCGCTTACTGGCCGCTTTGTTTATTAATTGAATAAATAAAATAACACAAGCGCCAATACCCACAAAACCCGGGGCGCTTACTGGACGCTTTGATAATTACAATGATGAATAAAATAACACAAGCGCCAATCCCCACAAAACCCCAGGGGGCTTACTGGCCACTTTGTTTATTAATATAATAAATGAAATAACACAAGCGCCGATCACCACACAACCCGGGGCGCTTACTGGCCGCTTAGTTTATTAATATAATAAATAAAATAACACAAGCGCCAATCCCCACACAACCCGCGGCGCTTACTGGCCGCTTTGTATATTGATTGAATAAATAAAATAACAAGAGCACCAATTACCACACAACCCGGGGCGCTTACTGGCCACTTTTTTTATTGATTGAATAAATTAAATAACACATACGCCAATCCCCACACAACCCGGGTCGCTTACTGGCCGCTTTGTTTATTAATTAAATAAATAAAATAACACAAGCGCCAATCACCACACAACCCGGGGCGCCTACTGGCCGCTTTGTTTTTTAATTGAATAAATAAAATAAGACAAGCGCCAATCACCACAAAACCCGGGGCGCTCACTGGCCGCTTAGTTCATTAATATAATAAATAAAATAACACAAGCGCCAATTCCCACACAACCCGCGGCGCTTACTGGCCGCTTAGTTTATAAATATAATAAATAAAATAACACAAGTCCCAATACCCGCACAACCCGTGGCGCTTACTGGACGCTTTGATAATTACAATAATGAATGAAATAACACAAGCGCCAATCCCCACACAACCCATGGGGGCTTACTGGCCGCTTTGTTTATGAATTGAATAAATAAAATAACACAAGCGCTAATCACCACACAACCCAGGGCGCTTACTTGCCGCTTAGTTTATTTATTGAATAAATAAAATAACACAAGCGCCAATCCCCACACAACTCGGGGCGCTTACTGGCCGCTTTGTTTATGAATTGAATAAATAAAATAACACAAGCGCCAATCCCCACACAACCCGGGGCGCTTACTGGCCGCTTTGATAATTAAAATGATAAATAAAATAACACAAGCGCCAATCCCTACACAACCCGAGGCGCTTACTGGCCGCTTAGTTAATTAATACAATAAATAAAATAACACAAGCGCCAATCACCACAAAACCTGGGGCGCTTACTGGCCGCTTTGTTTATTAATTAAATGAATAAAATAAAACAAGCGCCAATTACCACACAACCCGCAGCGTTTACTGGCCGCTTTGTTTTTAAATATAATAAATTAAATAACACAAGCACCAATCACCACACAACCCGGGGCGCTTAGTGGCCGCTTTAATTATGAATTAAATAAATAAAATAACACAAGCGCCAATCCCCACACAACCCGGGGCGCTTACTGGCCGCTTTGATAATTAAAATGATAAATAAAATAACACAAGCGCCAATCCCCACACAACCCGAGGCGCTTACTGGCCGCTTAGTTTATTAATATAAGAAATAAAATAACACAAGCGCCAAAACCCACACAACCCGGGGCGCTTACTGGACGCTTTGATAATTACAATGATGAATAAAATAACACAAGCGCCAATCCCCACACAACCCCAGGGGGCTTACTGGCCACTTTGTTTATTAATATAATAAATAAAATAACACAAGCGCCAATCACCACACAACCCGGGGCGCTTACTGGCCGCTTAGTTCATTAATATAATAAATAAAATAACACAAGCGCCAATCCCCACACAACCCGCGGCGCTTACTGGCCGTTTAGTTTATAAATATAATAAATAAAATAACACAAGTTCCAATCCCCACACAACCGGGGGCGCTTACTGGCCGCTTTGTTTATTAATTGAATAAATAAAATAACACAAGCGCCAATACCCACAAAACCCGGGGCGCTTACTGGACGCTTTGATAATTACAATGATGAATAAAATAACACAAGCGCCAATCACCACACAACCCAGGGCGCTTTCTAGCCGCTTTGTTTATTAATTAAATCAATAAAATAACACATGCGCCAATCACCACACAACCCGGGGCGCTTACTGGCCGCTTAGTTCATTAATATAATAAATAAAATAACACAAGCGCCAATCCCCACACAACCCGCGGCGCTTACTGGCCGTTTAGTTTATAAATATAATAAGTAAAATAACACAAGTTCCAATCCCCACACAACCGGGGGCGCTTACTGGCCGCTTTGTTTATTAATTGAATAAATAAAATAACACAAGCGCCAATACCCACAAAACCCGGGGCGCTTACTGGACGCTTTGATAATTACAATGATGAATAAAATAACACAAGCGCCAATCCCCACAAAACCCCAGGGGGCTTACTGGCCACTTTGTTTATTAATATAATAAATGAAATAACACAAGCGCCGATCACCACACAACCCGGGGCGCTTACTGGCCGCTTAGTTTATTAATATAATAAATAAAATAACACAAGCGCCAATCCCCACACAACCCGCGGCGCTTACTGGCCGCTTTGTATATTGATTGAATAAATAAAATAACAAGAGCACCAATTACCACACAACCCGGGGCGCTTACTGGCCACTTTTTTTATTGATTGAATAAATTAAATAACACATACGCCAATCCCCACACAACCCGGGTCGCTTACTGGCCGCTTTGTTTATTAATTAAATAAATAAAATAACACAAGCGCCAATCACCACACAACCCGGGGCGCCTACTGGCCGCTTTGTTTTTTAATTGAATAAATAAAATAACACAAGCGCCAATCACCACAAAACCCGGGGCGCTCACTGGCCGCTTAGTTCATTAATATAATAAATAAAATAACACAAGCGACAATTCCCACACAACCCGCGGCGCTTACTGGCCGCTTAGTTTATAAATATAATAAATAAAATAACACAAGCGCCAATACCCGCACAACCCGTGGCGCTTACTGGACGCTTTGATAATTACAATAATGAATGAAATAACACAAGCGCCAATCCCCACACAACCCATGGGGGCTTACTGGCCGCTTTGTTTATGAATTGAATAAATAAAATAACACAAGCGCTAATCACCACACAACCCAGGGCGCTTACTTGCCGCTTAGTTTATTTATTGAATAAATAAAATAACACAAGCGCCAATCTCCACACAACTCGGGGCGCTTACTGGCCGCTTTGTTTATGAATTAAATAAATAAAATAACACAAGCGCCAATCCCCACACAACCCGGGGCGCTTACTGGCCGCTTTGATAATTAAAATGATAAATAAAATAACACAAGCGCCAATCCCTACACAACCCGAGGCGCTTACTGGCCGCTCGGTTAATTAATACAATAAATAAAATAACACAAGCGCCAATCACCACAAAACCTGGGGCGCTTAGTGGCCGCTTTAATTATGAATTAAATAAATAAAATAACATAAGCGCCAATCCCCACACAACCCGGGGCGCTTACTGGCCGCTTTGATAATTAAAATGATAAATAAAATAACACAAGCGCCAATCCCCACACAACCCGAGGCGCTTACTGGCCGCTTAGTTTATTAATATAAGAAATAAAATAACACAAGCGCCAAAACCCACACAACCCGGGGCGCTTACTGGACGCTTTGATAATTACAATGATGAATAAAATAACACAAGCGCCAATCCCCACACAACCCCAGGGGGCTTACTGGCCACTTTGTTTATTAATATAATAAATGAAATAACACAAGCGCCGATCACCACACAACCCGGGGCGCTTACTGGCCGCTTAGTTTATTAATATAATAAATAAAATAACACAAGCGCCAATCCCCACACAACCCGCGGCGCTTACTGGCCGCTTTGTATATTGATTGAATAAATAAAATAACAAGAGCACCAATTACCACACAACCCGGGGCGCTTACTGGCCACTTTTTTTATTGATTGAATAAATTAAATAACACATACGCCAATCCCCACACAACCCGGGGCGCTTACTGGCCGCTTTGTTTATTAATTAAATAAATAAAATAACACAAGCGCCAATCACCACACAACCCGGGGCGCCTACTGGCCGCTTTGTTTTTTAATTGAATAAATAAAATAACACAAGCGCCAATCACCACAAAACCCGGGGCGCTCACTGGCCGCTTAGTTCATTAATATAATAAATAAAATAACACAAGCGCCAATTCCCACACAACCCGCGGCGCTTACTGGCCGCTTAGTTTATAAATATAATAAATAAAATAACACAAGCGCCAATACCCGCACAACCCGTGGCGCTTACTGGACGCTTTGATAATTACAATAATGAATGAAATAACACAAGCGCCAATCCCCACACAACCCCAGGGGGCTTACTGGCCGCTTTGTTTATGAATTGAATAAATAAAATAACACAAGCGCTAATCACCACACAACCCAGGGCGCTTACTTGCCGCTTAGTTTATTTATTGAATAAATAAAATAACACAAGCGCCAATCCCCACACAACTCGGGGCGCTTACTGGCCGCTTTGTTTATGAATTGAATAAATAAAATAACACAAGCGCCAATCCCCACACAACCCGGGGCGCTTACTGGCCGCTTTGATAATTAAAATGATAAATAAAATAACACAAGCGCCAATCCCCACACAACCCGCGGCGCTTACTGGCCGCTTAGTTTATAAATATAATAAATAAAATAACACAAGCGCCAATACCCGCACAACCCGTGGCGCTTACTGGACGCTTTGATAATTGCAATAATGAATGAAATAACACAAGCGCCAATCCCCACACAACCCCAGGGGGCTTACTGGCCGCTTTGATAATTAAAATGATGAATAAAATAACACGAGCGCCAATTACCACAGAACCCTGGGCACTTACTGGCCGCTTTGTTTATGAATTAAATAAATAAAATAACACAAGCGCCAATCCCCACACAACCCGGGGCGCTTACTGGCCGCTTTGATAATTAAAATGATGAATAAAATAACACGAGCGCCAATTACCACACAACCCAGGGCACTTACTGGCCGCTTTGTTTATGAATTGAATAAATAAAATAACACAAGCGCTAATCACCACACAACCCAGGGCGCTTACTTGCCGCTTAGTTTATTTATTGAATAAATAAAATAACACAAGCGCCAATCCCCACACAACTCGGGGCGCTTACTGGCCGCTTTGTTTATGAATTGAATAAATAAAATAACACAAGCGCCAATCCCCACACAACCCGGGGCGCTTACTGGCCGCTTTGATAATTAAAATGATAAATAAAATAACACAAGCGCCAATCCCCACACAACCCGAGGCGCTTACTGGCCGCTTAGTTTATTAATATAAGAAATAAAATAACACAAGCGCCAAAACCCACACAACCCGGGGCGCTTACTGGACGCTTTGATAATTACAATGATGAATAAAATAACACAAGCGCCAATCCCCACAAAACCCCAGGGGGCTTACTGGCCACTTTGTTTATTAATATAATAAATGAAATAACACAAGCGCCGATCACCACACAACCCGGGGCGCTTACTGGCCGCTTTGTTTATTAATTAAATCAATAAAATAACACATGCGCCAATCACCACACAACCCGGGGCGCTTACTGGCCGCTTAGTTCATTAATATAATAAATAAAATAACACAAGCGCCAATCCCCACACAACCCGCGGCGCTTACTGGCCGTTTAGTTTATAAATATAATAAGTAAAATAACACAAGTTCCAATCCCCACACAACCGGGGGCGCTTACTGGCCGCTTTGTTTATTAATTGAATAAATAAAATAACACAAGCGCCAATACCCACAAAACCCGGGGCGCTTACTGGACGCTTTGATAATTACAATGATGAATAAAATAACACAAGCGCCAATCCCCACAAAACCCCAGGGGGCTTACTGGCCACTTTGTTTATTAATATAATAAATGAAATAACACAAGCGCCGATCACCACACAACCCGGGGCGCTTACTGGCCGCTTAGTTTATTAATATAATAAATAAAATAACACAAGCGCCAATCCCCACACAACCCGCGGCGCTTACTGGCCGCTTTGTATATTGATTGAATAAATAAAATAACAAGAGCACCAATTACCACACAACCCGGGGCGCTTACTGGCCACTTTTTTTATTGATTGAATAAATTAAATAACACATACGCCAATCCCCACACAACCCGGGTCGCTTACTGGCCGCTTTGTTTATTAATTAAATAAATAAAATAACACAAGCGCCAATCACCACACAACCCGGGGCGCCTACTGGCCGCTTTGTTTTTTAATTGAATAAATAAAATAACACAAGCGCCAATCACCACAAAACCCGGGGCGCTCACTGGCCGCTTAGTTCATTAATATAATAAATAAAATAACACAAGCGACAATTCCCACACAACCCGCGGCGCTTACTGGCCGCTTAGTTTATAAATATAATAAATAAAATAACACAAGCGCCAATACCCGCACAACCCGTGGCGCTTACTGGACGCTTTGATAATTACAATAATGAATGAAATAACACAAGCGCCAATCCCCACACAACCCATGGGGGCTTACTGGCCGCTTTGTTTATGAATTGAATAAATAAAATAACACAAGCGCCAATCCCCACACAACCCGGGGCGCTTACTGGCCGCTTTGATAATTAAAATGATAAATAAAATAACACAAGCGCCAATCCCTACACAACCCGAGGCGCTTACTGGCCGCTTGGTTAATTAATACAATAAATAAAATAACACAAGCGCCAATCACCACAAAACCTGGGGCGCTTAGTGGCCGCTTTGTTTATGAATTAAATAAATAAAATAACACAAGCGCCAATCCCCACACAACCCGGGGCGCTTACTGGCCGCTTTGATAATTAAAATGATAAATAAAATAACACAAGCGCCAATCCCTACACAACCCGAGGCGCTTACTGGCCGCTTGGTTAATTAATACAATAAATAAAATAACACAAGCGCCAATCACCACAAAACCTGGGGCGCTTAGTGGCCGCTTTAATTATGAATTAAATAAATAAAATAACACAAGCGCCAATCCCCACACAACCCGGGGCGCTTACTGGCCGCTTTGATAATTAAAATGATAAATAAAATAACACAAGCGCCAATCCCCACACAACCCGAGGCGCTTACTGGCCGCTTAGTTTATTAATATAAGAAATAAAATAACACAAGCGCCAAAACCCACACAACCCGGGGCGCTTACTGGACGCTTTGATAATTACAATGATGAATAAAATAACACAAGCGCCAATCCCCACACAACCCCAGGGGGCTTACTGGCCACTTTGTTTATTAATATAATAAATGAAATAACACAAGCGCCGATCACCACACAACCCGGGGCGCTTACTGGCCGCTTAGTTTATTAATATAATAAATAAAATAACACAAGCGCCAATCCCCACACAACCCGCGGCGCTTACTGGCCGCTTTGTATATTAATTGAATAAATAAAATAACAAGAGCACCAATTACCACACAACCCGGGGCGCTTACTGGCCACTTTTTTTATTGATTGAATAAATTAAATAACACATACGCCAATCCCCACACAACCCGGGGCGCTTACTGGCCGCTTTGTTTATTAATTAAATAAATAAAATAACACAAGCGCCAATCACCACACAACCCGGGGCGCCTACTGGCCGCTTTGTTTTTTAATTGAATAAATAAAATAACACAAGCGCCAATCACCACAAAACCCGGGGCGCTCACTGGCCGCTTAGTTCATTAATATAATAAATAAAATAACACAAGCGCCAATTCCCACACAACCCGCGGCGCTTACTGGCCGCTTAGTTTATAAATATAATAAATAAAATAACACAAGCGCCAATACCCGCACAACCCGTGGCGCTTACTGGACGCTTTGATAATTACAATAATGAATGAAATAACACAAGCGCCAATCCCCACACAACCCCAGGGGGCTTACTGGCCGCTTTGTTTATGAATTGAATAAATAAAATAACACAAGCGCTAATCACCACACAACCCAGGGCGCTTACTTGCCGCTTAGTTTATTTATTGAATAAATAAAATAACACAAGCGCCAATCCCCACACAACTCGGGGCGCTTACTGGCCGCTTTGTTTATGAATTGAATAAATAAAATAACACAAGCGCCAATCCCCACACAACCCGGGGCGCTTACTGGCCGCTTTGATAATTAAAATGATAAATAAAATAACACAAGCGCCAATCCCCACACAACCCGCGGCGCTTACTGGCCGCTTAGTTTATAAATATAATAAATAAAATAACACAAGCGCCAATCCCCACACAACCCGCGGCGCTTACTGGCCGCTTTGTATATTGATTGAATAAATAAAATAACAAGAGCACCAATTACCACACAACCCGGGGCGCTTACTGGCCACTTTTTTTATTGATTGAATAAATTAAATAACACATACGCCAATCCCCACACAACCCGGGTCGCTTACTGGCCGCTTTGTTTATTAATTAAATAAATAAAATAACACAAGCGCCAATCACCACACAACCCGGGGCGCCTACTGGCCGCTTTGTTTTTTAATTGAATAAATAAAATAACACAAGCGCCAATCACCACAAAACCCGGGGCGCTCACTGGCCGCTTAGTTCATTAATATAATAAATAAAATAACACAAGCGACAATTCCCACACAACCCGCGGCGCTTACTGGCCGCTTAGTTTATAAATATAATAAATAAAATAACACAAGCGCCAATACCCGCACAACCCGTGGCGCTTACTGGACGCTTTGATAATTACAATAATGAATGAAATAACACAAGCGCCAATCCCCACACAACCCATGGGGGCTTACTGGCCGCTTTGTTTATGAATTGAATAAATAAAATAACACAAGCGCTAATCACCACACAACCCAGGGCGCTTACTTGCCGCTTAGTTTATTTATTGAATAAATAAAATAACACAAGCGCCAATCCCCACACAACTCGGGGCGCTTACTGGCCGCTTTGTTTATGAATTAAATAAATAAAATAACACAAGCGCCAATCCCCACACAACCCGGGGCGCTTACTGGCCGCTTTGATAATTAAAATGATAAATAAAATAACACAAGCGCCAATCCCTACACAACCCGAGGCGCTTACTGGCCGCTTGGTTAATTAATACAATAAATAAAATAACACAAGCGCCAATCACCACAAAACCTGGGGCGCTTAGTGGCCGCTTTAATTATGAATTAAATAAATAAAATAACACAAGCGCCAATCCCCACACAACCCGGGGCGCTTACTGGCCGCTTTGATAATTAAAATGATAAATAAAATAACACAAGCGCCAATCCCCACACAACCCGAGGCGCTTACTGGCCGCTTAGTTTATTAATATAAGAAATAAAATAACACAAGCGCCAAAACCCACACAACCCGGGGCGCTTACTGGACGCTTTGATAATTACAATGATGAATAAAATAACACAAGCGCCAATCCCCACACAACCCCAGGGGGCTTACTGGCCACTTTGTTTATTAATATAATAAATGAAATAACACAAGCGCCGATCACCACACAACCCGGGGCGCTTACTGGCCGCTTAGTTTATTAATATAATAAATAAAATAACACAAGCGCCAATCCCCACACAACCCGCGGCGCTTACTGGCCGCTTTGTATATTAATTGAATAAATAAAATAACAAGAGCACCAATTACCACACAACCCGGGGCGCTTACTGGCCACTTTTTTTATTGATTGAATAAATTAAATAACACATACGCCAATCCCCACACAACCCGGGGCGCTTACTGGCCGCTTTGTTTATTAATTAAATAAATAAAATAACACAAGCGCCAATCACCACACAACCCGGGGCGCCTACTGGCCGCTTTGTTTTTTAATTGAATAAATAAAATAACACAAGCGCCAATCACCACAAAACCCGGGGCGCTCACTGGCCGCTTAGTTCATTAATATAATAAATAAAATAACACAAGCGCCAATTCCCACACAACCCGCGGCGCTTACTGGCCGCTTAGTTTATAAATATAATAAATAAAATAACACAAGCGCCAATACCCGCACAACCCGTGGCGCTTACTGGACGCTTTGATAATTACAATAATGAATGAAATAACACAAGCGCCAATCCCCACACAACCCCAGGGGGCTTACTGGCCGCTTTGTTTATGAATTGAATAAATAAAATAACACAAGCGCTAATCACCACACAACCCAGGGCGCTTACTTGCCGCTTAGTTTATTTATTGAATAAATAAAATAACACAAGCGCCAATCCCCACACAACTCGGGGCGCTTACTGGCCGCTTTGTTTATGAATTGAATAAATAAAATAACACAAGCGCCAATCCCCACACAACCCGGGGCGCTTACTGGCCGCTTTGATAATTAAAATGATAAATAAAATAACACAAGCGCCAATCCCCACACAACCCGCGGCGCTTACTGGCCGCTTAGTTTATAAATATAATAAATAAAATAACACAAGCGCCAATACCCGCACAACCCGTGGCGCTTACTGGACGCTTTGATAATTGCAATAATGAATGAAATAACACAAGCGCCAATCCCCACACAACCCCAGGGGGCTTACTGGCCGCTTTGATAATTAAAATGATGAATAAAATAACACGAGCGCCAATTACCACAGAACCCTGGGCACTTACTGGCCGCTTTGTTTATGAATTAAATAAATAAAATAACACAAGCGCCAATCCCCACACAACCCGGGGCGCTTACTGGCCGCTTTGATAATTAAAATGATGAATAAAATAACACGAGCGCCAATTACCACACAACCCAGGGCACTTACTGGCCGCTTTGTTTATGAATTGAATAAATAAAATAACACAAGCGCTAATCACCACACAACCCAGGGCGCTTACTTGCCGCTTAGTTTATTTATTGAATAAATAAAATAACACAAGCGCCAATCCCCACACAACTCGGGGCGCTTACTGGCCGCTTTGTTTATGAATTGAATAAATAAAATAACACAAGCGCCAATCCCCACACAACCCGGGGCGCTTACTGGCCGCTTTGATAATTAAAATGATAAATAAAATAACACAAGCGCCAATCCCCACACAACCCGAGGCGCTTACTGGCCGCTTAGTTTATTAATATAAGAAATAAAATAACACAAGCGCCAAAACCCACACAACCCGGGGCGCTTACTGGACGCTTTGATAATTACAATGATGAATAAAATAACACAAGCGCCAATCCCCACAAAACCCCAGGGGGCTTACTGGCCACTTTGTTTATTAATATAATAAATGAAATAACACAAGCGCCGATCACCACACAACCCGGGGCGCTTACTGGCCGCTTAGTTTATTAATATAATAAATAAAATAACACAAGCGCCAATCCCCACACAACCCGCGGCGCTTACTGGCCGCTTTGTATATTGATTGAATAAATAAAATAACAAGAGCACCAATTACCACACAACCCGGGGCGCTTACTGGCCACTTTTTTTATTGATTGAATAAATTAAATAACACATACGCCAATCCCCACACAACCCGGGTCGCTTACTGGCCGCTTTGTTTATTAATTAAATAAATAAAATAACACAAGCGCCAATCACCACACAACCCGGGGCGCCTACTGGCCGCTTTGTTTTTTAATTGAATAAATAAAATAACACAAGCGCCAATCACCACAAAACCCGGGGCGCTCACTGGCCGCTTAGTTCATTAATATAATAAATAAAATAACACAAGCGCCAATTCCCACACAACCCGCGGCGCTTACTGGCCGCTTAGTTTATAAATATAATAAATAAAATAACACAAGCGCCAATACCCGCACAACCCGTGGCGCTTACTGGACGCTTTGATAATTACAATAATGAATGAAATAACACAAGCGCCAATCCCCACACAACCCATGGGGGCTTACTGGCCGCTTTGTTTATGAATTGAATAAATAAAATAACACAAGCGCTAATCACCACACAACCCAGGGCGCTTACTTGCCGCTTAGTTTATTTATTGAATAAATAAAATAACACAAGCGCCAATCCCCACACAACTCGGGGCGCTTACTGGCCGCTTTGTTTATGAATTGAATAAATAAAATAACACAAGCGCCAATCCCCACACAACCCGGGGCGCTTACTGGCCGCTTTGATAATTAAAATGATAAATAAAATAACACAAGCGCCAATCCCTACACAACCCGAGGCGCTTACTGGCCGCTTAGTTAATTAATACAATAAATAAAATAACACAAGCGCCAATCACCACAAAACCTGGGGCGCTTACTGGCCGCTTTGTTTATTAATTAAATGAATAAAATAAAACAAGCGCCAATTACCACACAACCCGCAGCGTTTACTGGCCGCTATGTTTTTAAATATAATAAATTAAATAACACAAGCACCAATCACCACACAACCCGGGGCGCTTAGTGGCCGCTTTGTTTATGAATTAAATAAATAAAATAACACAAGCGCCAATCCCCACACAACCCGGGGCGCTTACTGGCCGCTTTGATAATTAAAATGATAAATAAAATAACACAAGCGCCAATCCCCACACAACCCGAGGCGCTTACTGGCCGCTTAGTTTATTAATATAAGAAATAAAATAACACAAGCGCCAAAACCCACACAACCCGGGGCGCTTACTGGACGCTTTGATAATTACAATGATGAATAAAATAACACAAGCGCCAATCCCCACACAACCCGGGGCGCTTACTGGCCGCTTTGATAATTAAAATGATAAATAAAATAACACAAGCGCCAATCCCCACACAACCCGAGGCGCTTACTGGCCGCTTAGTTTATTAATATAAGAAATAAAATAACACAAGCGCCAAAACCCACACAACCCGGGGCGCTTACTGGACGCTTTGATAATTACAATGATGAATAAAATAACACAAGCGCCAATCCCCACACAACCCGGGGCGCTTACTGGCCACTTTGATAATTAAAATGATAAATAAAATAACACAAGCGCCAATCCCCACACAACCCGCGGCGCTTACTGGCCGCTTAGTTTATAAATATAATAAATAAAATAACACAAGCGCCAATACCCGCACAACCCGTGGCGCTTACTGGACGCTTTGATAATTACAATAATGAATGAAATAACACAAGCGCCAATCCCCACACAACCCCAGGGGGCTTACTGGCCGCTTTGTTTATGAATTGAATAAATAAAATAACACAAGCGCTAATCACCACACAACCCAGGGCGCTTACTTGCCGCTTAGTTTATTTATTGAATAAATAAAATAACACAAGCGCCAATCCCCACACAACTCGGGGCGCTTACTGGCCGCTTTGTTCATGAATTGAATAAATAAAATAACACAAGCGCCAATCCCCACACAACCCGGGGCGCTTACTGGCCGCTTTGATAATTAAAATGATAAATAAAATAACACAAGCGCCAATCCCCACACAACCCGCGGCGCTTACTGGCCGCTTAGTTTATAAATATAATAAATAAAATAACACAAGCGCCAATACCCGCACAACCCGTGGCGCTTACTGGACGCTTTGATAATTGCAATAATGAATGAAATAACACAAGCGCCAATCCCCACACAACCCCAGGGGGCTTACTGGCCGCTTTGATAATTAAAATGATGAATAAAATAACACGAGCGCCAATTACCACAGAACCCTGGGCACTTACTGGCCGCTTTGTTTATGAATTAAATAAATAAAATAACACAAGCGCCAATCCCCACACAACCCGGGGCGCTTACTGGCCGCTTTGATAATTAAAATGATGAATAAAATAACACGAGCGCCAATTACCACACAACCCAGGGCACTTACTGGCCGCTTTGTTTATGAATTGAATAAATAAAATAACACAAGCGCTAATCACCACACAACCCAGGGCGCTTACTTGCCGCTTAGTTTATTTATTGAATAAATAAAATAACACAAGCGCCAATCCCCACACAACTCGGGGCGCTTACTGGCCGCTTTGTTTATGAATTGAATAAATAAAATAACACAAGCGCCAATCCCAACACAACCCGGGGCGCTTACTGGCCGCTTTGATAATTAAAATGATAAATAAAATAACACAAGCGCCAATCCCCACACAACCCGAGGCGCTTACTGGCCGCTTAGTTTATTAATATAAGAAATAAAATAACACAAGCGCCAAAACCCACACAACCCGGGGCGCTTACTGGACGCTTTGATAATTACAATGATGAATAAAATAACACAAGCGCCAATCCCCACAAAACCCCAGGGGGCTTACTGGCCACTTTGTTTATTAATATAATAAATGAAATAACACAAGCGCCGATCACCACACAACCCGGGGCGCTTACTGGCCGCTTAGTTTATTAATATAATAAATAAAATAACACAAGCGCCAATCCCCACACAACCCGCGGCGCTTACTGGCCGCTTTGTATATTGATTGAATAAATAAAATAACAAGAGCACCAATTACCACACAACCCGGGGCGCTTACTGGCCACTTTTTTTATTGATTGAATAAATTAAATAACACATACGCCAATCCCCACACAACCCGGGTCGCTTACTGGCCGCTTTGTTTATTAATTAAATAAATAAAATAACACAAGCGCCAATCACCACACAACCCGGGGCGCCTACTGGCCGCTTTGTTTTTTAATTGAATAAATAAAATAACACAAGCGCCAATCACCACAAAACCCGGGGCGCTCACTGGCCGCTTAGTTCATTAATATAATAAATAAAATAACACAAGCGCCAATTCCCACACAACCCGCGGCGCTTACTGGCCGCTTAGTTTATAAATATAATAAATAAAATAACACAAGCGCCAATACCCGCACAACCCGTGGCGCTTACTGGACGCTTTGATAATTACAATAATGAATGAAATAACACAAGCGCCAATCCCCACACAACCCATGGGGGCTTACTGGCCGCTTTGTTTATGAATTGAATAAATAAAATAACACAAGCGCTAATCACCACACAACCCAGGGCGCTTACTTGCCGCTTAGTTTATTTATTGAATAAATAAAATAACACAAGCGCCAATCCCCACACAACTCGGGGCGCTTACTGGCCGCTTTGTTTATGAATTGAATAAATAAAATAACACAAGCGCCAATCCCCACACAACCCGGGGCGCTTACTGGCCGCTTTGATAATTAAAATGATAAATAAAATAACACAAGCGCCAATCCCTACACAACCCGAGGCGCTTACTGGCCGCTTAGTTAATTAATACAATAAATAAAATAACACAAGCGCCAATCACCACAAAACCTGGGGCGCTTACTGGCCGCTTTGTTTATTAATTAAATGAATAAAATAAAACAAGCGCCAATTACCACACAACCCGCAGCGTTTACTGGCCGCTATGTTTTTAAATATAATAAATTAAATAACACAAGCACCAATCACCACACAACCCGGGGCGCTTAGTGGCCGCTTTGTTTATGAATTAAATAAATAAAATAACACAAGCGCCAATCCCCACACAACCCGGGGCGCTTACTGGCCGCTTTGATAATTAAAATGATAAATAAAATAACACAAGCGCCAATCCCCACACAACCCGAGGCGCTTACTGGCCGCTTAGTTTATTAATATAAGAAATAAAATAACACAAGCGCCAAAACCCACACAACCCGGGGCGCTTACTGGACGCTTTGATAATTACAATGATGAATAAAATAACACAAGCGCCAATCCCAACACAACTCCAGGGGGCTTACTGGCCACTTTGTTTATTAATATAATAAATGAAATAACACAAGCGCCGATCACCACACAACCCGGGGCGCTTACTGGCCGCTTAGTTTATTAATATAATAAATAAAATAACACAAGCGCCAATCCCCACACAACCCGCGGCGCTTACTGGCCGCTTTGTATATTGATTGAATAAATAAAATAACAAGAGCACCAATTACCACACAACCCGGGGCGCTTACTGGCCACTTTTTTTATTGATTGAATAAATTAAATAACACATACGCCAATCCCCACACAACCCGGGGCGCTTACTGGCCGCTTTGTTTATTAATTAAATAAATAAAATAACACAAGCGCCAATCACCACACAACCCGGGGCGCCTACTGGCCGCTTTGTTTTTTAATTGAATAAATAAAATAACACAAGCGCCAATCACCACAAAACCCGGGGCGCTCACTGGCCGCTTAGTTCATTAATATAATAAATAAAATAACACAAGCGCCAATTCCCACACAACCCGCGGCGCTCACTGGCCGCTTAGTTTATAAATATAATAAATAAAATAACACAAGCGCCAATACCCGCACAACCCGTGGCGCTTACTGGACGCTTTGATAATTACAATAATGAATGAAATAACACAAGCGCCAATCCCCACACAACCCCAGGGGGCTTACTGGCCGCTTTGTTTATGAATTGAATAAATAAAATAACACAAGCGCTAATCACCACACAACCCAGGGCGCTTACTTGCCGCTTAGTTTATTTATTGAATAAATAAAATAACACAAGCGCCAATCCCCACACAACTCGGGGCGCTTACTGGCCGCTTTGTTTATGAATTGAATAAATAAAATAACACAAGCGCCAATCCCCACACAACCCGGGGCGCTTACTGGCCGCTTTGATAATTAAAATGATAAATAAAATAACACAAGCGCCAATCCCCACAAAACCCGAGGCGCTTTCTGGCCGCTTAGTTAATTAATACAATAAATAAAATAACACAAGCGCCAATCACCACAAAACCTGGGGCGCTTACTGGCCGCTTTGTTTATTAATTAAATGAATAAAATAAAACAAGCGCCAATTACCACACAACCCGCAGCGTTTACTGGCCGCTTTGTTTTTAAATATAATAAATTAAATAACACAAGCACCAATCACCACACAACCCGGGGCGCTTAGTGGCCGCTTTGTTTATGAATTAAATAAATAAAATAACACAAGCGCCAATCCCCACACAACCCGGGGCGCTTACTGGCCGCTTTGATAGTTAAAATGATAAATAAAATAACACAAGCGCCAATCCCCACACAACCCGAGGCGCTTACTGGCCGCTTAGTTAATTAATACAATAAATAAAATAACACAAGCTCCAATCACCACAAAACCTGGGGCGCTTACTTGCCGCTTAGTTTATTTATTGAATAAATAAAATAACACAAGCGCCGTTCCCCACACAAACCGGGGCGCTTACTGGCCGCTTTGTTTATGAATTGAATAAATAAAATAACATCAGCGCCAATCCCCACACAACCCGGGGCGCTTACTGGCTGCTTTGATAATTAAAATGATAAATAAAATAACACAAGCGCCAATCCCCACACAACCCGAGGCGCTTACTGGCCGCTTAGTTAATTAATACAATAAATAAAATAACACAAGCGCCAATCACCACAAAACCTGGGGCGCTAACTGGCCGCTTTGTTTATTAATTAAATGAATAAAATAAAACAAGCGCCAATTACCACACAACCCGCAGCGTTTACTGACCGCTTTGTTTATAAATATAATAAATAAAATAACACAAGCACCAATCACCACACAACCCGGGGCGCTTAGTGGCCGCTTTGTTTATGAATTAAATAAATAAAATAACACAAGCGCCAATCCCCACACAACCCGGGGCGCTTACTGGCTGCTTTGATAATTGAAATGATAAATAAAATAACACAAGCGCCAATCCCCACACAACCCGAGGCGCTTACTGGCCGCTCAGTTAATTAATACAATAAATAAAATAACACAAGCGCCAATCCCCACAAAACCTGGGGCGCTTACTGGCCGCTTTGTTTATGAATTGAATAAATAAAATAACACAAGCGCCAATCCCCACACAACCCGGGGCGCTTACTGGCCGCTTTGATAATTAAAATGATAAATAAAATAACACAAGCGCCAATCCCCACACAACGCGAGGCGCTTACTGGCCGCTTAGTTAATTAATACAATAAATAAAATAACACAAGCGCCAATCATTACAAAACCTGGGGCACTTACTGGCCGCTTTGATAATTAAAATGATAAATAAAATAACACAAGCGCCAATCCCCACACAACTCGGGGCGCTTACTGGCCGCTTTGTTTATGAATTAAATAAATAAAATAACACAAGCGCCAATCCCCACACAACCCGGGGCGCTTACTGGCCGCTTTGATAATTAAAATGATAAATAAAATAACACAAGCGCCAATCCCCACACAACTCGCAGCGTTTACTGGCCGCTTTGTTTTTAAATATAATAAATAAAATAACACAAGTGCCAATCTCCACACAACCCAGGGTGCTTACTGGCTACTTAGATTATTAATATCATAAATAAAATAACACAAGCGCCAATCAACACACAACCGCTTACTGGCCGCTTTGTTTATTAATTGAATAAATAAAATAACACAAGCGCCAATCCCCACACAACTCGGGGCGCTTACTGGCCGCTTTGTTTATGAATTGAATAAATAAAATAACACAAGCGCCAATCCCCACACAACCCGGGGCGCTTACTGGCCGCTTTGATAATTAAAATGATAAATAAAATAACACAAGCGCCAATCCCTACACAACCCGAGGCGCTTACTGGCCGCTTAGTTAATTAATACAATAAATAAAATAACACAAGCGCCAATCACCACAAAACCTGGGGCGCTTACTGGCCGCTTTGTTTATTAATTAAATGAATAAAATAAAACAAGCGCCAATTACCACACAACCCGCAGCGTTTACTGGCCGCTTTGTTTTTAAATATAATAAATTAAATAACACAAGCACCAATCACCACACAACCCGGGGCGCTTAGTGGCCGCTTTGTTTATGAATTAAATAAATAAAATAACACAAGCGCCAATCCCCACACAACCCGGGGCGCTTACTGGCCGCTTTGATAATTAAAATGATAAATAAAATAACACAAGCGCCAATCCCCACACAACCCGAGGCGCTTACTGGCCGCTTAGTTTATTAATATAAGAAATAAAATAACACAAGCGCCAAAACCCACACAACCCGGGGCGCTTACTGGACGCTTTGATAATTACAATGATGAATAAAATAACACAAGCGCCAATCCCAACACAACCCCAGGGGGCTTACTGGCCACTTTGTTTATTAATATAATAAATGAAATAACACAAGCGCCGATCACCACACAACCCGGGGCGCTTACTGGCCGCTTAGTTTATTAATATAATAAATAAAATAACACAAGCGCCAATCCCCACACAACCCGCGGCGCTTACTGGCCGCTTTGTATATTGATTGAATAAATAAAATAACAAGAGCACCAATTACCACACAACCCGGGGCGCTTACTGGCCACTTTTTTTATTGATTGAATAAATTAAATAACACATACGCCAATCCCCACACAACCCGGGGCGCTTACTGGCCGCTTTGTTTATTAATTAAATAAATAAAATAACACAAGCGCCAATCACCACACAACCCGGGGCGCCTACTGGCCGCTTTGTTTTTTAATTGAATAAATAAAATAACACAAGCGCCAATCACCACAAAACCCGGGGCGCTCACTGGCCGCTTAGTTCATTAATATAATAAATAAAATAACACAAGCGCCAATTCCCACACAACCCGCGGCGCTCACTGGCCGCTTAGTTTATAAATATAATAAATAAAATAACACAAGCGCCAATACCCGCACAACCCGTGGCGCTTACTGGACGCTTTGATAATTACAATAATGAATGAAATAACACAAGCGCCAATCCCCACACAACCCCAGGGGGCTTACTGGCCGCTTTGTTTATGAATTGAATAAATAAAATAACACAAGCGCTAATCACCACACAACCCAGGGCGCTTACTTGCCGCTTAGTTTATTTATTGAATAAATAAAATAACACAAGCGCCAATCCCCACACAACTCGGGGCGCTTACTGGCCGCTTTGTTTATGAATTGAATAAATAAAATAACACAAGCGCCAATCCCCACACAACCCGGGGCGCTTACTGGCCGCTTTGATAATTAAAATGATAAATAAAATAACACAAGCGCCAATCCCCACACAACCCGAGGCGCTTTCTGGCCGCTTAGTTAATTAATACAATAAATAAAATAACACAAGCGCCAATCACCACAAAACCTGGGGCGCTTACTGGCCGCTTTGTTTATTAATTAAATGAATAAAATAAAACAAGCGCCAATTACCACACAACCCGCAGCGTTTACTGGCCGCTTTGTTTTTAAATATAATAAATTAAATAACACAAGCACCAATCACCACACAACCCGGGGCGCTTAGTGGCCGCTTTGTTTATGAATTAAATAAATAAAATAACACAAGCGCCAATCCCCACACAACCCGGGGCGCTTACTGGCCGCTTTGATAGTTAAAATGATAAATAAAATAACACAAGCGCCAATCCCCACACAACCCGAGGCGCTTACTGGCCGCTTAGTTAATTAATACAATAAATAAAATAACACAAGCTCCAATCACCACAAAACCTGGGGCGCTTACTTGCCGCTTAGTTTATTTATTGAATAAATAAAATAACACAAGCGCCGTTCCCCACACAAACCGGGGCGCTTACTGGCCGCTTTGTTTATGAATTGAATAAATAAAATAACATCAGCGCCAATCCCCACACAACCCGGGGCGCTTACTGGCTGCTTTGATAATTAAAATGATAAATAAAATAACACAAGCGCCAATCCCCACACAACCCGAGGCGCTTACTGGCCGCTTAGTTAATTAATACAATAAATAAAATAACACAAGCGCCAATCACCACAAAACCTGGGGCGCTAACTGGCCGCTTTGTTTATTAATTAAATGAATAAAATAAAACAAGCGCCAATTACCACACAACCCGCAGCGTTTACTGACCGCTTTGTTTATAAATATAATAAATAAAATAACACAAGCACCAATCACCACACAACCCGGGGCGCTTAGTGGCCGCTTTGTTTATGAATTAAATAAATAAAATAACACAAGCGCCAATCCCCACACAACCCGGGGCGCTTACTGGCTGCTTTGATAATTGAAATGATAAATAAAATAACACAAGCGCCAATCCCCACACAACCCGAGGCGCTTACTGGCCGCTCAGTTAATTAATACAATAAATAAAATAACACAAGCGCCAATCCCCACAAAACCTGGGGCGCTTACTGGCCGCTTTGTTTATGAATTGAATAAATAAAATAACACAAGCGCCAATCCCCACACAACCCGGGGCGCTTACTGGCCGCTTTGATAATTAAAATGATAAATAAAATAACACAAGCGCCAATCCCCACACAACGCGAGGCGCTTACTGGCCGCTTAGTTAATTAATACAATAAATAAAATAACACAAGCGCCAATCATTACAAAACCTGGGGCACTTACTGGCCGCTTTGATAATTAAAATGATAAATAAAATAACACAAGCGCCAATCCCCACACAACTCGGGGCGCTTACTGGCCGCTTTGTTTATGAATTAAATAAATAAAATAACACAAGCGCCAATCCCCACACAACCCGGGGCGCTTACTGGCCGCTTTGATAATTAAAATGATAAATAAAATAACACAAGCGCCAATCCCCACACAACTCGCAGCGTTTACTGGCCGCTTTGTTTTTAAATATAATAAATAAAATAACACAAGTGCCAATCTCCACACAACTTAGGGTGCTTACTGGCTACTTAGATTATTAATATCATAAATAAAATAACACAAGCGCCAATCAACACACAACCGCTTACTGGCCGCTTTGTTTATTAATTGAATAAATAAAATAACACAAGCGCCAATCCCCACACAACTCGGGGCGCTTACTGGCCGCTTTGTTTATGAATTGAATAAATAAAATAACACAAGCGCCAATCCCCACACAACCCGGGGCGCTTACTGGCCGCTTTGATAATTAAAATGATAAATAAAATAACACAAGCGCCAATCCCTACACAACCCGAGGCGCTTACTGGCCGCTTAGTTAATTAATACAATAAATAAAATAACACAAGCGCCAATCACCACAAAACCTGGGGCGCTTACTGGCC
Source organism: Copidosoma floridanum (assembly GCF_036245765.1). Taxonomy (NCBI): domain Eukaryota; kingdom Metazoa; phylum Arthropoda; class Insecta; order Hymenoptera; family Encyrtidae; genus Copidosoma; species Copidosoma floridanum. Next base: position 35,498,274 of record NW_028321897.1, on the reverse strand, counting down.
GCTTTGTTTATTAATTAAATGAATAAAATAAAACAAGCGCCAATTACCACACAACCCGCAGCGTTTACTGGCCGCTTTGTTTTTAAATATAATAAATTAAATAACACAAGCACCAATCACCACACAACCCGGGGCGCTTAGTGGCCGCTTTGTTTATGAATTAAATAAATAAAATAACACAAGCGCCAATCCCCACACAACCCGGGGCGCTTACTGGCCGCTTTGATAATTAAAATGATAAATAAAATAACACAAGCGCCAATCCCCACACAACCCGAGGCGCTTACTGGCCGCTTAGTTTATTAATATAAGAAATAAAATAACACAAGCGCCAAAACCCACACAACCCGGGGCGCTTACTGGACGCTTTGATAATTACAATGATGAATAAAATAACACAAGCGCCAATCCCAACACAACCCCAGGGGGCTTACTGGCCACTTTGTTTATTAATATAATAAATGAAATAACACAAGCGCCGATCACCACACAACCCGGGGCGCTTACTGGCCGCTTAGTTTATTAATATAATAAATAAAATAACACAAGCGCCAATCCCCACACAACCCGCGGCGCTTACTGGCCGCTTTGTATATTGATTGAATAAATAAAATAACAAGAGCACCAATTACCACACAACCCGGGGCGCTTACTGGCCACTTTTTTTATTGATTGAATAAATTAAATAACACATACGCCAATCCCCACACAACCCGGGGCGCTTACTGGCCGCTTTGTTTATTAATTAAATAAATAAAATAACACAAGCGCCAATCACCACACAACCCGGGGCGCCTACTGGCCGCTTTGTTTTTTAATTGAATAAATAAAATAACACAAGCGCCAATCACCACAAAACCCGGGGCGCTCACTGGCCGCTTAGTTCATTAATATAATAAATAAAATAACACAAGCGCCAATTCCCACACAACCCGCGGCGCTCACTGGCCGCTTAGTTTATAAATATAATAAATAAAATAACACAAGCGCCAATACCCGCACAACCCGTGGCGCTTACTGGACGCTTTGATAATTACAATAATGAATGAAATAACACAAGCGCCAATCCCCACACAACCCCAGGGGGCTTACTGGCCGCTTTGTTTATGAATTGAATAAATAAAATAACACAAGCGCTAATCACCACACAACCCAGGGCGCTTACTTGCCGCTTAGTTTATTTATTGAATAAATAAAATAACACAAGCGCCAATCCCCACACAACTCGGGGCGCTTACTGGCCGCTTTGTTTATGAATTGAATAAATAAAATAACACAAGCGCCAATCCCCACACAACCCGGGGCGCTTACTGGCCGCTTTGATAATTAAAATGATAAATAAAATAACACAAGCGCCAATCCCCACACAACCCGAGGCGCTTTCTGGCCGCTTAGTTAATTAATACAATAAATAAAATAACACAAGCGCCAATCACCACAAAACCTGGGGCGCTTACTGGCCGCTTTGTTTATTAATTAAATGAATAAAATAAAACAAGCGCCAATTACCACACAACCCGCAGCGTTTACTGGCCGCTTTGTTTTTAAATATAATAAATTAAATAACACAAGCACCAATCACCACACAACCCGGGGCGCTTAGTGGCCGCTTTGTTTATGAATTAAATAAATAAAATAACACAAGCGCCAATCCCCACACAACCCGGGGCGCTTACTGGCCGCTTTGATAGTTAAAATGATAAATAAAATAACACAAGCGCCAATCCCCACACAACCCGAGGCGCTTACTGGCCGCTTAGTTAATTAATACAATAAATAAAATAACACAAGCTCCAATCACCACAAAACCTGGGGCGCTTACTTGCCGCTTAGTTTATTTATTGAATAAATAAAATAACACAAGCGCCGTTCCCCACACAAACCGGGGCGCTTACTGGCCGCTTTGTTTATGAATTGAATAAATAAAATAACATCAGCGCCAATCCCCACACAACCCGGGGCGCTTACTGGCTGCTTTGATAATTAAAATGATAAATAAAATAACACAAGCGCCAATCCCCACACAACCCGAGGCGCTTACTGGCCGCTTAGTTAATTAATACAATAAATAAAATAACACAAGCGCCAATCACCACAAAACCTGGGGCGCTAACTGGCCGCTTTGTTTATTAATTAAATGAATAAAATAAAACAAGCGCCAATTACCACACAACCCGCAGCGTTTACTGACCGCTTTGTTTATAAATATAATAAATAAAATAACACAAGCACCAATCACCACACAACCCGGGGCGCTTAGTGGCCGCTTTGTTTATGAATTAAATAAATAAAATAACACAAGCGCCAATCCCCACACAACCCGGGGCGCTTACTGGCTGCTTTGATAATTGAAATGATAAATAAAATAACACAAGCGCCAATCCCCACACAACCCGAGGCGCTTACTGGCCGCTCAGTTAATTAATACAATAAATAAAATAACACAAGCGCCAATCCCCACAAAACCTGGGGCGCTTACTGGCCGCTTTGTTTATGAATTGAATAAATAAAATAACACAAGCGCCAATCCCCACACAACCCGGGGCGCTTACTGGCCGCTTTGATAATTAAAATGATAAATAAAATAACACAAGCGCCAATCCCCACACAACGCGAGGCGCTTACTGGCCGCTTAGTTAATTAATACAATAAATAAAATAACACAAGCGCCAATCATTACAAAACCTGGGGCACTTACTGGCCGCTTTGATAATTAAAATGATAAATAAAATAACACAAGCGCCAATCCCCACACAACTCGGGGCGCTTACTGGCCGCTTTGTTTATGAATTAAATAAATAAAATAACACAAGCGCCAATCCCCACACAACCCGGGGCGCTTACTGGCCGCTTTGATAATTAAAATGATAAATAAAATAACACAAGCGCCAATCCCCACACAACTCGCAGCGTTTACTGGCCGCTTTGTTTTTAAATATAATAAATAAAATAACACAAGTGCCAATCTCCACACAACCCAGGGTGCTTACTGGCTACTTAGATTATTAATATCATAAATAAAATAACACAAGCGCCAATCAACACACAACCGCTTACTGGCCGCTTTGTTTATTAATTGAATAAATACAATAACACAAGCGCCAATACCCACACAACCCGGGGCGTTTACTGGCCGCTTAGTTTATTATTATAATAAATAAAATAACACAAGCGCCAATCACCACACAACCCAGGGCGCTTACTGGCCGGTATGTTTTTAAATTCAATAAATAAAATAACACAAGCGCCAATCCCCACACAACCTGCGGCACTTACTAGCCGCTTAGTTTATTAATATAATAAATAAAATGACACAAGCGCTAATCGCCACACAACCCGCGGCACTTACTGGCCGCTTGGTTTATTAATTGAATAAATAAAATAACACAAGCGCCAATTACTACACAACCCGGGGCGCTTACTGGCCGCTTTGTTTATTAATTAAATAAATGAAATAACACAAGCGCCAATACCCACACAATTCGGGGCGCTTACTGGCCGCTTTGTTTATTAATTGAATAAATAAAATAACACAAGCGCCAATCACCACACAACCCGGGGCGATTACTGGCCGCTTTCTTTATTAATTGAATAAATAAAATAACACATGCGCCAATCCCCACACAACCCGGGGCGCTTACTGGCCGCTTTGTTTATCAATTGAATAAATAAAATAACACAAGTGCCAATCACCATACAACTCGGGGCGCTTACTGGCCGCTTTGTTTTTTAATTGAATAAATAAAATAACACAAGCGCCAATCACCACACAACCCGGGGCGCTTACTGGCCACTTAGTTCATTAATATAATAAATAAAATAACACAAGCGCCAATCCCCACACAACCCGCGGCGCTTACTGGCCGTTTAGTTTATAAATATAATAAATAAAATAACACAAGTTCCAATCCTCACACAACCGGGGGCGCTTACTGGCCGCTTTGTTTATTAATTGAATAAATAAAATAACACAAGCGCCAATACCCACAAAACCCGGGGCGCTTACTGGACGCTTTGATAATTACAATGATGAATAAAATAACACAAGCGCCAATCACCACACAACCCAGGGCGCTTACTAGCCGCTTTGTTTATTAATTAAATCAATAAAATAACACATGCGCCAATCACCACACAACCCGGGGCGCTTACTGGCCGCTTAGTTCATTAATATAATAAATAAAATAACACAAGCGCCAATCCCCACACAACCCGCGGCGCTTACTGGCCGTTTAGTTTATAAATATAATAAATAAAATAACACAAGTTCCAATCCCCACACAACCGGGGGCGCTTACTGGCCGCTTTGTTTATTAATTGAATAAATAAAATAACACAAGCGCCAATACCCACAAAACCCGGGGCGCTTACTGGACGCTTTGATAATTACAATGATGAATAAAATAACACAAGCGCCAATCCCCACAAAACCCCAGGGGGCTTACTGGCCACTTTGTTTACTAATATAATAAATGAAATAACACAAGCGCCGATCACCACACAACCCGGGGCGCTTACTGGCCGCTTAGTTTATTAATATAATAAATAAAATAACACAAGCGCCAATCCCCACACAACCCGCGGCGCTTACTGGCCGCTTTGTATATTGATTGAATAAATAAAATAACAAGAGCACCAATTACCACACAACCCGGGGCGCTTACTGGCCACTTTTTTTATTGATTGAATAAATTAAATAACACATACGCCAATCCCCACACAACCCGGGTCGCTTACTGGCCGCTTTGTTTATTAATTAAATAAATAAAATAACACAAGCACCAATCACCACACAACCCGGGGCGCCTACTGGCCGCTTTGTTTTTTAATTGAATAAATAAAATAACACAAGCGCCAATCACCACAAAACCCGGGGCGCTCGCTGGCCGCTTAGTTCATTAATATAATAAATAAAATAACACAAGCGCCAATTCCCACACAACCCGCGGCGCTTACTGGCCGCTTAGTTTATAAATATAATAAATAAAATAACACAAGCGCCAATACCCGCACAACCCGTGGCGCTTACTGGACGCTTTGATAATTACAATAATGAATGAAATAACACAAGCGCCAATCCCCACACAACCCATGGGGGCTTACTGGCCGCTTTGTTTATGAATTGAATGAATAAAATAACACAAGCGCTAATCACCACACAACCCAGGGCGCTTACTTGCCGCTTAGTTTATTTATTGAATAAATAAAATAACACAAGCGCCAATCCCCACACAACTCGGGGCGCTTACTGGCCGCTTTGTTTATGAATTGAATAAATAAAATAACACAAGCGCCAATCCCCACACAACCCGGGGCGCTTACTGGCCGCTTTGATAATTAAAATGATAAATAAAATAACACAAGCGCCAATCCCTACACAACCCGAGGCGCTTACTGGCCGCTTAGTTAATTAATACAATAAATAAAATAACACAAGCGCCAATCACCACAAAACCTGGGGCGCTTACTGGCCGCTTTGTTTATTAATTAAATGAATAAAATAAAACAAGCGCCAATTACCACACAACCCGCAGCGTTTACTGGCCGCTTTGTTTTTAAATATAATAAATTAAATAACACAAGCACCAATCACCACACAACCCGGGGCGCTTAGTGGCCGCTTTGTTTATGAATTAAATAAATAAAATAACACAAGCGCCAATCCCCACACAACCCGGGGCCCTTACTGGCCGCTTTGATAATTAAAATGATAAATAAAATAACACAAGCGCCAATCCCCACACAACCCGAGGCGCTTACTGGCCGCTTAGTTTATTAATATAAGAAATAAATAACACAAGCGCCAAAACCCACACAACCCGGGGCGCTTACTGGACGCTTTGATAATTACAATGATGAATAAAATAACACAAGCGCCAATCCCCACACAACCCCAGGGGGCTTACTGGCCACTTTGTTTATTAATATAATAAATGAAATAACACAAGCGCCGATCACCACACAACCCGGGGCGCTTACTGGCCGCTTAGTTTATTAATATAATAAATAAAATAACACAAGCGCCAATCCCCACACAACCCGCGGCGCTTACTGGCCGCTTTGTATATTGATTGAATAAATAAAATAACAAGAGCACCAATTACCACACAACCCGGGGCGCTTACTGGCCACTTTTTTTATTGATTGAATAAATTAAATAACACATACGCCAATCCCCACACAACCCGGGGCGCTTACTGGCCGCTTTGTTTATTAATTAAATAAATAAAATAACACAAGCGCCAATCACCACACAACCCGGGGCGCCTACTGGCCGCTTTGTTTTTTAATTGAATAAATAAAATAACACAAGCGCCAATCACCACAAAACCCGGGGCGCTCACTGGCCGCTTAGTTCATTAATATAATAAATAAAATAACACAAGCGCCAATTCCCACACAACCCGCGGCGCTTACTGGCCGCTTAGTTTATAAATATAATAAATAAAATAACACAAGCGCCAATACCCGCACAACCCGTGGCGCTTACTGGACGCTTTGATAATTACAATAATGAATGAAATAACACAAGCGCCAATCCCCACACAACCCCAGGGGGCTTACTGGCCGCTTTGTTTATGAATTAAATAAATAAAATAACACAAGCGCTAATCACCACACAACCCAGGGCGCTTACTTGCCGCTTAGTTTATTTATTGAATAAATAAAATAACACAAGCGCCAATCCCCACACAACTCGGGGCGCTTACTGGCCGCTTTGTTTATGAATTGAATAAATAAAATAACACAAGCGCCAATCCCCACACAACCCGGGGCGCTTACTGGCCGCTTTGATAATTAAAATGATAAATAAAATAACACAAGCGCCAATCCCCACACAACCCGAGGCGCTTACTGGCCGCTTAGTTAATTAATACAATAAAGAAATAACACAAGCGCCAATCACCACAAAACCTGGGGCGCTTACTGGCCGCTTTGTTTATTAATTAAATGAATAAAATAAAACAAGCGCCAATTACCACACAACCCGCAGCGTTTACTGGCCGCTTTGTTTTTAAATATAATAAATTAAATAACACAAGCACCAATCACCACACAACCCGGGGCGCTTAGTGGCCGCTTTGTTTATGAATTAAATAAATAAAATAACACAAGCGCCAATCCCCACACAACCCGGGGCGCTTACTGGCCGCTTTGATAATTAAAATGATAAATAAAATAACACAAGCGCCAATCCCCACACAACCCGAGGCGCTTACTGGCCGCTTAGTTAATTAATACAATAAATAAAATAACACAAGCTCCAATCACCACAAAACCTGGGGCGCTTACTTGCCGCTTAGTTTATTTATTGAATAAATAAAATAACACAAGCACCGTTCCCCACACAAACCGGGGCGCTTACTGGCCGCTTTGTTTATGAATTGAATAAATAAAATAACATCAGCGCCAATCCCCACACAACCCGGGGCGCTTACTGGCTGCTTTGATAATTAAAATGATAAATAGAATAACACAAGCGCCAATCCCCACACAACCCGAGGCGCTTACTGGCCGCTTAGTTAATTAATACAATAAATAAAATAACACAAGCGCCAATCACCACAAAACCTGGGGCGCTAACTGGCCCCTTTGTTTATTAATTAAATGAATAAAATAAAACAAGCGCCAATTACCACACAACCCGCAGCGTTTACTGACCGCTTTGTTTATAAATATAATAAATAAAATAACACAAGCACCAATCACCACACAACCCGGGGCGCTTAGTGGCCGCTTTGTTTATGAATTGAATAAATAAAATAACACAAGCGCCAATCCCCACACAACCCGGGGCGCTTACTGGCTGCTTTGATAATTGAAATGATAAATAAAATAACACAAGCGCCAATCCCCACACAACCCGAGGCGCTTACTGGCCGCTTAGTTAATTAATACAAAAAATAAAATAACACAAGCGCCAATCCCCACAAAACCTGGGGCGCTTACTGGCCGCTTTGTTTATGAATTGAATAAATAAAATAACACAAGCGCCAATCCCCACACAACCCGGGGGGCTTACTGGCCGCTTTGATAATTAAAATGATAAATAAAATAACACAAGCGCCAATCCCCACACAACGCGAGGCGCTTACTGGCCGCTTAGTTAATTAATACAATAAATAAAATAACACAAGCGCCAATCACCACAAAACCTGGGGAGCTTACTGGCCGCTTTGATAATTAAAATGATAAATAAAATAACACAAGCGCCAATCCCCACACAACTCGGGGCGCTTACTGGCCGCTTTGTTTATGAATTAAATAAATAAAATAACACAAGCGCCAATCCCCACACAACCCGGGGCGCTTACTGGCCGCTTTGATAATTAAAATGATAAATAAAATAACACAAGCGCCAATCCCCACACAACTCGCAGCGTTTACTGGCCGCTTTGTTTTTAAATATAATAAATAAAATAACACAAGTGCCAATCTCCACACAACCCAGGGTGCTTACTGGCTACTTAGATTATTAATATCATAAATAAAATAACACAAGCGCCAATCAACACACAACCGCTTACTGGCCGCTTTGTTTATTAATTGAATAAATACAATAACACAAGCGCCAATACCCACACAACCCGGGGCGTTTACTGGCCGCTTAGTTTATTATTATAATAAATAAAATAACACAAGCGCCAATCACCACACAACCCAGGGCGCTTACTGGCCGGTATGTTTTTAAATTCAATAAATAAAATAACACAAGCGCCAATCCCCACACAACCTGCGGCACTTACTAGCCGCTTAGTTTATTAATATAATAAATAAAATGACACAAGCGCCAATCGCCACACAACCCGCGGCACTTACTGGCCGCTTGGTTTATTAATTGAATAAATAAAATAACACAAGCGCCAATTACTACACAACCCGGGGCGCTTACTGGCCGCTTTGTTTATTAATTAAATAAATGAAATAACACAAGCGCCAATACCCACACAATTCGGGGCGCTTACTGGCCGCTTTGTTTATTAATTGAATAAATAAAATAACACAAGCGCCAATCACCACACAACCCGGGGCGATTACTGGCCGCTTTCTTTATTAATTGAATAAATAAAATAACACATGCGCCAATCCCCACACAACCCGGGGCGCTTACTGGCCGCTTTGTTTATCAATTGAATAAATAAAATAACACAAGTGCCAATCACCATACAACTCGGGGCGCTTACTGGCCGCTTTGTTTTTTAATTGAATAAATAAAATAACACAAGCGCCAATCACCACACAACCCGGGGCGCTTACTGGCCGCTTAGTTCATTAATATAATAAATAAAATAACACAAGCGCCAATCCACACACAACCCGCGGCGCTTACTGGCCGTTTAGTTTATAAATATAATAAATAAAATAACACAAGTTCCAATCCCCACACAACCGGGGGCGCTTACTGGCCGCTTAGTTTATTAATATAATAAATAAAATAACACAAGCGCCAATTCGCACACAACTCGCGGCGCTTACTTGCCGCTTAGTTTATTAATATAATAAATAAAATAACACAAGCGCCAATCCTCACACAACCCGCGGCGCTTACTGGCCGCTTAGTTAATTAATACAACAAAAAAAATAACACAAGCGCCAATCACCACACACCCCGACGTGCTTACTGGCCGCTTTGTTCATTAATTAAATAAATAAAATAACACAAGCGCTAATCACCACACAACCCAGGGCGCTTACTTGCCTCTTAGTTTATTAATTGAATAAACAAAATAACACAAGCGCCAATCCCCACACAACCCGCGGCGCTCACAAGCTGCTTAGTTTATTAATATAATAAATAAAATATTACAAGCAACAATCCCCACACAACCCGCGGCACTTACTTGCCGCTTTGTTTATTAATTAAATAAATGAAATAACACAAGCGCCAATCACCACACAACCCGATGCGCTCACTGGCCGCTTTGTTTATTAATTGAATAAATAAAATAATACAAGCGATAATCCCCACACAACTCGGGGCGCTTACTGGCCGCTTTGTTTATGAATTGAATAAATAAAATAACACAAGCGCCAATCCCCACACAACCCGGGGCGCTTACTGGCCGCTTTGTTTATTAATTAAATAATTAAAATAACACAAGCGCCAATCCCCACACAACCCGCGGCGCTTACTGGCCGCTTTGTTTTTAAATATAATAAATAAAATAACACAAGCGCCAATCACCACACAACCCAAGGCGCTTACTGGCCGCTTTGTTTATAATATAATAAATAAAATAACACAAGCGCCAATCCCCACACAACCCGCGGCAATTACTGGCCGCTTTGTTTATTAATTAAATAAATAAAATAACACAAGCGCCAATCACCACACAACTTGCGGCGCTTACTGGCCGCTTTGTTTTTAAATATAATAAATAAAATAACACAAACGCCAATCACCACACAACCCGATGCGCTTACTGGCCGCTTTGTTTATTAATTGAATAAATAAAATAAAACAAGCGCCAATCCCCACACAACTCGGGGCGCTTACTGGCCGCTTTGTTTATGAATTGAATAAATAAAATAACACAAGCGCCAATCCCCACACAACTCGGGGCGCTTACTGGCCGCTTTGTTTATTAATTTAATAATTAAAATAACACAAGCGCCAATCCCCACACAACCCGCGGCGCTTACTGGCCGCTTTGCTTTTAAATATAATAAATTAAATAACACAAGCACCAATCACCACACAACCCGGGGCGCTTAGTGGCCGCTTTGTTTATGAATTGAATAAATAAAATAACACAAGCGCCAATCCCCACACAACCCGGGGCGCTTACTGGCCGCTTTGATAATTAAAATGATAAATAAAATAACACAAGCGCCAATCCCTACACAACCCGAGGCGCTTACTGGCCGCTTAGTTAATTAATACAATAAATAAAATAACACAAGCGCCAATCACCACAAAACCTGGGGCGCTTACTGGCCGCTTTGTTTATTAATTAAATGAATAAAATAAAACAAGCGCCAATTACCACACAACCCGCAGCGTTTACTGGCCGCTTTGTTTTTAAATATAATAAATTAAATAACACAAGCACCAATCACCACACAACCCGGGGCGCTTAGTGGCCGCTTTGTTTATGAATTAAATAAATAAAATAACACAAGCGCCAATCCCCACACAACCCGGGGCGCTTACTGGCCGCTTTGATAATTAAAATGATAAATAAAATAACACAAGCGCCAATCCCCACACAACCCGAGGCGCTTACTGGCCGCTTAGTTTATTAATATAAGAAATAAAATAACACAAGCGCCAAAACCCACACAACCCGGGGCGCTTACTGGACGCTTTGATAATTACAATGATGAATAAAATAACACAAGCGCCAATCCCCACACAACCCCAGGGGGCTTACTGGCCACTTTGTTTATTAATATAATAAATGAAATAACACAAGCGCCGATCACCACACAACCCGGGGCGCTTACTGGCCGCTTAGTTTATTAATATAATAAATAAAATAACACAAGCGCCAATCCCCACACAACCCGCGGCGCTTACTGGCCGCTTTGTATATTGATTGAATAAATAAAATAACAAGAGCACCAATTACCACACAACCCGGGGCGCTTACTGGCCACTTTTTTTATTGATTGAATAAATTAAATAACACATACGCCAATCCCCACACAACCCGGGGCGCTTACTGGCCGCTTTGTTTATTAATTAAATAAATAAAATAACACAAGCGCCAATCACCACACAACCCGGGGCGCCTACTGGCCGCTTTGTTTTTTAATTGAATAAATAAAATAACACAAGCGCCAATCACCACAAAACCCGGGGCGCTCACTGGCCGCTTAGTTCATTAATATAATAAATAAAATAACACAAGCGCCAATTCCCACACAACCCGCGGCGCTTACTGGCCGCTTAGTTTATAAATATAATAAATAAAATAACACAAGCGCCAATACCCGCACAACCCGTGGCGCTTACTGGACGCTTTGATAATTACAATAATGAATGAAATAACACAAGCGCCAATCCCCACACAACCCCAGGGGGCTTACTGGCCGCTTTGTTTATGAATTGAATAAATAAAATAACACAAGCGCTAATCACCACACAACCCAGGGCGCTTACTTGCCGCTTAGTTTATTTATTGAATAAATAAAATAACACAAGCGCCAATCCCCACACAACTCGGGGCGCTTACTGGCCGCTTTGTTTATGAATTGAATAAATAAAATAACACAAGCGCCAATCCCCACACAACCCGGGGCGCTTACTGGCCGCTTTGATAATTAAAATGATAAATAAAATAACACAAGCGCCAATCCCCACACAACCCGAGGCGCTTACTGGCCGCTTAGTTAATTAATACAATAAATAAAATAACACAAGCGCCAATCACCACAAAACCTGGGGCGCTTACTGGCCGCTTTGTTTATTAATTAAATGAATAAAATAAAACAAGCGCCAATTACCACACAACCCGCAGCGTTTACTGGCCGCTTTGTTTTTAAATATAATAAATTAAATAACACAAGCACCAATCACCACACAACCCGGGGCGCTTAGTGGCCGCTTTGTTTATGAATTAAATAAATAAAATAACACAAGCGCCAATCCCCACACAACCCGGGGCGCTTACTGGCCGCTTTGATAGTTAAAATGATAAATAAAATAACACAAGCGCCAATCCCTACACAACCCGAGGCGCTTACTGGCCGCTTAGTTAATTAATACAATAAATAAAATAACACAAGCGCCAATCACCACAAAACCTGGGGCGCTTACTGGCCGCTTTGTTTATTAATTAAATGAATAAAATAAAACAAGCGCCAATTACCACACAACCCGCAGCGTTTACTGGCCGCTTTGTTTTTAAATATAATAAATTAAATAACACAAGCACCAATCACCACACAACCCGGGGCGCTTAGTGGCCGCTTTGTTTATGAATTAAATAAATAAAATAACACAAGCGCCAATCCCCACACAACCCGGGGCGCTTACTGGCCGCTTTGATAATTAAAATGATAAATAAAATAACACAAGCGCCAATCCCCACACAACCCGAGGCGCTTACTGGCCGCTTAGTTAATTAATACAATAAATAAAATAACACAAGCTCCAATCACCACAAAACCTGGGGCGCTTACTTGCCGCTTAGTTTATTTATTGAATAAATAAAATAACACAAGCACCGTTCCCCACACAAACCGGGGCGCTTACTGGCCGCTTTGTTTATGAATTGAATAAATAAAATAACATCAGCGCCAATCCCCACACAACCCGGGGCGCTTACTGGCTGCTTTGATAATTAAAATGATAAATAGAATAACACAAGCGCCAATCCCCACACAACCCGAGGCGCTTACTGGCCGCTTAGTTAATTAATACAATAAATAAAATAACACAAGCGCCAATCACCACAAAACCTGGGGCGCTAACTGGCCCCTTTGTTTATTAATTAAATGAATAAAATAAAACAAGCGCCAATTACCACACAACCCGCAGCGTTTACTGACCGCTTTGTTTATAAATATAATAAATAAAATAACACAAGCACCAATCACCACACAACCCGGGGCGCTTAGTGGCCGCTTTGTTTATGAATTGAATAAATAAAATAACACAAGCGCCAATCCCCACACAACCCGGGGCGCTTACTGGCTGCTTTGATAATTGAAATGATAAATAAAATAACACAAGCGCCAATCCCCACACAACCCGAGGCGCTTACTGGCCGCTTAGTTAATTAATACAAAAAATAAAATAACACAAGCGCCAATCCCCACAAAACCTGGGGCGCTTACTGGCCGCTTTGTTTATGAATTGAATAAATAAAATAACACAAGCGCCAATCCCCACACAACCCGGGGGGCTTACTGGCCGCTTTGATAATTAAAATGATAAATAAAATAACACAAGCGCCAATCCCCACACAACGCGAGGCGCTTACTGGCCGCTTAGTTAATTAATACAATAAATAAAATAACACAAGCGCCAATCACCACAAAACCTGGGGAGCTTACTGGCCGCTTTGATAATTAAAATGATAAATAAAATAACACAAGCGCCAATCCCCACACAACTCGGGGCGCTTACTGGCCGCTTTGTTTATGAATTAAATAAATAAAATAACACAAGCGCCAATCCCCACACAACCCGGGGCGCTTACTGGCCGCTTTGATAATTAAAATGATAAATAAAATAACACAAGCGCCAATCCCCACACAACTCGCAGCGTTTACTGGCCGCTTTGTTTTTAAATATAATAAATAAAATAACACAAGTGCCAATCTCCACACAACCCAGGGTGCTTACTGGCTACTTAGATTATTAATATCATAAATAAAATAACACAAGCGCCAATCAACACACAACCGCTTACTGGCCGCTTTGTTTATTAATTGAATAAATACAATAACACAAGCGCCAATACCCACACAACCCGGGGCGTTTACTGGCCGCTTAGTTTATTATTATAATAAATAAAATAACACAAGCGCCAATCACCACACAACCCAGGGCGCTTACTGGCCGGTATGTTTTTAAATTCAATAAATAAAATAACACAAGCGCCAATCCCCACACAACCTGCGGCACTTACTAGCCGCTTAGTTTATTAATATAATAAATAAAATGACACAAGCGCCAATCGCCACACAACCCGCGGCACTTACTGGCCGCTTGGTTTATTAATTGAATAAATAAAATAACACAAGCGCCAATTACTACACAACCCGGGGCGCTTACTGGCCGCTTTGTTTATTAATTAAATAAATGAAATAACACAAGCGCCAATACCCACACAATTCGGGGCGCTTACTGGCCGCTTTGTTTATTAATTGAATAAATAAAATAACACAAGCGCCAATCACCACACAACCCGGGGCGATTACTGGCCGCTTTCTTTATTAATTGAATAAATAAAATAACACATGCGCCAATCCCCACACAACCCGGGGCGCTTACTGGCCGCTTTGTTTATCAATTGAATAAATAAAATAACACAAGTGCCAATCACCATACAACTCGGGGCGCTTACTGGCCGCTTTGTTTTTTAATTGAATAAATAAAATAACACAAGCGCCAATCACCACACAACCCGGGGCGCTTACTGGCCGCTTAGTTCATTAATATAATAAATAAAATAACACAAGCGCCAATCCACACACAACCCGCGGCGCTTACTGGCCGTTTAGTTTATAAATATAATAAATAAAATAACACAAGTTCCAATCCCCACACAACCGGGGGCGCTTACTGGCCGCTTAGTTTATTAATATAATAAATAAAATAACACAAGCGCCAATTCGCACACAACTCGCGGCGCTTACTTGCCGCTTAGTTTATTAATATAATAAATAAAATAACACAAGCGCCAATCCTCACACAACCCGCGGCGCTTACTGGCCGCTTAGTTAATTAATACAACAAAAAAAATAACACAAGCGCCAATCACCACACACCCCGACGTGCTTACTGGCCGCTTTGTTCATTAATTAAATAAATAAAATAACACAAGCGCTAATCACCACACAACCCAGGGCGCTTACTTGCCTCTTAGTTTATTAATTGAATAAACAAAATAACACAAGCGCCAATCCCCACACAACCCGCGGCGCTCACAAGCTGCTTAGTTTATTAATATAATAAATAAAATATTACAAGCAACAATCCCCACACAACCCGCGGCACTTACTTGCCGCTTTGTTTATTAATTAAATAAATGAAATAACACAAGCGCCAATCACCACACAACCCGATGCGCTCACTGGCCGCTTTGTTTATTAATTGAATAAATAAAATAATACAAGCGATAATCCCCACACAACTCGGGGCGCTTACTGGCCGCTTTGTTTATGAATTGAATAAATAAAATAACACAAGCGCCAATCCCCACACAACCCGGGGCGCTTACTGGCCGCTTTGTTTATTAATTAAATAATTAAAATAACACAAGCGCCAATCCCCACACAACCCGCGGCGCTTACTGGCCGCTTTGTTTTTAAATATAATAAATAAAATAACACAAGCGCCAATCACCACACAACCCAAGGCGCTTACTGGCCGCTTTGTTTATAATATAATAAATAAAATAACACAAGCGCCAATCCCCACACAACCCGCGGCAATTACTGGCCGCTTTGTTTATTAATTAAATAAATAAAATAACACAAGCGCCAATCACCACACAACTTGCGGCGCTTACTGGCCGCTTTGTTTTTAAATATAATAAATAAAATAACACAAACGCCAATCACCACACAACCCGATGCGCTTACTGGCCGCTTTGTTTATTAATTGAATAAATAAAATAAAACAAGCGCCAATCCCCACACAACTCGGGGCGCTTACTGGCCGCTTTGTTTATGAATTGAATAAATAAAATAACACAAGCGCCAATCCCCACACAACTCGGGGCGCTTACTGGCCGCTTTGTTTATTAATTTAATAATTAAAATAACACAAGCGCCAATCCCCACACAACCCGCGGCGCTTACTGGCCGCTTTGCTTTTAAATATAATAAATTAAATAACACAAGCACCAATCACCACACAACCCGGGGCGCTTAGTGGCCGCTTTGTTTATGAATTGAATAAATAAAATAACACAAGCGCCAATCCCCACACAACCCGGGGCGCTTACTGGCCGCTTTGATAATTAAAATGATAAATAAAATAACACAAGCGCCAATCCCTACACAACCCGAGGCGCTTACTGGCCGCTTAGTTAATTAATACAATAAATAAAATAACACAAGCGCCAATCACCACAAAACCTGGGGCGCTTACTGGCCGCTTTGTTTATTAATTAAATGAATAAAATAAAACAAGCGCCAATTACCACACAACCCGCAGCGTTTACTGGCCGCTTTGTTTTTAAATATAATAAATTAAATAACACAAGCACCAATCACCACACAACCCGGGGCGCTTAGTGGCCGCTTTGTTTATGAATTAAATAAATAAAATAACACAAGCGCCAATCCCCACACAACCCGGGGCGCTTACTGGCCGCTTTGATAATTAAAATGATAAATAAAATAACACAAGCGCCAATCCCCACACAACCCGAGGCGCTTACTGGCCGCTTAGTTTATTAATATAAGAAATAAAATAACACAAGCGCCAAAACCCACACAACCCGGGGCGCTTACTGGACGCTTTGATAATTACAATGATGAATAAAATAACACAAGCGCCAATCCCCACACAACCCCAGGGGGCTTACTGGCCACTTTGTTTATTAATATAATAAATGAAATAACACAAGCGCCGATCACCACACAACCCGGGGCGCTTACTGGCCGCTTAGTTTATTAATATAATAAATAAAATAACACAAGCGCCAATCCCCACACAACCCGCGGCGCTTACTGGCCGCTTTGTATATTGATTGAATAAATAAAATAACAAGAGCACCAATTACCACACAACCCGGGGCGCTTACTGGCCACTTTTTTTATTGATTGAATAAATTAAATAACACATACGCCAATCCCCACACAACCCGGGGCGCTTACTGGCCGCTTTGTTTATTAATTAAATAAATAAAATAACACAAGCGCCAATCACCACACAACCCGGGGCGCCTACTGGCCGCTTTGTTTTTTAATTGAATAAATAAAATAACACAAGCGCCAATCACCACAAAACCCGGGGCGCTCACTGGCCGCTTAGTTCATTAATATAATAAATAAAATAACACAAGCGCCAATTCCCACACAACCCGCGGCGCTTACTGGCCGCTTAGTTTATAAATATAATAAATAAAATAACACAAGCGCCAATACCCGCACAACCCGTGGCGCTTACTGGACGCTTTGATAATTACAATAATGAATGAAATAACACAAGCGCCAATCCCCACACAACCCCAGGGGGCTTACTGGCCGCTTTGTTTATGAATTGAATAAATAAAATAACACAAGCGCTAATCACCACACAACCCAGGGCGCTTACTTGCCGCTTAGTTTATTTATTGAATAAATAAAATAACACAAGCGCCAATCCCCACACAACTCGGGGCGCTTACTGGCCGCTTTGTTTATGAATTGAATAAATAAAATAACACAAGCGCCAATCCCCACACAACCCGGGGCGCTTACTGGCCGCTTTGATAATTAAAATGATAAATAAAATAACACAAGCGCCAATCCCCACACAACCCGAGGCGCTTACTGGCCGCTTAGTTAATTAATACAATAAATAAAATAACACAAGCGCCAATCACCACAAAACCTGGGGCGCTTACTGGCCGCTTTGTTTATTAATTAAATGAATAAAATAAAACAAGCGCCAATTACCACACAACCCGCAGCGTTTACTGGCCGCTTTGTTTTTAAATATAATAAATTAAATAACACAAGCACCAATCACCACACAACCCGGGGCGCTTAGTGGCCGCTTTGTTTATGAATTAAATAAATAAAATAACACAAGCGCCAATCCCCACACAACCCGGGGCGCTTACTGGCCGCTTTGATAGTTAAAATGATAAATAAAATAACACAAGCGCCAATCCCTACACAACCCGAGGCGCTTACTGGCCGCTTAGTTAATTAATACAATAAATAAAATAACACAAGCGCCAATCACCACAAAACCTGGGGCGCTTACTGGCCGCTTTGTTTATTAATTAAATGAATAAAATAAAACAAGCGCCAATTACCACACAACCCGCAGCGTTTACTGGCCGCTTTGTTTTTAAATATAATAAATTAAATAACACAAGCACCAATCACCACACAACCCGGGGCGCTTAGTGGCCGCTTTGTTTATGAATTAAATAAATAAAATAACACAAGCGCCAATCCCCACACAACCCGGGGCGCTTACTGGCCGCTTTGATAATTAAAATGATAAATAAAATAACACAAGCGCCAATCCCCACACAACCCGAGGCGCTTACTGGCCGCTTAGTTTATTAATATAAGAAATAAAATAACACAAGCGCCAAAACCCACACAACCCGGGGCGCTTACTGGACGCTTTGATAATTACAATGATGAATAAAATAACACAAGCGCCAATCCCCACACAACCCGGGGCGCTTACTGGCCGCTTAGTTTATTAATATAATAAATAAAATAACACAAGCGCCAATCCCCACACAACCCGCGGCGCTTACTGGCCGCTTTGTATATTGATTGAATAAATAAAATAACAAGAGCACCAATTACCACACAACCCGGGGCGCTTACTGGCCACTTTTTTTATTGATTGAATAAATTAAATAACACATACGCCAATCCCCACACAACCCGGGGCGCTTACTGGCCGCTTTGTTTATTAATTAAATAAATAAAATAACACAAGCGCCAATCACCACACAACCCGGGGCGCCTACTGGCCGCTTTGTTTTTTAATTGAATAAATAAAATAACACAAGCGCCAATCACCACAAAACCCGGGGCGCTCACTGGCCGCTTAGTTCATTAATATAATAAATAAAATAACACAAGCGCCAATTCCCACACAACCCGCGGCGCTTACTGGCCGCTTAGTTTATAAATATAATAAATAAAATAACACAAGCGCCAATACCCGCACAACCCGTGGCGCTTACTGGACGCTTTGATAATTACAATAATGAATGAAATAACACAAGCGCCAATCCCCACACAACCCCAGGGGGCTTACTGGCCGCTTTGTTTATGAATTAAATAAATAAAATAACACAAGCGCTAATCACCACACAACCCAGGGCGCTTACTTGCCGCTTAGTTTATTTATTGAATAAATAAAATAACACAAGCGCCAATCCCCACACAACTCGGGGCGCTTACTGGCCGCTTTGTTTATGAATTGAATAAATAAAATAACACAAGCGCCAATCCCCACACAACCCGGGGCGCTTACTGGCCGCTTTGATAATTAAAATGATAAATAAAATAACACAAGCGCCAATCCCCACACAACCCGAGGCGCTTACTGGCCGCTTAGTTAATTAATACAATAAATAAAATAACACAAGCGCCAATCACCACAAAACCTGGGGCGCTTACTGGCCGCTTTGTTTATTAATTAAATGAATAAAATAAAACAAGCGCCAATTACCACACAACCCGCAGCGTTTACTGGCCGCTTTGTTTTTAAATATAATAAATTAAATAACACAAGCACCAATCACCACACAACCCGGGGCGCTTAGTGGCCGCTTTGTTTATGAATTAAATAAATAAAATAACACAAGCGCCAATCCCCACACAACCCGGGGCGCTTACTGGCCGCTTTGATAATTAAAATGATAAATAAAATAACACAAGCGCCAATCCCCACACAACCCGAGGCGCTTACTGGCCGCTTAGTTAATTAATACAATAAATAAAATAACACAAGCTCCAATCACCACAAAACCTGGGGCGCTTACTTGCCGCTTAGTTTATTTATTGAATAAATAAAATAACACAAGCGCCGTTCCCCACACAAACCGGGGCGCTTACTGGCCGCTTTGTTTATGAATTGAATAAATAAAATAACATCAGCGCCAATCCCCACACAACCCGGGGCGCTTACTGGCTGCTTTGATAATTAAAATGATAAATAGAATAACACAAGCGCCAATCCCCACACAACCCGAGGCGCTTACTGGCCGCTTAGTTAATTAATACAATAAATAAAATAACACAAGCGCCAATCACCACAAAACCTGGGGCGCTAACTGGCCCCTTTGTTTATTAATTAAATGAATAAAATAAAACAAGCGCCAATTACCACACAACCCGCAGCGTTTACTGACCGCTTTGTTTATAAATATAATAAATAAAATAACACAAGCACCAATCACCACACAACCCGGGGCGCTTAGTGGCCGCTTTGTTTATGAATTGAATAAATAAAATAACACAAGCGCCAATCCCCACACAACCCGGGGCGCTTACTGGCTGCTTTGATAATTGAAATGATAAATAAAATAACACAAGCGCCAATCCCCACACAACCCGAGGCGCTTACTGGCCGCTTAGTTAATTAATACAAAAAATAAAATAACACAAGCGCCAATCCCCACAAAACCTGGGGCGCTTACTGGCCGCTTTGTTTATGAATTGAATAAATAAAATAACACAAGCGCCAATCCCCACACAACCCGGGGCGCTTACTGGCCGCTTTGATAATTAAAATGATAAATAAAATAACACAAGCGCCAATCCCCACACAACGCGAGGCGCTTACTGGCCGCTTAGTTAATTAATACAATAAATAAAATAACACAAGCGCCAATCACCACAAAACCTGGGGCGCTTACTGGCCGCTTTGATAATTAAAATGATAAATAAAATAACACAAGCGCCAATCCCCACACAACTCGGGGCGCTTACTGGCCGCTTTGTTTATGAATTAAATAAATAAAATAACACAAGCGCCAATCCCCACACAACCCGGGGCGCTTACTGGCCGCTTTGATAATTAAAATGATAAATAAAATAACACAAGCGCCAATCCCCACACAACTCGCAGCGTTTACTGGCCGCTTTGTTTTTAAATATAATAAATAAAATAACACAAGTGCCAATCTCCACACAACCCAGGGTGCTTACTGGCTACTTAGATTATTAATATCATAAATAAAATAACACAAGCGCCAATCAACACACAACCGCTTACTGGCCGCTTTGTTTATTAATTGAATAAATACAATAACACAAGCGCCAATACCCACACAACCCGGGGCGTTTACTGGCCGCTTAGTTTATTATTATAATAAATAAAATAACACAAGCGCCAATCACCACACAACCCAGGGCGCTTACTGGCCGGTATGTTTTTAAATTCAATAAATAAAATAACACAAGCGCCAATCCCCACACAACCTGCGGCACTTACTAGCCGCTTAGTTTATTAATATAATAAATAAAATGACACAAGCGCCAATCGCCACACAACCCGCGGCACTTACTGGCCGCTTGGTTTATTAATTGAATAAATAAAATAACACAAGCGCCAATTACTACACAACCCGGGGCGCTTACTGGCCGCTTTGTTTATTAATTAAATAAATGAAATAACACAAGCGCCAATACCCACACAATTCGGGGCGCTTACTGGCCGCTTTGTTTATTAATTGAATAAATAAAATAACACAAGCGCCAATCACCACACAACCCGGGGCGATTACTGGCCGCTTTCTTTATTAATTGAATAAATAAAATAACACATGCGCCAATCCCCACACAACCCGGGGCGCTTACTGGCCGCTTTGTTTATCAATTGAATAAATAAAATAACACAAGTGCCAATCACCATACAATTTGGGGCGCTTACTGGCCGCTTTGTTTTTTAATTGAATAAATAAAATAACACAAGCGCCAATCACCACACAACCCGGGGCGCTTACTGGCCGCTTAGTTCATTAATATAATAAATAAAATAACACAAGCGCCAATCCACACACAACCCGCGGCGCTTACTGGCCGTTTAGTTTATAAATATAATAAATAAAATAACACAAGTTCCAATCCCCACACAACCGGGGGCGCTTACTGGCCGCTTAGTTTATTAATATAATAAATAAAATAACACAAGCGCCAATTCGCACACAACTCGCGGCGCTTACTTGCCGCTTAGTTTATTAATATAATAAATAAAATAACACAAGCGCCAATCCCCACACAACCCGCGGCGCTTACTGGCCGCTTAGTTAATTAATACAACAAAAAAAATAACACAAGCGCCAATCACCACACACCCCGACGTGCTTACTGGCCGCTTTGTTCATTAATTAAATAAATAAAATAACACAAGCGCTAATCACCACACAACCCAGGGCGCTTACTTGCCTCTTAGTTTATTAATTGAATAAACAAAATAACACAAGCGCCAATCCCCACACAACCCGCGGCGCTCACAAGCTGCTTAGTTTATTAATATAATAAATAAAATATTACAAGCAACAATCCCCACACAACCCGCGGCACTTACTTGCCGCTTTGTTTATTAATTAAATAAATGAAATAACACAAGCGCCAATCACCACACAACCCGATGCGCTCACTGGCCGCTTTGTTTATTAATTGAATAAATAAAATAAAACAAGCGATAATCCCCACACAACTCGGGGCGCTTACTGGCCGCTTTGTTTATGAATTGAATAAATAAAATAACACAAGCGCCAATCCCCACACAACCCGGGGCGCTTACTGGCCGCTTTGTTTATTAATTAAATAATTAAAATAACACAAGCGCCAATCCCCACACAACCCGCGGCGCTTACTGGCCGCTTTGTTTTTAAATATAATAAATAAAATAACACAAGCGCCAATCACCACACAACCCGGGGCGCTTACTGGCCGCTTTGTTTATAATATAATAAATAAAATAACACAAGCGCCAATCCCCACACAACCCGCGGCAATTACTGGCCGCTTTGTTTATTAATTAAATAAATAAAATAACACAAGCGCCAATCACCACACAACTTGCGGCGCTTACTGGCCGCTTTGTTTTTAAATATAATAAATAAAATAACACAAACGCCAATCACCACACAACCCGATGCGCTTACTGGCCGCTTTGTTTATTAATTGAATAAATAAAATAAAACAAGCGCCAATCCCCACACAACTCGGGGCGCTTACTGGCCGCTTTGTTTATGAATTGAATAAATAAAATAACACAAGCGCCAATCCCCACACAACTCGGGGCGCTTACTGGCCGCTTTGTTTATTAATTTAATAATTAAAATAACACAAGCGCCAATCCCCACACAACCCGCGGCGCTTACTGGCCGCTTTGCTTTTAAATATAATAAATAAAATAACACAAGCGCCAATCACCACACAACCCGGGGCGCTTACTGGCCGCTTTGTTTATAATATAATAAATAAAATAACACAAGCGCCAATCCCCACACAACCCGCGGCGCCTACTGGCCGCTTAGTTTATTAATATAATAAATAAAATAACACAAGCGCCAATCCCCACACAACCCGCGGCAATTACTGGCCGCTTTGTTTATTAATTAAATAAATAAAATAACACAAGCGCCAATCACCACACAACTTGCGGCGCTTACTGGCCGCTTTGTTTTTAAATATAATAAATAAAATAACACAAGCGCCAATCACCACACAACCCGGGGCGCTTACTAGCCGCTTTGTTTATAATATAATAAATAAAATAACACAAGCGCCAATACTCACACAACCCGCGGCACTGACTGGCCGCTTAGTTTATTAATATAATAAATAAAATAACACAAGCGCCAATCCCCACAC
Source organism: Copidosoma floridanum (assembly GCF_036245765.1). Taxonomy (NCBI): domain Eukaryota; kingdom Metazoa; phylum Arthropoda; class Insecta; order Hymenoptera; family Encyrtidae; genus Copidosoma; species Copidosoma floridanum. The sequence continues at coordinate 35,474,079 of NW_028321897.1, read as the reverse complement.
AACCCGCGGCAATTACTGGCCGCTTTGTTTATTAATCAAATAAATAAAATAACACAAGGCTTAATCACCACACAACTTGCGGCGCTTACTGGCCGCTTTGTTTTTAAATATAATAAATAAAATAACACAAGCGCCAATCACCACACAACCCGGGGCGCTTACTAGCCGCTTTGTTTATAATATAATAAATAAAATAACACAAGCGCCAATACTCACACAACCCGCGGCACTGACTGGCCGCTTAGTTTATTAATATAATAAATAAAATAACACAAGCGCCAATCCCCACACAACCCGCGGCAATTACTGGGCGCTTTGTTTATTAATTAAATAAATAAAATAACACAAGCGCCAATCACCACACAACTTGCGGCGCTTACTGGCCGCTTTGTTTTTAAATATAATAAATAAAATAACACAAACGCCAATCACCACACAACCCGATGCGCTTACTGGCCGCTTTGTTTATTAATTGAATAAATAAAATAAAACAAGCGCCAATCCCCACACAACCCGATGCGCTCACTGGCCGCTTTGTTTATTAATTGAATAAATAAAATAAAACAAGCGATAATCCCCACACAACTCGGGGCGCTTACTGGCCGCTTTGTTTATGAATTGAATAAATAAAATAACACAAGCGCCAATCCCCACACAACCCGGGGCGCTTACTGGCCGCTTTGTTTATTAATTAAATAATTAAAATAACACAAGCGCCAATCCCCACACAACCCGCGGCGCTTACTGGCCGCTTTGTTTTTAAATATAATAAATAAAATAACACAAGCGCCAATCACCACACAACCCGGGGCGCTTACTGGCCGCTTTGTTTATAATATAATAAATAAAATAACACAAGCGCCAATCCCCACACAACCCGCGGCAATTACTGGCCGCTTTGTTTATTAATTAAATAAATAAAATAACACAAGCGCCAATCACCACACAACTTGCGGCGCTTACTGGCCGCTTTGTTTTTAAATATAATAAATAAAATAACACAAACGCCAATCACCACACAACCCGATGCGCTTACTGGCCGCTTTGTTTATTAATTGAATAAATAAAATAAAACAAGCGCCAATCCCCACACAACTCGGGGCGCTTACTGGCCGCTTTGTTTATGAATTGAATAAATAAAATAACACAAGCGCCAATCCCCACACAACTCGGGGCGCTTACTGGCCGCTTTGCTTTTAAATATAATAAATAAAATAACACAAGCGCCAATCACCACACAACCCGGGGCGCTTACTGGCCGCTTTGTTTATAATATAATAAATAAAATAACACAAGCGCCAATCCCCACACAACCCGCGGCGCCTACTGGCCGCTTAGTTTATTAATATAATAAATAAAATAACACAAGCGCCAATCCCCACACAACCCGCGGCAATTACTGGCCGCTTTGTTTATTAATTAAATAAATAAAATAACACAAGCGCCAATCACCACACAACTTGCGGCGCTTACTGGCCGCTTTGTTTTTAAATATAATAAATAAAATAACACAAGCGCCAATCACCACACAACCCGGGGCGCTTACTAGCCGCTTTGTTTATAATATAATAAATAAAATAACACAAGCGCCAATACTCACACAACCCGCGGCACTGACTGGCCGCTTAGTTTATTAATATAATAAATAAAATAACACAAGCGCCAATCCCCACACAACCCGCGGCAATTACTGGCCGCTTTGTTTATTAATCAAATAAATAAAATAACACAAGGCTTAATCACCACACAACTTGCGGCGCTTACTGGCCGCTTTGTTTTTAAATATAATAAATAAAATAACACAAGCGCCAATCACCACACAACCCGGGGCGCTTACTAGCCGCTTTGTTTATAATATAATAAATAAAATAACACAAGCGCCAATACTCACACAACCCGCGGCACTGACTGGCCGCTTAGTTTATTAATATAATAAATAAAATAACACAAGCGCCAATCCCCACACAACCCGCGGCAATTACTGGGCGCTTTGTTTATTAATTAAATAAATAAAATAACACAAGCGCCAATCACCACACAACTTGCGGCGCTTACTGGCCGCTTTGTTTTTAAATATAATAAATAAAATAACACAAACGCCAATCACCACACAACCCGATGCGCTTACTGGCCGCTTTGTTTATTAATTGAATAAATAAAATAAAACAAGCGCCAATCCCCACACAACCCGATGCGCTCACTGGCCGCTTTGTTTATTAATTGAATAAATAAAATAAAACAAGCGATAATCCCCACACAACTCGGGGCGCTTACTGGCCGCTTTGTTTATGAATTGAATAAATAAAATAACACAAGCGCCAATCACCACACAACCCGGGGCGCTTACTGGCCGCTTAGTTTATTAATATAATAAATAAAATAACACAAGCGCCAATTCGCACACAACTCGCGGCGCTTACTTGCCGCTTAGTTTAATAATATAATAAATAAAATAACACAAGCGCCAATCCCCACACAACCCGCGGCGCTTACTGGCCGCTTAGTTAATTAATACAACAAAAAAAATAACACAAGCGCCAATCACCACACACCCCGACGTGCTTACTGGCCGCTTTGTTCATTAATTAAATAAATAAAATAACACAAGCGCCAATCACCACACAACCCGGGGCGCTTACTGGCCGCTTTGTTTATAATATAATAAATAAAATAACACAAGCGCCAATCCCCACACAACCCGCGGCAATTACTGGCCGCTTTGTTTATTAATTAAATAAATAAAATAACACAAGCGCCAATCACCACACAACTTGCGGCGCTTACTGGCCGCTTTGTTTTTAAATATAATAAATAAAATAACACAAACGCCAATCACCACACAACCCGATGCGCTTACTGGCCGCTTTGTTTATTAATATAATAAATAAAATGACACAAGCGCCAATCGCCACACAACCCGCGGCACTTACTGGCCGCTTGGTTTATTAATTGAATAAATAAAATAACACAAGCGCCAATTACTACACAACCCGGGGCGCTTACTGGCCGCTTTGTTTATTAATTAAATAAATGAAATAACACAAGCGCCAATACCCACACAATTCGGGGCGCTTACTGGCCGCTTTGTTTATTAATTGAATAAATAAAATAACACAAGCGCCAATCACCACACAACCCGGGGCGATTACTGGCCGCTTTCTTTATTAATTGAATAAATAAAATAACACATGCGCCAATCCCCACACAACCCAGGGCGCTTACTGGCCGCTTTGTTTATCAATTGAATAAATAAAATAACACAAGTGCCAATCACCATACAACTCGGGGCGCTTACTGGCCGCTTTGTTTTTTAATTGAATAAATAAAATAACACAAGCGCCAATCACCACACAACCCGGGGCGCTTACTGGCCGCTTAGTTTATTAATATAATAAATAAAATAACACAAGCGCCAATTCGCACACAACTCGCGGCGCTTACTTGCCGCTTAGTTTAATAATATAATAAATAAAATAACACAAGCGCCAATCCCCACACAACCCGCGGCGCTTACTGGCCGCTTAGTTAATTAATACAACAAAAAAAATAACACAAGCGCCAATCACCACACACCCCGACGTGCTTACTGGCCGCTTTGTTCATTAATTAAATAAATAAAATAACACAAGCGCTAATCACCACACAACCCAGGGCGCTTACTTGCCTCTTAGTTTATTAATTGAATAAACAAAATAACACAAGCGCCAATCCCCACACAACCCGCGGCGCTCACAAGCTGCTTAGTTTATTAATATAATAAATAAAATATTACAAGCAACAATCCCCACACAACCCGCGGCACTTACTTGCCGCTTTGTTTATTAATTAAATAAATGAAATAACACAAGCGCCAATCACCACACAACCCGATGCGCTTACTGGCCGCTTTGTTTATTAATTGAATAAATAAAATAAAACAAGCGATAATCCCCACACAACTCGGGGCGCTTACTGGCCGCTTTGTTTATGAATTGAATAAATAAAATAACACAAGCGCCAATCCCCACACAACCCGGGGCGCTTACTGGCCGCTTTGTTTATTAATTAAATAATTAAAATAACACAAGCGCCAATCCCCACACAACCCGCGGCGCTTACTGGCCGCTTTGTTTTTAAATATAATAAATAAAATAACACAAGCGCCAATCACCACACAACCCGGGGCGCTTACTGGCCGCTTTGTTTATAATATAATAAATAAAATAACACAAGCGCCAATCCCCACACAACCCGCGGCGCTTACTGGCCGCTTAGTTTATTAATATAATAAATAAAATAACACAAGCGCCAATCCCCACACAACCCGCGGCAATTACTGGCCGCTTTGTTTATTAATTAAATAAATAAAATAACACAAGCGCCAATCACCACACAACTTGCGGCGCTTACTGGCCGCTTTGTTTTTAAATATAATAAATAAAATAACACAAACGCCAATCACCACACAACCCGATGCGCTTACTGGCCGCTTTGTTTATTAATTGAATAAATAAAATAAAACAAGCGCCAATCCCCACACAACTCGGGGCGCTTACTGGCCGCTTTGTTTATGAATTGAATAAATAAAATAACACAAGCGCCAATCCCCACACAACTCGGGGCGCTTACTGGCCGCTTTGTTTATTAATTAAATAATTAAAATAACACAAGCGCCAATCCCCACACAACCCGCGGCGCTTACTGGCCGCTTTGCTTTTAAATATAATAAATAAAATAACACAAGCGCCAATCACCACACAACCCGGGGCGCTTACTGGCCGCTTTGTTTATAATATAATAAATAAAATAACACAAGCGCCAATCCCCACACAACCCGCGGCGCCTACTGGCCGCTTAGTTTATTAATATAATAAATAAAATAACACAAGCGCCAATCCCCACACAACCCGCGGCAATAACTGGCCGCTTTGTTTATTAATTAAATAAATAAAATAACACAAGCGCCAATCACCACACAACTTGCGGCGCTTACTGGCCGCTTTGTTTTTAAATATAATAAATAAAATAACACAAGCGCCAATCACCACACAACCCGGGGCGCTTACTAGCCGCTTTGTTTATAATATAATAAATAAAATAACACAAGCGCCAATACTCACACAACCCGCGGCACTTACTGGCCGCTTAGTTTATTAATATAATAAATAAAATAACACAAGCGCCAATCCCCACACAACCCGCGGCAATTACTGGCCGCTTTGTTTATTAATTAAATAAATAAAATAACACAAGGCTCAATCACCACACAACTTGCGGCGCTTACTAGCCGCTTTGTTTATTAATTGAATAAATAAAATAACACAAGCGCCAATCACCACACAACCCGGGGCGATTACTGGCCGCTTTGTTTTTCAATTGAATAAATAAAATAACACAAGCGCCAATCACCACACAACCCGCGGCAATTACTGGGCGCTTTGTTTATTAATTAAATAAATAAAATAACACAAGCGCCAATCACCACACAACTTGCGGCGCTTACTGGCCGCTTTGTTTTTAAATATAATAAATAAAATAACACAAACGCCAATCACCACACAACCCGATGCGCTTACTGGCCGCTTTGTTTATTAATTGAATAAATAAAATAAAACAAGCGCCAATCCCCACACAACTCGGGGCGCTTACTGGCCGCTTTGTTTATGAATTGAATAAATAAAATAACACAAGCGCCAATCCCCACACAACTCGGGGCGCTTACTGGCCGCTTTGTTTATTAATTAAATAATTAAAATAACACAAGCGCCAATCCCCACACAACCCGCGGCGCTTACTGGCCGCTTTGTTTTTAAATATAATAAATAAAATAACACAAGCGCCAATCACCACACAACCCGGGGCGCTTACTGGCCGCTTTGTTTATAATATAATAAATAAAATAACACAAGCGCCAATCCCAACACAACCCGCGGCGCCTACTGGCCGCTTAGTTTATTAATATAATAAATAAAATAACACAAGCGCCAATCCCCACACAACCCGCGGCAATTACTGGCCGCTTTGTTTATTAATTAAATAAATAAAATAACACAAGCGCCAATCACCACACAACTTGCGGCGCTTACTGGCCGCTTTGTTTTTAAATTAAATAAATAAAATAACACAAGCGCCAATCACCACACAACCCGGGGCGCTTACTAGCCGCTTTGTTTATAATATAATAAATAAAATAACACAAGCGCCAATACTCACACAACCCGCGGCACTTACTGGCCGCTTAGTTTATTAATATAATAAATAAAATAACACAAGCGCCAATCCCCACACAACCCGCGGCAATTACTGGCCGCTTTGTTTATTAATTAAATAAATAAAATAACACAAGGCTCAATCACCACACAACTTGCGGCGCTTACTGGCCGCTTTGTTTATTAATTGAATAAATAAAATAACACAAGCGCCAATCACCACACAACCCGGGGCGATTACTGGCCGCTTTGTTTTTCAATTGAATAAATAAAATAACACAAGCGCTTATCCCCACACAACCCGAGGTGCTTACTGGCCGCTTAGTTTATTAATATAATAAATAAAATAACACAAGCGCCAATCCCCACACAACCCGCGGCACTTACTCGCCGCTTTGTTTATTAATTAAATAATTAAAATAACACAAGCGCCAATCACCACACAACCCGGGGCGCTTACTTGCCGCTTAGTTTATAAATTGAATAAATAAAATAACACAAGCGCTTATCCCCACACAACCCGAGGTGCTTACTGGCCGCTTTGTTTTTAATTGAATAAATAAAATAACACAAGCGCCAATCACCACACAACCCGACTTGCTTACTGGCCGCTTTGTTTATTAATTAAATAAATAAAATAACACAAGCGCTAATCACCACACAACCCGGGGCGCTTACTTGCCGCTTAGTTTATTAATTGAATAAATAAAATAACACAAGCGCCAATCCCCACAGAACCCGCGGCGCTCACTAGCCGCTCAGTTTATTAATATAATAGATAAAATAACACAAGCGCCAATCCCCACACAACCCGAGCGCTTACTGGCCGCTTTGTTTATTAATTGAATAAATAAAATAACACAAGCGCCAATCACCTCACAACCCGGGGCGCTTACTGGCCGCTTTGTTTTTTAATTAAATAAATAAAATAACACAAGCGCCAATCCCCACACAACCTAGGTTGCTTACTAGCCACTTTGTTTATGAATTGAATAAATAAAATAACACAAGCGCCAATCCTTACACAACCCGGGGCGCTTACTGGCCGCTTTGATAATTAAAATGATGAATAAAATAACACAAGCGCAAATCCCCACACAACCCGGGGCGCTTACTGGCCGCTTAGTTTATTAATACAATAGATAAAATAACACAAGCGCCAATCACCACACAACCTGGGGCGCTTACTGGCCGCTTTGTTTATTAATTGAATGAATAAAATAAAACAAGCGCCAATTACCACACAACCTGCAGCGTTTACTGGCCGCTTTGTTTTTAAATATAATAAATAAAATAACACAAGCGCCAATCACCACACAACCCGGGGCGCTTACTGGCCGCTTTGTTTATTAATTGAATAAATAAAATATAACAAGCGCCAATCAACACACAACCGCTTACTGGCCGCTTTGTTTATTAATTGAATAAATACAATATTACAAGCGCCAATTTCCACACAACCCGGGGCGTTTACTGGCCGCTTAGTTCATTAATATAATAAATAAAATAATACAAGCGCCAATCACCACACAACCCGGGGCGCTTACTGGCCGCTATAGTTTTAAATATAATAAATAAAATAACACAAGCGCCAATCCCCACACAACCTGCGGCACTTACTGGCCGCTTAGTTTATTAATATAATAAATAAAATAACACAAGCGCCAATCGCCACACAACCCGCGGCACTTACTGGCCGCTTGGTTTATTAATTGAATAAATAAAATAACACAAGCGCCAATTACCACACAACCCGGGGGCTTACTGGCCGCTTTGTTTATTAATTGAATAAATAAAATAACACAAGCGCCAATCCCCACACAATTCGGGGCGCTTACTGGCCGCTTTGTTCATTAATTGAATAAATAAAATAACACAAGCGCCAATCACCACACAACCCGGGGCGATTACTGGCCACTTTGTTTTTTAATTGATTAAATAAAATAACACAAGCGCCAATCCCCACTCAACCCGTGGTGCTTACTGGCCGCTTTGTTTTTAATTGAATAAATAAAATAACACAAGCGCCAATCACCACACAACCCAGGGCGCTTACTGGCCGCTTTGTTTATTGTATGAATGTTAAGGATTTACTATATTTATAAATTTTATAAGGGTAACTAATATAAGTACAAGCGTAAAGTGTAATAGATAAGAGTAGGGAGAGAATGAATGCAGTACTGCGATCAGTGTATACAGTCAGTCGCTAGTTGATAACAGTAACGTGTGGTTCTGTTTTAGTAGTCCGACTCTAGCTGGCGTATGCCAGTTGTTTGTGTGAGTCAGGCAGTTAGCTGTGTGAGCGTGAATCGCTGTAAAGATACCTTACGCGTACTTACCTTATGAAGTATACTATTATAAAGTTACAAATTTAATAAATATTAAATATTTATTTAATAAAATTCTTAAACTAACGTGCAGTTCTTTATACCTTTTTTTTGTCTGATTTTATTATTTTATATTATAAAAATAATTATTAAATTAAAAAGCTTAATTTAACAAATCAGAAGTGGGATAAATATATAAGATAAAACAGACAAATACGATACACGGTGTAGATTGAAATTTAAATCAAGAGAAAAGGAACGCTGTAGATTTTAATGAGTGATATCGATGAGTTTGAGGACTTTATTGAAAATCGATTGACAGACGTTATAAAAAAAGGCAGCAAAATGAACGAGAAAGAAGCAGAGTTAGCGATAGCAGAAATTGAGAGGCAGAAAAGAAAACGAGAAGAAGAAAGACAGCAACACGAAATTGACATAGGAAGACTTATGTCGAAAGTGCAAGATTTCGAAAATGCTTTGAGTTCAGCCAGTACAGCTAAAAATACAGCAGACCCAGAAGAAGCATCAGGTATAAAAACAATTTTGGTTTCGTTGGGAGAAATTATGAAAAGGCAAACTAATGTAATCGAACAAGTGCAACGAGAAAATGGTGGTAATCAACAGGGACAAGCATTGTCTTTATCAAACGCACAAGACGCCATAAGTGAATTTTTTGGAACGGAAGGGCCCGAGCAATCTAGAGCATGGATAACCGAATTATTGAATTTAAAAATTTTGCACGGTTGATCAGATGCTATAGCTTTTAGCATTGCAAAAGCACGCTTAAAAGATGGAGCAAGGAAATGGTTAATGGCTAAAGTTGACACTATTTCAACTTTCCAAGAATTTGAACGAAGTTTCATTCCTACCTTTACGTATGCGCGTACACATAGTGAAAAATTAAAGGACATGGTTAAACGTGTGCAAAATCCACGTGAAAATTTACAAAGTTATTTGTTGGATAAAGTCTGGCGGTGTAACGGACTTAATTTTTCAGTAAAGGAAATCGGAGAAGAAATCGCCACGGGAATTTACTCGAGGGAGTTGTCTCAATATTTACTTGGGAGAAATTATACTACTACCGACGAAATGATTCAAGATTTGATAAAGGTAGAAAAGATTTATGAAAGTCGTCGAGAACAAGCTTTTGAACGTCGTAATATAAACAAGAAAGAAAATCAAGCAGCTCTACCTTGGCATGGAAAAACACCGAATTCCGAGAAATCATCAACAGAGGCAGAAAAGTCTACTAAGGCACAGGGTGCGAAGAGGACATCGGAGCATCGAGGTGATATAACATGTTATAATTGCGGTCAAGCGGGACATCTAAAGCGTGATTGTCAACAACCAAAACGAGAGGTAATTTGTTATAAGTGTAAACAAAGCGGACACGTTGCGTCTCGTTGTTCTAAGAATAATGGTGTAAAAATCGAGGAAATCAATATGGTTTTAAATAAAGGCAATGATCAAACAGAGGAAAAATTTATTCGCGAAATACAAGTTGGCTCCCACGTGTATACCGCTTTATTAGATTCTGGGGCATTGGTCTGTACAATTAAAAATTATATCGTTGAATTGGAGCAATTTCAAGTAAATAATAATAAAATTATTTTAACCGGTTTTGGGGATTATAATGTAGAATCTCGTGGTGCTATATACGAATTTATAAAATTAAAAGATTTAAAAGAACGTAAATTGCAATTATTAATTGTACCTGATTTTGCGCAAAAATACGATATAATTTTAGGTCGACCGTTAACTGAAGCATTAGATTTAGGGTATATTCAAAGGGGTTATGACTTAACATTTTTCGAAGTTGAACCAAATGAGTATTAAGATAAGTCGCGTGGTACAAAAGTACAATCAGTAAATGATATCACCATTAATTCGGGAGAAATAAATTGTATTGAAATTAATTATAATAATCAAGAGTTGAGTATGCCTGTAATAAATGAAGGAAATAAAAATTGTATAATTAAAGCAGGTCAAAATATAGGAGAATCTATATTAGGTATTGAGACAATAAAAAATACGGAAAAACGTGAAAATCAAATTTTGTTAGATGAAATCATTGTTGACGAAAGTATAAATAATGAGCAAAAAAACAAATTATTGCAAATATTAAATGATAATCGTGAATGTATAGCTAATAATATGTGCGAAATTGGAAAGACAGACAAAATAACGATGAAAATTGAATTAGAAAAAGAAATAACAATAAATTCAAAACCTTACAAATTAACTGCTCGTGATCGAGATGATTTTGACAAGATAGTTAACGAATACAAAAGAGAAGGTATTGTTACTGATACTGATTCCGCATATATTAGTCCGGCATTTGTAGTGCGAAGAAAGGATGGGACGGCTCGCATGGTGGTTGACTATAGGAGATTGAATAAAGCTACCAAGCCAGTTCCTCATCCAATACCTACTTTTGATGATCTTTTAGAAGAATTAAATAACGCCAATATATTCATTACATTAGATTTAGCGTGTGGTTATCTCCAAATGCCACTGGAGAACGAGTCAAAGAAATATACGGGGTTTTCCACTGAAACACAAACAGGGCAGTTTGAACGAGCAATGTTTGGACTCGCAAACGCACCTCGTTATTTTGCAAAATTGATGCAGCGAGTTTTGGGTGATGCTCGTCGCGAAGGCATAGTGTTCCATTTCTTTGATGATATATTTATTTATGCTAACAATTGGAAAGCGCTGATGAATAATTTGATTGAAATTTTGGAATTGTTAAAGATGCCAAATTAACATTAAATTTACCCAAATGTCGTTTTGGAATGTGTCAGATAGAGTATTTAGGGTATATTATAGGAGAAGGTAAAATTTTACCGGGAGAAAGGAAAATTGTTGCGATTGGGAATTTTCCGACACCAACAAATGAACACGAGCTGAGACGATTTATTGGATTGGGAAGCTTCTTTCGCCGGTTTATTGTGAATTTCGCAGCTATTATAAAGCCTTTGACTATTCTATTGAAGAATGGTAATGAATTTAAATGGGAAAATGCCCAAGAAAAAGCTTTCCAAGAAATAAAGTCAAAACTTGTGTCGAAACCGATTTTGAAATTGTATAACGCGAAAGCTCACCGGACTGAACTACACACAGACGCTTCTGCTATGGGGTAAGGTGCCATGTTGTTACAAGCAGATGAAAATAAAGATCTACAATTGGTTTATGCTGTTAGTAAAACAACTTCAGAAGTTGAATCAAAATATCATTCAAGTAAGTTGGAATTAATGGCAGTAGCATGGGCGTTGAAGCGTCTACGACCCTTTTTAATCGGTCTAAAATTTACAATTTATACTGATTGTCAAAGCCTAATACATTTAAATGCTTGGAAAACAAACAATGCTCAAGTGGCCAGGTGGATCAGTGAAATATCGGAATTCGATTTTGAATTAAAGCATAAAAGTGGAGAGAAAATGAAACATGTTGATGCTTTATCACGTGCTCCAGTGATCAGTAAAAATAAAGAAATTAATATTATAACAAATGAACAATTACAAGAAGACGAATTAATGATATTTTAAAGATCTGATCTAAAAATTAAACAAATCATTCAAATTTTGCAAAAAAAAGAAGGTTGTGAAGAAGAGGAGAAATCGGAGGCTAAAAATTATTTACTACGAAACGGTCTATTATACAAAAAAAATAAAGCGAAATGACAAACAACTTGAACTTTATGTAGTACCCGACGCTATGAGAAAATCTTTAGTTATAAAGTATCATGATTTAAAAAGTCATTTTGGTTTAGATAAAACTGTAGAGCGAATTAATAAATATTTTTATTTTCCGGGTATGCGAAACTATGTAAGATATCATATAAACAATTGTCTTAAATGTATCTTAACGAAACATAAAACAGGCAGACAGGAAGGTGAATTACATCCAATACCTCCAGGGCGTAAGCCATTTGAATTGATTCATATTGATCATCTAGGACCTTTTCCTACCACTCCGCGTAAAAATACTTATGTACTAGGCTTTATAGATACGTTAACAAAGTTTGTTACATTAAAACCTGTAAAGACTGTTCAGTCTAGTGCAACGATCAAACACCTTGAAAATGTGATTGAAAATTTTGGAGCACCAACACGAATTGTTTCCGACAGAGGAACTTCGTTTACGTCTCACAGTTTTCAAGAATTTTGCGATAAAAATGCTATTAAACATACATTGACCTCTAGCAGACATCCACAAGCAAATGGTTTAATTGAGCGCGTTAATCAAACAATTCTACCTGCTATGAAAATTGCAGCAATAGAACAAGGAGATAATAATTGGGATAAGAATTTAATTAAACTCGAACAAGACCTAAATTCAAGTGTATGTGCTGCTACAGGAACAACGCCTTATGAAGCGCTAATGGGTTATCTACCACGTTTCGATGATGTTAATTTTCGAAAAATTACTGAAAAGAGCGAGTTATATACACCGGCGAACGAAATTCAAAAACATATACGCGAAAAGATTGAAATTGAACAGGCTAGGTATAAGGAAAGGTTTGATGTTAACAGACATAAAAATGTAAAATATAAATTGGAAGATATCGTATTCATGAAGAAGAATCCAATAGCGACTGGATACTCAACAAAACTTCAGCTGGCATACACAGGTCCTTTAGTTATAACTGGCATTGAGCCAAGTGATGTTTATAGAGTAAAAAAATTAAATGAAATTGGCGATCGTGGGTTTGAGACGACTGCTTGCGTTAGTCAGCTGAAGATTTGGAAGGGTTTTAATTCTGATATACAAAAAAATAATTATAATTCACAGAGCAAAAGTGAAAACTGCAATAATTTATGTAACACTAAACTCGATGAAAAAGAAAATAAAACCATTACGCTCAAGAAAAATATTATTAAAGATAGTGTACATCGAAATGAGCGACCTAAAAGAATTATATGTCCACCCGTACGGTATGGTGATAATGTTTAAAATTTTTTTTTTCTCTTCTTAATAATAATTATTTTTTTTATACTATGTATTCAATTGCAAAAATTTGATAGTTAAACGTTTGAGGACTAAACGTATATAGGATGGCCGAGTGTTAAGGATTTACTAAATCTATAAATTTTATAAGAATAACTAATATAAGTAAAAGCGTAAAGTGTAATAGATAAGAGTAGGGAGAGAATAAATGCGGTACTGCGATCAGTGTATACAGTCAGTCGCTAGTTGATAACAGTAACGTGTGGTTCTGTTTTAGTAGTCCGACTCCAGCTGGCGTATGCCAGTTGTTTGTGTGAGTCAGGCAGTTAGCTGTGTGAGCGTAAATCACTGTAAAGATACCTTACGCGTACTTACCTTATGCAGTATACTATTATAAAGTTACAAATTTAATAAATATTAAATATAAATTTAATAAAATTCTAAAACTAACGTGCAGTTCTTTATACCTTTTTTTTGTCTGATTTTATTATTCTATATTATAAAAATAATTATTAAATTTAAAGGCTTAATTTAACATAAATAAATAAAATAACACAAGCGCCAATCCCCACACAACCCAGGGCGCTTACTGGCCGCTTTGTTTATTAATTGAATAAATAAAATAACACAAGCGCTAATCACCACACAACCCGCGGCGCTTACTGGCCGCTTTGTTTTTAAATATAATAAATAAAATAACACAAGCGCCAATCACCACACAACCCGCGGCGCTTACTGGCCGCTTTGTTTTTAAATATAATAAATAAAATAACACAAGCGCCAATCACCACACAACCCGGGGCGCTTACTGGCCGCTTTGTTTATTGATTGAATAAATAAAATAACACAAGTTCCAATCCCCACACAACCCAGGGCACTTACTGGCCGCTTTGTTTATTAATTAAATAAACAAAATAGCACAAGCGCCAATCCCCACACAACCCGGAACGCTTACTGGCCGCTTTGTTTATTAATTGAATAAATAAAATAACACAAGCGCCAATCACCACACAACCCGGTGCGCTTGCTGGCCGCTTTGTTAATTAATTGAATAAATAAAATAACACAAGCGCCAATCCCCACACAACCCGCGGCGCTAACTGGCCGCTTTGTTTATTAATTAAATAAATAAAATAACATAAGCGCCAATCACCACACAACCCAGGGCGCTTACTGGCCGCATTGTTTATTCATTTAATAAATAAAAGAACACAAGCGCCAATCCCAACACAACCCGGGGCGCTTACTAACCGCTTTGTTTATTAATTGAATAAATAAAATAACACAAGCGCCAATCCCCACACAACCGGGGGCGCTTACTGGCCGCTTTGATAATTAAAATAATGAATAAAATAACACAAGCGTCAATCCCTACACAATTTGGGGCGCTTACTGGCTGCTTTGTTTATTAATTAAATAAATAAAATAACACAAGAGCCAATCCCCACACAACCCGGGGCGCTTGATGGCTGCTTTGTTTATTCATTAAATAAATAAAATGACACAAGCGCGAATCCCCACGCAACCCAGGGCGCTTAGTGTCCGCTCAGTTTATTGATTGATTGATTGATTGATTTATTTTAAATGGTCCAAGGACTCATGGTCCTACATGGTCCGGCAATTGCCGTTGAAAGCTTCTTTTATAAGTACAAATACGTACAACAAGAAATATGTACAACGGACATGGACACATAAAAAAAAAAAAATAAATAAATAAATAAATAAATAAAAAATAAAAATAAAAAAATATATAAATAAATAAATAAATAAATAAGTCAATTAATAAATAAAAAACAAAAATAAATATAAAAACAACAACGACAACAACAACGACGCACCCGGAGCACAAAAACCACGCTACACCACAGAAACACAACAGCACGGAAATCCATCATCCATCCCATCGTCACTACCGCTCAAAGCACCGTCGCAGGAAGTGTTCCTCCAGGAGATGTCCGAAACACGGACGCGTCACCATCAAACGCAGATCGGAGGGCAGACCATTCCATAGTCGCGCCGCATGTATGCGGAA
Organism: Copidosoma floridanum; assembly: GCF_036245765.1. Lineage (NCBI taxonomy): Eukaryota > Metazoa > Arthropoda > Insecta > Hymenoptera > Encyrtidae > Copidosoma > Copidosoma floridanum. The sequence continues at coordinate 35,458,582 of NW_028321897.1, read as the reverse complement.
GGAAAACTTATACACATCGGTCCTCGCCCATGGAATACGAAGGTTATTTTCGGGACTCCTCGTCGAGCCCGCTCCGTCGCTCGACTGAAACTCGAAGTACTTAAACAGGTAGCCGGGCTTTTGCCGGCATAGTATCGTACCCAACAACCGGACACAGAGGAAGTCCCGACGCACCTCGTATGGCATGATGCTAAGTCTGTCGTATGTAGGAGTGATGTGCTCGTACCTCTTCACACCCGTGGCATAGCGTATAGCTGCGTTTTTACCACGTTGAAGTTTCAGCACTAAATCGGCCGACAGTCCCAAGAAGATGCCCGAACAGTACTCATAATAGGGAAAAACAAGTGTCTTTACCAGCAGCAGACGCATGCCAGGTGGAATTGAATCACCGCACTTACGTAGGCGTGCAAGGGCTGCAAAACTCTTACGCGTAGTCTGCATCGTCTGCGGGGCAAATGTCAGGGTACTATCCAGGAGGACACCCAAAATTTTGACACTGTCACAGTATTCTAACTCCTTATTTCCAATCCTGACTTTTGGGAGATTCATTTCATTCAGTCTGCTGATAAAGTTGCGTGTAGCAAACCAGGTAATTTGTGTCTTTGTTGGGTTGATTTTAAGTCCATTCCTAAGGGCCCAGCCGGAGAGAAGCGCCAAATCCTCCTCAATCATCCTGATCATCCGATTTATCTCCCGAAAACTGCCATGGACATAGTAAGTGGCATCGTCGGCGTAGTAATGGTGCCTACTGTGGCGCAGTACCGACGATGAGTCGTTGGTGTACAAGGCAAACAGCAGAGGTCCCAGGACGCTACCCTGCGGAACCCCAGCACGCCGAGTAGTAGGAGCAGAGCGCGCGCCGTCGTCGCTCACGAGTATTTGCTGACGTTCAACAAGGTACGAATGGATCCATGCACACGCGGCGTCAGACAGTCCAAGTCTTTTCATCTTTTCAACAGCTAGATTGACGTTCACGAGGTCGAATGCCTGAGAGAAGTCGACAGTGACCAGCAGGGTAACCTGCTGCCTGTCGGCGGCTTCACGAATGTCGTCCACGATGGCCGCAAGTGCGGTGTGCGTGCTGTGTCGCTTACGGAACCCCGACTGAAATGGGTCCAAGAGTTTGCATCCTTCCACATACTCAGTCAACTGCCTGCAAGCTATTGTCTCGAGAAGCTTGGCAGCAGCGCACAACATGCTGATGGGGCGAAGATGCCCGATTTCCATGGGGGGGCGAACCTTTGGAATAGGCCGCACAATGGCCCTCTTCCACGCCTCAGGAAAGACTCCTGACTGCAGCGACGTGTCGAATATATGCATAAGCACTGGCAAAATATTCGGCATGCAGTTCCTGAGACAGCTAACAGGTATGTCATCCATTCCACGGGCATCGGATCGAGCAGAACGGAAGGCGGCAAGCACATCCTCAACTGTGACATGGCTGAAGTAAAATCTACTATCCGGGGCCACCCGCGCGTAGGGCACGAGGTCCCACAGTGGTGTGACATGATCAGGTCCAGCAAAGTGCTCGTTAATTTCATCGCAGCCTGCCGGGAGCGGATACGTCTCCCTTGAGGCAGATGAAGCACCAAGCTCGCCCAGGCAACGCCACATTTCAGTAGCGTTCGCAGCATTGACTAGCTTATCAGCATTGTGTTTTGAGATAGTGTTGCGCAATAATAACTTGACCCGATTCCTTAATAGCTTATAGTTTTGATGGTCCACTGGGCGTCTGTGACGTCTGTAGAGACTCCACGCCCTGTTACGCGTCCTTATCAGCTCTCCGAGCTCGGCCGTGAACCACGGAGCGCTCTTCTTTTTTTTAGGGACAAACGTTTTGTACGGTGCATGTGAATCGTAGAGCCGCCGGAGCGACCCAGTGAATACCTCAACTTTCTCGTCAACACCGATCGTGCGATGCAGCAGGCCCCAGTCGACAAGCCTCAGATCATTTTTGAAGTTCTCGAGGCAAAAATTGCGAAAAGAGCGGCGAGTTATTGCACGTGGCGGCGCTCGGTGTACCTCAAGGTCGAGTGAAACCAGCAGCAAATCGTGTTTCGAAACACCGGGATAATACAGCTGCGCATAGTGAGCAACACGCCCGACATCGCTCACACATATGTAGTCGATGGTGGAGTGCGAATCGCCGACGTGGTGTGTAGGTTGATACTCGATAGGAGTGAGACCGCAGGTGGCGAGCATGTTCCTGAGAATCCTGCGCGGCGTTGAATCCTCCGTCCAATTAATGTTGAAATCACCGAGTAGTACAGCGAAGTTGTAAGATTCGTTGCAATTGAGAAAGGCCTCCTCGACATCCGCCCAATATCCAGCTTTCGGAGGGCTGTATACCACGCACAGCAAGATCTTGCAGGGTTTAACGCCAATAAGTACCATCAAAAATTCGGGTCTTTTGACATAGACCAGTGGCTGTTCTGACTGACAGATAATCCTAACAGCCAACGAGTCCCTGATGTATAGAGCAACGCCCCCACCACCCCTGCCGGCTCGGTCGAGCCGCAATAGTTTGTAGCCCTGCGCCTGATACCGGGCTGTTGCACTTTTCGACTTGAGCCAAGACTCGCTTACAGCGAGAACGTCAAGCTTGTGGTTGGTCAATATATTGAAAATGTCAGCAAGGTGAGGGTCAAGTGACTGTGCATTTATATGTCCTATTTTTAACGGTGTGTTTGTATTATACACCATAATCAATGAGAGCGATTTTATTATCTATTTTTTTCCGCAGAATAGGGCATTTACCTTTATCGAAGGCAGAGTGTGCGTGCGCCGCGCCCCCAGTTAACGCACAGTTTGTACATTTAAGACTATTATTGTCGACGCAATTTCTGCTAGAGTGATGCCCTGCACAGTAACCACAGCATTTTTCGTTCTTGCACTCAGCCGCGATGTGTCCGAACTTTGCACAATTAAAGCACTGCAAAATGTTCACGTGATCGTCAATACGGCAAATATTCCAGCCTACATTCACTTTTTGCTTTCGTAGCAGCTGTATTCGGTGTTCGGGCGCAACTTCTATCACGCACGAGCGTGTTTTCTTTTTAGCAGTCGGGTATACGTACACCACCTTGACATCCCGGACTGTGGCATCCTGCAGGTTTTGGTTGGCTATACTATCAGCGATGGTGTCTTTATCTAGATCGATAGGCAGATCGTGAATAATGAGGCGCGGTTTCATCTTTTCTAATGGCTTTATCTCTAGTCCCGCATGTGCAAACTCTGGGCAGTCATTAAGCGCGCTCGAATCAAGTCCCTCAATGACCACTGAATTCTTGGCTCCATATCTGATCTTACTATAGCTTAGTTTAAGCTTTGTGGCATTGACAGCGCTCAGGAGCGCCTTCCTGGTATCGATCGACGACCCGAGCTTCTCCTTCGCGGCTTCCGTGGGACCGATAATGACTCGCTTTTGGTCTGGAGCAATCGGAAAAGCCTTTCCTTTATTTAGTAAGACCCTACGAGCGGGTCGCTCCAAGGACTGTAGGCCAGCAGCAGTTCTTGCCGCATATGTGTCGCGTGTACTGTCTCCACACATACCCGTAGTCAATGTAAGCTTAGCCGCGACGTCGCTCAAAAAGCGACAGGCAGCGTATAGTGTGTGTTCGTGACGCTTCGTGGTTTCATCAACAGCCAATCTATGAATATAGGCGTTGGATAGCACACGAAAAGAGTTGTCTATGCCCTTAATCGCTTCTTGAAGTTTAGAGTATCGCTCGGACTGCTTCTCGGTACGAAATATTTCTAGCAGAGTATCGCGGTAGCCGCTAATCGTCTCTGCGAGTACGTTAACTTCCTCAAAAGAGAGAAGAGATGTCGGTTGTGTATCGGCTTCGGGAGTATTCTCACGCGGCCGCTTGGCAGCCATAGCGAGGCCTGGCCAAGGCCGTAGCCTGGCCGAGCCTGGTGTTTATTTATTCGCGATTGAGTGTGATGATGAGTATACGCGCACAATCACAAACACAATCCACCAAGACAACTCACACCGACATAGGACCCACCGACACTAAGAGTCGGGAATCAAAATGGCGATTTATAAATTCAGCAACAACCAGCTCAACGGTGTCAAACACTCACTCCAATCGCACACAATGGACACACAAAGTTCGAACAACGATACTGTGTGATAAGATGCACACGATGATATACATCAAAAAATTAATTACATAGTTTAACTTATTAAAACACACGCACAAATCGGAACGACCCTGCGCGTCAAGAGAGCGCGGTCGAGAGTTCGAGTTTATTGATATAATCAATAAAATAACACAAGCACCAATCACCACACAACCCGGGGCACTTACTGGCCGCTTTGTTTATTAATTAGATAAATAAAATAACACAAGCGCTAATCCCCACACAACCTGGGGCGCTACTGGCCACTTGGATAATTAATATGATGAATAAAATAACACAAGCGCCAATTACCACACAACCCGGGGCGCTTACTGGCCGCTTTGATAATTAAAATGATAAATAAAATAACACAAGCGCCAATCCCCACACAACGCGAGGCGCTTACTGGCCGCTTAGTTAATTAATACAATAAATAAAATAACACAAGCGCCAATCACCACAAAACCTGGGGCGCTTACTGGCCGCTTTGATAATTAAAATGATAAATAAAATAACACAAGCGCCAATCCCCACACAACTCGGGGCGCTTACTGGCCGCTTTGTTTATGAATTAAATAAATAAAATAACACAAGCGCCAATCCCCACACAACCCGGGGCGCTTACTGGCCGCTTTGATAATTAAAATGATAAATAAAATAACACAAGCGCCAATCCCCACACAACTCGCAGCGTTTACTGGCCGCTTTGTTTTTAAATATAATAAATAAAATAACACAAGTGCCAATCTCCACACAACCCAGGGTGCTTACTGGCTACTTAGATTATTAATATCATAAATAAAATAACACAAGCGCCAATCAACACACAACCGCTTACTGGCCGCTTTGTTTATTAATTGAATAAATACAATAACACAAGCGCCAATACCCACACAACCCGGGGCGTTTACTGGCCGCTTAGTTTATTATTATAATAAATAAAATAACACAAGCGCCAATCACCACACAACCCAGGGCGCTTACTGGCCGGTATGTTTTTAAATTCAATAAATAAAATAACACAAGCGCCAATCCCCACACAACCTGCGGCACTTACTAGCCGCTTAGTTTATTAATATAATAAATAAAATGACACAAGCGCCAATCGCCACACAACCCGCGGCACTTACTGGCCGCTTGGTTTATTAATTGAATAAATAAAATAACACAAGCGCCAATTACTACACAACCCGGGGCGCTTACTGGCCGCTTTGTTTATTAATTAAATAAATGAAATAACACAAGCGCCAATACCCACACAATTCGGGGCGCTTACTGGCCGCTTTGTTTATTAATTGAATAAATAAAATAACACAAGCGCCAATCACCACACAACCCGGGGCGATTACTGGCCGCTTTCTTTATTAATTGAATAAATAAAATAACACATGCGCCAATCCCCACACAACCCGGGGCGCTTACTGGCCGCTTTGTTTATCAATTGAATAAATAAAATAACACAAGTGCCAATCACCATACAACTCGGGGCGCTTACTGGCCGCTTTGTTTTTTAATTGAATAAATAAAATAACACAAGCGCCAATCACCACACAACCCGGGGCGCTTACTGGCCGCTTAGTTCATTAATATAATAAATAAAATAACACAAGCGCCAATCCCCACACAACCCGCGGCGCTTACTGGCCGTTTAGTTTATAAATATAATAAATAAAATAACACAAGTTCCAATCCCCACACAACCGGGGGCGCTTACTGGCCGCTTTGTTTATTAATTGAATAAATAAAATAACACAAGCGCCAATACCCACAAAACCCGGGGCGCTTACTGGACGCTTTGATAATTACAATGATGAATAAAATAACACAAGCGCCAATCACCACACAACCCAGGGCGCTTACTAGCCGCTTTGTTTATTAATTAAATCAATAAAATAACACATGCGCCAATCACCACACAACCCGGGGCGCTTACTGGCCGCTTAGTTCATTAATATAATAAATAAAATAACACAAGCGCCAATCCCCACACAACCCGCGGCGCTTACTGGCCGTTTAGTTTATAAATATAATAAATAAAATAACACAAGTTCCAATCCCCACACAACCGGGGGCGCTTACTGGCCGCTTTGTTTATTAATTGAATAAATAAAATAACACAAGCGCCAATACCCACAAAACCCGGGGCGCTTACTGGACGCTTTGATAATTACAATGATGAATAAAATAACACAAGCGCCAATCCCCACAAAACCCCAGGGGGCTTACTGGCCACTTTGTTTATTAATATAATAAATGAAATAACACAAGCGCCGATCACCACACAACCCGGGGCGCTTACTGGCCGCTTAGTTTATTAATATAATAAATAAAATAACACAAGCGCCAATCCTCACACAACCCGCGGCGCTTACTGGCCGCTTTGTATATTGATTGAATAAATAAAATAACAAGAGCACCAATTACCACACAACCCGGGGCGCTTACTGGCCACTTTTTTTATTGATTGAATAAATTAAATAACACATACGCCAATCCCCACACAACCCGGGTCGCTTACTGGCCGCTTTGTTTATTAATTAAATAAATAAAATAACACAAGCACCAATCACCACACAACCCGGGGCGCCTACTGGCCGCTTTGTTTTTTAATTGAATAAATAAAATAACACAAGCGCCAATCACCACAAAACCCGGGGCGCTCGCTGGCCGCTTAGTTCATTAATATAATAAATAAAATAACACAAGCGCCAATTCCCACACAACCCGCGGCGCTTACTGGCCGCTTAGTTTATAAATATAATAAATAAAATAACACAAGCGCCAATACCCGCACAACCCGTGGCGCTTACTGGACGCTTTGATAATTACAATAATGAATGAAATAACACAAGCGCCAATCCCCACACAACCCATGGGGGCTTACTGGCCGCTTTGTTTATGAATTGAATGAATAAAATAACACAAGCGCTAATCACCACACAACCCAGGGCGCTTACTTGCCGCTTAGTTTATTTATTGAATAAATAAAATAACACAAGCGCCAATCCCCACACAACTCGGGGCGCTTACTGGCCGCTTTGTTTATGAATTGAATAAATAAAATAACACAAGCGCCAATCCCCACACAACCCGGGGCGCTTACTGGCCGCTTTGATAATTAAAATGATAAATAAAATAACACAAGCGCCAATCCCTACACAACCCGAGGCGCTTACTGGCCGCTTAGTTAATTAATACAATAAATAAAATAACACAAGCGCCAATCACCACAAAACCTGGGGCGCTTACTGGCCGCTTTGTTTATTAATTAAATGAATAAAATAAAACAAGCGCCAATTACCACACAACCCGCAGCGTTTACTGGCCGCTTTGTTTTTAAATATAATAAATTAAATAACACAAGCACCAATCACCACACAACCCGGGGCGCTTAGTGGCCGCTTTGTTTATGAATTAAATAAATAAAATAACACAAGCGCCAATCCCCACACAACCCGGGGCGCTTACTGGCCGCTTTGATAATTAAAATGATAAATAAAATAACACAAGCGCCATTCCCCACACAACCCGAGGCGCTTACTGGCCGCTTAGTTTATTAATATAAGAAATAAAATAACACAAGCGCCAAAACCCACACAACCCGGGGCGCTTACTGGACGCTTTGATAATTACAATGATGAATAAAATAACACAAGCGCCAATCCCCACACAACCCCAGGGGGCTTACTGGCCACTTTGTTTATTAATATAATAAATGAAATAACACAAGCGCCGATCACCACACAACCCGGGGCGCTTACTGGCCGCTTAGTTTATTAATATAATAAATAAAATAACACAAGCGCCAATCCCCACACAACAAGCGGCGCTTACTGGCCGCTTTGTATATTGATTGAATAAATAAAATAACAAGAGCACCAATTACCACACAACCCGGGGCGCTTACTGGCCACTTTTTTTATTGATTGAATAAATTAAATAACACATACGCCAATCCCCACACAACCCGGGGCGCTTACTGGCCGCTTTGTTTATTAATTAAATAAATAAAATAACACAAGCGCCAATCACCACACAACCCGGGGCGCCTACTGGCCGCTTTGTTTTTTAATTGAATAAATAAAATAACACAAGCGCCAATCACCACAAAACCCGGGGCGCTCACTGGCCGCTTAGTTCATTAATATAATAAATAAAATAACACAAGCGCCAATTCCCACACAACCCGCGGCGCTTACTGGCCGCTTAGTTTATAAATATAATAAATAAAATAACACAAGCGCCAATACCCGCACAACCCGTGGCGCTTACTGGACGCTTTGATAATTACAATAATGAATGAAATAACACAAGCGCCAATCCCCACATAACCCCAGGGGGCTTACTGGCCGCTTTGTTTATGAATTAAATAAATAAAATAACACAAGCGCTAATCACCACACAACCCAGGGCGCTTACTTGCCGCTTTGTTTATGAATTGAATAAATAAAATAACACAAGCGCCAATCCCCACACAACCCGGGGCGCTTACTGGCCGCTTTGATAATTAAAATGATAAATAAAATAACACAAGCGCCAATCCCCACACAACCCGAGGCGCTTACTGGCCGCTTAGTTAATTAATACAATAAATAAAATAACACAAGCGCCAATCACCACAAAACCTGGGGCGCTTACTGGCCGCTTTGTTTATTAATTAAATGAATAAAATAAAACAAGCGCCAATTACCACACAACCCGCAGCGTTTACTGGCCGCTTTGTTTTTAAATATAATAAATTAAATAACACAAGCACCAATCACCACACAACCCGGGGCGCTTAGTGGCCGCTTTGTTTATGAATTAAATAAATAAAATAACACAAGCGCCAATCCCCACACAACCCGGGGCGCTTACTGGCCGCTTTGATAATTAAAATGATAAATAAAATAACACAAGCGCCAATCCCCACACAACCCGAGGCGCTTACTGGCCGCTTAGTTAATTAATACAATAAATAAAATAACACAAGCTCCAATCACCACAAAACCTGGGGCGCTTACTTGCCGCTTAGTTTATTTATTGAATAAATAAAATAACACAAGCGCCGTTCCCCACACAAACCGGGGCGCTTACTGGCCGCTTTGTTTATGAATTGAATAAATAAAATAACATCAGCGCCAATCCCCACACAACCCGGGGCGCTTACTGGCTGCTTTGATAATTAAAATGATAAATAGAATAACACAAGCGCCAATCCCCACACAACCCGAGGCGCTTACTGGCCGCTTAGTTAATTAATACAATAAATAAAATAACACAAGCGCCAATCACCACAAAACCTGGGGCGCTAACTGGCCCCTTTGTTTATTAATTAAATGAATAAAATAAAACAAGCGCCAATTACCACACAACCCGCAGCGTTTACTGACCGCTTTGTTTATAAATATAATAAATAAAATAACACAAGCACCAATCACCACACAACCCGGGGCGCTTAGTGGCCGCTTTGTTTATGAATTGAATAAATAAAATAACACAAGCGCCAATCCCCACACAACCCGGGGCGCTTACTGGCTGCTTTGATAATTGAAATGATAAATAAAATAACACAAGCGCCAATCCCCACACAACCCGAGGCGCTTACTGGCCGCTTAGTTAATTAATACAAAAAATAAAATAACACAAGCGCCAATCCCCACAAAACCTGGGGCGCTTACTGGCCGCTTTGTTTATGAATTGAATAAATAAAATAACACAAGCGCCAATCCCCACACAACCCGGGGCGCTTACTGGCCGCTTTGATAATTAAAATGATAAATAAAATAACACAAGCGCCAATCCCCACACAACGCGAGGCGCTTACTGGCCGCTTAGTTAATTAATACAATAAATAAAATAACACAAGCGCCAATCACCACAAAACCTGGGGCGCTTACTGGCCGCTTTGATAATTAAAATGATAAATAAAATAACACAAGCGCCAATCCCCACACAACTCGGGGCGCTTACTGGCCGCTTTGTTTATGAATTAAATAAATAAAATAACACAAGCGCCAATCCCCACACAACCCGGGGCGCTTACTGGCCGCTTTGATAATTAAAATGATAAATAAAATAACACAAGCGCCAATCCCCACACAACTCGCAGCGTTTACTGGCCGCTTTGTTTTTAAATATAATAAATAAAATAACACAAGTGCCAATCTCCACACAACCCAGGGTGCTTACTGGCTACTTAGATTATTAATATCATAAATAAAATAACACAAGCGCCAATCAACACACAACCGCTTACTGGCCGCTTTGTTTATTAATTGAATAAATACAATAACACAAGCGCCAATACCCACACAACCCGGGGCGTTTACTGGCCGCTTAGTTTATTATTATAATAAATAAAATAACACAAGCGCCAATCACCACACAACCCAGGGCGCTTACTGGCCGGTATGTTTTTAAATTCAATAAATAAAATAACACAAGCGCCAATCCCCACACAACCTGCGGCACTTACTAGCCGCTTAGTTTATTAATATAATAAATAAAATGACACAAGCGCCAATCGCCACACAACCCGCGGCACTTACTGGCCGCTTGGTTTATTAATTGAATAAATAAAATAACACAAGCGCCAATTACTACACAACCCGGGGCGCTTACTGGCCGCTTTGTTTATTAATTAAATAAATGAAATAACACAAGCGCCAATACCCACACAATTCGGGGCGCTTACTGGCCGCTTTGTTTATTAATTGAATAAATAAAATAACACAAGCGCCAATCACCACACAACCCGGGGCGATTACTGGCCGCTTTCTTTATTAATTGAATAAATAAAATAACACATGCGCCAATCCCCACACAACCCGGGGCGCTTACTGGCCGCTTTGTTTATCAATTGAATAAATAAAATAACACAAGTGCCAATCACCATACAACTCGGGGCGCTTACTGGCCGCTTTGTTTTTTAATTGAATAAATAAAATAACACAAGCGCCAATCACCACACAACCCGGGGCGCTTACTGGCCGCTTAGTTCATTAATATAATAAATAAAATAACACAAGCGCCAATCCACACACAACCCGCGGCGCTTACTGGCCGTTTAGTTTATAAATATAATAAATAAAATAACACAAGTTCCAATCCCCACACAACCGGGGGCGCTTACTGGCCGCTTAGTTTATTAATATAATAAATAAAATAACACAAGCGCCAATTCGCACACAACTCGCGGCGCTTACTTGCCGCTTAGTTTATTAATATAATAAATAAAATAACACAAGCGCCAATCCCCACACAACCCGCGGCGCTTACTGGCCGCTTAGTTAATTAATACAACAAAAAAAATAACACAAGCGCCAATCACCACACACCCCGACGTGCTTACTGGCCGCTTTGTTCATTAATTAAATAAATAAAATAACACAAGCGCTAATCACCACACAACCCAGGGCGCTTACTTGCCTCTTAGTTTATTAATTGAATAAACAAAATAACACAAGCGCCAATCCCCACACAACCCGCGGCGCTCACAAGCTGCTTAGTTTATTAATATAATAAATAAAATATTACAAGCAACAATCCCCACACAACCCGCGGCACTTACTTGCCGCTTTGTTTATTAATTAAATAAATGAAATAACACAAGCGCCAATCACCACACAACCCGATGCGCTCACTGGCCGCTTTGTTTATTAATTGAATAAATAAAATAAAACAAGCGATAATCCCCACACAACTCGGGGCGCTTACTGGCCGCTTTGTTTATGAATTGAATAAATAAAATAACACAAGCGCCAATCCCCACACAACCCGGGGCGCTTACTGGCCGCTTTGTTTATTAATTAAATAATTAAAATAACACAAGCGCCAATCCCCACACAACCCGCGGCGCTTACTGGCCGCTTTGTTTTTAAATATAATAAATAAAATAACACAAGCGCCAATCACCACACAACCCGGGGCGCTTACTGGCCGCTTTGTTTATAATATAATAAATAAAATAACACAAGCGCCAATCCCCACACAACCCGCGGCAATTACTGGCCGCTTTGTTTATTAATTAAATAAATAAAATAACACAAGCGCCAATCACCACACAACTTGCGGCGCTTACTGGCCGCTTTGTTTTTAAATATAATAAATAAAATAACACAAACGCCAATCACCACACAACCCGATGCGCTTACTGCCCGCTTTGTTTATTAATTGAATAAATAAAATAAAACAAGCGCCAATCCCCACACAACTCGGGGCGCTTACTGGCCGCTTTGTTTATGAATTGAATAAATAAAATAACACAAGCGCCAATCCCCACACAACTCGGGGCGCTTACTGGCCGCTTTGTTTATTAATTTAATAATTAAAATAACACAAGCGCCAATCCCCACACAACCCGCGGCGCTTACTGGCCGCTTTGCTTTTAAATATAATAAATAAAATAACACAAGCGCCAATCACCACACAACCCGGGGCGCTTACTGGCCGCTTTGTTTATAATATAATAAATAAAATAACACAAGCGCCAATCCCCACACAACCCGCGGCGCCTACTGGCCGCTTAGTTTATTAATATAATAAATAAAATAACACAAGCGCCAATCCCCACACAACCCGCGGCAATTACTGGCCGCTTTGTTTATTAATTAAATAAATAAAATAACACAAGCGCCAATCACCACACAACTTGCGGCGCTTACTGGCCGCTTTGTTTTTAAATATAATAAATAAAATAACACAAGCGCAAATCACCACACAACCCGGGGCGCTTACTAGCCGCTTTGTTTATAATATAATAAATAAAATAACACAAGCGCCAATACTCACACAACCCGCGGCACTGACTGGCCGCTTAGTTTATTAATATAATAAATAAAATAACACAAGCGCCAATCCCCACACAACCCGCGGCAATTACTGGCCGCTTTGTTTATTAATCAAATAAATAAAATAACACAAGGCTCAATCACCACACAACTTGCGGCGCTTACTGGCCGCTTTGTTTATTAATTGAATAAATAAAATAACACAAGCGCCAATCACCACACAACCCGGGGCGATTACTGGCCGCTTTGTTTTTCAATTGAATAAATAAAATAACACAAGCGCCAATCACCACACAACCCGCGGCAATTACTGGGCGCTTTGTTTATTAATTAAATAAATAAAATAACACAAGCGCCAATCACCACACAACTTGCGGCGCTTACTGGCCGCTTTGTTTTTAAATATAATAAATAAAATAACACAAACGCCAATCACCACACAACCCGATGCGCTTACTGGCCGCTTTGTTTATTAATTGAATAAATAAAATAAAACAAGCGCCAATGCCCACACAACTCGGGGCGATTACTGGCCGCTTTGTTTATGAATTGAATAAATAAAATAACACAAGCGCCAATCCCCACACAACTCGGGGCGCTTACTGGCCGCTTTGTTTATTAATTAAATAATTAAAATAACACAAGCGCCAATCCCCACACAACCCGCGGCGCTTACTGGCCGCTTTGTTTTTAATTATAATAAATAAAATAACACAAGCGCCAATCACCACACAACCCGGGGCGCTTACTGGCTGCTTTGTTTATTAATTGAATAAATAAAATATAACAAGCGCCAATCAACACACAACCGCTTACTGGCCGCTTTGTTTATTAATTGAATAAATACAATATTACAAGCGCCAATTCCCACACAACCCGGGGCGTTCACTGGCCGCTTAGTTTATTAATATAATAAATAAAATAACACAAGCGCCAATTACCACACAACCCGGGGCGCTTACTGGCCGCTATGTTTTTAAATATAATAAATAAAATAACACAAGCGCCAATCCCCACACAACCTGCGGCACTTACTAGCCGCTTAGTTTATTAATATAATAAATAAAATGACACAAGCGCCAATCGCCACACAACCCGCGGCACTTACTGGCCGCTTGGTTTATTAATTGAATAAATAAAATAACACAAGCGCCAATTACTACACAACCCGGGGCGCTTACTGGCCGCTTTGTTTATTAATTAAATAAATGAAATAACACAAGCGCCAATACCCACACAATTCGGGGCGCTTACTGGCCGCTTTGTTTATTAATTGAATAAATAAAATAACACAAGCGCCAATCACCACACAACCCGGGGCGATTACTGGCCGCTTTCTTTATTAATTGAATAAATAAAATAACACATGCGCCAATCCCCACACAACCCGGGGCGCTTACTGGCCGCTTTGTTTATCAATTGAATAAATAAAATAACACAAGTGCCAATCACCATACAACTCGGGGCGCTTACTGGCCGCTTTGTTTTTTAATTGAATAAATAAAATAACACAAGCGCCAATCACCACACAACCCGGGGCGCTTACTGGCCGCTTAGTTCATTAATATAATAAATAAAATAACACAAGCGCCAATCCCCACACAACCCGCGGCGCTTACTGGCAGTTTAGTTTATAAATATAATAAATAAAATAACACAAGTTCCAATCCCCACACAACCGGGGGCGCTTACTGGCCGCTTTGTTTATTAATTGAATAAATAAAATAACACAAGCGCCAATACCCACAAAACCCGGGGCGCTTACTGGACGCTTTGATAATTACAATGATGAATAAAATAACACAAGCGCCAATCACCACACAACCCAGGGCGCTTACTAGCCGCTTTGTTTATTAATTAAATCAATAAAATAACACATGCGCCAATCCCCACACAATCCAGGGCGCTTACTGGCCGCTTTGTTCAATAATATAATCAATAAAATAACACAAGCGCCAATCCCAACACAACCGGGGGCGCTTACTGGCCGCTTAGTTTATTAATATAATAAATAAAATAACACAAGCGCCAATTCGCACACAACTCGCGGCGCTTACTTGCCGCTTAGTTTATTAATATAATAAATAAAATAACACAAGCGCCAATCCCCACACAACCCGCGGCGCTTACTGGCCGCTTAGTTAATTAATACAACAAAAAAAATAACACAAGCGCCAATCACCACACACCCCGACGTGCTTACTGGCCGCTTTGTTCATTAATTAAATAAATAAAATAACACAAGCGCTAATCACCACACAACCCAGGGCGCTTACTTGCCTCTTAGTTTATTAATTGAATAAACAAAATAACACAAGCGCCAATCCCCACACAACCCGCGGCGCTCACAAGCTGCTTAGTTTATTAATATAATAAATAAAATATTACAAGCAACAATCCCCACACAACCCGCGGCACTTACTTGCCGCTTTGTTTATTAATTAAATAAATGAAATAACACAAGCGCCAATCACCACACAACCCGATGCGCTTACTGGCCGCTTTGTTTATTAATTGAATAAATAAAATAAAACAAGCGATAATCCCCACACAACTCGGGGCGCTTACTGGCCGCTTTGTTTATGAATTGAATAAATAAAATAACACAAGCGCCAATCCCCACACAACCCGGGGCGCTTACTGGCCGCTTTGTTTATTAATTAAATAATTAAAATAACACAAGCGCCAATCCCCACACAACCCGCGGCGCTTACTGGCCGCTTTGTTTTTAAATATAATAAATAAAATAACACAAGCGCCAATCACCACACAACTCGGGGCGCTTACTGGCCGCTTTGTTTATAATATAATAAATAAAATAACACAAGCGCCAATCCCCACACAACCCGCGGCGCTTACTGGCCGCTTAGTTTATTAATATAATAAATAAAATAACACAAGCGCCAATCCCCACACAACCCGCGGCAATTACTGGCCGCTTTGTTTATTAATTAAATAAATAAAATAACACAAGCGCCAATCACCACACAACTTGCGGCGCTTACTGGCCGCTTTGTTTTTAAATATAATAAATAAAATAACACAAACGCCAATCACCACACAACCCGATGCGCTTACTGGCCGCTTTGTTTATTAATTGAATAAATAAAATAAAACAAGCGCCAATCCCCACACAACTCGGGGCGCTTACTGGCCGCTTTGTTTATGAATTGAATAAATAAAATAACACAAGCGCCAATCCCCACACAACTCGGGGCGCTTACTGGCCGCTTTGTTTATTAATTAAATAATTAAAATAACACAAGCGCCAATCACCACACAACCCGCGGCGCTTACTGGCCGCTTTGCTTTTAAATATAATAAATAAAATAACACAAGCGCCAATCACCACACAACCCGGGGCGCTTACTGGCCGCTTTGTTTATAATATAATAAATAAAATAACACAAGCGCCAATCCCCACACAACCCGCGGCGCCTACTGGTCGCTTAGTTTATTAATATAATAAATAAAATAACACAAGCGCCAATCCCCACACAACCCGCGGCAATTACTGGCCGCTTTGTTTATTAATTAAATAAATAAAATAACACAAGCGCCAATCACCACACAACTTGCGGCGCTTACTGGCCGCTTTGTTTTTAAATATAATAAATAAAATAACACAAGCGCCAATCACCACACAACCCGGGGCGCTTACTAGCCGCTTTGTTTATAATATAATAAATAAAATAACACAAGCGCCAATACTCACACAACCCGCGGCACTTACTGGCCGCTTAGTTTATTAATATAATAAATAAAATAACACAAGCGCCAATCCCCACACAACCCGCGGCAATTACTGGCCGCTTTGTTTATTAATTAAATAAATAAAATAACACAAGGCTCAATCACCACACAACTTGCGGCGCTTACTGGCCGCTTTGTTTATTAATTGAATAAATAAAATAACACAAGCGCCAATCACCACACAACCCGGGGCGATTACTGGCCGCTTTGTTTTTCAATTGAATAAATAGAATAACACAAGCGCCAATCACCACACAACCCGCGGCAATTACTGGGCGCTTTGTTTATTAATTAAATAAATAAAATGACACAAGCGCCAATCACCACACAACTTGCGGCGCTTACTGGCCGCTTTGTTTTTAAATATAATAAATAAAATAACACAAACGCCAATCACCACACAACCCGATGCGCTTACTGGCCGCTTTGTTTATTAATTGAATAAATAAAATAAAACAAGCGCCAATCCCCACACAACTCGGGGCGCTTACTGGCCGCTTTGTTTATGAATTGAATAAATAAAATAACACAAGCGCCAATCCCCACACAACTCGGGGCGCTTACTGGCCGCTTTGTTTATTAATTAAATAATTAAAATAACACAAGCGCCAATCCCCACACAACCCGCGGCGCTTACTGGCCGCTTTGTTTTTAAATATAATAAATAAAATAACACAAGCGCCAATCACCACACAACCCGGGGCGCTTACTGGCCGCTTTGTTTATAATATAATAAATAAAATAACACAAGCGCCAATCCCAACACAACCCGCGGCGCCTACTGGCCGCTTAGTTTATTAATATAATAAATAAAATAACACAAGCGCCAATCCCCACACAACCCGCGGCAATTACTGGCCGCTTTGTTTATTAATTAAATAAATAAAATAACACAAGCGCCAATCACCACACAACTTGCGGCGCTTACTGGCCGCTTTGTTTTTAAATTAAATAAATAAAATAACACAAGCGCCAATCACCACACAACCCGGGGCGCTTACTAGCCGCTTTGTTTATAATATAATAAATAAAATAACACAAGCGCCAATACTCACACAACCCGCGGCACTTACTGGCCGCTTAGTTTATTAATATAATAAATAAAATAACACAAGCGCCAATCCCCACACAACCCGCGGCAATTACTGGCCGCTTTGTTTATTAATTAAATAAATAAAATAACACAAGGCTCAATCACCACACAACTTGCGGCGCTTACTGGCCGCTTTGTTTATTAATTGAATAAATAAAATAACACAAGCGCCAATCACCACACAACCCGGGGCGATTACTGGCCGCTTTGTTTTTCAATTGAATAAATAAAATAACACAAGCGCTTATCCCCACACAACCCGAGGTGCTTACTGGCCGCTTAGTTTATTAATATAATAAATAAAATAACACAAGCGCCAATCCCCACACAACCCGCGGCACTTACTCGCCGCTTTGTTTATTAATTAAATAATTAAAATAACACAAGCGCCAATCACCACACAACCCGGGGCGCTTACTTGCCGCTTAGTTTATAAATTGAATAAATAAAATAACACAAGCGCTTATCCCCACACAACCCGAGGTGCTTACTGGCCGCTTTGTTTTTAATTGAATAAATAAAATAACACAAGCGCCAATCACCACACAACCCGACTTGCTTACTGGCCGCTTTGTTTATTAATTAAATAAATAAAATAACACAAGCGCTAATCACCACACAACCCGGGGCGCTTACTTGCCGCTTAGTTTATTAATTGAATAAATAAAATAACACAAGCGCCAATCCCCACAGAACCCGCGGCGCTCACTAGCCGCTCAGTTTATTAATATAATAGATAAAATAACACAAGCGCCAATCCCCACACAACCCGAGCGCTTACTGGCCGCTTTGTTTATTAATTGAATAAATAAAATAACACAAGCGCCAATCACCTCACAACCCGGGGCGCTTACTGGCCGCTTTGTTTTTTAATTAAATAAATAAAATAACACAAGCGCCAATCCCCACACAACCTAGGTTGCTTACTAGCCACTTTGTTTATGAATTGAATAAATAAAATAACACAAGCGCCAATCCTTACACAACCCGGGGCGCTTACTGGCCGCTTTGATAATTAAAATGATGAATAAAATAACACAAGCGCAAATCCCCACACAACCCGGGGCGCTTACTGGCCGCTTAGTTTATTAATACAATAGATAAAATAACACAAGCGCCAATCACCACACAACCTGGGGCGCTTACTGGCCGCTTTGTTTATTAATTGAATGAATAAAATAAAACAAGCGCCAATTACCACACAACCTGCAGCGTTTACTGGCCGCTTTGTTTTTAAATATAATAAATAAAATAACACAAGCGCCAATCACCACACAACCCGGGGCGCTTACTGGCCGCTTTGTTTATTAATTGAATAAATAAAATATAACAAGCGCCAATCAACACACAACCGCTTACTGGCCGCTTTGTTTATTAATTGAATAAATACAATATTACAAGCGCCAATTTCCACACAACCCGGGGCGTTTACTGGCCGCTTAGTTCATTAATATAATAAATAAAATAATACAAGCGCCAATCACCACACAACCCGGGGCGCTTACTGGCCGCTATAGTTTTAAATATAATAAATAAAATAACACAAGCGCCAATCCCCACACAACCTGCGGCACTTACTGGCCGCTTAGTTTATTAATATAATAAATAAAATAACACAAGCGCCAATCGCCACACAACCCGCGGCACTTACTGGCCGCTTGGTTTATTAATTGAATAAATAAAATAACACAAGCGCCAATTACCACACAACCCGGGGGCTTACTGGCCGCTTTGTTTATTAATTGAATAAATAAAATAACACAAGCGCCAATCCCCACACAATTCGGGGCGCTTACTGGCCGCTTTGTTCATTAATTGAATAAATAAAATAACACAAGCGCCAATCACCACACAACCCGGGGCGATTACTGGCCACTTTGTTTTTTAATTGATTAAATAAAATAACACAAGCGCCAATCCCCACTCAACCCGTGGTGCTTACTGGCCGCTTTGTTTTTAATTGAATAAATAAAATAACACAAGCGCCAATCACCACACAACCCAGGGCGCTTACTGTCCGCTTTGTTTATTGTATGAATGTTAAGGATTTACTATATTTATAAATTTTATAAGGGTAACTAATATAAGTACAAGCGTAAAGTGTAATAGATAAGAGTAGGGAGAGAATGAATGCAGTACTGCGATCAGTGTATACAGTCAGTCGCTAGTTGATAACAGTAACGTGTGGTTCTGTTTTAGTAGTCCGACTCTAGCTGGCGTATGCCAGTTGTTTGTGTGAGTCAGGCAGTTAGCTGTGTGAGCGTGAATCGCTGTAAAGATACCTTACGCGTACTTACCTTATGAAGTATACTATTATAAAGTTACAAATTTAATAAATATTAAATATTTATTTAATAAAATTCTTAAACTAACGTGCAGTTCTTTATACCTTTTTTTTGTCTGATTTTATTATTTTATATTATAAAAATAATTATTAAATTAAAAAGCTTAATTTAACAAATCAGAAGTGGGATAAATATATAAGATAAAACAGACAAATACGATACACGGTGTAGATTGAAATTTAAATCAAGAGAAAAGGAACGCTGTAGATTTTAATGAGTGATATCGATGAGTTTGAGGACTTTATTGAAAATCGATTGACAGACGTTATAAAAAAAGGCAGCAAAATGAACGAGAAAGAAGCAGAGTTAGCGATAGCAGAAATTGAGAGGCAGAAAAGAAAACGAGAAGAAGAAAGACAGCAACACGAAATTGACATAGGAAGACTTATGTCGAAAGTGCAAGATTTCGAAAATGCTTTGAGTTCAGCCAGTACAGCTAAAAATACAGCAGACCCAGAAGAAGCATCAGGTATAAAAACAATTTTGGTTTCGTTGGGAGAAATTATGAAAAGGCAAACTAATGTAATCGAACAAGTGCAACGAGAAAATGGTGGTAATCAACAGGGACAAGCATTGTCTTTATCAAACGCACAAGACGCCATAAGTGAATTTTTTGGAACGGAAGGGCCCGAGCAATCTAGAGCATGGATAACCGAATTATTGAATTTAAAAATTTTGCACGGTTGATCAGATGCTATAGCTTTTAGCATTGCAAAAGCACGCTTAAAAGATGGAGCAAGGAAATGGTTAATGGCTAAAGTTGACACTATTTCAACTTTCCAAGAATTTGAACGAAGTTTCATTCCTACCTTTACGTATGCGCGTACACATAGTGAAAAATTAAAGGACATGGTTAAACGTGTGCAAAATCCACGTGAAAATTTACAAAGTTATTTGTTGGATAAAGTCTGGCGGTGTAACGGACTTAATTTTTCAGTAAAGGAAATCGGAGAAGAAATCGCCACGGGAATTTACTCGAGGGAGTTGTCTCAATATTTACTTGGGAGAAATTATACTACTACCGACGAAATGATTCAAGATTTGATAAAGGTAGAAAAGATTTATGAAAGTCGTCGAGAACAAGCTTTTGAACGTCGTAATATAAACAAGAAAGAAAATCAAGCAGCTCTACCTTGGCATGGAAAAACACCGAATTCCGAGAAATCATCAACAGAGGCAGAAAAGTCTACTAAGGCACAGGGTGCGAAGAGGACATCGGAGCATCGAGGTGATATAACATGTTATAATTGCGGTCAAGCGGGACATCTAAAGCGTGATTGTCAACAACCAAAACGAGAGGTAATTTGTTATAAGTGTAAACAAAGCGGACACGTTGCGTCTCGTTGTTCTAAGAATAATGGTGTAAAAATCGAGGAAATCAATATGGTTTTAAATAAAGGCAATGATCAAACAGAGGAAAAATTTATTCGCGAAATACAAGTTGGCTCCCACGTGTATACCGCTTTATTAGATTCTGGGGCATTGGTCTGTACAATTAAAAATTATATCGTTGAATTGGAGCAATTTCAAGTAAATAATAATAAAATTATTTTAACCGGTTTTGGGGATTATAATGTAGAATCTCGTGGTGCTATATACGAATTTATAAAATTAAAAGATTTAAAAGAACGTAAATTGCAATTATTAATTGTACCTGATTTTGCGCAAAAATACGATATAATTTTAGGTCGACCGTTAACTGAAGCATTAGATTTAGGGTATATTCAAAGGGGTTATGACTTAACATTTTTCGAAGTTGAACCAAATGAGTATTAAGATAAGTCGCGTGGTACAAAAGTACAATCAGTAAATGATATCACCATTAATTCGGGAGAAATAAATTGTATTGAAATTAATTATAATAATCAAGAGTTGAGTATGCCTGTAATAAATGAAGGAAATAAAAATTGTATAATTAAAGCAGGTCAAAATATAGGAGAATCTATATTAGGTATTGAGACAATAAAAAATACGGAAAAACGTGAAAATCAAATTTTGTTAGATGAAATCATTGTTGACGAAAGTATAAATAATGAGCAAAAAAACAAATTATTGCAAATATTAAATGATAATCGTGAATGTATAGCTAATAATATGTGCGAAATTGGAAAGACAGACAAAATAACGATGAAAATTGAATTAGAAAAAGAAATAACAATAAATTCAAAACCTTACAAATTAAATGCTCGTGATCGAGATGATTTTGACAAGATAGTTAACGAATACAAAAGAGAAGGTATTGTTACTGATACTGATTCCGCATATATTAGTCCGGCATTTGTAGTGCGAAGAAAGGATGGGACGGCTCGCATGGTGGTTGACTATAGGAGATTGAATAAAGCTACCAAGCCAGTTCCTCATCCAATACCTACTTTTGATGATCTTTTAGAAGAATTAAATAACGCCAATATATTCATTACATTAGATTTAGCGTGTGGTTATCTCCAAATGCCACTGGAGAACGAGTCAAAGAAATATACGGGGTTTTCCACTGAAACACAAACAGGGCAGTTTGAACGAGCAATGTTTGGACTCGCAAACGCACCTCGTTATTTTGCAAAATTGATGCAGCGAGTTTTGGGTGATGCTCGTCGCGAAGGCATAGTGTTCCATTTCTTTGATGATACATTTATTTATGCTAACAATTGGAAAGCGCTGATGAATAATTTGATTAAAATTTTGGAATTGTTAAAGGATGCCAAATTAACATTAAATTTACCCAAATGTCGTTTTGGAATGTGTCAGATAGAGTATTTAGGGTATATTATAGGAGAAGGTAAAATTTTACCGGGAGAAAGGAAAATTGTTGCGATTGGGAATTTTCCGACACCAACAATTAAACACGAGCTGAGACGATTTATTGGATTGGGAAGCTTCTTTCGCCGGTTTATTGTGAATTTCGCAGCTATTATAAAGCCTTTGACTATTCTATTGAAGAATGGTAATGAATTTAAATGGGAAAATGCCCAAGAAAAAGCTTTCCAAGAAATAAAGTCAAAACTTGTGTCGAAACCGATTTTGAAATTGTATAACGCGAAAGCTCACCGGACTGAACTACACACAGACGCTTCTGCTATGGGGTTAGGTGCCATGTTGTTACAAGCAGATGAAAATAAAGATCTACAATTGGTTTATGCTGTTAGTAAAACAACTTCAGAAGTTGAATCAAAATATCATTCAAGTAAGTTGGAATTAATGGCAGTAGCATGGGCGTTGAAGCGTCTACGACCCTTTTTAATCGGTCTAAAATTTACAATTTATACTGATTGTCAAAGCCTAATACATTTAAATGCTTGGAAAACAAACAATGCTCAAGTGGCCAGGTGGATCAGTGAAATATCGGAATTCGATTTTGAATTAAAGCATAAAAGTGGAGAGAAAATGAAACATGTTGATGCTTTATCACGTGCTCCAGTGATCAGTAAAAATAAAGAAATTAATAGTATAACAAATGAACAATTACAAGAAGACGAATTAATGATATTTTAAAGATCTGATCTAAAAATTAAACAAATCATTCAAATTTTGCAAAAAAAAGAAGGTTGTGAAAAAGAGGAGAAATCGGAGGCTAAAAATTATTTACTACGAAACGGTCTATTATACAAAAAAAAATAAAGCGAAATGACAAACAACTTGAACTTTATGTAGTACCCGACGCTATGAGAAAATCTTTAGTTATAAAGTATCATGATTTAAAAAGTCATTTTGGTTTAGATAAAACTGTAGAGCGAATTAATAAATATTTTTATTTTCCGGGTATGCGAAACTATGTAAGATATCATATAAACAATTGTCTTAAATGTATCTTAACGAAACATAAAACAGGCAGACAGGAAGGTGAATTACATCCAATACCTCCAGGGCGTAAGCCATTTGAATTGATTCATATTGATCATCTAGGACCTTTTCCTACCACTCCGCGTAAAAATACTTATGTACTAAGCATCATAGATACGTTAACAAAGTTTGTTACATTAAAACCTGTAAAGACTGTTCAGTCTAGTGCAACGATCAAACACCTTGAAAATGTGATTGAAAATTTTGGAGCACCAACACGAATTGTTTCCGACAGAGGAACTTCGTTTACGTCTCACAGTTTTCAAGAATTTTGCGATAAAAATGCTATTAAACATACATTGACCTCTAGCAGACATCCACAAGCAAATGGTTTAATTGAGCGCGTTAATCAAACAATTCTACCTGCTATGAAAATTGCAGCAATAGAACAAGGAGATAATAATTGGGATAAGAATTTAATTAAACTCGAACAAGACCTAAATTCAAGTGTATGTGCTGCTACAGGAACAACGCCTTATGAAGCGCTAATGGGTTATCTACCACGTTTCGATGATGTTAATTTTCGAAAAATTACTGAAAAGAGCGAGTTATATACACCGGCGAACGAAATTCAAAAACATATACGCGAAAAGATTGAAATTGAACAGGCTAGGTATAAGGAAAGGTTTGATGTTAACAGACGTAAAAATGTAAAATATAAATTGGAAGATATCGTATTCATGAAGAAGAATCCAATAGCGACTGGATACTCAACAAAACTTCAGCTGGCATACACAGGTCCTTTAGTTATAACTGGCATTGAGCCAAGTGATGTTTAAAGAGTAAAAAAATTAAATGAAATTGGCGATCGTGGGTTTGAGACGACTGCTTGCGTTAGTCAGCTGAAGATTTGGAAAGGTTTTAATTCTGATATACAAAAAAATAATTATAATTCACAGAGCAAAAGTGAAAACTGCAATAATTTATGTAACACTAAACTCGATGAAAAAGAAAATAAAACCATTACGCTCAAGAAAAATATTATTAAAGATAGTGTACATCGAAATGAGCGACCTAAAAGAATTATAAGTCCACCCGTACGGTATGGTGATAATGTTTGAAATTTTTTTTTTCTTTTCTTAATAATAATTATTTTTTTTATACTATGTATTCAATTGCAAAAATTTGATAGTTAAACGTTTGGGGACTAAACGTATATAGGATGGCCGAGTGTTAAGGATTTACTAAATCTATAAATTTTATAAGAATAACTAATATAAGTAAAAGCGTAAAGTGTAATAGATAAGAGTAGGGAGAGAATAAATGCGGTACTGCGATCAGTGTATACAGTCAGTCGCAAGTTGATAACAGTAACGTGTGGTTCTGTTTTAGTAGTCCGACTCCAGCTGGCGTATGCCAGTTGTTTGTGTGAGTCAGGCAGTTAGCTGTGTGAGCGTAAATCACTGTAAAGATACCTTACGCGTACTTACCTTATGCAGTATACTATTATAAAGTTACAAATTTAATAAATATTAAATATTAATTTAATAAAATTCTAAAACTAACGTGCAGTTCTTTATACCTTTTTTTTGTCTGATTTTATTATTCTATATTATAAAAATAATTATTAAATTTAAAAGCTTAATTTAACATAAATAAATAAAATAACACAAGCGCCAATCACCACACAACCCGGGGCGCTTACTTGACGCTTAGTTTATTAATATAATAAATAAAATAACACAAGCGCCAATCCCCACACAACCCGCGGCGCTCACTGGCCACTTAGTATATTAATATAATAAATAAAATAACACAAGCGCCAATCCCCACACAACCCGCGGCGCTTACTGGCCGCTTAGTTAATTAATACAATAAATAAAATAACACAAGCGCCAATCACCACACAACCCAGGGCGCTTACTGGCCGCTTACTTTATTAATACAATGAATAAAATAACACAAGCGCCAATCACCACACAACCCAGGGCGCTTACTGGCCGCTTTGTTTATTAATTGAATAAATAAAATAACACAAGCGCTAATCATCACACAACCCGCGGCGCTTACTGGCCGCTTTGTTTTTAAATATAATAAATAAAATAACACAAGCGCCAATCACCACACAACCCGGGGCGCTTACTGGCCGCTTTGTTTATTGATTGAATAAATAAAATAACACAAGTCCAAATCCCCACACAACCCAGGGCACTTACTGGCCGCTTTGTTTATTAATTAAATAAACAAAATAGCACAAGCGCCAATCCCCACACAACCCGCGGCGCTCGCAAGCCGCTTTCTTCATTAATTGAATAAATAAAATAACGCAAGCGCCGATCCCCACACAACTCAAGGCGCTTACTGGCCGCTTTGTTTATTAATTGAATAAATAAAATAACACAAGCGCCAATCACCACACAACCCGGGGCGCTCACTGGCCACTTAGTATATTAATATAATAAATAAAATAACACAAGCGCCAATCGCCACACAACCCGCGGCACTTACTGGCCGCTTGGTTTATTAATTGAATAAATAAAATAACACAAGCGCCAATTACCACACAACCCGGGGGCTTACTGGCCGCTTTGTTTATTAATTGAATAAATAAAATAACACAAGCGCCAATCACCACACAGCCCAACGTGCTTACTGGCCGCTTTGTTCATTAATTAAATAAATAAAATAACACAAGCGCCAATCACCACACAACCCGGGGCGATTACTGGCCGCTTTGTTTTTTAATAAAATAAATAAAATAACACAAGCGCTAATCCCCACACAACCCGAGGTGCTTACTGGCCGCTTTGTTTTTAATTGAATAAATAAAATAACACAAGCGCCAATCACCACACAACCCGACTTGCTTACTGGCCGCTTAGTTTATTAATTAAATAAACAAAATAACACAAGCGCCAATCCCCACACAACCCGCGGCGCTCGCAAGCCGCTTTGTTCATTAATTGAATAAATAAAATAACGCAAGCGCCGATCCCCACACAACTCAAGGCGCTTACTGGCCGCTTTGTTCATTAATTAAATAAATAAAATAACACAAGCGCCAATCACCATACTACCCGGGGCGATTACTGGCCGCTTTGTTTTTCAATTGAATAAATAAAATAACACAAGCGCTAATCCCCACACAACCCGAGGTGCTTACTGGCCGCTTTGTTTTTAATTGAATAAATAAAATAACACAATCGCCAATCACCACACAACCCGACTTGCTTACTGGCCGCTTTGTTTATTAATTAAATAAATAAAATAACACAAGCGCTAATCACCACACAACCCGGGGCGGTTACTTGCCGCTTAGTTTATTAATTGAATAAATAAAATAACACAAGCGCCAATTCCCACACAACCCGCGGCGCTCACTAGCCGCTTAGTTTATTAATATAATAAATAAAATAACACAAGCGCCAATCCCCACACAACCCGAGCGCTTACTGGCCGCTTTGTTTATTAATTGAATAAATAAAATAACACAAGCGCCAATCACCTCACAACCCGGGGCGCTTACTGGCCGCTTTGTTTTTTAATTAAATAAATAAAATAACACAAGCGCCAATCCCCCCACAACCTAGGTTGCTTACTAGCCACTTTGTTTATGAATTGAATAAATAAAATAACACAAGCGCCAATCCTTACACAACCCGGGGCGCTTACTGGCCGCTTTGATAATTAAAATGATGAATAAAATAACACAAGCGCCAATCCCCACACAACCCGGGGCGCTTACTGGCCGCTTAGTTTATTAATACAATAGATAAAATAACACAAGCGCCAATCACCACACAACCTGGGGCGCTTACTGGCCGCTTTGTTTATTAATTGAATAAATAAAATAACACAAGCGCTAATCATCACACAACCCGCGGCGCTTACTGGCCGCTTTGTTTTTAAATATAATAAATAAAATAACACAAGCGCCAATCACCACACAACCCGGGGCGCTTACTGGCCGCTTTGTTTATTGATTGAATAAATAAAATAACACAAGTCCAAATCCCCACACAACCCAGGGCACTTACTGGCCGCTTTGTTTATTAATTAAATAAACAAAATAGCACAAGCGCCAATCCCCACACAACCCGCGGCGCTCGCAAGCCGCTTTCTTCATTAATTGAATAAATAAAATAACGCAAGCGCCGATCCCCACACAACTCAAGGCGCTTACTGGCCGCTTTGTTTATTAATTGAATAAATAAAATAACACAAGCGCCAATCACCACACAACCCGGGGCGCTCACTGGCCACTTAGTATATTAATATAATAAATAAAATAACACAAGCGCCAATCGCCACACAACCCGCGGCACTTACTGGCCGCTTGGTTTATTAATTGAATAAATAAAATAACACAAGCGCCAATTACCACACAACCCGGGGGCTTACTGGCCGCTTTGTTTATTAATTAAATAAATAAAATAACACAAGCGCCAATCACCACACAGCCCAACGTGCTTACTGGCCGCTTTGTTCATTAATTAAATAAATAAAATAACACAAGCGCCAATCACCACACAACCCGGGGCGATTACTGGCCGCTTTGTTTTTTAATAAAATAAATAAAATAACACAAGCGCTAATCCCCACACAACCCGAGGTGCTTACTGGCCGCTTTGTTTTTAATTGAATAAATAAAATAACACAAGCGCCAATCACCACACAACCCGACTTGCTTACTGGCCGCTTAGTTTATTAATTAAATAAACAAAATAACACAAGCGCCAATCCCCACACAACCCGCGGCGCTCGCAAGCCGCTTTGTTCATTAATTGAATAAATAAAATAACGCAAGCGCCGATCCCCACACAACTCAAGGCGCTTACTGGCCGCTTTGTTCATTAATTAAATAAATAAAATAACACAAGCGCCAATCACCATACAACCCGGGGCGATTACTGGCCGCTTTGTTTTTCAATTGAATAAATAAAATAACACAAGCGCTAATCCCCACACAACCCGAGGTGCTTACTGGCCGCTTTGTTTTTAATTGAATAAATAAAATAACACAATCGCCAATCACCACACAACCCGACTTGCTTACTGGCCGCTTTGTTTATTAATTAAATAAATAAAATAACACAAGCGCTAATCACCACACAACCCGGGGCGGTTACTTGCCGCTTAGTTTATTAATTGAATAAATAAAATAACACAAGCGCCAATTCCCACACAACCCGCGGCGCTCACTAGCCGCTTAGTTTATTAATATAATAAATAAAATAACACAAGCGCCAATCCCCACACAACCCGAGCGCTTACTGGCCGCTTTGTTTATTAATTGAATAAATAAAATAACACAAGCGCCAATCACCTCACAACCCGGGGCGCTTACTGGCCGCTTTGTTTTTTAATTAAATAAATAAAATAACACAAGCGCCAATCCCCACACAACCTAGGTTGCTTACTAGCCACTTTGTTTATGAATTGAATAAATAAAATAACACAAGCGCCAATCCTTACACAACCCGGGGCGCTTACTGGCCGCTTTGATAATTAAAATGATGAATAAAATAACACAAGCGCCAATCCCCACACAACCCGGGGCGCTTACTGGCCGCTTAGTTTATTAATACAATAGATAAAATAACACAAGCGCCAATCACCACACAACCTGGGGCGCTTACTGGCCACTTACTTTATTAATACAATGAATAAAATAACACAAGCGCCAATCACCACACAACCCAGGGCGCTTACTGGCCGCTTTGTTTATTAATTGAATAAATAAAATAACACAAGCGCTAATCACCACACAACCCGCGGCGCTTACTGGCCGCTTTGTTTTTAAATATAATAAATAAAATAACACAAGCGCCAATCACCACACAACCCGGGGCGCTTACTGGCCGCTTTGTTTATTAATTGAATAAATAAAATAACACAAGCGCCAATCCCCACACAACCCGCGGCGCTAACTGGCCGCTTTGATAATTAAAATAATGAATAAAATAACACAAGCGTCAATCCCTACACAACCCGAAACGCTTACTGGCCGCTTTGTTTATTAATTGAATAAATAAAATAACACAAGCGCCAATCACCTCACAACCCGGGGCGCTTACTGGCCGCTTTGTTTTTTAATTAAATAAATAAAATAACACAAGCGCCAATCCCCACACAACCTAGGTTGCTTACTAGCCACTTTGTTTATGAATTGAATAAATAAAATAACACAAGCGCCAATCCTTACACAACCCGGGGCGCTTACTGGCCGCTTTGATAATTAAAATGATGAATAAAATAACACAAGCGCCAATCCCCACACAACCCGGGGCGCTTACTGGCCGCTTAGTTTATTAATACAATAGATAAAATAACACAAGCGCCAATCACAACACAACCCGGTGCGCTTACTAGCCGCTTTGTTATTTAATTGAATAAATAAAATAACACAAGCGCCAATCCCCACACAACCCGAAACGCTTACTGGCCGCTTTGATTATTGATTGAATAAATAAAATAACACAAGTTCCAATCCCCACACAACCCGGGGCGCTTACTGGCCGCATTGTTTATTCATTTAATAAATAAAATAACACATGCGCCAATCCCAACACAACCCGGGGCGCTTACTAACCGCTTTGTTTATTAATTGAATAAATAAAATAACACAAGCGCCAATCCCCACACAACCCGGGGCGCTTACTGGCCGCTTTGATAATTAAAATAATGAATAAAATAACACAAGCGTCAATCCCTACACAATTTGGGGCGCTTACTGGCTGCTTTGTTTATTAATTAAATAAATAAAATAACACAAGCGCCAATCCCCACACAACCCGGGGCGCTTGATGGCTGCTTTGTTTAATTATTAAATAAATAAAATGACACAAGCGCGAATCCCCACGCAACCTGGGGCGCTTAGTGTCCGCTCAGTTTATTGATATAATCAATAAAATAACACAAGCGCCAATCACCACACAACCCGGGGCACTTACTGGCCGCTTTGTTTATTAATTAGATAAATAAAATAACACAAGCGCCAATCCCCACACAACCCGGGGCGCTTACTGGCCACTTGGATAATTAAAATGATGAATAAAATAACACAAGCGCCAATTACCACACAACCCGGGGCGCTTACTGGCCGCTTAGTTTATTAATATAATAAATAAAATAACACAAGCGCCAATCCCCACACAACCCGGGGCGCTTACTGGCCACTTGGATAATTAAAATGATGAATAAAATGACACAAGCGCCAATTACCACACAACCCGGGGCGCTTACTGGCCGCTTACTTTATTAATACAATGAATAAAATAACACAAGCGCCAATCACCACACAACCCAGGGCGCTTACTGGCCGCTTTGTTTATTAATTGAATAAATAAAATAACACAAGCGCTAATCACCACACAACTCGCGGCACTTACTGGCCGCTTTGTTTTTAAATATAATAAATAAAATAACACAAGCGCCAATCACCACACAACCCGGGGCGCTTACTGGCCGCTTTGTTTATTGATTGAATAAATAAAATAACACAAGTCCCAATCCCCACACAACCCAGGGCACTTACTGGCCGCTTTGTTTATTAATTAAATAAACAAAATGGCACAAGCGCCAATCCCCACACAACCCGCGGCGCTCGCAAGCCGCTTTGTTCATTAATTGAATAAATAAAATAACGCAAGCGCCGATCCCCACACAACTCAAGGCGCTTACTGGCCGCTTTGTTTATTAATTGAATAAATAAAATAACCCAAGCGCCAATCACCACACAACCCGGGGCGCTCACTGGCCGCTTTGTTTTTTAATTAAATAAATAAAATAACACAAGCGCCAATCCCCACACAACCTAGGTTGCTTACTAGCCACTTTGTTTATGAATTGAATAAATAAAATAACACAAGCGCCAATCCTTACACAACCCGGGGCGCTTACTGGCCGCTTTGATAATTAAAATGATGAATAAAATAACACAAGCGCCAATCCCCACACAACCCGGGGCGCTTACTGGCCGCTTAGTTTATTAATACAATAGATAAAATAACACAAGCGCCAATCACCACACAACCTGGGGCGCTTACTGGCCGCTTACTTTATTAATACAATGAATAAAATAACACAAGCGCCAATCACCACACAACCCAGGGCGCTTACTGGCCGCTTTGTTTATTAATTGAATAAATAAAATAACACAAGCGCTAATCACCACACAACCCGCGGCACTTACTGGCCGCTTTGTTTTTAAATATAATAAATAAAATAACACAAGCGCCAATCACCACACAACCCGGGGCGCTTACTGGCCGCTTTGATTATTGATTGAATAAATAAAATAACACAAGTTCCAATCCCCACACAACCCAGGGCACTTACTGGCCGCTTTGTTTATTAATTAAATAAACAAAATAGCACAAGCGCCAATCCCCACACAACCCGGAACGCTTACTGGCCGCTTTGTTTATTAATTGAATAAATAAAATAACACAAGCGCCAATCACAACACAACCCGGTGCGCTTACTAGCCGCTTTGTTATTTAATTGAATAAATAAAATAACACAAGCGCCAATCCCCACACAACCCGCGGCGCTAACTGGCCGCTTTGTTTATTAATTAAATAAATAAAATAACACAAGCGCCAATCACCACACAACCCAGGGCGCTTACTGGCCGCATTGTTTATTCATTTAATAAATAAAATAACACATGCGCCAATCCCAACACAACCCGGGGCGCTTACTAACCGCTTTGTTTATTAATTGAATAAATAAAATAACACAAGCGCCAATCCCCACACAACCCGGGGCGCTTGATGGCTGCTTTGTTTATTAATTAGATAAATAAAATAACACAAGCGCCAATCCCCACACAACCCGGGGCGCTTACTGGCCACTTGGATAATTAAAATGATGAATAAAATAACACAAGCGCCAATTACCACACAACCCGGGGCGCTTACTGGCCGCTTAGTTTATTAATATAATAAATAAAATAACACAAGCGCCAATCCCCACACAACCCGGGGCGCTTAATGGCCACTTGGATAATTAAAATGATGAATAAAATGACACAAGCGCCAATTACCACACAACCCGGGGCGCTTACTGGCCGCTTACTTTATTAATACAATGAATAAAATAACACAAGCGCCAATCACCACACAACCCAGGGCGCTTACTGGCCGCTTTGTTTATTAATTGAATAAATAAAATAACACAAGCGCTAATCACCACACAACTCGCGGCACTTACTGGCCGCTTTGTTTTTAAATATAATAAATAAAATAACACAAGCGCCAATCACCACACAACCCGGGGCGCTTACTGGCCGCTTTGTTTATTGATTGAATAAATAAAATAACACAAGTCCCAATCCCCACACAACCCAGGGCACTTACTGGCCGCTTTGTTTATTAATTAAATAAACAAAATAGCACAAGCGCCAATCCCCACACAACCCGCGGCGCTCGCAAGCCGCTTTGTTCATTAATTGAATAAATAAAATAACGCAAGCGCCGATCCCCACACAACTCAAGGCGCTTACTGGCCGCTTTGTTTATTAATTGAATAAATAAAATAACCCAAGCGCCAATCACCACACAACCCGGGGCGCTCACTGGCCACTTAGTATATTAATATAATAAATAAAATAACACAAGCGCCAATCGCCACACAACCCGCGGCACTTACTGGCCGCTTGGTTTATTAATTGAATAAATAAAATAACACAAGCGCCAATTACCACACAACCCGGGGGCTTACTGGCCGCTTTGTTTATTAATTGAATAAATAAAATAACACAAGCGCCAATCACCACACAGCCCAACGTGCTTACTGGCCGCTTTGTTCATTAATTAAATAAATAAAATAACACAAGCGCCAATCACCACACAACCCGGGGCGATTACTGGCCGCTTTGTTTTTTAATTAAATAAATAAAATAACACAAGCGCTAATCCCCACACAACCCGAGGTGCTTACTGGCCGCTTTGTTTTTAATTGAATAAATAAAATAACACAAGCGCCAATCACCACACAACCCGACTTGCTTACTGGCCGCTTAGTTTATTAATTAAATAAACAAAATAACACAAGCGCCAATCCCCACACAACCCGCGGCGCACGCAAGCCGCTTTGTTCATTAATTGAATTAATAAAATAACGCAAGCGCCGATCCCCACACAACTCAAGGCGCTTACTGGCCGCTTTGTTTATTAATTAAATAAAAAAAATAACACAAGCGCCAATCACCATACAACCCGGGGCGATTACTGGCCGCTTTGTTTTTCAATTGAATAAATAAAATAACACAAGCGCTAATCCCCACACAACCCGAGGTGCTTACTGGCCGCTTTGTTTTTAATTGAATAAATAAAATAACACAATCGCCAATCACCACACAACCCGACTTGCTTACTGGCCGCTTTGTTTATTAATTAAATAAATAAAATAACACAAGCGCTAATCACCACACAACCCGGGGCGCTTACTTGCCGCTTAGTTTATTAATTGAATAAATAAAATAACACAAGCGCCAATTCCCACACAACCCGCGGCGCTCACTAGCCGCTTAGTTTATTAATATAATAAATAAAATAACACAAGCGCCAATCCCCACACAACCCGAGCGCTTACTGGCCGCTTTGTTTATTAATTGAATAAATAAAATAACACAAGCGCCAATCACCTCACAACCCGGGGCGCTTACTGGCCGCTTTGTTTTTTAATTAAATAAATAAAATAACACAAGCGCCAATCCCCACACAACCTAGGTTGCTTACTAGCCACTTTGTTTATGAATTGAATAAATAAAATAACACAAGCGCCAATCCTTACACAACCCGGGGCGCTTACTGGCCGCTTTGATAATTAAAATGATGAATAAAATAACACAAGCGCCAATCCCCACACAACCCGGGGCGCTTACTGGCCGCTTAGTTTATTAATACAATAGATAAAATAACACAAGCGCCAATCACCACACAACCTGGGGCGCTTACTGGCCGCTTACTTTATTAATACAATGAATAAAATAACACAAGCGCCAATCACCACACAACCCAGGGCGCTTACTGGCCGCTTTGTTTATTAATTGAATAAATAAAATAACACAAGCGCTAATCACCACACAACCCGCGGCGCTTACTGGCCGCTTTGTTTTTAAATATAATAAATAAAATAACACAAGCGCCAATCACCACACAACCCGGGGCGCTTACTGGCCGCTTTGTTTATTGATTGAATAAATAAAATAACACAAGTCCCAATCCCCACACAACCCAGGGCACTTACTGGCCGCTTTGTTTATTAATTAAATAAACAAAATAGCACAAGCGCCAATCCCCACACAACCCGGAACGCTTACTGGCCGCTTTGTTTATTAATTGAATAAATAAAATAACACAAGCGCCAATCACAACACAACCCGGTGCGCTTACTAGCCGCTTTGTTAATTAATTGAATAAATAAAATAACACAAGCGCCAATCCCCACACAACCCGCGGCGCTAACTGGCCGCTTTGTTTATTAATTAAATAAATAAAATAACACAAGCGCCAATCACCACACAACCCAGGGCGCTTACTGGCCGCATTGTTTATTCATTTAATAAATAAAATAACACATGCGCCAATCCCAACACAACCCGGGGCGCTTACTAACCGCTTTGTTTATTAATTGAATAAATAAAATAACACAAGCGCCAATCCCCACACAACCCGGGGCGCTTACTGGCCGCTTTGATAATTAAAATAATGAATAAAATAACACAAGCGTCAATCCCTACACAATTTGGGGCGCTTACTGGCTGCTTTGTTTATTAATTAAATAAATAAAATAACACAAGCGCCAATCCCCACACAACCCGGGGCGCTTGATGGCTGCTTTGTTTAATTATTAAATAAATAAAATGACACAAGCGCGAATCCCCACGCAACCTGGGGCGCTTAGTGTCCGCTCAGTTTATTGATATAATCAATAAAATAACACAAGCGCCAATCACCACACAACCCGGGGCACTTACTGGCCGCTTTGTTTATTAATTAGATAAATAAAATAACACAAGCGCCAATCCCCACACAACCCGGGGCACTTACTGGCCACTTGGATAATTAAAATGATGAATAAAATAACACAAGCGCCAATTACCACACAACCCGAGGCGCTTACTGGCCGCTTAGTTTATTAATATAATAAATAAAATAACACAAGCGCCAATCCCCACACAACCCGGGGCGCTTACTGGCCACTTGGATAATTAAAATGATGAATAAAATGACACAAGCGCCAATTACCACACAACCCGGGGCGCTTACTGGCCGCTTACTTTATTAATACAATGAATAAAATAACACAAGCGCCAATCACCACACAACCCAGGGCGCTTACTGGCCGCTTTGTTTATTAATTGAATAAATAAAATAACACAAGCGCTAATCACCACACAACTCGCGGCGCTTACTGGCCGCTTTGTTTTTAAATATAATAAATAAAATAACACAAGCGCCAATCACCACACAACCCGGGGCGCTTACTGGCCGCTTTGTTTATTGATTGAATAAATAAAATAACACAAGTCCCAATCCCCACACAACCCAGGGCACTTACTGGCCGCTTTGTTTATTAATTAAATAAACAAAATAGCACAAGCGCCAATCCCCACACAACCCGCGGCGCTCGCAAGCCGCTTTGTTCATTAATTGAATAAATAAAATAACGCAAGCGCCGATCCCCACACAACTCAAGGCGCTTACTGGCCGCTTTGTTTATTAATTGAATAAATAAAATAACACAAGCGCCAATCACCACACAACCCGGGGCGCTCACTGGCCACTTAGTATATTAATATAATAAATAAAATCACACAAGCGCCAATCGCCACACAACCCGCGGCACTTACTGGCCGCTTGGTTTATCAATTGAATAAATAAAATAACACAAGCGCCAATTACCACACAACCCGGGGGCTTACTGGCCGCTTTGTTTATTAATTGAATAAATAAAATAACACAAGCGCCAATCACCACACAGCCCAACGTGCTTACTGGCCGCTTTGTTCATTAATTAAATAAATAAAATAACACAAGCGCCAATCACCACACAACCCGGGGCGATTACTGGCCGCTTTGTTTTTTAATTAAATAAATAAAATAACACAAGCGCTAATCCCCACACAACCCGAGGTGCTTACTGGCCGCTTTGTTTTTAATTGAATAAATAAAATAACACAAGCGCCAATCACCACACAACCCGACTTGCTTACTGGCCGCTTAGTTTATTAATTAAATAAACAAAATAACACAAGCGCCAATCCCCTACAACCCGCGGCGCTCGCAAGCCGCTTTGTTCATTAATTGAATAAATAAAATAACGCAAGCGCCGATCCCCACACAACTCAAGGCGCTTACTGGCCGCTTTGTTTATTAATTAAATAAAAAAAATAACACAAGCGCCAATCACCATACAACCCGGGGCGATTACTGGCCGCTTTGTTTTTCAATTAAATAAATAAAATAACACAAGCGCTAATCCCCACACAACCCGAGGTGCTTACTGGCCGCTTTGTTTTTAATTGAATAAATAAAATAACACAATCGCCAATCACCACACAACCCGACTTGCTTACTGGCCGCTTTGTTTATTAATTAAATAAATAAAATAACACAAGCGCTAATCACCACACAACCCGGGGCGCTTACTTGCCGCTTAGTTTATTAATTGAATAAATAAAATAACACAAGCGCCAATTCCCACACAACCCGCGGCGCTCACTAGCCGCTTAGTTTATTAATATAATAAATAAAATAACACAAGCGCCAATCCCCACACAACCCGAGCGCTTACTGGCCGCTTTGTTTTTTAATTAAATAAATAAAATAACACAAGCGCCAATCCCCACACAACCTAGGTTGCTTACTAGCCACTTTGTTTATGAATTGAATAAATAAAATAACACAAGCGCCAATCCTTACACAACCCGGGGCGCTTACTGGCCGCTTTGATAATTAAAATGATGAATAAAATAACACAAGCGCCAATCCCCACACAACCCGGGGCGCTTACTGGCCGCTTAGTTTATTAATACAATAGATAAAATAACACAAGCGCCAATGACCACACAACCTGGGGCGCTTACTGGCCGCTTACTTTATTAATACAATGAATAAAATAACACAAGCGCCAATCACCACACAACCCAGGGCGCTTACTGGCCGCTTTGTTTATTAATTGAATAAATAAAATAACACAAGCGCTAATCACCACACAACCCGCGGCGCTTACTGGCCGCTTTGTTTTTAAATATAATAAATAAAATAACACAAGCGCCAATCACCACACAACCCGGGGCGCTTACTGGCCGCTTTGTTTATTGATTGAATAAATAAAATAACACAATTCCCAATCCCCACACAACCCAGGGCACTTACTGGCCGCTTTGTTTATTAATTAAATAAACAAAATAGCACAAGCGCCAATCCCCACACAACCCGGAACGCTTACTGGCCGCTTTGTTTATTAATTGAATAAATAAAATAACACAAGCGCCAATCACAACACAACCCGGTGCGCTTACTAGCCGCTTTGTTAATTAATTGAATAAATAAAATTACACAAGCGCCAATCCCCACACAACCCGCGGCGCTAACTGGCCGCTTTGATTATTAATTAAATAAATAAAATAACACAAGCGCCAATCACCACACAACCCAGGGCGCTTACTGGCCGCATTGTTTATTCATTTAATAAATAAAATAACACATGCGCCAATCCCAACACAACCCGGGGCGCTTACTAACCGCTTTGTTTATTAATTGAATAAATAAAATAACACAAGCGCCAATCCCCACACAACCCGGGGCGCTTACTGGCCGCTTTGATAATTAAAATAATGAATAAAATAACACAAGCGTCAATCCCTACACAATTTGGGGCGCTTACTGGCTGCTTTGTTTATTAATTAAATAAATAAAATAACACAAGCGCCAATCCCCACACAACCCGGGGCGCTTGATGGCTGCTTTGTTTAATTATTAAATAAATAAAATGACACAAGCGCGAATCCCCACGCAACCTGGGGCGCTTAGTGTCCGCTCAGTTTATTGATATAATCAATAAAATAACACAAGCGCCAATCACCACACAACCCGGGGCACTTACTGGCCGCTTTGTTTATTAATTAGATAAATAAAATAACACAAGCGCCAATCCCCACACAACCCGGGGCGCTTACTGGCCACTTGGATAATTAAAATGATGAATAAAATAACACAAGCGCCAATTACCACACAACCCGGGGCGCTTACTGGCCGCTTAGTTTATTAATATAATAAATAAAATAACACAAGCGCCAATCCCCACACAACCCGGGGCGCTTACTGGCCACTTGGATAATTAAAATGATGAATAAAATAACACAAGCGCCAATCACCACACAACCCAGGGCGCTTACTGGCCGCTTTGTTTATTAATTGAATAAATAAAATAACACAAGCGCTAATCACCACACAACTTGCGGCGCTTACTGGCCGCTTTGTTTTTAAATATAATAAATAAAATAACACAAGCGCCAATCACCACACAACCCGGGGCGCTTACTGGCCGCTTTGTTTATTGATTGAATAAATAAAATAACACAAGTCCCAATCCCCACACAACCCAGGGCACTTACTGGCCGCTTTGTTTATTAATTAAATAAACAAAATAGCACAAGCGCCAATCCCCACACAACCCGGAACGCTTACTGGCCGCTTTGTTTATTAATTGAATAAATAAAATAACACAAGCGCCAATCACAACACAACCCGGTGCGCTTACTGGCCGCTTTGTTAATTAATTGAATAAATAAAATAACACAAGCGCCAATCCCCACACAACCCGCGGCGCTAACTGGCCGCTTTGTTTATTAATTAAATAAATAAAATAACACAAGCGCCAATCACCACACAACCCAGGGCGCTTACTGGCCGCATTGTTTATTCATTTAATAAATAAAATAATACATGCGCCAATCCCAACACAACCCGGGGCGCTTACTAACCGCTTTGTTTATTAATTGAATAAATAAAATGACACAAGCGCGAATCCCCACGCAACCCGGGGCGCTTAGTGTCCGCTCAGTTTATTGATATAATCAATAAAATAACACAAGCGCCAATCACCACACAACCCGGGGCACTTACTGGCCGCTTTGTTTATTAATTAGATAAATAAAATAACACAAGCGCCAATCCACACACAACCCGGGGCGCTTACTGGCCACTTGGATAATTAAAATGATGAATAAAATAACACAAGCGCCAATTACCACACAACCCGGGGCGCTTACTGGCCGCTTAGTTTATTAATATAATAAATAAAATAACACAAGCGCCAATCCCCACACAACCCGGGGCGCTTACTGGCCACTTGGATAATTAAAATGATGAATAAAATGACACAAGCGCCAATTACCACACAACCCGGGGCGCTTACTGGCCGCTTAGTTTATTAATATAATAAATAAAATAACACAAGCGCCAATCCCCACACAACCCGGGGCGCTTACTGGCCGCTCCGTTTATTAATATAATGAATAAAATAACACAAGCGCCAATCACAACACAACCCAGGGCGCTTACTGGCCCCTTTGTTTTTCAATATAATAAATGAAATAAGACAAGCGCCAATCCCAACACAACCCGGGGCGCTTACTGGCCGCTTTGTTTTTTAATATAATAAATAAAATAACACAAGCGCCAAGCCCCACACAATTTGGGGCGCTTACTGGCTGCTTTGTTTATTAATTGAATGAATAAAATAACACAAGCGCCAATCCCCACACAAACTAGGGCGCTTACTGGCTGCTTTGTTTATTAATTAAATAAATAAAATGACACAAGCGCGAATCCCCACGCAACTCGGGGCGCTTACTGTCCGCTCAGTTTATTGATATAATAAATAAAATAACACAAGCGCCAATCACCACACAACCCGGGGCACTTACTGGACGCTTTGTTTATTAATTAGATAAATAAAATAACACAAGCGCCAATCCCCACACAACCCGGGGCGCTTACTGGCCACTTGGATAATTAAAATGATGAATAAAATTACACAAGCGCCAATCACCACACAACCCGGGTAACTTACTGGCCGCTTTGTTTATTAATTGAATAAATAAAATAACAAGCACCAATCCCCGAACAACCCGGGGCGCTTACTGGCCGCTTAGTTTATTAATATAATAAATAAAATAACACAAGCGCCAATCACCACACAATCCAGGAAGCTTACTGGCCGCTTTGTTTTTCAATTAAATAAATAAAATAACACAAGCGCTTATCACCACACAATCCGGGGCGCTTACTGGCCGCTTAGTTTATTAATATAATAAATAAAATAACACAAGCGCCAATCCCCGCACAACCCGGGGCGCTTATTGTTCGCTTTGATAATTAAAATGATGAATAAAATAACACAAGCGCCAATCACCACACAACCCGGGGCACTTACTGGCCACTTTGTTTATTAATTGAATAAATGAAATAACACAAGCGCTAATCCCCACACAACTCGGGGCGCTTTTTGGCCGCTTTGTTTTTTAATTAAATAAATAAAATAACACAAGCGCCAATCACCAAACAACCCGGCGCGCTTACTGGCCGCTTAGTTTATTGATATAATAAATAAAATAACACAAGCGCCAATCCCCACACAACCCGGGGCGCTTACTGGCCACTTTGTTTATTAATTGAATAAATGAAATAACACAAGCGCCAATTTCCACACAACCCGGAGCGCTTGATGAACGCTTTGTTTTTTAATATAATAAATAAAACAACACAAGCGCCAATCACCACACAACCCGGGGCGCTTACTAAACGCTTTGTTTTTTAATAAAATAAATAAAACAACACAAGCGCCAATCCCCACACAACCCGGGGCGCTTACTGGCCGCTTCGATAATTAAAATGATGAATAAAATAACACAAGCGCCAATCCCCACACAACCCGGGGAGCTTACTGAACGCTTTGTTTTTTAATATAATAAATAAAACAACACAAGCGCCAATCACCACACAACCCGGGTTGCTTACTGGCCGCTTTGTTAATTAATTAAATAAATAAAACAACACAAGCGCCAATCCCCACACAACCCAAGGCGTTTACTGGCCACTTTGTTTATTAATTGAATAAATAAAATAACACAAGCGCTAATCCCCACACAACCCGGGGCGCTTACTGGCCGCTTTGTTTTTTAATTAAATAAATAAAATAACACAAGCGCCAATCACCACACAACTTGGCGCGCTTACTGGCCGCTTAGTTTATTGATATAATAAATAGAATAACACGCACTAAACGCTTTGTTTTTTAATATAATAAATAAAACAACACAAGCGCCAATCACCACACAACCCGGGGTGCTTACTGGCCGCTTTGTTTATTGATTAAATAAATAAAACAACACAAGCGCCAATCACCACACAACCCGGCGCGCTTACTGGCCGCTTCGATAATTAAAATAATGAATAAAATAACACAAGCGCCAATCCCCACACAATCCGGGGCGCTTACTGAACGCTTTGTTTTTTAATATAATAAATAAAACAACACAAGCGCCAATCACCACACAACTTGGCGCGCTTACTGGCCGCTTAGTTTATTGATATAATAAATAGAATAACACGCACTAAACGCTTTGTTTTTTAATATAATAAATAAAATAACACAAGCGCCAATCACCACACAACCCGGCGCGCTTACTGGCCGCTTAGTTTATTGATATAATAAATAAAATAACACAAGCGCCAATCCCCACACAACCCGGGGCGCTTACTGGCCACTTCGATAGTTAGAATAATGAATAAAATAACACAAGCGCCAATTTCCACAAAACCCGGGGCGCTTGCTGGCCGCTCTGTTTTTTAATTAAATAAATAAAATAACACAAGCGCCAATCCACACACAACCCGGGGCGCTTACTGGCCACTTGGATAATTAAAATGATGAATAAAATAACACAAGCGCCAATTACCACACAACCCGGGGCGCTTACTGGCCGCTTAGTTTATTAATATAATAAATAAAATAACACAAGCGCCAATCCCCACACAACCCGGGGCGCTTACTGGCCACTTGGATAATTAAAATGATGAATAAAATGACACAAGCGCCAATTACCACACAACCCGGGGCGCTTACTGGCCGCTTAGTTTATTAATATAATAAATAAAATAACACAAGCGCCAATCCCCACACAACCCGGGGCGCTTACTGGCCGCTCCGTTTATTAATATAATGAATAAAATAACACAAGCGCCAATCACAACACAACCCAGGGCGCTTACTGGCCCCTTTGTTTTTCAATATAATAAATGAAATAAGACAAGCGCCAATCCCAACACAACCCGGGGCGCTTACTGGCCGCTTTGTTTTTTAATATAATAAATAAAATAACACAAGCGCCAAGCCCCACACAATTTGGGGCGCTTACTGGCTGCTTTGTTTATTAATTGAATAAATAAAATAACACAAGCGCCAATCCCCACACAAACTAGGGCGCTTACTGGCTGCTTTGTTTATTAATTAAATAAATAAAATGACACAAGCGCGAATCCCCACGCAACTCGGGGCGCTTACTGTCCGCTCAGTTTATTGATATAATAAATAAAATAACACAAGCGCCAATCACCACACAACCCGGGGCACTTACTGGCCGCTTTGTTTATTAATTAGATAAATAAAATAACACAAGCGCCAATCCCCACACAACCCGGGGCGCTTACTGGCCACTTGGATAATTAAAATGATGAATAAAATTACACAAGCGCCAATCACCACACAACCCGGGTAACTTACTGGCCGCTTTGTTTATTAATTGAATAAATAAAATAACAAGCACCAATCCCCGAACAACCCGGGGCGCTTACTGGCCGCTTAGTTTATTAAT
This sequence comes from Copidosoma floridanum, assembly GCF_036245765.1. Lineage (NCBI taxonomy): Eukaryota > Metazoa > Arthropoda > Insecta > Hymenoptera > Encyrtidae > Copidosoma > Copidosoma floridanum. The sequence goes on along the minus strand of NW_028321897.1, from coordinate 35,414,821 downwards.
ATAATAAATAAAATAACACAAGCGCCAATCACCACACAATCCAGGACGCTTACTGGCCGCTTTGTTTATTACTTAAATAAATAGATTAACACAAGCGCCAATCCCCACAAAACCCGGGGCGCTTACTGGCCGCTTTGTTTTTCAATTAAATAAATAAAATAACACAAGCGCTTATCACCACACAATCCGGGGCGCTTACTGGCCGCTTAGTTTATTAATATAATAAATAAAATAACACAAGCGCCAATCCCCGCACAACCCGGGGCGCTTATTGTTCGCTTTGATAATTAAAATGATGAATAAAATAACACAAGCGCCAATCACCACACAACCCGGGGCACTTACTGGCCACTTTGTTTATTAATTGAATAAATGAAATAACACAAGCGCTAATCCCCACACAACTCGGGGCGCTTTTTGGCCGCTTTGTTTTTTAATTAAATAAATAAAATAACACAAGCGCCAATCACCAAACAACCCGGCGCGCTTACTGGCCGCTTAGTTTATTGATATAATAAATAAAATAACACAAGCGCCAATCCCCACACAACCCGGGGCGCTTACTGGCCACTTTGTTTATTAATTGAATAAATGAAATAACACAAGCGCCAATTTCCACACAACCCGGAGCGCTTGATGAACGCTTTGTTTTTTAATATAATAAATAAAACAACACAAGCGCCAATCACCACACAACCCGGGGCGCTTACTAAACGCTTTGTTTTTTAATAAAATAAATAAAACAACACAAGCGCCAATCCCCACACAACCCGGGGCGCTTACTGGCCGCTTCGATAATTAAAATGATGAATAAAATAACACAAGCGCCAATCCCCACACAACCCGGGGAGCTTACTGAACGCTTTGTTTTTTAATATAATAAATAAAACAACACAAGCGCCAATCACCACACAACCCGGGTTGCTTACTGGCCGCTTTGTTTATTAATTAAATAAATAAAACAACACAAGCGCCAATCCCCACACAACCCGAGGCGTTTACTGGCCACTTTGTTTATTAATTGAATAAATAAAATAACACAAGCGCTAATCCCCACACAACCCGGGGCGCTTACTGGCCGCTTTGTTTTTTAATTAAATAAATAAAATAACACAAGCGCCAATCACCACACAACTTGGCGCGCTTACTGGCCGCTTAGTTTATTGATATAATAAATAGAATAACACGCACTAAACGCTTTGTTTTTTAATATAATAAATAAAACAACACAAGCGCCAATCACAACACAACCCGGGGTGCTTACTGGCCGCTTTGTTTATTGATTAAATAAATAAAACAACACAAGCGCCAATCACCACACAACCCGGCGCGCTTACTGGCCGCTTCGATAATTAAAATAATGAATAAAATAACACAAGCGCCAATCCCCACACAATCCGGGGCGCTTACTGAACGCTTTGTTTTTTAATATAATAAATAAAACAACACAAGCGCCAATCACCACACAACTCGGGGCGCTTTTTGGCCGCTTTGTTTTTTAATTAAATAAATAAAATAACACAAGCGCCAATCACCAAACAACCCGGCGCGCTTACTGGCCGCTTAGTTTATTGATATAATAAATAAAATAACACAAGCGCCAATCCCCACACAACCCGGGGCGCTTACTGGCCACTTTGTTTATTAATTGAATAAATGAAATAACACAAGCGCCAATTTCCACACAACCCGGAGCGCTTGATGAACGCTTTGTTTTTTAATATAATAAATAAAACAACACAAGCGCCAATCACCACACAACCCGGGGCGCTTACTAAACGCTTTGTTTTTTAATAAAATAAATAAAACAACACAAGCGCCAATCCCCACACAACCCGGGGCGCTTACTGGCCGCTTCGATAATTAAAATGATGAATAAAATAACACAAGCGCCAATCCCCACACAACCCGGGGAGCTTACTGAACGCTTTGTTTTTTAATATAATAAATAAAACAACACAAGCGCCAATCACCACACAACCCGAGTTGCTTACTGGCCGCTTTGTTTATTAATTAAATAAATAAAACAACACAAGTGCCAATCCCCACACAACCCGAGGCGTTTACTGGCCACTTTGTTTATTAATTGAATAAATAAAATAACACAAGCGCTAATCCCCACACAACCCGGGGCGCTTACTGGCCGCTTTGTTTTTTAATTAAATAAATAAAATAACACAAGCGCCAATCACCACACAACTTGGCGCGCTTACTGGCCGCTTAGTTTATTGATATAATAAATAGAATAACACGCACTAAACGCTTTGTTTTTTAATATAATAAATAAAACAACACAAGCGCCAATCACCACACAACCCGGGGTGCTTACTGGCCGCTTTGTTTATTGATTAAATAAATAAAACAACACAAGCGCCAATTACCACACAACCCGGCGCGCTTACTGGCCGCTTCGATAATTAAAATAATGAATAAAATAACACAAGCGCCAATCCCCACACAATCCGGGGCGCTTACTGAACGCTTTGTTTTTTAATATAATAAATAAAACAACACAAGCGCCAATCACCACACAACTTGGCGCGCTTACTGGCCGCTTAGTTTATTGATATAATAAATAGAATAACACGCACTAAACGCTTTGTTTTTTAATATAATAAATAAAATAACACAAGCGCCAATCACCACACAACCCGGCGCGCTTACTGGCCGCTTAGTTTATTGATATAATAAATAAAATAACACAAGCGCCAATCCCCACACAACCCGGGGCGCTTACTGGCCACTTCGATAGTTAGAATAATGAATAAAATAACACAAGCGCCAATTTCCACAAAACCCGGGGCGCTTGCTGGCCGCTCTGTTTTTTAATTAAATAAATAAAATAACACAAGCGCCAATCCACACACAACCCGGGGCGCTTACTGGCCACTTGGATAATTAAAATGATGAATAAAATAACACAAGCGCCAATTACCACACAACCCGGGGCGCTTACTGGCCGCTTAGTTTATTAATATAATAAATAAAATAACACAAGCGCCAATCCCCACACAACCCGGGGCGCTTACTGGCCACTTGGATAATTAAAATGATGAATAAAATGACACAAGCGCCAATTACCACACAACCCGGGGCGCTTACTGGCCGCTTAGTTTATTAATATAATAAATAAAATAACACAAGCGCCAATCCCCACACAACCCGGGGCGCTTACTGGCCGCTCCGTTTATTAATATAATGAATAAAATAACACAAGCGCCAATCACAACACAACCCAGGGCGCTTACTGGCCCCTTTGTTTTTCAATATAATAAATGAAATAAGACAAGCGCCAATCCCAACACAACCCGGGGCGCTTACTGGCCGCTTTGTTCTTTAATATAATAAATAAAATAACACAAGCGCCAAGCCCCACACAATTTGGGGCGCTTACTGGCTGCTTTGTTTATTAATTGAATAAATAAAATAACACAAGCGCCAATCCCCACACAAACTAGGGCGCTTACTGGCTGCTTTGTTTATTAATTAAATAAATAAAATGACACAAGCGCGAATCCCCACGCAACTCGGGGCGCTTACTGTCCGCTCAGTTTATTGATATAATAAATAAAATAACACAAGCGCCAATCACCACACAACCCGGGGCACTTACTGGCCGCTTTGTTTATTAATTAGATAAATAAAATAACACAAGCGCCAATCCCCACACAACCCGGGGCGCTTACTGGCCACTTGGATAATTAAAATGATGAATAAAATTACACAAGCGCCAATCACCACACAACCCGGGTAACTTACTGGCCGCTTTGTTTATTAATTGAATAAATAAAATAACAAGCACCAATCCCCGAACAACCCGGGGCGCTTACTGGCCGCTTAGTTTATTAATATAATAAATAAAATAACACAAGCGCCAATCACCACACAATCCAGGACGCTTACTGGCCGCTTTGTTTATTACTTAAATAAATAGATTAACACAAGCGCCAATCCCCACAAAACCCGGGGCGCTTACTGGCCGCTTTGTTTATTAATTGAATAAATAAAATAACACAAGCGCCAATCCCCACACAACCCGGGGCACTTACTGGCCGCTTTGTTTTTTAACTAAATAAATAAAATAACACAAGCGCCAATCATAACACAACTTGGCGCGCTTACTGGCCGCTTAGTTTATTGATATTATAAATAGAATAACACAAGCGCGAATCCTTACACAACCCGGGGCGCTTACTGGCCACTTCGATAATTAAAATAATGAATAAAATATCACAAGCGCCAATCCCCACACAATCCGGGGCGCTTACTGAACGCTTTGTTTTTTAATATAATAAATAAAACAACACAAGCGCCAATCACAACACGACCCGGCGCGCTTACTGGCCGCTTAGTTTATTGATATAATAAATAAAATAACACAAGCGCCAATCCCCACACAACCCGGGGCGCTTACTGGCCACTTCGATAATTAAAATAATGAATAAAATAACACAAGCGCCAATCCCCACACAACCCGGGGCGCTTACTGAACGCTTTGTTTTTAATATAATAAATAAAACAACACAAGCGCCAATCACCACACAACCCGGGGCGCTTACTAAACGCTTTGTTTTTTAATAAAATAAATAAAACAACACAAGCGCCAATCCCCACACAACCCGGGGCGCTTACTGGCCGCTTCGATAATTATAATGATGAATAAAATAACAAAAGCGCCAATCCCCGTACAACCCAGGGCGCTTACTAAACGCTTTGTTTTTTAATCAAATAAATAAACCAACACAAGCGCCAATCTCCACACAACCCGAGGCGCTTACTGGCCACTTTGTTTATTAATTAAATAAATAAAATAACACAAGCGCTAATCCCCACACAACCTGGGGCGCTTACTGGCCGCTTTGTTTTAATTAAATAAATAAAATAACACAAGCGCCAATCACCACACAACTTGGCGCGCTTACTGGCCGCTTAGTTTATTGATATAATAAATAGAATAACACAAGCGCCAATCCCCACACAACCCGGGGCGCTTACTGGCCACTTCGATAATTAAAATAATGAATAAAATAACACAAGCGCCAATCCCCACACAATCCGGGGCGCTTGATGAACGCTTTGTTTTTTAATATAATAAATAAAACAACACAAGCGCCAATCACCACACAACCCGGGGCGCTTACTAAACGCTTTGTTTTTTAATAAAATAAATAAAACAACACAAGCGCCAATCCCCACACAACCCGGGGCGCTTACTGGCCACTTCGATAATTAAAATGATGAATAAAATAACACAAGCGCCAATCCCCACACAACCCGGGGCGCTTACTGAACGCTTTGTTTTTTAATATAATAAATAAAACAACACAAGCGCCAATCACCACACAACCCGGGGTGCTTACTGGCCGCTTTGTTTATTAATTAAATAAATAAAACAACACAAGCGCCAATTCCCACACAACCCGAGGCACTTACTGACCACTTTGTTTATTAATTGAATAAATAAAATAACACAAGCGCTAATCCCCACACAACCCGGGGCGCTTACTGGCCGCTTTGTTTTTTAATTAAATAAATAAAATAACACAAGCGCCAATCACCACACAACTTGGCGCGCTTACTGGCCGCTTAGTTTATTGATATAATAAATAGAATAACACAAGCGCCAATCCCCACACAACCCGGGGCGCTTACTGGCCACTTCGATAATTAAAATAATGAATAAAATAACACAAGCGCCAATCCCCACACAATCCGGGGCGCTTCCTGAACGCTTTGTTTTTTAATATAATAAATAAAACAACACAAGCGCCAATCACCACACAACCCGGGGTGCTTACTGGCCGCTTTGTTTATTAATTGAATAAATAAAACAACACAGGCGCCAATCCCCACACAACCCAAGGCGCTTACTGGCCACTTTGTTTATTAATTGAATAAATAAAATAACACGAGCGCTAATCCCCACACAACTCGGGGCGCTTTTTGGCCGCTTTGTTTTTTAATTAAATAAATAAAATAACACAAGCGCTAATCCCCACACAACCCGGGGCGCTTACTGGCCGCTTTGTTTTTTAATTAAATAAATAAAATAACACAAGCGCCAATCACCACACAACTTGGCGCGCTTACTGGCCGCTTAGTTTATTAATATAATAAATAAAATAACACAAGCGCCAATCACCACACAACCCGGGGCGCTTACTGGCCGCTTAGTTTATTAATATAATAAATAAAATAACACGAGCGCTAATCCCCACACAACACGGGGCGCTTACTGGCCGCTTCGATAATTAAAATGATGAATAAAATAATACAAGCGCCAATTTCCACACAACCCGGGGCGCTTACTGAATGCTTTGTTTTTTAATATAATAAATAAAACAACACAAGCGCCAATCACCACACAACCCGGAGTGCTTACTGGCCGCTTTGTTTATTGATTAAATAAATAAAACAACACAAGCGCCAATCCCCACACAACCCGAGGCGCTTACTGGACACTTTGTTTATTAATTGAATAAATAAAATAACACAAGCGCTAATCCCCATACAACCCTGGGCGCTTACTGGCCGCTTTGTTTTTTAATTAAATAAATAAAATAACACAAGCGCCAATCACCACACAACTTGGCGCGCTTACTGGCCGCTTAGTTTATTGATATAGTAAATAAAATAACACAAGCGCCAGTCCCCACACAACCCGGGGCGCTTACTGGCCGCTTTGTTTATTAATTGAATAAATAAAATAACACAAGCGCTAATCCCCACACAACCCAGGGCACTTACTGGCCGCTTTGTTTTTTAATTAAATAAATAAAATAACACAAGCGCCAATCACCAAACAACCCGGCGCGCTTACTGGCCGCTTAGTTTATTGATATAATAAATAAAATAACACAAGCGCCAATCCCCACACAACCCGGGGCGCTTACTGGCCGCTTCGATAATTAAAATGATGAATAAAATAACACAAGCGCCAATCCCCACACAACCCGGGGAGCTTACTGAACGCTTTGTTTTTTAATATAATAAATAAAACAACACAAGCGCCAATCACCACACAACCCGGGGTGCTTACTGGCCGCTTTGTTTATTAATTAAATAAATAAAACAACACAAGCGCCAATCCCCACACAACCCGAGGCACTTACTGACCACTTTGTTTATTAATTGAATAAATAAAATAACACAAGCGCTAATCCCCACACAACCCGGGGCGCTTACTGGCCGCTTTGTTTTTTAATTAAATAAATAAAATAACACAAGCGCCAATCACCACACAACTTGGCGCGCTTACTGGCCGCTTAGTTTATTGATATAATAAATAGAATAACACAAGCGCCAATCCCCACACAACCCGGGGCGCTTACTGGCCACTTCGATAATTAAAATAATGAATAAAATAACACAAGCGCCAATCCCCACACAATCCGGGGCGCTTCCTGAACGCTTTGTTTTTTAATATAATAAATAAAACAACACAAGCGCCAATCACCACACAACCCGGGGTGCTTACTGGCCGCTTTGTTTATTAATTGAATAAATAAAACAACACAGGCGCCAATCCCCACACAACCCAAGGCGCTTACTGGCCACTTTGTTTATTAATTGAATAAATAAAATAACACAAGCGCTAATCCCCACACAACTCGGGGCGCTTTTTGGCCGCTTTGTTTTTTAATTAAATAAATAAAATAACACAAGCGCTAATCCCCACACAACCCGGGGCGCTTACTGGCCGCTTTGTTTTTTAATTAAATAAATAAAATAACACAAGCGCCAATCACCACACAACTTGGCGCGCTTACTGGCCGCTTAGTTTATTAATATAATAAATAAAATAACACAAGCGCCAATCACCACACAACCCGGGGCGCTTACTGGCCGCTTAGTTTATTAATATAATAAATAAAATAACACAAGCGCTAATCCCCACACAACACGGGGCGCTTACTGGCCGCTTCGATAATTAAAATGATGAATAAAATAATACAAGCGCCAATTTCCACACAACCCGGGGCGCTTACTGAATGCTTTGTTTTTTAATATAATAAATAAAACAACACAAGCGCCAATCACCACACAACCCGGAGTGCTTACTGGCCGCTTTGTTTATTGATTAAATAAATAAAACAACACAAGCGCCAATCCCCACACAACCCGAGGCGCTTACTGGACACTTTGTTTATTAATTGAATAAATAAAATAACACAAGCGCTAATCCCCATACAACCCTGGGCGCTTACTGGCCGCTTTGTTTTTTAATTAAATAAATAAAATAACACAAGCACCAATCACCACACAACTTGGCGCGCTTACTGGCCGCTTAGTTTATTGATATAGTAAATAAAATAACACAAGCGCCAGTCCCCACACAACCCGGGGCGCTTACTGGCCGCTTTGTTTATTAATTGAATAAATAAAATAACACAAGCGCTAATCCCCACACAACCCAGGGCACTTACTGGCCGCTTTGTTTTTTAATTAAATAAATAAAATAACACAAGCGCCAATCACCAAACAACCCGGCGCGCTTACTGGCCGCTTAGTTTATTGATATAATAAATAAAATAACACAAGCGCCAATCCCCACACAACCCGGGGCGCTTACTGGCCACTTCGACAATTAAAATAATGAATAAAATAACACAAGCGCCAATCCCCACACAATATGGGGCGCTTACTGAACGCTTTGTTTTTTAATATAATAAATAAAACAACACAAGCGCCAATCACCACACAACCCGGGGTGCTTACTGGCCGCTTTGTTTATTAATTAAATAAATAAAACAACACAAGCGCCAATCCCCACACAACCCGAGGCGCTTACTGGCCACTTTGTTTATTAATTGAATAAATAAAATAACACAAGCGCCAATCACCAAACAACCCGGCGCGCTTACTGGCCGCTTAGTTTATTGATATAATAAATAAAATAACACAAGCGCCAATCCCCACACAACCCGGGGCACTTACTGGCCACTTCGATAATTAAAATAATGAATAAAATAACACAAGCGCCAATCCTTACACAACCCGGGGCGCTTACTGAACGCTTTGTTTTTTAATATAATAAATAAAACAACACAAGCGCCAATCCCCACAAAACCCGAGAAGCTTACGGGCCACTTTGTTTATCAATTGAATAAATAAAATAACACAAGCGCTAATCCCCACACAACCCGGGGCGCTTACTGGCCGCTTTGTTTTTTAATTAAATAAATAAAATAACACAAGCGCCAATCACCACACAACTTGGCGCGCTTACTGGCCGCTTAGTTTATTGATATAATAAATAGAATAACACAAGCGCCAATCCCCACACAACCCGGGGCGCTTACTGGCCATTTCGATAATTAAAATAATGAATAAAATAACACAAGCGCCAATCCCCACACAATCCGGGGCGCTTACTGAACGCTTTGTTTTTTAATATAATAAATAAAACAACACAAGCGCCAATCACCACACAACCCAAGGTGCTTACTGGCCGCTTTGTTTATTAATTAGATTAATAAAACAACACAAGCGCCAATCCCCACACAACCCAAGGCGCTTACTGGCCACTTTGTTTATTAATTGAATAAATAAAATAACACAAGCGCTAATCCTCACACAACTCGGGGCGCTTTTTGGCCGCTTTGTTTTTTAATTAAATAAATAAAATAACACAAGCGCCAATTTCCACAAAACCCGGGGCGCTTGCTGGCCGCTCTGTTTTTTAATTAAATAAATAAAATAACACAAGCGCTAAACACCACACAATCCGGGGCGCTTACTGGCCGCTTAGTTTATTAATATAATAAATAAAACAACACAAGCGCCAATCACCACACGACCCGGCGCGCTTACTGGCCGCTTAGTTTATTGATATAATAAATAAAATAACACAAGCGCCAATCCCCACACAACCCGGGGCGCTTACTGGCCACTTCGATAATTAAAATAATGAATAAAATAACACAAGCGCCAATCCCCACACAACCCGGGGCGCTTACTGAACGCTTTGTTTTTAATATAATAAATAAAACAACACAAGCGCCAATCACCACACAACCCGGGGCGCTTACTAAACGCTTTGTTTTTTAATAAAATAAATAAAACAACACAAGCGCCAATCCCCACACAACCCGGGGCGCTTACTGGCCGCTTCGATAATTAAAATGATGAATAAAATAACACAAGCGCCAATCCCCGTACAACCCAGGGCGCTTACTAAACGCTTTGTTTTTTAATCAAATAAATAAACCAACACAAGCGCCAATCTCCACACAACCCGAGGCGCTTACTGGCCACTCTGTTTATTAATTAAATAAATAAAATAACACAAGCGCTAATCCCCACACAACCTGGGGCGCTTACTGGCCGCTTTGTTTTTTAATTAAATAAATAAAATAACACAAGCGCCAATCACCACACAACTTGGCGCGCTTACTGGCCGCTTAGTTTATTGATATAATAAATAGAATAACACGCACTAAACGCTTTGTTTTTTAATATAATAAATAAAATAACACAAGCGCCAATCACCACACAACCCGGCGCGCTTACTGGCCGCTTAGTTTATTGATATAATAAATAAAATAACACAAGCGCCAATCCCCACACAACCCGGGGCGCTTACTGGCCACTTCGATAGTTAGAATAATGAATAAAATAACACAAGCGCCAATTTCCACAAAACCCGGGGCGCTTGCTGGCCGCTCTGTTTTTTAATTAAATAAATAAAATAACACAAGCGCCAATCCACACACAACCCGGGGCGCTTACTGGCCACTTGGATAATTAAAATGATGAATAAAATAACACAAGCGCCAATTACCACACAACCCGGGGCGCTTACTGGCCGCTTAGTTTATTAATATAATAAATAAAATAACACAAGCGCCAATCCCCACACAACCCGGGGCGCTTACTGGCCACTTGGATAATTAAAATGATGAATAAAATGACACAAGCGCCAATTACCACACAACCCGGGGCGCTTACTGGCCGCTTAGTTTATTAATATAATAAATAAAATAACACAAGCGCCAATCCCCACACAACCCGGGGCGCTTACTGGCCGCTCCGTTTATTAATATAATGAATAAAATAACACAAGCGCCAATCACAACACAACCCAGGGCGCTTACTGGCCCCTTTGTTTTTCAATATAATAAATGAAATAAGACAAGCGCCAATCCCAACACAACCCGGGGCGCTTACTGGCCGCTTTGTTCTTTAATATAATAAATAAAATAACACAAGCGCCAAGCCCCACACAATTTGGGGCGCTTACTGGCTGCTTTGTTTATTAATTGAATAAATAAAATAACACAAGCGCCAATCCCCACACAAACTAGGGCGCTTACTGGCTGCTTTGTTTATTAATTAAATAAATAAAATGACACAAGCGCGAATCCCCACGCAACTCGGGGCGCTTACTGTCCGCTCAGTTTATTGATATAATAAATAAAATAACACAAGCGCCAATCACCACACAACCCGGGGCACTTACTGGCCGCTTTGTTTATTAATTAGATAAATAAAATAACACAAGCGCCAATCCCCACACAACCCGGGGCGCTTACTGGCCACTTGGATAATTAAAATGATGAATAAAATTACACAAGCGCCAATCACCACACAACCCGGGTAACTTACTGGCCGCTTTGTTTATTAATTGAATAAATAAAATAACAAGCACCAATCCCCGAACAACCCGGGGCGCTTACTGGCCGCTTAGTTTATTAATATAATAAATAAAATAACACAAGCGCCAATCACCACACAATCCAGGACGCTTACTGGCCGCTTTGTTTATTACTTAAATAAATAGATTAACACAAGCGCCAATCCCCACAAAACCCGGGGCGCTTACTGGCCGCTTTGTTTATTAATTGAATAAATAAAATAACACAAGCGCCAATCCCCACACAACCCGGGGCACTTACTGGCCGCTTTGTTTTTTAACTAAATAAATAAAATAACACAAGCGCCAATCATAACACAACTTGGCGCGCTTACTGGCCGCTTAGTTTATTGATATTATAAATAGAATAACACAAGCGCGAATCCTTACACAACCCGGGGCGCTTACTGGCCACTTCGATAATTAAAATAATGAATAAAATATCACAAGCGCCAATCCCCACACAATCCGGGGCGCTTACTGAACGCTTTGTTTTTTAATATAATAAATAAAACAACACAAGCGCCAATCACAACACGACCCGGCGCGCTTACTGGCCGCTTAGTTTATTGATATAATAAATAAAATAACACAAGCGCCAATCCCCACACAACCCGGGGCGCTTACTGGCCACTTCGATAATTAAAATAATGAATAAAATAACACAAGCGCCAATCCCCACACAACCCGGGGCGCTTACTGAACGCTTTGTTTTTAATATAATAAATAAAACAACACAAGCGCCAATCACCACACAACCCGGGGCGCTTACTAAACGCTTTGTTTTTTAATAAAATAAATAAAACAACACAAGCGCCAATCCCCACACAACCCGGGGCGCTTACTGGCCGCTTCGATAATTATAATGATGAATAAAATAACAAAAGCGCCAATCCCCGTACAACCCAGGGCGCTTACTAAACGCTTTGTTTTTTAATCAAATAAATAAACCAACACAAGCGCCAATCTCCACACAACCCGAGGCGCTTACTGGCCACTTTGTTTATTAATTAAATAAATAAAATAACACAAGCGCTAATCCCCACACAACCTGGGGCGCTTACTGGCCGCTTTGTTTTAATTAAATAAATAAAATAACACAAGCGCCAATCACCACACAACTTGGCGCGCTTACTGGCCGCTTAGTTTATTGATATAATAAATAGAATAACACAAGCGCCAATCCCCACACAACCCGGGGCGCTTACTGGCCACTTCGATAATTAAAATAATGAATAAAATAACACAAGCGCCAATCCCCACACAATCCGGGGCGCTTGATGAACGCTTTGTTTTTTAATATAATAAATAAAACAACACAAGCGCCAATCACCACACAACCCGGGGCGCTTACTAAACGCTTTGTTTTTTAATAAAATAAATAAAACAACACAAGCGCCAATCCCCACACAACCCGGGGCGCTTACTGGCCACTTCGATAATTAAAATGATGAATAAAATAACACAAGCGCCAGTCCCCACACAACCCGGGGCGCTTACTGAACGCTTTGTTTTTTAATATAATAAATAAAACAACACAAGCGCCAATCACCACACAACCCGGGGTGCTTACTGGCCGCTTTGTTTATTAATTAAATAAATAAAACAACACAAGCGCCAATCCCCACACAACCCGAGGCACTTACTGACCACTTTGTTTATTAATTGAATAAATAAAATAACACAAGCGCTAATCCCCACACAACCCGGGGCGCTTACTGGCCGCTTTGTTTTTTAATTAAATAAATAAAATAACACAAGCGCCAATCACCACACAACTTGGCGCGCTTACTGGCCGCTTAGTTTATTGATATAATAAATAGAATAACACAAGCGCCAATCCCCACACAACCCGGGGCGCTTACTGGCCACTTCGATAATTAAAATAATGAATAAAATAACACAAGCGCCAATCCCCACACAATCCGGGGCGCTTCCTGAACGCTTTGTTTTTTAATATAATAAATAAAACAACACAAGCGCCAATCACCACACAACCCGGGGTGCTTACTGGCCGCTTTGTTTATTAATTGAATAAATAAAACAACACAGGCGCCAATCCCCACACAACCCAAGGCGCTTACTGGCCACTTTGTTTATTAATTGAATAAATAAAATAACACGAGCGCTAATCCCCACACAACTCGGGGCGCTTTTTGGCCGCTTTGTTTTTTAATTAAATAAATAAAATAACACAAGCGCTAATCCCCACACAACCCGGGGCGCTTACTGGCCGCTTTGTTTTTTAATTAAATAAATAAAATAACACAAGCGCCAATCACCACACAACTTGGCGCGCTTACTGGCCGCTTAGTTTATTAATATAATAAATAAAATAACACAAGCGCCAATCACCACACAACCCGGGGCGCTTACTGGCCGCTTAGTTTATTAATATAATAAATAAAATAACACGAGCGCTAATCCCCACACAACACGGGGCGCTTACTGGCCGCTTCGATAATTAAAATGATGAATAAAATAATACAAGCGCCAATTTCCACACAACCCGGGGCGCTTACTGAATGCTTTGTTTTTTAATATAATAAATAAAACAACACAAGCGCCAATCACCACACAACCCGGAGTGCTTACTGGCCGCTTTGTTTATTGATTAAATAAATAAAACAACACAAGCGCCAATCCCCACACAACCCGAGGCGCTTACTGGACACTTTGTTTATTAATTGAATAAATAAAATAACACAAGCGCTAATCCCCATACAACCCTGGGCGCTTACTGGCCGCTTTGTTTTTTAATAAAATAAATAAAATAACACAAGCGCCAATCACCACACAACTTGGCGCGCTTACTGGCCGCTTAGTTTATTGATATAGTAAATAAAATAACACAAGCGCCAGTCCCCACACAACCCGGGGCGCTTACTGGCCGCTTTGTTTATTAATTGAATAAATAAAATAACACAAGCGCTAATCCCCACACAACCCAGGGCACTTACTGGCCGCTTTGTTTTTTAATTAAATAAATAAAATAACACAAGCGCCAATCACCAAACAACCCGGCGCGCTTACTGGCCGCTTAGTTTATTGATATAATAAATAAAATAACACAAGCGCCAATCCCCACACAACCCGGGGCGCTTACTGGCCGCTTCGATAATTAAAATGATGAATAAAATAACACAAGCGCCAATCCCCACACAACCCGGGGAGCTTACTGAACGCTTTGTTTTTTAATATAATAAATAAAACAACACAAGCGCCAATCACCACACAACCCGGGGTGCTTACTGGCCGCTTTGTTTATTAATTAAATAAATAAAACAACACAAGCGCCAATCCCCACACAACCCGAGGCACTTACTGACCACTTTGTTTATTAATTGAATAAATAAAATAACACAAGCGTTAATCCCCACACAACCCGGGGCGCTTACTGGCCGCTTTGTTTTTTAATTAAATAAATAAAATAACACAAGCGCCAATCACCACACAACTTGGCGCGCTTACTGGCCGCTTAGTTTATTGATATAATAAATAGAATAACACAAGCGCCAATCCCCACACAACCCGGGGCGCTTACTGGCCACTTCGATAATTAAAATAATGAATAAAATAACACAAGCGCCAATCCCCACACAATCCGGGGCGCTTCCTGAACGCTTTGTTTTTTAATATAATAAATAAAACAACACAAGCGCCAATCACCACACAACCCGGGGTGCTTACTGGCCGCTTTGTTTATTAATTGAATAAATAAAACAACACAGGCGCCAATCCCCACACAACCCAAGGCGCTTACTGGCCACTTTGTTTATTAATTGAATAAATAAAATAACACAAGCGCTAATCCCCACACAACTCGGGGCGCTTTTTGGCCGCTTTGTTTTTTAATTAAATAAATAAAATAACACAAGCGCTAATCCCCACACAACCCGGGGCGCTTACTGGCCGCTTTGTTTTTTAATTAAATAAATAAAATAACACAAGCGCCAATCACCACACAACTTGGCGCGCTTACTGGCCGCTTAGTTTATTAATATAATAAATAAAATAACACAAGCGCCAATCACCACACAACCCAGGGCGCTTACTGGCCGCTTAGTTTATTAATATAATAAATAAAATAACACAAGCGCTAATCCCCACACAACACGGGGCGCTTACTGGCCGCTTCGATAATTAAAATGATGAATAAAATAATACAAGCGCCAATTTCCACACAACCCGGGGCGCTTACTGAATGCTTTGTTTTTTAATATAATAAATAAAACAACACAAGCGCCAATCACCACACAACCCGGAGTGCTTACTGGCCGCTTTGTTTATTGATTAAATAAATAAAACAACACAAGCGCCAATCCCCACACAACCCGAGGCGCTTACTGGACACTTTGTTTATTAATTGAATAAATAAAATAACACAAGCGCTAATCCCCATACAACCCTGGGCGCTTACTGGCCACTTTGTTTTTTAATTAAATAAATAAAATAACACAAGCGCCAATCACCACACAACTTGGCGCGCTTACTGGCCGCTTAGTTTATTGATATAGTAAATAAAATAACACAAGCGCCAGTCCCCACACAACCCGGGGCGCTTACTGGCCGCTTTGTTTATTAATTGAATAAATAAAATAACACAAGCGCTAATCCCCACACAACCCAGGGCACTTACTGGCCGCTTTGTTTTTTAATTAAATAAATAAAATAACACAAGCGCCAATCACCAAACAACCCGGCGCGCTTACTGGCCGCTTAGTTTATTGATATAATAAATAAAATAACACAAGCGCCAATCCCCACACAACCCGGGGCGCTTACTGGCCACTTCGACAATTAAAATAATGAATAAAATAACACAAGCGCCAATCCCCACACAATATGGGGCGCTTACTGAACGCTTTGTTTTTTAATATAATAAATAAAACAACACAAGCGCCAATCACCACACAACCCGGGGTGCTTACTGGCCGCTTTGTTTATTAATTAAATAAATAAAACAACACAAGCGCCAATCCCCACACAACCCGAGGCGCTTACTGGCCACTTTGTTTATTAATTGAATAAATAAAATAACACAAGCGCCAATCACCAAACAACCCGGCGCGCTTACTGGCCGCTTAGTTTATTGATATAATAAATAAAATAACACAAGCGCCAATCCCCACACAACCCGGGGCACTTACTGGCCACTTCGATAATTAAAATAATGAATAAAATAACACAAGCGCCAATCCTTACACAACCCGGGGCGCTTACTGAACGCTTTGTTTTTTAATATAATAAATAAAACAACACAAGCGCCAATCCCCACAAAACCCGAGAAGCTTACGGGCCACTTTGTTTATCAATTGAATAAATAAAATAACACAAGCGCTAATCCCCACACAACCCGGGGCGCTTACTGGCCGCTTTGTTTTTTAATTAAATAAATAAAATAACACAAGCGCCAATCACCACACAACTTGGCGCGCTTACTGGCCGCTTAGTTTATTGATATAATAAATAGAATAACACAAGCGCCAATCCCCACACAACCCGGGGCGCTTACTGGCCATTTCGATAATTAAAATAATGAATAAAATAACACAAGCGCCAATCCCCACACAATCCGGGGCGCTTACTGAACGCTTTGTTTTTTAATATAATAAATAAAACAACACAAGCGCCAATCACCACACAACCCAAGGTGCTTACTGGCCGCTTTGTTTATTAATTAGATTAATAAAACAACACAAGCGCCAATCCCCACACAACCCAAGGCGCTTACTGGCCACTTTGTTTATTAATTGAATAAATAAAATAACACAAGCGCTAATCCTCACACAACTCGGGGCGCTTTTTGGCCGCTTTGTTTTTTAATTAAATAAATAAAATAACACAAGCGCCAATTTCCACAAAACCCGGGGCGCTTGCTGGCCGCTCTGTTTTTTAATTAAATAAATAAAATAACACAAGCGCTAAACACCACACAATCCGGGGCGCTTACTGGCCGCTTAGTTTATTAATATAATAAATAAAACAACACAAGCGCCAATCACCACACGACCCGGCGCGCTTACTGGCCGCTTAGTTTATTGATATAATAAATAAAATAACACAAGCGCCAATCCCCACACAACCCGGGGCGCTTACTGGCCACTTCGATAATTAAAATAATGAATAAAATAACACAAGCGCCAATCCCCACACAACCCGGGGCGCTTACTGAACGCTTTGTTTTTAATATAATAAATAAAACAACACAAGCGCCAATCACCACACAACCCGGGGCGCTTACTAAACGCTTTGTTTTTTAATAAAATAAATAAAACAACACAAGCGCCAATCCCCACACAACCCGGGGCGCTTACTGGCCGCTTCGATAATTAAAATGATGAATAAAATAACACAAGCGCCAATCCCCGTACAACCCAGGGCGCTTACTAAACGCTTTGTTTTTTAATCAAATAAATAAACCAACACAAGCGCCAATCTCCACACAACCCGAGGCGCTTACTGGCCACTCTGTTTATTAATTAAATAAATAAAATAACACAAGCGCTAATCCCCACACAACCTGGGGCGCTTACTGGCCGCTTTGTTTTTTAATTAAATAAATAAAATAACACAAGCGCCAATCACCACACAACTTGGCGCGCTTACTGGCCGCTTAGTTTATTGATATAATAAATAGAATAACACAAGCGCCAATCCCCACACAACCCGGGGCGCTTACTGGCCACTTCGATAATTAAAATAATGAATAAAATAACACAAGCGCCAATCCCCACACAATCCGGGGCGCTTGATGAACGCTTTGTTTTTTAATATAATAAATAAAACAACACAAGCGCCAATCACCACACAACCCGGGGCGCTTACTAAACGCTTTGTTTTTTAATAAAATAAATAAAACAACACAAGCGCCAATCCCCACACAACCCGGGGCGCTTACTGGCCGCTTCGATAATTAAAATGATGAATAAAAAAACACAAGCGCCAATCCCCACACAACCCGGGGAGCTTACTGAACGCTTTGTTTTTTAATATAATAAATAAAACAACACAAGCGCCAATCACCACACAACCCGAGGCACTTACTGACCACTTTGTTTATTAATTGAATAAATAAAATAACACAAGCGCCAATCCCCACACAACCCGGGGCGCTTACTGGCCGCTTCGATAATTAAAATGATGAATAAAAAAACACAAGCGCCAATCCCCACACAACCCGGGGAGCTTACTGAACGCTTTGTTTTTTAATATAATAAATAAAACAACACAACCGCCAATCCCCACACAACCCGAGGCACTTACTGACCACTTTGTTTATTAATTGAATAAATAAAATAACACAAGCGCTAATCCCCACACAACCCGGGGCGCTTACTGGCCGCTTTGTTTTTTAATTTAATAAATAAAATAACACAAGCGCCAATCACCACACAACTTGGCGCGCTTACTGGCCGCTTAGTTTATTGATATAATAAATAGAATAACACAAGCGCGAATCCCCACACAACCCAGGGCGCTTACTGGCCACTTCGATAATTAAAATAATGAATAAAATAACACAAGCGCCAATCCCCACACAATCCGGGGCGCTTCCTGAACGCTTTGTTTTTTAATATAATAAATAAAACAACACAAGCGCCAATCACCACACAACCCGGGGTGCTTACTGGCCGCTTTGTTTATTAATTGAATAAATAAAACAACACAGGCGCCAATCCCCACACAACCCAAGGCGCTTACTGGCCACTTTGTTTATTAATTGAATAAATAAAATAACACAAGCGCTAATCCCCACACAACTCGGGGCGCTTTTTGGCCGCTTTGTTTTTTAATTAAATAAATAAAATAACACAAGCGCCAATTTCCACAAAACCCGGGGCGCTTGCTGGCCGCTCTGTTTTTTAATTAAATAAATAAAATAACACAAGCGCTAAACACCACACAATCCGGGGCGCTTACTGGCCGCTTAGTTTATTAATATAATAAATAAAATAACACAAGCGCCAATCACCACACAACCCGGGGCGCTTACTGGCCACTTAGTTTATTAATATAATAAATAAAATAACACAAGCGCTAATCCCCACACAACACGGGGGGCTTACTGGCCATTTCGATAATTAAAATAATGAATAAAATAACACAAGCGCCAATCCCCACACAATCCGGGGCGCTTACTGAACGCTTTGTTTTTTAATATAATAAATAAAACAACACAAGCGCCAATCACCACACAACCCAAGGTGCTTACTGGCCGCTTTGTTTATTAATTAGATTAATAAAACAACACAAGCGCCAATCCCCACACAACCCAAGGCGCTTACTGGCCACTTTGTTTATTAATTGAATAAATAAAATAACACAAGCGCTAATCCTCACACAACTCGGGGCGCTTTTTGGCCGCTTTGTTTTTTAATTAAATAAATAAAATAACACAAGCGCCAATTTCCACAAAACCCGGGGCGCTTGCTGGCCGCTCTGTTTTTTAATTAAATAAATAAAATAACACAAGCGCTAAACACCACACAATCCGGGGCGCTTACTGGCCGCTTAGTTTATTAATATAATAAATAAAACAACACAAGCGCCAATCACCACACGACCCGGCGCGCTTACTGGCCGCTTAGTTTATTGATATAATAAATAAAATAACACAAGCGCCAATCCCCACACAACCCGGGGCGCTTACTGGCCACTTCGATAATTAAAATAATGAATAAAATAACACAAGCGCCAATCCCCACACAACCCGGGGCGCTTACTGGACGCTTTGTTTTTAATATAATAAATAAAACAACACAAGCGCCAATCACCACACAACCCGGGGCGCTTACTAAACGCTTTGTTTTTTAATAAAATAAATAAAACAACACAAGCGCCAATCCCCACACAACCCGGGGCGCTTACTGGCCGCTTCGATAATTAAAATGATGAATAAAATAACACAAGCGCCAATCCCCGTACAACCCAGGGCGCTTACTAAACGCTTTGTTTTTTAATCAAATAAATAAACCAACACAAGCGCCAATCTCCACACAACCCGAGGCGCTTACTGGCCACTCTGTTTATTAATTAAATAAATAAAATAACACAAGCGCTAATCCCCACACAACCTGGGGCGCTTACTGGCCGCTTTGTTTTTTAATTAAATAAATAAAATAACACAAGCGCCAATCACCACACAACTTGGCGCGCTTACTGGCCGCTTAGTTTATTGATATAATAAATAGAATAACACAAGCGCCAATCCCCACACAACCCGGGGCGCTTACTGGCCACTTCGATAATTAAAATAATGAATAAAATAACACAAGCGCCAATCCCCACACAATCCGGGGCGCTTGATGAACGCTTTGTTTTTTAATATAATAAATAAAACAACACAAGCGCCAATCACCACACAACCCGGGGCGCTTACTAAACGCTTTGTTTTTTAATAAAATAAATAAAACAACACAAGCGCCAATCCCCACACAACCCGGGGCGCTTACTGGCCGCTTCGATAATTAAAATGATGAATAAAAAAACACAAGCGCCAATCCCCACACAACCCGGGGAGCTTACTGAACGCTTTGTTTTTTAATATAATAAATAAAACAACACAAGCGCCAATCACCACACAACCCGAGGCACTTACTGACCACTTTGTTTATTAATTGAATAAATAAAATAACACAAGCGCCAATCCCCACACAACCCGGGGCGCTTACTGGCCGCTTCGATAATTAAAATGATGAATAAAAAAACACAAGCGCCAATCCCCACACAACCCGGGGAGCTTACTGAACGCTTTGTTTTTTAATATAATAAATAAAACAACACAACCGCCAATCCCCACACAACCCGAGGCACTTACTGACCACTTTGTTTATTAATTGAATAAATAAAATAACACAAGCGCTAATCCCCACACAACCCGGGGCGCTTACTGGCCGCTTTGTTTTTTAATTTAATAAATAAAATAACACAAGCGCCAATCACCACACAACTTGGCGCGCTTACTGGCCGCTTAGTTTATTGATATAATAAATAGAATAACACAAGCGCGAATCCCCACACAACCCAGGGCGCTTACTGGCCACTTCGATAATTAAAATAATGAATAAAATAACACAAGCGCCAATCCCCACACAATCCGGGGCGCTTCCTGAACGCTTTGTTTTTTAATATAATAAATAAAACAACACAAGCGCCAATCACCACACAACCCGGGGTGCTTACTGGCCGCTTTGTTTATTAATTGAATAAATAAAACAACACAGGCGCCAATCCCCACACAACCCAAGGCGCTTACTGGCCACTTTGTTTATTAATTGAATAAATAAAATAACACAAGCGCTAATCCCCACACAACTCGGGGCGCTTTTTGGCCGCTTTGTTTTTTAATTAAATAAATAAAATAACACAAGCGCCAATTTCCACAAAACCCGGGGCGCTTGCTGGCCGCTCTGTTTTTTAATTAAATAAATAAAATAACACAAGCGCTAAACACCACACAATCCGGGGCGCTTACTGGCCGCTTAGTTTATTAATATAATAAATAAAATAACACAAGCGCCAATCACCACACAACCCGGGGCGCTTACTGGCCACTTAGTTTATTAATATAATAAATAAAATAACACAAGCGCTAATCCCCACACAACACGGGGGGCTTACTGGCCATTTCGATAATTAAAATAATGAATAAAATAACACAAGCGCCAATCCCCACACAATCCGGGGCGCTTACTGAACGCTTTGTTTTTTAATATAATAAATAAAACAACACAAGCGCCAATCACCACACAACCCAAGGTGCTTACTGGCCGCTTTGTTTATTAATTAGATTAATAAAACAACACAAGCGCCAATCCCCACACAACCCAAGGCGCTTACTGGCCACTTTGTTTATTAATTGAATAAATAAAATAACACAAGCGCTAATCCTCACACAACTCGGGGCGCTTTTTGGCCGCTTTGTTTTTTAATTAAATAAATAAAATAACACAAGCGCCAATTTCCACAAAACCCGGGGCGCTTGCTGGCCGCTCTGTTTTTTAATTAAATAAATAAAATAACACAAGCGCTAAACACCACACAATCCGGGGCGCTTACTGGCCGCTTAGTTTATTAATATAATAAATAAAACAACACAAGCGCCAATCACCACACGACCCGGCGCGCTTACTGGCCGCTTAGTTTATTGATATAATAAATAAAATAACACAAGCGCCAATCCCCACACAACCCGGGGCGCTTACTGGCCACTTCGATAATTAAAATAATGAATAAAATAACACAAGCGCCAATCCCCACACAACCCGGGGCGCTTACTGGACGCTTTGTTTTTAATATAATAAATAAAACAACACAAGCGCCAATCACCACACAACCCGGGGCGCTTACTAAACGCTTTGTTTTTTAATAAAATAAATAAAACAACACAAGCGCCAATCCCCACACAACCCGGGGCGCTTACTGGCCGCTTCGATAATTAAAATGATGAATAAAATAACACAAGCGCCAATCCCCGTACAACCCAGGGCGCTTACTAAACGCTTTGTTTTTTAATCAAATAAATAAACCAACACAAGCGCCAATCTCCACACAACCCGAGGCGCTTACTGGCCACTCTGTTTATTAATTAAATAAATAAAATAACACAAGCGCTAATCCCCACACAACCTGGGGCGCTTACTGGCCGCTTTGTTTTTTAATTAAATAAATAAAATAACACAAGCGCCAATCACCACACAACTTGGCGCGCTTACTGGCCGCTTAGTTTATTGATATAATAAATAGAATAACACAAGCGCCAATCCCCACACAACCCGGGGCGCTTACTGGCCACTTCGATAATTAAAATAATGAATAAAATAACACAAGCGCCAATCCCCACACAATCCGGGGCGCTTGATGAACGCTTTGTTTTTTAATATAATAAATAAAACAACACAAGCGCCAATCACCACACAACCCGGGGCGCTTACTAAACGCTTTGTTTTTTAATAAAATAAATAAAACAACACAAGCGCCAATCCCCACACAACCCGGGGCGCTTACTGGCCGCTTCGATAATTAAAATGATGAATAAAAAAACACAAGCGCCAATCCCCACACAACCCGGGGAGCTTACTGAACGCTTTGTTTTTTAATATAATAAATAAAACAACACAAGCGCCAATCACCACACAACCCGGGGTGCTTACTGGCCGCTTTGTTTATTAATTAAATAAATAAAACAACACAAGCGCCAATCCTAACACAACCCGAGGCACTTACTGACCACTTTGTTTATTAATTGAATAAATAAAATAACACAAGCGCTAATCCCCACACAACCCGGGGCGCTTACTGGCCGCTTTGTTTTTTAATTAAATAAATAAAATAACACAAGCGCCAATCACCACACAACTTGGCGCGCTTACTGGCCGCTTAGTTTATTGATATAATAAATAGAATAACACAAGCGCCAATCCCCACACAACCCAGGGCGCTTACTGGCCACTTCGATAATTAAAATAATGAATAAAATAACACAAGCGCCAATCCCCACACAATCCGGGGCGCTTCCTGAACGCTTTGTTTTTTAATATAATAAATAATACAACACAAGCGCCAATCACCACACAACCCGGGGTGCTTACTGGCCGCTTTGTTTATTAATTGAATAAATAAAACAACACAGGCGCCAATCCCCACACAACCCAAGGCGCTTACTGGCCACTTTGTTTATTAATTGAATAAATAAAATAACACAAGCGCTAATCCCCACACAACTCGGGGCGCTTTTTGGCCGCTTTGTTTTTTAATTAAATAAATAAAATAACACAAGCGCCAATTTCCACAAAACCCGGGGCGCTTGCTGGCCGCTCTGTTTTTTAATTAAATAAATAAAATAACACAAGCGCTAAACACCACACAATCCGGGGCGCTTACTGGCCACTTAGTTTATTAATATAATAAATAAAATAACACAAGCGCCAATCACCACACAACCCGGGACGCTTACTGGCCACTTAGTTTATTAATATAATAAATAAAATAACACAAGCGCTAATCCCCACACAACACGGGGCGCTTACTGGCCGCTTCGATAATTAAAATGATGAATAAAATAATACAAGCGCCAATCCCCACACAATCCGGGGCGCTTACTGAACGCTTTGTTTTTTAATATAATAAATAAAACAACACAAGCGCCAATCACCACACAACCCGGGGTGCTTACTGGCCGCTTTGTTTATTAATTAGATAAATAAAACAACACAAGCGCCAATCCCCACACAACCCAAGGCGCTTACTGGCCACTTTGTTTATTAATTGAATAAATAAAATAACACAAGCGCTAATCCCCACACAACCCGGGGCGCTTACTGGCCGCTTTGTTTTTTAATATAATA
The DNA here is from genome assembly GCF_036245765.1 of Copidosoma floridanum. NCBI lineage: Eukaryota > Metazoa > Arthropoda > Insecta > Hymenoptera > Encyrtidae > Copidosoma > Copidosoma floridanum. Next base: position 35,389,837 of record NW_028321897.1, on the reverse strand, counting down.
AATAAAGCAACACAAGCACCAATCACCACACAACCCGGGGTGCTTACTAGCCGCTTTGTTTTTTAATATAATAAATAAAGCAACACAAGCACCAATCACCACACAACACGGGGCGCTTACTGGCCGCTTCGATAATTAAAATGATGAATAAAATAATACAAGCGCCAATCCCCACACAATCCGGGGCGCTTACTGAACGCTTTGTTTTTTAATATAATAAATAAAACAACACAAGCGCCAATCACCACACAACCCGGGGTGCTTACTGGCCGCTTTGTTTATTAATTAGATAAATAAAACAACACAGGCGCCAATCCCCACACAACCCAAGGCGCTTACTGGCCACTTTGTTTATTAATTGAATAAATAAAATAACACAAGCGCTAATCCCCACACAACTCGGGGCGCTTTTTGGCCGCTTTGTTTTTTAATTAAATAAATAAAATAACACAAGCGCCAATCCCCACACAACACGGGACACTTACTGGCCGCTTCGATAATTAAAATGATGAATAAAATAACACAAGCGCCAATTTCCACACAACCCGGGGCGCTTACTGAACGCTTTGTTTTTTAATATAATAAATAAAGCAACACAAGCACCAATCACCACACAACCCGGGGTGCTTACTAGCCGCTTTGTTTATTAATTAAATAAATAAAACAACACAAGCGCCAATCCCCACACAACCCGAGGCGCTTACTGGCCACTTTGTTTATTAATTCAATAAATAAAATAACACAAGCGCTAATCCCCACACAACCCGGGGCGCTTACTGGCCACTTTGTTTCTTAATTAAATAAATAAAATAACACAAGCGCCAATCACCACACAACTTGGCGCACTTACTGGCCGCTTAGTTTATTGATATAGTAAATAAAATAACACAAGCGCCAATCCCCACACAACCCGGGACGCTTACTGGCCGCTTTGTTTATTAATTAAATAAATAAAATAACACAAGCGCCAATCCCCACACAGCCCGGGGCACTTACTGGCCGCTTTGTTTTTTAATTAAATAAATAAAATAACACAAGCGCCAATCACCACACAACTTTGCGCGCTTACTGGCCGCTTAGTTTATTGATATAATAAATAGAATAACACAAGCGCCAATCCCCACACAACCCGGGGCGCTTACTGGCCACTTCGATAATTAAAATAATGAATAAAATAACACAAGCGCCAATCCCCACACAACCCGGGGCGCTTACTGAACGCTTTGTTTTTTAATATAATAAATAAAACAACACAAGCGCCAATCACTACACAACCCGGGGCGCTTACTAAACGCTTTGTTTTTTAATAAAATAAATAAAACAACACAAGCGCCAATCCCCACACAACCCGAAGCGCTTACTGGCCGCTTCGATAATTAAAATGATGAATAAAATAACACAAGCGCCAAACCCTGTACAACCCGGGGCGCTTACTAAACGCTTTGTTTTTTAATAAAATAAATAAAACAACACAAGCGCCAATGTCCACACAACCCGAGGCGCTTACTGGCCACTTTGTTTATTAATTAAATAAATAAAATAACACAAGCGCTAATCCCCACACAACCTGGGGCGCTTACTGGCCGCTTTGTTTTTTAATTAAATAAATAAAATAACACAAGCGCCAATCACCACACAACTTGGCGCGCTTACTGGCCGCTTAGTTTATTGATATAATAAATAGAATAACACAAGCGCCAATCCCCACACAACCAGGGGCGCTTACTGGCCACTTCGATAATTAAAATAATGAATAAAATAACACAAGCGCCAATCCCCACACAATCCGGGGCGCTTACTGAACGCTTTGTTTTTTAATATAATAAATAAAACAACACAAGCGCCAATCACCACACAACCCGGGGTGCTTACTGAACGCTTTGTTTATTAATTAAATAAATAAAACAACACAAGCGCCAATCCCCACACAACCTGAGGCGCTTACTGGCCACTTTGTTTATTAATTGAATAAATAAAATAACACAAGCGCTAATCCCCACACAACTCGTGGCGCTTTTTGGCCGCTTTGTTTTTTAATTAAATGAATAAAATAACACAAGCGCCAATCACCACACAACTTGGCGCGCTTACTGGCCGCTTAGTTTATTGATATAATAAATAGAATAACACAAGCGCCAATCCCCACACAACCCAGGGCGCTTACTGGCCACTTCGATAATTAAAATAATGAATAAAATAACACAAGCGCCAATCCCCACACAATTCGGGGCGCTTCCTGAACGCTTTGTTTTTTAATATAATAAATAATACAACACAAGCGCCAATCACCACACAACCCGGGGTGCTTACTGGCCGCTTTGTTTATTAATTGAATAAATAAAACAACACAGGCGCCAATCCCCACACAACCCAAGGCGCTTACTGGCCACTTTGTTTATTAATTGAATAAATAAAATAACACAAGCGCTAATCCCCACACAACTCGGGGCGCTTTTTGGCCGCTTTGTTTTTTAATTAAATAAATAAAATAACACAAGCGCCAATTTCCACAAAACCCGGGGCGCTTGCTGGCCGCTCTGTTTTTTAATTAAATAAATAAAATAACACAAGCGCTAAACACCACACAATCCGGGGCGCTTACTGGCCACTTAGTTTATTAATATAATAAATAAAATAACACAAGCGCCAAACACCACACAACCCGGGGCGCTTACTGGCCACTTAGTTTATTAATATAATAAATAAAATAACACAAGCGCTAATCCCCACACAACACGGGGCGCTTACTGGCCGCTTCGATAATTAAAATGATGAATAAAATAATACAAGCGCCAATCCCCACACAATCCGGGGCGCTTACTGAACGCTTTGTTTTTTAATATAATAAATAAAACAACACAAGCGCCAATCACCACACAACCCGGGGTGCTTACTGGCCGCTTTGTTTATTAATTAGATAAATAAAACAACACAAGCGCCAATCCCCACACAACCCAAGGCGCTTACTGGCCACTTTGTTTATTAATTGAATAAATAAAATAACACAAGCGCTAATCCCCACACAACCCGGGGCGCTTACTGGCCGCTTTGTTTTTTAATATAATAAATAAAGCAACACAAGCACCAATCACCACACAACCCGGGGTGCTTACTAGCCGCTTTGTTTTTTAATATAATAAATAAAGCAACACAAGCACCAATCACCACACAACACGGGGCGCTTACTGGCCGCTTCGATAATTAAAATGATGAATAAAATAATACAAGCGCCAATCCCCACACAATCCGGGGCGCTTACTGAACGCTTTGTTTTTTAATATAATAAATAAAACAACACAAGCGCCAATCACCACACAACCCGGGGTGCTTACTGGCCGCTTTGTTTATTAATTAGATAAATAAAACAACACAAGCGCCAATCACCACACAACCCGGGGTGCTTACTGGCCGCTTTGTTTATTAATTGAATAAATAAAACAACACAGGCGCCAATCCCCACACAACCCAAGGCGCTTACTGGCCACTTTGTTTATTAATTGAATAAATAAAATAACACAAGCGCTAATCCCCACACAACTCGGGGCGCTTTTTGGCCGCTTTGTTTTTTAATTAAATAAATAAAATAACACAAGCGCCAATCCCCACACAACACGGGACACTTACTGGCCGCTTCGATAATTAAAATGATGAATAAAATAACACAAGCGCCAATTTCCACACAACCCGGGGCGCTTACTGAACGCTTTGTTTTTTAATATAATAAATAAAGCAACACAAGCACCAATCACCACACAACCCGGGGTGCTTACTAGCCGCTTTGTTTATTAATTAAATAAATAAAACAACACAAGCGCCAATCCCCACACAACCCGAGGCGCTTACTGGCCACTTTGTTTATTAATTCAATAAATAAAATAACACAAGCGCTAATCCCCACAAAACCCGGGGCGCTTACTGGCCACTTTGTTTCTTAATTAAATAAATAAAATAACGCAAGCGCCAATCACCACACAACTTGGCGCACTTACTGGTAGCTTAGTTTATTGATATAGTAAATAAAATAACACAAGCGCCAATCCCCACACAACCCGGGACGCTTACTGGCCGCTTTGTTTATTAATTGAATAAATAAAATAACACAAGCGCCAATCCCCACACAGCCCGGGGCACTTACTGGCCGCTTTGTTTTTTAATTAAATAAATAAAATAACACAAGCGCCAATCACCACACAACTTTGCGCGCTTACTGGCCGCTTAGTTTATTGATATAATAAATAGAATAACACAAGCGCCAATCCCCACACAACCCGGGGCGCTTACTGGCCACTTCGATAATTAAAATAATGAATAAAATAACACAAGCGCCAATCCCCACACAACCCGGGGCGCTTACTGAACGCTTTGTTTTTTAATATAATAAATAAAACAACACAAGCGCCAATCACTACACAACCCGGGGCGCTTACTAAACGCTTTGTTTTTTAATAAAATAAATAAAACAACACAAGCGCCAATCCCCACACAACCCGAAGCGCTTACTGGCCGCTTCGATAATTAAAATGATGAATAAAATAACACAAGCGCCAAACCCTGTACAACCCGGGGCGCTTACTAAACGCTTTGTTTTTTAATAAAATAAATAAAACAACACAAGCGCCAATCCCCACACAACCTGGGGCGCTTACTGGCCGCTTTGTTTTTTAATTAAATAAATAAAATAACACAAGCGCCAATCACCGAACAACTTGGCGCGCTTACTGGCCGCTTAGTTTATTGATATAATAAATAGAATAACACAAGCGCCAATCCCCACACAACCAGGGGCGCTTACTGGCCACTTCGATAATTAAAATAATGAATAAAATAACACAAGCGCCAATCCCCACACAATCCGGGGCGCTTACTGAACGCTTTGTTTTTTAATATAATAAATAAAACAACACAAGCGCCAATCACCACACAACCCGGGGTGCTTACTGAACGCTTTGTTTATTAATTAAATAAATAAAACAACACAAGCGCCAATCCCCACACAACCTGAGGCGCTTACTGGCCACTTTGTTTATTAATTGAATAAATAAAATAACACAAGCGCTAATCCCCACACAACTCGTGGCGCTTTTTGGCCGCTTTGTTTTTTAATTAAATGAATAAAATAACACAAGCGCCAATTTCCACAAAACCCGGGGCGCTTGCTGGCCGCTCTGTTTTTTAATTAAATAAATAAAATAACACAAGCGCTAAACACCACACATTTCGGGGCGCTTACTGGCCGCTTAGTTTATTAATATAATAAATAAAATAACACAAGCGCCAATCACCACAAAACCTGGGGCGCTTACTGGCCGCTTAGTTTATTGATATAATAAATAAAATAACACAAGCGCCAATCCCCACACAACCCGGGGCGCTTACTGGCCACTTCGATAATTAAAATAATGAATAAAATAACACAAGCGCCAATCCTTACACAACCCGGGGCGCTTACTGAACGCTTTGTTTTTTAATATAATAAATAAAACAACACAAGCGCCAATCCCCACACAACCCGAGGCGCTTACGGGCCACTTTGTTTATTAATTGAATAAATAAAATAACACAAGCGCTAATCCCCACACAACCCAGGGCGCTTACTGGCCGCTTTGTTTTTTAATTAAATAAATAAAATAACACAAGCGCCAATCACCACACAACTTGGCGCGCTTACTGGCCGCTTAGTATATTGATATAATAAATAGAATAACACAAGCGCCAATCCCCACACAACCCGGGGCGCTTACTGGCCATTTCGATAATTAAAATAATAAATAAAATAACACAAGCGCCAATCCCCACACAATCCGGGGCGCTTACTGAACGCTTTGTTTTTTAATATAATAAATAAAACAACACAAGCGCCAATCACCACACAACCCAAGGTGCTTACTGGCCACTTTGTTTTTTAATAAAATAAATAAAACAACACAAGCGCCAATCCCCACACAACCCGGGGCGCTTACTGGCCGCTTCGATATATAAAATGATGAATAAAATAATACAAGCGCCAATCCCCACACAACCCGGGGAGCTTACTGAACGCTTTGTTTTTTAATAAAATAAATAAAACAACACAAGCGCCAATCCCCACACAACCCGAAGCGCTTACTGGCCGCTTCGATAATTAAAATGATGAATAAAATAACACAAGCGCCAATCCCTGTACAACCCGGGGCGCTTACTAAACGCTTTGTTTTTTAATAAAATAAATAAAACAACACAAGCGCCAATCCCCACACAACCCGAAGCGCTTACTGGCCGCTTCGATAATTAAAATGATGAATAAAATAATACAAGCGCCAATCCCCACACAACCCGGGGAGCTTACTGAACGCTTTGTTTTTTAATAAAATAAATAAAACAACACAAGCGCCAATCTCCACACAACCCGAGGCGCTTACTGGCCACTTTGTTTATTAATTAAATAAATAAAATAACACAAGCGCTAATCCCCACACAACCTGGGGCGCTTACTGGCCGCTTTGTTTTTTAATTAAATAAATAAAATAACACAAGCGCCAATCACCGAACAACTTGGCGCGCTTACTGGCCGCTTAGTTTATTGATATAATAAATAGAATAACACAAGCGCCAATCCCCACACAACCAGGGGCGCTTACTGGCCACTTCGATAATTAAAATAATGAATAAAATAACACAAGCGCCAATCCCCACACAATCCGGGGCGCTTACTGAACGCTTTGTTTTTTAATATAATAAATAAAACAACACAAGCGCCAATCACCACACAACCCGGGGTGCTTACTGAACGCTTTGTTTATTAATTAAATAAATAAAACAACACAAGCGCCAATCCCCACACAACCTGAGGCGCTTACTGGCCACTTTGTTTATTAATTGAATAAATAAAATAACACAAGCGCTAATCCCCACACAACTCGTGGCGCTTTTTGGCCGCTTTGTTTTTTAATTAAATGAATAAAATAACACAAGCGCCAATTTCCACAAAACCCGGGGCGCTTGCTGGCCGCTCTGTTTTTTAATTAAATAAATAAAATAACACAAGCGCTAAACACCACACATTTCGGGGCGCTTACTGGCCGCTTAGTTTATTAATATAATAAATAAAATAACACAAGCGCCAATCACCACAAAACCTGGGGCGCTTACTGGCCGCTTAGTTTATTAATATAATAAATAAAATAACACAAGCGCTAATCCCCACACAACTCGTGGCGCTTTTTGGCCGCTTTGTTTTTTAATTAAATGAATAAAATAACACAAGCGCCAATTTCCACAAAACCCGGGGCGCTTGCTGGCCGCTCTGTTTTTTAATTAAATAAATAAAATAACACAAGCGCTAAACACCACACATTTCGGGGCGCTTACTGGCCGCTTAGTTTATTAATATAATAAATAAAATAACACAAGCGCCAATCCCCACACAACCCGGGGCGCTTACTGGCCACTTCGATAATTAAAATAATGAATAAAAAAACACAAGCGCCAATCCTTACACAACCCGGGGCGCTTACTGAACGCTTTGTTTTTTAATATAATAAATAAAACAACACAAGCGCCAATCCCCACACAACCCGAGGCGCTTACGGGCCACTTTGTTTATTAATTGAATAAATAAAATAACACAAGCGCTAATCCCCACACAACCCAGGGCGCTTACTGGCCGCTTTGTTTTTTAATTAAATAAATAAAATAACACAAGCGCCAATCACCACACAACTTGGCGCGCTTACTGGCCGCTTAGTATATTGATATAATAAATAGAATAACACAAGCGCCAATCCCCACACAACCCGGGGCGCTTACTGGCCATTTCGATAATTAAAATAATAAATAAAATAACACAAGCGCCAATCCCCACACAATCCGGGGCGCTTACTGAACGCTTTGTTTTTTAATATAATAAATAAAACAACACAAGCGCCAATCACCACACAACCCAAGGTGCTTACTGGCCACTTTGTTTTTTAATAAAATAAATAAAACAACACAAGCGCCAATCCCCACACAACCCGGGGCGCTTACTGGCCGCTTCGATATATAAAATGATGAATAAAATAATACAAGCGCCAATCCCCACACAACCCGGGGAGCTTACTGAACGCTTTGTTTTTTAATAAAATAAATAAAACAACACAAGCGCCAATCCCCACACAACCCGAAGCGCTTACTGGCCGCTTCGATAATTAAAATGATGAATAAAATAACACAAGCGCCAATCCCTGTACAACCCGGGGCGCTTACTAAACGCTTTGTTTTTTAATAAAATAAATAAAACAACACAAGCGCCAATCCCCACACAACCCGAAGCGCTTACTGGCCGCTTCGATAATTAAAATGATGAATAAAATAACACAAGCGCCAATCCCCACACAATCCGGGGCGCTTACTGAACGCTTTGTTTTTTAATATAATAAATAAAACAACACAAGCGCCAATCACCACACAACCCAAGGTGGTTACTGGCCACTTTGTTTTTTAATAAAATAAATAAAACAACACAAGCGCCAATCCCCACACAACCCGGGGCGCTTACTGGCCGCTTCGATATATAAAATGATGAATAAAATAATACAAGCGCCAATCCCCACACAACCCGGGGAGCTTACTGAACGCTTTGTTTTTTAATAAAATAAATAAAACAACACAAGCGCCAATCCCCACACAACCCGAGGCGCTTACTGGCCACTTTGTTTATTAATTAAATAAATAAAATAACACAAGCGCTAATCCCCACACAACCTGGGGCGCTTACTGGCCACTTCGATAATTAAAATAATGAATAAAATAACACAAGCGCCAATCCCCACACAATCCGGGGCGCTTACTGAACGCTTTGTTTTTTAATATAATAAATAAAACAACACAAGCGCCAATCACCACACAACCCGGGGTGCTTACTGAACGCTTTGTTTATTAATTAAATAAATAAAACAACACAAGCGCCAATCCCCACACAACCCGAGGCGCTTACTGGCCACTTTGTTTATTAATTGAATAAATAAAATAACACAAGCGCTAATCCCCACACAACTCGTGGCGCTTTTTGGCCGCTTTGTTTTTTAATTAAATGAATAAAATAACACAAGCGCCAATTTCCACAAAACCCGGGGCGCTTGCTGGCCGCTCTGTTTTTTAATTAAATAAATAAAATAACACAAGCGCTAAACACCACACAACTCGTGGCGCTTTTTGGCCGCTTTGTTTTTTAATTAAATGAATAAAATAACACAAGCGCCAATTTCCACAAAACCCGGGGCGCTTGCTGGCCGCTCTGTTTTTTAATTAAATAAATAAAATAACACAAGCGCTAAACACCACACAATCCGGGGCGCTTACTGGCCGCTTAGTTTATTAATATAATAAATAAAATAACACAAGCGCCAATCACCACAAAACCTGGGGCGCTTACTGGCCGCTTAGTTTATTGATATAATAAATAAAATAACACAAGCGCCAATCCCCACACAACCCGGGGCGCTTACTGGCCACTTCGATAATTAAAATAATGAATAAAATAACACAAGCGCCAATCCTTACACAACCCGGGGCGCTTACTGAACGCTATGTTTTTTAATATAATAAATAAAACAACACAAGCGCCAATCCCCACACAACCCGAGGCGCTTACGGGCCACTTTGTTTATTAATTGAATAAATAAAATAACACAAGCGCTAATCCCCACACAACTTGGCGCGCTTACTGGCCGCTTAGTTCATTGATATAATAAATAGAATAACACAAGCGCCAATCCCCACACAACCCGGGGCGCTTACTGGCCATTTCGATAATTAAAATAATAAATAAAATAACACAAGCGCCAATCCCCACACAATCCGGGGCGCTTACTAAACGCTTTGTTTTTTAATATAATAAATAAAACAACACAAGCGCCAATCACCACACAACCCAAGGTGCTTACTGGCCACTTTGTTTTTTAATAAAATAAATAAAACAACACAAGCGCCAATCCCCACACAACCCGGGGCGCTTACTGGCCGCTTCGATATATAAAATGATGAATAAAATAATACAAGCGCCAATCCCCACACAACCCGGGGAGCTTACTGAACGCTTTGTTTTTTAATATAATAAATAAAACAACACAAGCGCCAATCCCCACACAACCTGAGGCGCTTACTGGCCACTTTGTTTTTTTAATATTTAAATAAAATAACACAAGCGCCAATCACCACACAACCCAGGGCGCTTACTGGCCACTTAGTTTACTAATATAATAAATAAAATAACACAAGCGCCAATTACCACACAACTTGGGGCGCTTACTAGCCGCTTAGTTTTCTAATTGGATCAATAAAATAACACAAGCGCCAATCACCACACAACCCGGCGCACTTACTGGCCGCTTAGTTTATTGATATAATAAATAAAATAACACAAGCGCCAATCCCCACACAACCCGGGGCGCTTACTGGCCACTTCGATAATTAAAATAATGAATAAAATAACACAAGCGCCAATCCCCACACAACCCGGGGCGCTTACTGAACGCTTTGTTTTTTAATATAATAAATAAAACAACACAAGCGCTAATCACCACACAACCCGGGGTGCTTACTGGCCGCTTTGTTTATTAATTAAATAAATAAAACAACACAAGCGCCAATCCCCACACAACCCGAGGCGCTTACTGGCCACTTTGTTTATTAATTGAATAAATAAAATAACACAAGCGCTAGTCCCCACACAACTCGGGGCGCTTTTTGGCCGCTTTGTTTTTTAATTAAATAAATAAAATAACACAAGCACCAATCACCACACAACTCGGCGCGCTTACTGGCCGCTTAGTTTATTGATATAATAAATAAAATAACACAAGCGCCAATCCCCACACAACCCGGGGCGCTTACTGGACACTTCGATAATTAAAATAATGAATAAAATAACACAAGCGCCAATCTCCACACAACCCGGGGCGCTTACTGAACGCTTTGTTTTTTAATATAATAAATAAAACAACACAAGCGCCAATCACCACACAACCCGGGGCGCTTACTAAACGCTTTGTACTAATAAAATAAATAAAACAACACAAGCGCCAATCCCCACACAACCCGGGGCGCTTACTGGCCGCTTCGATAATTAAAATGATGAATAAAATAATACAAGCGCCAATCCCCACACAACCCGGGAAGCTTACTGAACGCTTTGTTTTTTATTATAATAAATAAAACAACACAAGCGCCAATCCCCACACAACCTGAGGCGCTTACTGGCCACTTTGTTTTTTAATTAATTAAATAAAATAACACAAGCGCCAATCACCACACAACCCAGGGCGCTTACTGGCCACTTAGTTTACTAATATAATAAATAAAATAACACAAGCGCTAATTACCACACAACTTGGGGCGCTTACTAGCCGCTTAGTTTTTTAATTAAATCAATAAAATAACACAAGCGCCAAACCTCACACAACCCGGGGCGCTTACTAAACGCTTTGTTTATTAATTGAATAAATAAAACAAATCAAGCGCCAATCCCCACACAACCCGGGGCGCTTACTGGCCACTTCGATAATTAAAATGATGATTAAAATAACACAAGCGCCAATTTCCACACAACCCGGGGCGCTTACTGAACGCTTTGTTTTTTAATATAATAAATAAAGCAACACAAGCACCAATCACCACACAACCCGGGGTGCTTACTGGCCGCTTTGTTTATTAATTAAATAAATAAAACAACACAAGCGCCAATCCCCACACAACCCGAGGCGCTTACTGGCCACTTTGTTCATTAATTCAATAAATAAAATAACACAAGCGCTAATCCCCACACAACCCGGGGCGCTTACTGGCCGCTTTGTTTTTTAATTAAATAAATAAAATAACACAAGCGCTAAACACCACACAATCCGGGGCGCTTACTGGCCGCTTAGTTTATTAATATAATAAATAAAATAACACAAGCGCCAATCACCACACAACCCGGGGCGCTTACTGGCCAATTCGATAATTAAAATAATGAATAAAATAACACAAGCGCCAATCCTTACACAACCCAGGGCGCTTACTGAACGCTTTGTTTTTTAATATAATAAAAAAAACAACACAAGCGCCAATCCCCACACAACCCGAGGCGCTTACGGGCCACTTTGTTTATTAATTGAATAAATAAAATAACACAAGCGCTAATCTACACACAACCCGGGGCGCTTACTGGCCGCTTTGTTTTTTAATTAAATAAATAAAATAACACAAGCGCCAATCACCACACAACTTGGCGCGCTTACTGGCCGCTTAGTTTATTGATATAATAAATAGAATAACACAAGCGCCAATCCCCACACAACCCGGGGCGCTTACTGGCCATTTCGATAATTAAAATAATGAATAAAATAACACAAGCGCCAATCCCCACACAATCCGGGGCGCTTACTGAACGCTTTGTTTTTTAATATAATAAATAAAAAACACAAGCGCCAATCACCACACAACCCAAGGTGCTTACTGGCCACTTTGTTTTTTAATAAAATAAATAAAACAACACAAGCGCCAATCCCCACACAACCCGAGGCGCTTACTGGCCGCTTCGATATATAAAATGATGAATAAAATAATACAAGCGCCAATCCCCACACAACCCGGGGAGCTTACTGAACGCTTTGTTTTTTAATATAATAAATAAAACAACACAAGCGCCAATCCCCACACAACCTGAGGCGCTTACTGGCCACTTTGTTTTTTAATTATTTAAATAAAATAACACAAGCGCTAATTACCACACAACTTGGGGCGCTTACTAACCGCTTAGTTTTTTAATTGGATCAATAAAATAACACAAGCGCCAATCACCACACAACCCGGCGCGCTTACTGGCCGCTTAGTTTATTGATATAATAAATAGAATAACACAAGCGCCAATCCCCACACAACCAGGGGCGCTTTCTGGCCACTTCGATAATTAAAATAATGAATAAAATAACACAAGCGCCAATCCCCACACAATCCGGGGCGCTTACTGAACGCTTTGTTTTTTAATATAATAAATAAAACAACACAAGCGCCAATCACCACACAACCCGGGGTGCTTACTGGCCGCTTTGTTTATTAATTAAATAAATAAAACAACACAAGCGCCAATCCCCACACAACCCGAGGCGCTTCCTGGCCACTTTGTTTATTAATTGAATAAATAAAATAACACAAGCGCTAATCCCCACACAATTTGGGGCGCTTTTTGGCCGCTTTGTTTTTTAATTAAATAAATAAAATAACACAAGCGCCAATTTCCACAAAACCTGGGGCGCTTGCTGGCCGCTCTGTTTTTTAATTAAATAAATAAAATAACACAAGCGCTAAACACCACACAATCCGGGGCGCTTACTGGCCGCTTAGTTTATTAATATAATAAATAAAATAACACAAGCGCCAATCACCACACAACCCGGGGCGCTTACTGGCCACTTCGATAATTAAAATAATGAATAAAATAACACAAGCGCCAATCCTTACACAACCCGGGGCGCTTACTGAACGCTTTGTTTTTTAATATAATAAAAAAAACAACACAAGCGCCAATCCCCACACAACCCGAGGCGCTTACGGGCCACTTTGTTTATTAATTGAATAAATAAAATAACACAAGCGCTAATCTACACACAACCCGGGGCGCTTACTGGCCGCTTTGTTTTTTAATTAAATAAATAAAATAACACAAGCGCCAATCACCACACAACTTGGCGCGCTTACTGGCCGCTTAGTTTATTGATATAATAAATAGAATAACACAAGCGCCAATCCCCACACAACCCGGGGCGCTTACTGGCCATTTCGATAATTAAAATAATGAATAAAATAACACAAGCGCCAATCTCCACACAATCCGGGGCGCTTACTGAACGCTTTGTTTTTTAATATAATAAATAAAACAACACAAGCGCCAATCACCACACAACCCAAGGTGCTTACTGGCCACTTTGTTTTTTAATAAAATAAATAAAACAACACAAGCGCCAATCCCCACACAACCCGGGGCGCTTACTGGCCGCTTCGATATATAAAATGATGAATAAAATAATACAAGCGCCAATCCCCACACAACCCGGGGAGCTTACTGAACGCTTTGTTTTTTAATATAATAAATAAAACAACACAAGCGCCAATCCCCACACAACCTGAGGCCCTTACTGGCCACTTTGTTTTTTGATTATTTAAATAAAATAACACAAGCGCCAATCACCACACAACTCAGGGCGCTTACTGGCCACTTAGTTTACTAATATAATAAATAAAATAACACAAGCGCCAATTACCACACAACTTGGGGCGCTTACTAGCCGCTTAGTTTTTTAATTGGATCAATAAAATAACACAAGCGCCAATCACCACACAACCCGGCGCACTTACTGGCCGATTAGTTTATTGATATAATAAATAAAATAACACAAGCGCCAATCCCCACACAACCCGGGGCGCTTACTGGCCACTTCGATAATTAAAATAATGAATAAAATAACACAAGCGCCAATCCCCACACAACCCGGGGCGCTTACTGAACGCTTTGTTTTTTAATATAATAAATAAAACAACACTAGCGCCAATCACCACACAACCCGGGGCGCTTACTAAACGCTTTGTTTTTTAATAAAATAAATAAAACAACACAAGCGCCAATCCCCACACAACCCGGGGCGCTTACTGGCCACATCGATAATTAAAATGATGAATAAAATAACACAAGCGCCAATCCCCACACAATCCGGGGCGCTTACTGAACGCTTTGTTTTTTAATATAATAAATAAAACAACACAAGCGCCAATCACCACCCAACCCGGGGTGCTTACTGGCCGCTTTGTTTATTAATTAAATAAATAAAACAACACAAGCGCCAATCCCCACACAACCCGAGGCGCTTACTGGCCACTTTGTTTATTAATTGAATAAATAAAATAACACAAGCGCTAATCCCCACACAACTCGGGGCGCTTTTTGGCCGCTTTGTTTTTTAATTAAATAAATAAAATAACACAAGCGCCAATCACCACACAACTCGGCGCGCTTACTGGCCGCTTAGTTTATTGATATAATAAATAAAATAACACAAGCGCCAATCCCCACACAACCCGAGGCGCTTACTGGACACTTCGATAATTAAAATAATGAATAAAATAACACAAGCGCCAATCTCCACACAACCCGGGGCGCTTACTGAACGCTTTGTTTTTTAATATAATAAATAAAACAACACAAGCGCCAATCACCCCACAACCCGGGGCGCTTACTAAACGCTTTGTACTAATAAAATAAATAAAACAACACAAGCGCCAATCCCCACACAACCCGGGGCGCTTACTGGCCGCTTCGATAATTAAAATGATGAATAAAATAATACAAGCGCCAATCCCCACACAACCCGGGGAGCTTACTGAACGCTTTGTTTTTTAATATAATAAATAAAACAACACAAGCGCCAATCCCCACACAACCTGAGGCGCTTACTGGCCACTTTTTTTTTTAATTAATTAAATAAAATAACACAAGCGCCAATCACCACACAACCCAGGGCGCTTACTGGCCACTTAGTTTTTTAATTGGATCAATAAAATAACACAAGCGCCAAACCTCACACAACCCGGGGCGCTTACTAAACGCTTTGTTTATTAATTGAATAAATAAAACAACACAAGCGCCAATCCCCACACAACCCGGGGCGCTTACTGGCCACTTCGATAATTAAAATGATGAATAAAATAACACAAGCGCCAATCCCCACACAACCCGGGGCGCTTACTGAACGCTTTGTTTTTTAATATAATAAATAAAACAACACAAGCGCCAATCACCACACGACCCGGGGTGCTTACTGGCCACTTCGATAATTAAAATGATGAATAAAATAACACAAGCGCCAATCCCCACACAACCCGGGGCGCTTACTGAACGCTTTGTTTTTTAATATAATAAATAAAATAACACAAGCGCTAATTACCACACAACTTGGGGCGCTTACTAGCCGCTTAGTTTTTTAATTGGATCAATAAAATAACACAAGCGCCAAACCTCACACAACCCGGGGCGCTTACTAAACGCTTTGTTTATTAATTGAATAAATAAAACAACACAAGCGCCAATCCCCACACAACCCGGGGCGCTTACTGGCCACTTCGATAATTAAAATGATGAATAAAATAACACAAGCGCCAATCCCCACACAACCCGGGGCGCTTACTGAACGCTTTGTTTTTTAATATAATAAATAAAACAACACAAGCGCCAATCACCACACGACCCGGGGTGCTTACTGGCCGCTTTGTTTATTAATTAAATAAATAAAACAACACAAGCGCCAATCCCCACACAACCCGAGGCGCTTACTGGCCACTTTGTTTATTCATTGAATAAATAAAATAACACAAGCGCTAATCCCCACACAACCCGGGGCGCTTACTGGCCACTTTGTTTTTTAATTAAATAAATAAAATAACACAAGCGCCAATCACAACACAACCCGAGGCGCTTACTGGCCGCTTAGTTTATTGATATAATAAATAAAATAACACAAGCGCCAATCCCCACACAACCCGGGGCGCTTACTGAACGCTTTGTTTTTCAATATAATAAATAAAACAACACAAGCGCCAATCACCACACAACCCAAGGCGCTTTCTGAACGCTTTGTTTTTTAATATAATAAATAATACAACACAAGCGCCAATCCCCACACAACCCGAGGCGCTTACTGGCCACTTTGTTTATTAATTGAATAAATAAAATAACACAAGCGCTAATCCCCACACAACTCGGGGCGCTTTTTGGCCGCTTTGTTTTTTAATTAAATAAATAAAATAACACAAGTGCCAATCACCACACAACTCGGCGCGCTTACTGGCCGCTTAGTTTATTGATATAATAAATAAAATAACACAAGCGCCAATCCCCACACAACCCGGGGCGCTTACTGGACAATTCGATAATTAAAATAATAAATAAAATAACACAAGCGCCAATCCCCAAACAACCCAGGGCGCTTACTGAACGCTTTGTTTTTTAATATAATAAATAAAACGACACAAGCGCCAATCACCACACAACCCGGGGCGCTTACTGAACGCTTTGTTTTTTAATATAATAAATAAAACAACACAAGCGCTAATCACCACACAACCCGGGGCGCTAACTAAACGCTTTGTTTTTTAATAAAATAAATAAAACAACACAAGCGCCAATTCCCACACAACCCGGGGCGCTTACTGGCCGCTTCGATATATAAAATGATGAATAAAATAATACAAGCGCCATTCCCCACACAACCCGGGGAGCTTACTGAACGCTTTGTTTTTTAATATAATAAATAAAACAACACAAGCGCCAATCCCCACACAACCTGAGGCGCTTACTGGCCACTTTGTTTTTTAATTATTTAAATAAAATAACACAAGCGCCAATCACCACACAACCCAGGGCGCTTACTGGCCACTTAGTTTACTAATATAATAAATAAAATAACTCAAGCGCCAATTACCACACAACTTGGGGCGCTTACTAGCCGCTTAGTTTTTTAATTGGATCAATAAAATAACACAAGCGCCAATCACCACACAACCCGGCGCACTTACTGGCCACTTAGTTTACTAATATAATAAATAAAATAACTCAAGCGCCAATTACCACACAACTTGGGGCGCTTACTAGCCGCTTAGTTTTTTAATTGGATCAATAAAATAACACAAGCGCCAATCACCACACAACCCGGCGCACTTACTGGCCGCTTAGTTTATTGATATAATGAATAAAATAACACAAGCGCCAATCCCAACACAACCCGGGGCGCTTACTGAACGCTTTGTTTTTTAATATAATAAATAAAACAACACAAGCGCCAATCACCACACAACCCGGGGCGCTTACTAAACGCTTTGTTTTTTAATAAAATAAATAAAACAACACAAGCGCCAATCCCCACACAACCCGGGGCGCTTACTGGCCACATCGATAATTAAAATGATGAATAAAATAACACAAGCGCCAATCACCACACAACCCGGGGCGCTTACTAAACGCTTTGTTTTTTAATAAAATAAATAAAATAACACAAGCGCCAATCCCCACACAACCTGCGGCGCTTACTGGCCGCTTCGTTTTTAAATATAATAAATAAAATAACACAAGCGCAAATCACCACACAACCCGGGGCGCTTACTGGCCGCTTTGTTTTTTAATAAAATAAATAAAATAACACAAGCGCCAATCCCCACACAACCTGCGGCGCTTACTGGCCGCTTTGTTTTTGAATATAATAAATAAAATAACACAAGCGCCAATCACCACACAACCCGGGGCGCTTACTGGCCGCTATGTTTTTCAATATAATAAATAAAACAACACAAGCGCCAATCACCACACAACCCGGGGCGCTTACTGGCCGCTTCGATATATAAAATGATGAATAAAATAATACAAGCGCCAATCCCCACACAACCCAGGGAGCTTACTGAACGCTTTGTTTTTAAATATAATAAATAAAACAACACAAGCGCCAATCCCCACACAACCTGAGGGGCTTACTGGCCACTTTGTTTTTTAATTATTTAAATAAAATAACACAAGCGCCAATCACCACACAACCCAGGGC
This sequence comes from Copidosoma floridanum, assembly GCF_036245765.1. NCBI lineage: Eukaryota > Metazoa > Arthropoda > Insecta > Hymenoptera > Encyrtidae > Copidosoma > Copidosoma floridanum. The sequence goes on along the minus strand of NW_028321897.1, from coordinate 35,371,259 downwards.
GCTTACTGGCCACTTAATTTACTAATATAATAAATAAAATAACACAAGCGCCAATTACCACACAACTTGGGGCGCTTACTAGCCGCTTAGTTTTTTAATTGGATCAATAAAATAACACAAGCGCCAATCACCACACAACCCGGCGCACTTACTGGCCGCTTAGTTTATTGATATAATAAATAAAATAACACAAGTGCCAATCCCCACACAACCCGGGGCGCTTACTGGCCACTTCGATAATTAAAATAATGAATAAAATAACACAAGCGCCAATCCCCACACAACCCGGGGCGCTTACTGAACGCTTTGTTTTTTAATATAATAAATAAAACAACACAAGCGCCAATCACCACACAACCCGGGGTGCTTACTGGCCGCTTTGTTTATTAATTAAATAAATAAAACAACACAAGCGCCAATCCCCACACAACCCGAGGCGCTTACTGGCCACTTTGTTTATTAATTGAATAAATAAAATAACACAAGCGCTAATCCCCACACAACTCGGGGCGCTTTTTGGCTGCTTTGTTTTTTAATTAAATAAATAAAATAACACAAGCGCCAATCACCACACAACTCGGCGCGCTTACTGGCCGCTTAGTTTATTGATATAATAAATAAAATAACACAAGCGCCAATCCCCACACAACCCGGGGCGCTTACTGGACACTTCGATAATTAAAATAATGAATAAAATAACACAAGCGCCAATCTCCACACAACCCGGGGCGCTTACTGAACGCTTTGTTTTTTAATATAATAAATAAAACAACACAAGCGCCAATCACCACACAACCCGGGGCGCTTACTAAACGCTTTGTACTAATAAAATAAATAAAACAACACAAGCGCCAATCCCCACACAACCAAGGGCGCTTACTGGCCGCTTCGATAATTAAAATGATGAATAAAATAATACAAGCGCCAATCCCCACACAACCCGGGGAGCTTACTGAACGCTTTGTTTTTTAATATAATAAATAAAACAACACAAGCGCCAATCCCCACACAACCTGAGGCGCTTACTGGCCACTTTGTTTTTTAATTAATTAAATAAAATAACACAAGCGCCAATCACCACACAACCCAGGGCGCTTACTGGCCACTTAGTTTACTAATATAATAAATAAAATAACACAAGCGCTAATTACCACACAACTTGGGGCGCTTACTAGCCGCTTAGTTTTTTAATTAGATCAATAAAATAACAAAAGCGCCAAACCTCACACAACCCGGGGCGCTTACTAAACGCTTTGTTTATTAATTAAATAAATAAAATAACACAAGCGCCAATCACCACACAACCCGGGGCGCTTACTAAACGCTTTGTTTTTTAATAAAATAAATAAAACAACACAAGCGCCAATCCCCACACAACCCGGGGCGCTTACTGGCCGCTTCGATAATTAAAATGATGAATAAAATAACGTAAGCGCCAATCCCCACACAACCCGGGGCGCTTACTGGCTGCTTAGTTTATTAATATAATAAATAAAATAACACAAGCGCCAATCACCACACAATCCGGGGCGCTTACTGGCCGCTTTGTTTATTACTTAAATAAATAAAATAACACAAGCGCCAAACACCACACAACCCAGGGTGCTTACTGGCCGCTTTGTTTATTAATTAAATAAATAAAACAACACAAGCGCCAATCCCCACACAACCCAGGGCGCTTACTGGCCGCTTTGTTTATTAATTGAATAAATAAAATTACACAAGCGCCAATTTCTGCACAACCCAGGGCGCTTACTGGCCGCTGTGTTTATTAATTGAATAAATAAAATAACACAAGCGCCAATCCCCACACAACCCAGGGCGCTTACTGGCCGCTTAGTTTATTAATATAATAATTAAAATAACACAAGCGCCAATGCTTACACAACCCAGGGCGCTTACTAGCTGTTTTGTTTCTTAATATAATAAATAAAACAACACAAGCGCCAATCCCCACACAACCTGAGGCGCTTACTGGCCGCTTTGTTCATTAATCAAATCAATAAAATAACACAAGCGCCAATCCCCACACAACCCGGGGCGCTTAATGGCCGCTTAGTTTATTAATATAATAAATAAAATAACACAAGCGCCAATCACCACACAATCCGGGGCGCTTACTGGCCGCTTTGTTTATTACTTAAATAAATATAATAACACAAGCGCCAATCACCACACAACCCAGGGCGCTTACTAGCTGTTTTGTTTTTTAATATACTAAATAAAATGACACAAGCGCCAATCACCACACAACCCGGGGTGCTTACTGGCCGCTTTGTTTATTAATTGAATAAATAAAGTAACACAAGCGCTAATCCCCACACAACTCGGGGCGCTTACTGGCCGCTTTGTTTATTAATTGAATAAATAAAATAACACAAGCGCCAATCCCCACACAACCCGGGGCGCTCACTGGCCACTTCGATAATTAAAATAATGAATAAAATAACACAAGCGCCAATCCCCACACAACCCAGGGCGCTTACTGAACGCTTTGTTTTATAATATAATAATAAAACAACACACGCGCCAATCACCACACAACCCGGGGCGCTTACTAAACGCTTTGTTTTTTAATAAAATAAATAAAACAACACAAGCGCCAATCCCCACACAACCCGGGGCGCTTACTAGCCGCTTTGTTTATTAATTGAATAAATAAAATAACACAAGCGCCAATCCCCACACAAACCCGGGGCGCTTACTAGCCGCTTTGCTTATTGATTGAATAAATAAAATAACACAAGCGCCAATCTTCACATAACCCGGGGCGCTTACTGGCCGCTTTGTTTTTTAATTAAATAAATAAAATAACACAAGCGCTAATCACCACACAATCCGGGGTGCTTACTGGCCGCTTAGTTTATTAATATAATAAATAAAATAACACAAGCGCTTATCCCCACACAACCCGGGGCGCTTATTGGTCGCTTTGATAATTAAAATGATGAATAAAATAACACAAGCGCCAATTACCACACAACCCGGGGCACTTACTGGCCGCTTAGTTTATTAATTGAATAAATAAAATAACACAAGCGCCAATCCTTACACAACCCAGGGCGCTTACTAGCTGTTTTGTTTTTTAATATAATAAATAAAATAACACAAGCGCCAATCACCACACAACCCAGGGTGCTTACTGGCCGCTTTGTTTATTAATTGAATGAATAAAATAACACAAGCGCTAATCCCCACACAACTCAGGGCGCTTCCTGGCCGCTTTGTTTATTAATTAAATAAATAAAATAACACAAGCACCAATTCTCACACAACCCAGGGGGCTTACTGGCCGCTTTGTTTTTTAATTGAATAAATAAAATAACACAAGCGCCAATCACCACACAACTTGGCGCGCTTACTGGCCGCTTAGTTTATTGATATAATAAATAGAATAACACAAGCGCCAATCCCCACACAACCCGGGGCGCTTACTGGCCACTTCGATAGTTAAAATAATGAATAAAATAACACAAGCGCCAATCCCCACACAATCCGGGGCGAATACTGAACGCTTTGTTTTTTAATATAATAAATAAAACACAAGCGCCAATCATCACACAACCCGGGGTGCTTACTGGCCGCTTTGTTTATTAATTGAATAAATAAAACAACACAAGCGCCAATCCCCACACAACCCGAGGCGCTTACTGGCCACTTTGTTTATTAATTGAATAAATAAAATAACACAAGCGCTAATCCCCACACAACTCGGGGCGCTTTCTGGCCGCTTTGTTTTTTAATTAAATAAATAGATAACACAAGCGCCAATCACCACACAACCCGGCGCGCTTACTGGCCGCTTAGTTTATTGATATAATAAATAAAATAACACAAGCGCTAATCCCCACACAACCCGGGGCGCTTACTGGCCACTTCAATAATTAAAATAATAAATAAAATAACACAAGCGCCAATCCCCACACAACCCGGGGCGCTTACTGAACGCTTTGTTTTTTAATATAATAAATAAAACAACACAAGCGCCAATCACCACACAACCCGGGGCGCTTACTAAACGCTTTGTTTTTTAATAAAATAAATAAAACAACACAAGCGCCAATCCCCACACAACCCGGGGCGCCTACTGGCCGCTTCGATAATTAAAATGATGAATAAAATAACACAAGCGCCAATCCCCACACAACCCAGGGAGCTTACTGAACGCTTTGTTTTTTAATATAATAAATAAAACAACACAAGCGCCAATCACCACACAACCCGGAGTGCTTACTGGCCGTTTTGTTTATCAATTAAATGAATAAAACAACACAAGCGCCAATCCCCACACAACCCGAGGCGCTTACTGGCCACTTTGTTTATTAATTGAATAAATAAAATAACACAAGCGCCAATCCCCACACAACCCGGGGCGCTTACTGGCTGCTTAGTTTATTAATATAATAAATAAAATAACACAAGCGCCGATCACCACACAATCCGGGGCGCTCACTGGCCGCTTTGTTTATTACTTAAATAAATAAAATAACACAAGCGCCAAACACCACACAACCCGGGGTGCTTACTGGCCGCTTAGTTTATTAATTAAATAAATAAAACAACACATGCGCCAATCCTCACACAACCCGGGGCGCTTACTGGCCGCTTTGTTTATTAATTGAATAAATAAAATTACACAAGCGCCAATTTCCGCACAACCCAGGGCGCTTACTGGCCGCTTTGTTTATTAATTGAATAAATAAAATAACACAAGCGCCAATCCCCACACAACCCGGGGCGCTTACTGGCCGCTTAGTTTATTAATATTATAAATAAAATAACACAAGCGCCAATCCTTACACAACCCAGGGCGCTTACTAGCTGACTTGTTTTTTAATATAATAAGTAAAACAACACAAGCGCCAATCCCCACACAACCCGAGGCGCTTACTGGCCGCTTTGTTCATTAATTAAATCAATAAAATAACACAAGCGCCAATCCCCACAAAACCCGGGGCGCTTACTGGCCGCTTAGTTTATTAATATAATAAATAAAATAACACAAGCGCCAATCACCACACAATCCGGGGCGCTTACTGGCCGATTTGTTTATTACTTAAATAAATAAAATAACACAAGCGCCAATCATTACACAACCCAGGGCGCTTACTAGCTGTTTTGTTTTTTAATATACTAAATAAAATGACACAAGCGCTAATCACCACACAACCCGGGGTGCTTACTGGCCTCTTTGTTTATTAATTGAATAAATAAAATAACACAAGCGCCAATCCCCACACAACTCGGGGCGCTTACTGGCCGCTTTGTTTATTAATTGAATAAATAAAATAACACAAGCGCCAATCACCACACAACCCGGGGTGCTTATTGGTCGCTTTGTTTATTAATTAAATAAATAAAATAACACAAGCGCCAATCTTCACATAACCCGGGGCGCTTACTGGCCGCTTTGTTTTTTAATTAAATAAATAAAATAACACAAGCGCTAATCCCCACACAACCCGGGGCGCTTACTGGCCACTTCGATAATTAAAATAATGAATAAAATAACACAAGCGCCAATCCCCACACAACCCGGGGCGCTTACTGAACGCTTTGTTTTTTAATATAATAAATAAAACAACACAAGCGCCAATCACCACACAACCCGGGGCGCTTACTAAACGCTTTGTTTTTTAATAAAATAAATAAAACAACACAAGCGCCAATCCCCACACAACCCGGGGCGCCTACTGGCCGCTTCGATAATTAAAATGATGAATAAAATAACACAAGCGCCAATCCCCACACAACCCGGGGAGCTTACTGAACGCTTTGTTTTTTAATAAAATAAATAAAACAACACAAGCGCCAATCACCACACAACCCGGGGTGCTTACTGGCCGTTTTGTTTATTAATTAAATGAATAAAACAACACAAGCGCCAATCCCTACACAACCCGAGGCGCTTACTGGCCACTTTGTTTATTAATTGAGTAAATAAAATAACACAAGCGCCAATCCCCACACAACCCGGGGCGCTTACTGGCTGCTTAGTTTATTAATTGAATAAATAAAATAACACAAGCGCCAATCCCCACACAACCCAGGGCACTTACTGGTCGCTTTGTTTATTAATTGAATAAATAAAATTACACAAGCGCCAATTTCCGCACAACCCAGGGCGCTTACTGGCCGCTTTGTTTATTAATTGAATAAATAAAATAACACAAGCGCCAATCCCCACACAACCCGGGGCGCTTACTGGCCGCTTAGTTTATTAATTGAATAAATAAAATAACACAAGCGCCAATCCCCACACAACCCGGGACGCTTACTGGCCGCTTAGTTTATTAATATAATAAATAAAATAACACAAGCGCCAATCCTTACACAACACAGGGCGCTTACTAGCTGTTTTGTTTTTTAATATAATAAATAAAACAACACAAGCGCCAATCCCCACACAACCCGGGGAGCTTACTGAACGCTTTGTTTTTTAATAAAATAAATAAAACAACACAAGCGCCAATCACCACACAACCCGGGGTGCTTACTGGCCGTTTTGTTTATTAATTAAATGAATAAAACAACACAAGCGCCAATCCCCACACAACCCGAGGCGCTTACTGGCCACTTTGTTTATTAATTGAGTAAATAAAATAACACAAGCGCCAATCCCCACACAACCCGGGGCGCTTACTACTTGCTTAGTTTATTAATTGAATAAATAAAATAACACAAGCGCCAATCCCCACACAACCCAGGGCACTTACTGGTCGCTTTGTTTATTAATTGAAAAAATAAAATTACACAAGCGCCAATTTCCGCACAACCCAGGGCGCTTACTGGCCGCTCTGTTTATTAATTGAATAAATAAAATAACACAAGCGCCAATCCCCACACAACCCGGGGCGCTTACTGGCCGCTTAGTTTATTAATTGAATAAATAAAATAACACAAGCGCCCATCCCCACACAACCCGGGACGCTTACTGGCCGCTTAGTTTATTAATATAATAAATAAAATAACACAAGCGCCAATCCTTACACAACACAGGGCGCTTACTAGCTGTTTTGTTTTTTAATATAATAAATAAAACAACACAAGCGCCAATCCCCACACAACCCGAGGAGCTTACTGGCCGCTTTGTTTATTAATTAAATAAATAAAACAACACAAGCGCCAATCCCCACACAACCCGGGGCGCTTACTGGCCGCTTTGTTCATTAATTAAATCAATAAAATAACACAAGCGCCAATCCCCACACAACCCGGGGCGCTTACTGGCCGCTTAGTTTATTAATATAATAAATAAAATAACACAAGCGCCAATCACCACACAATCCGTTGCGCTTACTGGCCGCTTTGTTTATTACTTAAATAAATAAAATAACACAAGCGCCAATCACCACACAACCCAGGGCGCTTACTAGCTGTTTTGTTTTTTAATATAATAAATAAAACAACACAAGCGCCAATCCCCACACAACCCGAGGCGCTTACTGGCCGCTTTGTTCATTAATTAAATCAATAAAATAACACAAGCGCCAATCCCCACACAACCCGGGGCGCTTACTGGCCGCTTAGTTTATTAATATAATAAATAAAATAACACAAGCGCCAATCACCACACAATCCGTTGCGCTTACTGGCCGCTTTGTTTATTACTTAAATAAATAAAATAACACAAGCGCCAATCACCACACAACCCAGGGCGCTTACTAGCTGTTTTGTTTTTTAATATACTAAATAAAATGACACAAGCGCTAATCACCACACAACCCGGGGTGCTTACTGGCCTCTTTGTTTATTAATTAAATAAATAAAATAACACAAGCGCCAATCCCCACATAACTCGGGGCGCTTACTGGCCGCTTTGTTTATTAATTGAATAAATAAAATAACACAAGCGCCAATCACCACACAACCCGGGGTGCTTACTGGCCGCTTTGTTTATTAATTAAATAAATAAAACAACACAAGCGCATATCCCCACACAACCTGGGGCGCTTACTGGCCACTTTGTTTATTAATTGAATAAATAAAATAACACAAGCGCTAATCCCCACACAACTCGGGGCGCTTTTTGGCCGCTTTGTTTTTTAATTAAATAAATAAAATAACACAAGCGCCAATCACCACACAACCCGGCGCGCTTACTGGCCGCTTAGTTTATTTATATAATAAATAAAATAACACAAGCGCCAATCCCCACACAACCCGGGGCGCTTACTGGCCACTTTGATAATTAAAATAATGAATAAAATAACACAAGCGCCAATCCCCACACAACCCAGGGCGCTTACTGAACGCTTTGTTTTTTAATATAATAAATAAAACAACACAAGCGCCAATCACCACACAACCCGGGGCGCTTACTAAACGCTTTGTTTTTTAATAAAATAAATAAAACAACACAAGCGCCAATCGCTACACAACCCGGGGCGCTTACTAGCCGCTTTGTTTATTAATTGAATAAATAAAATAACACAAGAACCAATCCCCACACAACCCGGGGCGCTAACTGGCCGCTTTGCTTATTAATTGAATAAATAAAATAACACAAGCACTAATCCCCACACAACCCAGGGCGCTTACTAGCCGCTTTGTTTATTAATATAATAAATAAAATAACACAAGCGCCGATCACCACAAAATTCGGGGCGCTTACTGGCCGCTTTGTTTATCACTTAAATAAATAAAATAACACAAGCGCCAAACACCACACAACCCGGGGTGCTTACTGGCCGCTTTGTTTATTAATTAAATAAATAAAACAACACATGCGCCAATCCTCGCACAACCCGGGGCGCTTACTGGCCGCTTTGTTTATTAATTGAATAAATAAAATTACACAAGCGCCAATTTCCGCACAACCCAGGGCGCTTACTGGCCGCTTTGTTTATTAATTGAATAAATAAAATAACACAAGCGCCAATCCCCACACAACCCAGGGCGCTTACTGGCCGCTTAGTTTATTAATATTATAAATAAAATAACACAAGCGCCAATCCTTACACAACCCAGGGCGCTTACTAGCTGATTTGTTTTTTAATATAATAAATAAAACAACACAAGCGCCAATCCCCACACAACCCGAGGCGCTTACTGGCCGCTTTGTTCATTAATTAAATCAATAAAATAACACAAGCGCCAATCCCCACACAACCCGGGGCGCTTACTGGCCGCTTAGTTTATTAATATAATAAATAAAATAACACAAGCGCCAATCACCACAGAATCCGGGGCGCTTACTGGCCGATTTGTTTATTACTTAAATAAATAAAATAACACAAGCGCCAATCACCACACAACCCAGGGCGCTTACTAGCTGTTTTGTTTTTTAATATACTAAATAAAATGACACAAGCGCTAATCACCACACAACCCGGGGTGCTTACTGGCCTCTTTGTGTATTAATTAAATAAATAAAATAACACAAGCGCCAATCCCCACACAACTCGGGGCGCTTACTGGCCGCTTTGTTTATTAATTGAATAAATAAAATAACACAAGCGCCAATCCCCACACAACCCGGGGCGCTCACTGGCCACTTCGATAATTAAAATAATGAATAAAATAACACAAGCGCCAATCCCCACACAACCCGGGGCGCTTACTGAACGCTTTGTTTTATAATATAATAATAGAACAACACAAGCGCCAATCACCACACAACCCGGGGCGCTTACTAAACGCTTTGTTTTTTAATAAAATAAATAAAACAACACAAGCGCCAATCCCCACACAACCCGGGGCGCTTACTAGCCGCTTTGTTTATTAATTGAATAAATAAAATAACACAAGCGCCAATCCCCACACAACCCGGGGCGCTTACTGGCCGCTTTGCTTATTGATTGAATAAATAAAATAACACAAGCGCCAATCTTCACATAACCAGGGGCGCTTACTGGCCGCTTTGTTTATTAATTGAATAAATAAAATAACACAAGCGCCAATCCCCACACAACCCAGGGCGCTTACTGGCCGCTTAGTTTATTAATATTATAAATAAAATAACACAAGCGCCAATCCTTACACAACCCAGGGCGCTTACTAGCTGATTTGTTTTTTAATATAATAAATAAAACAACACAAGCGCCAATCCCCACACAACCCGAGGCGCTTACTGGCCGCTTTGTTCATTAATTAAATCAATAAAATAACACAAGCGCCAATCCCCACACAACCCGGGGCGCTTACTGGCCGCTTAGTTTATTAATATAATAAATAAAATAACACAAGCGCCAATCACCACAGAATCCGGGGCGCTTACTGGCCGATTTGTTTATTACTTAAATAAATAAAATAACACAAGCGCCAATCACCACACAACCCAGGGCGCTTACTAGCTGTTTTGTTTTTTAATATACTAAATAAAATGACACAAGCGCTAATCACCACACAACCCGGGGTGCTTACTGGCCTCTTTGTGTATTAATTAAATAAATAAAATAACACAAGCGCCAATCCCCACACAACTCGGGGCGCTTACTGGCCGCTTTGTTTATTAATTGAATAAATAAAATAACACAAGCGCCAATCACCACACAACCCGGGGTGCTTACTGGCCGCTTTGTTTATTAATTAAATAAATAAAACAACACAAGCGCATATCCCCACACAACCTGGGGCGCTTACTGGCCACTTTGTTTATTAATTGAATAAATAAAATAACACAAGCGCTAATCCCCACACAACTCGGGGCGCTTTTTGGCCGCTTTGTTTTTTAATTAAATAAATAAAATAACACAAGCGCCAATCCCCACACAACCCGGCACGCTTACTAGCCGCTTTGTTTATTAATTGAATAAATAAAATTACACAAGCGCCAATTTCCGCACAACCCAGGGCGCTTACTGGCCGCTTTGTTTATTAATTGAATAAATAAAATAACACAAGCGCCAATCCCCACACAACCCGGGGCGCTTACTGGCCGCTTAGTTTATTAATATTATAAATAAAATAACACAAGCGCCAATCCTTACACAACCCAGGGCGCTTACTAGCTGATTTGTTTTTTAATATAATAAATAAAACAACACAAGCGCCAATCCCCACACAACCCGAGGCGCTTACTGGCCGCTTTGTTCATTAATTGAATAAATAAAATAACACAAGCGCCAATCCCCACACAACCCGGGGCGCTAACTGGCCGCTTTGCTTATTAATTGAATAAATAAAATAACACAAGCACTAATCCCCACACAACCCAGGGCGCTTACTAGCCGCTTTGTTTATTAATTGAATAAATAAAATAACACAAGCGCCAATCCCCACACAACCCGGGGCGCTCACTGGCCACTTCGATAATTAAAATAATGAATAAAATAACACAAGCGCCAATCCCCACACAACCCGGGGCGCTTACTGAACGCTTTGTTTTATAATATAATAATAAAACAACACAAGCGCCAATCACCACACAACCCGGGGCGCTTACTAAACGCTTTGTTTTTTAATAAAATAAATAAAACAACACAAGCGCCAATCCCCACACAACCCGGGGCGCTTACTAGCCGCTTTGTTTATTAATTGAATAAATAAAATAACACAAGCGCCAATCCCCACACAACCCGGGGCGCTTACTGGCCGCTTTGCTTATTGATTGAATAAATAAAATAACACAAGCGCCAATCTTCACATAACCAGGGGCGATTACTGGCCGCTTTGTTTTTTAATTAAATAAATAAAATAACACAAGCGCTAATCACCACACAATCCGGGGTGCTTACTGGCCGCTTAGTTTATTAATATAATAAATAAAATAACACAAGCGCTTATCCCCACACAACCCAGGGCGCTTATTGGTCGCTTTGATCATTAAAATGATGAATAAAATAACACAAGCGCCAATTACCACACAACCCGGGGCACTTACTGGCCGCTTTGTTTATTAATTGAATGAATAAAATAACACAAGCGCCAATCCCCACACAACTCAGGGCGCTTCCTGGCCGCTTTGTTTATTAATTAAATAAATAAAATAACACAAGCGCCAATTCTCACACAACCCGGGGCGCTTAATGGCCGCTTTGTTTTTTAATTGAATAAATAAAATAACACAAGCGCCAATCACCACACAACTTGGCGCGCTTACTGGCCGCTTAGTTTATTGATATAATAAATAGAATAACACAAGCGCAAATCCCCACACAACCCGGGGCGCTTACTGGCCACTTCGATAGTTAAAATAATGAATAAAATAACACAAGCGCCAATCCCCACACAATCCGGGGCGAATACTGAACGCTTTGTTTTTTAATATAATAAATAAAACAACACAAGCGCCAATCATCACACAACCCGGGGAGCTTACTGGCCGCTTTGTTTATTAATTAAATAAATAAAACAACACAAGCGCCAATCCCCACACAACCCGAGGCGCTTACTGGCCACTTTGTTTATTAATTGAATAAATAAAATAACACAAGCGCTAATTCCCACACAACCCGGGGCACTTACTGGCCACTTCAATAATTAAAATAATGAATAAAATAACACAAGCGCCAATCCCCACACAACCCGGGGCGCTTACTGAACGCTTTGTTTTTTAATATAATAAATAAAACAACACAAGCGCCAATCACCACACAACCCGGGGCGCTTACTAAACGCTTTGTTTTTTAATAAAATAAATAAAACAACACAAGCGCCAATCCCCACACAACCCGGGGCACCTACTGGCCGCTTCGATAATTAAAATGATGAATAAAATAACACAAGCGCCAATCCCCACACAACCCGGGGAGCTTACTGAACGCTTTGTTTTTTAATATAATAAATAAAACAACACAAGCGCCAATCACCACACAACCCGGGGTGCTTACTGGCCGTTTTGTTTATTAATTAAATGAATAAAACAACACAAGCGCCAATCCCCACACAACCCGAGGCGCTTACTGGCCACTTTGTTTATTAATTGAATAAATAAAATAACACAAGCGCCAATCCCCACACAACCCGGGGCGCTTACTGGCTGCTTAGTTTATTAATATGATAAATAAAATAACACAAGTGCCGATCACCACACAATTCGGGGCGCTTACTGGCCGCTTTGTTTATTACTTAAATAAATAAAATAACACAAGCGCCAAACACCACACAACCCGGGGTGCTTACTGGCCGCTTTGTTTATTAATTAAATAAATAAAACAACACATGCGCCAATCCTCACACAACCCGGGGCGCTTACTGGCCGCTTTGTTTATTAATTGAATAAATAAAATTACACAAGCGCCAATTTCCGCACAACCCAGGGCGCTTACTGGCCGCTTTGTTTATTAATTGAATAAATAAAATAACACAAGCGCCAATCCCCACACAACCCGGGGCGCTTACTGGCCGCTTAGTTTATTAATATTATAAATAAAATAACACAAGCGCCAATCCTTACACAACCCAGGGCGCTTACTAGCTGATTTGTTTTTTAATATAATAAATAAAACAACACAAGCGCCAATCACCACACAACCCGAGGCGCTTACTGGCCGCTTTGTTCAATAATTAAATCAATAAAATAACACAAGCGCCAATCCCCACACAACCCGGGGCGCTTACTGGCCGCTTAGTTTATTAATATAATAAATAAAATAACCCAAGCGCCAATCACCACACAATCCGGGGCGCTTACTGGCCGATTTGTTTATTACTTAAATAAATAAAATAACACAAGCGCCAATCACCACACAACCCAGGGCGCTTACTAGCTGTTTTGTTTTTTAATATACTAAATAAAATGACACAAGCGCTAATCACCACACAACCCGGGGTGCTTACTGGCCACTTCGATAATTAAAATAATGAATAAAATAACACAAGCGCCAATCCCCACACAACCCGGGGCGCTTACTGAACGCTTTGTTTTATAATATAATAATAGAACAACACAAGCGCCAATCACCACACAACCCGGGGCGCTTACTAAACGCTTTGTTTTTTAATAAAATAAATAAAACAACACAAGCGCCAATCCCCACACAACCCGGGGCGCTTACTAGCCGCTTTGTTTATTAATTGAATAAATAAAATAACACAAGCGCCAATCCCCACACAACCCGGGGCGCTTACTGGCCGCTTTGCTTATTGATTGAATAAATAAAATAACACAAGCGCCAATCTTCACATAACCAGGGGCGCTTACTGGCCGCTTTGTTTATTAATTGAATAAATAAAATAACACAAGCGCCAATCCCCACACAACCCAGGGCGCTTACTGGCCGCTTAGTTTATTAATATTATAAATAAAATAACACAAGCGCCAATCCTTACACAACCCAGGGCGCTTACTAGCTGATTTGTTTTTTAATATAATAAATAAAACAACACAAGCGCCAATCCCCACACAACCCGAGGCGCTTACTGGCCGCTTTGTTCATTAATTAAATCAATAAAATAACACAAGCGCCAATCCCCACACAACCCGGGGCGCTTACTGGCCGCTTAGTTTATTAATATAATAAATAAAATAACACAAGCGCCAATCACCACAGAATCCGGGGCGCTTACTGGCCGATTTGTTTATTACTTAAATAAATAAAATAACACAAGCGCCAATCACCACACAACCCAGGGCGCTTACTAGCTGTTTTGTTTTTTAATATACTAAATAAAATGACACAAGCGCTAATCACCACACAACCCGGGGTGCTTACTGGCCTCTTTGTGTATTAATTAAATAAATAAAATAACACAAGCGCCAATCCCCACACAACTCGGGGCGCTTACTGGCCGCTTTGTTTATTAATTGAATAAATAAAATAACACAAGCGCCAATCACCACACAACCCGGGGTGCTTACTGGCCGCTTTGTTTATTAATTAAATAAATAAAACAACACAAGCGCATATCCCCACACAACCTGGGGCGCTTACTGGCCACTTTGTTTATTAATTGAATAAATAAAATAACACAAGCGCTAATCCCCACACAACTCGGGGCGCTTTTTGGCCGCTTTGTTTTTTAATTAAATAAATAAAATAACACAAGCGCCAATCCCCACACAACCCGGCACGCTTACTAGCCGCTTTGTTTATTAATTGAATAAATAAAATTACACAAGCGCCAATTTCCGCACAACCCAGGGCGCTTACTGGCCGCTTTGTTTATTAATTGAATAAATAAAATAACACAAGCGCCAATCCCCACACAACCCGGGGCGCTTACTGGCCGCTTAGTTTATTAATATTATAAATAAAATAACACAAGCGCCAATCCTTACACAACCCAGGGCGCTTACTAGCTGATTTGTTTTTTAATATAATAAATAAAACAACACAAGCGCCAATCCCCACACAACCCGAGGCGCTTACTGGCCGCTTTGTTCATTAATTGAATAAATAAAATAACACAAGCGCCAATCCCCACACAACCCGGGGCGCTAACTGGCCGCTTTGCTTATTAATTGAATAAATAAAATAACACAAGCACTAATCCCCACACAACCCAGGGCGCTTACTAGCCGCTTTGTTTATTAATTGAATAAATAAAATAACACAAGCGCCAATCCCCACACAACCCGGGGCGCTCACTGGCCACTTCGATAATTAAAATAATGAATAAAATAACACAAGCGCCAATCCCCACACAACCCGGGGCGCTTACTGAACGCTTTGTTTTATAATATAATAATAAAACAACACAAGCGCCAATCATCACACAACCCGGGGCGCTTACTAAACGCTTTGTTTTTTAATAAAATAAATAAAACAACACAAGCGCCAATCCCCACACAACCCGGGGCGCTTACTAGCCGCTTTGTTTATTAATTGAATAAATAAAATAACACAAGCGCCAATCCCCACACAACCCGGGGCGCTTACTGGCCGCTTTGCTTATTGATTGAATAAATAAAATAACACAAGCGCCAATCTTCACATAACCAGGGGCGATTACTGGCCGCTTTGTTTTTTAATTAAATAAATAAAATAACACAAGCGCTAATCACCACACAATCCGGGGTGCTTACTGGCCGCTTAGTTTATTAATATAATAAATAAAATAACACAAGCGCTTATCCCCACACAACCCAGGGCGCTTATTGGTCGCTTTGATCATTAAAATGATGAATAAAATAACACAAGCGCCAATTACCACACAACCCGGGGCACTTACTGGCCGCTTTGTTTATTAATTGAATGAATAAAATAACACAAGCGCCAATCCCCACACAACTCAGGGCGCTTCCTGGCCGCTTTGTTTATTAATTAAATAAATAAAATAACACAAGCGCCAATTCTCACACAACCCGGGGCGCTTAATGGCCGCTTTGTTTTTTAATTGAATAAATAAAATAACACAAGCGCCAATCACCACACAACTTGGCGCGCTTACTGGCCGCTTAGTTTATTGATATAATAAATAGAATAACACAAGCGCAAATCCCCACACAACCCGGGGCGCTTACTGGCCACTTCGATAGTTAAAATAATGAATAAAATAACACAAGCGCCAATCCCCACACAATCCGGGGCGAATACTGAACGCTTTGTTTTTTAATATAATAAATAAAACAACACAAGCGCCAATCATCACACAACCCGGGGAGCTTACTGGCCGCTTTGTTTATTAATTAAATAAATAAAACAACACAAGCGCCAATCCCCACACAACCCGAGGCGCTTACTGGCCACTTTGTTTATTAATTGAATAAATAAAATAACACAAGCGCTAATCCCCACACAACCCGGGGCACTTACTGGCCACTTCAATAATTAAAATAATGAATAAAATAACACAAGCGCCAATCCCCACACAACCCGGGGCGCTTACTGAACGCTTTGTTTTTTAATATAATAAATAAAACAACACAAGCGCCAATCACCACACAACCCGGGGCGCTTACTAAACGCTTTGTTTTTTAATAAAATAAATAAAACAACACAAGCGCCAATCCCCACACAACCCGGGGCACCTACTGGCCGCTTCGATAATTAAAATGATGAATAAAATAACACAAGCGCCAATCCCCACACAACCCGGGGAGCTTACTGAACGCTTTGTTTTTTAATATAATAAATAAAACAACACAAGCGCCAATCACCACACAACCCGGGGTGCTTACTGGCCGTTTTGTTTATTAATTAAATGAATAAAACAACACAAGCGCCAATCCCCACACAACCCGAGGCGCTTACTGGCCACTTTGTTTATTAATTGAATAAATAAAATAACACAAGCGCCAATCCCCACACAACCCGGGGCGCTTACTGGCTGCTTAGTTTATTAATATGATAAATAAAATAACACAAGTGCCGATCACCACACAATTCGGGGCGCTTACTGGCCGCTTTGTTTATTACTTAAATAAATAAAATAACACAAGCGCCAAACACCACACAACCCGGGGTGCTTACTGGCCGCTTTGTTTATTAATTAAATAAATAAAACAACACATGCGCCAATCCTCACACAACCCGGGGCGCTTACTGGCCGCTTTGTTTATTAATTGAATAAATAAAATTACACAAGCGCCAATTTCCGCACAACCCAGGGCGCTTACTGGCCGCTTTGTTTATTAATTGAATAAATAAAATAACACAAGCGCCAATCCCCACACAACCCGGGGCGCTTACTGGCCGCTTAGTTTATTAATATTATAAATAAAATAACACAAGCGCCAATCCTTACACAACCCAGGGCGCTTACTAGCTGATTTGTTTTTTAATATAATAAATAAAACAACACAAGCGCCAATCACCACACAACCCGAGGCGCTTACTGGCCGCTTTGTTCAATAATTAAATCAATAAAATAACACAAGCGCCAATCCCCACACAACCCGGGGCGCTTACTGGCCGCTTAGTTTATTAATATAATAAATAAAATAACCCAAGCGCCAATCACCACACAATCCGGGGCGCTTACTGGCCGATTTGTTTATTACTTAAATAAATAAAATAACACAAGCGCCAATCACCACACAACCCAGGGCGCTTACTAGCTGTTTTGTTTTTTAATATACTAAATAAAATGACACAAGCGCTAATCACCACACAACCCGGGGTGCTTACTGGCCACTTCGATAATTAAAATAATGAATAAAATAACACAAGCGCCAATCACCACACAACCCGGGGCGCTTACTGAACGCTTTGTTTTTTAATATAATAAATAAAACAACACAAGCGCCAATCACCACACAACCCGGGGCGCTTACTAAACGCTTTGTTTTTTAATAAAACAAATAAAACAACACAAGCGCCAATCCCCACACAACCTGGGGCGCTTACTGGCCACTTTGTTTATCAATTGAATGAATAAAATAACACAAGCGCTAATCCCCATACAACTCGGGGCGCTTTTTGGCCGCATTGTTTTTTAATTAAATAAATAAAATAACACAAGCGCCAATCACCACACAACCCGGCGCGCTTACTGGCCGCTTAGTTTATTTATATAATAAATAAAATAACACAAGCGCCAATCCCCACACAACCCGGGGCGCTTACTGGCCACTTTGTTTATTAATTGAATAAATAAAATAACACAAGCGCTAATCCCCATACAACTCGGGGCGCTTTTTGGCCGCATTGTTTTTTAATTAAATAAATAAAATAACACAAGCGCCAATCACCACACAACCCGGCGCGCTTACTGGCCGCTTAGTTTATTTATATAATAAATAAAATAACACAAGCGCTAATCCCCACACAACCCGGGGCGCTTACTGGCCACTTCGATAAATAAAATAATGAATAAAACAACACAAGCGCCAATCACCACACAACCCGGGGCGCTTACTAAACGCTTTGTTTTTTAATAAAACAAATAAAACAACACAAGCGCCAATCCCCACACAACCCGGGGCGCTTACTAGCCGCTTTGTTTATTAATTGAATAAATAAAATAACACAAGCGCCAATCCCCACACAACCCGGGGCGCTTACTGGCCGCTTTGCTTATTAATTGAATAAAAAAAATAACACAAGCACCAATCCCCACACAACCCAGGGCGCTTACTAGCCGCTTTGTTTATTAATTGAATAAATAAAATAACACAAGCGCCAATCTTCACATAACCCGGGGCGCTTACTGGCCGCTTTGTTTTTTAATTAAATAAATAAAATAACACAAGCGCTAATCCCCACACAACCCGGGGCGCTTACTGGCCACTTCGATAATTAAAATAATGAATAAAATAACACAAGCGCCAATCCCCACACAACCCGGGGCGCTTACTGAACGCTTTGTTTTTTAATATAATAAATAAAACAACGCAAGCGCCAATCACCACACAACCCGGGGCGCTTACTAAACGCTTTGTTTTTTAATAAAATAAATAAAACAACACAAGCGCCAATCCCCACACAACCCGGGGCGCCTACTGGCCGCTTCGATAATTAAAATGATGAATAAAATAACACAAGCGCCAATCCCCACACAACCCGGGGAGCTTACTGAACGCTTATTTTTTTAATATAATAAATAAAACAACACAAGCGCCAATCACCACACAACCCGGGGTGCTTACTGGCCGTTTTGTTTATTAATTAAATGAATAAAACAACACAAGCGCCAATCCCCACACAACCCGAGGCGCTTACTGGCCACTTTGTTTATTAATTGAATAAATAAAATAACACAAGCGCCAATCCCCACACAACCCGGGGCGCTTACTGGCTGCTTAGTTTATTAATATAATAAATAAAATAACACAAGTGCCGATCACCACACAATTCGGGGCGCTTACTGGCCGCTTTGTTTATTACTTAAATAAATAAAATAACCCAAGCGCCAAACACCACACAACCCGGGGTGCTTACTGGCTGTTTTGTTTTTTAATATACTAAATAAAATGACACAAGCGCTAATCACCACACAACCCGGGGTGCTTACTGGCCACTTCGATAATTAAAATAATGAATAAAATAACACAAGCGCCAATCACCACACAACCCGGGGCGCTTACTGAACGCTTTGTTTTTTATTATAATAAATAAAACAACACAAGCGCCAATCACCACACAACCCGGGGCGCTTACTAAACGCTTTGTTTTTTAATAAAACAAATAAAACAACACAAGCGCCAATCCTTACACAACCCAGGGCGCTTACTAGCTGATTTGTTTTTTAATATAATAAATAAAACAACACAAGCGCCAATCCCCACACAACCCGAGGCGCTTACTGGCCGCTTTGTTCATTAATTAAATCAATAAAATAACACAAGCGCCAATCCCCACACAACCCGGGGCGCTTACTGGCCGCTTAGTTTATTAATATAATAAATAAAATAACACAAGCGCCAATCACCACACAATCCGGGGCGCTTACTGGCCGCTTTGTTTATTACTTAAATAAATAAAATAACACAAGCGCCAATCACCACACAACCCAGGGCGCTTACTAGCTGTTTTGTTTTTTAATATACTAAATAAAATGACACAAGCGCCAATCACCACACAACCCGGGGTGCTTACTGGCCGCTTTGTTTATTAATTGAATAAATAAAATAACACAAGCGCCAATCCCCACACGACTCGGGGCGCTTACTGGCCGCTTTGTTTATTAATTGAATAAATAAAATAACACAAGCGCCAATTATCACACAACCCGGGGCGCTTACTGGCCGCTTTGTTTTTCAATTGAAAAAATAAAATAACACAAGCGCCAATCACCACACAACCCGGGGTGCTTACTGGCCACTTAGGTTAATAATATAATAAATAAATTAAAACACAAGCGCCAATCACCACACAACCCGGGGCACTTACTGTCCGCTTTGTTTATTAATTGAATAAATACAATAACACAAGCGCCAATCCCCACACAATCCGGGGCGCTTACTGGCCGCTTTGTTTTTTACTTAAATAAATAAAATAACACAAGCGCCAATTCCTACACAACCCGGGGCGCTTACTGGCCGCTTTGATAATTAAAATGATGAATAAAATAACACAAGCGCCAATCACCACACAACACGGGGCGCTTACTGGCCGCTTTGCTTATTAATTGAATAAATAAAATAACACAAGCGCCAATCACCACACATTCCGGAGCGCTAGATGATGATTTTGAAAATTAATAAAATTATAAAGTAATAACACGAATGCCCATCACCAAACTATAAAAAGCACTTTCTAGTTGCGATTGATTTTTTTTATCATTTGATGCTTTCTTCAAACAAATAATGCAACCAGTAAGCACCCCAGGTTGCGTAGGGATTGACACTTGTGTTATTTTTTTCATTTAATTAATAAACAAAGCGGCCAGTAAGCGCCCCGGGTTGTCTGGTGATTAGCGCTTGTGTTATTTTATTCATCATTTTAATTATCAAAGCGGCCAGTAAGCTCCCCGGGTTGTGTGGGGATTGGCGCTTGTGTTATTTTATTTATTTAATTAATAAACAAAGCGGCCAGTAAGCGCCCCGGGTTGTGTGGGGATTGGCGCTTGTGTTATTTTATTTATTCAATTAATAAACAAAGCGGCCAGTAAGCGCCCCGGGTTGTGCGGGGATTGGCGCTTGTGTTATTGTTTAATGTATTTTATTAATTAATAAAGCTTGTGATACTGCTCTTAGGCGCGTTGGCTTGTTATGTTAAATAGCTTAGGATGAATTTATCAAGTTATGGTGTATGAAATGTTGTCGAGTTATCTGGGGTTTTGCGTCTTGCTCCATATAGCCAATTTGAATTTCCCGCGAGTTTGCCAGTCACATTTGAGAGCACTTCTTCCGGCTTTAGCATGCATGCGTATACCTATATCTATTCCTGATGTGATGCTCCCTCAAAAGCGGTTTTAAATGTTGGACAGTTATTATATTTATTACCAAAACCGTTGATTATGACAGTTATTACCAAAATAAAATCATAAGTTAAGGTTTATTACAACCGATCATGAGAATCCTTATTATAGGTGCAAAAAATTATAGAGGTATGTACTCAGAGATTAAAACTTACCAACATATTTACATTAAAATTAAAAAAATGTATAAGTAAAATTAAAATTTTATCTGTCGATGGTAGTACTAACTTTAAAATAAAAAATTTGAAGTTTGTTGAAATTGATTCAAAAAGTTTTAAAATGTGACTTGTAACATATAGATGTGTGTACATACACATACACATACGCTTTTTAAATGCATCAATTTATGGGCATTTTTGTGAGATAAAGGTAAATCAAGTTTTAACTCAAAAAATAGTATTATTACGGTACAAAAAAGTTGAATTTTGACGAGAAATATAACTCTGTCTGAGAACGCGGACGCATATACATGTTATCAAGTTTTAAGATTAACTTAAGTAGTTATGATCTGAATAGGCCGCAATTTTGTTGTTAGATTTGGGCTGAATGTCTCGGCTGAGGGTTTACAATCAGACAAGTTTGATCAAAGCGTAAAATTTTGAGAGCATTTTTAGTGTAGTGCTCATAGACAAAAAAAACCCAGTTTTTCAGCAATACGTTTTTTTACATACATTTTATGACATGTATACTCCATGAGACATACTCAGACTACACTTTTATTAAATTAAAAATTTTTTAAACAAAATATAGACGATTAATAAGTGGTCACAATTATGGCTCTGAAAAAATTATAAGGTACTATAAATTTAATTTTTTTGGTAAATGCCGTATGAATTTAAAAACAGTTTTTGGTCTGAATCATTAAAATTAGTCTAAGAACTTGTACAACATAAGTTATATCTATATAATAGGCAAAATTTAATTCTAAAATAGGAAAAAAATTTTGAAGTCCTTAATATTTAATACCTTGCCTTTTATTTTACTAATGTTTTCATGGTTTCCTTTATGTTAAGCGATGCCATACTTTTTTCTCCAGTTAACTGTGCGTTTTATCAATAAACTCGTGTTTAACTTGGAATAGCAATGAAAAATCATTTGATAAAAAGTGTTTTCAAAAATTTTCCTTATTTCTAATAGTTAAATTAATTGTTTAAATAAGTTTTACACAATTATTAATTAGGTTGTAAAAGGTGTGATCCTCATCGAAGTGAGATCATAACCATTTTGTTAGAATAGTGTAAAATAACTTAGTACTATTAAATTACTTTTTGATGATTTTTAACTTCATCAATAATAGTTTTATAGCCATCTAAAAAAGGATGAAATGGTAATGAGCATTTTCCCCACTATTGATATTATATTTTATTGAAAAATTTAAATATCTAACAAAATCACCCAAATTTACAAGGAATGAATTTACAAAGCGTAGTCGTTACGCAACATATACATAAAAATTAGATACTATTATCGAAAAAAAGTTTTGTACTACCATAATTAAAAAAAAAAAAAAAAAAAGAAATCGTAGAAAAAAAAAATTCTGCTACGGGCGAGATTTGAACCCCAGAATGCTTAAGACAAAAGTACACTATGCGGTACTTAGTTACCTCGACTACCACCGCACTGTTTCCCTAAGCACTTAAAGTGACACATGTTTATCGTGAAGCTTCAGGGTTTAAGTTTAAGTATTAGTTTATTTTTTCTTTATATTGATAAGTGTTTAAGTTTGACCTACAAGTGGAATTATTATTTTTCTAAATATTTTCACAATTATTTATTCTTATTAGAAAAGTTACATGTGTTGAAGAATGACATTTGAATTACAGAAAAGTCATTCTCTATTGAATAAACTTAAAAATCACAGTGAAGCGTGTGTATATTATTCTGATATTTTGAATGTGCTAAATTTTTATAAATCTATAAAAACATAAATTATTCAAGTTGTAAAAATAATTATTTTATAGAGATCAAGTTTCAAGAAGTTACATTAAATATCGGGGCTTACGTTTTTATTACTCAATTTTTTATTTTATACGAGTAAAACTCAGTATTTAGCTGTACAAGTATTTAATACACATTTAATCAGTAATATATGACCGGACATATAATAACTGTCCAACATTCAAAACCGCTTTTGAGGGAACATCACATCAGGAATAGATATAGGTATACGCATGCATGCGAGAGCTGCGAGCTGCGAGAGCCGGGAGTCGAGAGCCGAGGCAGCTAGAATACAAAACATATATAGCTATACCCGTGTATACGCACATATTTTTTCCCCCTCTACTAGGTACCTATCGTACGCACAATTTGGTCTTCTCCTCCGCTGCTGAAATGTGCGCATAGTTCGGCTGATTTGCCGCGACGGGGCGCTCAAAACAGTGGAAAATAAGCGACACACTCTCTACTATAGGCGGTGGCAATCTCCCTACTAATCTCTGGTATAATGACATAAATGAAACAAAAATGCCAGCAGTATACGAAAAGTATTGGGTTACTGAATATCGATTATTAATAGTATCGGTAAATACAATAAACCAATTTCATAAATTAATATACAAAAATGCCGGCAGTTCAGCGTACTGAGTTACTGGGAATTAGATGCTTATAAGATAATAATAATTGAATTCATATAAACAGGCGCCAGCAGTAGAGCATATTAAGTCGATGAGGATTAGTTACTTATAATTTAAATTCTTCGATCAGCAAAAAACAGTGTACGCAACATAGTGCATTGAGTTTTGGGTTTGCAGGAGATTGGCAGCTAGGTATTAAATTACATGTTTAATAAGCAACAGGGTACAAAGTCTTGCCTGATGAATTTATGAAGATTGGCTGCTTAAAACGTTAATAATTATATTAATAAATAAAAGTGCAGGCAGTTGGGCGTACTGAATCGCTAGGGATTAACTAATCATTAGTTAAACTTATTGGATCAATAATAACAGAGCAGGCAATATTATATATTGGGTTTACGGAAGATTGGCAGTATATTGTTCATTTATTAATTAAATAATCAACATTGCAGAGTCATGTCTATTGCATTTCTGGAAATTAGCTACTTATAGTATAAATTATCAAATAAGTAGACGATAGTAAAGACAGTAGAGCGTATTGGGTCACTTGAGATTAAATACTTGGGATATTATTAATAGAAAGAAACAAGAAATAAAACTATTCTGACAGTAAAGCATATTGGGTCGCTGGGGATTGATTTTTCGAGATAGAACCAAATAATTTAATATATAAATATATTAACTTAATTTTAGTTGGTAGAGCGCATTGGATAACTAATGATTTACTGATTTCATCACAAATAGTATGATTTACTAACAAAAGCAAAGATATTTAAGTGTGTTGGATTATTGGGTTATTGAATGCTTATATTTCAATAATAGTATTTAATAAACAAAAGAGCAGTCAGCAGAGCATATTGGGTATTGGGGATTAGATGCTTGTTAGTATTACTATGTAGAAGAGTTCAATCATTTTAAATTACGCGCTGGTTTCCCCAGTTAATCAGCGCATGATTTGCTCTCAGCTAATTAGAGCGGTAGGACGGATCTCCCTGCGATCTACAAACTTAGCATAGATGGCGTACTGTAGCTAAGAGAAAAATGGCATTCCATTGACAAAAATGTACTATTCCTGATCTCCTGACGTCAGCGTAACGGATAGGTTGTCGCATAAGTAAGTCTACATCATGGTGTAAAAAATACATAAGGTGGGCTCTTCAGCCACCGACTAGATCAACCAATCAGGAGGCTTAGAACAAGCGACTGTCCGTATTGGATTTTTTACCAATAAGCGTAGAGAGCGCGTTGTTTAATTACTTACACTTTTTTGCTAAAAATAAATACAACTTACCCAGAAAAGCAGTATTAAATTAAAAGCTTCGTAAGTACGATAACGTAAATTAGATTGCCAGAGACGAACAAAAAAACTGACTTTTAATAATAAAATTCTCATAAAAAGAAAAAAAAAATTGTAAAATTTGTTGATTGAAATATTTAATGAAATGCATTCATTGTATATTTTACAAATAATCAGATGATTATATAGAATTATATTTACACATAAGACAGTGCACCTAACATATTTTAAATATATTATTTATCGATGAAATTTTTTACCCTGTACTCTTGTTTATGTCTGGCAGTAGTTGAACAACGCGCTTTTAACGCTCATTGGTGGAAAATCTAATATGGAAGGTCGCTTGATCCAAGCCTCCTGATTGTCTGAATCAGGTTCGGTGGCTGAAGAGCCTCCGTTAGGGCTCGGGCACATGGAACCGCGTAAAGCGTATCGCGTATTGCGTAAAATTATAGGATGAGGTAAAGTTAGGTAAGATACGCTTTACGCGAAAAAATCCATCATCGCGCACATGGGAGTAAGAAATACGCGTGTAAGTGTTTTTAAACCAATCACAACGAGTATTTCGTTGGCTTTGCACATGCTGTCTCGCTGGCACTCATGGCAAAAATAAAGTTACGCCCGTTTTTTTGTACTCATGTGCGCGCTGACAAATTTTTTCGCGTATAGCGTGAAGTACGCAACCTGTAAATACAATCAGCAGCTAATGTCAACAACATCAATTACAGTATCAATTGTATAATTAATCAAATTTCTGACATGGATAAAAAATAAATCGTAAGAACTTTGGGCAAATTGTCGAAAGTCTGTACGACCTATGCAATGACCCAATATCGCAAAGAAAAAGTGAGAAGTGTAATGATTAACTGATAGCTGTATGAAATGTATTCACGGCTCTCAAATAAAAAAAAAAAAAGAAGTATATGCTTGAAAACTTTTTTTTTGACATGTACAAGTTAGAATTCACTTGTGTTGAGAACTTCGAAAGCTTTTTTGTTGACAAGACAGCAGATTGGTCAATTCCCCTCTACTTCAAACTTACGCGACACGCGAGGCTTTTACGCCTTTTCTATGTGACCACAAAGTGGCGTATACCTAACTTTCCTTACTTTTACGCGATACGCTTTACGCGGTTCCATGTGCCCGAGCCCTTATGTATTTTTCACACCATGGTCTACAATACCGTATATTGTCGTCACTTATAGTAACAGTGTGTCAGTGACGCCATTTTTCTCTTAGCTACAGTACGCCTACGAGCTACAGTACATCTGTGCTGAGTTTGCTGATCGTATATATGCTGATCAGTAAACGATTTACTATTATATAGTATTGGTGCTTAATTTTGAGGGTCTGCGTCTACGCGGCATCAAATTATTAACGATTTATTAAAGAAAATTGATATTTTTCATATAAAATTTGCTTAAAACTTGATCAATAAATATTGCCCTTATTGACGTTATTATGTGCGAATGACAGAAAGTATGAATAATTTTAAGTATCCGGGCTAGGCTATGTAGTAGTCTATTTTTCACGAAAAAACAATATTGCTTATATTCATCTTGTTTATAATTTTTTAAAAACTTTTCAATAGTGTTGGCAGTAACATGTATCAATGATGTATTATTGTAAGAGTATGCTAGCCTAATTTTAAGCTTTATCTGTCACATCGTAAGCGGCTATACACGAAGTCTATTACTTTCGAACATTAACTCCGGCGTTGTTTTAATAACTTCAACATGACGAAGTATTTTTTCTTTACTTTACTGAAAACTTGCGTGAACAAACTAAATAATAAAAAAATTATTTTTATTAACGTGATAGATGTATGAGTAGATTCTTCTAAGGATATTGAATCCTGAAACTTTACTTGTTCACTCTTAAATATAAGACATTAAAATTCGAGTTTATATGAGTGGATCTATTTGTAAATACAAAAGTTTTCATTGTTTAACATCATCTTTGATAGAATTGAAATTAAGCTTGACGATAATAACTTCGCAGACTAACCATTCCGTTATTATTTTTACATACAATAAACGTGCCCTTCAAAAGTTTCGGGTGTTTACTATTTTTCATGCTATTTTTTTAATTTACCAGGTGTATTTGTACCAAATCCAGGTAAATATGTTGATATTATGCAGTACAGATAACACCTGGAGTGGTGTGTCGATAGTATTATTACTATTTACATGGATGTTATAAGCCCTACATCCATGTAAAGCTCTACTTAGATCCACGTATTTACATGGATTTCATGCAAATAGACACAGAGTGTCCAATTTTATGTCGACACAACTAATATTGTAACTTTATTTATAAATAAGCTGTTTAAAAAACATAGTTAAATAGTTTAAGGAACGTTTTAACAAAAAAAGTCCTACTCAACTTCTGTGTTTGAACGATGTAATTATAAGCAATATGAAGTTTCTAAAGATATGTAAAATCAATTTAATTAAATATACATAAATACATGTCTCACACACGTTACATTTTCACTGATAAATTGAGGTTCACCTACTGATATATACATTATGAAAATATTAATGAGAGATAGCCTTTATCTACTCCATTACAAAAGAATGTAAAATGAATGTATTAAGTGAAAGAGACACAACTGATATACAACATTATTTATTTGATAAAAGTATATAAAAAAAGCATCAAAGGCTGCAGAAATCTTTGAACAGGATAACGGATTACAAAATTATTTTTTAATGCCAAATATTAATAATTTGTACTTAAATCAACAAAACCGTTTTTCTGCAATAGCCATAATAAAAGTTTTATTTAATGTTACTAGTCAAAAAAATGCCTGACTTAACTGAACATCTGTTTAAGAAAAATGTTAATTAAAAATGTTTATAATTATACTGTAATACTTAGCTAGTAATCGGTACGACTTAAATTTTAGGCTTACTGGATAAATATATATTGGGAATTATTGATACAGCTGATGGATCAGCCAGTAGTATTTTTCTTAAACACTAGCTGCATCTAAAATGCTAAGTTTTTAATGAAATATGATGTTTTCATTTTATTTAGCATAATTAATTTACTTACTGTTTTCTATAGTTGGGTCATAGGAATCAACAAACTGACCCTCAACGAACTGTATGCTGAGCGAAGACTTACCTATAATCATAAGTACAAAGATTTGTTTTACAAAAAGCACAGAAACATCAACTTCGATTGATTCATGAACTATTTATTTATTGCATAAGTGCTTGGTCTATTATTGATAGTAAGGAGACGCTGTTAGAGACACTGTAACATTTAAAAGAATGCATAATTTACATCCAAACAGCAAACAAAAAAAATGACGACCCTAAGATTTCTCTTAACACCAATGTAGTGCCAAATAAATAATTGACCTCGTAACTGACATATAATAGAGCAACTAGTTAGAACTTACCGACAGAGCGGTAGCCCATTATCGCTATTTTTCTCTGCTTAGAAGGCATGTCACACCAGCAACGGCAATTACAATCGTAGTAAAAAAGCTAATATGTTGGTATCAACAAACAGAAGTCTTTAACACCAGACCTGAATGCTTTTTAAATCTCGGGTAAGTTGATATTGAGTTAAAAATGTTAGAATTACAGTTACATTACAACCCAAGTCTAATACACCGACGAACGTTAACGGCAACCTAATGCCATCTTTACGTCAACTCTAAGGGTGCCTGTACACTGGTGTCCTAAAAGACTAGATTCGTTCACCTTACAATCCAGGGACGGTCGAGGACAGTCTAAGTCTGGGCGAGTCGAAGACGAAGGTGAACAAGTGCTCTTCTCCGATCGTAGACTTGTGAAGTTGGCGCCCGTAAATATTAAATATCAATATTTTGCACCCATTCAGGGCTTAAACGATTCCTCCTTACTTGCGGATTTATCCTCCACTTGAATTTTTATTTGCGGATCAATAGTTTGCGAGATATTTGCAAAATAAAAAGTCGAAAATGGGCGCGGCGCTGAAGTATAAAAAACTTTGTTGTAAGTGCTAAATTGGGTTAAAATCCAATTCTACCTGTACGATTCGATTCCTCCTCATTTGCGGATTACGTAGGTATATAAATTAATGTAATTAAATGTCACAAAGTTTGTAAATAATGAATTTAATTACAGAGTGAGAGAATCTAGTAACTTTTGTCTAGTGACTTTTGGTCCAGTGCTCCGTTCCTGTTGTTCGGTACATGTCGTTTACTCCGTACCGCGGGTTCTACAAAATATTTATCAGAATAGAAAACTTTAGTAGGTATTAATCTATTAATTATTAGCTATAAGTTATTCAGCTTTTGGGTCAATCCGCACACACATACATTGCGTACTTTAAACTAAAGGAAAAATTTATTTGTCAATAGGTACAGATTTTTCATCTTAAGAATCTAATATCTGGAATCTATTGTGGCAAACACTGTGGACTGATATTTATTCATTACGCGCAAAATTTTAATATTTGTTGTTATTCAAGAAACAAATAACAACACAACTAAAAAGTAGCAGTACAGCTATAATCATCACAAGACAAGCCACAGCTAAGCACACGAGTAATAATTTTGTTTGGGCAAGTTTTAGAAAACAGCTCAAGCATTCAAATTTCGCGCTTAAATGATTAATCAGGCGAATTGAAGATCAAGTTACCGACCAGTGGAAACGGATAAAAGTGACACAGGCTGTGTTCGCCTAAGGCTCTGTTATTAAGTCTGTTAAGGTCACGTGATCATTTATCATAAGTGCGAGGGAGACAGCATGATGTCACCGTCTCACTCGCACTTATCATAAATGATCACGGGACCTTAACAGACTACAAATGGAGCCTATGTAAACACAGCCCCAGTAATAAATTTTCAAGTACTTAATTTAAAAAAATGTTTATCAAATGGGCTTACACTAGATTGCATAGTCATCGAAAAATGTGTGTGTGTGTGTGTGTATTGATCCAAAAGCTGAATAACTTATAACTAATAATTAATAGATTAATACCTACTAAAGTTTTCTATTCTGGGGCCGTACCATATAACTATTTTTCTGTACATCGGCCTATGTTATAACATAGGCCCGCGAAGCTAAAAAAAGTTGTATGGTACGGCTCCAGATAAATATTTTGTAGAACCCGCGGTACGGAGTAAACGACATGTACCGAACAACAGGAACGGAGCACTGGACCAAAAGTCACTAGACAAAAGTTACTAGATTCTCTCACTCTGTAATTAAATTCATTATTTACAAACTTTGTGACATTTAATTACATTAATTTATATACCTACGTAATCCGCAAATGAGGAGGAATCGAATCGTACAGGTAGAATTGGATTTTAACCCAATTTAGCACTTACAACAAAGTTTTTTATACTTCAGCGCCGCGCCCATTTTCGACTTTTTATTTTGCAAATATCTCGCAAACTATTGATCCGCAAATAAAAATTCAAGTGGAGGATAAATCCGCAAGTAAGGAGGAATCGTTTAAGCCCTGAATGGGTGCAAAATATTGATATTTAATATTTACGGGCGCCAACTTCACAAGTCTCATGATGTCGGTGTACGACCCACTGGGGTTGCTTGGGCCGTACACGCTAAAAACGAAATTGATTCTGCAGGCGGTATGGCGTAGCGGGATACGGTGGGACGATCCGCTGGGGGACGACGAGTTTGAGAAGTGGCTTGGGTGGTTGAAGATCGTACAGGAGCTTGGCAAATTACGTATCCCACGGTGTATCACTCCCAAAGGGGGGGAAGTTAAGAGCGCCCAGCTGCATGCATTTTGTGATGCGAGTACCCGAGCTTACGCGGCGTGCGTGTATTTACGCTGCAGAACAGATGACAGCAATGCCCAAGTTACACTTTTAACTGCAAAATCGCGCGTTGCTCCTGATAGGACGTTGTCTATACCGCGACTAGAGCTGCAGGCAGCGGTCTTAGCGTCGCGCCTCTTAAATACGGTAAGGGCGGAGTTAGAGATCCCGTGTGAGCAACAATATTTATGGTCAGATTCGAAGACTGTGTTGCTTTGGTTGAAGAGAGATCCACGGGTACGGCAGGTGTTCGTCGCGCATCGATTGGGTGAGATCACCGAGCGGACAGTGGGCGCATCATGGAGATGGGTCCCCACCAAGCAAAACCCGGCCGACCTAGCTACAAGGGGAAATGCGATCAATGACGACGCGGCGATTACATGGTTCCAGGGGCCTGCATTCTTAAAATTACGGGAAAGTCAGTGGCCGGTAGCAAAAATTCTGACGCGCGCGGAACAGGAATCGCTTGATGGAAGAGAAAGGCGCGCGGAACGCGTTTGTACTGAATCTGGCCATGAGGTCTATACGCCTCTAGTATCACGATTGCTAGGGTGGGAGGGGCGAATTATAGCAGCGCGACGTGAGTGCGAATTTCTCAGGCGATGGGCGCGACAGCCACAGATATGCGATCCGGAAACCGAGAAACAGTTAGCCATAGAGTATGTCCTTCGAGGTGCACAATCCGACAGTTTTCAAGGGGAATTGCAATCCCTTCAGCAAGGGAAGAAAATATCGTCGGGAAGCAAATTGTCGCGCTATATGCCGTATGTAGATGAACGGGGTCTGCTCCGAATACGCGGCCGAGTAACAAAAATACAAGATGTTGAGTTCAATCAAACTCCGATTGTGCTCGATGGGAAGCACCCTGCAGTACGCGCGTTAATACGCGACTATCATTGTCGATATTTACATGTGAACCATGAAACGGTAATTAATGAGATTTTGCAACGGTATACGGTTGTGGGAATACGCCCCGCTGTTAAGTCGGTTTGCAACGGATGCCTGGTATGTAAGTTGCGTCGCGCGCAACCAAAGGCACCGTTGATGGCTGCGTTACCCGAAGGCCGACTTGCGTATAGAAAGCGGCCCTTCACCCACTGCGGGGTTGATTATTTCGGACCTCTGTATATCAAGATAGGGCGCAGTAGGGTCAAGCGCTGGGGCGTAATATTTACGTGCCTTACGACGCGCGCGGTACACGTGGAGGTCGCGGCCAGCTTGGATACGGGTTCTGCGATTATGGCCCTGCGGCGAATGTCTGCGCGACGGGGGCGGCCAGCTGTAATGTACAGCGATAATGGCACCAACTTCCGAGGCGCGTGTGCAGAACTCGTGGAGGCTGTAACAAAAATCGATCGGTCGGAACAAAACACTTACGCTTTGGCGAATGACATGAAATGGATTTTCAACCCACCGGACGCTCCCCATATGGGGGGCGTCTGGGAGAGACTAATACGTTCCATCAAAGTCGCGCTCCACGCGACGCTAGCCAATGAAGCTCCTTCCGAGGAGGTTCTGCACACGGTGCTGACAGAAGTTGAACACATGGTGAATTCCAGGCCATTGACCCATGTGTCCGTTGATCCACGCGACAATGAGGCCTTGACGCCTAACCATTTTTTGTTAGGCAGTTCAACGGGCACCATAGAGTTGCCCACGCGTAGCGCCCCTCGTCTTCAATCGCGCAAGGATTGGGAGCGAGCACACGTGTTGGTGGAGCTTTACTGGCGAAGGTGGTTAAAAGAGTATGTGCCCACATTGCAACAGCGTCAGAAGTGGCAAAATACGACCGACGAAATCAAACGAGGCGATATAGTATTGATTGTAGATTTGCAAGCTCCACGGAACGTATGGCGAAGGGGAACGGTGGTTGAGGTGTATGCGGGTGCAGACAAAGTGATACGTGCGGCAAAAGTGAGATCAGGCGGTGTGGAGTATGTTCGTGCCGTAGTCAAGTTGATTAAGCTTTTCCGTGATGAGGTACAAGAGGTTGCGGTCTCCTGATCCTCTTGTACGAGGGGGAGGACTGTAAGCGACCAAATCATCGGTATAAGTGTGGGTGGCGCGGCCGGTACATATTCCCACGCCTTGATGCGAAAACTAGTATGTAAGGAAATTAGGATAAGAATCAACTAGAATTTAAGGAAACTCAAGATTGTAAGGGGACGGTTGAAGCTAAGGGCAAGGGCCGGCTAAACGTAGTATATAATATGCGGAGGAGATGTACCAACACTGGGACGACGCGTAGATGCTTCGTTTGCCACCACGCCACTGTAACCATGAGACTCCGTGCCTTCGGGCTTGTTGATGAGGGTCGAACCCGGGTAGGTTTGTCACTGGACAGCCTATGCCGTCAGGCGACAGGTACATTTCCCCGTCAAATCCAATTTCTAATTTGTTATTGTTATCTACTTTACAATACGACTAGTTAAAGATTTACCTACATCTTTATAGTCTTCAACCATTCAATCGCAAATAATGTTGTGTTAATATAATAAAATGTGTTATAATAATAAACTCTGCAACATTGCGTCAGCACGCGGCGAGCGACGAATGCGACGATGTATTCTAAATGGCGCGCGTGAAGCTAGTTCCGCGAGAGAGCGATAGATGGAAGGGTTCGCGAGGGGAGAGCGTAGGGCGTAGTAGGGGAAGCAAGAGGGCACGTAGGGTTAGGCAGTAGTGTGTTGTTAACCACGAAAAAGGTAAGTGCTGGCGCGTGGATGCAAATATGTATTCTTTCTCAAATAAATAAATCAGCAAATATAATTCGAGACAATTTCCTTTTTTGTTGTCGATCCCTCTCCTGTCAATTACAACTCGTGTCGTCGCTTGCTTTGGCTGTGCGTTCAGATATATACAGCTATAAAGCCGATATTTCCACTCCTCTCCTCGTAGGCGCACATTCGGTATACCCCTTACACGCGTCTCCAAAATGTGCGCCTATATGGACATTTCCACGCGAATCCACTCTTCTCATACCTCTACCGTGCTTCTCAAATAAAATAAAAAATGTGCGCCTGGTTCGGCCGCTTGGCCGCGGCGGGGCGCTCGAACCACTGGAAAAAAGTGGGCACACTCCGTAGCGTGGCAGTCAGCAATCTCCCTACTAATCTCTGGTGCGGGAGCGCGCAGGTACCTCCAGGGAGGTGGAGTGGCATGTTATCTGCGTTCAGAGTTCGATTTTTGCGTAATTGCTGCACCTCAAATTATGAACATCAACCAAACAGAATATTTACTCCTTGACTTGCGTTTGGGTGGTGGGCAGCGTCTCTTATTGGCTTTGGTGTATGGTAGACCAAAGGGTGATGTTCTCACTGAATTTTTTAATACTGTACAGAACGAGGCACGCAATTTTTCCAATATTATACTTGCCGGTGATTTAAATTCTGACCTCCTCTCTGCAGAGGACTACTATTCGCGGCATTTGAAGGGCTTTATTGCCAAAAACGCCTTTTACCTTGTACCGTTTGGTGCGACTCATCATCGTGACGCGTCTCATACGTGGCTGGATGTTATCTTGGTTGATTCCGGCGACAGTGTGTTGCGCGTGGTCTCCTCTCCTTCCCCATATATAAACGGTCACGACTATATATGCGTCGACTATGTGGTGCGGGTTTCCAGGGAGTGCCCCCAGCGCAGAGCACGTGATTTTCGAAATTTCAACGTGGAGGCCTTTGTCGAGAGTATTGCTCCATGTCTGGCGCGTGAGGATCTTGAGTGCGGTGATGTTAACGAGATGGTTTTGAGATCGTCCAGGATTCTCAGGACGGCTTTGGACACTTGTGCGCCCGTGGTCACTAGACCCTTGAAGCGTCCACCAGCTTCTTGGTTTACCTCGGACTTACGCACTGGGTGTATGGATCGCGATCGACTGAATGGGATGGCGCGTCGAACTGGCAGTGCAGAGCTGATGGACCGTTACCGTGACTTGAGACGCGTTTTGAAGGTAAGGATTTGCCGAGCTAGAGATGCTTACATGCGAGATGCCTTGGGGAGGGAGCGTAGTCCGTCAGCATGTTGGGGTATCTTGCGCTGGTACGGGGTCGTCGGTCGGGCGTGGACAAAAAAAATTAGCGGGGATTTACTACATGAAATGGCAACTTATTTTTCGGAAATATCCTGCGTTAGGCCAGCGTGCTCACGGGCCGAGCTTGAGGAGATGGTTGCTGGTTCTTCCAGCGATCGCGCTGGATTCGCCGGTAACGATCATTGAGGTTGGCCAGGCTTTTTTCAGGTGTTTGGGTCGTACCCGTGGTCAGAGTCATGATGAACTTTCACTTGCGTACTTCAAAACGGCGCAGAGGGTCATTTTTCCGCTCTTAACGGCTATTTTTAATCTGTCGATAAGTAGCTGCACGTACCCGGCTGCATGAAAATGCTCTCTTGTTGTTCCTTTTCCCAAGGTGGCCCGGCCGTTGGCGCCTTCCGAATTTCGGCCAATTGTTAACCTGATACATTTTGCAAAGGTTTTTGATGTTTTGATCGCGAATAAAGTCACTGAATACCTGGAGGGAAACATCTTGCTATCGCCCATGCAGTCTGGTTTTCGCAGAAACAGAGGGACGCAATCTGCCCTTTTAAAACTGACCGATGATATTCGCGGGGGAATGGAAAACGGGACTCAGTTAAAAATTTATAGCTATAATTATACCTATAAATTATAGCTATAACTACCTATAAAACAGCTATAATCATGTATAAAATTCAGCTATAAATGTAGCTATAATTTACAGCTGTAATCTTTTCACAAATTTTGAATAAAAATTAGTTTAAAATCAGATTTTTTCAATATATATCGATCAGCATAGATGGTATCATCCCGGTTGATAGTGACTTATAAAAACTTGTCAAATCTGATAAAAGTTAGATTGGTTGTACCAGAAAAAAAATTTGTCTCATAAAATTTTTACCAGATTCTATTTTTATTTTTCTGCACCAAATATTTTTATTTGTCTGTAAGAGGATTTTCTTGCATAAAATGTTTTATTATGTGAGTGCATAATTTTAATGAGAATTGATAAGACTAAACTATAAAAAAAAACTTAAGATACTATCAGATAATTTTTTTATTAGTTTATATCAGGTTTAACCAACACAAATTGTATTCTTTTCAAATGGTATGATAACTGGTGTATATAATTACCGTTGTTTGTCAGAATAAACAAGGAATTGCCAGTAAAATTTTTATGATATCCAAAGTGCTTTATTTGAAAGAGTTTTTTATACACATAAATAAGTAAATACGCGTAAAAGATTTTATTAGATTTTACTAGAGATCGTATTCATCTTAATGTTTTTAAGAAAGCTGTTTTCTTCAGTAATTCTTGGTGCAAAATCTTGGTAAATGTTAAGGTTTTAAAAAGACTTTATGAGATGTATCACTTCTGTTTCAATGTCATGAAAATTGTTACTCTTCAAAAAATATATAATCACGTAAAAAAGTCTATCATTTTTGAGTTCTTACGAAAGTTAATTATTCCAAAAAAATCGAATATACACTTTTATAGTCTACAGTATACAGTGCCACTCAAAGTTCTGTTGTTTTAATGAAAGAACTTTATCCCTTTCTTTGTATTTGTAAATAAATACGCATACACAGAGACAGAAGATTGGACAGAAATATTGTAGCTTCAGGTAAATATTTAATAATCCGTCCGATGTGTTAGATAAATGCAGATTCACGTATTCTTCTGACTCCAACATAGGAGTGGTTCTGTATACTTATTGTATAAACATTAATACACACATTACCAGCTGAACAGTATCTCTCTACATAAGGTAAATGTCCCTATTCGTGGAATATGGCCCTATTTATGGAATATGAAAATTAATGTATTTGTCATGCAATTTACTTGAAAAAAAAATTGTAGTAGTTGTATATTTTATTTATCTTTATGAATTCATCAGAAAAATTTCATTATACATACAACAAATGACCAATTTTCAAGATTATTCCATAAATAGGGACAAAGTCGAACATTACCTAACTTTTAAACTGTACATATTATGGTACCAAACTTCAACGAGTAATTTATATAATTCTAGTGAACAAATAAACGTTATAATTATTTCTGCTAAATACGATAGTGCTATGCACGTAAAAAAAACTTGAATTGCCTAAAACCTATATTATCTTGTAAGTTACAACTAAGTAAATATCATAAAATCGATTTAATTTAAACTGATCAATAAATTCTAGTTCTACAAAATCGTTCTGGAAGGTTCTTATAAAATAATATTTATGCCAGTAATTATTTTAATGTAAATGAAACAGATCTGATAAAGACTTATAAATTCTTTTTAGTTTACGCATGTAATTAAATCCAAAACATCCCTGTTGTTGCGGTCCAATAAAAACCAATAAAAAATTCATTGATTTTACAATGGGATTTTTTTATTAGTTTCTTATCGGTATTTGCACCCGTAAATCCAAATAAAATCCGAAATGGTCAAAAATAGATTTTCTATATCATTTATTGTAACTAGGACATGATTGAACAAAAATAAATTGACAAATTTATGTCCTACCACCCGGATGGCAACACCAAAACGGGGGGACTAAAGTATTTTTTACAAAATTCTAATAAAAATTAATAACTAACTTTTCTTTCAATTTACAAATAAAATACTCTAATCCCCCCGTTTTTATGTTACCATCCAGATGGTATGACATAAATTTGTCAATTTATTTTTGTTCAATCATGTCCTAGTTATAATAAATGATATAGAAAATCTATTTTTGACCATTTCGGATTTTATTTGGATTTACGGGTGCAAATACCGATAAGAAACTAATAGAAAAATCCCATTGTAAAATTTTATTGGTTTTTATTGGACCGCAACAACAGGGATGTAATAAAAAATGTGAGAAAATGCGGGTATAAACTGTTATCACGATCTCAATCAAATTTTTCAAATAAGTACTCACATCTTATTTAATTTTGTATTTGAGAAGAAAATACAAAACACCCATACAATCTCGTAAGTAACAATTGAGTAAAACTCATACGATTGTTAAATTTAAGTAAACCAATACATTCTCACTGAACAAAATCACTCTGAATCGTTCTTATAAAATTATAATTTTACCAAAAATTATTTCAATTCAAAAGGTAAGGATCTGATAAAATTTCATAAATTCCTTTTAGTTTACCTGCCTAAGGTGCTTTTCAGGATTAATTAATTTCTGGTATATCGTAAGAGATTTAATGAGATATACCTGGTGCAAATTCATAGTTAAATATAGTTCAATATTTTTTTTATCTGATTGTAACAGACATTTTCAACTGGGATCCGTGTGATAACAGGAAAGCTGAGGGCCTAAAGTATTTTTAAACAATTTTTAAAATACTTGAAATTTTTATATGATTTATTATTTTTTTTTTTTCTACTTATTCAAAAATACTTTAGGCCCCAAGTTTTACTGTTATTATAGGGATGATACCATCTGTACTGATCGATATTTGTTGAAAAAATCTGATTTTAAACTAATTTTAATACATATATTAAATAATTATATTATAAACTAATCTTCCATGCATGTTTTTCCGTTTTATTCTGAATCATCCTAATTTATATTGTTTATATAAACTTATATTGTTATACAAACTTATACTGTTTATACTATACTGTTATATTATATTGGCTTTACTATCTGTAAATACGCTGTATTACTACGAGAGGAAATTAGGTGTTTTGACCAGTCTAGTGCATACGAGGGTACACCACCAGGGGCCGTACCATACAACTTTTTTTTTGCTTCACAGGCCTATGTTATAACATAGGCCGATGTACAGAAAAATAGTTATATGGTACGGACCCAGACCAGACCACCTGTGTTGGTGTAGTGTAGCGATGTAATATATAGGTATATGGTATATACATGTCGTGAACAAGTACGTCTGCTACCCACGTGACCTCCTGACCTCCCGGACACTATTTGTTTATTTCCATCACAAATATCTCGCTTAAGGGGGCTCCTACGACTACTGCTGAGGTCAAAGACAAACAAAAAATAAAGTTTTGTTTTTCAATAAACAAATGTGTCTGAAAATCATTATGATATTTTTAATAACGTATGAAGTGGGAAAAATGATATTTATGTGTGCAGTTTAACTTTGTACGAAAAATTAATTATTGTTTTGACCAGTCTAGTGCATACGAGGGTACACCATCAGACCAGACCACCTGTGTTGGTGTAGTATAGCAATGTAATATATAGGTATATGGTATAAATATGTCGTGAACAAGTACGTCTGCTACCCACGTGACCTCCTGACCTCCCGGACACTATTTATTTATTTCCATCACAAATATCTCGCTAAAATGGTCCTTTATCCACAATTTTTAATACAGCATATTACAGAGGAAGACTTCATCTACAAAACTTATATATTCAGTCTGCTGGGACTTTTAATTTAGGTTTATTATAAATGAAAACAAATTTTTTTTCACGCTGCCCCATAGGAACACGTGCTAATAGTTACAACTTTGAGCTCGGATTTCTCAAAATTTTGACCCATTCGAAATATAATTTAGACCACCATTAAATTCAGTAGACTTTTATTTACAAGAAATAATGTATCTCTGTTTGGGGACTTTCGCGAAGGAGCCCCCTTAAATGGTCCTTGATCCACAATTTTTAATACAGCATATTACAGAGGAAGACTTCATCTACAAAACGTATATATTCAGTCTGCTGGGACATTTAATTTAGGTTTATTATAAACGAAAACAAATTGTTTTTCACGCTGCCCCATTGGAACACGTGCTAATAGTTACACCTTTGAGCTCGGATTTCTCAAAATTTTGACCCATTCGAAATATAATTTAGACCACCATTAAATTCAGTAGACTTTTATTTACAAGAAATAATATATCTCTGTTTGGGGACTTTCGTGAAGGAGCCCCCTTAAGTTAAAACAGGAGCGACGAGAATTGTGCACAAATTGTAAACGAGTAATACTGTGTCACTAGTTCCCTGTACTCCTTGTCAATGTTATTGTGCGTCTAACTTGCGTTCAAGAAAAAAAAATCAATGTAATTTTATGTATTTTTCTTATTTTCTTTTATGTTATAATTGCTTCTGCCATACGGATGTCTATCATCCTTGGCATTTAAATAAATCTTGTTAAATTCAAATTCTCTCTCACGTTGCAAACGGTGGGGAGGTTGCATCAGCTGGTTTTAGTTCACTGACCCCCACTGTTGGCAGTGTGGGAGAGAGATAGATACCCACGTTCGATGTTGTGTCTCTTCCTACTTGTGCTTCAGTTTCAGCACCGTACATAAGAACGAGCAGTCTATACTTCTTATTTGTCTATGATTTTGACCCTCGGCCCTCGGGCTCGGCTCGGGCTTCGGGCCTCAGCTCTTGGTTTATTATACCTTCATGGATGTGCCCTGCTCCACTTTATACGTGATGCTATATAAAAGCACATCCTTAGGTATGGATGCAAAAAAAAAAAAAAATTATTTTTTGAATCAAAGAAAAGAATTTAAAAACAAAAAACGCTTGTCATTAGAGAGTGGAATGCAAGGTTTTTTTTGTACTTGTAATAATCGAGAAAAAGATTGTGTACGTGAAGCTTATAATATCTTAAATGAATATTCAGAAGTTCATAAAATTGATTTCAAATACGTGAGTATGTGATGTTTTTGAAATTGATCACTTCATATAGATCAATTGTATCAAATAAATTCCATATAAAGTGGCAACTAAATTATCCCAGAAAAATATTTTTAGTTCAATAGAAATGGAGTAAACTGCACAAATAAACTGGATCAAAATAATGGGACTGAACAAATTTTAGAAAAGGAAACAGTTGTTAACTACGAAGATACAGATTTAACGGCAAATGCCGTAATAGCAGGACGTAAAGAAGTCAATGAAGATATCACCGATGCCTTAAGCAAAGAAATATCTGAATTAAAGGCAGAAGCTACTGAATTAGAATTTAAAAAAAAATTTCAGGTAAACAAATTTCTGTGATTGTAACATTGGCTTATACGTTTAGTATATGGGTGCACGATTGCTCAAGAGTGGTGGGCAAAGGATTGAAAAAGTTATGTAATGACATTCTTTTTTGGGTAAAAGTGTAGTTTACGACTCCTTACGAGAAGTTAGCTTCAGAACTTGCAGTGCTACCAATCTAACACAGCGCGGGAAATTCAAAATCACTAATGCGGTAAATTTGACTGTTAATGACGAGTCAAAAGAAAGCTTCACCTCCACCTGTAAAACTTTTTTTTCTTGTTCACCCATGGTTCACGCACAGTAATAGTTTGGTAATATGGCTCTCTCGCGAGCTTCGCTCGCTCGAGAGCTGTGTTTAAAATAAACAACTCCTATTAAGTACCGACAGAAGAATTACCGACTGCATATTAACATTCAAATTTACTGCCTTAATAATTTAGAATTTTCTGCGTTGTTGTGTTGGCAGCATTGCGAGTTCTGCAGTCAACTTCTCGTAAGGAGTCGTAAAGTACACATCCGCCCTTTTTTATAAGAGAGGATTGTAAAGCTACAAAAATGTCTTAGTTTTGCGAAATTAATTATTTTTATTTGGAACATCATTTTTCGTGAGCAGCCCTACTTCCTTTATCAACACATGTATCATTTTTACTGAACATGCATTGAGCAGAGATGAGTAGAGAGATTGCTAACGCCAATGCTACGGCGTGAGATAACTTTTTTCCACTGATCGGGGCGACCCGCTGCGGCCAGCCGTCGAACCAAGGCGCACATTTTTCGAGAGTGCGAGACTCGTATCGACGAGCGTGCGCCTACAAGAAGAGAAGTGGATTCGCGTGGAAATGAGCATATAGGGGCACATTTTGGCGACACGTAGAAGGGGTATACCTAATGTGTGCCTACGAGGAGAGGAGTGGAAATGTTGACTATAGCTATATATCTGAGCGCACAGCGAAAGCAAGCGACGACATGAGTTTTTCTCTTTTGACTGCAACCGAGTATATGCTATACATATTTAACTGACTCTTGCTCTCTCGCTCTTGCTTGAATGTTATCTATCAATCTTACAATCGTGAAACTAAATGCTCATAGTTATATGCACAGAATTTGATATCAAAACATTTTTTTTTCTGTACGTTAATACTTAATTTGAAATCTAGTATTATTTTGAAAAAATGTTCAGCTAATTTTTTTAAGGATGGCAGTTCAGCTATAACCACTGGTTAATTATTTTTCCTCATTATAATTGTTATGAACTGTAGGGCAAGCCCCGGAGGTTATCGATGAACATATGTGACTTTAAGATCTCTTTCCCTCGAAGTTTCGACAGCTAAGGTAGTAAGGGCTTATGCCACTACTGTTCTTGTTTTGCTATCTGAGGATCGATTCCAACTGTCGGCAAAATTTTTTTTTTAACGTGATTCGTCATTCTAGTTTATTTTCTTTTTATTTATGTTTTATTGAAATTTATGAATTATATTACCAAACCCCTTTTTTCCCTATACATCGAAATACAATTTTTTAATACTAATTATATCAATCAATTTCATAAGCCGATACTTATCGTTAGTATAGCCATTTCGGAATTTTATAATAATAAAATAATTTCTTAGGATATGAGTATAATTCTTACATCTAAAACTCCCAAGAAATTATTAACATCCAAAGTGAGAGAGAAAAAATCCTTATACATAATTTTCATTAATTTTTAGTTTCTTTTTTTCTAAGAAATGATTAAGCTGTTCTGATCGATATTTTTATCTATCTATACAATAATCATAATCTTTGAAGGCACAAGAAAAGTTACATAAAACTCCCTAAACATTTATTTTCCGTCTTTTGTTGTAAAAAAATTTTAGGTATAGCAGTTATACTTATTGTGTTGATTAAATATGTAATTTCAATGTCAATTACATAATGTTGGTTCTAGACTGAACTTTTAATTAGCGTATGTAATTATCAAAACTTAATACCTATGAAAATTATGCAACAAAAATCTGAACAGTAATAAAAAACAGATCTTATATATCAAGTTAACTGTTACGTTACTTAAAATTTTTACCTGGTAATTACAACCACTTATCACTTACATTATGAATTTCAAAAAAGTAAAAGTTTAAAGCTTGAACATAATTTTCGATAATTCATAAGATCTTTATTAAGATCCCTTTGGAAATCAATTTTGAGATTTAGAGGATTTTCTATCGGTCTAGCTAAAGTGTGTTTTCATCTATAGATAGTATACCACTTCTCTCGGCACACTGCGTTCGGGCAGTCTTCAGGCTTACTTCGGCTACCGAATGTTTGGCTGCCTACTGTCGGGCCACATGTCAAATTTGCGCACAAGCCGAATTGGAACCGAATCGGCTATCACACTTGGCCCGCAGATGGCTGTGTGGCAACCGTCGACGGGCCGAACGTTGGCCGACCAATTTTTTTTGATCGGGTGCCCGAAAAAGTTGCACTGGCTGGGAATCGAACCGTGGTCTCCCGCGTGCCGATCCACGACCTAGCCGACTGAGCCACCGCGCGCTCCATGCTATAACTATATGTTGCCTCACGGGCACCATATAGCTCATGATATATACGGTTTCCGTATACAGCCCGTACACGATCCTGGTAACAAAACTTTACGGTACCGTTAAGTAAACGTATACTGGCTGTATCCGGACATCACGGTATCCGTAATAGGCCGTATAGTCACCATAGGCTATTTCCGATCTGGTACTTAGAAATTGCGAACCAAACAGAACCGGTGTTGTATATATAAGTATATCTTGCTAAGAGAACCAAACTGAACCAAAAGGGGCTTGAATAAATCTAGTATCTGTATCCGCTATAAACCGATGCAGAGGCAATGCACCCTCTGTAGCAGATATTTGACAAAATTTCTTGTATGTAAACTGAGGCATGATATCACATATCATCACATGGCTGCTTGTGGTAGGCAGGCTAGATAGAACGCCGATCCCCTCGTATAATTTCTTTTATTCAACCTGCCAATCATGAGCAACTATTCGCATCGTGCAGCAATTTGGAACAACGCCATCTGTAGAGGAAAATATGTTGTTACTAACTAACAAGGATACACAGAATCTTATAGACAGCAATATATTACAAGTGTTTATTTCAATAATAATATATATTGAACAACTAAAATGAGTGTTTTTGAAGTATTAAGTGGCATATTAATAGAAAATAATGCTTTTTTGTATACTTTCATGAAAAAA
Source organism: Copidosoma floridanum (assembly GCF_036245765.1). NCBI lineage: Eukaryota > Metazoa > Arthropoda > Insecta > Hymenoptera > Encyrtidae > Copidosoma > Copidosoma floridanum. The sequence goes on along the minus strand of NW_028321897.1, from coordinate 35,326,705 downwards.
TATCAATTTCTCGTATGAAATGAATATAATATATGAGTAAGCATGTATTAATTTATTACTGTTTTTACTATAAATATTACTTTGTAATGCGCTGGTTTAAAAGTACTCCACGAAATGACTTGATATTTAAGAAAAACTACAATATACACTCACAAAATTCAAGCATATCAGAAGAAAAATTTTTTTTTTTTAATACACTCTTAAATAGGTATTTTTCATCTCTGAAGTATATATACTTAAGAGCATTCAGTACATCGGCTGGAGTTTCTACTTTACCAACTTTTCTATTGGGAGAAATCATGGTTAATAACTTATTATCTAGCTGTTTAAATCCCAAATAAGGAGAGGAGCCCCCAAGCTGTGCATAATCTGAAATATAACTTTTTTCAAAAAGTAATGCATTGAATAATCTAAAATTTTGACAGAGCCTCTAAAATAAAAAGAAACACCGGTCTTCTAATGTTTTTTGAAAATATACAGTTTAAATTATGAACTTACTCAACATATGCAGATTTATAGGTTATGTAATGCCGTTTACGATAAATATCAAATTTTTAAAACTCAACTGCAAAACTACGAAAAGAGCAGTGTTCACCTTTTTATTCTAGAGGCTCTGTCAAATTTTCAGATAATTCAATGCATTACTTTTTGAAAAAAGTTACATTTCAGATTATGCACACTGACACACTCTTTTATGATCAGGAAATGTAACTTTTCCCTCTTAATTTGCAACGGATTGCATTGAATTTGGGCTCAATTGATTCCACAAAATGCCAGCTTGGAGGCTCTTCTCTCCTTATTTTGGATTTAAACAGCTAGATAATTAGTTATTAACCATAATTTCTAACAATAGAAAAGTTGGTAAAGTAGAAACTCCGGCCGATGTACTGAATACCCTTAACACCCAAAGAAGTTACATCAGTTGTGTCATATACATTATTGTTGAAATAAACGCTTGTAAAAGATCATTGTCCATAAGATTCTGTGTATTCTTGTTAGTAAGTAACGACAACTTTTCCCCTGCAGATGGCGTTGTTGTTTTAAATTGCTGCTCGAAGCGACCAAGCATGTATGTACCTATGCTCCAAGCCGTTTGTTTACATGCAAGAATTTTTGTCATATATTTGCTGCAGCCTCCGTATCGGTTCAGAGTGAACAAAATTTTATAATCTTGTACAACGTGAACGAGCGAGTAAAACTCACAAAAGAGCCAGTATTTTTTATACTACACTGTTTCCATAATTAAATACGTTAATTTTGTAAATGTAAGATAATTTAGTATTTTTTACAACTTACCCTTCCTAACCCCATGCCTAGTGCCCTCTCCACTCCAAATGTAGGGCCGTGGAGCGTAGATGTTTAATAGACCAAGAGCTGAGGCCTGGGAATGGTAAAAAAAAATCATGCCCAACTCTCACAGGAATTAAGATATCTGATACGTCGTGTAGATCTAAAGTATTTTTGTAATACTTAAGTCCAATAGAGTTTTGTTGGTATTTAAAAAGTGCCATGTGATTAATATTATTGTTCATAAAATCTGCTTGAGCTTACTGACCGGATATGGGGGGAGGATGAGATGCACGTGGGCGCAATGATCGCCTATATTGAAACTCAGAACACACTTTATTGAACAACTTACTTGTGTTTTATACAGGTGGTTAAACCGTCCGAAGCACCAATCAAAGCAGGGTCGCGCTCGACCCTCGAGAGACAATAATAATAGTAAGAAACTGAAAGGTACAGGTATTATAGAAAATCACGACGTTTCTCCTCTTGACACGCTGTCGGCTCTCTCGGTGCTTCTTGCAGAGCTCTCCACTCTTTTTTCACAGTCTCGACAGGCTCCGTCGCTGCGATGGTGGCGCTGGCGTGGGCGTGTGGCGCGGGAAAACCAAACAATTATGCATAGCCTTAATATAGACTAATAGACAAATAGAACAAGAAGTTGTCCCGTAGCTAATTATCCTGCAGACTGTCTTGCAGGTACATCGCTTTCAAATTCTACAGACTGGGCTGTCTGAAATTAAAAAAAAAAAGTTGTGTGTAGGTCTAATTAATTAAAAGTAGATCTTACAACAGCCTTGGGCACTGTTATCTAGATGATAATATTAAAATTGGAGAGTTAAAGTATTTTTGAACAATTTTTGAAAACTGAAAATTAAAAACAAATTTAATTTTTTTCAATTGTTCAAAAATACTTTAGAGGAGAAAATGTATCGCCACTAACGTATCTAACTTTTCTTGACTTAAAAATATGTTATACATGAATTGTTTTTATGTTATAGAAAATTTTTCAAAGGTAATGTATCGGTACTTGTTTATTAAGATATGTAAGTTTCAAAAATGTTTTTTAACATAAGCTATAGTAAAGAACATAATAACAGCTTTAAAGACATGCGTAATTAATTGAACTATTTTTATGAAAAATACTGTACAAATCTCCAAAATTTCTATTTTAGTTCTTTCAAATTATAGCGTGTCGGCCCAAATAAATATCAGTTTATTAATATTTTTCCCATTACAAGAATAAACAGCCAAGTAAATGACGCACTTCACTCACTTGATTAGCTCTGTCTACGGATTTTCTACTTAACTCCTTAGTTTCGGTATCGTCATCCGGATACGGCTATTGATATCTTCAGTATATTAGATGTGAACACAGCTTTTCTTTTTAAAAATTTGAGACAGACTTGACATAATTAGATACAGGATCTTTTAACAGCCCAAGTGAAAATTTTTTGCCGTTAATGTAGTTAAAAAGCAGCTATAAGTTTAGCTGTATTCATATGTTTTTTTGTGTAAATTTATGTGCGTCTACCCGGTCAAAAATTGTATATGCGTTTACGTAAACGTACATGGATTTAATTGCCTTCAATTCTGTTACTTTAGTGACAATAATATCTAAAGTGTGAGACACAGCTAATTTATTATAATTTTAGATAGTAACATTATTTTATTTTATCAACTTAAAAAGCTTATTAATTAGCTTAGTCCCAGTAACATCCCACAAGGATACTCAATTTATGTACATTAACGCGTACGCATATATAGTTTTTGACCAAGTAAACGCACATACATTTACAACTGAAATTTTCAGCCACAATTAACAGTTAAAGAACACATGATTACAGCTACATCAGCTATTTTTTAGCTATATTGACAGTTGAAAATTTCCACCTGGGAGTACCATTTGCGGCAAGGTTAAAATTTATTTATAGTTAACCTGAAAATCGATCTCCAAAAAAAGAACCCCTCCCGTAAAAAAAATACTTGCCGTAACTTTGACAATAATTTTCTCACCATGATTACCCAAAAACGTAATTGCTTACCGCTAAATTTATTTGATCGATTTTGCTGAAATTTTAGACACTGGATCTTGAGACTTCCTACATGGTTTTTGCTTAGTCTTTTTTTTTCTCAATTGGTGTAATATTTAAAATTCGAAGTGCATTGTAAGTGTTGCGTTTATAAATACAAGTATCACTGATTAATGAGGGTTATTATATTGCCAAATGGCGATAGTGTGCCAATGTAAGTTTTTTACAGAACATTATCTATATATTGAATGCATACACAGTTATAGTTGTGGAAATGTTACATGGGCACACTATCGCCATCTGATGGTAAAATAACTCTCATTTACAGTTTTAACGGTGGTTGCGCATGTGTTGAATTCCGCTGTAGTGCACTTTCAAGTAAACAACTGGGCTCAAACTTTTCACCATAATTGAGTATAGGGATCCGGTGGGTAATGTCGTCCACCTGTACTTTGAAATTAATAAGTCTGGTGATGTGGTAATAATAGTCCCGAGAAAAAAGTCGATTGCCATGGTCATTCACTGGCAAAAGTCAAAAACGGAGCTGTTTGTTGGACAGCTGGGTACCCTGACTACTGACAACCTACAACCACCTTCTCGATTCTGACAGTATCTAATGGGAAAGCGACATACACCGATCTTTACTTCGGACCACCAAGGTGATGACCAAGTGCCACAAAAAATGGCGTTCTAAATGCCAACGTTTCCAGGGTAACACCAGGAAGCGATGGATAACAGAACAAGCAGCTCTAACGTTTAAGAGCGTTGAAGCTATTTTTGAAATTTACTAGGAGCCGCTGAGAAACCTCTTTCTGAAACAGTAGGCCAGGTATAGTGGCAGATCTGCGCCATTGACACAATGCTAGGTGTTGTTTTTTACCTCATCGACCAGCAGCCGACTTTTCGTCATTAAGCATGATAAAAAACTGACGTGAACAATCACCTTTACCCCCTTTCAAAGCCATCAAAAATAATTATGTTTATCTATTAACCACCAATCTCACCGGTATATCGTATTTTTGAAACTAGTTCTAGTAGAAATCTTACTAATATATAAAGCAAAGTCGCTAAAACCGTTGTAATCGCTAACCGTGAAAACTACTGAACCAGTTTTGCTGAAATTTTGCATACTGATTTTTGATGATTCTGAAATAGTTTTCGCATAGTTTTTTTCTTGAAAAAGTTAATAACAATGGTGATGGATGAGTACAAAGTTTTGCTGAAATGAGCTATTTTTTCCTTTAAGTGCAGTAAGATCCGCTAGGTGCCGTCGAGGTAAAATTGAAGCCACCCGCAATCAAATATAGTGAAGAGTGGTTGTAAGATGCCCCGTCAAGTTGTCGATTATCGTAGTCATTCATCGGCAGTACACCAAGAACAGAGTTAGTCGTTCAGCTGGGCATCCCGGCTACCGATGACACTTTTCTTTCATGAGCCATCGGAATAAATTGGTTTTTACCCCGGATCGCCAAGATAACCGAGTGCCACGGAAAAATAGGTGTTTAGAACGTCAAAGTCTCCGAGGGAAGGGGGGATACCAGGAGACATGTCTAGCCAGAGCATATCCTGCTCCAACACTTGAGAGTTTTGTGGCTGTTTAACCATCTGTCCTGGAGCCGTCAGAGAATTTTTTACTTCCATTGCAAGCCAGGGATGACAGCCCTGAAGAGTACAGGTAGCCACAACGGCCTCCTTCTTAGTGGTCATCCCAACGGCATACCTACAGAGACGGTATTATCTAGGCCCACTTTTCTAACTAACGATAAGTGGTTGGTTATCTGGGGAACGACCTAAAGACAAGATATTCTTTGGTCAGTGGCGTACCTTCCTCGAGTACGGTCTCCTTACACAGAGACTCTAAGGATAAGAGTCAAACTACCCGTAGCTGGCTCACCATCATCAAGAATAATAATAAAAGGAATAACTGAAAATTTCACCCCTGGCCCTTTTTAAAGCCATTATAAGTACTTACGTTCCCCACTCAACTATGAATCTTATCAGTTCTTTTAAAGGCCACCTAAGTTTAAACTACCTTGCCAACAAAGACATTTTTACTACCATTTCAGGAAACGATTCATCGACTGAAAGACTATGTAAAGCCGACCACTATTAAACCAAGTCAGTCATTCACCGGCAGACGTCACGAGTGGAGTTGTTCGTTGCAAGTTTGGGAACCCCGGTGACCATCGACCCTATATTACCCTCTCGACCCTAAGCTAAGCATTCAACCAGAAATCACCGATCCTATCCAAGGTCTGCGCTGAAAGAACCTAACAGCCACAAAGGAAAAATAAACTTGAGCCAACAGGACAGTCTCCAACGGGCAAGCATCACGAACTAATGTCCCTACCTTAGATCACCAAAACAATTGAGTCTGCAAAAAAAGAAGTTGCTTTAGACACTAACGTCTTCGACGTTACACCAGGAGGTGTTGGGAAAGAGAAACAACAAGCTCCAAAGCTTCAAACGTTGTAGTTTTTTTCCGGTCAGTGTGGTGCTACAATATCAGACCAGAGAAGATCATCCTGAGGTATATGGGCGATCACGTTTGCTGGAAATTTGAGTCAAGAAAGAGTTTACTTAAGAAGCTCACCGGTTCTTTTTAGGGTTACGGGACATTGAACTACCTTGCCAACACACACACACACACACACACACACACACACGCGCGCGCGCATGCATGTATATATATATATATATATATTACAACCTAATAAAGTTGAAAAAAAAGCCTATAGGGCTTACAAAAGCCTTAACTATGCCAAAAGTGGCACGAAGTCGAATTGGAAGGAAAACTTCAAATGCATCTTATGAATAAAATTTTAGGCGTCTAGAAAATGACGCTGAATATTTATGGAGATTGAAGCAGGATCAAAATCGAAATTTAAAGAATTGATTAAGTGAGAGATAAATTTTTTTCTTTAACCCTTATAGTAATCTCTTGAATCTTCTAGAATTTTGATTAGGTAGAATATGTATTTGTATATTTGTGGCGATAAAAAATGTAGAGATTAAGCTCCAGGACTTAGTTGCTCTGGTAATAAAGTTGTGATATAAGAGAAAAAACAATTTTTTTAAATTTATATTTCTTGGAAGTTTGGAATCTTAACAGCTTTAAAAAATAGCCCTGTTCGTAAGCTATACGGGAGAAACTGCAAATTAACGGCCCCTTACAGCCAACGATTGTTTTATGGCATACGGAACGCACGGTACTTTTTAGCATGATTATATTTTTTTTAATTTTTACAGCTTATTATTTGACAAAATAAACTGTATAAATTCCGAACAAACATGTTTTTAATAAGAAGATTTTTGTTCTGAGAAAACAAAATGTAAAATTTCTAACTGAAAACTTTCTACATTACATGTCAACATACTACGGTGCTCTATTTAGTAAGTCACTTTTCTGTTAACATACTGATTATTTAGTTACACTCAATATATATACAATATTATGCATCATATACTGTGCAATTTTTACAGAGTGATAGCCATATCAAAAGTTACAGCCTGTTTTCAATTGTTTCTAGAACCGTCAAGATCAAGACTCAAGAAAATATTTGTTGTTAAAATCATATTTCATACTTAAAATGTCAATTGTCACCTACTAGTACTAAAAACTTCGATGAAATAAAAATTAATGGCGAGTAAGTAATTTTAGAAAAAATTGACAGAAGCGTGATTTAGTTATGCGATTTAATTAATAGCCAACGTTAGCTGTAAATTTTGAATAGACCAATATTTTAGACTTCAACGGTGATTAAAATAAAGCGTGTTTTAAGTATTATAATTTAACCTTCGATAAAGTTAAAATGACGGTCATATGAAAAGTTACAAATGATTTTCAATTAATACGTAAATCATTACGATCAATACTTTTTCAAAAAAATCCAAACTTTAACCCGCCACAATTTTTTACCCCAGCAAATATGTTTCATCGATAATCATTTTACATGAATTTGGGCAGAGTAAAAAAGTTTTGAGGGCGATTTCAAGTCGATGTCTTAGAATTGGCTCAAAATTTAACCACATATTCCCTACCTTCTACTGAGGTAATCCATATGTTTTTCACCAAAAATATCAAGTACCGCCATACTATTGGGCTGCTTCGTAAAATATGCATTTTTTAAAAACTTCTCATTATAGATCTAATAATATTAAAACAGAATTTTCGAATCATGTACCTACGTCAAATTTCCCTCTTTTTTTAATGGTAATAACCGTTTTACTCCATCTGCACAGCTACTGTAAGAAAAATTAATTCTTGAAAAAAAAGGTATTTTCAGTATTATTCCATCATGTTAGCCAAAATCCGAGTTTATCATCAGAAAAAACGGAAAATTTTACAAAAAAAAACCTATAATTAAAAGTTGGAATTTGCATTGGAACTCGGGTAAAAAAATTAAATTTTAAACTTTGAGTAAACGTAGTATTCAAGTTTTTAATTGCAACTAACTTTTTTTTTCGTATTTTCCCCACTCAACAACTTATTCGCATTTATATTTCACACCTTCCTGAAAGATTATTTTATAAATAGATTTTCTCTAAAAGTATTTGCGTTTATTATGTTAACCGAAATTTGTATTGTAAAGAATTTTTATTACTCATACATTTTTGTACCTGATGAGGCCCGGGACATTGTCTAAACGACCAAAACGTCGTTTTGTTTTTTAATAAATACAAAATTTGACAGTACTGTTATTGGACGTTATTTTGAATTATTAACTAACTATCATTGGACGTCTTATTTTATTATATGCTTTATAGTTCATTATAAAACTGAAAAATGAAACTTGAATATATTTTTTAAATTAAAAAAAATTGCGCTCTTTCAGTAGTACTTTTTACTAATTGTAGGTGGCTCTTTTGCCACTTAGTTACTTTTTTCTGCAGACTTATCATACACGTCACCATACAGGTGCTGCGACATGCGACATTATCGTTTACCTCTACCTAAATGCTGATTTCCGTACTAAAAAAAGCGGTATTTTATTTTCAAAAGTGTTATCTTTAAAAATTGCTCTAGCATTATGCCGTCTCGTAAAAAATGTCTTAATCCATTTCGTAAAGTTAACAGTACATCAGTTACATTGAATGTACATCCATACATTCAGTTACAGTTAACTTATATTGGAATGGTTATATAAAATTGTAAACAAACAATTCAATATATGTTAGATTATTTAAGTAAGACTGATTTGAGAAAAATAACTGATATCTGAGGGCAAATCTTCAGATAGTCAATCACAAAAAATGTTGACTGAAAGTCAAACTCTTGAAAGTCAATCTTTATATGAATTCTTGACGCTGTTACATCGGTGCAACGTATTATTTGAGCCTAAGCTTTCGCTTAATGACTCGGGACTCGCACTGGGCGCGTAGGTGGGACGCGGGGCTAAAGGGTAGTTATTTTTCTTGTCTGAGTATTTGAAAGGGGGTGAGGACGACCGTTTTGATTAAATCGACGCGGTTGTCGATTAATAATGCGATGCACTCGTTCGCGGCGAGCGGATTTATCGAGGATGCCTGGTGTGATGTGTCAAACCGTATCCCGTTCGCGATCTAGAGGTTACCAGTACCGTAACGAGCAAAGTTAGTTACACTCTAGAGGTTACGCAAGGGGGTAAAATGGTTTTAGTCCGCAACCGGTCTAGGATCCACCAGTACCATCCGGAGTAAATGTGATTGCCCTAGACTTAACGTGAGGAGTAATTCGTCTATTTAATTTCGTAACGTGATATTTACCGATACCGAATTTCGAACTCTAACAAAACACGTCCGCGTTGAAACCGAGAGAAAAAAAGGAAAAAAGACTTTTACTTTAGTATTACAATTTGACTTACTTTTATTTCTGGTTTAAAATATACAGCGGAGTGAACCAGCGCGGGGTGCCCGAGATCGAAGATTTGAAACCGCACTCGTGGAGGACCGTGAGATAGCAGAGGCGGACTCTAGCTACCTAGTCAACCGTTTGAGGGTGAAATTAAAACTGTGTTTTTTCTGTGCCTTCAGGCCCTTTTTACAAGTAGTAGTGGATCTCGACCACGCGCTGGCTGGAAAACGACGCAGGAAAGCTTGCCACCGAAAATTTTGGGGGAAAAGACAATAGCCGAAGATCTAATTGGCTGGAGTTGCTCTAGTTTAGTAACTCAAAATTGGCACTTCCCACCTTTGGCTAGCTTTTCTACATGCGTCAAGAGAGGGGAAGGTGATTCACTTACTTGCACCCTTCCTTTCTCTTTTACATCAAGATTTTACAGATTTTCCCATGTTATTTAATATTAACCTTAAGATAAGATATTGCTAGAATTTACTTAGACTAAGCATTTTTCGTTTATTCAATTAAATTTATTGCAAAAAGAGCGGTGAAAATCGCCCAATATTTGATGTAGGTGTTGACTGAATAATCGTTCACTGCGTTGCTATATTGATAATAGGGTAAGTAATAATAATTTTTACACATTATTAATTACAATAGTTGCTAGAGTTGCCAGATACATTAATCGAACAAGTTGATAGTCGAAAAGCGTAATTGTTAACAGAGGTTAACCATTCAAGTCTGAAGCAGCTGTAGTTGTGGTCCAAACACTAATCAGGTAATTGTCGTGACCAATTGTTTGTTAACTTAACTAAGTTTGTCGGTCCTTTTAATTTATTGTTAGCTACGAATATATTTTGAAATGTTAGTAGTGGGATCAATTCTCATTTCCTCTTTTGCTTACTCTTTGGAGAGGATGTCGGCACGTGGTGCCCTGGGGACTTTAAAATTCCGTTACTTATATTGGCTCGGTCGTACGACCTCTCTCTCTCGACATATCTGAGTCAGAAAAAGCGGAAGGAGCTGTTGTTGACTGTTGACTCAACCTTTCCGCTTTCCTTTACATATTGAAAGTATTGAAAGTAGCAAAATTTGTCCGGATTACAAAAATTAGGTTTTTGCGACTGGTATAAAAATTCTATGGTGTTAGAGGGTAGCTTGCCAACTCATGTATTAAGAACGAGCAAAAAACTAATAATGTCGCTTTGTTAGGTTTACAGTAGTTAATATTATTATTCATATTGTAATTGCTTATAAACTATACATTAACTTTATATTAGTCTACTTGTTTTAGTTCTTATCTACCGGCGCAACTGTTCCTAGCTAGCCTTTTGCATTTGTTAGTTCTTTAAAGTTATTTTATTATTTTACGCTTTGAAAAGTATTTCATTTGATTTATTTTCCGGTCAGCATGGGTCAGCGTGCATGTATGTGAGTCATGCATGGTCGTAGTACCTTAGCTACGAGCAATCTTGCAGGTGATTCACCTTTTTTCAGATGCACATTGGCCCCTGCGTTTAGGGTTCGAAAATCGGCACGGAAAGTTTTGAAGAAAGGGGGAAAAAAAATTAATGTGGATACACCGATGCTACAACGCAACCAACGGAAACTTTTTCATTATCTCTCCAGTACAAAAATTTGAGTAAGATCTTTAATCAAAACAAATAAAATTTTCATCACTTAAGGTCGTAATGTAAGTACTTGCTTGCGTGTTTATTTAGAGATTAAAAAGTGATTAATATCCCATGACGTGTTTTAGTGAAAATAGAACGCACTTGATTGCGCGCACTTGTATGTTACTAGCCCTCTTGTAATAAAAATTTCTCTTTCGATAAGTTACACAATGTATTTTATTTAAAAATAATCATGAAAATCTTGCAGATGTAATACAAAGTCTCACGCCAGAAGAAATTTTTAAAGTCATAACAGAAGTAAGATCATAATTTAAAAAAAATTTTGATGATTACCCTAAGTAAAAAAATAAAAAAAAAGTAGTAAATTTTAATGATATCATTAAAAATATTAAAGACCTTATTGAATCAGAAACTGACAGGTAAATATATAATAACTAATGATAATAATTCATATATCATACTTTAATCTCATTATTTGGAAATTTTTATTTTCTACTTTATTGTTACTTCTAGGACAATAATGAATTTCTTATTTGGTATTTCACCAAAAAATCGGGTGAACTGAAGATTAGAGAAATATTTAAGTTGGACCAAGTTTAATTCAAAATACGAAAGCAATAGAAATAGAAAAAGTTTTGTTGATATTATGTTGATATTTTTTATAAAATACAAAACAAAAAAAAAAATGTAGTGAAATAAAAAAAAAAGCTAATTTTTATAAACGAGAAGACATAAATTGTCAGAAACCTGGAAAAAAGATGTCAAATCTGTTAAAGATTCAACTAGAGAAAAATATTTAGTACCAAAGGAGTTCATGTTGATGAATTTGAAGGAATTGTTTAAAAAATTTAAAGTAGAATATCCTGATTACAAGATAAGTTTAACATCATTTTCTCTTTCAAGACCGCAACATTGCGCTTTGGCTGGAAGTAGTGACACACACAGTGTGTTTGCACAAATCATCAAAATGTTGAATTAATGTTGAAAGATAAAAATTTTTTAGAAATTTGTTTTTTAAAATAACAATTTTCCTTACGAATAATGGATTAAAATAAAATACTATGTAAAAATATCTGGACTAATAATATCCACTAAAAATATCTATTAAAAATATCTACTGATTAAAATTTGATTTATTAACAATTTATCCACTAATTAAAAAAGAGATGTTGACTGTTTCATTAATTTTTCAGAGTTAATTATTATTTTTAGGAAGTAAATTATTTTCTTTGCTTAAAACTTACTAATGTATTGACGTTGCAGGTGATGAGAAATCGATATCCATGAAGTTGCTGCTGAAACTCGTGTGCATTGGTCTGACAGGAGAGTTTTTTTCTCAAAAATGGAAAACTGCTCACCAATCGACGATTCAAGCAAACAATTACAGCAAGTTTTTGCTAATTCATTAATGATCAAAATTTCACATAAATTTTGGTGTATTAAAAGACGTTGTACACTACTGGAAGTAAAATGTAATATTAAAGATCTTATAGAGAGCTTGATTAAGCGTTAAGAGCAATTGTTGCCTTGCGACTTTGTTTTGAAATCACTAAATAAATTTTGTTAGTTTTATAAATAACTTGGAAAAAAAGTGAGTTTCTTGTTGTACTTAATTTCTCCAAAAATGATGTGTCTCTTTGTCAAGAAACAGCTCAACCTTCCATCAACAATTCACTACAAACAAAATGGTGATCTCGAAAATGTTAGCATAATTTTTCTTTCAGATTGTCATACACTTAACACTGTTTCTGTCTACACGTTTCAAACAAAAATAATCAGTTGTTCAAAAAGTAAGTTTACATAGAATTGTAGGATATCTTATTTTTCTGATGGCGCTCCACATCACTTTAAAAATAGAAAAGTTTTTTTAAATCTATCAGTGCATCATGAAGATTGCGGTATCCTTGCAGAGTGGCACTTTTTTGCTACTGTGCATAGAAAAGAGCTTTGTGATGGATTAGAAGCAACAAATAAGAGCAATGCATCAAGAGCTAGTGTAAGAAATCACACTATTTTGTACTTTGTGTTTTTACATAAGTGGGCTGAAGATATGATGAAAAATGTTGAAATTATTTTTATGCCACAAGACGAGTACATGACGCTCTCTGATTAAAAAAAAAAAAAAAGATTCTTACATCTAAAGACTACTGAAGGTACGTTAAGTTATCCCACGTCTATGTCTGGTAAAAACAATAAAAATTTTACTGTCATAACCATTTCAAAATTAAAACCTTAGTAATAAAATTGTAGTCTAAATTAAATAACATTAATTTTTAACTATCGAGATCTAATTACAAGTGATACATTTTTGTGCATAATTCTGGTGTTATTATTGATTATAAACTATAGAAAAAAAATTGTTTAGGCAGGTGTGAAATAATAATGCAAGTAAGTTGTGTGGAGAAAATTAGAAATTAAAATTTAGTGTCAATTTAAAAACTTGGATAGTACATTTACTCAACGTTTAAAATTTAATTTTTTTACCTGAGTTTCAATGCAAACTCCCACTTTTGATTATAGTTTTTTCCGTAAAATTTTCTGTTTTTCTGATATTTAACTCGGATTTTTGGCTAACATGATGGGGTAATACTAAAAATTCTTTAAAAAAACAAAATCAATTTTTTTCACTGTAGCTGTGCAGATATAGTAAAACAGTTATTACCATTAAAAAAGGCGGGAAAATTTATCTAAGTACATGATTTAAAAATTTTGTTTTTAAAATTATTAGATCTACAATGAGAAGTTTAAAGAAAATGCATATTTTACGGAGCAGCCCGTAACAATGGCGATACTTGATATTTTTGGCTCAAAATTGGTGAATTAACTCAGTAGAGGGCAGAATTTTATTTTGAGCCAATTCTGAAACATTCACTCGAAATCACAAGATGTTAACTTAATAACATAATTGAAACAAACGATTTCATTCTTAACGCAAACGAAAAAAAAATATATTAGAAGTTTAAAAACTTAAACATTCTATGAATGGTTAAAAAAACGTATTACTTATCAAACACGTTTGTTTATCTGATTATATGCTAGTGATAAAAATCAATTAAATACTAAGTTTCTACCAGTAACAAAATACATCCTTATATTTTATTCTATTAGTGTGGAGTCGGTTTAGTCACATACTTGATTGTAACAAAATTTTTTTTCCTTTATTAATATTTGTATACGATTATATAATGAGTCGGTACAAAATCAGGCATTAAATAAATATTCGACATCATCGATAAATATTTTATCAGAAATATTATTGTGTCAAAAAAAAGTCGTTTTTCCATTGTTTCCGCATGTCATAAAGGCAAGCTTCAGGCCCGAGGGCTTGCCTGAGGGACTCTGTGCTTGCTCTTGCTGGATGCGCACACGGAGTGGAACCTAGTTTACATCGAGGCTGCGCTCGACGTACCTTCTTTTTCCTCTCCTCCTCTTCTTATCCTCCTCGTAAAGCCGCGTTTTCGTATCAAGTTTAATGACATGCACTCACACATACACCAAGTACCGAAGCTAAGGCTTCGTGACACACATATAAGGAGAGACCGAGTAAGACAAAGAAGAACTAGTCTACATCTCCCTCCCTCCTTATGCATCGACATCGCCTGATGAAATTTAACAATTTTCCATCCTTTCCCTCTTCTGTGTCTTAACCATTCGTAAATTAGCCGACGCTCGAGCCAGGATGTTGATCTACACATTGGCCAGCGTTCATGCAACGTGACTTGACAACAGCATGCTACACTTCTATTACTTTCTTTCCCTAACACTTACAATACTCAGAGACGCCAAGCCGAAAAATAACGTGAACTGTAACACGACCTAATTTCGATAAGCAAGCACGTGGACCAGTATCGTTACTATACTATTTTCTTTAGCAAGTCAGCGACACCGCAAAACTAAAACAGCATATGTAAAGAAAGACGGAAAGCATATAGGAAATCTTTCCCTCGAAATGATGCAGACTAATTCTAAGAACCTATATGAGTCTCGTCGTCTCTGGCCGTAGTGGCAATGATAAGGAGGCAAGATCTTCGGCTATATAAGCCTATGGCCTCCTACATGAGCAGCTCAGTCTCAAAAAAATTCGTTCAATGGTCAGGCCAGCTTGGGTGTATACCTAGAGCAGTAGCCAGACTAAAGGCATACGACCTGGAGAACCCGGTCCATGCATTCAATGGTCAGGCCAGCTGGGTAAAACACCGAGAGCAGTAGCCAGACTAGAATACACGACCTGGAGAATCCGGTCGAAGTTTATTCGTGACCTGGAGAATCCGATCCACTCTTTCGATTTAAATTATATTCAGCCACCCGGATCTGGCCTCGAGAGCCACTTGTACCCCCCTTTTTTTCTTCTTCTTTTTAATAAAAGTAAGTAATAATATTTTTAAACTTAATTCTTAAACATCCCCCAATAGTCGTTTTTCTTTTCGCGTAAAACCCACTATTGCGTGCCGTTTAATCCGGATATTGATGGCCAAGCAGGTGGTGAAAACAAAATTTAATTAAAAAAATAATTTAAAGGAAACAACGCTAAGTTGTGTGCCGGTTGGTGCAAATGCCGATGGCCAAACAACTAGCCTCTATTTAAGAAAATCAAGCAACGCTAAGTTGTGTGCTGGTTGGTGCAAATGCCGATGGCCAAAAAATTAGCCTCTACTTAAAAAAATCAAGTAACGCTAAGTTGTGTGCCGGTTAGTGCAAATGCCGATAGCCAAACAACTAGCTCCTAAGTAAAAAAAAAGAAAATTTTTTTTTTTATACATCTACAAAAAGATTAGGGCGACGAAAAATCAATTAGTTGACCCCTTTTATTTTGGTTGTATGTATATACGTGATTTCAAAGTTTTTTTTTTCTTCATTAAGTGAGCCTTCAACTCACCAAAGCTGCTAAAAAACGGATCGAACAGGTGCCGTACAAAGTTGTGTTTGAAGAACTTGCAAGGTTACCATCATCTGCACCATCAACGAACGACGATCATGCCTACGTATCAAGATTATATTATTAATTTAGTATCTAAGTTTGATAATATTAGAATATTAGCGAATGATAAGTTAGTTAAAACGAAAATTAAGTATAAAGAATATTATGATAAAAATATAAACGAAAAATTCTTTAGGGTAGGCAAATACGTTTACTTATTAAAAGGGGTTAAAAAGCTTAAATTTGGAAATTTTTTTACTGGGCCTCATAAAATTCTAGAAGTGATAAATAAATGTAATGTTAAAATACAAGTAGGAAATGAACACAAAATAGTTCATGCAAATAGGTTAAGAGTATCTTAGATGCTCCCTCCCTACAAAAAGAAAATTATTACAGACTCTAGCGAGTCAAGTGATAAATAAATCACCGAGTAAGGGCTAATTTTATACATATAAGTATTACCCACTCTTCCTCTGATATCTTTCTTATCTTTCTCTCTTTTCTCACTTGTCCGATACCGTATTATTTTAAACCTTCAAAATAATGATCCTTTGCTTATCACTGCTGATAACAGCTCATATAGCTTACGCCATAGTGGGATTTGATTGCAGAGTTCAAAGCGTGAACGTAACAATCCTGCAGCTACCAGAAGTCGAGCCCTGCGATATTCCTTTAGACACCATTAATATAACCAAACGCTATATACAATTGTTACAACTAAATAATTTCTCTATAACACACGTTGTGCAATGCAAAGTAATGACCCAAAGAACCATCAATTATTGTGTCATGCACTCACACAGCTCTATAGTGCAAAACGGTGTAGCTAATTTCATCGATAATATTAATCGTGATGAATGCATGAAAATATACAATACTGACGTATACCAGCGTGACCTACTGACCATAAATAGTGTTGCGGTCAACAGATTAACTAGTGCCGCTGTGACCTTTGCAGGTTCTATAAACTCTGAAGGAAAATGCAGCGGGGCATACTACGCAGATCGCTACGGGTCATGGGGTGATGTCACCGTAGTTGGTACCCTCCAAGTAAAATTACAAGAGTTTTACGCTCGCATAAATTTGCTTAAAGATAAAATAATACTACCTTCTGGAGTTAGGTACCCTTTTAATGCTGGCCACTGTATAGACCAGGACAGTAGCAACATCTATTGGGATGTACTACCGAGATCTTGCAACTTTGAATGAGGGATATTCTGCCGTGTGGCGGCGCTCGTGAGGGCATGGGGGTAAAAAGCGCCAAAGTCAAACTAAATTAAATTTCTAAATTCGTACATATAAGAGACAGATACAGAGTATGAATAAAGACTGTAATATACAAAAATAATTTTAAAAAAATAGTTATAATCGTTCTATTCACATATATAGCAAGAGTTGGCACATGTAAATATAACTTACTCATTAGATGAAGTACCAGTAATTTGTTAAATATTCAATACAAGTTATGTGAGCTTTTTGATGCTTCTTTCACCGTCCTCCATTTTTCATAATTGTTATCATTACACTATGGATAACTGTAGTAAAAACTACGGAAAATGGACCAACAAACAATTAATTCTGGAGCTGAAAAAAAGAAGTGCAAAGACAACTGGGAAGAAGGCTGATTTAGTGCAAAGGTTTGCCGCGTATTTAATGTTTATGAAAGATGATGGTTCATCATTATAAATTTTTTATAGGCTCATTGATTACGACAAAATATGTATTAAGGCTACATCTGAAATTGAAGAAGAATATACATTAATTACCCCTGATCCTAAAAACTACAAAGACTTGAATGCGTCGCATCCTTTATCACTACCAAATAACTTTTATGTAGAATATTTCAATTCAATACAAGTTAAGATTCATAACGAAAAAGGAGAAAAAATGTACAATGATAATTACTTGCTCTGTCTTAGAAGCGCTGTAAATCAAGAGAATGAAACATTTTTGCTGGCACGAATTGCTTCTCAGTTTAGAAAAGCTACTTTTTACAATGTAAATATTAAAATTACACCTCTAAATATTATTTCTGATACTCAGTGTGAGTGTGCTGCTGCTAAGGGACCAACAGCTCTTTGCAAACACGTATTTGTGGTTTTTGAAGCTATCAAAGACTTTTTGATGAATAAAAGTATAAAAACAAAGGAAACATGTACATAAATATTACAGACATTTCACCAAGCTAAAAAACACCTAGGCTCACTACTCAAAAAAAAAAAAAAAAACCATAACAACAAATGTGATTTCACATAAAAAGAGCAGGTTATATTGACATGTGCCAACTCTTGCTATATATGTGAATAGAACGATTATAACTATTTTTTTTAAAATTATTTTTGTATATTACAGTCTTTTTTCATACTCTGTATCTGTCTCTTATATGTATAAATTTAGAAATTTAATTTAGTTTGACTTTGGCGCTTTTTACCCCCATGCCCTCACGAGCGCCACCACACGGCAGAATATCCCTCATTATATGACGTTTTATTTAAAGGTATTGCTGACCGACTAGTAGATATAGAAAAACCCACAGGGGAAATAATATATTCATTCAAGTCGGACGACGTAACGTTTGCTTTGACAGTAAAAGAAAAAAATAATATTTTCGAGTACAACATTATCAGAACAGAACACCCAAAACTTCTAATCTTCGAAACAGAAAGAGGCCAATCTTTCGTAACTAATAATGTAAAAAAACCCTGATAATATGGATTTATTCGCATATCTAAACTCCAAGTTCATCTACGTAAAAAAACGCCTTCGATCACAAGTCAAATCTTTTACAAGGACATCTTGACTCAGCGTTGCAGAGTAGAGCGCATTGCGCTGCAAAATGCTTTGGCAATAGCTGATAAATCTCCAGATCAATTTGCTTACAATGTTATGAAGGGACCCGGATATACGGCCACAATTACTGGCAAAGCCATACGTATAATTGAGTGTATTCCAATAGAAGTAGCGTTAACACGGACTAAAGAATGCTACGCCGAACTTCTAATAAACAACAACGGAACTACAATGTTCCTAACACCTAAAACACGCATACTTAAAAGATATGGTACGAAAATTACATGTGACCATATTCTTCCACAGCTATATAAGATAAACGATAAATGGTATCAAGTATCAGGTTCTCAAACAGAAGTAAAACTGCCCAAGGCTTTAAAACCCATGACACGGGCCACATGGCACTATATCAAGCCATCTAACTTAGCAACTAGCGGCATTTATACAGCCAGAGACTTGGAAAAATTAAGAGATCGCATAATGTTCCCGATTGAGCAAAATTCACTCCTCAACAATCTGGCCCGTGATATGCATGGCCAATCATCCAGTCACGAAAAAAGCTCTACATTTAAACTATTAAACGAAGAATCTCTTAAGAAGCTAGTCAATTCAACGTGGAAGAGAATCTGGGATGGATTAACTGATTTCGGAACTGGAAGTGCCGGTTTCGTAGCATTATATATCCTATTTCAATTCATAGAAACGCTAGCAGAAGCAGTGATAAATAGTTATCTACTACATCAAACTTATGGATGGTCTGTACGAATGCTCGGAGCTTTATGGAACAGCTTAGCAAATTTGCTACTTTTTCTCGGCGAAAGAACTAATCATAACCGTCGCAAACCTAGAAATGAAACTCAATTTCACCAAGAAGATGTAGAACCCCAACCTCTGCAAATTTCTCATCAGGATCCAACATCAATTCAACAAGAAATGTCTACAATGCAAGAAAAGATCCCATACTACCCACAAATTATATACACTCCCATGTTATCAAACCAGGGAACATTGAAAAACCAAGGAAATACCCCATCCTCGTCAACTATTACACAAGCTAAAATTCCAAGCGCCCCAACTGTCCAAACCATTCCAATTATTTACAAACAAAAAAAGAACCGATTTTTCGCTATTCAGTAATTAACATACCTCACCAATTTATATGTACACTGTTGGACTTTACTCCTTAAAAATTTTGTAACTAATCTTGTTAGAAGAGACTTCTAAAATTTAATTAAACGATAAATTGTAATCTACGAAATCATAAGCACATGTATGCGCATCATTATAGGTTATACGTGTTTTAACAAATATATTTTAAACCTATTATTCATCAATAACCTAGCTGATACTTAGTTTACAAGAAAAATTATAATCTTTACTAACAATATATTATGAGATACATACCATTATGTACCATGCCTCTCCTAAAGCAATGTACTTGACAGACTGTTCCCAGGTCATCATTGAAAGCCGTAGTACCAGTTTCAGGAGGAGGGTGATAGGAGATAACCCGACTCAAAATTTTAAAAAAATACCACTTTTTTTTCCTCTCATTTTTCTCTTTAAATGTAAGTTCTTGCTAGTGACCATTAAAACGTCAAAACCATATCTTACTAATATATAAAGCAGAAGCACTAGAACCGTTGTAATCGCTAACCGCGAAAACTACTGAACCGATTTCGTTGAAATTTTGCACACTGATTCATTATACTTCCTAGATGGTTTAAGCATAGTTTTTATCTTAAAAAATTTAATAACAATAGCAATAAATGAGCTCAAAGTTTTGCTAAAATACGTCAGCTTTTCACTTTAGTTCAGTAAAATCCGCTAGGTGGCGTCGACATAAAATCGAAGCCACCTGCAACATAATTAAATGAGTGTGGTTATAATAGGCTGGAGCGTCTCCATAGTGTTGTAGTCGAGTATCGGCAACTCAACGAGCTGCATAGAGAATGCTTATGATAGTCTTGCAGCTGGGTATCCCGGTTACGGACGATACTCTTCTTTAAGGGGAAAGGGACCTAGGTATCCATTCACCCTGAACCTCGAGTGTGATCGAAAAAAAAAATTATTTCTAACCGTTGCCATCTCTGCCACAATACCAGGAGACATATGTATAGCCAGAGCACAATCTGGTTCAACTCATCAGAGTTGTGAGGGAGTCCCACCATCCCACCTGGTGCAGTTAGAGAATTTGTGACTACAAATGTAAGCAAAGGAAAACAGCTCTGAGCTCTGAGGGGCATGGGCAGCCACAACGGCTACCTTCTTGGTCGTCGCGTCCCCAATGCGCTTACCCACATGTTCCCGTCTAACGATGAGTGGTTGGTTATCCGGGGAACGACCCGAAGACGAAATATTCTTTGGTCAGCAGCGTACCTTCCTCCATCACAGTCTCCGTACATCGAGACTCCCAGTGTAAGAATCAAGCAACCGTAGCCAGCTCTTCATCATCAGGAATAAGATTAGCCTGGAAGTTTCACCACTGGCGCTTTTTAGCGCCCTTATAAGTATTTACGTTCCCTACTTAACCATCAATTTCATCGGTTCTTTTTAGGATTCACCTAAGTGTAAACTACCTTGCCAACAAATACATTTTTATTACCATTTCCGGAAGCGATTCGTCGACTAAAAGACTATATTAACTAAAGACGGGCACTATTAAACCAAGTCAGCCATTCACTAGCAGACGCACAACGTCACCTGCGGAGTTGTTCTTCGCAAGGCTGGAAAACCTGGTGACCGACGACCCTATACTACCCTCTCGACTCTAAGCATTCAACCAGGAATCACTGATCCTCTCCAAGGTCTGCGCTGGGCAAACCTATAACAGCTGTGAAGGAAAAAAAACTTGAGCCAACGGGACAGCCTCCACTGGACAAGTATCACTAACCAATCTCCCCGTCTAAGATCACCAAAACAACTGAGTCTGCAACTAAAAAAGGTGCTTTAGACACCAACGTCTTCAACGTTATACCGGGAGACGTTGGGAAAGAGCACTACAATTAGCCCCAAAGCTTCGGACTTTGTAATTTTTCTCCCAATCAGTCTGGGTCTTCAACAGCAAGCCAGAGAAGATCACCCTGAGGTATCCAGGCAGTCACAATTGCTGTTAACTGCAGTCAAGAAAGAGTTAACTTAAAAAGCTCACCGGTCTTTTTTAGGGCCATCGGACGTCGAACTACCTTGCCAACAAATATATTAGAACTTAACAAAGTTGACAGAAAACACACTTTAGGGGTCACACAAATTTTAAGCATGCCAAAAGTCGCAAGAGGGTGAATCGGAAGAAAAACTTCAAGTGTATCTAATAAATACAATTTTACTTAGGCGTCAAGAAACTGACGCAGAAAATTTATCGAGATTGGAACAGTAGCGTCAAAATCGACAAATAAAGAATCAATTACGTGAGAGATCAGCTTTTCATTGTACCCTCACAGCAATCTCTGAAATCTTTATAGATCCTTCTTCAGATTTTTTAATGAGTAGAAAATGTATTTGTGTTTTTGTGGCAATAAAAATGTAGGGTTTAAGGTCCAGGACTTTGTTGCTCTGGTAATAAAGTTGTGAGATATGAGAAAAAAAATTTTTTTTTAATATAAATTTTTTGGGGGTTTCAAATCTTAACAGCTTTAAAAAATAGCCGTTTTCGTTAATTACATGGGAGAAACTTTAAATCAACGGCTTCTTATAGCCACCGATTATTTTATGGTATAAAGAACGCACGGTACTTTTAGCATAATAATTTTTTTGAATTCTTACACCTCATTATTTAACCAAATAAACTATATGGATTCCGAAAAAATTTGTTTTTAATAAGAAGATTTTTGTTCTGAGATGTATCAGGAATATGTGTAAAATTTCTAACTGAAAATGTTTCACATTGCATGTCAACACACTACGATGTTTTATTTAGTAAGTTTCGGGCGAAGCCGAGACGGGGGGCTGCTAGTAACCAGTAAAATTAACATTAGAATTAAACAACTTACCTTACAGTATACAAGTACTAATAAGTTTTTTTTTGCAGTAACCATTATGTGATAGTTATTAAGAACTAGTGCAATAAGATTTAATGACTATATATTTTCACTCAGCGAACTGTTCCCAGTTCTTCGTTCAAAGTCCTAGCAACAGTCTTAGGAGGGGGGTGTTACATCGAGGCTGCGCTCGACGTACCTTATTTTTTTCCTCTTTTCCTCTTCTTATCCTCCTCGCAAGGCTGCGTTTTCGTATCAAGCTAAATGACATACACTCACACATATACCAAGTACCGAAGCTAAGGCTACACTGTTTAAGATTTCAGGGTAGCTTCTGCTATCATTGGTGCTGACTACTGTCTTTATAAACCCCTTGGATTTTTGCATTTTTAATCGTTAATCATCTATGATTTTGTAGTACTTTCTGTATTTACTTGTGCTCTGAGCATCTTGCAAAACTTCTCGTTTCCAATAAGAAAATTTATAGACGCCGAAAATTAGAGTCTCGTTAATGTGTGGGTCAAATATATGTAGCTTTATGTTATTTAACTAGATACTTACGCCTCTTTTAGAAAACTGACGAAGTGACAGAAAGTTTCCAGCGGTCGCCTCAGTGCATATAACTCTATCTATGACTTATGTTGTTTTTGTTATTTCTACCGAAAACACAATCATCTCCCTCCGCTCTTAAATCCGCGGAGAAATTAGTACTCACGTATTTAATTAATTTTCTTTCACAATCTATAATTTTTGAAATACAGTTTAGATTAAGCAAATTGCCTCGTAGCACCTGAGTCTGCTACAAACTCAATTTTATGCTTGTTACAATCATTTACGAGAGTTTCCTCGGTGTACGAAGAGAGCAGAGTTTTGGGGTTGCCAACAAACAAACAATTCGCTATATGCTTTAGTTCTAGGCGTTCTGTACTACTTTACATTCTTCACCCTGTTTCTTGTTATTAACTTTGGTTTTTTTGTTGTCATTTTTGCATGCTGCTTATCATCTTTCTGTTTGCTATTCTGTCCATCATTGCTATCGTTTTATTTTTATTACTATTGTTACCACCACTATTGTTTTTCAAGTCTTATTTGAATTAATTTTGCACCTTCCAAAAAGGTCCCTTACATTTTAGACAAATCGTTGGCAGATCTAACACCGTCTGAAATTATGACCCTTCTTCTTCGGGCAGGCCCTTGACGTGTGACCTTTGTCGTTACGTTCGCAACGGAGATTGCTGGTCGTAGCTACGTTTGCGGCCGTCACGGAGGCAGTGCACCGGGATCCTGCCCCTCGGTTTGGCCCAGCGCCAGCTTATGGTCGTGGGAGGGATCCTTTAGCCTTCTATTTTAAAATACATTGACATATAGTACATTACGTCACTGGGGCACCAAGCACAAACATGAGCTCCCGAAGGGTGTGGTTGATGTATGTTGGTACCCGAGTCGCGTGTGATGTTTTTCTTACCGAGGGCGCAAAGTGCAATCTGTCGCACATGGGCACACTTTGCGCCCAGCAAATAATTTTGGGCCCTCGGGCGGAAAAATACTTTATACCAGAGGGCGCAAAAAATTTTTCTGCCCGTGGGCCCCAAGTGATTACAAGGGCGTAAGTGTGGCCTGAGAGTGCTCAGCGGCAGTGGCACTTTGTGTCCATGGTAAGAAATTGTCGTCGGATAAGTGCTGTCGTTTGCGGGGCTGTTTTGCGGCCCGAAGGAAATAAGATAGTCGTGGAGCGATGTTGCTTATGTGGCGAATCTTATTTTTCCTATCAAGGGCACACGAGCCTCTCAAAAACGCCCAAGGTACAAAAATTCATATAAGCCAAGCAATTCCTGCTTTCAAACAATCTTTTAAAATTTGCCTTTCTTACATCTAGTTCTTTATTGGTAATCGCATGTTAAAACTTCATCTTTTCTTATTTTCAGGAAAATTATGAGTTTCAATAACAAATTCGAGCTCTCTTATTGATCCATTAAAATTCGCATAATATAGTACTTTGCTTTTTGGGGTCAAGTCTAACAAATAAATTTTGTTGCATACCTCATTCGTACTCATTTTTGTATCACTTCTTTTCATATCTTTCTTTTTGCACCACTATTAAGGGACAGGTAATGTAATATACTTCATTTTCGTAATCTTGAGAAAAACTGTAACGTTTAAGGCCTGCTCTTTATTTTCTTCTATCTTTTCTCAAGCAATATCAATAGTAGCTTTTAACTTAAGATCAATTGTGCGTAGTAACTTTTTACTTTTCAATTCTGACTACCATTGTCTTAAGAATAATTCTACTTCAGTTTAATCAGTAAGGGAATAGTTAAAGCAACTTAATTTATCTTTAGAGTCGGACTTAAAATTAATTAATTTTTTACGTAATTTAGGTCTAGAAACAGAGGTACTGAGTTTGTTTACCTCATGTATATGACTTCTAGCCGAATCTTGCTCTACAGCCTCTATTTTTCTTTGTCGAGCAGCTAAAAACTGCTTACACTCCGCTTGGAGTGCCTCTTGGGCCCTCCTGCTGTCATCTCTCTCTCTTTTGATGGCCCTTTGTAAAATTTTTTATTTTGTGAGATTATGAAGCTATGGGATTAAGTTTTTCGAAGGTTCTTTTTATCAATTCTATTTTGAGTTCATGATTTGCACGTGCCATTTCTTTATGTAAACTACGGATTTTTTTCTTTAGGCTATCTTTCCTATCTCGTAGATCTTTCAATTTACTATCTATAATTGTGATATTCATCGAATTTATAATTGTATTTTACAAGTCTTTTAACTTGTTATCTTTAGTTAAGATATTAATTAAATTTATCTTTCTATTTATCAACTCCTTAAGCTTGTTATTTTTAGGTGAGGTATCAATTAAATCTATTCTTCTATCTATGAAGCCTTTATTTGGAATACGCTGCTGTTTAGGGGTTACTCGAATTTTTTCAGAACTTTTTTCTATGGAATCAAACAGGTCTAGCATATCCTATATTCGATGTATACCTCCTCCTAAAATAACCCAAATTAGGTTATAAGAAGAAAAAAAACAAAAATTAGATAATCGACTAGATAAATCTGTGTCCCAGGGAAAGACATCAGTGGAGCGCACACACAAACACAATAAATGCGCACCACCAATAGGAAGAACTGTGATAGACAGCCTGAGCACGCAAACGCAACTTGTTCAAGGCTTGTTACTTCAGTAACGTCATTTCCACACGTTAGAAAATAAAGGGTTTTATTTTAATACCTCATATATTTATGTCACGGGTGGACTTCTGTTTAGTACGCGTAAAAAAGAGGTCGTGTCCTTGCTAGAGCGACGAAGAAAGTGAGCAATAAACAATAAATAAGTGTTAAGTAATAAAATAACGGTGCATAGAGTTGTAGCCAGTAAGCTAGAATAGTGTAAGTGGAAAATTGAAGTAAAGTAAATGGATGGAGTAAGATTAGTCATTAAAAGTTAATACAGAAGTGTGAAAAAACGCATGCAGCGAGGCAGTAAAAAATAAGAAGATTTGTC
Source organism: Copidosoma floridanum (assembly GCF_036245765.1). Lineage (NCBI taxonomy): Eukaryota > Metazoa > Arthropoda > Insecta > Hymenoptera > Encyrtidae > Copidosoma > Copidosoma floridanum. The sequence goes on along the minus strand of NW_028321897.1, from coordinate 35,300,743 downwards.
TTTAAAGAACTGCAAGTAAGTAAGAAGCAAAAACTGAAGGAAGTAAAAGAGTGAAAAAGTGGCTGTGAAAGTGAAAAAAAAACGAGAAAACAGTCAACAGGTAAAAGAGTAGAAACGTGAGGTTAAAAAGAATAGAAAGAAGAGGAGAGGTCACGTCGCGGAGATAGGTGAATAAAGAAGTTTCGCAGTGAATAAGGAAGACCTCAGAAAAGGGGATAACCTCAGAAATATAAATAGCTCATGAAGTAGGTCTCATTATTGTAGACGGTTGGCAAGGAACATACCTGAATTAACTGGGGTCGGTAAAGAGGGCCTTGTTTTAACAACAGTGGATCAAGAAGATTTTTGTGAATTGCCGACAGGGCAGAAAATCCTTAAAATATCAACAAATGTGGGAATAAGTGTAAACACGAGGAGTAACGCACAAGCTATCCTTAATGTTTAGAAAGACGTTAAAGGGAAAGAGAATGATCACAAGTTAAGCAGAATGGAAAAGTGATAAGAAAGCATACTTGCAGTGTCAGTCAGATTAGAAAGCAGAGAAAAGATAGAACCAAATGGGATAAAGAAAACAGGAATGGGCAGAACAGAGAAAATCGCTAGAAGAGAGAGTTAGAATGGGAAAGAGAAAAAGGTGAAAGACAAAAAAGAAGAAAGAACATAGTAATTAAAAGGTCGTCTATTGATAGACAATTTAGAAATAAAAGTTGAAGAATATATTGCACAGAAAATAAACGTCAAGGTTAAATTAGATAAGGATAATATAATAGTTATTAATTAAGGAAGCGAAGAAAGGAAATTAGTGATAGTAGAACTAAATGACAAGGAAATGAAGAATAGAGTCATGGCAAATAAGAAGAAGCTATACAAAGAAATATATATTGATAGTAATCTGACTAGAAAAGAAAGGAAAATTTAGAAAAAGATACTGAACAAATCCAAAGAAGAGATAAACAAAGGGAAAATCACAAAAGTACGTTACGAATGATGATCAACGAGCAATGGTTTAGATATAACGAGTAGAGTGAAAAATTGACGGAAGATAGGAAGAAGATTCAAGAAAATAAAACGAAAGAGTCACAAGAATGATGGGTGCAAGAAGAGAAACAGGTGGAGGGGAGGAAAAGGTGTAATATAAGTGTATGTATTTGGAATGTAGTAGGTGTATTGAATAAGGACAGTGAGGTGTGGACTTATCTAAATTATTAGAGTATACAGTCAAAATGTAACAAAAACAATGGAAATTATAAAGTGGAAGTGTATTTTTAGTCGGAGACTGGAACGCGAGAACAGGAAGAAAATGAGGATGGATTAACGAAACGGACTGGGAAAGTAAAAAAGGAGAAGTAAGGAAATCCAAGGATGAAACAATAAATTAGGAAGGAAAAAAGTTAATTAAACAAATTACAGAAGAAGGATAGGGAATAGTAAATGGACAAACAGGGGAAGAAAGACATTTCACATATGTTGGCAGCAGAGGTGAAACAGTAATTGATTATGTTATAGGAAATTAAGAGGCTTTGGATCAAATTAAACTGATGAAAATCAAACAAAGAACGAAGTCAGACCACCTGCCTATAAAAGTGTATTTAGAGGAAGAAATAGAAACGACTGAAGAGGGAAAATATAAGGAAAGAGAAGCACCTAGAGAATTAAGAGACAGAATTATGAGTATTTATAACGAAACAAGGAATGTAATTAAAGTAGATGAAGGAGTATCAGAGGAATTTTAGACTGAAAAAAAAGTGAGGCAAGCATGTCTCTTAAGCCCAACTTTGTTTAATGTATAATTGGCAGACCTGAAGAAAGAGCTGAGGAAAGGGCAAGAAGGAGTTTGTAGTATAGGAAATGAAAAAGTGTGGTGCCTCTCGTATGCAGATGACATTGTGCTAACAGTAGACGGGGAAGAAGAATTAAGGGATATTTTAAAAAGAAAAGTGTATTGGGAAGAAGAAAATTATCTTAAGTGATACAAAAACAGAAATCACGGCGTTTGAAAAAAGAAGGAAGAAAAACAGGGTATGGAAGTGGGGAGAAAAAGATGTAGAAGAAGTGGTCGAAATAAGATATCTTGGATATATTATACAAAAGAATGGCACCAGTAAAAGACACATGGAAGAGAAGACGAGGAAAGCAATAATTGCTATGAAGAGTGCATGGAGTATAGATGAGAGAATGTTTAAGAACAGTTATAACAGGAGGAAGAAACTTTTTACAGTACTTGTGAAAAGTGTAACACTATTTGAAGTAGAGATATGGGAGTGAAAAGAAGATGGGAGGCTACAAAGTGTCCAAAGAAGATACCTAAAGTGGATACTAAGATTAGATAGTAACGCCCCAAATTACATAGTGGAAGAAGAGTGTCAAATAAAGAAGCTAAAAATAAAAGCATTAAGCAGAGTGCTCAAGTTTGAAGAAAAAATCAAGGACTTAAATATAAAATCAGTGATAGAAGGTATAAGAGAAAAAGACAAAGACGAGGTAAGAATGAATGTAGAAAGAGGATCAAAAAAGAGAATGAAAATTCTAAAAGAAGAAGAGGTAAAAGAAACAAGATACATGTAAGGAGTAGCAATTAAGTAGGGAAATAAAGAAATTATAGTGGCCAGCAAAAAAATTGAAAGAAAAAGAAAAAAGAATGGAAAAGATAGAAAATTCAAGATACAATAAGTTATATAGATACCTTAAAACAGAGGAAGAATTGAAGTACCTAAAAAAGGATGTGACAAGTAAAGGTAGGAGACTGATAGCAATATTCAGACGCGGAAATGAATGTGAAGGAAAAGAATACTGGAAAGACGAGAAAGAAAAATTGGTAGACTGTGTCAGGTGGAAGAAGAAGACCATAGCCATGTACTGAGAATATGTGGAGAAACAAGAAGTGGAAAAGAGATAGAAAAAGTTTTAAGCCAAGATGCAAAAGAAATAAAATTTTTAAGAAGTGTAGTTAGGCTAAGAAAAAAAATTCTAAAGTTGGGTGATTAAAGTTTTCAAGGTGAATACCAAAGAGGATCGAGATGAATTACAAAGTAAACTAAAAAAAGATGCCAGAAAATTATTGGAACATTGAGAAGAAGAAGCAAGAAAAGAAGAAAGAAGTGAGAAGAAAGTGAAAAGTGGTGAAATGTGAAAAGTGGAAAAGGTGGTGAAAAGATGACTGAAACAGACAATATAAATAGTGGTATGGAATATAGTCTCGTTCTGAAAAAAAGTCTATTTTTAGTTTTGTTTACGACACCATACAAATTTTGATTGATTATTTTAATTTAATTTTGTACATCATTTTAATTTGATTACATTTTTTTTGTTTATAGAAAGATAAAATAAAAAAGCTGAAAATTGAATAGCATCAATAATATAAAAGATGCAAAGTTGTAAGAATTGTAACGGAAGCCCTCCAAACCCGAAAGATATGGAGTATGAAATAAATAAATAAAAAAAAAAAACATTTTACGGTTTCATTGTTGATAATAAATATGACCAAGTTTTTTTAGTAGATAACTAATACCTTATTTAGTTTCCCTAAATCGTCTTTAATTTTTCTGCAGGCATCGCTCAGCATATTTAGGTCATTTTGACGTAAAAGTAACAGGGAATAAATAAAGGTACTTTACGTTTATGTGTTCACGTGTGTGTAAAGGCAGTAAGGTCGAATGCAAATTGGAACCGTAACGCCCACCTCCCCTCCCCGCTCTGAGGTACTGTTAAACTTTTCATTTGTTGAACAGCGTTTCGGCCCGTATAGAACAAGTTCAAGGCCCTCATCAGATTGAATAGTTGGTCGCATAACAGGCGATCTTAGCACTGCCTAAGATATTCATTCAGTTACTACCATTGAATATCTTAACTTCGCCTCCCTGCGCGCCAACTCCCTACTGTTCTACCTTAAAAGGAGAGTCTTTAAATTTCATCTGTTAGTGGGGAGAGGTTGGTGCCCAAAATTTCGTGACGAAGAAGAGTTTTCGATCTACATCGTTAAGCATGAGTTATATATTTATCAGTAAATTTCCACACCACCCAGGAGGTACTATTGTAGCACGTTGAGAGTTTTTTTTGAAACTCTCCGTTATGTTTAGAGAAAAAAGGTATATATAAGCTTTGCTAGTTTTGACAACTTTTATTCAACTCAAATATGATTGAAAAAAAACAGTCCTTTCATTTTTATGTTAAATGTTAATACTACCATAAAATAATAAGTAGTTTCATCAATCAAAAATATCACTATATGTTACAATATTCTTTGATTGTATAAAAAACACTTATAACGCAATAAAGATTTTGATGAATTAGATAATCTAAACAATAACTTTCTGTTTTTTTTTTTTTAAATAGTCGGAGAATTTAATTTTTTCTCTAAAATAGCCATGTGAATATTTGCCCCGCTGCACGCACCGTGCGCCAACCCCCAGCGAAAAAGTTTAAAAGTTTTTTCCGTAAATCTTTAATTACTTGAAATTCGTCTGTATTACTTGAATGATATTTTTTTAAGAATATTGAAAAACAGCAAATGTATAAATTAATTTACTTCATTATTTCTTACTATGTACAAAAATAAATATTTGAAATTTTTGCACATATAACATTATTATTTATAAATATTAAAAAATATTATAAAATCTGCTCGTGGTTTCATTTTTCTTACAAAAACGCTTTCGTCAAATTTCTGAAATAAATAAAATAATTATATATTACCATATTTAGTAATATGGTAATATTTAATCAAATTTTAACATTTAAATTTTACTTACTTTCTAATGACATGTCTTAACATACCTCTCTAATGAACCCTTTCTAGATAATTTTTTTTCGCATTCAATGCAAATATCTCTATTATGTGAATTATGTGTTTTCATGCGCCTTTTTAAATGTGTATCTCTTTTTAATTCTTTCTGACAAATATGAAATTTTATGCTTTTTCCAAAGTTACGTTCTTTTATGTCTTTTGAAATGATTTCTTGATTTTATAATTATATTACAAATATAATACTTCAAAATTTTTATTTTTATGCTTTATTTCATGAGTTTTTAAAACTTCATATCAGCAAAAACATATAAGCAAAAATGACATTTGAGCATTTGTTTCTTTCTGCAACATAATAATATAGAAGTTAGCATTACCTCTAAATTTTTTTTTTAACTTTATTTAATATTTCTCTCCAAGTATTATTTAAAATAAGAAAACAAATTATTATTATTTTATCATTTAACAAGTATACATGACATGATGTATATTTTTTCTACGATGATAATTTTTGATAAAACAATTTAATGATTTACAATATCAAAATACAACAATAATTATTTCATAACACGCATACGTTGAAGCAATAGTTAAGAGACAGTCGGGTTCTTTAAATTGAGATAATACATATAAATATACATATAAAATATTGATACATCTAAAACATGTATAAATTTATAATATACATAAAACAAGTATACATGTGTATCGTTATAAATATTATCAGAATTTACGATTGGGTGCGGGGAGTTCTATCTCTTCGTTGTTATGATAAAGCTAAATTCAATAGGTTATTCACTTAACCTTTTAAATTAGGGGATACTTCCACGGTTATTATTATTTAATAATTATGTAACGTTGTAGTTTATATATGTAGTTGTATCATACATGTCATATGTGTACGTATAAGAATGAACGAATGTTACATTGTTTTAAAATAATAGTAACACAAAAAAAGTTGAATGCACCGAGAAATTTATACTTATCAATGACTTCTAACAATTTGATAATTATTATATTACGATTTTTCATAAATTATTTATTAACATTATTACATTATTGAACATGAATTTTATGTTTCATTTATATGTTTAAAGTCCATCTATTTGCCTCCTTGGCGGTATAGAAAAATAGATGAAAATAAATATTTTTAAAACTAAGTAAAATTAAAATTTATTGTTAATAGGGGTAATTTGTGAATAGGGTTAATGGTGTGGATGGTCTGTGGGAGGACTGTGGGGGTTCTGTGGAGGGACAGGCAAATTTGTGTGGAGGGCTGTGGAGGGTCTAAGGAAAAAGTTAAAAAATGTCAAATTAACGATGAAAACGGTCGAATTTTAGCTTATTCGTGGGGGGGGGGGCTGTGGAGGGTGTGTGGGGGGATATGTGGAATGCCCCACACAAATAACTACGTATATATATATATATATATATTACGGTTGTTTGTGTCGGGCATTTTACACAGCCCCCCTCATATAAGCTTTAGTTCGACCGTTTTCACTGTTAATTTGACATTTCTAACTTTTCTTGAAACCCCTAATAGCCTCCCCCCCAATGTTTTCTTTGTCCACCCCACAACCCCTCTACAGCCCCCACACCATTCTCTCTCTACATATCTATGTAAAACTGTATCACAATTACATATATATATTTTTATTAATAAACATTATCTTTTAGCAGAGATCCGCATAAGAAACGCCTATATGACACAAATAATTTTCTTTCAGAAATTTTTTGCATTATATAACCATTTAATTATTTATAGGGACTTATTATTTTTTTGCTGTTGTATAAACTTTTTGTATGTATACGTATCAATAAATGTTTATTTATGTCATAATATTTAAAATCGTAATAATTCAATCATCAAAGAGTTGTTTGAATCTTACTAATATATAAAGCAAAGTCGCTAAAACCGTTGTAATCGCTAACCACGAAAACTAGTTAACTTTAGCTCAGTAGTATCCGCTAGGTGTCGTCGAGGTAAAATTGAAGCCACCCGCAACCAACGATAGTGAAGAGTGGTTATAAAATGCCCCATCGAGTATAGTAAAAAATATAGTTTATGCTTTTGATTGATGCACAACATTTAATGTTAATAGAACGATTAAATTTTATCAATAGAATTTCATTATAAGGTACAACCACTCAATTATCTACAAAAATTTTAGCTTTCGACCAAGTTTTGTAAGTTTGTATATATCACAGATCTTTTTTTTTCATACTGTGGGTAACTGTTTGTTTGGAATATATTTTAATATGTACGAGATCTGTCCGGAAAGTATGGGGCCTACCTCTTCAACCCGCGCTAGAGTTATTCTTCATTATCTGGTGCATGGCATCCTTCAAAGTAATACCCATTGAATGGAACAACATGGTTCCAGCGATGTTTCCACTTCTCAAAACAGTCTTGGAACTCATTTTTAGGAATGGCCTTGAGTTCTGTCCTCACATTATTCTCAACCGTCGTTTTGTCATCAAATTTCTGTCCTTCAAGTGCATTTTCAAGTTTTGGAAACAGCCAAAAGTCACAGGAGGCTATATCAGGACTGAACAAAGGTCGTTGCAGTAATGCGATGCTGTCCGGGCGTTTTTTTCTCAGTGCTTCACGCAAACATTTTAAAACTCCAACGTTAAATTCTTTATTGATTGTGTGACCTGTTTGTGCATATTTGTGGTGCACAACACCTTTCCCATGAAAAAAAACAATCAACAGTGACTTAACATTGCTTCGACTTTGACGTGCTTTTTTTGGTCTTGGCGATCCTGAGTGTTTCCACTGAGAAGACTATTGCTTCATTTCAGGATCATAAACCCATGACTTATCACTAGTAATAACCTTTCTAAGCAAAGTATAAATATTCTTGACTATTTCTAAGTTATCCTGTGCGATTTCTAAGCGGAGCTGTTTTTGCTCTGCGCTGAGCAATTTCGGTATGAACTTCGCACACACGCGTGTCATCTGTAAAATTGAGGTTAAAATTTTCCAAATTATTGTTTTTGGTATTCTAAGGTCTTCTAGTTCCCGTCCAGTCGTATGACGATCTTGTTCGATAGCAAGTCGCACCCACTCAATATTACTAAATTTTTTTGTCGTCAAAGGTTGTCTTGGAACGAGAATTAGCTAAAATGTTGGTAATTTTTCATGAAATTCAGACTAGCCCGAAAAATATTTTGTAGAGAATTAAACAATGCTAATCAATTGTAATAAAATTGAACAAAAAATATTTTCCGCTAAGGCTTCAAAAAAATGGCAAAAATGGTAAAACACGGTTTTTCGCGTCGGAAATGAACAAGAAGCCTCAAAATAAAAAATAAAAAATATAGGAGTATACGTGGCAAAAAGACGAAAAAAATGAGCTTCGGTTGATCGCAATTGGTCAAGTGGTTTCCCCGCAAGATGCAAAAAGCCTCGTTTTTTGAGTCAATATTAAAAAATTAATAACTCTCTTTCGCATAAACATTAAGAGCTGAAATTTAGTGGAGTTTTAGCTTTAGTAGTCTTTAACAACCACACCAAATTTCAGCAAGATAGGATTGATAGTTCTTGCAAACTGAATCTTAATGCAAAAAAAGGTACTTTAGAAAAAGGGCCTACAAAAAATTGCTTACAATGTTAGATGAAATTTTTTTGCGAGATTGTATTGTTAAATTCTTAATCTACAATTTACCAAAGTATCAAATTTTTTTACAGTGTGTAAGTTGGTTATTTCGTTCCCAAGATATAGTTATTTTTAAGAGCACTTGCAGTTTAACCGTACTCGGTCGATATAACGCTGGAGTCGAGCTTGAGAAAGTGGACGTTGTTTATGCATCAGCGGGTACGGTTCATTGCCCTTCACGCACTGTGCCGCTGTACGCAAAAAATACCCATTAGGTTTATCGTTCTAGAAGCAACTTCCACATAAAAAAAAAGTTTGATACTTTTGTAAATTGCAGAGTAAGTATTCAAGAATATGATCCGGCAAAAAAATTTCATCTAACGTTGTAAACAACTTTTTTTAGGCCCTTTTGCCAAAGTACCTTTTTTTGCATTTAGCTGCGGTTTGCAAAAACTATCGATCCGATCTTGCTAAAATTTGGTGTGGTTATTGAAGACTACTACAGCTAAAACTCTGCCAAATTCCAGCTCTTAATGTTTATGCGAAAGAGAGTTATAAATTTCTTAATATTGACTCAAAAAACGAGGTTTTTTGCATCTTACGGGGAAACAACTGGACCAATTGCGATCAACTAGAGCTCATTTTGTTCGTCTTTTTGCCACGCGTACTCCTATATTTTTTATTTTTTATTTTAAGGCTTATTATTCATCTGTTTTTCGTGTTGAATTTCAACCGTGTTTGACCATTTTTGCCATTTTTTTTTTTGAAGCCTTAGCGGAAAATATTTTTTGTTTGATTTTATTACCAGTTGGCATTGTTTAATTCTCTACAACATATTTTTTTCAAGCTAGTCTGAATTTCCATTGCCGAAAACTTAATTCTATCCGACTATACAGCGCGGAGTTGTAGAGGTAGGCCCGATACTTTCCGAACATACCTCGTAGTACGTTTGTAAAAAGTTTTTGGAAATTTTTTGTATACTTCTGATAAAAATTAACCATACGAGGACTGTGTTTTGTATGAGGACCGTGAAGCATTAGTTTAATGACTAATTTTGTGAGTTTCACATTACCTGACGAAATCTCAGTAGAAATAAGTGTGTCAATTTGTTCAGGCATAAAATTTTTTTAACAGGATGTAGAGTTATTGATACGTGTGCAGGAGATAGACCACATTTCTAGAATTTAATTGTATAAAATTTGCATGTTATAAAAAAATCATCAATAAAAAATTTTAATATACCAATCTCATCATGGTTTTCTATTGTTGGAAGACTTATAGTATCGAAATTAAAATATTAACAAGCTAAATTTGTTTTTAACCGTTAATTCTTTATGTATAATTGATTTATAACACTTATACGTCGAAGGATACAGTGACATAAAAAACATTTATTTCTAAGTTTTGGAAAGAACTATTTTAATATATCAAAATAAACAGTTCATAAAATGAATGAAATGATAATTGATATAATGTATAATCGACTAATTAATTGATAAACAAAAAATGAATACCAAAATTAGAGATAAGTTATTACCTACTCTAGAACAAAGGAAAAGAGATTAATCTACATAAGGGGTCATACGTAGTAGAGTGGATAGGATACTTAGCTAGTGTGCAGAACGTCGCTGGTAGGATTCTTCAGAAAATCGTTTTTTTTTTTTTTTGTTTAGAATCAGGTGTAGGATAAAGTTCAAAATTTGAAAATTTTATTTCTTTTCGTATCCATATTTAAGAAAAAATGTTTATCCACACAACAAGTACCTAACTATAGCTCCCGTAAGAATAACAGCGATAAAAGTGATAAAATGTTCTTACAATTGAGTGGATCTTCATATACCAGAAAACGTTATAAATTGCGAAGCTTTAAGATCTAAATTCGTTGAAAACACAGCTCTTATCAAACGGTGAAACTATCCAAACAGCTAAAAACGTAAAAAAATGGTTTGCATAAGGCGCTCTTCATAGTAAAACCAAAAATAAAATACAGACGAAAATTTCACAAGCCATCAATACTTGTAATAATGTGTACCATAGAGTACATCTACTCGAACAAGTTTATCCGCGTAGTTACCATTAAATTGACTTAAACTTGTTTAATTATTGAAAAGTAAGAACTTGATAAAATCGAACATTTAAATATTCAAAATTTAAAATGCACAATGACCTGTCTCAAAGAGAACAAAGATATTATATTTACTCGTTCGGATAAAGGAAATGTTACAGTTTACTTTAGTAGAAATTCATGTGTACAGGATATGGAATTAATATTATGTGACAATATTCTACGTACACAACAAAAAATAAAAATCCTAAAATTCCTTTCAATATTTTACAATCAGAAGCTTACAATGTTTTAACGAAACTAAATAGTAACGAATATTTTAAATACAAATATCATAAAAATCAATCAACACAAAAGAATACAACTTTATCTAGATTTTATGGGTTGCCAAAAATACACAAACCCTTTCATTTAGACCCATCATTTTATCGATTAACACATAGATTGAGTGTTTAAAAATAGAAATAATAGCATTGAATTGTAAAACAAACCAATAACTTTGAAATGCCTAACAATTGTATTTTTTTTTCTTAAGACGTTATTCATTTATTCATCAACATTTCATTAGAATCAGTCATGAATAATTTGGAAAAAAAATTCATGCAAATCCATTGATCTTCCCAAATTTATTATCATGAAATCATATAATGTACTTAATATTTATTCGATAATATTAACTTCACTGTTAATGAAAGTCTTATAAACAAATATTTGGCAGCCCAACAAGTTTTCTTGTCTCTCTATACGTGATTAAGTCTTGAAATATCTTGAGACAGAGCCTCTGCGATTGTTACACCAAAATTGTAATTGCGTTTCCTTGATTTATTATTAGTGGTATGTTGATGATACACTTATATGTATACATAAAAAACCGATTTTCGATGTTAAGTGGACGATATTGAGTGGACCGTGTGTATGAAGGTGGCGCTGGATGAGCTGATCCACTTGTGCCAAATCTCACATCAGGATATGGGGAAAAAATATAAGAAATCCTTGGCTTTTTAACAACTAATAAACGAAACTTTAATGTAGGTAATATGAGTTAAGCTATGCCTCTTATTACAAGTATAGAAATAAATTATGCAAGTACTCCAAATGTACTTAAGTAATAAGCAGAGTGAGAAGCAAAGCTGGTTGTGCGCAGTGATGTGATATACCGAAGACTTCTCTTGGATGCTCTTGGTTAGTAGCACAAGCGCAGAAGAATCGTACTTTCTCTTTCACCGGACAGACAGAAGTAGGGAAGCCTTCCTACCTAGCCTTTAACTTAAGGAGGCTCTCTCGTGTAGAGGTGCCAACCCAAATTGAAATGGATAAAAATTTGAAGTAGTTGGTAGGGATACCAACATAAATATATTTGTTATATTGACTCTAAATTATGACCATTTGTGCAATTTAATAAAGCTGACCTTGTCAACTTAAGCATTATATTCTATTTTCATAGACATTGAATATCTTCCGAATGTTTTCATAATATGTCAATATAATGGGGTTAATAAAGTTGAAAACGTAATCTGTCATTTAACTTGAATAACATTTGAATTGAAATTGCGCCCGCTCCTGCCTAGCAATATGATGGCATTACTGACTTTCTCGTAGCAGAAAAAATGAACTGACTCATCCCTGTTCTTTCAATTATTTGAATTTCTAGTCCGTTTACCCATATCTCTCACGAAAGAATTTGAAAGATGAAGTTAAAATCTACAATACGTGTATACCCGTAATACCCGACACTTTCGATTGAGGTTGCAAATCGTTATTCTTAGTATGTCTGCCGTAACTCTTGTTAAAAGAGCGAGCTTTAAGCGTTAATTTCTCGAGATTTTGTTCGATAAAACGTGTACATAAGGGCACCGTTAGATTTGGCGTAATAAAAACTATTTAATGACATACATCCCATTTGGTGACACTATGCTAAGAGAACCTCCTCAAACTCTGCCCGTTTTTCACAAGTTAAATATTGCTTTTGACTGTTACTGGTCATGTCAGCGATGGTCAAGCAGGCTATCGATTTTACTGGCGCATAACTCGTTGCTGGCTACTCTTTGATTCCTGCCTACGGAACTTTTTTTCTTTTTTCTAATACTATTCTTAAGATGGATAATCGAAAATCTACTTAACTGTCCAATAAAAATACTAGAATTAAGAAAAGCTCTTCCTCACCACCTGGTGGTAAGTATCAGGTAGCATTTTTTCTTCTTTTCCAACAAAAAATTAAGAAATAATTTCATTTATAAGAAAAGAATAATTTGTTCCCGATAATTAATTATTTAAATTGTTAATTCTTTTCGACTGATATTTATTTTAAAAGAAAGAGGGAAGGTATGTAAGAGCTAAGGAGGTTTGTGAGAAAAGGAAGGTAATGAATATGGAGAATATTTGGAAGCTGAGAATGTGTACTCTAGAGCGATCGGCAAGGTGTGCACGATAATTCTGTTGGGCGGTAATCAGACGTGGCCGCTTTCCATCATAGATGGAGGACGGGGTGAGGGGAGATTTTCTCCTCTCGCGGACGGAGGCCAGATGCGCTAGAGCCCTTAACTACCGTTGTTATGGTTTGTTTTCTGATTTTTTCTTGTTTTCTTTTAATATAAAACAGCCGAAAGGAAGGCCATTTTTCTTCACTTTTTCCTTGATGATCAAAGTGAGCGCATCAAAGTTGTGAAAAGTTGTCAAATAAAACTCATTTGAAACATTTCCTTTTGTGTTTTCCTTGTGTGAACGCAGTAGCTAGTCTGTTTGGCTACAGTGATTACGCTACTACTTGAACTAAAAATACATTAAAAATTTTGAATAAGCATTAAAAGATTTATTGATACGTAAGCAGTTTTTTCTGAATAGACTAGTTATAAAAATAAAAATAGTTATAATAAACTGGATTAACAGAAAAATATTAACTATGACTCTAATTTTTTTTGTTAGCTCCATGCCACATAGACCTATTTCACTAATGATGTCTGAATCAATTTCTTAAGAAATGATTCGAGAAAAACGAAAACAGAATAATTAAATTTAGTTTTAAAATTGAAAAGTTGTATTCTACTGTAAAGCAATCATTGATTCAGAAATCTACAAAAATACTATAAATAAGTATTAAATAAATATTTCTGATATTTGAGATACATATATATATATATAATCTTCCAACCTCTGAGGGAAACGGATCCTTGAAGCCTATCATCTTACCAACAAAATAAGACCAAAATCAGGAGGATAGAGTGAAAACCTACGAGAAGCAAGAATTTTGACCGCTTTTTGGGCCACTGTGCTGCGTTTACCTTTTAATCAAAGATTTGGGTAAGTTTTTTTAGTGCTGCATGGGTTAGAAAATTAGAGCTCATTGCTGCGAAAACTTTAGAACATTTTTTTCTTCATATATAAATGACTTGTTTTTCTGTTTCAAGGTATGCATTAAATTTATCTGAATCAAGTAAAGTAAAGTGTAAGAAGTACAAATCTGCATTACCGAGTTATCACTTGAATAATGATACAAGCAAATTTATTGAGGTTTAGCCACTAAGCGCGCTTGGCGAAATTTTCCAGTGGAGGATGCTCTGTTTAACTTGCTCTCAGAAGTAGGCAAGGTACTAAAAAAAAATTTTAAAATAGTTAAATCGATAAAGTTACACCTACTGTTTTTAATGGAGCAGTTGGTTTTTATTTTTCAAATTTTTTTTCATCGAGAAAATCACGATTCAAGTTCAAAATATTACTGCAGAAAAATGCGATTTTTTTACCCCATTGGAAAGAGCAAGTTTTAAACTACAGTTTTTCAAATTTTCAAGTTGAAAATGCAAAATGCAAATTAGTGGATAAAAATCAAAAACAGTAGCGCGTGCATTTAAACACCACCTCGCGCCGCACGCTGCGTGCTTTTACCTTGTATCGGTTGCTCTATAAGTAGGAGGTATATTTTTGCTCGTGTTTTGCAGTAGTCGTTTTCGGGTAGACTATGGTTGCATTCTGTAAAACCTATTGTAAAATCCAAGCAATTGGAATGACGAGATTTTAAGCTGAAGAGTTATTTCAAATATTTCATCTGATTTGTAAGGCAGGAAAAACAAATCTAATGTTTATTAATTCTTCTGAATTTAAAAAAGGTTTTAAAAGATACGCTATGTCTAGTGATTCTCTATTAAAGCAAAAAATTGCTAGAAAATTAACAAAAGAATCATTAAAAGCATAGAATAGTTTATCTACATGGTAATTTAGTAATACAGTTGTAAGAAACAAAAAATTAAAATTTTTACAATATTATTCAGTTACAAATTAGAGTTCAAGGCTTGTTATTTCGAATGGGGCAAATAAAGCATTTTCCCTTAAGAACATTTTGAATTTGAATCGTAACTTTCTGTATGAAAACAAATTTTAATCTTCATACTTACTGGACATTCAAAAGAGCAGATCCAAAGTCATTCATGTCCCTATTTTTATATTTTTTGTAGTACCTTGTCTTCGTCTGTGAGCGAGGAAAACAAATAAAATGGCTCCGTGCACGCCTAGTGGCCGGACCTCAATGGAATTGCTTATATGAAGTTAGGTGAGCTTTTTTTCCCTCATTGTTACTTGCTAGAGTTTTATTATTCTCTATATAAGCCGCGAGGGAAGGTGCGGGCTCCTTATTAATAAAAACACTCAGCACTATTTAATTATATCAACACCTTTTATTTACTAGCTTCTCTAGCTTATACAAACCGTTTAATTCTAGCTTTCTATCTAACTTATTATTAGTAAATACAATACAATAAAAAGACTTTTATAAAAACAAAGTAAACTAAAACGCAGAGTTGATAAACTGTTGCACGTGAAGTAAAGGAAACTTTTTGGAGACAACCGAGTAGCTCGAGAGTCAGCACAAGAGAGAGAGCTCGGCCGAAGCACAGCAGCCGGTAGGTGATTGCAAAAGCACTTCTCACCGTCAGCTGTGATCATGGCTAACTAGATGTCGCCACCGCGCGACCTCTGATTTGATCGAGTTGATGCACCGTGCCAACTCTGACATTACTTGAACCACATTTCTTATAAAAAAAAATTTTTTAAACTGATAAATTATCAAGTACTAGATCAATACAATTAAATAGCGAAAGCCATCTTTAGTTGACTAATTTAACAATTTTTTGTTGAAGTTTTCTCAAAAATTCAAAATTCTTCAAGGAGCTCGCATCTCTTAAGACTATTGGAGGAGTATTTGGCAATCAGTTGTAGCCAAGTATGGAAATGCATTGGAATTTTGGCGCAACTGTTTTGCGCAACCTAAGCCGGAGTATGACAAATCTAAGAAAGTAAAGTTACATGATGGCTACTTTCAATGTAAACTCTACAACTTGTGTAATTACACCATCAAAATAAGGAGCATGAGATGAAATATTTTTCTGTTTTTTAATATTCGCCATAATTTTATGTGTTTCTGTTGCAACGTGATTGACAAAATCTTACCTGTTATAGAACGTGATATTAATACCACAAAAAAAAACGAGCAGATTTCTCAATATTTAGAACATCATGTAAAAACTAATCTTAAAGCAAAGGATCTACTAACCACGCTAAAATAAAAATGCCAACTACTCCTTTTTTTAAATAGACTAACATTACTGCTCTTTCTTGATTCCCACTTGCGAATTTTATTCATACTTGATGACATGACTTTGGCTCTCATATTAGAATATTTTTTAATAATAACAACAATAAATGCATGCACAAGTCAAGCAAACGAGAATCGTACGTAAGTACTTTGTGATATTGAAACCTGCCTTCTCCAAAGGCAGATGCTAAAAGAAAAAAAAAATGTTCTCCACGCTGTAATATAGGAACAAGTATACACATTGTATATATATATATATGTTCCTATATTATATAGTTAACTCAGTGGGGCATTCCACACAAACCCCCCACCGCCCCCCATTTGCCCCCCACCAAACCCCCCACAAAATAAGGTAAAATCCGTTATTTTCTTGCTTATTTTGACATATCTTAGTTTTTCTCAAAACCCCCCACCGACCCCCCGCACAATTTTTCATGGCTCCCCACCGGCCCCCCACAAAATATTATATGAACAGTATAGAAGCATGGTATAAGTCTTTATTCAACCCAGGGGGTTCAACCACGTATGGCTTCATGGGATAATAACAATGTATGTTTTAATATTTAATCAAATAGTTACAGAATACTGCACAATACTGTAATCAGCTAAACTTAAATACAATTAATTGTATTTCGATTTACTGGATCCCTCGGTATCTTTGTAAGCATAAAGTTTTTGGTGGGCTGACTTTTTTCGTTAGCATTTTGTAACGTTGTATTTTGCCAGCCCTGTCAATGTGTTGAAGTCTATTACCACATTCCTACCAAATCACATGGAAATATTGTATAGTATTTTTTCTCAAAACATCCCACATTCCCCCACTTACCCCTCATGGCCCTCCCACTGACCCCCACGAATTTTTTCATGGCCCCCACGGCCTCCCCACACCACTTTTTTGAAACCTGACCGTAATCATACCGTCTTTACCTATCTTTAGACAAAACTGTCTTATTGCCATGATTTATTTCATCGTCAAGAAGAAATTTAAAGTCATAAATTGATTCATAGGGGGTTGTTGCGCAAAACATCATTATTTATACAACTAAGTACGTTTAAAAACCAATTTATATGGAGTTAACAATATTTTGAAACCAAATAATATACACACATATATTGGTGCGCATAATTATTATATCATCATCACTTATATAGTCCTTTATTACACAATTCTTCTTTTTACGTACATAAACTTAAGTTAAATTTAGAGTATCATTAATATAAACAATGAAAGTTTCGCATCACTTTATGAGTCATCTTATAAAGCCTGATGGAACCACGAAGACTTACGTCCATTTCCATTTTGTTTTAAAATTAATGCTGAAATTGGTACAATAGATGAACACGATATACATTTATGATATGTATTATTAATTAATAAATTTTACCTATACATAAAAAAATAATAATCAAATCATGTTATGAATATTAGATAAATTATTACATTCAAAAATTTCTTTCCAAACTATATTTTCAATCTCTTAACTGTTTTCTCCATCGACTTGAACAAAAATTCCATTTTTATTTTTGCATCTTAATAAAGCCACGTATAATTGACCATGAGAAAATAAAGGTTTTGTTAAGTATAATCCCACGTTATCAAAATTTTGACTTTAAGACTTATTTATAGTCATAGTAAATGCTACAACTAATGGGAATTGTTTTCTATATAAAATAAAAGGTTATGATGAAGTATTTCCAGTATTTAATGTAATTCTTGGAATGAAAACTTTATTACCAATTTTTTCTCCCGTTACTATTTCGCCTTCTACGTTATACTTCAGTAATTTAGTAATTCGCAATCGTGTACCGTTACACAATCCGTCTGATATACTCAAATTTCGAATTAACATTACTATTGTACCTATTTTTAATTTAAGTTCATGAGGTGGCAAGCCTTCACGAATGCTGTTTAACATTTCTACGGGAAAATTTATATGAATATTATCATCTGATTTATCAACATCTTTATATGTTGCAGTATCGATGCTGTAATAAGTTTTAGTTTCCCCATGTAATTTACTTAAAATCTTATTGCTTAAAAAAAAAGTATATTCATTATGTGAAGTTAGTATGACGTTATTGTCAAAACAGTTGCTGTAACTACCAAATATGTTGGTACAGACATCATCTGTTATCCAGGATTTAGGAATATTAAATGTCCCCTTCTCCAAATCTTAACAATAGTTTTAAAAATTCGTTATTACTAGAACGGATATTATTTTGTAATCTTAAAATTTTGAAGAAGTTCCATAAAAATGATGATTTAATAGTTTCTTCCAATATTATAGTTGTATTACCGTTCTTTATAACTGAAAGGATTTGTCGAAAATCTCCTCCTAATACTATTAATTTATCACTAAAGCAAAGTTTTGTATTACACAAGTCTCTCAACGTTCTATCAACGATTTCTAAAGCTTTTTTCGGAATTATAGAAGCCTCGTCCCATATTATTAAATCAACTTTCCTTAATTTTTTTTTTCAGTTTCAAGCTCTACAAATACACTTTTAAAATTATCTAAGTCTAGAGGTAAACGAAAAGTTCTATGACTGGTCATACCTTCTGGTAGCAATACAGATGCAATTCCTGTCCAAGCCATTGACAAAATATTTTTACCTCTAGAAATAAAGTAATAAATGAGTGTCTTATATAAGTAGGTTTTTCCGGATCCACTAGGACCATCTATGAAATATACTTTTTCATCTTGTTCACAAATAGTTTTAAAAATTTTTCTTTAATCTCCATTTGACTTTGTGTACATTACATCGAACATTTTTTTACTGAAAGATATTTCCTCAATATTGCAATTATTTAAATAGTTTCTAATGATTGGTGTCGGTAAACTAAAAGACTTACATGATTTACCTTTCGATACCAAAATTTGATTAATATGTAGAAGAGAGCAATTATTATTATCATTATCGAAGTCTTCCGTAAAATATTTTTTATATTCATTCCATATTTTATCTCCTTGAATGTTTTCTGAAATCAAAAACCAAGCAAAAATTGTCTTAACTGGTATGGAAACATAATTTTTATGGCTTTTTTAAAAATATTGTCGATTTCAGAATCATGTTCTATTAAACCTATTGCAATTGCAGTATCCCTGAAATTTTTATATGCTATTCCATTATTTTTTTTAACGTCTTTAAACAATGTAGCCCCATGTAATTTATTTAAAATAAGTTTTAAAAAAAAGCGTTCATGATCTTTTGGAGATACTATGTTTAATCTACCTATAGCAATATTTTTCAGTGTAAGTTTTCTTTTTTTCAAAATTTTAAGTTTATTGTCAAAAATGTAATGTTCTGAAATGTTAATATATTTTAGTGATTTGGCAAAATCATCTACTTTATTTAATTCAAACTAAGCTGTAAGGGGTGTTTGATAATTTTTTATTACATTTTTGATATTATTTTCTTCAAATATGAGTTTTTGTTTATTTTCAAGATGAACAGCTAGATTTACAACTGTATGACTTCTACCACAAATTGGATATTCTTGAAGTCTCCAAGCTGCTTTTATAGGACTTACATATCTAGCATCTACACAACTACTAATTTCATCTACTATTTCTTCATTTAGTTCGTTTGATTTTCCTATTTTAATGTATGTTTAGTATCATTAATTAACATGAATAGAATATTGGATTTGATTAAAAAGTTTACGTATCTTTTTATTTTAGATAATAACTTGAATGTTTAAAGATAATTTGATGTATCAGGAATCACAAATTCCCACTAAAAATTTGACGTAGTGACGTAAAATTTATCGTATTCCAATATATATCATTTTCCAACAATTACTTTACTGTGTAACTGAAAAAGTTAAAAATAAATAAGAATAAATATACAAAAATTGTAAAAATGTATTTCTTATAAATTATTCGGAAGTTGGGGGGTTGGCGCGCAGTGCGTGCAGGGGGGCGTTAGCCCCACTAGTATATATATATATATATATACACACACTTGTATATAATAACGCATGTCGCAAAATCGAAACGAATAACGTCCACGAATGCTTCAAGTGAGCCTTGATTTTCATGCGCAGCTTTTATTTTACGTTACCTCTAAGTGCGCTTCTTTTCCTCGTGCCATGTGAAGTAGTTTATAATTACTGCTGTGTTTTTAAGGATTCTCAACTCTTTCACTCTTCGTAGATACATATTCTCCTCATTAAGTATATAAATCTTGCTAAAAGTTGTAATGACTAATTTATAGAGGTACTAATAATATACTACAGCACAAATTATCCATGACTGAATTAAAGTTACGCCAATTTTTATTCAGAAAAACTGCTTATTTGTTAATAAATCTTTTTTTACTCATTAAATGTTTTCAAGGTAATGTTTGTAAGGTATGTTTTAGGTTTAAGTCGTAGCTTAATCATTCCTTCCTTATTAATTAAATTATTTCCTAAGTTCAAAGGTAGATGGCTCTCCTACTCCTGCCTGTCCGGTACGAGAGGCAGCATGGTTCTTCTGTGCTTGTGCTTCTAGCTGGGAGCACCCAAAGAAAGTCTTAGGTATACCGCATCACTGGTTGTGCATAGACTGAATATAATATCGATAAGCTGCCTCGCAGAGCAGATACATAAGGCGTAATGTTTATATCAATAGTATAAGTAATACGTGTTGTATTAGTAAGATAAAGTAAATGGTGTAGCATAATAAAAAAACAAAATATAACAGTAGAATGACAGGTAAAACAGTTGATCTTCGCAAAAAAACGCTATCATCAAGCAAATCAAGGCTAAGGATTCCTCGAACTAAGCAAGAACGTATCTTTTTATGTTATAAATTTTAGCACGGGAATGTAGCTCTGAAATCAAAATGCAACATACAATAAGTATAATAAACACTGTTTCGTTAGCATAGCCTTTAATTTCATCCAATAGACTAACTTGAATTTGAACCATCCCACGTCTTTAGTAATAAACACCGTGTACAATTTGGTTGATCGTGCGCTTCTTGTGTCTTATAAATCCTTACATGAGATAAATATTTTCATAGTTAAAAGAATTTTACTTGATAATGACTATAGACAACCTTTTATATATATATATAAATATATGTAACCGGGTTACCGTGACAGTCAATTGGCCTTGTCGCCGGGTGACCCACTCACCACCTATGTATGGGGGTGTGTTGCCGCACCCATTTCCAAACTCTTAAGTGATATTATACCTAATCATACCATGGACACAGTCTGAGTATCTTCAGTCTGGACCCTCATCGGGACCACTCGCCACTGTCTATCCTTTCCTTGAATAAGACTCCGTATTTTAGGGCATCTACTACTCACCAGTTAAGCCAGCGCTCTCTTCTGAAGCATCGAATCTAGGCTAATTAGCATCCCCGAAGAGGCCCCATCTTTCAGGGATCACTCCTCGCCGGTGAGGCCAGTGATCACTGCCCAATGCTTGGCATCGGATCCGCTAATCTCTACCTATAGCCCTAACACTGTTTGGAATTCACTCAGGCCCGAAGACCTGTGGGGCAAGGAAAAAATCCTGGAGTTACACTGAAAAAAAATTCCATGAAAAACCCGCCGTGAAACAGCCGAGGTCGCATAGGAACTTTCTGATTTGAACCCACGACCCCTAGAACGGTGTTGTACCAGTAATAAGCACGTTTACCACTGAGCCGACGCCGCTATGTTACAAAATTATATTAAGAAGAGACTTCATAAAAATATCATCGTTCTAGGCAAGGATAAAATTGATGAGCTCGATCAAACCAACGTTGTATTTTATTCCACTTGCGATTCTTGCCATACATCAAATATGGGTGAGACAAAGAGAGGTTTAAAAATAATTTTAATGAACACAAGTGTTATACATAAACTCTACCAAATATACAATTAATAGAAAAGAAGGTACCTTATTACTTAATGTTTATACAGTGCATATGCTGTTTTCTGTATTCATGATAAGCGTACATTTGCGTGACTTTAATGTCTTTGTGTAAATAAGTTCGACACACTGTTTGTTTAAGTTGACTAACGGTCTGTAACGATTGTTATAACTATACAAACGTAAGTTACTTTTTAAAAAATAAAAAAATAATTATAATCCATATTCGATTCCTTAGTGCAGTTGTTTATTTTTAATTTATTATATTTTTACATATTGTTTTCTGTTAAAATATTTATGTAACAATGGCCCTACAACGTCTATTATTAAATTTTTTTTTTTTTTTTTTCGATGAATACAGTGAGTCTGACAAGGTTGACATTAAGATCAACAAAACGTTGCTCAATATAACATTAAGCATTTTGGAGTTATCATTCTTGCCCCTCTATTAGCTCTCAAAAGATACTGAAACTACATGGGACCAAATGACTTAATCAATCATTCCTTTCGTTAATAAAACGCATTAATTAAAGGAAGCTCCTAGAGGCACACTATAATAACAATATTTTTCTTTGCTTTGTTAAAAATCTTTAAACTTGATTCTGTCATTTTATTAGTGAAATAAGCCTACTGGGAATATCACTAGTGAAAAAAGTTGCAAGATTAAGGTATGTAATTTTCTAATGCTTAATTTTTGCAAATTTTTAAAAATTTTTTTAAACTTCAAAGTTGTTTTATTCTGACTTATTTTTAATTAGTTTAGAGAGTTTATTATTTCTCAATTTTCCATTAAAAAAAAATACCGAGATACTTACATCTAAGTGGTATGAAAACTGTATCTTTCGCGTTGTTTTCCGTCTAAAATTACCACAGGTTTTCTTAAAATAATTTAAAAAATCATTTTTATTTGTGTTTAATGATTTCAAACTCTAATAAACATATTAACTATAACTATAACAATAAAACAAAAGATAAAAAACTACCTCTGAGTTGGCCTAAACCTTGGACAACAGATTTTTAGCCAAGTATCTTATCCATTGAGCCTGAGAAAACTTCATTCTGGATTAAAATTGTTCGTCCTTATAAAGTATAGAAAGCATAGATTTCTATTAATTGTGTATTTACGCAACTAAGTATGTATATATAAACAACACCTTCCTAATAAACGTCAGCTAGTATGTCATGTGAGACATCATGTGACATGTCAGCTGATATATTAAATCCATATATCATCTGTAACATAATTGGAAACATTAAAACAGTTAAAGTATGCATTTTCGGCATTCTAGTGTGACAATACGTTGTTATTATCCGTATGATTCATTAAAAATCATACCTATTCAAGCTTGAAAGTGTTGATTCTTATTATTTAATAGTCTTATAAAATTCTGATGGGACATAGTACCATATTTATTGTAATTTGGTGCGTGCACGATGCGGAAGCTCTCCACATTGACCGGACCTGTGTTGCCCAGATACCCTCAGTCACAGCACCTATAATCTGACACGCAGGTCTCTCCCGTCGAGATGCCGCTGGACCCAGGTATCGTAGCTACAGCGGTTCAACCGAGGTATGCAATTTATCGCAATACATCGGAAAAGTATAGTGGTCTCAAGATGTCAATCAACTTTAAGTGCATTGAAAATATACCAGGGTTACGTCACATTTCATTTCACTCTCGATATATCGAATATCCCGATTGAGCCCCAGCGTCGTCGTCGCCTCTCGCAACTATCTCTAACACGCTTCACAATGGGGAAAGAGACACACTTGAAAAATTAGCACTCACGAGTAATTTTATAAAATCAAGACATACATATTCAGAAACAAACTCATATGATATAAAAGTTACTCGTGTGTGTGTCTGTGTGTGTAAACGCATATTGAACGTGGATGCTTTGCGTGATCGCGACACGGGCAGACGCATGCGGGCGAACGAAGGCCGCTGACTTTTACAATAGACTACCTACTGGCATGTTCTTACGGACGCTGGTGCGGACTCTGAAGGTCATTGAGGAGTCGTGTGGTGTTTACGCTGAGGCCAGTAGGTGTTCCTACTGGCAGCGTTTGAAGTCCGTGGCTGCCGGCATTGGCCTTGGTTAAACCTCCTGGCTATCGGCGTTTCTGCCGCTCACGGAGTTTACTGGTGACGTGGCAGGATGAAGAGGACATCAGAAATCACCTCACGAAAACGCTGGAGTATACGCTTCAGCAAAATGTCGCTAAATCAAAATAACTCGCTTCTCGTGGTCAATCAAAATTGCCTCAAGCATACACGTAGGCCCAAGCTAATCTAGCGCACTCTCGGCCTTTTCTTCTCTTTCTCTCTTTTCCCTTACCTCTTTCTTACCTATTCCCTTCAACTCTTTTTCCTCTTTTTTCTACTCATCTACTTCTACCACTTGAGATGGTCTAATGATGGGGCACCGTTACAATATAAGCAGACTTATCACTTAACATGTTATCTAAAAATTTTTTTAAAGTGATTCGGCTGAAATTGTTTTGAATGTTCTATATCGAAAAAAAAAGATACCTTATTTTTTTAGAACTTTGGTTCTATTCAAGCTAAAACCTATTTTTTTTCTTTATTTCATAGGGGGCTGCGCCCCCTATGCGCTCCACGCGCCAACCCTCAAAATTTAATCAAACACCTATTTTCTGTATTTTTAAAGAAAAATACAATAATTACATCTTTGTTGTAGCACGTGATATTGTAACATTTATTAATTTACACATTAAAATGATTTTTAACTGATTTTTCAAAATCTCTTTTTCAAATCTACCCGCGTTTGATCAGTTTTGGCCAATCACGTGACGAATAAATAGGCTTCATCACGTGACCCATCGTTTTTTAACATAGGAAAAGGTTAAAAAACGAACTTAAACAAAAAAAATGTTTTACGAATAATTATAAACAAATTCAAATAGTTATAACGATTGAAATATTTACGTCGATTTTTTACAGTTGCCCCATCCTTGTAACTAGTTTTTAATGTTACCGTCGTATTCTATACCAAATTTCCGATTAACAACGTATTTTTGTTCATTGGGAAAATAATTATTACAATTGGAATTAAACCAATTTATATAATGCGGTAAGTATTATCGGTGCGCGGACTCTTGGGCACGCCTTATTTTATTGCTCTGTATCGTTTTTTTTCTGTCATATAAATTATTACTTAACATTTTCAATTAAATAATATTGATTAACAAATTAAATTAAAGCATAAATAAATGGAAAAATCAATAAATAAAAAACATTATGGTAGCGAATATATACTCTTACTTATTAGGATTTTAATACAACATTATCAGTGAATAAGTACTTCGTTCTAAATTACATTGTTAAATTTTCACAGCCATTCTTATACTACACTGTACTATACTATACGTGTATAGTTTTTGTTCATTTGAAAATTTTTACAATAGTTATCTTTTCATGCAATGAAAATCACTTTGCTTTCAATTCTTCAGGAGAAGCTGGAACCATAGAATAATACATTAAAGCGCCTTTTATCGTTATAGCTTTCTGAAAACGCGTTATAATCTTTTTTCTTGTTCATAATCATTATTAGTCAAATAGTGACACGTTAAATTTCGTAAAGCTTCCGACGCCCAGTTGAATAATTTTTCCAGTGTGCAGATAAGATTATTTACTCTTTAAAGATTAGCTCTTGCAGCAAGCTGTTTTAATGTTCTACCTACTTCGTCACATGGTCCTTTAACATGTGACGTTGGAAAAAAGTGCCACTCAGCTGCTATTTTAAAATTATCCATATGGTGAGTAAAATTTATAAAAAAAATTTGTTTTTATATCGTCTGCTTGCTCCATCAGAAAATATATTATTTTATATATACCCTTTAAATTTTTTAAAAAAGTTTTACAACTTCTCTTTGAAAGAGATAAACAGCAATAGTATAGTCACGTAAACATTCAGAAATGAAAACAAGACTTTTATTTTCAACTCATCTTTGTCATCTTTATAATAGATGGAAAAAGGACGTATTGTTATCTTATTATTATTCAAATAAACACCTTGAACAGAATTTCGAACTTCGAATTATAAAGGCAACGCACAATGCAATCATTTTTTATTCTCTTTGTTTATTAACTGAAAAAAATAGAGCAGTAATTTACTCAAACCGTCTCAGTCAAAAATTTATAGCTATTAATATGCCTATAATTTATAGCTATAATTATAGCTACAACTACCTATAAAACAGCTATAATAATGTATAAAATTCAGCTATAAATATAGCTATAAACTACAGCTGTAAATTTTTCACAAGTAATGAATAAAAATTAGTTTAAAATCAAATTTTTTCAACCTATATCGATCAGTACAGATAGTATCATCCGTATGATAACAGTAAAACTGAGGGCCTGAAGTATTTTTGAATAAGTAGAAAAAAAAACAAGAAATCATATACAATTTCATTTAATATACAAAAGTTAGGTGTAACTAATATAAAAGTTAGTAGATAATCTTCATCTATTAATAATATAACGGAGAATTCTGAAGAACTAAAAATAATCAATAATAGTTCTCAACAACTATCTATACGTTAACATTTATTTTACACTTATAAAAACGATTCATCGTTTGTATTACAGAGGAAAATAACACGGTGCAAGAAAATAAAACCTGCGGATTCTATCAATAAGATGTACCGCATTATATAAATCGATTCAATTCCAATAGTAGTAATTATTTTCCCAGTGAAAAAAATACGTTTTTGATAGGAAATTTGATACGGTGGTAATATTAAAAACTATCTACAAGGATGAAGCAACTGTTAAAAAACGATTTAAACGTTTTAATCGCTCATAACTATTTGATTATAATTATTCGTAAAACAATTTTTTTGTTAAAGTTCATAGTTCAACATTTTAAATAAAGAAAAAAATAATAGATTCCAGCTTGAATAGAACTAGAGTTATGAATTTCTAAAAGTTAGTCTCTACACCAAAAATTATGAAATTCTCCCCAACCACTTCCATTTTCCATAAAATTGGATTTAAAAAAAAAAAAATAGATATCCTTTTTTTTGATACAGACATATTATAGTATATTACGTCATAAGGACGTAAAGTTTTTAATGTACTAGTCCTAATGGTGTGCGAACCAACGAACGATAGATAATCGAACGTGCCTAATAATGGCCCGATGTATGTGCCCGATCGTTCAGTAGGTCGTTCTGATTCCTCCAGCATGTATATCTATGTACATAGTGAATATAGATATACTTTATTGAGAACCAAACTGATTGACCACAAAAAAAATCATCCATGATTCAATTGTAAATTCTAAGAGAATACATATTACGACCTCCCTTTCTTTATGTCTCACCTCGATTACTTGGTGATACTGAAATCGGCCAAGAATTTTATCATTACCAGAGAAACTCCTAAGATCAGGAGCCAACACACAACCGATATTTGAGATTGTATGTTGGAGGGTGGGTTTATTGTCCAGTGTAAAAGAGTGAAATCACTGCGATTTTTTGAAGGAAAATTTCTCATAGCAGTTTAAATTAAAATTTTTTTTTATACTTTTGTTGAATAATCTACCAATTCTCACAATATCTACAGTGATTTTGTTCGATTGTTACTTTATTAATATTTCTATTTAAAAGAAAGTGAGGTAAACTAATTTCTTTTATTTTTTCTGTAACTTTATGTTATTCTAAAGAAATTTGAACACCTCTGCCTGCAAAGATAAAATTCTTAGACTTTTTATGTAAATCACCCTTGTGGTTGATTTTAGCTTAAGGTAAAAAAAATCTTTGAATGAATATTGATTCTTAATTTTAAAATAGATAATCTATTAAGAGACGATCCTATTAACTAGCCCTTAAATCTTCTAATAAACTTAAAGAATCTTAGGACTTGCGATTACCTGTAGAAGGGTAAGTAAACAAATAAGTGTAATGAATTCTTTTTTTCGTACAATTATTCACTTTCATTTTATAAGGAAATCGTTTTTTCAATCACCACATAATTTACTAATATTAATCAAACAATAAGCGCAATTTTAATCAACAATTTAAAATTCTTTTTATTTTAGATCAACGTGTTTTAATCGTCGTGGAAAGATTTGAATCTCGCACTTGAAAAACATTATAATTGGATTTTTTTTTTTTTTAGCTCTCAATAAGAACATTTAGAACTTTCCGCGCAAATTCTCCACTACTGACACAAAATTAGGCTACGGCGAATTGTTAGCACATCCGCGGATTTTTAGTACGGGCTCGATACCAATCCGAAAGAAGTCACGTAAAGTTAGGTCGTCCTCGGGGCCCTGGGTGTCTAGAACACGGCTCAAGTGATTGACCCTGGTACTTCGCCCGATGAGCAATTTCGTTATCCCTAGTGCTTCCATTACTTGGGAGTGCGTCGTCAACACGCTTTAAGTGGTCGAGCACCGAAGGTCCAAGTAGGTACTAGTTAGTAGTATTGATACACACACTACTGGTATACTCACGGTGATGCTATCGGACTGGCTCTCGTTCCTGACCCTCTTCCTCTCGGCGTGTGCTCGTTGCGGTTACTAACGGTGCACGGGAGAGTCCCAGGTCTGGGTAGGTAGCGGTTTTCTGCGTCTCAGTCTCGTTGGAAAGGATGATCTTTTACTTGCGCGTCGGCGCCTTTCATAGCCGACTTGAAGATGATTCGCCGCCGCAATCTCCGCTATCTCTCTACGCACAATCAATTTTCCGTATTCGCTGATGATCCTTGCGCATATCTAATCTAGCTTCCTGTGCGCAGTCGACAGCGCGGATTATGTCCTTCGCGCCGTGTCTTTGAATTTTAACTGGGCGGATTTAATGTATTTTCTTAATCATTAACAAAAGAAAATAAAACAAATAACGGAATATAAATAGAAATAAGATGCGTATACTATAAATTTCTAGGGAATAAAAGTCGTCTCCTTGCAACATTCTTTTGATAGTTCAAAGTACACTAAAAAATAACCTTATCAAACGATACTTTATTCTTGGTTTTCCAGTCTATGTAATGAATATGCTTTTTAATATACAGCGCAAGACTTCTAAGGTAGCAGTCCAATAGCCATGAAAATTTTCTCACCATCACCTATAAGTAACTCTGAACTTGAAATGAAGTATGTAAAAGCACATAGTGGTAATTTTGAGTACACGTGCGCAAATGACGAGAATCAGATTATTTGGTAAATAATAAGTAAGAGCAGGTAAAAAACTGGGCAATGCTGTAGTTAAATATTCACTATGTAAATTGCTGCTAGCGACCTCTGGTTTCCAATGGGGTGAGCTCTTGGAAAGATCATATTTATAGCTCTGTATATAAAGTAGAAAAAAATCGTACAACTCATTTCGCTGAAATCTTAAAATCAATCAAAAAGAGTAAATATGGTCACATTTCACGAGGATAAATTCAGTAATTAAGATTTCATACATCATGATTCATGTAACCACGGAAGTCCCTGCAGGACTTTCAACTGATATTCACAGCGCTTGCGTAGTAGATGACAAAGAGAATGCAATCTGTTATTTTTCTCGTTATACTATGTCATAATCACTCATAACACAACTATTATTGTAAATATTTTTATCAAATACAGTTATATGAATGCCTTATTTCTTAATCTACAACTTTTTCGTATGTAACAGGTCAAAATAGTATGAAGTTTTAAGGTCCAGGAGAAAAAAGTTAATCGTATGCAGAATTTAAGCTTCAGTGTTACGAGAGCTAACAATATTCTTGCCCTCATGGGCGCTTCGATCGATTTTCTTATCCCTTTTGAACCAACTTACATAGCGAATAGGCGTGAACCCACTCAACGTAACGATAAAGACGGATAGGAGATGAAGGCACTGAAAAGACGATGCGCACATGCGTCTGACCGTCAAGAAAACACTTGACCACCATATATATATAGATGTAGATGTTTGTTATAGATCCTTTATATATAGATGGATATTCGTTGTCCATTTGAGAGATTGAAACTCGTAGAAGTGCCTCTTTCTGCGGACGTAAAGAAATCCCGCTGCCATACATTTGTCGCTTACTAAGCAGACGTAAACAACAAACTTTACTGTCGGGAATAAAAAAAAAATTTTAGCCGAATCTAAGATGTAAAAGTCAGAAAAGTGTTCGGTTTGTAAAAGAACATCCCATATATGAGATAAATTTAGTTAGTGTTATCTTATCTAATCTAACTAATATACAATACGAAGTTCCAAAAGCCATTGTAATCGCTAACCGTAGAAACTACTCAACAGGTTTTTCTAAAATTTCGCGTATGATTCTTGTCACTTTCTAGTAGTTTAATTTATTTGGTGTGATTTGTAATTGTAAAAGTAGGTTTAATATTTCTAAAGTGTTTTAAAATGAAAAAAATTTTTTTTTTATTACGTTTATTTTACGAGTTTTAAAACACTCTTAAATAACCTTTATTCAATTTTCAATAAGCATGTTTCTTATTTTCTTTCTTTACAATTTTTATAAAAAAATAAAAATTGCACTTTTCTCCGTAAGACTAGTGTACGTTAACCTATACTGCAAATATGTATATCATATCCTAATAGTGACAATCGAAAAATTCGAGGTATTATATTTAAATAAATAAAAAAAGAGAGGGAGAGAGAAAAAGAGTAAATGCAAAAGGTCATGAAAAAATTTGAAGTATGGAAGAAAAGAAAAAGAATGATGGAAATAAAGATCATTTTAAATTTACAAAAATAACCTGGATTTATTAGACAAAGTTGCTTCTTCATTAGCTATTCTTTTAGAAAAAAATTTTTTTTGCACCTTCAACTTCTCGACTGTCATAGATACCGTTGGTTGGCTAGAAAAAAATTTGCTGATAGTGTCATCTAAATGTGAATGATGTGCCTGTTCATTAACGTATGGCTACTGAAAAATCTACTGGTTTTTTTTTTACTATCAAATCCACAACGGCCCCAGCCTACAAGTACAACTTGGAAATGAATCAACGGTCTTTACATAGTTACGTCATACTATTCTCGCTTATACTATCTCACTCTTGGAATTTTTATTCACAAGATGGCACGAGCGCTTCGTGTCACAGATACTTACGTAGCGTATCATTTGACTGACACTGCATGGATTCCAAATAAATTTTTTTTCAAATAGAAATACGTATCCATACACTACAGTGCTCCACTCAGTGAATCTCGGGTGAAAATGGGAAGGGGAAGGCGGTGATTTATAAAATGTGTTAAGACATTATATTCTTAGTTTAGTTCACTGTAGACATTGAAATTTAAATCTAATTTGCTGATTGTACCAAAATTATACACTTATGAATTATCCAATAATTATATTTACATTTAATGAATTACTTATCAAAATATTAACTGTTCTTACATTAATTATAACTACTCTATTGTGTTTTATTTGTAAAAAAAAAATGTAATATGTTATTAAGTATAACAAATATTGAGAAACTAGAAAAAAATTTCAATGTTCCAACATCATCTATTATAAAAAAATATCCTCAAAATTAATAGATATGAGTAATACAAATAACATACTACTATACTTTTCGTAGACGTAGGCGAAAAATTCTAAGCTAGTAGCAAGTCTCCTCTGCTCAGTCAACAATTTATAGCTACAATTACACCTATAAATTAGGCTTTTCATTAAAGCTATAGTTACCTGATAATCAGCTCTAATCACCTGTAAAATAGAGCTATAAATAACAGCTGTAAATTTTGCTCAAATTTAAATGAAAGGTTGTTTAAAATCTAATTCTGTTAAAAGTATGTGATTCTATACTGCTGTTAGCATCCGTATGATTATATTAAAACTGAGGGCTTAAAGTGTTTTCAAACAATATTAAGAAAACTTCAATTTGCTTACAATTTTGGTTTTTTTTTCTACTCATTCATAAATACTTAATGCCCCTAGTTTTAATGTTATCACACGTATGATAACACTACACCGGTCGATGTATCTTTAAAAAAATTAAATATTAAACCAACTTTTATTCAGAATTTGAGCAAAATTATTAGCTTAATTTGTTAGTAGAAATGTTTTCTTCTTTGAATTAATTTTTATTATAATTGTCAATTTGTTTATTAGATTTAAAGACGGCGAGACAATAGTAGAATGACAGTTTTCGTACCTGGTGGCGTACATCGCACAGTGGGACGAAATAGGAAAATTTTTCTCAAATAAGATAGCTCCCGACAAGAAACTCGTATTTTAATGGTTTTTTATTTTTATTTTAAAGGTTTTGAATCGTAGATTGAGGCAAAAATGGTCCGAAGTTTCGATATGGTACTGGAGGGGCAGTAACAATCCCCCAAAGTGCCCCAAAATTTAAAAAACCATTATTTTTCGCATAAAATTTATAATTTTCACCAGAAACACATTAAAATGATACCTTAAAGTTCAGTTTCCCCAGAAATCAAACTTTTATGAATTCTCTGAGATGCAAGATGGCGGTAGCAATATGGCGGCCAGTATATACGAAAATATAAATGATTTCCATTATTTCTGTTATAACCAGATTTTTTTCGTCTTAACTACTTGTAAATAATAATATACTCAGTGACCATAAAACGTAGAATAAGTCAAGATTTCCTATAATATTTAAAATCGAAAATGGCGGTCAATACGAAATGGCCGATTGTTGATATTTTTACAACACCCCTCATATGGGTATCAAATAAGAAAGTTTGAAGAGTATAATGTATTTAAATGTGTACCATCATTTAAATTCCAAAATGGCGAATTATAAATATTTTTCAGTTCTCCAAGTATGGATATCGAATGGAGGGGTTTAAGATGTAGAATACATTTAACTTTTGTGGCCTCATTTCAATTCTCATAATGGTGGTCGATACAAGATGGTGAATTTTTTATAATATTTAAACCTCTCCAATATAGGTATTAAATAATAGTATATAATGATAAAAATTCTTTGAAATATGTGCAAGCATTAGAAACCCAAAATGGTGGTCAATATAAAATGGCAGATCATTATTTTTACTACAACTCACTTGACATGAATATTAAATGAAAGTGTATGTCAAGTATATCATAAAGTAGGCTGTCTTATAACAGTCTGAATTAAAAATGATGTGAAATGCAAATTAGCATAGTAGTAGAATAGAATCTTAGAGAGATAAAATTACAAAAATATGTTCGAACTCTTTATTTAAGTCTGTGTAGAATAAGTTAAAAATTGTTTTGTGTCTATTAAAATACTTATCCTGCACAAAATCGTAAGACAATTTAGTGAATAAAATATGAGACAAATAATTACGATGACAGCTTTGAATTAATTAGGAATTAAGTCATGTTTCACAATTTATCATTATTAGAATAATCATTTTAAATAATTATTGTTTTCACAATAATCAGAATTATAAACAAATAATGTTGCTATGGGCAGCTCTATAGACTAGCAGATCTAGTAATACAAGATCTAGAACGTCATTGCATATAATGGTGTGGAGCACGCATAATACTGCATTGTAGATATGTGAACGGTTTGGTATTTTTAGCACTACTTGAAATGATAGATTATATTCATAAATAATTAAACAGCTACAATAGTTTATTTTAGTTTACCATATAACTTCTCAGTTCATAAGATCTTTTATTGAATTCCCCAAAAAAATACCTGCTACACAATCAACTTTCTAGAGTTATCTTTAATCTGAAACTCCCATGACAAACTATTTATCGATTGGCATACAATCCCTACCGGTTAGGGACAATTCAATAATTACTTATCTTTCTGCCCTATCCACCAAAAATAGGTCTTAGTTACAACTTAACAGACAAATCTATAAAGCTTTTTCTTTGTCAGTTCTGTAAAATAAAAAAATGAGTCTCAATAAATATTCTGCGAGCCAACAATTTTCCCTTATTATTTATTTGCAAATCTATTACTAAAAGAGCAACTTGAATCCCTGACCATAACGATACTAAATCGGTATAAATACTAGTAACACAGACTTGAGCTCCAACTTTATCGTTCTAACCTTCATTGAAATATACAAAAAAAATTAGTTTTTGATAAATTTTTCAAAATCACAATAAAATTTAATGTAATACATCTCTGAGCAATGACTAAATTAATGCGTATACAAATTTGAAATTTCAATATAAAATATGCTATGGTAGTTGCGATTGCAAGTGTACCGGATGAACTGAAACAAGGTTGGAAAGGATCGAAAACAAGGTCAGAACCTAAATATCACAGACGTCTCATTTTAGAAATGGTGCATATTATTTACAGCAATAACACATTGAATAAGCAAACAGATACACAAAAATGAAAAATATTTTTCAACATTACTTACGAAAAAATTCACAATAATATATTTGCTGACTGGCTTCCTTTCATTCAGTTTACATGTGTAGCATAAGTTTCTAATGTGTAACACACGTTTCATTCGTGTATTATAGTTCCATGGCGTATTTAAATCCTTGAGCATAGTCCGTTAGAACCATAGAGGTATAAGAATAGAGGAAAAAAGGGGGCGTGATATGCGACAGCAGAATTCGCTACGTAACGGGGCATCTGTCTTTGTCTGGCAGTTACGTTATTGGTCGAGTCATACATGAGATTGAATCAACTGTAGGATTCAGGACGAAGAAGTAGCCAATAACGTGGCTTTGGCAACAAGGACAGATGCCCCGTTACACTTAGTTATGCTGTCGCTGCCGCTAATGGGCTAGTATAGCGCTTTTCCCATAGAGATATTAGAATAGAGTGCGCAAGATATACTGCTGCCAGTAAGCTAGCCCGTCAGACGGTGCGAGAGAGACAGATGCGAGAATCTCTCTCCGTCTCTCTCTAGCCGATCGCTGTGATTGGCTCTACTCCCTCTCCAAGCGCTGAATGGCCTGGAAAACAGAGAGAGACGGAGGGAAATTCTCGCATCTGTCTCTCTCGCACCGTCTGACGCAGTTTTCAGGCAATAGCGCACTCTATTCTAATATCTCTATGGCTTTTCCCCTCTATTCTTATACCTCTATGGTTAGAACTCACAATGTTGTATACTGTGTTCATTTACTGGAACAAGTTATCATTTCACACTTAGTTTGTTCCGGAGTTTCGTTAGTTTCATTATGAATAAGTTGAACAGACTTTATGCGTCTACGTGACGATATCTATTATTTTCATGTATCACAGCCCTCACAGAGTTGTTTACGATCTGTGGTAGAATAGTATAATCGTAAGAACTTGCAGTGTTAGATACGTTTGCTGAGGTATAAGTTACAATTGCAGTAAAAGAGGTTCTATCTATATAATAAATTGTTTGTTAAAAAATGCACTTTTCGAACCAAAAGGTTCTAGATCATAGACATTCTCGATGTCTAAATACTTCCTAAAAAACTATGTCGCATTAAGACAGCCGTGTTTCAGATATTATGATTTTATTATCATTATCACTATGATTATTATGATTATTGATACTACAGTTGACCATGAATTCGCAATGGTTTTCACAGTCTAGCAACGATTAGTTCTACTTTGGGTTAAATCGTAGTTTTGTTTTCGTTAAGCAGAATGCATGCCGAACCATAGAGATATATGAATATGTTGCGTGAGAGAGCAACAAAAGTGTCCGCAGGCAAGAGAAAGAATGCTAACGATCTACCGTATCATTTCCTCTCCCTTGCCAACGTTCATAGGCTGAAGAAAAACTATGTACCGTTCGTGGTATTGTCTTTATGTAAGCCCTTCGGAAAGTATTTTTCTGACTAATAAGTTATGTGCTGCTTTCAATGTATGGCTCTCTCTCTCTCTCTCTCAAAAAAAAGTAACATTCCTTTATCTTGTATTTAGCTCCTACGATACATGAGTATAAGTAAGATTAAGTCATGTACATGAACGAAGAGGTAGTAGTTGTAATGATATAAATAATAATAATAATAATAATAATAATAACAATAATAATAATAATAACAATAGTAATAATAATAATAATAATAACAATAATAATAATTATTATAGAAATATTAATAATGATAATAATAAAAATAATTTTTCAGTACTAAGAACTCCTTACAATATAATATATCGACAAAATTTACAGTTCAACTTTTTTTAACAAATGCAACAGAATGCCAAGAAATTAAAGACAAAAAAGAAAAAACACGACGTGTGGTAAGGCGGGCCAAACGAAAAAATTAAAAAAACGTTTGCAATAAAAGGAAGGAGTAAAGTAAATATTACCCAAGCAAGTCCTTCAACCTTGTATCAAAGAGCTGATAACATCATTAACTTCGCTGAGAATGACTCAAATTTTTTAGATTTAGCTAATAATATTTAAAAAAAGAGAAATAATATCCAACCTATTGCACCTCCCGTGAGAGAAGACGAAATAAAGCATACCAAAGAGACAAGCCTTGCTTTGTATCTCGATTTAGATTTAAGAAAAAACAAATACGCAACTAAGCGAAGAGATGCCAAATTGCGGAATGCCAACATATACCCAAGCTATTACATCCTCAAAGAAGCAATGAACAAGTGTTTACCGGTTATGAATACCGTTACAGAAGTTGAAGTAAAACATCATTGTAAAGTTTACTTAATTTTACTGCTGAAAGACTGTGCGAAGCAGTATTTTTAGAACAG
The DNA here is from genome assembly GCF_036245765.1 of Copidosoma floridanum. Lineage (NCBI taxonomy): Eukaryota > Metazoa > Arthropoda > Insecta > Hymenoptera > Encyrtidae > Copidosoma > Copidosoma floridanum. The sequence goes on along the minus strand of NW_028321897.1, from coordinate 35,264,296 downwards.
GATGCTAATCATTTAAAAAACTTAGTTTTTTACGTAACGGGAGGGTTTGATAGTTCGTCTGGTCATCTGAACGCTCAACAAAAATACGAAAAACCTGAAAACGAAGTAGAAGGTAGTGAGCTAACATTGTTATGTACGACTGTTAATATTATACAACTGAGCTGTGTTTCAAAACGTAATAACTAATCAATAAATACCATTCTTAATATATTTACTTAAAATTTTTCATATGAATTTTCACCTAACTATACTTATTTATAGGCACTAGTGTGAAGCAGGCGTTATATTCTAGCCAGAGCAAAAAATAATATCTTTCATATTTCTTTTGTATTTGTCGTATAATATCTGAAAAAAGTCTATTGAAAAAATTAAAAAAGTAAGCGTTTTAGCCATAACAATATAATTTAAATTCTTTTACTCTGAATATCATAGATAAAGTAGTACCCCGTTGAAAAAAAATAATTTTTCATTATAGTAATTTTTTTATAAACTATCTTAATGCTTGAAAAACTCACAGAAACATAAGAAATTGAAATCGAGTAATTTTTTTTTCTTTGTTTTTTGTTTTTTTTTCATTAAAATTTTGAACAATAGAAAATTTTTCGATCGTACAGAAATAAAATTGGTTTTAGGTATAATTTAGTTGTACACGATGTTATTCTTATGACTAATAATGGAAATTACTAAAAAAAACTAAAATACCAAAAAAACAGATTTTGACAAAAATAAAACGAATTTCATATTTTACGTTAAAATATTTAATTAACAGTTTGCAGATTTAATAAAAAACAGTTTTTGAGCGTTGAAATGTAACGTTTTGCTCTGGTGAAAAATATAACTGTCATCGTTTGTATTCAAACGTCTGGTTTTTCTTTAAATAAATTTAGGCGCATAATATTTGAAATGCAAATATATTATGAAAGAATTTTTCAATTTTTCATGTTTTTTAGACGAGCACTTCTGGTGAAATCCCACACCTCGAAGTACTCGTTTGTGTATAACATTACGAGTTGCTGTAGAAAAAGAGACAACAGAAAGTATTTCAGAAGAGTATGAAAAATTACAGACAGAAGTAAACTCTCTTCAGCCCCACACTGTTAATCTTCAAAATAGTAAATCGGTTACCGTTACATATGATGTTTCTCTTACGATGTTTGATGGTAAATGTGTGAATGTTATTGTTAAAAATCCTGCATCCGTTCGGTGCCCAGTATGTAAAAGTTCAATGCAAGAATTAAGTTGTACCGAAAATGATTTTTACCCGGATGAATTAGCTTTAAAATGCGTTCTAGGATTACTGCACTGCAAAATAAAGGCATTCGAGAAACTTATGCATCTATTTTACAAAAATGCTTGTAAAACACCGTCCTGAACGATTACCGCTGATAAGAAAGGTTTGTTGCCTCATACATTTTTATAAAGCTTTCCGTACTTTTTGTATATTGTTATTTAAATCATCTTGTATAAAACTGGTAAATACTCTGTGTATAAAATAGGCGATGTTGCAAATTGTTAACAGTGATTATTTTACTACTTTTGTAGCACTAATGTAAACAGTACTTACTTTGCACTGAAAGGCTTACTTTACACATTCGCGTTAAGATAGTGGTCTATCAGAATATAATGGCAGTCAAAAAAGTTTTATATCTTAAAAAAATACAGGTTAATAATTGTGACTTTGTTGTATGAGATATATAGTTGGATAAAAAATTTACGCAAGAAATGCGCGTGGTAATGTTCACACTCGTATAATTTTTAACTAATTCTTAGCATGTACAAGAATAATTACGCTCATATGAAAATTACCAGTTTTGCGCAATTGCTGCATAATATACTAATTACTTCGTTATTAAATTTTTTTGATTGATAGTTATAAAAATAATTTCCACGTACCTCTAAGTAAAATATTGTAATATTTTTAAATTCAATCAGAATTTTTTTCTCACGGAATATATGAAGCAAAAAATCGTCGTGCAGAAAAGAATAAAGGATGAATTCAATATATGAGTAGATCAGGTGCTTCAGGGTCACGGGACGACCAATACCGGTAACTTAGCAAGAAAATGCTTTAATATGCCTGAAGTTTTTGCAAAATGCCTTGATACAAGTACCGAATCAGTAACAAATATAGCAATAATTCTTATTGTATTGAAAAGCAAAAAGGGAATATCAAGATTGAAGAGTTTGATATGTTCTGCTGAGATACGTATTTTCTATACTATTGAGAATTTCCTTGGGCCGAGATGAGTTCGACAGTTCACAAACTGTTAAGACACGGTTGTAAAATAGCTACAATGTTCCCACTTCCTATAGCCCATCACCTAGAGGATTGTCAAGAATCTTGACATCGCTTACATCGTAGTTACTTCATCTTGCACTGTAGACAAAGCGACAGAAAAAAACGACTTCTCGATCTATTTAACAAGTCTATGAACATGAGTGATCCAAAAGTATCTCTCATAAACGTGGAAAGTAGATGTAAAAATGTTGTGATGAGAACATATCTAAAAGAGATAGTAAATTTATCAAGTAAGCAACATATTTATTTTCTGTGATTTTTTTATTAAATTTAATTTAAAAAGTAACTTCATGATAGACCAAAGCAATGAGAGTGATTCATCAGAAGATCTAAGTTTATAAGTCAATTACAATATTCTTCTTATGCGTTTAATGAAGCTCTTTGTTCTTGATTTAATATATTCATGAAAACATTCGTAATATTATATTTGACAAATTCATGTACATACCGTTTTAAACTCTACTAGCGATTATGAAACGACTTTTAAGAAACAAATTTTTTTTTTTGACAGCATTCAAGAAAGTATTAGTGTTAAAATAAGAATAATTGAGTTCATACTTAATGCCAGAAACATTTTTGTAAAGCTTCAGAATCTCTTTTCCCAATTCTAATTGAAAGCTAAATCACTGATTCTTGTAAAAAATCAGCATTGTTAATATTTTTGAATTTTATACACATAATTGCTGTAATAACTGCAAGAGGAAAACATATAAAGACATGATAAATTGATAATCTTTCAGTTAGTATTATAAAAATTTATTAATTAATTTCCAGTACTAAATTTTTTCCTGCAGAAAAAGTTTTAAAAAATGTACCCGTGAAGACTATTACATACATTAAATTGTTCTACGATTGAGTGCATGGTAAGCGTTTTAATAGACACAAAACAATTTTTAACTTATTCTACACAGACTTAAATTCAGAGTTGAAACATGTTTTTGTAATTTCATCTTTTTAAGATTCTATTCTACTACTATGCTACTTTGCATTAAACATCATGTTCAATTTAGAATGTTATAAGACAGCCTACTTTATGATACTTGACATACACTTTTATTTAATATCCATGTCAAGCCATGCTTGCACATATTTCAAAGAATTTTTATTATTATATACCATTATTTAATAGCCATATTGGAGGGGTTTAAATATTATAAAAATTCACCATCTTGTATCGACCTCCATTATGAGAATTTAAATGTGGCCACAAAAGTTAAATGTATTATACATCTTAAACCCCTTTATTCGATATCTATATTTGGAGAACTGAAAAAATATTTATAATTTGCCATTTTGTATAAAGAGCCATTTTGGAATTTAAATGATGGTACACATTTAAATGTATTATACTCTTCAAACTCTCTTATTTGATATCCATATAAGGAGTGTTGTGAAAATATCAACAGTCGGCCATTTCGTATTGACTGTCATTTTCGATTTTAAATATTATAGGAAACCTTGGTTTATTCTACGTTTTATGGTCGCTGAGTATATTATTATTTACAAGTAGTTAAGACGAAAAAAATCTGGTTATAACAGAAATAGTGGAAATTATTTTTATTTTCGTATATACTGGCTGCCATATTGCTACCGCCATTTTGAATCTTAGAGAATTCATAAAAGCTTGATTTCTGGGAAAATTGAACTTTAAGGGATCATTTTATTATGTTTCTGGTAAAGATAATAAATTTTATGCGAAAAATAATGGTATGAAAAGACATTTTTTGACTTTACGAAAAGCTTGTAAACACCATAAAACCATTTTCTTAAAACTATGTGGGCATCGGAGGCAAAAAACCACATAGAAACAAAGTTGTAAAACCACATGTTTTTATGTGGTTTTACGATAGAGTTTTTGATGTTGTTTTTCTTAAATGAGCTAAACTACCTAGTTGTAGAGAAAGCAAAGCAGTATAGAATTGAAGTTGTTTTAGGCTTGCTTGGCTAGCTGAGAGCACCTGAAAAAATTCTTCGGTCTTTTAGGTTGCGATCTCGTATCTGTAGAAAAGAGCTGTAGATTGCGGATTGTGTCAAAGATAGTTCTTCCACCCCTTCTTAGTTTCGTTCGTTCTGAAAAGACTTATTGAACTGCGTCAAAGAAATTGAACGTATTCCGCATCATGATGTAAGAAATACAAGTGAACTTTCACGCAGCTATTTTGATCAACCAATCAGAGGCCGTCCCACTTTCCTCCATGTTGAATATCCGATCAATCAGATAAACATCTGTGGAACACCTTATTGAATGTCATTTAGAATAAAAATAATGTTAGATTAAAAAAAGTAAGGCCTTATGAACAGCAACTGGTAATTTGTGTGTATGTTTTTATTATTATTCAAACAAGATAAAGTTTTCGGTTGATATTCTAATCAGTTATGAGTAAAATTTTCTTTTAAGAGTTCCAATACGTTTTTCTAAAGGTTAACTGTGTAAGAAAATAAATAATAATTACAACAAATAAGTAAACACAATACTTAATTGGAATTACTGTTTTTGATAGCCTATAAATGTTTATATCATCGTTCCTGATTTAGGTGTTTTAATTTTTTTTTCTCCCAGCAATCACGTTCACTTTTTTACAGTATAACAATTTACTATTCAGGCCCTATTTTTACATTAAATACTTTATCTATTTAACGTTGCATTGCTTCTAAGTGCATTTTACATCGTTGACAATATGAGAGTTAAAAAGAAATTATCCGTGTTTAAATTAATTTTTTCAATGCTGCAAGCCACCACCCACTCAACAGCAGTAGGGGAGACGTTGCATTGCTTCTAAGTGCATTTTACATCGTTGACAATATGAGAGTTAAAAAGAAATTATCCGTGTTTAAATTAATTTTTTCAATGCTGCAAGCCACCACCCACTCAACAGCAGTAGGGGGAATGACGGACACCTTTTTTTTTAACAGCTAATTACAGCTTCACCTTTAAAGTTAGATAAATCGAAAAAATCGATTTGTAAAGAAAAGACAATATAGTTATCCCAGCACAAGCAAACCTTATAAAAACAATAAAACTTTTCGTTAAAGAACAACACAAACCGAACCTCCGAAAACTGCTAGTAGTGCCCCATAGTGAGGTAAGTCTAGCAGGAGGTGGGGTACTACTAGCCTGATAAATCACAATCATTTAACAGGGTGACTCGTCAAAGAAGTTATGTCAAATAAGTTGTTTTTTTATTAAGAACACATAAAATTAAAACAAAAAATGACAAGAGCATGTATACATATTACAACTATTTTAAATCACATTGAAGTTGTAACTTTGGAATTATAGTTTTGATTTTTTTTGTCACAACGATATTAAATTTTTTATTAGATCAACATCTCGTAAATTAATGTCTTATTATTAAATAAACAAAAATTAAATAAAGTATAATATAATAATTAGACTTAAAAATGCAAATACTGTAACTTACTGAAACCTTAAAAACTACATTTTTTGTACTTTCGAAGGACTAGGACCTGAAAATACTGCATCATTATTCATCACAATTGGAATATTACTTAAATCTAGCAGCTGAATTTCATTTGACGAGAATGAGAAACAGGGATCAGGAGATAACACAAAATTAGTTGGTAATAAATTTCTCGGTTGCTCTAATTTTTGGGTCGTTGTATCATACATATGATTAAGCTCTGAAAACGGGACACGTTCAATAGTTGGCAAGACACTTAAGTCATTGTTCTTTCGTTTACGTGGTCGCAATGCGTTTATGTTTTGAGGAAGAACACTGTTGGACTTAGTCTTTGGCTTTGCTTTTGGCTTTTTTGGCTCCTTTTTTATTTTCTTAGCGTTTTCAGCGATCAACTTCTGAATATATGAATCTTCGGTTACAATTAGAGCTTCTCCCTTTCTTCTTTTTGTATTGTGGGATGCAACTGAACTTACGCCACTAGATGTACTTCCGAATTTCGACTGTGATGTTCCATTTATTTCTTCGTGTGCATGAGTATTTATTATTTTAATTTTAGCTTGAGTGACATTTTTATGGGCCTCATTTATCTTATTAGTTGATTCCGCGATACTCTCTAAAGCATCGTTTTGGAGTTTGTTTTCCTTACCAGCTTCCAACGACATCAGCTGTGAGTTCTAAAAAAAAAAAAAAAAAAAAAAAAAATATATAATATACTTCATTGCTCAATAAGACATTTCTGGTTTTAAGTTTTATTCTTACCAGCAAAGTTATCAGTGGTTTTGCACTTAATAAATATTTCACAGGAATGGTTATTTCAGCTGTTGTGTCTGTGACTGAGTCTTGTGGGGACAGATTTGTCAATAGATTTGGAGCAGAAATTTTTGTATTTGTTGTTGACGGTTTTGTCAAATTTTTTAGTACTGCTGAGAACTCTAGAGAAGCATTAGACTCTGTAAATAGTTTTAGTAACTTTAATACGATTTTTGAAAACTCATTCATAGCAAACCCTCCTTATTGATTAAATTTAACAAATATTTAACAGAAAAAAGCATTACCACTTGAGGCATCTATGTTTAAACTCGTGCTGCTAGTTTTGATAAACTGATCATCATAAACATGTCTGTCTAAGGGTACGATGCCTGTTTTTGAAAAAGCGTTCACTGCTGTTTCCATTTTTGATGCCTTTATCCAAGCTTTGCCAAAGAGGTGAAAAATATCTTTCATTTGAACGACTCGGCCTCCTTCGTCTTTTAAAAATTTCGTTACTTCCTCAGTGTAAAAGTGACTCATAGGCTTCATAAAGGAGACGTCAAGAGGCTGCATTCGATGAGTGCAGTGTGGAGGAAAGCAAAGGATCACGACTCCATGCTCTTTGCCTAATTCTGCCACCTTGAGATTTTTAACGTGCGTGCAATGGCCATCTAAGAGCAGCAAAACATGATTTTCTGGAGTGGCTCGAGAAAAGACAATGAACTTCTCCATCCAACGGGTAAAAATGTCAGTGTTCATCCAACCTGACTTATCAAATTCGGCCCAAGAATTTTCAGGACAACCTCTTAGAAACTCCTCGTTTCTTTTGACTCGTGGAAAGATCAGCATCGGAGGCATGAAAGACCCCGTGGCTGACATACACAAGGTGGCAGTGACAGTTTCTCCTCTTTCCGCTGCTGTCAAGCATCCAACTTGCTTCCTCCCTTTTTTGGCAATAATTTTAGAAGCAGATTTTGGCACCACAGACACACCAGATTCATCAACATTCCAAATGTTGCTTGCGTTTATATTACATTTTTTTATGACTTCCTCCAATAAAATAAAAAATTTGTCAACTTCTGCTTTATTAAAACCATTTGCACGAGCCATTGACGTGTGCTCTGCTTTTCTGTGTGCAAGGCCGTGTCTGTTTATAAAATTTGAAAGCCAATCAGAACCAGCTAATCCTTTTCCACGGTTAAACCTATGAGGGATTTGTAATTGTTCTGCAAAATCAAATGCTAGCTTTCTAAGATCAAACGCTGTCAATCCCATCAATCGACTTTCCATGTCTATGATATGATTGTACAGAGCTTGCTCCTGCTTATCTGTAAATACTCTTTTGAATCCAGATTCTGTAAAAAGTAGTATGTAAGTAAATAAAGAAAAAGTAGTTCAGAGGTATTTTTTGTACTTACTGTCATTATTTACAAGATTTTCATTGCAAGAACTGTGAGACTTGACTTGTAAAGTAGATCGGGGAATGCCAAAAGCTGCTGCTGAACTTTTGATGGTTTTTCCACTCTTGATCTCTTCAATAGCGAGATACATTTGATTATCATCCCAGCTCCCTCGGTTACTTTTTTTTTTATAGTGACGCACCATTTGTAAAAGTTTCTTAAATAATAAATATCTTAAAACTAAAGCACCCCGTATATCACTGTGTATTACAATGTTTACATGTCTGCATAAGGTTAGGAAATCTGTTTACGGTCGGAGCTCATCGATAATATAGAGGCCTCTCGTGCTAGTAGCGCCCCGCCCTAGGTGCCAGTCATTCCCCGTACAGAACACGTTATTATTTTTTTAATAACTTTTTTTCTATGCCTCCTAGAGAAAATTTAAAAAAAGCATGTTGAAGCTCAGGGTTTAATCTATAAAATAGACATCTTAAGATAGTTTAAAACAGGTTTGTTTGTATCGAGTGTGTGCGACTAAAAATGCGAGAGCAAGCATTCTATTACACAAAATTTTACATATGATTTATTAAACTTCCGCTGCATTATTTAGTGTTTTACTTGGAGAGGGAGAAAGTAATCGTATCAGGAATTGTAATTTACCAGGTTTGAATTAAAAATGTTTTATCATTGCGGAGAAACTGAGGTGCTAGAGTTACCTAGTAAACCTGTCATTCCCCGGTCTCCCCTATTAGGTTCTTTTGAAAAGCGATAATATTTAGCATTTTTATATTATTCATCGTGATTTTTGCATCCTTTGACCGCGTAAAAAGAATTTTCTGAAAGTACTCTAAAACATAAACAGTGATCACTGTGATTAGGTGGTCTTACCATATGGTAGAAAGTGGGACGTGTTCATTAGAAACGAACAAAAAGTTCTTAATTGAGCACACCTGTATTTCTTACATTCTGATTCCGCATGATCGTTGGAAGTGCATCGTTCACATGTACACTGAAGAAAATATTTGACTAATAAAGCTCAAAGGTGCGTGTCGTTAGAGTTCATAGCAGCGTCAAACTCTATGACATTCTCTTAGTCCAATGTTTGCGTTCGTACAGCTTTTATGCAGCACCAAGCTCTTAGAGCTCGAAGCGTTGGGCTGATCGAGCTCAAGGGATTCGACTCTCATGACGATCGCAAGGCTCGTAGTCCGACGATAGATATAGGTACACATATGGGGCATTCCACGTAAAATGGGACAAAAAAAAATTTTTTTTTTTAACTCTGGCGATCGAAAGCACTCTATAAAAAAATGTCACTGTAATTTTTCCAGATTTTTTTACCATTACCTCTGCTGTCAGTGACTGTCACAAATTTTGAGTTTTCCATTCCAAGAACAAATTAGAATCCAAATTCATGATTTGCATACTATTCCTGTGTCAAATTTGTTGAATTAAAAATGGTGGATCCAATATGGCGGCCAATATTTTTGAAATGGTGGAATTTTGCAAATTAAAAAATTGTACCACATTCTACGTAAAATTTTAAGTTGAAAATGTCTCTTGCAAAATTTTTGGAAATGGCTTTGATTTTGGGAAAAAAATTAATAAACATTCGAAAATTTTTTTCGCTGGATTAACTGGAATAATATTCATAAAATTTTGCTATTGTATAACTCTAAGGTATTTCAAAGTTACTATGCTGGCCAATCACAGATCGAGTTACAGATTGAGTAAATTCAAAATGGTGGATCCAAAATGGCGGCCAATCAATACCAGATTCTCCCATATACAGATGTGCTGTTAACTTTGTTTGCTTACGAGCCATTTTATGTTTGTTCGATGCTGGAGCAAATGCAGTAAGGGTGCAGTCCCATGGTTCGCAATAGAGCTCCGCAATAGACCGTCTGCAATGAAAAGAGCCAATCAGAAGTATTGCAGATTCCTTTATTTTGGAGGGGCAAGATCGCCATGTTCATATGTGCAGGATAGACCGCTGCGCAACATATTAGAGCTCGTAGGAGCAAGAGAGAAGGAAGTATCACTTATCTCTTACTTGTACTTATAAGCTCAAATTAGTTGCGCATCGATTTTTTCTGCATTTGTAACCATAGTGAATGAAAGTTGTCCGAAATATAAGGTCCGAGATTATATTTTGTTTGCTGTTGTTCATCTATGAATGAGTTTTTTCTTATAATGTAATGCTAGGATAGTAAGTTGTGTTTAGCATAAAGTTTCGAAAGTATTTAGTTTTGTTTACTTTAATTTACCATAGCAGTGACGGAAACGGACCTATACTGGTAGCAAAATAACATACAAGATATGTAAGACTCCGCAAAAGATGCGATTGGCTTTTTTTGTTGCGGGCAGTCTACTGCGCAACGTGGAACAGTGCCATAAAGAAATTTACTTTACTGCATTTACTCATATTCAAAGCAATAGCACGTTTATGTATCATCACTATGTTAACTGGATCGGCCTTCGTAATTATACAAATGGCTTGGGACAACTGGCGTTTGGCAAGTATTGACTTTGAATACTGTGATTCTAAATCGTTTGATCTTAATTGGAAAAAACTGCAAAAAAGATTTAATATTAGCTCTAGAATACAAAACATTCGGACAAAACATTGCTCAATTTCTTTAAAAAATGGAAAGATTAGAGCAAAGACATTTTCGTTATCTTCTACTTATAAAGATTTTCAAATTTTGTGATATAAGTATGAGTTTTTCATCATTCTTAACATAAATAAATTTAATAAAAAAACGGTGAGATTTTAATTAAAATCCACACGAAAATAAATATTTGGAAAAAATTACGATTATGACAGTTGATAAAAATTTACTTGTAAAAAAATTACTAAATATAACTATTGACCGCCACTTCGGATCTACCATTTTGAATTTACTCAATCTGTAACTCGATCTGTGATTAGCCAGCATAGTAACTTTGAAATACCTTAGAGTTATACAATAGCAAAATTTTATGAATATTTTTCCAGTTAATCCAGCGAAAAAAATTTTCGAATGTTTATTAATTTTTTTTCCAAAATCAAAGCCATTTCCAAAAACTTTGCAAGAGACATTTTCAACCTAAAATTTCACGTAGAATATGGTACAATTTTTTAATTTGCAAAATTCCACCATTTCAAAAATATTTGCCGCCATATTGGATCCACCATTTTGAATTAAACAAGTTTGACACAGGAATAGTATGCAAATCCTGTAATTGTGTTATAATTTGTGCTTTACACATACTTTTTTGTCTTATGGAATGAAATATAATGAAAAAATTGTGTTTTTCAACATTCAGCGCCCTCTAGCGCGTACAATGTTTCTACTTCCATCGTTAGACAAAAATGTTTTAAAAGTATACATTCTCAGCTAACCTTAGGAAAAAAAAATTTAAAAAAAACCGTCATACTTTCTGAATAATTGATTTTGAAAATTAAAACCTTTAAAAAAGAAGGAATCCTAACCTTAAAAACCTTAAAAATATTTTTATCGTATTATACGGGAAAAATGCTAACAAAAAGCTATTTTTTTTTTTTCAAACATATCGATTCGTCTACAAAACAAAGAATCTCTTCTTCGAATGAAAAACTCAATATTTGTGACGGTCACTGACAGCAGAGGTAATGGTCAAAAAATCTGAAAATTATAGTAACGTTTTCTCATAGAGTACTTTGGATTGCCAGAGTTTAAAGAAAAAAAAAATTTTTTTTTTGTCCCATTTCACGTGGAATACCCCATATACATTCGCTGTTGTCTGATGTAGATTAACCGATTTACCAGAGTAAAAGAAGTATATATGTATGCTGCCTTCCTTTAGTTGCTTATTGTTTCACTCTCGGCAGGCTGCATCAGTTATTAGTATCTGTATATGTACACCTATATCTATCGTCGGGCCAGGAGCCTCAAGATTGTCATTAAAGTCAAAACCCTTAGGCTCATCCCGCCCGACGCATCAGGCTCTTAGTGCTTGACGCTGCATCAAGCTGTACAAATAAATGTTGGATGGAGAGAGTCTCATGGTACGCGCTCACAGAGTTTGACGTTGCGTTGAACTTTAACAACACGCATCTTTGATCTCTATTAGTCCAATATTTTCCTCAGTATAGCTAATTAGAAGTTTAATAACGCTCTTGGCTAACAAAAAAATGGATAAATCTTATTTTTTGAGAACTGAGCGTCCTTCTATATTCCTCATTCAGTTGTTTGCTACGCTTATAAGTGTGTTATAAATAAAATCTTATTGATTTCACTAAAAAAATATCCATTCTACAAAATTTTTTAACTTCTGGTACCAAATCCCGTCACTCTTATTAGTTGTCGCATTTACGTCTACGTAGGAACCATGAACTCAACACTTTTGTGAAATAAAAATAGAGCGATGGTAGTGGGAGAACTTTCTTTGTCGTAATTCGCAATTTGTAGCTTTTTTTCTACAGACGTGTGATCGTGGCCTTAGATTGAGAGCTAAGGCCCGAGGGTGGTCAAAATTTAAAACAAGCCGTAACTATGTATAGAATTGAGATGTCTCATGATTCGTAGAGATCCGAAATATTTTTTTTTAAATTTGATTCTTGTAAAGAGTGTTATGAGTATTTAGTAAGTGCTATGTGATCAACCCTAAGTACTAGCCGCAACCTAAGCCATCGCATGACAAATGAAACGTTGCCAACAAAAAGTGCCGTTTTTGGCAAGATTAGAATTTATTCTCTGCCCAAAAATCGATCTCCAAATAAAATGGACCCTTGTACACAAAAGCAATTGTAGCCGCAACTTTGTCAATCAGTTTTGTACAAAAATTTATGTTACAAACTGATGTTGCAGCAATTTTTAGATTCAATAAAGAGGGAAATGTGACCTTCCCGCACCGCTCATCAAACGCTAATCTTATCTACAATACTCAGGTATTACTATTATTATTATTATTATTATTATTATTATTATTATTATTATTATTATTATTATTAGTGTATAAGGTATTTATAGCTGAAGGTAGTGTTAATTTGATAATAAAACTACTGTCTTCTTGCTCCTTTGCCATAATTAAGGAAATTTAAATGAAAAAACTTGGAATCTTGGAGCATGGCTATTTATTTCATATTATTAATAGGACAATATGATCCAATATTTCGAAGTCATCCTGACTCCCTCTTCAGGGGACTATGCAGATGCGAACATGAAAGCGTTAAACGCAGCATGACTGATAAAGACTAGTCAGTCATAACCATGGCAATGGTGTACTAATAATGAAATAAACTTACTATTATAGATTTTACCAGTTAAAATGTATGTACAAATTAGTTATTTACAATATAAGTCACAATTTAAGTCACATCCTGACTCAGCCAGTCTTTATCAGTCATGCTGCGTTTCACGCTTTCATGTTCGCATCTGCATAGTTCCCTGAAGAGGGAGTCAGGATGACTCCGAAATATTGGATCATATTGTCCTATTAATAATATGAAATAAATAGCCATACTCCAAGATTCCAAGTTTTTTCATTTAAATTTCCTAAAGGTAGTGTTAGACGAGCGGTGCAAAAAGGTTAATTTCCCCTTCTCCGTTGAAATTGAAAATTGCCGCAACTTAATATTTTAACAAAAATTTTTGTAGTAATCGAATGAGCAAAGTAGTAGCTGTTATTGCTCTTGTATATTAGGTCAATTTTTTTGGAGGTGGGTTTTTGAATAGAAGATAAATTTTAATCTTGCTGCAAATAGCACTTGTCCGTGACAGTTTTTTTTTCATCAGTTGGCTTAAGCTGCAGCCAGTGGATAGTGAGTACACGCAAGTATACGGCACGCCGTTAATATCACGCCACGTGTCGTAAATGATCTTATGTCATAAATACGTCGTGAATGCAATTTATGTCGTATAAGGTTTGTTGGCGCTAACAAAAAAGCCATGTCCGTTACCACAATTGCAGTAATTATTTTATCTGTTGTTTATTTGTGGCAGCTCTATGAATTTGGGCGGATTAAATAGAACTGCTACTTTTTGGATGTTTATTTTTAATTCTAGTAAAAACAATTGATATAACTTAATAAGCAGCTCAATTCGTGCAAAAAAATTCGTCTTGCATGTTAGACACGACCAATCTCTGAGGTGCCAAAGTAAAAAGTTTTATTCAAATAACTGGATTCAATATTTATTTCATTTCGTTATAATTTCTTATTTCGTTTTAATATCAATAATCTACTTTTGAATGTAACACGACAATTTTTCATGCTATAAAATGCTTTTTCAACCTTTTTAAAACTTTTTTTTTTGTTTATTAACTGTACTACAAAAACACTAGGATGAAATCAGTTATTATAAAAAAGGTATTTTTAAAAGATCTATAATTTTTGTATTAAAAATTTTGTCTAGAAATGTAATGTACGAAAATTCGTTGGTATAAAATAATTTATTTTTTTTTGGCATTTGTAAAAAATTTTTATCAATTTCATCATTAAGGAGACACTTTATAGAAGAATTTACTGTACCAAAATGTTTTATTTTAATAGCTCTACAAATTTTTTACTTAACACTTTGTTGTAGAGTTTTAATTTGTTTCTAGAGCAGGTAAAAATGAGTTTTCCGTTGTTTTCGCATTTATTTTTACATCATAAAGCGTCTGCATTGCGATCTATAAAAAAATGCGTTATAAAAGAAGTTATACATTGACAATAACTCAAATCCTGCCATTGATTGTGGATGTGTGAAATGTATGAAGAAGAAGTCATCGCTGAAAAACTGTTTTTCTTTTGTCTCATAGCGCTGCACTAAAAATACTGTCAAAATTTTTTTCTTTTTCATAAATAAAATTCTCATTTAATTCATCAGCCTAAACATCCAACTCACAGCTACCAACAAAATTTTAGCCTATTTGGGTCATAATTACTTGAGTCAGTCGAAAAACTTGAAAACGGACATATATACATCCAAACATACACCATGTGACTACCTCAGATCACCCTCATACTCAGTTCAAAATCTGATTCAGATTGAAAATAGACAATTTGTGGTATGTGGTTACACTCCTTGTCCTGATAAAATTATGAGACATTCCCATTCATTGGTCGTGCTTGAAAAAAATTATTAGTAAACTAATTTATTTTTTATTCAATATGTTAACATTCATCAAGCATATTATGCAATTTGTTCTTAATTAAGTTTATATCCATAAAAAACGTGCCTTGCTAGGTACTCACATTTTTCAATAAATACCCGATTGAAATCGTAAGTGGGCGATAGGTAGGCCCTACCTAGGCAGCCTAGTTAACTTACCGAGGTTCTAGTGAAGCTAATGTACAGTGTTAGACGATGACGTGTAACGGGGCGCTACGTAGGCCCTACATAGGTACCCTCGTTTGGGTACATTGTAGGTTATTTCTTTACGTTAAGGTAATATTTTTTTAGAGAACTAATGACTATAAGTGTTAATCATATATATATAGTAGAAATTCATTGTAAAAAAATTAAATTACTCAATAGCTTATAAAAATGTAAATTAATTGTTTTACAACACATAGACAGTTGGTACACATGGTACATCAAATTATAACAAACATTTAATATTAGAATCACACAGATTGAGTTTGTTCTTTTGCTTTTTTTGGTTAGTAATAAAGAGTGCTTTACTTTTCCACTCATTTTTCAACAATCGTTTAATTAACTACTTAAACTAATCTCAGCTAAACATTATACAAGTAGGTTATGTTACATGTAATAATAAATAGCCATTAGGCGTACTAATACTAAAGTTATAAAATGCAATATAGCAGAACGCATTAACGTGTGTGTATATATATACATATATGTACTGTATGT
Organism: Copidosoma floridanum; assembly: GCF_036245765.1. Lineage (NCBI taxonomy): Eukaryota > Metazoa > Arthropoda > Insecta > Hymenoptera > Encyrtidae > Copidosoma > Copidosoma floridanum. The sequence goes on along the minus strand of NW_028321897.1, from coordinate 35,248,605 downwards.
ATTTGTGTTAGCAACTAAGCAATGTAAGACTAAGGAAGTAAGGAAGATTATAATATATCTATGTATATATTACCTACCAAGGCACTAGCTACCGCCAATCTCATACCCCGTTACACGCCTACCTAGACCTTACTAAGGCAGCTTAGCGAGGCCGTACCCTGCTAACTCGGCAGCCTAGTTTGAATTTCCGATCGGGTAAATACTCACGTAAAATATTGCCATCTATGTTCGAAAAGTATCCAGACACATTATCATCATCATCCTTAACCATTGTTAGACAATGCGCATCACAAAATGCATTTACGACAAAAATTAAATGTAAATATGGCTTCCGAAAATTACACTACGACGCGTCGTAAATGAATTAACTACAAGACATAAGAAACACTACCCACCACTGATTGGAGCTCATATATAGAGTAGATCACATGGCACTTCTTAAATACCAACAAAACTCTTTATCACAATGAAATATGACAAAAATTTTTGGATCTTAACGAATCATTAGGCTTCTTACTTTTAATGAGAGTTATGCTGATTTTAAATTTTGATCATCCTTGGGCCTCATCTCTTGGTTTATCTGACATCACCCACGAGTATTTGTTCTAAGCTGCCGAGTGATAATTTTGTAGCAATACCAAGTTCTCTACCAGGTGGACTAGTGTCGAAATGGTAATATGTATATGTCAAGAAGGTATATATGTGTATATGTATTTCTTCCTATATTATATAGTTCTTTTGGTAAGGCTGTACACACCACTCCCTGTTAAGTTTTATTACCCCCCCCCCCCTTCCTACCACCTCGCGCAAACCCTTTCGATTCCATTCTTATTTTTGCAGATTACATTTATTCTTAAGCCTCGCCAATGCCCCCTGACAATATTTAAGACCCCTTCGCACCCATCCGTCGTCCCCCCCCCCCGCCGCCGCACCATCTGTCATGAAAAATCCATGATAAAAAAAAATTGTTTTGCTTCTTTGCCTCGTACACATTATATTCAGTATTGTAAAATTTGTATTTAAATGACTTAAATTTAGGTCCAGGTTGACTTTCAATTCTAAAATTATTCCTTTTAGTTGTATTACAATATAAATTTCATTTACTTTTCCACTCCACCTTAGAGGCTAGTAGATTGATTTAATTATCATTAAGTTAAAACATATTACGTATTTTTATTATTATTGCTTTAATCAGTCATTTAAAGTCTTTTTTTTATAATTTTCAGAAATATAAGGTTTGGTCGCGTTGACCTTTCTTTGGCTAGTATTATGTTTATTTTAATGTTTAATTGTTAGATGTATGAATATAATTACATTGCATGTGAAATTATACTAAAAAATCTGAACTTAACATCACAACAAAATAATAATATTGGTGGTAATCATCGCCAGTAGCTCTACGCATCCATGAAGTAACGAGTATCCCTATTCTCACTTTTTAAAAATAATTAGTATGATCATATAAATACTATTATATTATTTTCAAAAGTATCTATTCGTCTGTCACCCTGTAAGTATTCAAATAAAATTTTTTTAAATATAAATATTTAATTTATTATCCTCAAACTTTAAGGAATACAAATATAAAGAGACAAAATACGTAATTAACCTACAAATTTATGCAACAGTTTTTCAGAACGTTCAAAATGACAACAGATGAAAATCAGCATCATTAAGAAAATACAGGAAAAATGTTTTTATAAAATATTAATAAAAACAACAAACGTATAATTTTAAAAAACTTTTTTTAACGAACTTAATAGTTAAGAAACATTAATACATGAAGTAATATTTAATAATTTAACATTTTTTAAAAAATTTTCTGAACGAAACTGAATCAGTACAGAATATGAATACATCGTGTTATATAATGTCATCGTTAATGTCTTGATGTTATATTTAATTATTTTAAGACTTTACTGCTGTGAGTCGTGATTTTAATTAAAAAGATACAAGTTCACTGAAAAATTTAGCCTTATTTGTAATTTACTTGAAATCGAAGTTGACGTTACAAAGAAAATTTTGCATAGCTAATTATTTCTACTTGAAACTTGTATGAAAATTTCATTTTTAGTTTTTTTTAAATTTTTTTGTTATGGAAATTTGCTTCTCAAACTATATTTTCTGCATCCGAATCGCTTTCACGTTTAATTTAAATAAAAATTATATTTTTATTTTTGCATCTTCACGTTGCAATATATGATTCTTTATGTGAAAATAGAGGTTTATTCAAGTATAAACCTATGCTGTCGAAACGTTGACCATGAGACTTATTCATCGTTAAAAAAAATGCTTAAACTAAAGATAATTGCTTTCTGAACTAAATGAGTGGTCATAAAAATGTGTTTTTAGAATTTAATGTTATTTTTGATATAGAAACTATTTTACTGATTTTATCTCTGATTATTATTTTTGGTTGGATATTATATTCCAATAATTAAGTTATTTTTAATCTTCTACTATTACATAAGTCATCAGCTATTCTTGAATTTCTTATCAACATAACTATTGCTCCAATTTAAAAAAAAATAAGTTTATAGAGTAGTAGGCCTCCACGAATACTATTTAATATCTCAGTTGGAAAGTTAATATTAACATCACTATCGGAAGCCCATTTGAATGGACATGAGTAGTTATTGCGACACCGCGGCCCCTCATAACAAACTCCCACCACCTGGTGAGAGTTTTCGAACGGAGCTATCGTGCCGCTGTATACTTACTATAGGAGGGTGTATCCCCTTCTACTATACAGACAATAACACTCATGAGATCTTTTGTCAAAGTCCTCCGTTTTACAATGCCATGAGCTACAATGTTTTCGTACATACTCTGTACATCGTTATCATTCAAATCACTCACAATGTTTTACAACGTTTGGTGTGTAGTAATCAATTAAACTTCAAAGACCAGTTAGACCCGCAAATCTTGACGTCTTGAAAGTTACTGCCATCAGTCGTAAATTACTTTTCAATGTCGGAGAAGCCAAGTTAAATTTGCTCCAACTAGAAACTGTGAAAGAAATTCCTTTGAAATCTACGCCCAAATGATTTGTTCAATCCGTAAAACTTGCAAATAATCTGAGGGCGCGATGATTGTTGCTGCTGCTTGAAGGTTAAAAGATCCAAGACTTCTCTCTCCAAGACTCTCTTTTTCACAGGCTCCATTTTCTCCCCGTTACAATTTATTAACTGTCGGATGATTGAACAAAAACTGCCAGATGCTTTTTGTTGAAGCACAAACGTATGGTGCTCATTTTGGATGGTATTACTTGAAAAACAAGTATGAACGCAAAAGTATACAAATACTGACTGTGACTTTTTTACAAAATATTTAGAGGTAGGCTTTTAAAATGCTGACATTTTTCTTTCTTAGAATTCATAACAGTCCATCGCTAAATTTTTTGAAATCCGCAGGCTACAAATTATGAGCACATAATTACAATGACACAACATGAACAATAAGAGTTCAATTTAAAATCAATGGCATTTTACTACAACTACTTTTTAAGCATTTTATTGGACATCCACTGCTACCCGATACATAGTTTATATTTTTTTTTATACATCTCAATGAAATAGAATGTCTGGCGATTTTGTCGCTTTTTTTGAAATCATCAGAAAAATTGTCAAGAAATTTTTTGAAACCCAATCCATGACTCATGTACAACAGAAAATTTTAACAAATCCGACTATATATATTCAAGGATAGGCTTTGTAGCTGTTCAACATTCCAACGCAGTTTTTTACAATTTTTCTGTAAGTGATAACTATGATCCGGTGTATACAGTTGTACAGCAGAGCTATCGAAATATAATCCATTACCTTGTTTATCAGCATACATAACAACCTAATGAGTACCTGGTTTTGTATGGTTGTCAGTGTTTATGAAAATCAGTTATTTTTCATAATTTCTCGGCATAATTGTTTTCACAGGGCCAAGACTTTAATTTATAAAAATTATTCAGGACACATTAATATTTTCGATAATGTGGCTTCAATGCATGATGCATGCAATACTCATCCTGTGATAAGGCTTTTAAAGGCGGGCAGTCAATTACCTATTCAAATTTATTACTTCACAACTCATAATTTTGTGCATATCGTACCACTCTTCATAACCTCTAATGTAAATTTTCGGTGTGTTTCTTCAACTATCATTCAAAATTAAAAAAATTGCTTTTAAAGGTACTTCCTCCCGAAGAAATAAGGTCCATGATGTTGCCAGGACAACCAAGTATTTTGTCATCTCACCTTCTTTGATGTTGATTGACGTGTCCAAGCAGTTAGTGTAAGTATGTGTAGTTAGTAGTGCCATCTAATCACTGAAAACGACCATAATTTGAAGTAACGTATCAGTTTCGAGAATATTCTCGTACTCAGCATATACTATACAGTTATAAGAGTCGAAGTTAGAGCGTCGGCAAATCGAACGTCCAACCTAACGCTACCTTGTTTATTCAGATTCCAATGAAAACATTCGTTGGCCTATAAATCTGGTGTTAAATCGAAAGCAAAGAGGTAGTAACCGTTGGGATAAGATTCGCGATCGATGTGATTTCCTTAATTAAGAAAGTGAACAACAGTACCTGAAAATAAGGTATACTAAGCATCTATGTATAAATTATTCGTTTCAAAGTCTGGCTGTAATGGTTTAAAAGGAACTTGAACGCCGTCAATGAACAAACTAAGAAAATTAATATTGAAATGATGAAAATTGAACGGATTCATAGTGCGATTGCCATTATAAGCTTGATTTTTAACGAAATCGATGATTATTAACTTAGGTAACTGGCCCAAAATAATATTTTTCAAAGTTTTACTATGAATACTACTGTGCATCGTTACAGCTTTTATTTAAACAGGCATGAGTGGATATTTTTTCGTGTTCTTTGACAGAGCTTTGGTATGGGCTAGCAAAACAAATGGGCTTATTTTAACGTGTTTCACTGAAAGATTTGCTTCTTTGATGCGGACAGAAACCAAGTTCACAATATCTATGAGAAAAAATGCATCACGAGATCTTACTAATCGCATTCTCATTTTAACGCCATTAATGAGTTTTTCCTGATTGCATAAATCGCAATGAAGATGTCCAATTAGATCAATCGATTTCTTTGCTGGTAGTAATACCTTTGCCGGCAAGGAACACTCTGATACCAGTGTATCCTCGTTGATAGGGGGATCCTACGTAATTGCATCCAATACTTCCTCCACTGTTTCCGCGAATTGTGATTAGACTTCCATCACCATCATTACCTCTTTGTGCGATAAATTAGTCCTCGTAGGAATACATAATTTTCAATTGACTCGTTTAAAGTGAAGCGTCACCGTCAGCTTTTCAAAGTCGAATGGTATGAGTATACCAATCGAGTCCCTTATATCGATTTCAGTGTTGTGAAATGAGTTAAATAATAATGGTATGTACATAGAAGGTGAGAAAATTTTATTTTTGACACAGCCGTACGCGTAACCTTGTAGGTCCAATGACACGGCCTGCAACAATCGCTACTGAATGTCTCCTGCGATGTATGGTTTGCAGATGTCACTGGAAATCATAACCATTGACGTTTAAGCGTTGGCGAGATTTGCAGGATAAACGGATCAAATTTTGTTATTTTCTAAGAAGAGACTTGTTGCACTTTCAAAGCCCAAGATCTTACTTAATTTTTAGAATAATGGTAAGCGATACATGTATTTACTGAGCACTGTTTTGGAACAGACTAACTAAGCCACTACGTAACCACCTCTTTCCCAACTGAAAATCATGTGATCTCGTGTGAGATCAAAACTATTGATTTTTTGTATCCTTCAATTTGATATTTGCGTATAGACCAGGGCGTATACAATAATCTACATTAATTACAGGTTGTTCTCTGTATATGTTATTGTGCAGCTGTGGTATGCTTTTTACAGTAATATTTCTCTCGCTTTTTTTACCGCGTGTTGGAGCGTCAGTGGTAATAGAATCTCTGTTATAGCTACACTTCATTGGCATCGCAAACGATTTTGCTAAGGTAATCTAGTCACATAATGTGTACTAGTATTATCAGGGTACTGTTAGATACTACTGTTGCTAGGTAGCACAATGTAACATTCGTCCTTTATTTTATATTTTTTTTAAAACTACCCTTTATCAGGGAATGAAATTTTTCAGGATACCTCTTTAAGCTGACGGAATATTCTTTAGAACGTCCTTTACCTTGACTTTTAAATATCTTATCAACCTTGTAGAAGCTCTCGTTCAATTCCTTTTGCACTCTGCTCATTACTACCTCGCAAAAGAAACCGTTAATGTTTTCGTCAGCCAAATCTCGGACAAAATACACTAGAGGTTGGCGCGTGCAACAGATACATATGATTCTAAACACCTCTAAAGTCCAACCGCTTTCATCACTTTCATCAAAGACATTTTTTATCTTACTGAAACGAAGCTTAATCTCGAACATTGTACTTTGGATTTTTATAAATATGTTTGCCATAACGTTGCTTTATATTTTCACGGTCTTGCGCAACATTGTTCAAGTTAAAGTACGTCTTTATTGACTTTCGTTATTAATACATATCGCCAGTGTAACATTGTGCAAAGTCACGTCGGCTAGCGTAATCTTAGTCGACGAATGCTTCGTGCGATTGTATGCCTCTATTATACTTGAAAGAACATCTGCGAAGCGACGATTGTTTGTGTATGTAAGATAATGCCATATTTGTTCTTTAATAGTTCTTATAAAACATTCAGCAATTGCAGCCTTTGTCTGTAGACTACGTGATACTCTGTATTCAATTTCATTTTTCGTAACACGGATTGCATCTCACGACCTACAAATTCCTTACCTTTTTTCGTTTGGAGACACATCCGTGTACGATTGTCACTTCTTGATAAAATATGTTGAAATGCTTAATAAATGTTTTTCGACGTTTTATCCTCGATGGGTACCGCCTAAACGTATTTGCTGACGACATCGATGACAACGAGAATATAAGTGTATCCATTATTGTAAGTTTTTAAAGCTCTTAAGTTCATTAAATCAGCTTTCTACATGTCTTTAAAGTTATGCACGTTATAGCTTCTTTTGGGAAAACGATTTTTTATGGGCCTATGTAAATAATAGAAATTTTGACTCTTTAAACAACTGATTACGTTCGATCGCAAAAATTAATTTTTTTATATCACTCGCGAGTTTTTTACCACCTGCATATGTAGTTAGTTGCGTAGCTTCTTAGTAAAGGTTTTGCAAAGTATTATGCATTGTTATTTTTCTTCTTTACCTTTTTAGATTGAGATCCAATAGTTTTTTTGGAGCGTGATAAAAACTCTTCACTGTACTGTAATCTTGCTACATTTGCAGCATGCTGTCAATAAAGCAACTGTTTGCTTATCTAGCAGTGTTTCTGCGGCAAACGTACGTTAATAAGCCAATTCACCTAACGCCTGATCGGCTTTTAGACGTTCCCCCTTCTTCTTCGTAGCGTAGGCAAGGCCGTGCTGATGACATGCTTCGTCTAAGGTGTTTATACCCACATCATGGTGCTCAATGCGCTTCGATAGCTTTGCTCCAGCATCGCAATATTTGTATCCAAGTACATGCATTTTAAACGTTAGTTAGTCAATTACAGCGTCTAAAACACTGTTTTTTCTTTCTTCTTGAGTTTTACTTGATTTTTTACCTTGGGCACTTTTCCGTTCAACCAACGTCATGTACGTTCTTGTTTTGTCAGAGGCACAACTTGTTTTTTTTTTTTTTTTTAATTATTTTTTGGCGACGCCGTTGATTCAGCACCACTTTCATCAAAAAAACTCCTACGTATGTCTTGGACTCTTCTTTGGCGATTTTGATTCATCGTCGTCGTCGTCGTCAATCTATAGTTTTAATGCTCAAGAGTTTCTGACATAATTTTGTGAGATGTTTGCCATACGAAGCGTCACTGCAAAGTGATCACGTCTTACCAATGAACGTTTTTCCTATCCCTCAAGCCATCGTTCAACAGATTGACTATGCTTGACTGTGGTATGCGAACGCCACTTATGATAAGGGTATGTTTATTGCCCCACTCCCACCAGTAGCACCCAATCGTCGTACGATGACTACAACTTTTTAACGAAATTTTTTTTTGTCAGAAAGATCGTTATCTTGTGATGTCTTGGCGTTTACCGTGATCATATCAGCATCTCGTTTTCTTTTGCTTTCCAATCTCTTAAGGTGCAAATACCATTGTAAAATTTGTTGATATTTCTTCCACTTTTCTCGCTTGTCGGTATACAATAAATTCAAGATGTCGTTCACTTCTGCGTCAAGTCGACTTATCGTTGTACCCGGCGTTTGCACAGATTTCAGACTATCGTTAAGAAATGTGCTCTGCAATACTCTTCTAGCCAGGTATATACGTTAACGTTTGGTGGTTGTCTTTACAAGCGTCCATGCACCTCTCGTCCTTCATAGTTAAAGCTACAATAATGTTTCACAACTTCAGACTCGAGAATAAAGATTGGAGGCTCTCTCCCTCCATACTGTTAATGAAAATCTGTAATGACTTTTACAAAAAATCAATACAAGTGATAATAATACTGAATTTTATGTAGCGTATCAGTATAGCTGCTGCTAATGGTGTCAGTACTGCTGTTGCTACTAGTACTATTACCGCTACTGCTACTGTTACTACTAGTAATAGAATCATTACTATTTTCCTTATTTAAAAAGTTAATACGTAAAAAATAATTTTAAATATGATTATTAGATAAAAAATATAAGTAATTTTGTTACTTACCATCATCTCTAACATCTTAATGTACAGTTTTGTCGGCTCTGCTCAACGACGATTTTTGTTCATCCATTAAAAAATAATCGGGGTCACGATCAATTATTTTTTGAATAAAATACATTGTATACTCTGTTCACCTTCTCTCGTAGCTGAATTGACGAACTGCATTATTAGCTCATCTCTGGATGTATCTTCATGCATACGTCTAAATACTGTAACAAGTACTTTTATGAAAAAAAAAAGAAATATAAAAAACAATTTTTATAGGTAAAATGAAAAAAACTTGCAGTAACATCATATTAACTTTTTTGCCAGAGAGTCCTTATTGTCGACTGTTTGTTTGGCTGCTTTCACAACTGTTTCGAGAATCAATATGTTGTTAAAAAGTCTGCGTTTAAACACGTCACTAATTTTTCTCATCTGACACTGTAGTACAAGAATGTACAACATTTAAAATAATACATTTATCGATAACAATCCTAAATTGTGACTCCACTCGCTACCACACGTTGTACGAATGTGTGGCTTGTAAACATTTGTAATACGTTGAGACTCCATGAGTGCATTCTACATCACACGATATTTATTGAAAAGAAAACTACGACTTTTGCAAGTTTTTGTATTTTATTCGAACAATCAAATGTCTAACTTAATGTAATTATCCATCTTTACGCAAAAAGGGTTTCTTATTACTTTCATCCATGTATACTTGCACAGTCTGCATTTAACAGTCATGTGCGCATACACACGTATATAACTTTAGACGCCTGAAATCTTGGATGGACTGCTTGAATGAAAAAATCTTGTACGAAACGGTCATTATTGAAAAAAAAAACTCAATTTCAGCAATTTTTGCATTTTATACCTCACAACAGAATACTGTTCTGTGATGACTCTGACGGAAAGATCGTATGCCACGCAAATCGCATTAACAAAGAAAGTTGACAGTGGTACCCATTTATACGTAAAAGACTCAACAAGCTGATTACAGTTTTTTTAATTCTATGGTGTAATCACCATTCTCGTTTAAATTAGAACCCTAAGCTAAATTAATACTATGACGAGGACTCTCTAATACTTTTTATTTCTCTCACTCTATCTTCATACGGTAATTTAGTAATTTAAAAATAAAATACATACATGTATGCAAGTGGGTCCAGGTAATCTTAGCGGTGGTGAGAGAAGGAATGTGAAAGGAGGGGATCGTTGTACTCCCTCCCAGTAAGTGTACAGCAATACCGCGGTGCCTCATCAGAAAAGTCTCACCAGTCTAGGTGGTGAGAGTTAGTTGGGACTGGCTACTGTGTCGAAATAACTACTGACATAAAAAGAATCTCAACTGATTTCGAAAAAAATTGGCTTAAAATGTGGTAAATGCTTTTCTAGAAATTATGTTTTAAGGAGGCCCATCAGTAGGAAACATTCAAAAAGTAAGCATCCTTGTAAAACTTAATGTTCTTAAATTAAATATAGTTTTTTATTAAAAATAATAGTAAATATTTACATTTAAAATGGGTCAACAACAATCATCTGTTGATGTATTGGATCTTAATTAAAAATGTTGACAAGTATCTGCTAAAGTATTTAATAAAAATGAAATAAAATTTGTGTTGCTTATTTTATACATTTTAAAATAAATTATCACTGATGTGTAGGACTATTTAATTTAAACATTCAGTATGTTTACGCCAAAATCTAAAATAGCTTTTTGTTTTAACGTATTACAATAAACTGTGACTGTTTAATTTTTCCTTTTTTTGTTGTTTACAATAATTTAGAAAAAAATTTTAGAAACTAACCAAATATTCTCACTCATTTCCAAAAGAAACTATTATTTTTACCATAACGTAAGCATGTACGAAAGATTGTTGAGTTCATTTTCCGGCATACAAAAAAAGGACTGAAATTTTGATTGATGAATCTGTATGATAGACTGTATGAACTGTAAAAGAGTCATTTGTTTATTATTATCTTTTAATTAATTTTAAGACTTATGGATAATTTACACTATATCTCAAGTCTCCTCATAAAAACTATAACGGGAAAACCATAGGATTGACAAAATGGGACAGTTTATTTAAATATATTTATTTAGGATAATTTTTCAGTAAGTCCTTCGTGCATACGCAGAGATCATAATTTTATGGTAAACTAAAATCTAAAAATATGATAGCATCACACTTCAATGTTAGTGGTTTATTTTACATTTGTTATTGTTAACCGTTTTGATGTAAGAAAATAATAATTTTTTTTTTTTTTTGTTAAGATTCTCTATGTTTGAAATTGTATGTAAGTGTTTGTTATTTTTAGCTATCAGATTTTTTTAATAATAAAAAAGTGAATGATAGTAAAATTTATGAAGGGTTGACGCATGAAAAGCGCAGGGAGGTGGAGCCCCACTAGTACATATATGTTTAATGTTTGCATTTGTATATAATCTTTCTAAAACATGCATAGTACCTTTTTGATCCGAATCCCTCTGTTAACTAACAGAGATACTACTATATAATCTTCGCTCAGCCAGACTGTGTAGAAATATGGGCCTTCGGGTCACCTGTTTTTCTTAAACTGCGATTGCTTGTCTGCAAAAAAAACCATGGATTGCAGATTGCGTCAAAAAAAGGTCCCCCACTACCACCGCTCTATTCGTATCCCTTGAGAGCGTTCAGTGCATGGTTCAAATGTAGACGAGTAGAGTTGCTGCGTAAATGAAACAGCGAATGAGAGTAACGGGATTTAGTACCAAAAATTAAAAATTGTTATTTACTCAATATTTTCATCGAGAAAACGATCAGATTTTGTTTAGAACACACTTCTAAGCGTAGCAAACGAGTGAAGCAGTATTATAGAAACTACTCGGCTCCATGTGAACGATGCACTACCAGCGCTCGTGCAGAATAAGTTAAATTTCTTTGATACAGTCTAATAAACCTTTTCTGCACAAATCGAACTAAGACAGGGTGGCTAACTTTCTTTGACACAGTTCGCAATTCGTTACTGTTTTCTGCAGACGTGTAATTTTGGCCGCATACCTTACTGGAGATACCAAACAAACATACCCCCTATATAACTTATTGTAGCCTTAACATTTGTATCATTCTTAATTATTAAGGTGTACATCTACATTACTGCTGTTATAAATATTCTAGGTAGTGGATACTGGCGTGAATAACATAATATTCATTAAAAGTACGATTCCTGATACAATCAATCTTGTAACAACTATTATTAAAGATTTGCAAGAATCCAAGAAACCGAAAACAAAATACCTTTTGCGAATGCTGCCTGTTCAAATAGCTTGTAAAGCTTATATAGACGACATTAAGTCTAAAGCAAGTGCACTTTTTGAGCAATATTTTGCTCAGGAACCAAAAACATTTTCCATTGTCGTAAAGTAATATGCCTTTAATGAAAAAATTTGTCATTGTTAGTTTTTTATGCTAATTATATTTTTTTTCTTCAGCCGACACAGCAATAGTAACTTACAAAGGATTGAAGTGATTAAAGAGCTGGCTGCAATTATTGGTACCAAGAACCCTGGAAATAAAACAAATCTCAAAAATCCGGAAATTGCAGTTGTAGTTGAAGTTGTGCGAGCAGTATGTCTTATTTCAATCGCTCCTAATTACTTTGCATACAAAAAATATAATCTCATGGAAATTAGTAGACATCAATATGAATAAACATACACAATTTTTCAATTATAATTTTGTAACATATTAATTAAAAAAAAGTGAAATACTCGAAATTGGAGGCTTATGAAAAGTAAATGTATATTTTTTGACACCTTAATATTATAAGAATAACTGACTTATTTTTATTTTGAAGTTGCGGGGACTCGTTATTTTTTTTTTTTCTTTACAATGCACAGTAGAAAAAAAATGACCTTACATAATTTTGCCAGCATCACAAACATTCATTACTTATTACTTTTATCAGTCATCCCATTTTTTTATGACTGCCCTCAGGCTCACCCACTTTAAAAATACCTTGGGATTAAATCACGTGAAAAATCACGTGATGATTCGCGTGCTTTCTTATGTGACAGTATTGACCAAATAATCACATAAATAATCATTTGCAATTGAGAATGAGAAACATTTCTTACAAAAAATGATTTGTATTTTTATAATACTACAATTTTTTTAATCGTTACAATGCCTACGTTTAATAACTAAACGTTTTAAATTAAAATTTTGTAATATACGTTAATTAAAATCTAGTGTACGGATTCTATAAAATAACTTTTTTTTTTTTAAATACGCGATTTTTACTTTAAAAATCATATGAATCATCACGTCATTTCTCACGTCATTTTTCATGTAATATTTTTAAAGAAGATAACGATGTAGGTAACTTTTTTTAACAAAAATTTTTTTCAGTGAATGTTATTATATATTAAAAAAAATAAAGATCAACAATCATCTACTAATAAAAAATCAGAAAAGTTTCAGATTAAAAAAAAAAGGTGTGGGTCTCTGGACCCCCGGCAGAAGTGAAACTTCCAACTAGTAAGTTATTGAACTCAGTGTAATAGAAATCGTATGGTGTTATGTACACTTTTTACAAATTTTAAAATTGAATTATTGTATGTACGAAAAAAAATTTGATAAGTAGATCACTTGTATTTATTTAATTCATGGTATATGTAGTCACGGTGTCATAATTACAGTTCGGAAAATATTTTCAAGTACAAAGTAGTATTGTATAGTTTTGTATTCATGATTTTCTATTTTATCATACACAAATAGGAAAACATTACAAATGTCGAAACTTTAAAAGATTGATGCATATAAAATAAAATAAAAATTCACATTAAATTATTTCATTTTGTGTTGAGTCGTCCTGTGAGAATTCCATAATAGAAACAATCGGTCTATGGTAACTAAAATATGAAATAAATAATTTTGATTCTATTTTTTCAATATATCGGGAAAAAACGGCATCTACAGTGGTCCCATGTCTAGTTGTGGCTTGATTACGATTATTAACCATGCTTAATTCGAATTCGTCTCGTAAAAAATCAATTAATGTCAATGAATCGTTTGATGCAAAATTTATGTTGAAATCTCCAGCAAGAATAATAGGAATTGTATGATAATTTTTACTAAGTAATGCAGCACCTCTAACAGTATACTTTAGTAATGATTCATGGATGAACTCAACGATCTTTTGAACAGTCTGATTTATAGAAATGTATATGGAAACCATTATAATTGTCAATCCGGTCGGTAAAGTATTTTCAATAGCACACAAGCCACCAATTTTAGATTGACTGTAAATCAGTGACTGTAAAAAAGAATAGAGAAAAAAACGCAAATGTATTACTTACAATATATATGTGTATATATATATATATATATATATGTATACAATCAGCACGTGTACTCTACACAGTAAACGCACACTCTCGTAGTCTACTTACCTCTATACTGACTACGGCTATGGTAAACGGTTTCTATACGTTACATCAGTACTTTCTAGTGCCAGACCTCTACGCTTCTATACCTTATTACCTTCTCATACGTGCACACACACACACACACACACACACACACACGCACACACCCACACACACACACACGTTCCGGCTTCAGAAGTTCACAATACGCGGCTATAGAAGTTTCACTTCAATAATATTAATACACTGTACATATTACATTTAAGTTTTTAGAATGATTCTCACAGCTGAATCTTAATTCTCGTATTAAACAAATGTTTAATTATTTTTGTCAAAATAAAAAATAAAACTAAGTTATATCTAGCATACTAATAAGATCATGTAAAACAGTGTTAAGCTACTTCTTTAAATAACTTTATTGCATTGTAACAACGAAGAAGATGAACTTGCCAAGCAGCGCTCCCCTGGTAGCATTATGGCGATCAAGTTGATTCCATCAAGAAAAAGAAAATATTACTTTATGATTCATCCCAAGAGCATGCCAGGACTCATCAGTAAGGCTGATGACGGGCTCTTTGCCTTAAACATCGATATCAGTGGGGGTACATGAGCTCATCTTAAACGCCCTTATATACTAACTGATATGAAATCTGGACACTTGCAGAAAAGTTAATGTAAGTGGTTAGTCAATTAGAGGATGGTTAGGGAAGGACGAAGCAGCAATGTACATGTGTGTATGAGGATTCCCCCAGCATATCGTAAGTTTTGAGAAGCAGACCCATGCACTTCTTACGCAATTCTCACGCACTTGTGTGAGAAATGCGAAAAAAGTGCACGGGTCTGCTTCTCAAAACTTAAGATGTGTTACTGGGGTAGCAAAATAGTTATCATGTAGTCAAAATAGAAGGGTGTGCTCAATAGGCGCATATTTTTAAAGTTATACTTCTATAGGTGCGTTATGTGTGGAAGTAAATCAACAATTTCAGATTGATGACCTTGAAAAAATGTGTAACGAAAGTGGATTATGCATGTTACTTTCTCTTCGCCCTGCCCCCTCGTCGTACTACTCCACGCCTCTTCTTCATGCCACACAACCCCACACTATCGCAGCACAGCACAGATTATAAATTTTATTTAATTATTAGGTATTTTACTTCTCTAACCAGTTCTTAAAAAAAAAAAAAAATCAGTATCCACATGGATTTGAACCTCCGACCTTCTGCGTACTAGCCACAGCCTTTACCCAATCTGCTATAAGCGGTCCCAATTCCAGAAATTCGATTACTATTACTTCTTGTCATCGTGTAGTTCATAACTTATTTTTTATGTAAATTTTTATTCACTGTTTATTAAATAATTTGGTTTGATGATTAATTCCATGGGTAAATAAATTATTTAATAAACTAATTTTAATAATGGTACTATCATATTTTATATTTATTTATAAAACAAACCAATGTTTTGGCCGTTTGGACAACGTCCAAGTCCTCATCACATACAAAAATCTATAAGTAATAAAAATTCTTTACAATACAAATTTTAATACATTACTATAAATGAAAATTTAGTTAAGTGTATAAGATATCTCTGACTATTACAAAAAAGATCTAAAATCGTAATGTATACACTACGTAGTCAGAGTTTCAAGTTGAAAGGCTTTTATACTCTGCACATACACAAATGACATAGTACACCCACGCAATACAATCAAATAAGAATCGCAAGCAGTTGCTTGTGAGAAGTACATAAAGAGTACATGTGCTTCTAATACTATGAACGAAAGAGGCTCCGCAAAACATGTACATCAAGTTTATCGTCTTTCCTAATTGCTTTAACGAGAGACTTATAACAATTACAAATAAAATCTTGAACAATGGCTTTAAATCTTATATAATTAATTTATTTATTAATTATTACGAATTAAAGTTCAATATCACTTTTCACAAATATCGTTATAAGTTAGATATCCAATTCGATGTCCTTCTCCACATAAAAAATCCGAGCACAAAGGTGTATACGATAAACTTCCAGCTAGAAGTGTCAGTAACCTTGGCCTGGTTCGGTGCCCTGAATTTGTCAACAACGAAGGCATAAGTGAAATAAAAAACTGGCTATCTAACCTTTCTGATACACCGCTACCGGATTTTGTCCCTAGTATATTAGAGTTGAATGATGAATTTAATTTTGTTTCGAATGTTAATAAATGTGATTATTTTCATCTTTTTAATAATTTTGAACATTCACTCAAATATTCGGAAGAATTCGAGACAGTTAAAAAAGAACTACTTGGAATTATCAGTAGCAATGATCGTAACGTATCTACTCATCTTTCTTTAAATGATGGAGTTCTCCAAGACAATTTAAAATGAACACGAGCCTTTTTTAAAAATAATAAACACAATTTAGTTACTCAAGCAGACAAGTCACTGTTATCATTGTTGGAAATTTACGTGAATAAAGTAGAAGAAATTTTAAGTGATAATAAATATTAATGCGAGTAATTGAATTTACTGACATTTTCCCATCTAGTCGAGATTGCCAAGGTAACAATTTTTATCACAAATGTATGACAATTTTTGTACGAAACGTAGTTTTAACTGAAAAATTTGAGTTGCCTTAGTAATCTCGTACTAGATAAAAAAATGTCGATGAATTCAATTACTCACATTAATACTTACCCATCGATAAAATAAGATTAAATTCTAATATTCTTATATCCGATAATAAATAATAATTTCAGTTAGAAAATAAGCCCTTAAAGCAATTAATTTAAGATACTAAAAGGTTTGTAAGCAAGTGGGATCAATACGGTATTTTTGATGAAGCAAATATGTTTGATAAAGGTATTCATAAAAAAGACTTATCTTAGTGCCACAGACTGATAAAAATACACAAAAAAACTTTTCTGTCCGTATCATTGTCTCGATTTCTAATTTACTAACTTATAGTTTCTCTAAATTTCTTTCTGATTCTTTTATTAATAATATTCCGCTGGCAAAGTCACACATAAAAAATAGTTGTGAATTAAGAAATAAATTTGAAAAACGTTGTCATTTTCCCTGGTTACTCACTGATTAGTATACATGTAGTTAGCTTACTTAGTAATACTAGTGAAACCTAAATCATAAACGTGGTAAAACATTTTTGGAAATTCTTGAATCGTAAAATCAATGTTTCCTTACATAAATTTTGTATAGATGTTTCTTTAATTTTAAATTTGACCTTTTTCCAGTTCAAGAATGAATATTATGAATAAATTTTTGGCTCACCGATGGAAAGTCCTTGTAGTCCGGTATTGTGTAATCTTGTTATGCGTTTACTCGAAATGTCATGCTTAAAGAAGTTATGTTTTAATGTTCCACTGTATTTACGCTATGTGGGTGATATCCTCATACGTGTGCCTACTTAATATATTAACTACACTAGAAACATGTTCAATAGCTATTGTTCAGAGTCACAATTTACTGTTGAGACATGTATTAACAACATCATTAGTTTCCTAGATTTGGAAATTATTATTCAACAAAATAATAGAGAACTAACCAATTGATACCAAGAACCTTCACACTCCGGCCAATATATAAATTTTCTCTTTCACCATCCAATACAACGTAAAATAGGTATCATTTACGTGCTAGTAGACTTTTCCATTAAATTAGCAGACACTCGATTTCATAATGATAAAAAGTTGACAAACAAATTCTTACTTGCCAACAACTATCCTCAAAAATTGATTGACTCATTTGTAATTAAAAGAAAGACCTTGAAAAATTTATTAGAAATAATAATCATTATAAACTAATCTGATCATTACCGGATATTTCCCATTTGCACAGTCATATTAAATCTTATTGTAAAAAGCTTGACATTGATCCTGTATGCAGTTTAAATAGTAAGTTGAATTCGATTTTTTCCTCTTGGAAAGGATGTAGCTAAGCCACTCGATAAAAAAAACGTCTTTTACCACATATTACCATGTGCAAATTGCAACTGCTGTTATGCCGGTTAAACATCGAGAGCTCTAAAATTAAGAACGGTAGAACATAAAAAAGACATAAAGAAAAAAAGATAGATCACAACACAGCATTGAATTTATACATAACTTCTATTTTAATCAAATGAAAAATTTGGACATAGAACAAAATTACAAAAAACGCCTTTTTTCCGGTATGTTAAATATACATTACTTCAATAATAAAATTAATAGGCAAAAAGATATAGAGAAATTGAAAAATTGTTGTAAGTCTCTTGTTAAGTCAATTAGGAAAGAGTATGAAGCTTATGTACATGATTTGCGGAGCCTCTTTCATTTACAGTACTAGGAACACATGTACCATTTATGTGTCAACGCGTGGTGGCTCGGTCAGCTGGTTTGTAAGACGGCACGCGGGGAGACTGTGGGTTTGATCCCCGGCCAGTGCGACCCTCCCGAGCAAGTACCTCTGTGAATTTTCACATGTGCTTTTTCACCACGAAATGCTCCTCGTGAAGGGATGGGCGACCTTCCCGCAGCAAAAATTGCCTACCACATAGATCCTTCGCTCTCGAGGTGGTCTCGGTGACATCATCACCGTACCAACAAACTACAAAGTGTATTCAATAATGTATAACCAATAATGGAATATGTAAACATTACTCGTAATATGTAAAAAATACGATGTAAAAATGTACCTTACTTATACCAAGGCTATATGTACTCATTTACAATAAAGCCTAAAAATAAATACACTACGTAAGTAGGTATTTATTTAAAAAAAAAAAAAAAAGAAGTACTGTTTGTGTACTTCTCACAAGGAACTGCTTGAAATTCTGACTACATTAAGATTTTACGTCCCTTTCGTTAGAGTCAGAGGTATCTTGTACACTCAACTAAATTTTCGTTCATAGTAATTTATTAAAATTTGTATTGTAAAGAATTTTTATTACTTATTGATTTTTGTACGTGATGAGGGCCCGGATTTTTTCCAGACGACGAAAACGTTGTTTTGTTTTTAAATAAATTCAAAATGTTGTAGTACCACAATTAGACGTTTTTTTAATCATTTACCAACTGTCATTGGACGTTTTATCTAACTAATATTAATAGTTAAACGTTTTTTTCAAAAACTCAGAAAAATATATTTTTGCAGAGCAGCTTCCCGATGAATTAAAGAATATTTATTGGCTTATTATTAATTTGTTATTCCTACAGTAAATAAATAATTGTTTATACAATTTTTTTGTTTTTTTCAAAATTTTCAAAAATAAAAAAAATTTTTTTTTGAACTGTACAAGAGAAATAATTAATTTTTATTTGCGTTTTCTTCTTTAACGATTTTTTCATTCATGATTAAAGTGGTTTTTTGAATCAAGGACGTTTATCACGTAGTTAGGGGAGAAAAAGTTCAGAGAAATGAGAGGAGTGCAAATATGAATATCAACGCTGGCAATTATTTTTCTCATATAGATGTATTTTCATACATGCTTTAACGCATACTTGAACCCTTTTTTCTTGTGTTACTAAAAAAAACAACTTGTGGATCTATTTGAAAATTTAGTAAGTTCATCCAAAAGCAATCTTGTATACAAACAGAAATTGTTAGATTTTTATAGATCATATAAATGCAATTATACGTGATTTTTCCATAAGGTTACATATTGGATTGCGATTTTTTTATATGAACCATATAAAAAAGTGTACAGTTAAACGATCCACAATTTTTTGTGGGTATTTTTTGTGCTTTTTTGAGTATACGTTTGATGTTGAAATAATATCTGTCAAAAAATCTATGTGGTAAACGTCATGAAGAGACATTACTGTACTACAGGATGGTTCATCTTAACTTTTTAGATACAGATATATCTTGGGTCTTATAATGACTCATTACGAAATCGAAATACCTTAAGTATCAACGAAACTTGGAGAAATTATACTTGATTAGGAACCAAATTACCTCTAAAAATTTGAAGCTGTGTTGCCTGGCCATTTTTTGAAAACAAATCTCTTCAAAATTCATGTTTAACTTGGGCTCTTGTGGAGAGCCATACAGTATTGAATAAAAATGTTACGATATTTTCCAAAACATACCTTAACTCTTTGCATGAAATTAGGAATTGAAAGTATAAATCGTAAGCTTTTCAATGATATCGAAAAAATTTGGGTGTGCCAAGTAATATTTTGGTATCAGCTATTGAAAGGTGATTATGCATGAAAAGACACAGGTTACATGTGCTATAGCAGCGTCATGACTGGATGTTTGTAGGTCTGATGGTCTAATGTCACGCAATCAGATAGTACATGTGTGATGAGCCACCTTAAATATGGACTAGGAAAACGTGTAAAGTATTAATTGAGCTTACGTGACAGATGTGAGCGTGACCTAAGAAATGTAGACCAGCCTACGTATTGTTTATATTGTGTTGTGCCGTAATTTATTGTTAATAATTGTTAATTTATTAAACATTAAAATATTATATCAACTAATTTCTCGCTTGAACTTTGGTGAAACATTTCGAATCAAAAAGTTCTCAATAACTGAGTTTATTAACAATAATTAAGAACTTTTGCTTCGTTTCTTAATTTATTTTTTACAACAAGTAAGGCTAACAGCTGTTTTCATAGGTAGCCATTGTCAATGGTTCGACAAACACTGAATATTAAAGTGGTATAATCTGCAATGTATACGTATAAAATTGATAATGAAAATATCGATAAATTATTTCTAGCGAATGGTAAGATAAAGAATGTAAATGTAAGAAGTGTCGTACTAAATACAGTTACTAACGACATTATCTATCATCGTTAAAAAAGGAAAATTGAGTTGATCATTAGTTATAGATTTGTTTTGTCTCTGTGCTTTTACAATCTCTATTGTGTTCAATAAATTTAACTTAAAGCTTCAAAGTGCATTGTGTAATAATTTTATACTATTTAAATCTGGAACATATGCATGTTAGCTGCAATGTTCATTGAAACCAGTCGAGTTGTTATTATTGTAAATAGATTTAACATGTTCATCACTATGTGAAGACAGGGCGTGCCCCGTTTTTCTTACATACATAGCGTTACGATTTTAGCATTTAATGGAATATACCCCACTTTTCTCCAAAATTTCAGACTTTTCATTATTATAAACTGAAAGGGTTTTAAGATTGTGTTTATTGACTAAAATTGAATTTATTTTGTATTTTTTTGATAGTATACAAATTTTTCTGAAACTACGAAAACACAATTTAACGTGTGGAATTTTTTTTTTTTTTTTTTCGGTTTTTCTGGAATTATTGGAAAAAAATGTCGAAGTACGAGTTTTTTACGTGATTTTTCAATGAGACCCTCTATAATTTTTATTTCTACAATTATATTTTCTGCCTATGTAATGAATATAGTTTCATAGAAGTATAACTTTATTCTTCTGTACCCAAGCACCTTCTATCCACTGATTTCTATCACTATCAACCAATCAGATTTAAGGCCAAATGAACGCTATGTTAGTGAATGCGTTCTGCTACCAAATTGAAAGTTTAGATATCATGATACATGCATGATTGATCACTTTAAATTTTTAAAACATGCCTGTGTGCAAGGCAAATGGTTTTATGTATAATAGTGGCAGTACTGAAAAGTTGACCCTGTCTACTACAATTCCAGGTGACTATCTCATGCCAAAAACCCACCTGAGATCTTAGCGGAGATTTTATAAAAAGTATCCTTACAAAAAAAAAATTTTTTTTTTAAATAAATTTCACAGTATTTAAAGCTGTTTCGTTGGTGATACTATTTGGATGGTACATAAAAAAAACACGTCTATAAAAGTGTTCTATATTTATTTTTAAAAATAAAAAAAAATTTTTTGATCCTACGTGAAATCTCAGGTGCTTAAGAATTGACATCAAACCCTTTTAGAAATATATGTTTCAATAAACTATCCTAATAGTATGACCAAAAGGTCTGCTTTGAATACTGTAAAACTGATTTCTTACTTTTTTTTTTTTACTAAGTACACTTGTTCAGAGATCTCAGATGAGTTTTTGGCATGAGATAGTCACCTGAGATCTCAGATTAGATCTTATCTTATGGTCGTAGGCAGAAGAATATTCAATTGTGTTCTTACATGCACGAGATGAAGTAATGACTTTAAAATTGATGGAGACTTGTTAGAAAAATGTTAATCTTAAAAACGGTTTGTTGACTAATGTATTGTGGATGTTAAATAAAAAAGTTTTCATAATACAGAAAAAATAATTTAAAAAAAATAGCCAGGATGTGTTCACTACAGTTTAAGAAAAGTTGCTTGAAAGACAAACCAGAGTACTTGCTTAGTTATGAAAATTACTCACTCAAGAGACAGACTCAAAAGAAAAGAATCGTGTTTTAAAAAACGTGCACCAGGAATCTCTAAACAGGCATATCCTGATTTGAGTATTAAAAACATTAAAATTATTAATAAAAAAGCAGTATGTATGACTAGCCAAAATTCTTTGGGAATATCAGGTTAACGTAGAATGTTCATGTAGAATTATGGTGGCTTTTGCCTGTTTGACTTGCATTCGGACGAATGTCGTTACGTTAAATCATTTCCTTCAGCATTTGTAATAAGGTCTGAAGAGGTTGAGGCTCCAGTTGACGAGACGTTGCTTTATATAAAAAATGTGTTGTGTGTGTAGTAATTTTAAATTTTGCTCCATAAGATCAACAAAAAACTTACTAAAGTACGTTAATGTAGAGGATTAGGTGTAATGCTACACATAAACTATAGTTATCCCATAAACACGTATTCAAACATTTTTGAATATTTGCATCTACATTTATGTACATTTTTCTGTTCGTTTTTTTACATGAAATAATAAACTTTTACTTCAAATTATTTTCTCGAATCAGCTTTTACTTGTTATGAATCAAATATTCAAAGAGTTTCATGAAAGAATATTTTTTTGTAAAGAGCCTGGAGTTTTTCAAAATCTTTCGAATTAGACTATAAACTCCAGTCCTCAGAAGTATGATATTTTAAGAAAAGCACTTATTCGAACAAAAACTTATACAAATTTCAGATAAAGGAATCTGAACTTTATACAAAAATGAACTCTTAGTTGTTGTAAGAAAGTAACTACACATATAGCCTCTAAGGCAACATGATAAATATAGTAAATTTATATATTAAAATTAATAAGCTATTAGTATACCAATTATCAAAGTTATCTTTTATTATTCATAAGATTTTTTTAAATTCAATTTATTGTCAATTTGTTTTACTCTTAAATGATTCATTTATTAGAAATTTGCATGTTTGAATATCGCGCTAAAATCCTCTTAAATCGCTCCCGTTTGGTCTCAAACTCTGCTTGGTTGAGGGCTATTTAGCACACCCTTGTATTTTTACATCAAGGATATTATTATTATGATCTTTTAAGGAGTGACGAGACAATGCTCCGTCATATTGATCTAAAGTATTCCTCTAAGTATATCTATATATATTTTTCAGATTTAAAAAACCCATGTATTCTCTTATTACTTGGTTCTTGGTCAATCAATATTGCGGACACATTGTCTCATCACTCCCTGGAAGATTATTAAGTTATCGTGACAAATAATGCGTTCTTACTTTATTACAATACACTACGAGAAACTGTTAGGCTATTGCTCTTATCATTATTATCTAATTATATAAAATAATTAATAAAAATAAACAAGAATTCATTAATATTTAGAAAAACTGTCATTGAAATACACTTTAAAAAATTACTCAATTATGTAAATAGTATAAACAAGTCAACAAATAAACAATGAATGTATATTTCAGTTGACAATAAGTTTGGACCACGCTATAGAAAAGTAAAAATTATCATTACTTCAGAGATAGCTCATAGTTGAGTGGATATCGTGCTTAGCTGATATGCAAGAAGTCAAGCGTAGTAGGGATTCTTTCGGGAATCAAATTATTAAATGGATATAACAAAATTATCTGTTTAACGTTTCTTTCAGTCCCAAGAACTGGAAGTCAGGGTAAAAATTTACTTCCATAACATATTTTTAGAGAGAGAAAATTATTAAATTATTGATTTACTTCCGTGCATAACGTGCCAATAGAAGTATACGTAAGTATAAAAAAGAAGTAAGAAATCAATTTTACAGTATTCAAAGCGGACCTTTTGGTCATACTATTAGGATAGTTTATTGAAACACATATTTCTAAAAGGGTTTTATGTCAATTCTTAAGCACCTGAGATTTTACGTAGGATCAAAAGAATTCTTTAATGGGGAAAATTAACCCAACTTCTGTCACGCTGTCCTCAGAGCTCCTTCTATCTTACGAGACAGCTACATCTCGGTTTGACAGTTTTTTTTAGTATCTAACACTTTTTGCTGCACACTTGCATAAAAAAAAAAAAAATTAATTGATTAATAAATAATTACATGGTAATATATGTAACGAAATATACATTTTTTTTCTATTAAATCATGGTTATGCAATAGACGATTGTACAACTATGTACAAGCATACTCATTTTTGAATTAAATATTTTATCAAGCAAAGTTGATACGAACCTACTAAGTATAAGAATTTCTCAGAATCACTCATGTTAAGTAGATCATATTTTATAATACAACATAAACCCGGATGATTTGGCTTGCTAGATATATGGTTCCATAAAGAACATAATGGACAAAAAGAAAAAGGAAAAAACAAATCATTTAATTATACCGTAGCACATGAATTGTTTACACAAAAAAATTTTACATTTCTGGCAATAATCTAGGATATAGACTATACAAGTTACGACTCAGAAGTTGAGAGAATCACTATTAGCTGGTATATCTACCGCACTACTCAAACAAATACGCCAGTCAACGTACTACTCTAACACGCTACATTTCTTCGTGTCCGTGCAACGTTAAAATTTTAACTCGAATCGTGTTGAGGAATATTATGATGAATATTAAAACAAAATATTGTAGTTCTTGTCACGTTTCTTACCAACAGATAACAAAGATCGCTGCTGTTGACTTTACAATAGAACGAGAGTTTCTTAGAATATTCGTACACCCATCCCTTGATGCTGAAAAAATATACGAATGGTGTATTTAAAGGCTGTAAGAAAGCTGTTGCAATGGTCGTAATGATATTATTATTTTCAGAATTTGATGTCTCTGCCGTGTCTTTCACTTTTTGTGTTACTTACTCACATATATCTATAGTGCTCGGTTCGCTAATAGCCAAGCTTTTGGTGCCACTTAAGTCTCGCACATGCACTTTCATATAGCGCGCGGCTCGCTTTCAGCCATCAGCTTTCCTTTGCCGACTTGTTGTGTGCCTTTGCTTACACACACATAGCGCACGATTGCCTGTAGCCCTCAACCCTTGTCGATTTCTTGTGTACTCTTATATACACACTCGTACTATGGACTGCTTCCTTTTCAGTCATTGGCTTACGCCATCCTTTTTTTTTGTGCTCGTACACGCATTGTTTCTTGGCTTATCAAAAGCCAGCCGGCATACAAGAACACACTCTGCATTAAACTAATCGCTTGTGATCATTTCAGTTTTACGAAAAGCTACTACATAGCGGGTCGCCCTTAGGATTGCCTCGTGCTCTGTTAAAGCCTGCTGTGTCGCGGGCAGAGATTAGAAGGGAGATTGCCAGCGCCTATGGTAGAGAGTGTGTCGCTTTTTCTCCACTGATTTGAGTGCCCCGTCGCGGCAGACCAGTCGAACTATACGCACGTTTACAGCAGCGGAGGGGAAGATCAAACGTGCGTACGATAGGTACCTAGTAGAAGGGGAAGGAATATGTGCGTACACATGTGTATAACTATATACGTTTTGGCTGCCTCCTGCCTGAGCTCTCGAGTCGAGTCCCTCGGCTCTCGGCTATCACTGCAGCTCTCGCATGCACGTATATACCTATATATGTTTCCGATGCGCTGTATTCCCTCAAAAAAGATTTTGTTATGAATGTTGGACAGTTACGTATGTTATTATGTCCGGTAATAAATTACTCGTTAAATAGGTAAGTATTAAAAATATTTGTACAGCTAAATATCGCTTAATACTGAGTTTTTTCTCGTTTAAAGTGACAAATCGAGTAATGATTACGTGAGTCCCGATATTTAATGTAAGTTCTCGAAACTTCTCAATAAAATTATTACTTTTACAACTCGCATAATGTATGTTATTATAGGTACACTAAAAAAAAAATTGTACATGATATATAAATACGACGTACCGTAACGTTGGAAATTATTAATTCTTTAATAAATATTTGCTTATTAAAATTTTTTCAATTAAATAAGAGCTCTTTGCTTTTATCTTAACGTTTATTTAGCAATAAAAGACTTTTCTAGAATTAAAATGTCGTTCTTCGATGGATGTAACATTTTCAATAAGAATAAGTATTCATTAAAATGTTCAGAAAAGTATTAGTTCTGCTTTAAAGTAGTTATATTTTAACTCAATTACCAATAGAGAAAAAAACTTCAACTCAAACCTTGGAGCTTCATTATAAACCTATGTCACTTTATGCACCCGTGAGACCAATGTGCTAGTAGTCGAGGCAGTTAAGTACTCTGCCATACCTATCTACTATAATCACTCCCGGGTTCAAATCTCCAGCGGGGTAAATTTTTTTTTTTACGTTTGTTTTTTTTTCCCCTTTTATTTCGATATTACTTAGTGTAAAATTTTTTTAATAATTCTATTTTATTTTCATGTTTACGTTGCGTAACGAATACTCTTAGTTTATTCATTCGTGGGGGGATTTTTTTAAATTTAAAGTATTTTTTGTAACAATACAATACTAATAACGAGGCACATGTTTATTAACATTTCATCCTCGTTCAGATGGCTATGCAACTATTATTGGTATATTTAAAAATTATTCAAATAACTCAAGTTATTTTACGCTGGATTGACAAAGTGCTATTATTAACACTTTAAAAGAGGATCACACCTTTTATAACCTAATTAACAATCATATAAAATGTAGCTAAATAATTATAAGACTATTAAGAATCAGAGAAATTAAACTAAACTTTTTTAATCAACAAATTGATAAAGTGGGATGTCGCAGCACAAGCTCTCGTCAAGAGCAGTGTTTCTCTGCGTTCCTTTTTCGAGAAACAATACGTAAATAAGACTAACACATAAACCAAAGATTACCTGCGACTCCTGTTATTTTTAACATTTTCATGGCCATTTTTGCTCACGCAGCTTGCATATCAAATACATGAATTTATTATGTATTCGTTCAATAATATATAATTGGTCAATAATATTTTTCCCTTACGTACATATATTCATGAAAAGAAACAGAATCGTTTGCAACTGCGCAACGACAATTTTACTTCCCAACCCCTTAAACATTTATGAATTAGCATAAAAACTTCAACTTTTAAAAAAATACCTTTTATTCTTCGTTACTCCAACGTCAGCCAAGTTTTACTTTCACTTGAGCCTTGAAGCTTTGTTATTAACATATGTTACATTTAATCACTACGAGGGCAGAGTTTCGGTAGCCTAGTTGGTTACGCCGCTGAGCGAATTTTTTTGCCTCGACAATCTTGGGGTTCAATTCCTACTCAAGGCATAACTTTTTTTTTCTGTCGAAATTTTTTTTATCATACAAGTATGTAATTTTTTGGACTATAGTATTTATTTACGTTTCATACATACGATCCGTAATAAATACTTACTTGTTTATCACATATTTCATCAACTTACAAATATGCAAATGTTAAGTATAAGATTTATTTTAGTAAAAAAAGGTATAATATAAACTATGTTAAGTACCACATTACAGTGAAAGTTATGCATCAAAACATTATTGACCGTATTAATTTTTTACTGTGTTTAACTGTCACTTGGAACTAAAAGATTACACTTTTTTGTTAATTATATGTAAGTTTATCTGCTGATAAAGATTTTAGTAGGCATAGTGGTTGAAAACAATATTTTGGCAAAAGACTAGTTTTTTAAATTTTTTTTTTTTTTTTCAAACAGATTTCCACACCACCCAGGAGGTACTATTATTAAGCGTTGTTTGAAGAAGTGATACTTATTATATTATTTTTATGTAGAAGATAACTCAAAAGATAACTAATACATAAGAACGTTTTACTAATAAACATTCTTATTTAATGAAACTTTTTTCTTCTCGAAACAACTTGCTCGGTGCGTTGTGTTTTTTTTTTTTTTTTTCTTACTTCAAACCTATGTACAAATAACAAATATAAATTCATTTATTTACCACGCGCCAGAATACTACTTATGAAAGTAAGTAGTTTTTTTTCTTTCTAAATAAATGTTTGAAGTAAAAATCGTGGAACACCTCGCCGGTAGCCATACTGTAACCACGCTAGTACTTAACAAAATTACAAATTCCGCATACATATGTACAGCTGAAGGATGACTCCTGAGTTTGAAATATTTCAGGAATAAAATTAGAAAATCGGAAAAACTACTTATAAAGCAGCAAAATTTTTCATTTAAAACCTTAAAACAGCGTTGGTTGGTTGCGTATGATATAAAATACGTCGCAAAACATGATGAAGTTTCAACCACAATCTGCAATTTTAATACTAACGCTTTTAAAAAATTACATTTATTCAAGTAGGCACTAATTTTATTAAATTAAAAATACCCCACAGTGTATTGCAGACATTGTTAATTCATAAAACCAATTAATGAAACAAATATAGTTCTTAAAACCGACGGAGCCGGTGATTTTTTACAAATTTTTTATTTTACGCGGTGCTCGAAAATAATAGAGTTTTAACTTTGGGTGTTTATCATTATAAATATCAAGAACGATGGTCCCACTGAAAATAATAGATACTATTAGCCAAAATAATAGGTACTCATCATGTTATGCGACTTACATTATATCATTGGCATGCAACCAACCAACGCTGTTTTAAGGTATTCATAAGAGGTTTGGCTGCTTTAAAAGTAGTTCTTCCAATTTTCTAAGTTTGTTTCTGGAACGTTCGAACTTCAGAGTCATAAATAATTAATAATGTTGAATGAACATGCGATTATAATACTATTTTGCAATATTTACAATTTTCTTTTGCCAACTTACCTAACATTTACTCGCCAGTGTTATAGAATATAATAAATACATAAATAAATTAGTAACAAAATACTTTTCCGGCATTAGCGCTAGTACCTAATATTTTACAAACGTTTATATTACAATAACTAATTGATAAGTCTCTATACATTTATTTACAATCATGGGACTTATGAACGACAATACTTAATTGGAAATGATCAGTTTTTTATCGTGCCCTCTGCTGTTGATTGGTATTAAGTTGAGATAGCTTTGCGTTGTTAACTTTTAAATCCATCTCGCTAGTTTTTGCATAATTATTTTTGAAATTACCAGAATAGTATGCAGTAATTTTGAAGTCATTGAGATTCGGTTTTTTTTTTTCTATAAAAAGCCAGTACGTACATTACTTCATGTATACTTACAATAATTATACCCTTAAAATTTACAAAAAGCTGTATTGATTCAACAGACAGAGGGGTGGAAATTTTTTTTGAAAATCTATGATTTAGTGTGGTAGTGTTCAATTAGGTCTCAGAAATATCTATCCAACGTTTAGTACTCAAGTATTAAATACAAAAGGTTGTATAGATGATTTATCTAAAGTACGTTAGACCTCAACGAGGCTTTCAGCTGTTATATTTAAATATTATTTATGACTCATGAAATAGTTCGATGACCTTTAAATCCCAAGGGTTTGTTGCATTCAAAATTCAATGAGCTCATGTATCATAAATTTTAACGTAGCTTCAAGTTAATGTTCAGTATGCACGTAAGAAAAGGTTACAGAAGCACTATTTAACGTGCGATTTTAGTACACTATCAATTTTTGGACTCTTGTTTAACAATCTACAAAGTCAAAACATGGAACCCTACTTCTAAGAAATACTATGAAAGATTGTTAAATTACAAACAGAAAAATGCTTCAGGACACACATATCATCGAATTGTTTTAGTCACTAGTATCTATGTTAAGAAGTAACAGCTTAAATTCACAATGTAGTGTAACGTACTTTATCTGTGCATGGCTTTTAGCACCATTTTACTGAATATTTTAGTATGAAATTTTGTATGCTCCTTCTTGAAGCGTATTTCATAAACGTTTTAAATAAATCGTCGAGCACAATTGTTTAAATCAATGACAATTTGATATTTAGGAAGTTACAATTAGTTTTTTAATGAATACAAAACTCTGTTTCCATAAAAAAAAAAATTGTAGTTTGAATACCAAATTATTATTAATTTAAATTAATATGCTTGACGACTGATTGACGATGTTTTTGATTTACTATCCAAGAAGGCTCATGCGAAACGTCATAATACAATATTTTGTAATAAGTTCTTAGATGAAATACAAAGACACCGTACGTTACACTACACGGTGGCTTCCAGTTGTTCCTTGTCAAGATCACTACTAACTAATAACATAATTCGATAACCTTAGAGTCCTAAGGCATAGCTCTATTTGTAATAAAACTAGCTTTCATATTACTTCTAAAAAGTACGGCTCTATGTTTTTCCTTCGTAGATAGTTAAAAAAAGTGCAGTAAAATTAATATAACAAAGAAAGACACATAGTAAATATATATATATATATATATATATATATATATATATGAATACTAAAAAGTATCTGGAAGCTAGATTATAAATTTATGATACAAGAGTTCATTGAATTTTAAGTATAACGAAGCCCTGATACTTGAAGGTCATCGAACTATTTTAATAGTCAGAAACAATATTTAAAAATAACAGATGAAAGCCACGCTGAGGTCCAACGTACTTTGGATGAATCATCTGTACAATCTTGTGTACTTAATACTTGAGAATGAAACGTTTGGTAGATGTTTCTGAGACGTACTTGAACACTAATTGTAGATTTTTTAAAAAAATTTACACACCTCTGTCTATTAAATCAATAGTTTTTTTGTAAATTATGAGGCTATAATTATTGTTTACGTGAACTTATGTACGCACCAGCTGTTTATAAAACAAAAAAAAAAATCTAAATGATTTGAAGATAACTGCATACTTTTCTGAACATTTCCAAAATAATCATGCAAATACTAGAGATGGATTGAAAAGTTAACAGTACCAAGCTATAATCCAAATTTAGCAAAGTAGAACGCAGTAAAGCCATTTTAATATTTATTTTGTTAGCTATACAAACATGTTTTCTTCAAAGGAAAATTAGTGTTACACGTCAAACACAATTAAAAAATTAGTACTTAACTACTTATCAGTCTTGAAAAGTTCTCATGATATTAAAAAAATTGTGTTTGTGTGTGTATTTATATATATATATATATATATATATATATACATGTGTGCGAGCGCGCTTGTGTGTGTGTGTGTGTGTGTAGAAAGCTACAGATACTTATAGTATTTTTTACCTATTTTGAACAATTTTTAATTTCCTATTTTTAGTAGCATAAGTATTGTTTTGTTCATTTCGTCTACCATGATTATGATCGCTCGTTTTTCTATAAATTTGAACTAATAACAATTTCTGTAAAGCAAAAACTCTGTGTTCGTAACATTTATGTTTTTTATCAAACCATTCAGGAAATACTTCATTTGTATATTTTTCAACAATTTCAGTCAAAGATAGTAACAGTTTTCTTTGATGCCAAACACTTGCATGATGATCGTTAAAAGCATGTAATTGACAACTAACAATTTTGACAAAGTAATCGCTGGGTCTAGTTAAATAAGTAATTGTTGGTAAATTTGGATCTGAATGGGGATACTCTCTTTTTTCTAAATATATTTCAGTATTCCATAAGTTTTCTGTCAGTGGTTTCGACATCATTCTTTCGCAATCACAACACTTATTTTTCATCAACGATGCTTTGCACACGTAACCACTCAGAAAAGCAATTGAATTTTGTTTAAACAGTTGTTTGGCTTCAAAATCAGGCATTTCTGTACAATCGATTGGTACAAATGATTGCATCATTTCAGCCATGTTTAAAAGCTCATTAATTTCTTCAATTTCAGAATCATTATATTCAGGAAAAACTAAACTTTCTTCATTCTCTTGAATAACTACTTCATCAGTCTTTGAATTTTGAGAAATTTCATTTGAACCAATAGAAACTGTTACATCTTTAACTGGAGAATTCTCACTCGAGCTTATTAGGGAGTGTGCTTCATTAATCGTGACGTTACCTCGTTTGCTGGCTCCAATAGCATCTGTTGACAAAACGTGTCTAAAACTTAAACGGTACATTCGACAAGTAGGATTATTATTAAAACCACACCTCCCTCGGAACTGCGAGTGAGAATGCTCAACGCTGTCTTGATTGCAAACACCTGTCGCCAACTCAAAATCTAGGAATTCTTCGTTTAAATCTTTATACAATGAAACTAAAGCTCTTAGCGTTTGAGTCAATCCTTTGAAACAAGGTGGTCTCGAATTTTTAATAAATAGCTTACCCTTACAACTTCTAGTTATTACTACCGTGTACCATTTCTCAGACCATTCAATAAATTCATCCAACAGCTCAAGAATCTCTGGATTTTGTTTTGATAGAGGGCGTTTTTGTTTATCTACAGTTCTTAAAGAATAACTATTACAAGCGTCAATGACAGCATCTAATTTCTCGACAAATTTAACAGTATCTGCCGCAGTATCAGATACCAATCCATGAGGGTCTTGCGAAGCTGTATGAACCGCAGCTGCCACTCGACGGCTTAAAAGTTGCATCGCTATTTTAACATTCATAACTTCGAAATTATTGGGTGTGAAGTGACTTTGACTTAAATAACCTAATACATTTGAAGGGCTACTGTTCGAGTCAAGTTCCCAAGTCTTCACTATGTCAGAAAAATTCATTATAACGTTGTTATCGACGTAAATGTATCTGTGGGATCTTAATTGGACAAGCAATCGTTTTATAAGATGAGGCCAATCAAAGA
This sequence comes from Copidosoma floridanum, assembly GCF_036245765.1. Lineage (NCBI taxonomy): Eukaryota > Metazoa > Arthropoda > Insecta > Hymenoptera > Encyrtidae > Copidosoma > Copidosoma floridanum. Next base: position 35,215,503 of record NW_028321897.1, on the reverse strand, counting down.
CTACGTAAATTTTGCGATTTTCCAGAAAAAAATAAGGTTCCTTAATAGTTACGTTAAACAATTTCCACATAAGTGTCTGATTGTTTGGACCTTGATCACAAACGATTACTTTTACATTTGCTCCAATTTTAAATAACGCACTTAGGGTTTCTCTGATGATTTCAAAAAGCTCTTCAGGCGTTGCACCGTGCTCATTAAAACCAAAAGAAAGCAACTGGCGCCAAGGAAATCTAGCATTTATACTATCTAAACACAGTAACAAAGCATGACGAGCTAATTTGTCTCCCCTGCGATTTTCACCCATATCTGAAAAACCTTCAATAAGATTTTGCGCTTTCGAATATTCTTCACTTGATTTAATCGACATTTCATCAAACTTCAAAGCACACACGCGTTCTTCTGGTGGTAATGACATCAATTTTTTTTCAATCAAGTGCAGAACTACATCATTCAAACCCGGTAAAACATTGTACTCAGCAACCCACCCTCTGACCGTTGATTCCCCTGCTAATCTTACTTTTAAATCTCGCAACCGACTATAGCAAGACGCAGAATGAAAATATATTATTTTACACAAATTTTTTTCATCTTCGTTATATTCGCTGTTTTCCCGTTTGAATTGCATCCTTACCAAAGTAGCAGCAGTTTTAGAAAGACCTTTGCCTTCTATAATATCATCAATAGAGCGAAGCTCTGTTTTAATCAGGTTTTTAATAGTCAAATTTTTCCGTTGAACTTGCTGTTTTAACGTTTTTATTTTTCTTTGATTTTTGGCTTTATCTACTTCTAAATCTACTACTCTTTTCCTAAGATTAATAATCATTTGTCGGGCTTTACATAAAACTGACTTTGATTTTAAACTTGAAGATATTTTACTATTATTTAGTCCTTTTTTGGTGTCTGGAATATGACTAGCGTTTATGCCATTTCTGGAATTTACGATTTCACTTTGTTGTTCAACTCTTTCAAAGCTTAAGTAATGTTCATCAACTTCAACTTCTCCAAAATTAAAAAAAATCTGTTTTTCAGAAGGCTACATGACATCACTCGCTTGTTTCGTTACACTCGAGATCTCTTCAGATAACACATTGTCACTATATTCCACATCATTTTGTCCACAAACCATACCATCAACGCTAGAATCAACAGACACATCAATGTTCTTCAATGTGACAGCAGCATCGTTGATGGATGCTGCAGGCACATTAACTGCTGTGAAGGTTGATTCTTGAGGATGGTTTTCAGTTTGTTCGCATGATGGTTTCTCCTGTGACTGTCGCTCCCGTTCGATTCGATGTTGTGTCATGTAATTTTCATACACGATTTTCGCTTCAGGTGCCTGCCAGTGAATGGGAGTTGAATTTCGTAGCAAGCGTATTATTTGTCCTTGATCATTTTTCACAAAATCAGCATCGTTAAAATGTCCATTACATATTCCGGCTAACCGCTTGGATGATGCTGCCCAATGCTTGATTTTGTCACCTATTTTTAATTCACAGTAATTGTAGCCTGTATTTTTTTTCTGTGTGGGAATATTAAAAAAAAAAAAATAAATAAATATAAAAAATAATCACATCCTACAAATTCAAGGTGCTTTTGCAACAAAAACTTGACGTTTCTGTGGCTAAAAAGAGTTTATGAAGTGGTAACCTTAGAAGTTAACTGGATATTGTATAAGCTAATAATATAAGATAAATTACTGTGAGGCCAATCGCATTAAAAGCTACTAAGGAAAAAGACCAAAACTGGCCAAAAAGTTGAAGTATTAAAAAACAGAACGTCTATTGCTCGGAGTTGAAAGAAAATCAAGTATATTGTAGTCTTTGGTACACTAAACAATATGCAGCAAGTCCGATTGCAAAATTTGCAATTGACAATCTATTGCTAAATTAATAATTTGAAATTTTAATTGCTTATAATATTTGTCTTGCTAAAAATATCGTGATGAAACATAATGAAATCGATAGGTTTAGATAATACCTTCAATATTTTCAAATTTTAGATTTTCAAGATAACAAACAAAAAAGTTATTAAATAAACTCATTGTGATGGCACTTATTTTCGTCAATTTTGATATAAGAGTTTTGCAACAAACTGCACATTGTTGCTTTTATTTTTAAATGAATTTAAACAAAAATATTTCTGTGGGACCAATAGGAGCCGAGTTTCGGTATTTTAAATTTTTCGCTGTAACGGCCACCCTACTTATTATTTTGACTTCAGTCCATGCCCACGCCCTTCTTGAATGTTAACTTGATAAGAGAAATTTTTTTCTTGATTGATTTCATCAACCCCTTTGCCGTAAACAAAAGATCAATTGCCGCCACCGCCTGCTACAAGCCGAGCGCATTAATGACGCCCGAGCCCACCCGAAGCGCCCTCTCCACTATATGAATGCCACGCCACTGTGCGAGATTCTTAGTTGCAAAATTAATTAATCGTAAATAAAACCACTGATTATATGATCAATATAAATTTGTAAACTATTTTTTTTATTATTGTAATCAGAGATGGGCAGTATTTGACAGAGTTGAAATACTCTGAAATACTTTATTTCAGCTTTAATTCAAGTTACCCAAAAATTTAATTACTTAATTTCAATAAAATATCATAACTAAATACTCTATTTATAATTATATTAAAAATAGTAGTTCAAACAAAATACTTGAATAAATATTTTATTTCAAATAACACATTCTCCTGAGAAATGCGTAGTGGCTCCCTATATAATTTCAATAATGTATGTATGTACAAGCGCTGAGGCTGATAAAGATTTTTTAATTGAATGATGTCTCACCAGATACCAGAATTTTTTTTTACAGAACACAAATGCTCCAGTACTAGAAGTAGCTCTATCCAATTTTCGAGTTTTTTCAAATTTTTTATATTTGCAACATTTTATTTGAAATGTATTTGAAATAAAATATTTAGATTTTTTAAATTTCGTTTAATGTATTTGAAATATTGTAATTAAAACAGCATCAGTATTTGTTAAAACAATTTTAAATACTGTAATTAAAATTTCAAGTATTTGTTACTTTATTTTGAAAAAAATTATATTTAATTACTAAAAAAGTTATTTTTTTTCCAAGTAATATAGTATCTTTTTTTTTTCAAATAATAATTACGACTTTGCCCAAGTCTGATTCTAATGCTATATCTAAGTCACCTTAAATGTATATGACTACAACGATTTATTGACATCCAATCCTTTGAACACCATAAATACTAATAATATTATGATGTAAGTATAATCAATCTGCAAAAAGGATTAAAAATATAATTTTTAGCGATTGCGTCTCCTATATATTGATGATCAATACAAGTAATGGGCTAAAACTGACGCAGTAGTACAGGAAAGTAAGGAAATAATAATAAAAGTTCACAGAAGCTTGATATTTGGTAAATGTTTTCAAAAAAATGCATTTTTCGGCGTCTCAGAGAAGACGCACACAAAAATAAATAGCGTCATCGTGAAGCTGAGGAAAAATTATCTAATAGTACATTTTTCCAGACAATCCCCAGTGGTTTTGTTCATGATTAATTCAGTATAATGACCCATATACATACCCCCTGGCCAGGACCTGGTCGTATCTTAGTAGACGAGGAAATGTAAGTTGCTGACTCTCAAAATTTCTACCGTTGGGGGTATTTTTGTTAGACGTAATCAACATCGCTGATTACGGCAAAAATATTAAAAATTTTAAAAACTGAGTCTGTTGTCGTCACATAGCGTTTAAAAATTGTTGCGCTAATATTTTAAAAACAATAAAACTCTTAAAGCAGAAAATATCCTATCGATAAGGTCTTTTATTTTGTTTCGGCCTCGCTAAAAATAACGAAATAAAAATTGAAAAGAGGTATTTGCATAATATGCTATGAGAGTGTGAGGGATAGACCTCGCGGTCAGATTAGACCATATATTTATGTAGTGGAGAGAGAGGTAAGAGGAGAGGCAGCAGCCAAGCTTTAGTTTTTCAGCTTACGGGCAACGCTCAACATTTTTATGTAAATCCAAAAAAAAACTTATTAAGTTGTCACGCCTTATAAAGAATAATTATACATAATTCATTTCTAAATTCACACAATACTAAAATATAGTATTCAAATGCCAATACACAATTATTCATCATAATTGTACGGTGGAAAACAAAAAAAAAATTTTCCAAGACTTTAAGCAAAGTAAGTAACTAGATACTTAGATATCTGAGTTAGTGGTCCATTCAGTTTGTCTTAATTCATTTGCAGGAAATCACCGCAAAGAGTGTCCGTTGTGTGGTCAATTATGACAGTTTATGTATTGACACCGTGAATATACGTTGTCATTCGCCATCGTTGCGTTGTTTACATGCCAACGAGTGAACAGAAACGCGACAAAGCAAGCTGTTATATAAACTAACAACACTAAAAAGTATTCACTGCACGCATTTGCATATTTGTAAGTTGATGAAATATGTGATAAACAAGTAAGTATTTATTACGGATCGTATATATGAAACGTAAATAAATACTATAGTCCAAAAAATTACATACTTGTATGATAAAAAAAATTTCAACAGAAAAAAAAAGTTATGCCTTGAGTAGGAATTGAACCCCAAGATTGTCGAGGCAAAAAAATTCGCTCAGCGGCGTAACCAACTAGGCTACCGAAACTCTGCCCTCGTAGTGATTAAATGTAACATATGTTAATAACAAAGCTTCAAGGCTCAAGTGAAAGTAAAACTTGGCTGACGTTGGAGTAACGAAGAATAAAAGGTATTTTTTTAAAAGTTGAAGTTTTTATGCTAATTCATAAATGTTTAAGGGGTTGGGTAGTAAAATTGTCGTTGCGCAGTTGCAAACGATTCTGTTTCTTTTCATGAATATATGTACGTAAGGGAAAAATATTATTGACCAATTATATATTATTGAACGAATACATAATAAATTCATGTATTTGATATGCAAGCTGCGTGAGCAAAAATGGCCATGAAAATGTTAAAAATAACAGGAGTCGCAGGTAATCTTTGGTTTATGTGTTAGTCTTATTTACGTATTGTTTCTCGAAAAAGGAACGCAGAGAAACACTGCTCTTGACGAGAGCTTGTGCTGCGACATCCCACTTTATCAATTTGTTGATTAAAAAAGTTTAGTTTAATTTCTCTGATTCTTAATAGTCTTATAATTATTTAGCTACATTTTATATGATTGTTAATTAGGTTATAAAAGGTGTGATCCTCTTTTAAAGTGTTAATAATAGCACTTTGTCAATCCAGCGTAAAATAACTTGAGTTATTTGAATAATTTTTAAATATACCAATAATAGTTGCATAGCCATCTGAACGAGGATGAAATGTTAATAAACATGTGCCTCGTTATTAGTATTGTATTGTTACAAAAAATACTTTAAATTTAAAAAAATCCCCCCACGAATGAATAAACTAAGAGTATTCGTTACGCAACGTAAACATGAAAATAAAATAGAATTATTAAAAAAATTTTACACTAAGTAATATCGAAATAAAAGGGGAAAAAAAAACAAACGTAAAAAAAAAAATTTACCCCGCTGGAGATTTGAACCCGGGAGTGATTATAGTAGATAGGTATGGCAGAGTACTTAACTGCCTCGACTACTAGCACATTGGTCTCACGGGTGCATAAAGTGACATAGGTTTATAATGAAGCTCCAAGGTTTGAGTTGAAGTTTTTTTCTCTATTGGTAATTGAGTTAAAATATAACTACTTTAAAGCAGAACTAATACTTTTCTGAACATTTTAATGAATACTTATTCTTATTGAAAATGTTACATCCATCGAAGAACGACATTTTAATTCTAGAAAAGTCTTTTATTGCTAAATAAACGTTAAGATAAAAGCAAAGAGCTCTTATTTAATTGAAAAAATTTTAATAAGCAAATATTTATTAAAGAATTAATAATTTCCAACGTTACGGTACGTCGTATTTATATATCATGTACAATTTTTTTTTTAGTGTACCTATAATAACATACATTATGCGAGTTGTAAAAGTAATAATTTTATTGAGAAGTTTCGAGAACTTACATTAAATATCGGGACTCACGTAATCATTACTCGATTTGTCACTTTAAACGAGAAAAAACTCAGTATTAAGCGATATTTAGCTGTACAAATATTTTTAATACTTACCTATTTAACGAGTAATTTATTACCGGACATAATAACATACGTAACTGTCCAACATTCATAACAAAATCTTTTTTGAGGGAATACAGCGCATCGGAAACATATATAGGTATATACGTGCATGCGAGAGCTGCAGTGATAGCCGAGAGCCGAGGGACTCGACTCGAGAGCTCAGGCAGGAGGCAGCCAAAACGTATATAGTTATACACATGTGTACGCACATATTCCTTCCCCTTCTACTAGGTACCTATCGTACGCACGTTTGATCTTCCCCTCCGCTGCTGTAAACGTGCGTATAGTTCGACTGGTCTGCCGCGACGGGGCGCTCAAATCAGTGGAGAAAAAGCGACACACTCTCTACCATAGGCGCTGGCAATCTCCCTTCTAATCTCTGTCGCGGGCCGCCCTCTGCTGCCACAGGTCACCTCCTGCTGCTGTTGGCCGCACCTAGGGCCAGCCTGTCTGCATCTGTAATTCGGCAGGCCTCCTCGTGCTCTGCTGAAGCCTACTGTGCCGCGGACCGCCCACTGCTGCTGCGGGTCGTACTTTCTGCTACTGCTGGCCGTACGTAGCGCCAGCCTGTCTGCATCTGCTGGTTCTGTTGGTACTGCAGGCCCCGCTGACGCCGACTGACCTAGTATAACTTTATATTCAATTAGTTTTAAGCTTAATTAATCTTTGCGTTGTATTCTGTGACCTTTTATTTACCATTAGAATACTTTCTCATTCGTTTAAACTTTTTGGTTTGACCTGCTCAGAGAAAGAGAGTGCTCAGAGTACATCTTAAAGTCAAGACAACTAGTACGGTTTTAGAGAGATCTATACACCAATTAAGACTACTGAGAACTGTCTCTGAACTGGAGTCAAACTATGGTACTTGTTAATTTTTATCTTTCTGTTTTGCAAGTAGTTTGCTTGATACTTTGTAATAAGATAAGCGATCCACCCTTTCAGGTTTAATTTTTACCTATTGATGTAAAATTTTCGTACATATGTTAATTCTTTTTCTTATTCATTTTGTACATGGTCGTATTGTAATTGGTATTAATGGATTGTTATGACAGGTTTATTTCTTGATGTTCATCCGTACAGACTACTGAACTTCAACCTCGAGACTATATACAACATCAAACCTTAGTTAAAATATTGGTGTTGTGTGTGATTACAAGGTGCCTTACTTTCAGTTGCAGTTCTCTCCCCTTCCTCTTATGCAACCGGCATTAATAAAATATACAGTCCACACTGGTTCATTTTTGAACAGTTACAGTTGCTTATTAAATTTGCTACGCAGTATTTATAAAAATATTATTTTTCTTAACATTCCAGTAGATGCTTGCACTTTATAAAAAACTCCAAAAAATTCAACTATTTCTGAAATTACAAACGGTGAGTATTGCTATTTTGCCTTCGTCAGTGCATCGAAAAAATGATCGACAAACGCTTAAAAGTGAATCCAACTGATAGTATTATTGATTTTTTAGTAAATACTGACGGTTTGCCTCTTGGTAAAAGTTCTGTTAAAAACTTGTGGCCTATACATTGCTCTGAGAAAACGGATAAAGCAGCTTACACAGTAGGAGTTTATTATGGTGAAAAAAATCGGACGGCTCGAATCAATTTTTTAGACAATTTATTTAAGAGGCAGTAACAATTGTTAATATTAGTGTTGTACTCAATAACACTGTGTTTCAAATAAATTTTTATGCTCTCATGTGTGATGCTCCAGCGAAGGCTTTTGTATTAAATGTTAAAAATCATAGTGGCTATTCAAGTTGTATCAAATGTGAAATAGAAGGCGAGACGATTGATTGTGTTTGTTTTGTTGGTGAAGCGAGTACGCCAAGAACAGATGAAAAATTTAAAGCATTTCAGCATTCAGATAACTAAATCCGTACTGACCCACATTCCTCAATTTGGGCTGGTTACAAACGTATCGATGAATCCTATGCTTTTCATTAATCTAGAATACATAAGGAAATTATTGTATATTTGGATTAAATCCCTTACAAAGTAATAATTGCCACATGCTGAAGTAGATAACATATCAGGAAATTTGTTATTTATCAGAAATAGTATTAGTAATGATTTCCCTCATAAATTTAAAGCCTTAAATTGTGTAAAAAAATGTAAGGCTGTGAGTTTCGTCAAATCGTGTGTCGTACAGGTGTAATAGCATTTTTAAATGTTGTTGATTAAAGTATGTACGTCAATTTTCTTAAGCTTCATGTTACTATTACAATTCTGATTACCCCTATTTTCTGTATATTTAAAGAACACCTTGATTACGTTAAACAATCGCTTCAAAAGTTTAATAAAAACTTTCAAAGTTTATATGGGTGGACATATGTTTCTCGTAGTATTCACCATATCGTGCACCTTACAGTTACTAGATAATTATTCTGCATTTATCTTTGAGTCTTTTCTATTTAAGATAAAACAGTTAATTCGTAAGGGAAATCAACCTTTACAACAGCCAATGTGGATAAGTGGTGAAGTAGCGCTAATAAATAGTCAATATTGTTTTAATGGTATTAGCTATTATTTTTGTTTTGACATCTGAATTACTCATATGAACTTACTATTTCTATTTTTCTTTAGGTTTAACGCTTTTAAAAGTAGCTATCGTGTAAATAACAAACAAGGAATATTATGATTAAGAGCTAAAATCATTATTAGAGTTGCCGTACGTACTCTTATAATGTCCAAAATTAAAAAAAAATATACCGATTGATATCTGTAGTATTCATTCGGACCAATTCTGAAATTTTATTTGCACATTCATGCAAACCAGTATCACTAAATTCCGTGACTATAATTTTAAGTATGTAATTTTCAGTCTGCTTTAACAAAAAACTGTTAACTTTATCATGGACATCAAATTGTATGTTGCTTGATACGATTAGTAAAAAAATTTTTGCCCATTAATTTTGCAGTCTGTAAATCACAAAAAGTGATAGCAATTTTTAGAGTTCCTTCTTGTTTTTGAAAACTTATATCTTACTACAAAATCCGTAAAAATTCTAGCATAACTTTCATACATATGTTTTTTTAAAATCATAATTCATTACTAACTTATTTACTATTTGAATTCGTATAAATTGGACATGTTATGATCACATGTCTTATGCGTTGTTATAAATAAATATTACATGTTCCAATGAAATATAGCTGATTTATCGATTATACTAACCTTGAGTAGCTTTCTCTTGCCTACAATAATTATAGCTAATTAAATGTTTCTTAAACGTTCCTGAAACGTTTCCGAAAGATTTTTAAAACATTTCTTGCGCGTTCCCAATACGTTGAATCTGCGATCACTTACATTTTCAGATGATCGAGCTTCCGTGGCCATTTCAAAGTTTTAGAAACGTTTTTGAAACAGTTTTAACGTCAATGAAGAAACGATTCTAGTTCATAAAAGAAACGTTTCCAAAACGTTGTGGAAACAGACCGTGCTGTGTGTAATAGCTTCCTAAAACTTTTTCTGATTTGGCTTGAATCTTAGCTAACAGATTTTTAGCCGAGTGTGATCTCATCTATTTGGCCATAGTGGACTTGACTTCAACTTACAATTTTTTATTTTTTTAAGGTATAGAAGGTATATGGCATTTTTTTATTTGCATTTCTACATAATTGATCCTTTAGGTATAAGCTATAGTGCAATATAGAGCCACCGCCCGTGGCAAAAAAGTTGAAAATCTAGGAAAGGCACTAAACCAGAAGCATCAAATACATGTAGTTCACAGATATCTTTGAATATTTCGAAAGTAAAGCATTTTATTGTAGGACATGAAGCATACAAGTTATAGAGAATTTCATTATAAGTACGTGTTTTTTCATCTCATGGAAATGTCACATCTAGTGACGCCCATCCACCGTTGATAACAAATTTTATATAGCGTACGTCGCTTAGTGGCCACACCTACAGATTAACACCAATACTTGATTGATTGGTTGCCTTCTTACAACAATTTCCACTTCCTTACTTTACCATTGCCTAATCTAACACCTGGCCAAGGTCTCCGAGTTGCAACTTCTTCAGGAATATGTTAATCAAATTTATTTCCACTCTCTGACTTATCCCCAGCCACATCTACGATTACTGATGCAGTTTAGGGTTTAAATAGGATCTTGCACTGTCGGCTCGTCCTTCTTTCTAGGGAAGCAGCCCACCAGTAAGTTAATAGCCATTAATACTTAAGCGAGTCATATTTATAAGCATTCATCTAATTGTTTTAATTTTCTTTGTAATATTTGTGATCAAATGAATTAAGTTTTACTAATTACTCAATCGAGATTATTCTTCTCGTGAAATAAATCACCAATACAATATTTAACCTACTTCACCAGTCATCGCAGGAGATCTGTAGAGGTTGGATTGTCAACTGTACTTGAAGGTACTGGTAAATTACTTTTAATATTTTAATTTGATTGAAACCCTGCTAAATACCAACACATTCGCTGTTCACGAACTGCATATTACATTCAAATATTTGCACGTACAAATTGCGTCGCAGAGCTACAACGTAACAATTGGAAGCTCATTCTTAAAAAAATCACCACTTTTTACATAATTACAATGGACAACCATAACGTTGACGCATTCAAAAGTCTTCTGACTCCAATTAGCAAAACTGAACCTACTCTTATCGCAGTAAAACAACAAACTTTATTAGAATCATGGTGGAAGAGATAACTACCAGATGTGTTCTTTTCGTCCAAAATGATCAGCTAATCACAGCATTGAAATAAGCAGTCTGCCATATTAAATTTTCTTCCAATCACCATCAAGTGCGCGAGAAAGACTAATAAAAATTTTGTACCCAAGAATCTACATATGTTGAAATGGAATATTTTTACTTACTTGATAGTAATAATGATAAACAGTACGTAATCCATACTAATAAACAAATTGTTTAGTCGAAACGACTAAAATTCGTAGACCACCTCGTGAGCGGTGGAGGATCAACCTCGCAGCACGCCGAAGGTGGCAGCACACCGAGTTCACACAAAATTCATCACATATTCACATATGCAAGCGCCGGTCAATTTCTTTCTTACCTTCATCCTTTTTGTCCTTTTGTTTCAGTCGGTACAATTAATCACTCTCGCGCCAACTCTCATTATGTCTCTCTCTCTCTACACTCTCATTAGCTAGACATTTTCTCTCCTTCTCTATCATGCGCCGACATCTCCATCTCCTTTGCTCTTATTAAGTGTCCTCGGGTCATAGGTCTCTCCCCCTCTCTTAATTGCTTACATCATTCTCTCTCTCTCTTTTCCTGGCTTTTCACATGTAAGGGATTGATGGGTCCTGACGACTGCAGCGGGTGGGAGAATTAAAAAGGGAAGGGGGGTCTTGCGACTACTTTGGGTGGACGCGCCGGGTGAGTTCCAAACTATCTGTCTATACAGAGCGGTCTACAGTTGTCAACTGCGATCTCGAGTATCTGGCATAGTTGGATATTATATTCGTCCTACTGGTTTCTACATCTTTCCTCATCATCATCACGTACATGTGTATCTGGGGGTCACCTTTTTGGGGTTAATTTCTCTCACGCTTTCTTTTTTTTATCATCATCGTCATCTGCATCATCTTCGAGAAGCTCGGCGTGGTGCGAGTAAAGCACGGCGAAAATCCGCTTCACGGACCGTGTGACGTTTGTCGATTCGTGAGTTTTTCGAGACACGTGCGGACGCGCACGTATACGTTTTCTACACACAATACACAAATACACACTCTTCATTGCAGGAAGTTTATCTTAAATTTATTGTTCAACCTCACTTGTTTGTATTTTCATTAATTTTTATTCTCTTGGGTTTTTCTCTTCGGAGTTTTTCCCTTGAGCCACGAAATATATCTTAGTTCTTGGCTCATAATCAGTGCATTTTAAATTTATTTCACCTAGTTCATTCCAATCCTCCGTTCCGATAAATTCAGCAAAATTGTCTTTTTTCAGGTGGATTTTAATTAATCATTTGTAAATTGAGTAGTATTTTTGTGCCGCGATCCCTCCTAAATTTTAAGTAACAAATTAGTTGACTTCGTCAAAATAGACGCAGCCAACAGGGCAGCAACACTCTTGCTACAATTCATGGTGCCTCCTGTGAGGTTGAACTTTTTCTTGTCGTATCACGTACTCGATTTTTTCGCGTGTCATCGTCGAATTGTTGATCGTGTTTCTGAGGATTGAGGCTTTGCCACGAGGACCACGAGGAGTTGGAGAAAATTCAACGAGGCCGTTGCCATCGGCGCTAGCAACGGGGGATCTCACCGCCAGTCGTCACGTGCATCTTCGTCGACCATAAATAAGTCCTAGAGTCGATAATTTTTCACCACCCGTTATATTTAAATATTTACTGTTCAATTTCCATTTTTCTTTTATTTTATCGATTCTAGCCCTCCCTTGTGCATTTACCGTATAAACCAATTTTTTCTGTACCTTTTTTATTTTGTTTGTTTGTATTTAAAATATTAATTAATTGAAAATCTCCCTTTTTTATTTTTTATTTTTATTTCGCATTCATTTAGCTTTTTTCTATTTTTTAGAGTCAATTTTTATTTTTTGAAAAATAGCGTTAATTTAACATTTTACCCCACCTAATTTAACGTTTTTGTCGATTAGTGTCCCGTTATAATTAAGAATTCTCTATACTTTTCATTTTGTCAATATACAATTATAGTCTATAAGAAGCACGCGAGTGCCGCTTTTTTTAATACGCGAGTGTCGGTTCGTGCAAGCGAGAAATTCAGTGCGAACATCAAATTCGAATTTTTCAAGTTTGTATTTTTTATCAAGTTTTTATCGTTCTGCTCTAAGAATTAGTTCTACCTTTGACAGGGTTACATCCATTAAGTAAGGATGGCGCAAAATAGAGCCGTCCTTTCGAAACGTGCGGCCCTGAAGGGGCAGCTTACGTTGATCGTGAACGCTCTTGAACAAAAAGCGATCGACAAAACCAATGCGATGCTGTGACTCGAGCGGTTAAAAACTAGCTTCATTGCGTATGAAGAGTTGCACTGCGAAGCCTTCGAGGAGCTTGCCGAGCCTGATCCGGACGATGAAAATCACATCGCGATCGAGGATATTAGGGACCGTTATTATTCACTTGCGGCACGTATCACGTCCATGCCAGGTAGGGTCGTAAACAATCCCATGAACGGCACGCAACCTCTCGGCTCGTCAACTTTTTTCGAGAAGCAAAAGCTTCTAAAACTTTCAGTTGCCGAACTCCCCAAGTTTGACGGTCAACACGAAAAATGGATCACGTTTAAAAAGGCGTTCAGAACCATGGTAGATGCGCGTACAGGTATCGATGACCTAGTTAAATTTTTTTATTTACAAAACGCCTTACAGGGAGAGGCTTTAAACAAAATTTCAATTTTCGACGCGACCACAGAAAATTACAAAAATGCGTGGAAGGTTCTCGTTGATTCATATAATCAGAAGAAAGTTCTCGCGTCAAAACATTTCGATGCTCTGATGAATGTTATCATCAAACCGTTAGAGGTTGCCAACGCACAGGCGTTGTCAAGATTAGTCGATGACACCCGTCAGCATCTGAATGTTTTGCATTCGTTAGGCATAAAACCGGATGAATCGATGATCGTGCGTTTTTTGGAACGGGCCATTCCAATCCCCATCAGACGCAAATGGGAAGAGTCGTTGGATTTAAACGTTCTTACAACGCTTGACCAGTTTTTCAAATTCATTCACACGACAACTTTCCATTTGTCTACGATGGAGGACAAAATCAGGCGGGTGAATCAGGAAAAGGGGGCGAAGCGTCAAGGGGACCGAAAATTCGAGACAGCTGCGAAAAGGGCAAAGAACACGGGACAGGTGCGCACGATGGTCACTAGCACGAACGCATTTAAATGTTCGAGCTGTGGAGAGGCACACCGCATCTACTCTTGCCCAGAATACAACAAGTTGAGCGTCGAAGAGCGATGGAAAGTTATTCAACTTAAAAAATTGTGCCAAAATTGCGTAGGTGTACACTCAGGGAACTGTAGAGCGGGGTCCTGTAAAACATGCGGCGAGCGGCATCACACGTCTCTCCATCGCGACTCGAAGAAGGCGAAGCCAAGCGCGTGACTTGGAGTGGGCGTGCTGGAGACGATCACCCGAGCCGCACAGTCACAGCTAATGATGAGCGCAGTTATTCGAGTCAAAAATGCGCAGGGTAATTTCGTCGAAGCACGCGCGCTTCTTGACACATGTGCTACGGCCCATTTTATAACCGAAAAATTCGCGCGTGAATTAAAACTTCCGTTAAATGCGTGTTCTATCCCCGTGGGCGCGATTAACGCATTAAACACGACTACGAAGTATCGGGTCGAGATTAATTTCCGGTCACGTACGAGCGATTTCGCGAAAACTTTAACTTTTCTCACCATCCCTAAAATAGCCGATTTCGTACCGGATGAGCCTTTTCCGCGGTCGTCAATAGCGATTCCACCAAATTTGAAACTTGCCGATCCCCGAAGCGATTTAACGTTGCATAAAACACAATTAGGTTGGGTGATCGCGGGCGGTATTGCGAATGACAACCTCGAAAAATCAGCAGTGACGTGTAACTTAAGTGCTTTAATTAACCGAACAGTTAGCGAAATTTTGGGAAATCGAAGAGGTTAAAAACGTAGTGGGCGTATCAGATCCAGAGTCTCTATGCGAGCGGCATTATGTAAAAAGTACAACACGCGATCGAACTGGGCGGTATATTGTGCGTCTTCTATTTAACGAAGAAGTAGCGGATTTTGGAAACTCTCACGCGTAAGCTCTTCGTCGGTTTCATGCGATGCGCCGAAAATTCCAAGCAGTCGATGAACTCAATCGCGAATATACGAAGGTACTTGACGAATACATAGCACTTGGACATACGACGTTGTTGCAAAACGAAACACCAGACGGATACTACATGCCACATCATGCGGTCGTAAAATCGTCGAGTAATACGACAAAGGTGCGTGTAGTATTCGACGCGTCCGCGAAAACCGACAGAGGCGCCTCGTTAAATCAAAAACTACTTGTAGGCCCCACCATTCAACCGAAACTTTTCGAACATTTGATGCGATTTCGATCTTATGCGTTCGTCTTAACGGCAGACATAGAGAAAATGTATCGGCAGGTCTTAGTGCATCCCGACGACAGGCGATATCAGCGTATTTTTTGGAATCATGGGAAAGAGATTGCGGTATACGAGCTGAACACGGTCACGTTCGGAGTAGCCTCTGCCCCCTATCTCGCGATACGAACACTTCATCAGTTAGCGGACGATGAGGGGCGCGATTTTCCGCGAGCAGCAAAAATTTTAAAACGCGACTTATACGTTGATGACCTGTTAACAGGTGCAAATTCGATCGAAGAACTTGCGATACTTCGTGACGAAATTATTGGTATCTTGGGGCGCGGAAAATTCAATATTCGACAATGGGCATCCAACCATCAATACGCGTTCGATACGCTAGATCGGAAAATTTTTGAGAGTGATTGTGCGGTAAAGACGGAAGCAGTTTCGAAAACACTCGGGGTAACTTGGGATTCGCGAGCGGATACGTTTATTTATACCGTCAAGGAAATTACAATTCCGAATAAAATCACGAAGCGCCATATACTTTTCGAGATTGCAAAGATTTTTGATCCACCGGGTTTATTGGGGCCGGTAGTTCTGTACGCGAAATTAATTATTCAAGAGTGTTGGAAACAAAAGTGTGATTGGGACGAATCGGTACCGCAGGAGTTGTATTCGCGATGGGTGGAGTTTGCGAACCAGCTGTCTCTCATCCGCAATTTTGCAGTAGACCGGACAATCCTTATCGATAGGCCTACGAAAATCGAGTTACATGGATTTTGCGATGCGAGTCTATTAGGTTATGGTGCATGTTTTATTTGCGTTCAGTAGATCGGTATGGAAATTGCGTTGTGCGTCTGGTATGTGCGAAGTCTCGAGTAGCTCGGTAAAGTCGAAAACGATCCCGCAACTGGAGCTATGCGGTGCCCTGCTCCTCGTGGGATTATACTGCGAAATGCGTCCATTTCTAGAATTTGAAATTCATAAAGTAGTACTCTGGTTGGATTCAACGATCGTATTGCATTGGCTTAGAAAATCACCGGAAACTCTTAAAGTTTTCGAAGCAAACAGAGTTAGTAAAATTCAAGCGCTGGACGTCGTTCACGAATGGATGCATGTGCGAACGAAAGATAATCCGGCTGATGCACTGTCCCGAGGTCAATTACCTACCGAGTTTTTAAAAAATCGAATGTGGCTGAATGGACCTGAGTGGTTGAAAAAATCCGAAAGCGAGTGGCCGAGAATGGTGTTAACGTCACTGAGCGAATTACCAGGTCTTAAGAGCAAAACGTGTCTTTTAGTAAATTCAGGGGTAGAAATTTTTTCGCGATTTTCCTCATATTCCAAGTTAGTCAACGTGATTGCGTATTGTCTTCGTATGCGTCGTTCAAATAAGTTCAAAGGGAAATCTATCAGCGTGGAAGAAAAACTTGAAGCGGAGCGTCGGGTGTTAAAATTAATTCAAGCAGAGCAATTGGCTGAAGAAATCCCGCGTGTGTCTGCATCTAAAAGGGTAAAAAGTGCACGGTTAGCAGCGTTCGATCCATTTGTTGATGAACATGGTATTTTACGAGTTGGCGGACGGTTAAAAAACGCAAAAATTTCCTTCGATCAAAGGTATCAAATTTTATTATCATCGCACCATCATGTTTCTGATTTAACAATCCGAGATGCGCACTATCGTACTTTGCATGCGGGAATCCAAACTCCGTTACACACTATAAGACAGCGTTTTTGGTTGTTCGACGGAAAGCAACAAGTTCGAAAAATCGTACGAAAATGCGTAGAATGCGTGCGCCATCGCTCCAATCCAATTCATAGTAAAATGGGAAATTTGCCATCAGCACGCGTTACCGAGTCAGGTGCGTTTACTCACGTGGGAATAGATTTTTTTGGGCCGATGTACATCAAAGAGAAGAAACTGCGGAATCGTAATCACGTTAAGGTTTATGGTTGTGTGTTTGTATGTATGGCATTGAAAGCAGTGCATATCGAAATAGTGAGCGATTTAACCACCGAAGGATTTTTAGGCGCGTTTAAGCGTTTTTGCGGCTGACGCGGCATTCCCAAACACGTGTTTTCGGACAACGGCACGAATTTTGTCGGAGCAAGTAATGAATTACAAGAAATGTACGCTCTGTTTAACTCCGACCAGTTTCGTGACGATGTTGATCATTTCGCAGTCCAGAGAAACATCATCTGGCATTTCAATCCGCCGCTTTCACCACACTTTTGTGGGATTTGGGAGTCGGCAGTAAAATCGTTTAGACACCATCTTAAGCGAGTGATCGGCGAACAACTCTTAACCTTTGAAGTACTTAATACCCTCGTTATCAAAATCGAAGCCATTCTCGATTCTAGACCACTTTATAGTATATCGAATGATCCTAATGATATAGCGGCCATCACGCCGGCACATTTATTAATTGGAAGACCGTTGAATTTTTTGCCGGAAGCTGACCTTTCTTGTGTTCCAGGTAACCGATTGTCACCATGGCGTTTCATCACGAGTGCATGACAAGATTTTTGGAAGCGATGGCACCTGGAATATTTGCACGAACTTCAACGTCGACAAAAGTGGAGCAAGTCCAATCACGAGATCGGTATCAGTTCCGTCGTCCTCCTCATCGATAAAAATCAACCCTGCATGCGATGGCGGCTGGGGGTTGTCGTCGAAATCCACCTGGGCGCTGATGGCATCGTACGAGTCGTCACCGCTAAAACTGCGCAAGGGAGCTTCAAACGCAACGTCACATCGTTGTGTCCACTACCGATCTCAGCGTCACAAGAAGACTAAATTTTCGATCGTGTTGTCTGTCTTATATTAAACCGATTTGTGTACACATCGCTCGAATTGTTAACACACTTCCACACCACTACACTCACACACCATCGTACGATTCGCACAGTAAGCACTTTTTCGAATACGCTACACATACGATGTTTTCGATTTGCTCGCCTTCTCTCGCAACGGGGGGAGCACAAATCGATACTCTGCACTAATTTTTGAATGCCGCAAAAATTTTGAGAAGTTCTAACTTCTCAATTTTTTTTCTCTAAAACTTATATTAGTGAGTATGAGTAACAGATTTGGTCAGTCGACTAGGTTGTGGAGGAAAGTGTAAGTGACCAAAATTTTTACACACGCAAATTGAAAATTAAAATATGTATTAATTGAAGATTGAAATTTTTGACAGCTTTGGCTTGAGCATTTGTCTTAAAACAAGTTGCCGAATATGTAACAATTGTTACGATGTAAGATTAGAAAAATTATCACTATAAGGTGTTACAAAATACACTAGTATGATTTTTTAAGTAATTTTCGCTATCATCGATATTTTAGTTCAAGTTGTGCGAGATTTAATATTCAATGAAAACTTGCTTAAAAATTTAAAAATAATTTTTTTTCCTACCTCGGGCATTTTTGAGAGGCTGGTGTGCCCTCGGTAGGAAAAATAGGATTTGCCACATAAGTGCCATCGCTCCGTGGCAACCTTACGTCCCTTGGGTCTTGCTTCGCAGGTCCCTTGAGCCGCAAAATAGCCCCAGAGACGACGGCGCGGCACTTATTCGACCAAAACCCGATCGGAAATATAAGCTCGGTGATAGCTCGGGCCTACCTTGGCAGCCGAGGTAACCTACGTTGGCACAAGCTTTGCTTTCGTGTAGTGTCTTATGTATCGATGAAACGCGGGGCTAGCTCGGATCTAGGTTGGGAGCCAACGTAGAAAAATCAGTGCAGGAAATATAACTCTGAAAAGGCATGAAAAAATAAACAATTATTTTACTACCAAACTAAAGTAATTTTTTTTTATTAAAATAGTGAGCGGATTATAATATTTAACTGTATTAAATATTAGAAGTTTATTTAATTATTAATTAATTTTAGCTAAATTAAAATGTTCGTTACTATCTCTAGCCGCTTTTCTTCCGTCTCACTCGGTAGAACGTAGAAAGACAGTTCCAATAACATACAAAACCATTTTTATAAGTTTAACAACTTTTTATAATTGGGTTATGTCATTTTATAAAATACGCTACTCCAAACTCAAACTGCTCCAATACATGCACACGTATATTTCGTAAGATCATGATTGTACACTTAAGTCACTATATTTGTCACAACGATGAAAAATATTACCTGTAAAGTGACAGTAAGTCTTTGTTATAGAATAGGTTATGGGACATCATTGAACGCGTGTAGACATATAGTTCCGAGTGTTCCGACAGATATAAAGCGCCTTGAGTGTATGTATGTATGCATATACGTATAAGAGAAAGTGAGACAAAATATACATAACTTGGCTCCCTAGCTGGCGCTAACCTCACGCCGCGTTTCATATTCCAAAAATTTAATTTTGGCCCAACCGTGGCAGCCAACCTTGGCTGAATCTTGTGAGCTCGGCAGCCAAGCTTACATTTCCGATCGGCAACTACTATTATAGCATAAATGTAACATGCGACGTCTACACTTGACAATTTATGTTTGAAGATATGACAGAAAAGCTTATTTTTTTCTAGTAGGAGCTTTTATGTAAGAAATTGAGGGTAGACTATGTCCAATGGAGATAAAGATTGTGCACATTTTTGATGTGTGCAAATTGTTTTACACAAAATACCTTGCACAAGCTTATGAAAAAAGACCACAGAATATTGTATATTTATTTCAATGTACACAATATGTGAGCCTAAATCGACGTATGTTTTGTGCACATTGCACATCCTATTAAGACTAGATATTCTCTGTAAAAATTCTCCACTAATTTAGGCACAAATACTGTGCACAATGAAATTTCAACAAAATACTTTGTGATGGTTATTCATTAGAATGTGGGAAGTATTTTGTGTACAAAAATTTTTGCTCTACTAAATTGTAAACAATCATTGTGTGCACTGGGCATAGTCTGCCAAATTAAGATTGGGACCAGGGTACGGAAGTGATACTTTAATTATATTTACGTAACTATCTTATTAAGAAAAGAAGATACAAGCTTAAAAGTTTTTCAAAAAAAGCTTTATACTTTTAACAAAACTTCATGTAATTTGAATATTCTGTTTAAGTTTCATGTAGTATCATGAGCCCTGGACACGAAGTGAGCCACTTACAGCAGTATATTCACCTGTATTGGAATCAGAACTCTAGCAATACGCACTCTCGTGGATGACGTATCCGTTATGTTACCGCCTGTGCGGCCGCCTTTGTGGCCACCTGTCTTTTATAGATTATACGATTGAAAATATCTATTCAAAACTGTATAAAGTATAGGTATGGTTATTCAAAAGGTTTGGCAGCTCTTATTCGCTTTGAGAATGAGGTTGAAAGGAATAAGAGAATCTATACGAGTGCTCATGGTGGTGACTGTGCGCGATTTAAAGGTACGCTACTGAACCAAAGTCAATATTATTTCATATTTTCATCAAATATTTTTAAAAATAGGAATTATATAGAAAAACATGTTGTCATAACTATTTTAGGAGTCAAAAGTTATCCATACAAGTTGGTTATATCACAAGATTTTGTCAGTAATCATCAATCAATAGACGTTAGAAGTACCAAAGCAGTAATCTTGTCTGCTCTATGCGTATTGTACTTGTATGGTAGATGCTTAGAGAATATAAACATGGAGGAAGCATTGTATGCTCCGACCGTGAGATGAGATGAGAGAGACAAAAGACAAGTAGCAGTATAACCTTTCTCTCTCTTACACGCCTCTGATTGGTTGGCCCCCTTCCGTATACATAGGTATAGTCGTATCCACGAGTGGCGGTCGTGGGGGAACAGAGCAGATATATGTAACCTAAGCTCTGATGAAAAATAACTTATATAATATAGAATATATCCTCTTTAAGTATAGAAGGCCAAAACGGAATTCCGAGCAATACACACTAAAACAATAATCTTCCATTACAACATAAGTAAAACAACAAAATTTAAATAAAAATTTCCAATTTTAATTAAAGCCCTCATACCTGGTTAAACAGTTCATGTATGGCTAATGACTCAATTAGAATGTTTGTCTTCGATAGCTGAGCGGTCAAGAATGCTCGATTAGCTTTTGCGCTCTGGGCTTCAAATCTGACCTATACTTTTTTTTTTTTTCAGGTATACATTTTCATAATACTTGTTTTATTACAATTCGTTTGTTTATAATTTTTATAAATTTTTATAAATAAATTTATTTTATAAGATTTCACACTGTAATAATAAGATTTAAAAAACTACTCTTGGCTAATGCCAGTAAAATACTAATGCAAAAATGTGTGAATACTTTTTGTATATTATTATTATTACAAGTGTAAATATTATTTATTTAATTATTTACTGCATTGATCAGTACGGATTTATTAGGGTTCTAGTATCTAATGTGCCTTTTATGCTGCATTTATCCTATCCTGATGAAAAATACTGCCACCTTCCCGTCGGTTTCCATTGAATAATGCCAATAAAAAATAAATTGTACGTATTGTAATAGTATAATATTGAATTTATGCTCGCATTAGTATTTTATTGGCATTAGCCAAGAGTAGTTTTTCAAATCTTATTATTAAAGTGTTAAATCTTGTAAAATAAATGTATTTATAAAAATATATAAGAATTATAAACAAACGAAACGTAATAAAATAAGTATTATGAAAATATATACCTGAAAAAAAAAAAAAAAAAAAAAAGCATAGGTCAGATTCGATGCCCAGAGCGCCAAAGCTAATCGAGCATTCTTGACCGCTCAGCTATCGAAGACAAACATTCTAACTGAGTCATTAGCCATACATGAAGTTTGAACCAGGTATGAGAGCTTTAATTAAAATTGGAAATTTTCATTCAAATTTTGTTGTTTTACTTATGTAGTAATGGAAGATTATTGTTTTAGTGTGTATTACTCGGAATTCCGCTTTGGCCTTCTATACTTTAAGAGGATATATTCTATATTATATAAGTTATTTTTCATCAGAGCTTAGGTTACATATATCTGCTCTGCTCCCCCACGACCGCCACTCGTGGATACGACTATACCTATATATACGGGAGGGGGCCAACCAATCAGAGGCGTGTAAGAGAGAGAAAGGTTGTACTGCTATTTGTCTTTTGTCTCTCTCGTCTCGTCTCGCGGTCGGAGCATATACAATGCTTCCTCCACGTATATATTCTCTAAGGGTAGATGAAAGTGCGTGGTTATCGGTCAGTCAGAGTTCTGCAATATTCGCGTTTAGAATTCTGACTAAGAAACTAAAAGATTCATTGTATAAGTTTTTGGACTTATACTCACTGATTGAAACAGTGTAATAATGTTAGGAATCAATGCAGTTTTTTGTTCTTAGATTATTATCATCAATAGTATAGTAATTTCTAAATAAACTTACATGTTTGTTCATTAGCATACGAGAAGATACGTTTCCGTACTTTCAGAATGCCAGCTATGACCACAAATGGAGAGTGCTGCGGTCATTCTAAGAGCGAATATTAGGATAAAAAAACAATTTGATAGCAAAGAGTTTTTGGTATGTGAAATATCTGGATGGCTATTTCAGTACAATCAACCAATACGCGAAACGTTTTCAAAGTTTTTAAAATATGACAGTATAAGGTAATCGGCCCAGTAGTGAAATGATGTCCCAGTTTATTAAAGATGAGAAACACAAAATATTATATCCTAGTATCACAATGTAAATGATTAAAAAAAAATTTCCTTATAAGTTTGACTGTTTAACTTGTATGGAAAGGTGAAAAAAAATTTAAGTAAAATAAAAAAATTAGATTTTCCACTAGTGTTGCAGATGACTTCAGAAAATTTTTTGGAAGAAGAGACTGTGGTAAAAAGTGGATTCAGAGCATCTGGGCTCATGCCTTATGATTCTCAAGCCATAATTTACAATGCACTTCGAAAGAAGAAAAAAAATTCCAGTGCTGTAGATCAGCAACCAATCAATTACATTTACACAGATGTTGCTGTGCAATGTACCGAAAATCAGTCAGAAAATTTTCACAGCATTTTATTAAATTTGAAAAAAGTATTTCAAGTGAATCACTTCAAGCACTCAAGAATGCTGAAGTAAATAAATGTTGACCTGGCAGTGTTAATGATTCGTCGTTATTTCAATATTGGCTTCAAATAAAAAACCCCGGCATTGGCTACTAAATTTTACATAAGATTTTATTTCATTTATCTATCGTTTTAAAATTTTATTTTTTCAATCATTTTACTGTACACTTTTAAGTGTACTTTTATGACATGTTCTGATGAATTTCCGTTCTGATTTATACACTTTTTTTATTAATTTATGTACTAATACGAGTAACAGTATTAGAGTCAAAAACATTCAAAATATTAATAATCATAAAGTTAACGTCTTTTCAGTTATGATTAATGAAAATGCGTCGTCTCAGTTGGCACCTGAAATCGAAAATTTAGACGTTCCTGCACCAGTGATTAATTTAAATTTCCAATAATTCTTTGTGTAAAAATATGCTTGTATAAAACGAATGTTTGACAGAAAATCTAGTCCCAGAAAATTTGAATACAAATAATTCTTTGGATATAGAAATGAATACAAAAGAAAATGTAATTTATGAATTGGAGTCACATGAAAAACGTGCCAATTTGGACTCAAAAAAAGGTAACGTAAATTCGTATATAGTTATTCATCATATTTATGGGACTTATAGACTATTTTAAATAATTAAACATTGTAGATATCACGAAAGACTAAGAGATACCAAGTGTCAGTGTACAAGATAATCTTGAAGTTTACGATACTTCAAGAAATTCAGTTGTAAATTGTAAAAACTGTATGAGATTGAAACGAACAACATGCTTGCAGATTTGACTTCTACTTTTAATAATACTGATTTAAAAGGAGATACTAGTTGGTACGCCACTGACAGTAAGTTACTAAAAGAAAAAGTATGCATCCGATTTGTAAGCTGAACTTTACCTTACGTAATATTGCTGAAAATAGCTTTACTAAAGCATTTACGTTACCTATATAGAGTACTTACCTAAAAGAAAAAGACAAAACTTGAAAAAAAGGCTTATCCAAACTTGCAGCAGCTGGTCCATCCAATGAGTGATGAAATGCTCAATTAGAAAAAGAAAAACAACAAAAATTAAAAAAAAAGAAAAAACTGCTGAGAGAAACGAATTTCCAGATGAGAAAAAAAATTAGAACAAGAGAAGAAAAAAATGTCAGAACAAATAAGAGCATTACATCCAAAAATTTAAAAAAATACTTTGTTCTAATTAAGTTAAATAGTACAATAATATGTTAAAAAATACTTTTTTTTACGCATATATACTGGGCCGATTACCTTATGTTTTTTGCGGATATTCCAGCACAAAACAAAAAAAGTTAAGTCTTTTTTTAAAATACGTCATATGTACAAATAAATTTTTCAGTATGGTTTTCCAGACGTATTTGTGACGTGGCAAAAATTTGCTTTTCAACTTTGTTTGCCACGCCACAGTCAACGCCTCTGCTCTGAAGCTAAATAATTATGCTGATGTATATCCGTAGTGGTAAGGCCAGCGATCCCTGCTTAGCACATCGGATCCGCTAACCCCTATATTTCCTAACACTTTTTCGCATTTACCCAGGTCTGAAGACCTGCGAGGCACGGAAAAAATCCTGGAATTACTCTGAAAGAAAATTCCACAGAAAAACCTGCCCCAAAACAGCCTGGGTTAATAGGAATTTTTCCCGAAACAGTGTTTGAAAATATTTGCATTCACCAGGAATTGAATCCGCGACCCCTAGAACAGCGTTGTATCAGTAATAAGCTCGCTGGCCACTGAGCCAACGCTGCTCCTTGTATACACTTCTGTTGCCATCAAGTCGGATTCCATGGGCCAGCTAAATGAAGGTTCTTATTCTGGTCCAACATACATTGCCATAAGAAGTGGAAAACATCACTCTTTGACAACCTCAACTCATGCTGTAGATTTTCAAGGGCTCCTTGGTGTGTCTTCCTTGCAGACTTTCACGGCAAACAAAGAGATACCCTTTTAATCCAGTTGTCATCCTCTCTGTTGATTATGGACCAGATAAAAATTTTAGGTACCCTAAGGTGATTGCACATGCAATTGACCACTTTCAAAAGGACGATCTAGATGCTTTGTTTATTTTTACAAACGCACCTGGAAGAAGTGCTTATAACCATGTTGAAAGGAGAATGGCTCTACTGAGCAAGGAGCTAGCTGGTGTCATCCTTGACCATGAACATTTTTCGCCTCATCTCAACGCCAGTGCAAATTCTGTAAATCCAGATCTTAAGATGCAGAATTATGCTCATGTTATTCGAGTTTTGTCTGATATCTGAAATAGTCTAGTTCTTGATGGGCATAATGTTTTCGCAGAATACATTCAACCTGGGAATATTGATTCTGTCCCAGCACTGCCTGATGCAAATTAGTATGCACAACGTGTGAGGGAGAGTCAATATTTATTACAGGTAAATTAAAGAAGTATCATCAAAATTATTAATAGTTTTGAGGTAGTTTTTAATAATCGCTCAAATAACAAGTACTGCTTTTAAATACAGATTGTAAAATGCACTGATTCTACTTGCTGCAAGAAAGTTTGAAGTGATCTGCGTTGGATTTTGCCAGATGGATTTCTGTCTTCACCTTACTCTCTTATTCAAACATCCTTCGGCCATGGAGCTCCCTAGCCCACAGGAAACGGGGATGATAAATTCACTCGACTCCTCACGAAAACTACAGTGTCATCGAAGCTGGACCATGTTGGATTCACTGTAATGCCATACGGTTGTTTCTGTCCATCAGTAAGCAATCAGCAGCGTGACAGAACTTTTGATGTTTGTTGCCTTTATTTTTCCTCTAAAAAGGCAGTAGTGTACCGCAAGAATCAAATTCACTTAAGAAAATCAACTCTTGCACCAAACGCTTCTGTGAGGCGATTTATCAAGCAACTTCGGAGGAAGATACTGTGCTAATTACCACCTGATACGGTTGAGTGGATAGCAGAAGAAGATGCAGATGTGGAAGTTACAAAAGGTACGACCAGCACTAAATCGAAATCTAGTTTGGAATTGTATGGTATATCGTTGATAAATTGTGTGGGAAAGTTGAATACACATACATTAATAGATGATATTGGATAGCTACAATAATTATTATCCTATTAATAGATTGTTTTAATTTACAATGTGACCCTACACTTAAGTGCAATAAAAACTATAACTCTGTTTTATAAAGTCATTATTAAAATTATTAAAAATTAAACTTCTTTTTTTTTTTTTTATAAATTCCAGCTTTAATTTTTGCCAATACATGCGTTACGTAATGAAGTAAAGGGAAGGTGTAGATCTGACCAATCGTTATGGTCCTGTTACTTGGGAGAAGAGGGAAACTAAGTAGAGCTGATTTTTGCGCTACATAACTTATGGATGGCCCCTATGCATACCGAACACATGGTATCACATGCAATGGCTCCAAACATAAGAAACTCAACTCAGATGAGACAACACACTCTTCAGACTTTTACGTATGTATGGATGTGTTACCATTCAGCACCACATTAGGGTGCTGATGCTACCGCTGGGTACCAACTTAGTATTAGTGTGGGTACAAGGGAGTGTATCTAATGTATCTAAACGTCACTGACTGGCTCCACCATTTTCGGGACTAACTGAGAAAATTACAAGCCAAGCAGTGATGTGTACATGCATGCATGTGAATTTATGTTTCCCTCTCTCCCCTCTCCAGCTTCTACCGCTAATACGATCCTGAAGATGGCGTCTTCAGCTATACTCCCCCTAATACCCAATCTAGTCTGGTGTTTCTGGGTTTAAAAAAAAATTTCTATGAAACCCCAACTGTTTCGGGGCGGGTTTTTCCGTGGAATTTTCTTTTAGAATGATCTCAGGGTTTTTTCCTTGCCCCAAGGTCTTCAGGCCTAGGTGAACGAGAAGCAGTGTTGGTGCTGTAGGTAAGGATTAGCGTATCGGATGCCAGGTACGAGGCAGAAATCTACAGTCTTACAGGCGAGGAGTGGTCCCTAAAACATAGGGCTTCTCTGGAGATGCTAATTAGCCTAGATTCGATGCTTCGGCAGAGAGTGCTGGCTCAACTGGTGAGGAGTAGATGTCCTAAAATACGAAGTCTTATTCGGGGAAAGGCTGCACAGTGGCGAGTGAACCCGATGCCACATTGGTGCAGAGTGCCAGCTGAACTGGTAAGGTGTTTCACCGAAAATATTCCCACTGTGCTCATGGCATGATATGTACAATATTAATTAAGGGATTAGTGAATGGCAATGCACCCCCACACATAGGTGGTGAGTGAGTAGCTCCGGTGACTAGGCCAACAGGCTGTCACGGTAACATGGTAAAATAAAAATAAGAAGCCAGTGGACTGTGGGTGCTTGGATACCCAAATAAGGAGTTACACTTCTATAAAATTATATGGCAGATAATACAATTATAACTATAAATATACCGTTAATGAAACGTTTTAGTGTACAAAGGTGATGCAATCATCGTTGGAATGAGTGTACCTGCGTTAGTTGGGTGTGGTTTCAATAAATATCTTAATATTTAATAACTAAACAATTACAAACAACATATTACGGCACAGTGCAATATAAACAATATGTAGGCTAGCCAGTATAGGACTATGCAGTTTCATCGAATCTTGCTATGATTTAAAAACGTTACGTACATTTCTAATGTCACGCTCACACACTTATTCCTACTCTATATTCAATACCTAAAATATAATTGTATCTCAGAAGTTAAGACAAACGATCCTGTAGTACCGCTTTCTTTAATAACATAGTAGTACATGCCAGTGAATGTTCTTCTAGGAAGTTTATCACACATTGATTTTTTTGACAGATATTATTCAAGCATGAAAAGTATAGTAAAAAAAGCATAAAAATACTCAAAAAGTTGCAGATCGTTCAACTGTACCCTTTTTCACGTGTTTAATTTAAAAAAATTGTAATTCAACATGTAATTTTATGGAAAAATCACTTAACATTGCATTCATAAGATCTGTATGAACCTCCTAATTTTTGTCTATATGGAAGCTTACTTTAAGATAAACCTGTTTTATTTTTAAATCGATCCATGATTATTTTTTTTATTAATGACACAAAAAAGAAGGGGTCAAGTATGCGTAAAAGTGTGTATGTAAGTTCATCCATATAAGAAAAATAATTTCCAGCGTGGCTGCATATATTTGCGCTCCTTCCACCTCTCTTTATTTTCAGCTAAATCTCTACTGACGTTGTGATAAACATCCTAAAGTCATAAAATCACTTCTATCACAAAGGAAAAATTGTGAAAGTAAAAAACACAATAAAAATAATTTATTGTATTTATACAGTGCAAAAAATTTCACTATTAATTTCAAAAAAATTGAAAAAATGTAAAAAATTGGATAAGCAATTATTTATTTAGCTTAACAGTAAAAAATTAACGATAAGTTAGTAAATGTTTATTGTTACGTATGAGAGCTGATGTGCTACTGCATATTAATTTCTAAGTTTTCAAAAAAAAATGTGTACAGAAAAAAATTAGTTCATTACAAAAATCATTTATTTATCAATGTCATTTATAATAAAAAAAAATGATTTAATAAACAGTTAATTAAAATTTACACTAAAAATAAGTTATGAACGACACCATAAGAAGAAGTAACTGAATTGCATAGGTCGGGACCACTCATAACATAATGGGTAGGGGTCTCAGCTGGCATACAGGAGGTCGCAGGTTCCAATCCGTTTTGAATCTGTGTTTTTTTTTTTTTTTTTTTTTGGAATTAGAAATACGTCAAAAGGAGTGAGGTGAAGGGTGAAGAATTAAGCAAAATCTACTTCGGTTACACTTTTTTTTCGAGGTCACCTATCTGAAATCCTTCATTCACTCTGTGGTGCAGAACGCTCCTATAGAAGTATAACTTAAAAAAAATATACTCCGTACTCAGTTCTTACTCGATTTCCGATTTTTTTAGCATGATACATGATGTTTGATAGTTCTTGGGACTGGACTTCGGTGAGTCGATTCTTTTTTTGAGAATCACCAATCCCTACTCGCGAGCCTCGCTTGCTCAATCACGTAATAAGAAAATAACCAAATCCTTATAAGTACTCGAGTAATCGAGCGACTAGATATTAAACCTAATCCGTTTTCGTATGACAGCCGTTAAAAGTATGATGAGCCGGCAAATGTATGATGTACGTATTGTACCTATACAGTCTATCCATAGGGTACATCTGCTCGATGTTTTACTCTTAGTGTTGCCATACGTTATTTAGTACAAGTCATTAATTCAGGTGCAAGATTGCAAGGTTAGTTGAGGTAGTGGCTCGAGAGGTAGCAAATTTTTGTGCTCTGGAGTATTCGACGAAAGTTTTCTGTTGTATCAGGTCAGTAGATGAAGAATATGGAAGTTAACGTATAACGAGGTGTTGATAATGTAGATACGGAAATTCAAAGTTTCAATGATTTAACGCTTATGGCGCTCAGTCACTCGCCCAGACTTTGCCGCACTGTGGCGCAACGAAGGCAACCTTCTAGAAGGATGAACAAAATAAAAAAGAATCGATGGAAAATTATAAGAAACATTGAAAGAGTGGTAAAAGTTTAGAAGAGAAGGAACCAATTAAGATTGAGATTGAGATTTGAGATACTACCTTACAATAAAAAAGGGATGCTATATACGAGCCATATTACCGAAAACAACATACTTCGTGTCCCAGTCGATTACAACGTCGTTTAATGAGATATTGATCTGAAAACTTTTTTACTTATTCAGAGGATGTTTACTGTCAAAGAGACAATAGAATTTAGACAATAAAAAAGTATTCTTCTGGTTTTAGATATGAAAAAGGGACTAATAGTTCTCAGTTTTTCTATGACGTGGAATATCAAAATTTTAAACGTAAATAACATCATCACGCATTTATGCCAGCCAAAAAATGTTGTATCCAAGACTTAAATGCTGTTGAAGTTGCAATACCAAAATCTTATAAATTTAACATTTTAAATTAAAACTCTCTCACGAATGCATGGAATTGAATTTAAGCATTCTTGAGTATTTCTCTTAATAACAGCGTTTTGTATTCTAAAAACTCAGTCAAAAATGTATAGCTATAACTAAAACTATGAATCTTATCTTATCCTTCTAATAAATAAAGCAAAGTCGCTAAAACCGTTGTAATCGCTAACCGCGAAAACTACTGAACCGATTTTATTGAAATTTTGCACACTGATTCATGATACTCCCTAGGTGGTTTTAGTAAAGTTTTTATCATAAAAAATTTAACAACAATAGCAACAAATGAGCTCAAAGTTTTGCAAAAATACGCCAGCTTTTCACTTTAGTTCAGTAAAATCTGCTAGGTGGCGTCGACATAAAATCGAGGCTACCTGCAACAGAATTAAATAAGTGTGGTTATAATAAGCCGGAGCGTCTCGATATCCATGCAGATGTACTCAGGCAGTTCAACGAACTGTTCAGGGCATACTGATTAACGTCTTGCAGCTGGATATCCCGGTTACGGACGACACTCTTCTGTAAGGGGGGAGGGACCTAAGTGTCCATTCACCCTCAATCTCGACGAGTGCGATCAAAAAAAAAATTAATTCCAACTGATGACGTCTCTGGCATAATACCAGGAGACATATCTAGCCACAGTACAATCTGCACCAACTTTTAGAGTTGTGTGGCAGTCCCACTATCCCACCTGGTGCAGTAAGATAATTTTTGACTACAAATGTAAGCCAGAGAAAAACAGCTCTGAGGGGCACGGGCAGCAACAATGGCTACCTTCTTGGTCGTCGCGTCCCCAACGCGCTTACCCACATGTTCCCGTCTAACGATGAGCGGTTGGTTATCCGGGGAACGACCCGAAGACGAGATATTCTTTGGTCAGCGGCGTACCTCCCTCCATCACAGTCTCCGTACATCGAGACTCCCAGGGAAAGAATCAAGCATCCCGTAGCCAGCTCTTCATCATCAGAAATAATAATAAAGAATAGCCTGGAAGTTTCACCACTCGTGCTTTTTAGGGCCATTATAAGTATTTACGTTCCCTACTTAACCATCAATTTCATCGGTTCTTTTTAGGATTCACCTAAGTGTAAACTACCTTGCCAACAAATACATTTTTACTACCATTTCCGGAAGCGATTCGTCGACTAAAAGACTATATTAACTAAAGACGGGCACTATTAAACAAAGTCAGTCATTCACTGTCAGACTTCACAAGCGGAGTTGTTCGCCGCAAGGCTGGGAACCCCAGTGACCGTCGACCCTGTATCACCCTCTT
This sequence comes from Copidosoma floridanum, assembly GCF_036245765.1. Classification (NCBI taxonomy): domain Eukaryota; kingdom Metazoa; phylum Arthropoda; class Insecta; order Hymenoptera; family Encyrtidae; genus Copidosoma; species Copidosoma floridanum. The sequence goes on along the minus strand of NW_028321897.1, from coordinate 35,183,994 downwards.
GACTCTAAGCATTGAACCAGGAATCACTGATCCTCTCCAAGGTCTGCGCTGGGAAAACCTACAACAGCTATCAAGGAAAAAAAACTTGAGCCAACGGGACAGCCTCCACTGGACGAATATCACTAACCAATCTCCCCGTCTAAGATCACCAAAACAACTGAATCTGCAAATGAAAAAGGTGCTGTAGACACCAACGTCTTCGACGTTATACCGGGAGACGTTGGGAAAGAGCACTACAACTAGCCCCAAAGCTTCGGACTTTGTAATTTTTCTCCCGAAGAAAGAGTTAACTTACGAAGCTCACCGGTCTTTTTTAGGGCCATCGGACGTTGAACTATCTTGCCAACAAATATAGTAGAACTTAACAAAGTTGACAGAAAACAGCTTTTAGTGGTTACAAAAATTTTAAGCATGCCAAAAGTCGCAAGAGGGTGAATTGGAAGAAAAACTTCAAATGTATCTAACAAATACAATTTTACTTAGGCATCAAGAAACTGACGCAGAAAATTTATCGAGATTAAAACAGCAGCGTCAAAATCTACAACTTAAGAGTTAATTACGTGAGAGATCAGCTTTTCATTGTACCCTCACAGCAATCTCTGAAATCTTTAAAGATCCTACTTCAGATTTTTTAATGAGTAGAATGTGTATTTGTGTTTTTGTGGCAATAAAAATGTAGGGTTTAAGGTCCAGGACTTTGTTGCTCTGGTAATAAAGTTGTGAGAAATGGGAAAAAAAATTTTTTTAATATATATTTTTTGGGGGTTTAAAATCTTAACAGCTTAAAAAAATAGCCCTTTTCGTGAATTACACGGGAGAAACTGTAAATCAACGGCTTCTTATGGCCACCGATTATTTTATGGCATAAAGAACGCACGGTACTTTTCAGCATAATTATTTTTTTGAATTTTTACACCTTATTGTTTTACCAAATAAACTATATGGATTCCCAAAAATTATGTTTTTATAAGAAGATTTTTGTTCTGAGATGTATCAGGAATATGTGTAAAATTTCTAACTGAAAATGTTTCACATTACATGTCAACACAGTACAGTGTTTTATTTAGTAAGTCTCGGGCGAAGCCGAGACGGGGGGCTGCTAGTTAATATATAAAGTAAAGTCGCTAAAGCCGTTGTATTCGCTAACTGCGAAAACTACTCAACCGATTTTGCTGAAATTTTCCATACTGATTTTTGACACTTCCTAGATGGTTTTAGTATAGTCTTTATCTTGAAAAAATTAATAACAATAGCAATAAATAAGCTCAAAGTATTGTAAAAAGCGACTTACGTCGAACTCCTTCCCTACCCACCAAGATTTACGAATGCCACCAATAAAAAGGCGTTATAAATGCTAACGTCTCTGGCAAAATACCAGGGGACGTGTCTAACCAGAACACTATCTGCTCCAGCAATTTGGGATTTCAAGGTTATTTTTCCAACCATTATGAGGCTACCAGAGCAGATTTTTCTACAACAGCAATCCAGGGAAAATAACCCTGAGGAATTTGAGCAGACACAATGGCCTCAAGAAGACGAGATATTCTTTGGTCAGCAGCGTACCTACCTTCAGCACTGTCTCTGTAACCAGAGACTCCGAGAGTAAGAGTAAAGCTACCTGCACAGCCAGCGTTCCAACATGAAGAATGATAATAAGGAATGTCTGTGAGTATCACCACTAGTCCTTTTCAGGGCATCATAAGTATTTACGTTCACTTATTAACCATCGATCTCATCGGTTATTTTTAGAGCCATCTAACGTTACAATACCTAGCCAACAAATACATTTTCACTACAGTGGATGAACCTAATAGCTATGAAGAAAAAACAAACTTAAGCTAACGGGACAGTCTCAAACGGGCAAGCATCACGAACCAATCTCGCCACCTTAGATCACGAAAACAACTGAGTCTGCAAAAGAAGGTGCTTTAGACACTAACGTCTTCGGCGTAATACCAGGAGACGTTGGTAAAGATCCTTAAAACTAGCTGCAATGCTTGAGACGTTGTAGTTTTCCTCCCGATCAGTCAGGTGATACAATAAGAGGCCAGAGAAGATCACCTAGAGGTATAGAGACAGTCACGTTTGCTGGAAACTTTACTCAAGAAAGAGTTAACTTAGGAAGCTCATTGGTCCTTTTAAGGGCCATTAGATGTTGAACTCCCTGGCCAACTAATATATAAGAACTTAACAAAGTTGACAAAAAACAGTCTTGAGGGCTTACAGAAGTTTTAACTATGCAAAAAGGCGTAAGAGGACGATTTAGAAGAAAAACTTTAAATGAATTCAATGTATACAATTTTAGGCGTCAAAAAACTGACGCAAAACATTCACCAAGATTGAAACGGCAGCGTCAGAATCAACGAATAAAGAATCTATTAAGTGAGGGATCAGCTTTCCATTATAACCGTGACAATAATGACTTAAATCTTTCAGAATACTAAATACGCAGAATAATATGCATTTGTATTCATTTTGGCGATAGAAAATGGAGAAATTAAGCTGCAGGACTTCGTGGCTGTGGTAATAAATTTGTGAGATAAGAGAAAAAAACTTTTAAATTATATATTTTTTGTTAGTTTTCAGGAGGGTCCAGCGAGTAGGGTTACCACCAACCTGCATCTATAATCCCTAATTTTCTCAAAAAAACTTTGATAGTTGGCACCATTACCACAAGAACATAGACTAACCTATAGAAATACGACGACTTGGTCAAACATAATAAGAAAATTTCAAAATGTTTTCAATTCTCTATATTTTTCACGATAGCATTTAAAAAATAATGTTATAACCTACACTATATGAGTATTGATAATACCTGACACTTTTTATTTGAGTTTCAAATCATAAGGATTAGTATACGTACCATAAGCGCTGTAGTTAGAAGAGCGAGCTTCAAACACACATTTCTCAAAATTTTGTTCGGTTACGGGTATAAAAAAAGGTACCCTTAGATTCAGCATAATCTAAACTATTAAATGACATATGTCTAATATGGTGACACTAGGGTGTTGGAACCTTCATAAGTCTTTACAGCTTTAAAAAATACCTCTATTTGTAGATTATACGGGAGAAACTGCAAATCAATGGCCCTTTAGAGCCAAAGATTATTTGATGGCATAAGAAACACACAATATTTTCAGTATAATTATATTTTTTTCACTTTTTACAGCTTGTTATTTGACCAAATAAATTGTATAGATTTGGAACACACATGTTATTAATAAAAAGATTTTTGTTCTGAGAAGGAATAGATGTAAAATTATTATCTGAAAACGTTTCACATTACATGTCAACAAACTACGGTTTTTCGTTTAGTGAGTCTCAGGCGAAGCCAAGACGAGGGTGCTGCACGTAATAGCTCTAATTATAGCTAATATAACCTGAATTTATAGCTGCAATCAACTACAATGTAGTCTTGAATTATTGTGAAATATAGGTGTAAAATGAAGATGCTTGTGTCTATAATTTTGCTCAAATTCTGAAGAAAAATTATCTCTAAATCTGATTTTTTCGTCAATGTGACAGCCACTAGGGACGGAATCATCTACATGATAACGCCAAAACCGAAAGCTTCAAGTACTTTTGAACAAAAAAAAAAAAGTTTGTTAAAACAAACTTTTAGAAATGTTTTTCGGACATTAGTATATACCTCAGTTTTTAAGTTATAATCCACATATTAATTGTATTCACGACTGATATAACTTTAAAATAGATTAGATTTTTAACCAATTTTTCTTGAAAATTTGCGCAAAATTCATAGCTGTAAATACCTGAATAACTAATTGAAGGCGGTTATAATTCATAAAATACATTAAATAATTACACGAGCTTAATTTATCACGCAACTCAAGGCGCTTACTTGTCTTTTTATTTAATAATAAAATAAATAAAATAATAAAGGCACCAAGTACCACACGACCCTGAGAGCTTTCTAGGCATTATAATAATTAATAAAATACGTTAAATAATCGCGCAAGCTCCAATCATAACACAACTCAGGGCACCTACTGGTTGCTTTAATAATTATTAAAATAAATAAAATAATGCAAGCGCCAATCACCTAACATCCCAGGACAGTGACTGATTATTTCAATAACTAATAAAATTTAATTATTAATAACGCAAGTGACAATCACCACACAACCCGAGGTGCTTACTAGTCGCTATATTTAATGATAAAATAAATAAAATAACGCAAGCGCCAATGACCACACAACCTGATGCACTGACAAGTCATTTTAATGATTAATAAACTTTATTAGTTAATAATGCAAGTGCCAATCACCACATAACCCAAGACACTTAATGGTTGCTTTAATAATACATAAAATAAGTGAAATAACGCTAATGCCCATCACCACACAACCTGGAGCAAGTGTCCTATAAGTAATGGTCATTTTTATAATTAATAAAATTGATTAATTAAAAACGGTAGTGCCAATCACCACACAACTTGGAGCGCTAACTCATCGATTTATTCATTATTAATATACATAATATAATATAAACACCAATCACTGATAAACCTAGACCCTTACTGGTCGCTTTATTTTTTAATAAAATAAATGAAACTACGCAAGCGCAAATCACCACACAATCCGGGGTGCTTACCGGTTGTTTTACTTATTATTACAGTGAACAAAATAACGCAAATGTCAATCACATCACACCTACAGCACTTACATGTTATTTTAACAATTAATAAAATACATTAAATAATAACGCGAACTTCAATCGCCACGAACCTAGGGCGCTTACTGACTGATTTTGTTTTTATTAAAATAAATGAAATAACCCAAGTGCTAATCACCAGTTAACCTGGATCGCTTACTGATCATTTAAATATTTAACAAATTGCATTAATAAATGAGGCGAGCTCTAATCATTAGAACATCCAGGGCACTTACTGGTCACTCACTGGTCACTCACTGGGATGTGACGTGATTGGCGTTTGCGTTATTGATTATTAATTTGTATTAACTATTGAAAAGACCCCCACTTACTGGGAACTTGCCTCACTCCATGTATTATATAGCTCTTGCTTTATTTTATTTATTTTATAAATTACTAAAGCGACCAGCTAGCGCCCTAAGTTGTGTAGTTATTGACACTTGCGTTATAATTGATCAAGTTTTATCCATTATTAAAATTACCAGTAAGTGCCTGGGTTGTGTGGTGATTAGAGTCCGCGCTATATTCTTATGTATTTCTCTAATTATCAAAATGACTAGTAAGTGCCCTAGGGTGTGTTGTAATTGGCGCTTGCGTCATTATATTTATTTTATTAATTTTTACAGCAACAAGTAAAGGCTTCGGGTTGCGTAGTGGTTGTCACTTGCGTTATTAATTAATGGATATCATAAATTATGAAAATGACCAGTACTTACTAAAAAAGTACCTCCAAGTTGTGTGGTGGTTAGCTCTAGCGTTATTTCATTTAGTTCATTAATTATTACAGTGACAAGTAAACGCCTAAAGTTGTGCGGTAATCATCGCTTGTCTTTTTAATTAATAAATTTTAATCACTATCAAATTGACCAGTAAGTGACCCAGGTTGTGTAGTGATTGGCGCTTGTGTTATTCATTAATATATTTGTATAATTATTGGAAAGACCAGGAATTATTGGTTACTTGCTCTTAACTGCATAGGAATCGGCGCTTCCATTGTATCATTCATTTTATTAATTATTATAGCAACCACTAAAAAACTCGGGTTATGTAGCGATTGGAGATCGCGCTACTATTAAATGTGATTTATTGATTATTACAGCGACCATTAAGTACCCCGGGTTGTGTGGCAATAGGTAGTTGCAGTGTCAAATAATGAACTTAATTACTTATTAAAATGACCTGTAAGCTTCACGGGTTGTGTAATAATTTTCCGCCTTCTAACCTCAAAATAGCACCTTCACCGCTTGATTTTGGGTTCTCAGGCGGAAAAATAGTATACGAAACTCGTTCGAAAAGGCTTCTTTACGAACCTCGTTACGGCCCTCGCCTTCGGCTCGTGCCGTAAACCTCTCAATTCGTAAATCGAAGCCTTTGCAAACTCGTACGCAATATACTATTGCACTAGTGTTATGAATTATTAAAATTACAAGTTCCTACTGGGCAATTGCCTTAGGTTGTGTGGTGATTAGGGCTTGCACTATTATATGATAAGTTTTATTTTAATAATTTTTACAGTGATAACTAAACGTCTCGAGTCGTAAGGTAATTGTCGCTTGCGATATTAATATAATGATTAATAAAATTAATTAATTAACAATGAGACCGATTATCACTGGGTAACCCAAGGAGCTCACAAGATCTTTTATTTATAAATAAAATAGGTAAAATAAAGGCATCAATTACTACATAACCCAGGTTGCTTACTGATCATTTTAGTAATTAGAGAAATACATTTGAATACAGCCTGAGCTCTAATCACCACACAACCTAGGGCGTTTCGTTTTTGCTTTATTTATAAAAAAAAAAGAAAATAGAATAACGCAAGTGCGAATCGACGCACAGCCCGGGGCGCTTACTAGTCGCTTTTATAATCAATAACATTAATAAAATAACGCAAGCGCAACATACCGCACAACCTGGAGCAAGTGCTCAGTAAGTTCTAGTTATTTTATTAATTATCAAAACTTGTCATATGATAGCGCAAGCTCTAATCACCACAAAACTCAAGGCACTTATTGGTTGCCTTAGCTAAGTAATTACTAGTAATTTATAAAATGAATGAAATTAAGAAAGCACTTATCACTGCAACTCTTGGAGTAATGACTGGTCAGGGTAATGATTTATAAAGTGCATGAAATAATTACGTGAGATCAAATGAAGACACAATCCAGTCCGCTTACAAGTTGCTTTATAGATTGATTAAATAACTAAATTAGCGCAAGCGCTTATTACTACTCTTACTAGGTTGCTTACTGGTAATTTTATTAATTATAAAATTTTATAAATAAAAGCGCAATTGCCTGTCACCACGCAACTCAGGGCACTTACTGGTTGCTGTAGCAATTAATAAAATGAAGGAAATTACGCAAGCACCAAATACCAAACAATCCGGAGCCCTTACTGGTAACTTAAATAATCAAAAAATTTTTAATTAATTTATACTTTAATTAATTTATTATTTAATTTACCAGTTTATATGAAAGAAAAGAAAAAATATGTTATGCTTATGAAATGTATACATCTTAATACCTTTATCTTTATTTTCTTCTTTTTAGTCTCTGTCTTTAATGTCACCAATCAACTCGTAACTTCAAACAATGTGTGACTTTGACTTATGACGTGCAATTAAAACTTCTTTGACTTACATGCTATGAAGTAAGTAATTCCTGACGTTACGTGTTTAGGATTAGCAGCTCACTTGCTTAGGTGCCGACTTTCGTTAAGTGTAACTCTTTTAAGAGTAGTCTTAACATTTTATCATTAAGGGGATGAATATAATATAAAATATAACGAAATAGAAATTTATTTATTTCCGCAAGTCATCACTCAACAGTCTTAAATAATTAATAAAGTTCATTAAATAATAACGCGAGCTCGAATCGGCACACAACACAGGGAACTTACTAGCCACTTTAATTATTAACAAAATAAACAAAATGACGCAAGCACCAATAACCAATCAATCTGGGGCACTCACTTGTTGCCGTATTAATAAGTAAAATAAATAAAGCACTAACTGGTAATTTTAATGATTAATAAAATTTAATTAATTATAACGCAAGCTCCAATCACTGTACAATCGGAAGCACTTGCTCGTCATTTAAATAATTGATAACATTTTATTAATTAATAACACATGAGCTAATCACCATACAACTCGGGGCGCTCACTCGTCAGAACAACAATGTTAAAATTTCATTATTCATAAGGCAAGCCCCCATTATCACACAACCCAGGGCAAGTGCCCAGTAATTACTAGTCATTTTCATAAATAATAAAATTTATTAATAAATTATGCAAGCACCAATCGACAAAAATACTGGGGGGTTTATTTGTAGCTTTATTAATTATAATAAGAAATATAATAACGTAAACGCCGAACACCACACAACCTAGAGCGCTTACTGGTAATTATAATAATTCATGAAATTTCATTATTAATAACGCAAGAGCTAATCACCACACATTCCAGAGGACTAGTTATTTTAATAATTTAAAAGAATGAATCATTTTCATTCCAAGTACGCAATATTTGTAAAATATTCGTTTTGGAAACATTTTTAAAACGTTATATTATATGAGTGCTTCAGCAAAATTCAATAATTAATGTTGGTAAACTTTTAACAGTGGAGAAGGTAAATGAAAATCTAATTATTTTTTATATACATTTTGTGTTGAAACTGACTACTTAAATATATTGTGGAGTGACAGTAAATAAATCTCCCATGCCATCATGTTAAGAATGACTGTATTGCTCGATGATTATACTATGAAAAATGCATGTATCGGGCCTACTATCTGTGTGTAGTGTTATATTTTGTGATAGCTGACTAAAACATCAATTACTGCTAGTTATTACAACTTGAATTAAATACTCAAATAGCAAAGAAAAGCTCTGGAAGTTTCAGTCACGATGCTGCATGCACATATAGGTATACCTAGCTTTTACGAATACATTGGCTGTATATTCGTACTATGGTTCATTATTAAAACTCATCCACTTTATCCAACAAACAAAGTACAAAATCTGTTATTTAATAATTTACGTATATATTCTTACTGATATACTCATGTATACTGTATTATACAAGCATACCACTATCTTATGCTACCGCCAATCAACATTGTTGGGAGCCAGCACGCTAGGCGTTGTGAGCACACAGCGCGCCCAGTAAAATCCTGCCGCGCACTTATAGTAGTTATGTGGGGTCACCAATAGTATAGGGAAGCCACTGTAGCTACTTTTGATGGCGATGCCTGCCCACTTTTTTTCCAGTGTAAGTGCCCTAGGATGTGTAGTGATTGGCGCTTGCATTATTTTGTTCATTCTATTAATTATTACAGCAACCATTTATTTTATTACTAAATAAAAAAGCTAGTAAGCGCCCTAGGTTGTGTGGTGATTGTCGCTTACGTTATTAATTAATAAATTTTAATAAAATGACCAGTAATTTCTGGTGACTTGCTCCTAGTTGTACGGCGACAAGTGAGTGCCCCAGATTGATTGGTTATTGGTGCTTGCGTCATTTTGTTTATTTCGTTAATAATTAAAGTGGCTAGTAAGAGCCCTGGGTTGTGTGCCGATTCGAGCTCGCGGTATTATTTAATAAACTTTATTAATTATTTAAGACTGTTAAGTGATGACTTGCGGAAATGAATAAATTTCTATTTAATAATATTTTATATTATATTCATCCCCTTAATGATAAAATGTTAAGACTCTTAAAAGAGTTACACTTAACGTAAGTCGGCACCTAAGCAAGCTGACTGTGTACTTCGTGGCTCTCGGAAGTATCAAGTGACAACTGAAGCGAGCTGCTAATCCTAAACACGTAACGTCAGAAATTACTTACTTCATAGCATGTAAGTCAAAGAAGTTTTATTTGCACGTCATAAGTCAAAGTCACACATTGTTTGAAGTTACGAGTTGATTGGTGACATTAAACACAGAGACTAAAAAGAAGATAATAAAGATAAAGGTATTTAGATGTATACATTTCATAAGCATAACATATTTTTTCTTTTTTTTCATATAAACTGGTAAATTAAATAATAAATTAATTAAAATATAAATTAATTAAAAATTTTTTGATTATTAAAGTTACCAGTAAGGGCTCCGGATTATTTGGTAATTGGTGCTTGCGTAATTTCCTTCATTTTATTAATTGCTACAGCAACCAGTAAGTGCCCTGAGTTGTGTGGTGACAAGCAATTGCGCTTTTATTTAAAAAATTTTGTAATTAATAAAATTACCCCGATTTCTTGACAGCCCTCAAGAACGTACAAGTGCATAAGTAGAAGATTACAAACAACGTACACAAATATGTAAAAATTATTAATATAGTACTCAAGCGTAAAATATTGTGCTCCCTCCAAATTTAAAGAGCAAACAGTTCCAAGTTATATGTCTATACTCTCTCTCAGCTGCAGAAAGAGCCTTCAATTATACACCGAGCACTAGACGATGCTCGCGTAAGAATTAAGATATAATAGCCGCACATGCTATGTTAAAAATACCTGCGCCGCGTAATCTCTCCCTAGCTTAAAGTAGAGCGTAGCATATATGCACACTTGATTGCAGTCTCTTACTTTTGTTTTTGGACGTTACACGTAGTATCCTTATCGTTCTGTTGGCAGACGTATTTCTATAAGAAAAACTGCAATTTAATTATACGTGCTGGTGCCAAACAAGCATTTACACTGGAAATATACACACATACTTTCCCTCTGAAAAAGCCGTAACTGCATTTGTATGTATTCTAATGAGACTTACTGTTTTAATGTTAGATCGCATAACTGTGCTCATTGACTTTATGTCAGAGTTGGTGGCTCAGAGATGACGGTAGGCACTCGTCAAGGAAAAACACAAAAGATTTGATCTCACAAAGTATTATAATAAACGTATTACAGCAAGGTCAGCTTTAGGCTGTTACAGTGAAAGTAGTTTAACAGCGGTAACGTGGCGATCAAGAAGAGAGAGTGTATCGGTCGGCTGCCGGAGAAGTAGAGAGAGTCGTCAGATGACCACGAAGAGCTCAAGTGATTGTAGTGCCCGATGTATCCATAAGGCGGCGCATGTGTGAGCAAGACGGGAACTTTGATTGCTCAAAGCTCACTTTCTTGACACTCCCTCCCTTTGAGTCAATCTAGAATTTCGTCTGAGATCCAATCAACTCTGAAAGTTACATCTGAAGATTGATTTTACTCTGAAGTTATGATTCGGTGGTCTCAATGGAATCATTGTCTTCCTGGTTTGACATATCTGAAATGAATATAAGTAGTTACAATGTTCGATTCGTGTAAATGTAAGTCGATCATTGAATACTTAATATTTTATCTCTGAGGTAATTATGGCTTTCTGTGGGCAACGGTTTTGTCATTATATCGGCTTCATTCTCTGAAGACGAGATCCACTGAACTTTGACTTTGTCTTGTTGCACACAGAATTTAATAAAATCTCCATGAGTATTTGCCATACGGCTCTTTGAACCCGTGATTTCTCTCTCTTTTAATTGACTCTGAATTGTCTTTATGTCATCGTCGAAATTTTTCAATCTATGACAACCATCCATTTGAGTGCATTTTATTGCTGATTGATTGTCACACCAAATTGTGACTGGGTATAAAGTTTTTCCTATCATGTTTCTGATTGCCTTGTCCAGAGAAATCAATTCTTGACAAGCATCGCTCATAGCTAAATATTCAGCTTGACAAGTAGAGAGAGTTACATACGATTGTTTGTGGCTTCTCCAGTTTATAGTGTCTCCAAAAAGCTTTATAATAAAACCTCCTGTTGTTGAAGAATCCTCCAAGTCTCTGAAGCTGGTATCAGTCATGGCATATAAGTTATCTTCTTTTCCTCTGAATATCAAACTCATATCTAAAGTACCTCTGATGTAACTGAACACTCTTTTGACATCTTTCCAATCTTTTTCAGTGGGTTCCAATTGTCTTCTAGATAGGTAATTAACTGCATATGAAATGTCTGGTCTGGTAGCTCCTGCCAGATAGAGAAGACTTCCAATTGCCTCTCGATATGGAGCTTTTGTCCGCTGCGCTACTCCTGCAGTAGTAAGCTCTGAATTTCTAAGTTCTCTATTATTTACTTGTCTAGTTACCATTGGAGTTCTCTGAGGTTTGCTATCAAGCATGTTGAATCTTTCCAGAATTTTCTTCGTGTATTCTGATTGGGAAAGTGTTAAAATTCTTTGACTTCGGTCTCTGGAAATTTTTATACCTAGAAACTGTTTTGGTTCTCCCAAATCTTTCATCTGAAATGTTGTACAGAGTTTAGATTTGATTGCCATTAATCTACTTGCGTCATTTCCAGCTAACAGGATATCATCTACATACAGTACTAGAATAATCATCTGATTATTTTTACGCCAAGTAAAAAGACAAGGTTCGTTTATGTCTTTTTCTAAGCCTAGTTTTATTGCTTCTTCGGTGAAGCGTTTATTCCATCTCTTTGGGCTGATTCGAAGACCGTAAATCGATCTTTTAAGACGACAGACCTTTTTGCTCTTGAATTCTTCTTCGCACTCTATTCCTTCTGGGATTTCCATAAATATGTCTTCTTCTAGTGTCCCATTTAGGAAAGCGGACTTCACATCCATCTGACAGACGTCTAGGTCGTATTTGTTGACTATAGCTAGTGCTGCTCTGATAACTGCCAGTCTAGATACTGGGGCATAAGTTTCTCTGAGTTCATACTCCCTCCTGTCTTTAAAACCTCTGATAACTAATCTTGCCTTGTAAGTTATTTTACCTTCTGAGTCCAGTTTCCTTTTGAATACCCTTTTCGAATCTATCGTGTGTACTTTAATACCATTTTTATCCAGGGAGGGTCGATCTATTATTTCCCACACGTTGTTAGATTCCATGGATTTGAGTTCATCAGTGATTGCTTCCAGCCACTTTTCTTTATCAACTGAATTAACCGCTTCTCTGAAGTTGATAGGATCTTGATTTGTTCTGGCTATAAAAGCATGAGTCAGTTCATCCTCTGAGTTTATGTTTTCTAAGTCGGTAATTCTTTTTAATGTGAAATTGATGTCAGGAGACGTATCTTTTTGCGCCAACCTCAAGTGGGACCATGTTGGTCTGTTAATTCTAGCTGTTCTGTCTGGCAGCTTTCTCGTCTTTGGCTCGATCTCTGCTGTCGTCTGATCAGCTTCTCTTTTCTTTGGTCGGCCTCTCCTAGCCTTGCTAGACTCGTGTGCATGATTAGGTTCTAGTATGTCTTCAGAATGTAGAGTTTTGTCATTTTCTGTCTCTGATTGGAAATTCCAGTTTTCCAAGATCTCGGTTTCATTGAGTTTTGTATTTCTTCTGATGTCTTTATATACTATTTTTTCATTAAACTTGACATTTCGAGAAATGAAGAATTTCTTGGTCTCTGGATGCCATAACAGGTACCCTGTTAGGGTAAAACCTACTACTATGGCTTTGAGTGCTCTCTCTGAGAATTTTGTTTTGGTTATTGGGATTTTAGCATATGCTAAACACCCAAAGCGTCTGATTTTGTCTAAATGGGACTTCTGACTCTGATTTATTTTACTTATTGGTGTTTCGGAATTAATACTTGAATGAGGAGTTCTGTTGTATATATGAGTGGCCACTTCAGTAGCCAATGACCACATGCTAGCGGGTAGTCCTGAATCGAGCATGAGTGCTCTAATTTTCCATTGAATGGATTTATTGAATCGCTCTGAAGTGCCATTAAGTTCAGGAGTGTGTGGTGGAGAAAATTCCCCCACTATCTTTTCTTTTTCCATAACCTCTGAGAACTTTCCTCCAGTAAATTCTGTTCCATTGTCTGTTCTAATATAACAAACCTTGGCATCTGTACCTAATAGACTTCTGACATGTTTGAGGTACTCTTCCAAACAGTCACCTGCCTGGTTTTTGTTTCTGACGGAGTATGCTTTGGCATATCTAGAATGATCGTCTATAAAGACTATGATAAAACGGTTATCTCCTGGGTACGAGTCTGGTTTTATGGGATCCATTGTATCTACATGTATTCTTTCTAATGGTCTGTTGGCTTTGACTCTAACCTCTGTGAAAGGTAATTTTTCCATTTTGGCTAATTTACATGTTTCACAGTCCATTATTGAATCTGTGAATTTTACTTTTGATAAAATGTCCTCAGATTTTTGTAATTGTTTTAGATATTTTAAAGATGCGTGTCCCAATTTAGTGTGCCACATCAGGCCTTCGTCTAACTTCTTCTGAATGTTAATAATGTTGTTGGAACTTACATCTGATATAATTTTGTCGATTTCATCTAAATTTCTGTTGTCTAAATCAATGTAGATTTTTTCCAGTAGCAGATTGTTTGGTTTTAGTGAAGTATGATCTTCTGATTGCTCTTCTGAATTATTGAGTTCATCTTTCTTCTCCCTCCCAATCTCAGACTGGGTATTCTCTGGACTGATAGACTCATCCATAGACTCTGAGTTTTGACTGTTGAGAATATCCACAATGTCTGTCTGAGATTGTGTCATGAACTCGTCCAGTGAGACTATCTGTGCCGAGAACTGATATTTATTCCAATTTCTAGTTTTTACAGTGGTTTGATTTTCAACTTCTAACTCTATTATCCAGTTCGGTTTCTCATATACGCCTGAGATATATATTTTTCCCGTTTCCTTGTCAAAGATTTCTAGATATTTGTCATCTAAATAGATGCCTAAACCGGCATCGGCAAATTGTCTTAAGGAGATCAAGTTGTTGGAGATGTCCTTCGCAGCTATCACGTTTGTTAATTTAAACTGTTCATTTAAATTTAGTTTAAAAATTAAGTCGCCTTTCCCATCAATAATGATGATGGCTGAGTCGTTTTTATTTGCACTTCTGATGAATTCATTGTTGCATTTTTTAAAATTTGTTAGGATAATTCCTTTGTTAACAACGTGATGAGTTGCTCCGGAATCAGCAATAAAAGATAATTTAGTTTTACCTCTGTAGTTATCTTTATGATTACCTGTTAACATAGCCTTAAATTTGGTTGCTTGTTGTTGTTTGGCTTGTGTACTCATGTTACCTTGCTTTTTATTTACACGGCCATTACCTCTGAATTTAAAATTACCGTTGCCTTTGCCTCTACCATTACCTCTGAGCTTGCTATTGTTTTTACCTTTATTATTATTATTGTCATTAGAATTATTTTTAACATACCCATCTTTAGGATGATTCCTGTTTGGGCATGCATCTCCCTTGTGGTACTCGAGATCCTGGCAGTAAAAACAGTACCAGAGTCCATACTGGCTTAGAGGACAGTTAATGAGTCTGTGACCGAGTTTGTTGCATCGGAAACACTTAGTGTCCTTATTCGCCTGGTCGTTGACTCTCTGACTGCCTGTAGCCATGTTGGCCCTGGCCTGCTCTGAATTTAACTCTGATTGATTTCTTTCAGCCTGCAATTGTATTAGACTTGTCTTCATGTCTTCAAGACTCATCTCAGTATTTGTGGTCTGTCGCCTAACCATGTTGGCTGTACGCAGCTCTGAGAATTTGTCTGCCACGGCTTGGTAAAAGGCTAACCTCTTTTCCTCCTCAGTCAGAGGTACCATACCGTCTGAGTTTTCATACTCTCTTACTATATGATCAAACCTGTCAATAAAGTCATTGACTTTCTCTTTCGTTGTAATTTTAAGACGATATAGTTTGGCTCTGACTGACGAGGCTGTTATATTGGCTTCAGCCATTCTAAAGGATTTTAATTTATTTATAATTTCTCTAGGGTCTACAATGTTTAGTACCTTCTTGTGATAGTATTCATCTAAGTGATTAATTAGCAATTCTCTAACTAGACTCTTCTTAAATTCGATTTCATCTGAAGTGTATTTATCAATTAAGTTACTATTTTCTATGAAATCTGAAAGATCATTAGTTTTTAATTCTGAAGTTAAGTGATCAAACCAAACATTGAAAGACCCTTTTTGAGTCAGAATGTAGTTTTTCTTAAAAAAAGGTTTAGAAGTATTCTTATTTGAATCAATTGATTTTCTGAGATTGTCTAGTGAATTATTTAGATTATCCAGTCTATCAGTGTCATCTAAGCTATCTCGATTATATGGTCTCTGATTAATGTTACCAAAGGGGTTTGGGAGAGGATTATTATGGAGAGTAAAGTCACTCATATTCGTGTTTCTTTGAAACCTCTGATCGTTAATGGTAGAGTTAAATAAAGGTGGTACCTCTGAGTTTCTATGGGCTCTCTGAGAGTCCTGGATGGACTCTGTGGCACGTGTCAAGCTGTCAATCTTAGTGGATACTAGATTGAGAGCTTTGGTCATGAGGTTGGCAGCCTGAACAAACTCCGGAATCTTTTCTGTTGCACTGGACATGGCGTCTGCCGCCCTTTCCATCTTTGTTGACAGTGTTAGAAGCTTGTCAACCGCCGTATCCCAAGATTGGATTACTTCTGCTTGTTCGACTCCAACGTTCCTAATTTCAACAATCTCTGGTTGCTGAATAATGTTGTCAGTGTCCTCTGATCTTAGTTGAGGGGTAGTCGTGTTCTCCGACAACTCTGAAATTGTGAATCATGTCTCTAGATTGTTTGGATTTTGCAGAAGTTGAAGCTGCTGGTTTTATATTGCCAGCACCTCGATAGGCCTCTCTGATATAAATGATTCACACTCTGATACTCTGGAAATAACAAGTAGGAGAAAAAGTATTCTCACCTTCCTCTGAGTTGACAACTGGTAAATCTTGAGGACTGTCCCTTGGAGGTGTTTCGGTAAAGTTGGACTCTACGTTTATTTGGGACTCTTGGTCTTGTTCATTCTTCTGAGAAACAGCCCTCGTTGTTATTGTTGACACACATCTGAATATACCAAACACAAGAAATTAATATGCATGCATGCATTTATTATGTGGGCGTGTTCTCGTACACGGACGGCACTGCCTGCCCGGTTGGAATCAACACCTGGCTTGTTAGCCCCGCTAACCTCAAATCTCACACACGCGCTCCCTCCCAACTCGTGTCACCGCACTGCGTGTAACTCGAAAACAACGTGGGAAAGAGGTGCACTCGCGCATGTAAAACCGAAGCTTCGCGAGAAAAAAAAAACTAACAGCCCCTCTCCGCAATGATTAAGAAGGTCAACTGCTGCGGGAGTTTATTAACTTGCAGCACCGCTTGCAAGTTACGTACCTATAGGTACATACACCTATTCGAAGGATGTAGATTTATCAAACTGACAGCACCAAATTAGTAGGAAAAAAAATGTACTCTGAATAAGAAAGGAAGTAGTGAAAAAAAAATTTAGCCTCTTCAAGCAAGAATTCGCGTATGTTGTTCACGTGCTTGTAGCTCTCGAGGCCCGTGCGCGCCAAAAAATGGCGGCCTCGCTCAGGTCTGCGTGATCGTGGTGTTCGCGCGGGCTTTTATTATATCGACCACCAGCACGCGCTTCTACTTTGAACTACGCTGGCCGCACGCGGACAATGAAAAAAAAACTTTAACAGCACTGTGCCCTGCACCATTCGCTCACGCACATTATCACCCTGACGCAGGAAACACGATATGGAACCTCTGAAGCAAGACACTCTGAAAAATTACTCACTGCTTTCCTCCTCTGAAGCCCTTCATGGCAAGGCCGGCTCGTCCTCTCGAGAAAAAAAAAGTGGGGTCCATAACCTGTCAGAGTTGGTGGCTCAGAGATGACGGTAGGCACTCGTGAAGGAAAAACACAAAAGATTTGATCTCACAAAGTATTATAATAAACGTATTACAGCAAGGTCAGCTTTAGGCTGTTACAGTGAAAGTAGTTTAACAGCGGTAACGTGGCGATCAAGAAGAGAGAGTGTATCGGTCGGCTGCCGGAGAAGTAGAGAGAGTCGTCAGATGACCACGAAGAGCTCAAGTGATTGTAGTGCCCGATGTATCAATAAGGCGGCGCATGTGTGAGCAAGACGGGAACTTTGATTGCTCAAAGCTCACTTTCTTGACACTTTACCTAGTAAAAAAAACGTAAGTGCAGTTACGGCTTTTCTTCAAAGAAAAGTGTGTGAGTGAAAAGCCGTAAGTGCAGTATCTGTTTTCCCTTCCAGGAAATCATTTTTTCTTCGCGTGCAGTGATTAGATTATGCCCTAATTACCCTAGAAACAGTTTTTTCGCTGTTGAGAAATTCGATTTTCATCATGTTTTTAACATAAATAGTTTTTGTCAGTGTTCTCAGTTTGACACTGGCTGCACTTACTCTTTTTTTTTCGTGGCACGGCAGATAGGTAACCGTGTATTGCTGGAACCATATTGTAGGATTTACCTGGTTATCTGGCATAATATTCAAATGGGGGCCGGTTATGTTGCAATCGATCTCTAGTTCCACGGTTGGAGATGGGTCTGTACGGGCCGCTTTGTTGACCTGCGTAGACGATGGAGATGGAGGAGATCGAATCCGCTTGCCTGGCTGCAGGGTATTAAAAGATGTAACAGAGTCTGAGCTTACAGTGCAAAGGGGAGATGTAATGGTCTGCACGGGACAGTTTTTAGAACAACCTAAAAAAGAAGTATCGGTAGGCTTATATTCGAGAAAACAACTATCATGAAAACGCTTATAACAGCTTGAGCACACCACCTCTGGTACGCGATTTCCCTTTAAGACTCGTTTGCAACGCAAGCAGCTGTTAGACACACTCACTCGTTTGTTTACATTCCTATAGCACTAACTTTAGTCCCAAAAGAAAAGAAAGTTTACACAACACACGGATAAGTGGCAGCAAGACGCAGGATGGGAAGCACTTGCGATCTCTAGCGGCACCAGCATGAGGCAAGCACACCATAGAAACCAGCAACGGTTGGTAAATTAGCGAGACCCAATAGTGATACACCTTAAGGACGACGCAGCACCGACTCCAGGTGGATAAAATGAAAGCGCCTGAGAGTCCTCACCACGTTCGTTGAAGCGGAGGCCACTAGTGGAATAAACCGTCGAGGAGAGCAAGGTACAGCGACTCAGCATGTAGCAGCACAGAACAGAGGCAGCCAAAACAAGAAGTTCTAGGTTAGGTCGGTGAGTTGATTTGTAACGAAGATACCAGGCACCAGGAGGCGGGTGACACCGTACGAGCAAGTGTGTGCCGACCTGGCTTCGGACTGAAGCCTACCACGAAGAAAAAGTGGATGGGACAGAAAAAGAATGTACAGAGCTGCAGTTGGTCGCAGCAAAATGTCTCCCTTGGTAGTGGCTTCGCGTGTGTGCACTCTCTCGAGCTGTCAGTTTATCGCCTTTGCAAATTCCAGGGACTCACCCTTGTACTTTGACCACGTGCTGACTGAGAGAGGGAAAGAGAGAGAGAGGGAGAAAGCAAGCGCGACAGCAGACGATCAATGGTTCTCTCTATCTCATATACTTTCACAGGTACTGCCAAAATGCCTTTTTCATTTTTTTCTAAATATTTTTTGCTAGTTGAAACAAAATTGAAAGTGCTTATTGATAGAACATTTTTCGCCCTACACACTGGTGTTTTTATTTTTTCTGTGTATCAAACCGTTAAAAGATATAAGCAAAATGAACGTTAAAACACAATTTTACATAATTTTGAGATTATAAGACCACTCAAAAATAATCATTACTATTTCTTTTAAAATCGTCAGGCTCATATATGTATAATATAAAAAACGCCCTATTACAGATCAATTTTCTAATTCAGAAGTTTCTCGGTTGGTATCCATAAGTAATAAGAACAAAGATCAGATCGGCATGCTGCGTAGCATAATCAATAAGGTCCCTGACTACCAATCCACACGATCTGGGTTCGATTCCCAGAGTCCGTATAATTTAAAATTTTTTTTACACATATATAATATATGATAAATGTAAGTAGGTATGTATATGCTATATGTACAATACATATGTGATATATACTTATTATGTACTATTAGCTCTTATACATAGTTATATATACGGGTAGTACACGTTACAAACGAGGGAGGGGTGGCAGTAAGCGCGTGGGGAAATAGACAGAGAGCCGAGCTGAGCCGAGTTAAACCGGAGATCGTGCCATCGCATGAGTCGCTTCATCGCGTCGGTCGAAACCCCAAGCGCGCCAATAGATGTTTCACATCAAAAAATCTTCTGAGTCCTACACTATCGCGGTCCCTGTGGAGTGCCTCAATGAATTTCCCTTTCCTCAAAAAAAAAAAAAAAAAAAAAAAACCACCACTTCTACTACTACTACTGTATTTTACGTCATCACAATCTTCTTCTTCGCTTGCTTCTTCCGTATCTGAATGTTTTTCATCATCACCACTAATATCTTCGTATATCAGTCGATGGATGTGGATTTTCCTCTGCTAGTAAAAATATCAAAATTATACTTGATAAATAAATATAGTAATACAGTTGCTTACCACCCATAGTGATCGGTGTACATTCCATGGTTGTATCGGCATTGAAAAGTAATTTGTTCTTAAGTGTGTCATCATGCATTTGCCTCATCACTAGGTATAACAAAATTTTCAATGGTTGAAAGTAAACAAAAACAATAACTTTTACGGTATACTTACGGTAACACCGCACGATATTTTTTTCCAATGCACGATTACGATCGATAAGTTCTTAAACAGCTAGTACAACATTTTCGTGAACGACTGCATTATTAAAAAGGCCGCGCTTAGACATATCACTCACGGTTTTCATTCGACAATGTAAAACAAGAAAATACAACAGTTTTGATTGAAAATTACTTCTGGATGTGCTACCACACATAGTACGAATGTGTGGTTCACAAACGAGTGCAACACGTAGCAAACATCTAAGCACGCTTATCAATTGAGCTTTCGTAATAGGTTCAATTGTTAATTTTGAAACGGTACTGAGGGCTGGACGTCTTTCTTGTGCTACTAATATAATATTTTTTCAAGAAATTGTGATAGGTAAATTTTTTGCCCCGTGAGTTGGAAGGCGTCTTATTTTATTAATCATCAAAGTATAAAAGAATCGTTGCCTTACTTTATTAAGAAATGTGCCGACTCTTGTGTATATAAGAAATCAAACACATTCTTTTTCTTTAATTATAAAACAAACATTGTCCTATATCACATAACAATCAGCCATCTCCTGATTTTTTAGGAATGCGCTGATTATTTTGTACAGAGTATCCATCACTTTGATTTCTCAAGAATTTGAGAAAAACAGTTATAAAACAATCGTTACCTCGTATATTATATAGTGGGTATCCAGTGTCTTACTTTCAGGAATGTGCTGATTTTGTTTATAGAGTATTGCTGTGCTATGCCGGCGCGTGTCTCGCTGAAACACTTTGATTAGTCGTGCGATCTACCTCTGATCTCATATCTATGTTTGATTATTTTCATACCTAGCGTTTTTGCACATGTCTGTAATGGAGAAGGAGGGATGTAAGGTAGGAAAATTATGCAACATTGTGTAGAAAATGCATTAAATCATGATTAAGGAACTTAGAGGAAAAAAAGGCAGTTACTAAAATGATTCCAACTGAGACGACGGACCTCTTTCAGGGTACGGCTGTTAGTGATCAACAAGATCACGCAGCATTACAAAAAACCTGTATACCACCATCTGTGCGGGAGTTTTTTTTTTTTTCTTACACAACATTCACGCCGATTACGGGAATACTCGTTTACCCGGCCCTCAGTGGTTAATGTGTGAATGGAAGTGATAGTATACGAAGATTAATATCGCTTTTACCAGGGATATGTCGTCTTGTTCCAAGATTTGCAAATAATGTGACCGAGAAAGTTGATATATGACAATTTGACGTGGTACATGTACAACGACTACGCTGTGGCTGGATCCCTGAATGAGCCGTATTTATTATTTGTTTATTTTAAAGAAAATCGATGGACAAATATTCAAGCTGCAAAGTTAGAATATTATGAAAGTATTACTGGTAGTAGATCAGAGCTGTAGTATGATCATCATCCATAAAGTAAGTGATTAATAATTTTGAGGGCAAACATATATATAGTGTTACGTGTAAAAATTATATAAGAAATCGTGAAGTGAATAAAAATTTATAAAAATCGTCAAATTATCGAAGTATTATGTAAATTTTTAATGTATGATGCTTACTATATAAAATACATGATAAAATAAAACTGTGTTAAATTATTCTTATAACTAACAATACTTGTTAATAAATTGGAGTTATACAGATCTCAAAAATTTTTATAAATTTAAATGCCCACGGTGTGCTGATGAATTACGAGATCAATCAGTTTGTTTTGGCTATCCACGCGTCAACCACGTTTTTATGGATATGTATCAATAGTAGCAGATAGAGAAAAAGAAATAGAAGTGATACAGTTACAACCTCCCCACTCGTCATACCAACTCATGTACAATAACATGCAATACTTTTGGTCCCGTCAAAGCAACATACTTCGTATGTAATAGGATACATACCTATAATTTTACACCGCATCTCCAAGATTTCTTATGTCTCTCTCTGTCTCTCTCTCCACGTCTCTCTCTTTCTCTCTTTCTGCGACGTTTAGATCTCGCATGTTCTCACCTCCGCTTGATACTCCCCTTATAAGGGGTATACCCACCTCACAAATACTTACATGCAATACTTTGGCTTCGTCAAAGCAGACCACTACCTCAGTGGTGGGGGTTTGTTTTGACGGGCCAAAATGTTGCAATAACTACTCACATGTTTACTTTTTCTTACGTTTTGATACGTTTTCAAGTTTCTGCTGGGGATCCATTAAAAACTGTTTAGTTGCACTGTATAGATTAAAACCGTCTTTTATTATATATTTCACTTTACGTTTAAAGGTATCTACAAAATTTTCAGCAGCCCCATTAGTAGCTGGGTCGTGAGAGAAAGGTTAGTACTATGCTTATTGCCATTTTTTTTTGTAATCACAAAATAAAGAGCCGACAAACGGTTAAACATTATCGGCAACCAAATGTGAGAGAGATTCGGCGTAAGTGAATAATTCATCAAACGCCTGCAAAGTTTCTTATTTGATCATATTATTCACAACAAATTTCTCTGGCCATTTTAAATATCTACCTATTTTACTAATATATAAAGCAAAGTCGTGAAAACCGTTATAATCGCTATAACAACAAAAACTACTTAACCGATTTTGCTAAAGATTTGCATACTGATTCTTAATGATTCTGCAATAGATTTCGCATATTTTTTTTCTCAAAAAAAAATGATAACAATAGCGATCAATAAACTCAATATTTTGCTAAAATGAGCTAACTTTCCACTTAACTTCAGTATAATAAATAAAATAACAAAAGCGCCGATCCCCACACAACCCAGGGCGCATACTGGTCGCTTTATTCATTAATATAATAAATAAAATACACAAGCACTGATCACTACACAACCTGCGGCGCTTTCTGGCCGCTTTATTTATTAATTAAATAAATAAAATAACACAAGCACCTATCACTACACAACCCAGAGCGTTTACTAGCAGCTTTGTTTATTTATTAAATAGATAAAATAACACAAGCACCGATCACCATACAACCCAAGACGCTTACTGGTCACTTTGTTTATTAAAATAATAAGTAAAATAACACAAACACGAATCACCATACAACCTGGGGTGCTTACGGGCCTTTTTGTTTACCAATTAAATGAGTAAAATAACGCAAGCGCCGATCCTCACACAACCCGGGGTGCATACTGGTCGCTTTAATTATGAATATAACAAACAAAATAACACAAGCACCGATCACTACACAACTTAGGGCGCCTTCTGGCCACTTTATTTATTAATATAATAAATAAAATAACACAAGCACTGATCACTACACAACCCGGGGCTCTTTCTGGTCGCCTTGTTATTAATTAAATAAATAAAATAACACAAGCACAGATCAATACAAAACCTAGGGCGTTTACTGGCCGCTTTGTTTATAAATAAAATAAATTAAATAACACAAGCACCAATCACCACACAACCCAGAGTGCTTACTGGTCGCTTTGTTTATCAATTAAATAAATAATATAACAAAAGTGCCAATCACCACATAACCCATGGTGGTTACTTATCACTTTGTTAATTAATATGATAAATAAAATAACGCAAGCACCGACCCCCACACAACCCGGAATGCATACTGGTCGCTATGTTAATTAATATTATAAATGAAATAAACCAAGCACTGATCACGACACAACCCGAGGCGCTTACTGGTCGCTTCGTTAATTATGATAATAAATAAAATAACACAAGCACCCATCACCACACAACCCTAAGCGCTAACTGGCCAATTTAATTCCTAATTAAATAAACAAAATAATACAAGCACCGATTACCACACAACCTGAGGCGCTTAATAGCGGCTTTGTTTGTTAATTGAATAAATAAAATTAACAAAAGCGCCAATTGCCACATAACCTAGGGCGGTTACTTATCACTTTGTTAATTAATACGATAAATAAAATAACGCAAGTGCCAATTACCACACAACCCAGGGCACTTACTAGTCGCTTTGTTAACTAATACAATAATAAAAATAACGCAATCGCCCATCCCCACACAACCCGGGTGCATACTGGTCGCTATAATAATTAATGTAATGGATAAATTAACACAAGCACCGATCACGACCCAACCCGAGGCGCTTACTGCCTGCTTTGTTAATTAATATAATAAATAAAATAATGAAAGCGCTAATTCCCACAAAACCCAGGGCGCTTACGGGTCGCTTTGTATATTAATTAAATAAATAAAATAACACGAGCGCCAATTACCACAAAACCCGGAGCGCTTACTGGCCGCTTTGTTAATTAATTAGATAAATAAAATAACACAAGTCCCAATCCACACACACCCAAGGGCGGTTACTGGTGGCTCTGTTAATTAATAAAATAAGTAAAATATCGCAAGCACCAATCGCCACACAACGCGGGGCACAAACTGGTCGCTTTGTTATTTAATATAATAAATAAAATAACGCAAGCACCGATCACTACACAACCCGAAGCGCTTACTGGCCGCTTTATTTCTTGATTAAATAAATAAAATAACACAAGCCCCGATTCCCACACAACCCGGGTGCATACTGGCCACTTTGATTATTAATTAAATAAATAAAATAACACAAGCACCAATCACCACACAACCTGGTACGCTTACTGGTCGCTTTGTTACTTAATATGATTAATAAAATAAAACAAGGACTGATCACTACACAACCTGAAGCGCTCACTGGCCGCTTTAATTCTTAAGTAAATAAATAAAATTACACAAGCACCGAACACCTTACAACCCAGAGCTCTTACTAGTCGCTGTGTTAATTAATATCATAAATAAAATAAAGCAAGCGCCGATCCCCAAACAGCCCGGGTTGCATACTGGTCGTTATGTTAAATTATATAATGAATAAAATAACACTAGCACCGATTACAACACAACCCGGGGCTCTTACTGGCTGCTCTTATTATTAATCAAATATATAATTTAACACAATCGACTATTACCACACAACCCACGGCACTTACTGGCCACTTTGTTTATTGATATACCGAAGAAAATGACAAAAGCGCCAATCCCCACACAACCCAGAGCGCTTACTGGCTGCTTTGTTTATTAATTAAATGAATAAAACAACAAAAGCGCTAATTAACATACAACTTACTGCAGTTACTGGTTGCTTCGATAATCAATATGATAAATAAAATAACGTAAGCGCCAATTTCAACACAACCCGGGGCACTTACTGGTCGCTTTGTTAATTAATATAATAAATTAAACAACGAAAGCACTAATCTCTACAAAAGTCAGGGTGCTTATTAAGTCGCTTTGTGTATTAATTAAACAAATAAAATAACACAAGCACTGATCACCACACAACCTGGGGCGCTTACTGGTCGCTTTGTTACTTAATATAATAAATAAAATAACACAAGCACCAATAACCACACAACTCTGGGCATTTACTAGCCGCTTTGTTTATTCATTAAATAAATAAAATAACACAAGTGCCAATCATTACACCACCCGGAGCACTTACTGCCCGCTTTGTTCATTAATTAAATAAATAAAATAACAAAAGTGCTAATCCACACACAACCCAGGGTGGTTACTGGTTGCTTTGTTAATTAATATCATAAATAAAATAACGCAAGCGCCGATCCCCACACAACCCGGGTGCATACTGGTCGTTATGTTAAATTATATAATGAATAAAATAATACTAGCACTGATTACAACACAACCCGGGGCTCTTTCTGGCTGCGTTATTTATTGATATACTGAAGAAAATGACAAAAGCGCCAATCCCCACACAACCCGGGGCGCTTACAGCCCTCTTTGTTTTTTAATTAAATAAATAAAATAACAAACGTGCCAATCCACACACACCTAGGACGGTTACTGGTGGCTTTGTTAATTAATATGATACATAAAATATCGCAAGCGCCAATCGCCACACAACCCGGGGCGCATACTGGTCACTTTGTTAATTAATATAATAAATAAAATAACACAAGCACTGATCATCATACAACCCGAAGTGCTTACTGGCCGCTTTGTTTATTAATTAAATAAATAAATCAACACAATCGACAATCGATCACCACACGACCTGGGGCGCTTAATGGCGGCTTTGTTTATTAATTAAATAAATAAAATAACACAAGCACTAATCACCACACAACCCAGAACTCTTACTGGCGTCTTCGTTAATTAATATGATAAATAAATTAACGCAAGCGCCAATCCTCACACAACCCGGTGCGCATACTGGCCGCTTTGTTGAATAATATAATGAATTCAAAGTTATTCATTAACGAAGCGACTAGTAAGGGCCCCAGGCTGCCTGGGAATTGGCTTTTGTGTTTTTTTTTATTTTATTAATAAACAAAGCAGCTAGTAAGCGACCCGGATTGTGTGGGGATTGGTGCTTGTGTTATTTTATTTATTATATAATTAACAAAGCGAGTAGTAAGTGCCCTGGGTTGTGTGGTGATGGGTGCTTGTGTTATTTTATTTATTATAATTATTAACAAATTGACCAGTAAGTACCTCATGTTGTGTGGTTATTGGCACTTGCGTTATTTTAATTGTTACATTTATTAACAAAGTGACAAGTCAGTGCCCGGGGTTGTGTGATGATTTGCACTTTTTTTTTATTTATTATATTAATTAACAAAGTGACCAGTAAGCGCCCCAGGTTGTGAGGGGATTGGCGCTTGTGTTATTTTATTTATTATATCAATTAACAAAGCGACCAGTGAGCGCTTCAAGTTAAACAGTGATCGGCGCATGTGTTATTCTATCTATTACATTAATCAACAAAGTAACCAGTAAGCGCTCTAGGTTGTGTGTTGATTAGGGCTTTTGTTATTTTATTTATTCAATTAATATTTTAAATTGCCAGTAAGCTCTCTGGGTGAAATAGTAATTGGCACTTGTGTTATTTTATTTATTATATTAATTAATAAAGCAGCTAGTAAGCGCCGTAGGATGTGTAACGATTGGAACTTATGTTATTTTGTTTGATTCATTAATAAACAAACCGGCCAGTTAGCGCACCGTGTGGTGTGGTTATTGGAACATGTAATATGTTATTTATGATATTAATTAACAACGCGGGTCGTAAGTTCTCTGGGTTAATTGGTAATTGGCGCATGTGTTATTTTTTTTAGTATATTGATTATTAAAGCGACTACGGTAACGCGACTACATATTAATTAACAAAGCGACCAGTAAGTGCCTCGTGTTTTGTTATGATTGGCACTTGCGTTAATTTTTTTGTCATATCAATTAATAAAGCGACCAGTTAGTGCCTCGTGTTGTGTAGTGTTTGGCACTTGCGTTATTTTAATTATTACATTGGTTAACAAAGTGACAAGTCAGCGCCCCGGGTTGTGTGTTGATATGCACTTGTGTTATTTGATTCATTATATTAAATAACAAAGTGACCAGTAAGCGCCCTGGGTTGTGTAAGGATTGGCGCTTGTGTTTTTTTATATATTATATCAATTAACAAAGCGTCCAGTAAGCGCCCCGGGTTGTGTGGTGATTGGCGCTCTGGTTATTCGTTAAAGCATTAAATTGAAAAGTGGCCAGTAGGCGTTCCGTGTTACTGGGTTAATTAGCATTTGGTCATTGGGTTCAATAGCTTGGGGTTTATTTATTTATTATGTTGGAAATTCTGTTGAGTTATGTGGGTTTTTGCGGTTCGCTCCATGTAGTCAATTTGAATTTTGCGCTACTTTCGATTCCACTTTCGGGACACAAAGTAAGAGATAAGGAGATGAAACTCTGTACACTTAAGGTATAGACAAATTTTTCTGACGGAGATCATACTACATATATGAGGGATCTCACTTAACTAGCATCAGATTCATCCAACGTATAATTATTGAAAGCTCGAATCATATGGTATCCGCAAACTACTTTACCTTTCAACCAAATCTACCTTACCTAAAGCCAATCTAACTTATCCTGTAAAAACCTTGAATAAAACTTTAATACAAGGACTTGTAATGAACACGATAGCCGAGTGGTCTAAGGCATCTACGGGCATATAGTGCCGATTGATCAAATCTCTTGAAATTCGAAATTTTTTTTCCTTTTGTCTTGTAACTAATTATAATAGACGAACCTGCATCAAACATTTTAATTATAAGATGTCGAGTAATGTTGTTGGCTGTATTTCTTAGAAAATTTCCATGCACGAACAAATCACATGAATAATATTATCAGGCATTACTTTTTAGTACAGTTAGCATATAATTTATCATAATTGCTTCAAAAAGCAGCTTCATTACTCGACATCTCATAATTACAATGTTTGATGTAGGTTCATCTATTATAATTAAATACGAAAAAAAAGGAAAAAAATTTTCAAATTCTAAGAGATTTGATTAATCGGCACTATGTGCACGTAGATGCCTTAGACCACTTGGCTATCGTGTTCATCACAAGTCTTTGTATTAAGGGGGCTCCAGCGAGCACTGATACCAACGCGAAAACTATTCGGTTAGTTGGTATCACTTCTGTGAGTATATATCTATATATACGTGTATATATAAGCGAGCACCATCATCTATATATATGATGTGTCCGTACCTATGGTAAACAAACAGCAGCTTCTGTCACATACAGAGCGTTTTATTTAGAATTAGTTTTTTTGTGTTATAAAAAATGAAAGAAATCACACATCACTGTAAGATCAGAGTCATCAAGACTTGCAGGATGCTGAAATGATTTTGCAACAGCAAAAAAGAAATAAAAAAGTAATTGATGATAACAAACAAAAATTAATTGTATTAAAATGTATTATTAATGATAAGATAATTTATAAAATGGCCAAAGAATCGATATCAATAGAATAAGTATTAGTAGATGCATATAAAAAAGATCCTACAAATGGCATCACCTCATTATTATCTATGAGTGTAAATAATAAAGTAAGAGTTATTTCAAATAAAAAAATTATTGACGCAATTTTTGATAAAATAAAAAATAATTGCAGTTAAAATTTTTCAATGTTCTATTTTATTTAAAAAAAAAAATTTGTGTAAGTAATCCATAGGAGAACACGATTAAAAAAGAGTTACAAATGACATGAAACTTATGTAAGTACTTGCAGTGTAATTCTGAAATATTCAAAAGCGCGCGCCTTACAAACAACAAGATGGCATCCCGTCATGACCCTGCTAATTCAATGACTTGATCAATACTTTACAAAATATCTCAAATATTTCCAGGGTTACCTATATTTTTGAAGGTACCATCTGAAAGCTACTGAGATGTTCTATAAAACAGTTACAGTCCTGACATGTAACTCCTCAATTATTGTTAGAAAATACCGATGTTTTCACGTTGGTCTATGAGAGGCTATGTATAATGTACGAACGTTGAGAGCAAATATCTCAAAATTTTCCAGGGTTAGAGGGGTAAATCAGGACACCGTGTAAATCAGCGTGTTTTTATCTATCAATTAAGCTACCTGTGACCTCCTAACTCCTCCCGCTGGAGCCCCCTTAAAGTTAGTGCTTCAGGCCGTGCTCCACGCTGCGGTCACAGTGCCATCACGATGCTATCTGGGTTGTATTCAAGTATATAAATAGGTTTTTACAGGATAAGTTAGCTTGGCTTTAGGTAAGGTAGATTTGGTTGATAGGTAAGGTAGTTTGCGGTTACCATATGATTCGAGCTTTCATTAATTATACGTTAGATGACTTTGATGCTAGTTAGGTGAGATCCCTTTGTATATATATATATATATATATATATATATATATATATATATATATATGTATAATCTCTGTCGGAAAAATGTGCCCAGATTTCATCGGAAGATCACATTGGAGATTGGAGATTCATCTCCTTATCTCTTACTTCGTGTTTCGGGAGCACTGCTTAGATGTGCGCCCGGTTTGACGGCTGGCCGCGGCGGGGCGCTCAGATCAGTGCCAAAAAATTGTCTTGCACCGAAGCATTGGCGTTAGCAATCTCCTTACTAATCCCTGGTTACAGTACAATAATTCAGAATTGTTACAATAACAGTGTCATAGAAAATTTATATTTTGTTTAATCTATTTAAGTCAGAACATATTTATTAGAAATATACAAGGTATTTTTACTTGTGACGTCATTCCAAGATGGCGCAATCACTGGGTTTTTTTCTCAAATTTGCACCAAATGTGCAAAACCAGCTGTGAAATTCACGAGGATGTCCCAACTAATGATAATGCGTTTAAAAACTTCAGGTTTTAATAAGCTATCGAATGAGCACTAAATTTTTTACATCTCCACTTGGTAAGCAATGCAAAAAAATGAATGAAATTATCGCGGGCATAAAGTTGATTAGAAAAAAATTTTATTTTTTGTGCTTACCATGATCCAGTTATAACGAATTTGAAATATAGTCAATAGCGATTCCCGATGCATTAGAGGAAATTTTTCGTTGGTTTGCCAAAAGTGTAGTTTTAATGAAAATCAGTACAGAAAAAAAAGTACTGCAATCAGGCGGATTGTACCCGTCTAGTATACATATATATGGTTGCAAGCCTCCTCGCCTCCGCGATCATAACAAAGTCCCATAACCTCTGACGAGCTGTCAGAATTGAAGCAGTGTGTGGCAAAAACTTGAACAAAAGTTGTTGTATAAGTGGTTGTCACGATAAATCTGCGCAATGTTGTTGTCTTTTCATAAATAAAGAAATGATTTCATTTCGTTCCTCTGCACTAATACATTTGTATTTTTTTTATTATCCGGAGAAATCACAGATGGAATACGAAAAAAAGATTTCGCAGATTTATCGTGACGACCATTTATACAACAACTTTTATTCATGTTTTTGCCACACACTGCTTCAATTCTGACAGCTCGTCAGAGGTTATGGAACTTTGTTATATGATCGCGGAGGCGAGGAGGCTTGCAACCATATATATGTATTCTAGACGGGTACAATCCGCCTGATTGCAGTACTTTTTTTTCTGTATGATTTTCATTAAAACTACACTTTTGGCAAACAAACGAAAAATTTCCTCTTATGCATCGGGAATTGCTATTGACTATACTTCAAACTCGTTATAACTGGATCATGGTAAGCACAAAAAATAAAATTTTTTTCTTCTCAACTTTATGCCCGCGATAATTTCATTCATTTTTTTGCATTGCTTACCAAGTGAAGATGTAAATAAACGCATTATCATTAGTTGGGACGTCCTCGTGAATTTTACAGCTGGTTTTGCACATTTGGTGCAAATTTGAAAAACAAACCCAGTGATCGCGCCATCTTGGAATGATGTCACAAGTGAAAATACCTTATACAAAGAATAATTCAAAAATTAGTGCATGGGAATCCTATTTTACTTGTTGTTTGTCGAAGGAACAAAAAAATGTGTGTAGGGAATCATTTTTAAATTTCTGAATATTTGTTTAATTTATTAATAATTTGGATATAAAAAAAAAGTAACTTTATCAATGAATGCAGGTTACTATTACCCTAAATATAACTTTCAAGCTTGCACACATGATGTCATTCTGAGCATTGCTGACAAATAAAAGAGAATAAAAATACATTTTTCTTGAGACTTGACCCCCCTAAAAAAAAATGTCGGAATTCTATGTAGAATCACTTCTGTAATACATTCAGAAAAGCCATATTGCATTACACATGGTTTTACATATGGCATGACATAAAGAGTTTTAGCTTGGTGATGCCACATATAATTCCATATGGAAAAATACATGGAATTACTAATTGGAAGAAGAAAAAATTTCTATCATCTAGAAATAACTGCAAAATACTATCATAAGTTATTTGCAGTTAACAATTTGTCTTATTATCGGGATGATAACTCCAAAACAAGGGGGTTCAGCTGACTTTACTTCTATATAAAAAAATTTAATTTTTCAATTTTTTTTTTTTATTCCTGAAATATAACTTGAATCCCCTTGTTTGAGAGTCATCATCCTGATGGAAACACTACTTGTTCACAGTAAATGACGCATTACAGTATTCTGCAGTTATTTCTAGATGACAAAATTTTTTTCCTTCTTCCAATTTGTAATTCTATGGGTTTTTTCAAATGGAATTACATATGGCAGTACCAAGCTAAAACCCCTTATGTAATGCCATACGTAAAACCATATGTGATGCCACATGGCTTTCCTGAAGGTATTACAAAAGTAATAACACATGCAATTACGTCTTTCTTTTTCAGGTGGGGACAGGGTTCTGTAAGGAGGATATGATTTTGCATTTTTATCACTAGGACCTATATAAAGCTACAGATCCTAGTGAAAAAAATGCAAAAGCAGAATAGGAGGGGAAAGGAGGCAAGTGGTTCTCCCCAAATGTGACTGGCAAACTTGTAGGAAATTCAAATTGGCTATGTGGTGCAAGACGCAAATACCCAGATAACTCGACACAATTACATGCACAATAACTTGATAAACTAATCCCAAGCTATTTAAACCAATAACGCAATGGGCCAATAAGCAGCCTCATGAGTTTGAATAAATAATAAAATTTATTATTAATTAACAAAGCAAAAGTTAATCATCACACGACCGGGGGCACTTACTGGTTATTTACTTAATTTACTATAAATAACACAATAACGCAAGCGCCTATCCCCACACAACCAGGAGAGCTTACTGGTTGCTTTAATTATTCATGATTAAAAAAATTATAACGCAAGCGCCTATCCCCACACAACCAGGGGAGCTTACTGATTGCTTTAATTATTCATGATTAATAAAATAATAACGCAAGCACCTATCCCTACACAACCAGGCGCACCTACTGGTCGCATACTTAAATTACAATAAATAAAATAATAACGCAAGCGCCTATCCCCACACAACCGGGGGAGCTTACTGGTCGCTTACTTAATTCACTATAAATAAAATTATAATGCAAGCGCCTATTCCCACATGACCCGGGGCGCCTACTGGTCGCTTTGATTATTTACAATAAATAGAATAATGTGAATAATGTTAATAATGTGAATGCTAATCCCCACATGACCCGAGAGGCTTGCATTATTCAATTGATTTTAAATAATTATAGTAACTAGTAACCACCCCTGGTTGTGTGGGGATAGGTGCTTGCGTTATTATTTTATTTATAGTAAATTAAGTAAGCGACCAGTAAGTGCCCTTAGTTGTGTGGGGATAGGCGCTAGCGTTATTATTTTATTTATAGTAATTTAAGTAAGCGACCAGTAAGCTCCCCCGGTTGTGTGGGGATAGGTGCTTGCGTTATTATATTTTATTCATAGTAAATTAAGTTATAGCAACCAGTAAGCTCCCCCGGTTGTGTGGGGATAGGTGCTTGCGTTATTATTTTGTTTATAGTAATTTAAGTAAGCGACCATTCAGTGCCCCTAGTTGTGTGGGGATAGGCGCTTGCGTTATTATTTTATTAATCAGAAATAATTAAAGCAACCAGTAAGCTCCCCCGGTTGTATGGAGATAGGTGCTTGCGTTATTATTTTATTAATAGTAATTTAAGTAAGCGACCAGTAAGTGCCCCCGGTTGTGTGGGGATAGGCGCTTGCATTATTATTTTCATTTATAGTAAATTAAGTAAGCGACCAGTAAGTGCCCCTGGTTGTGTGGGGATAGGTTCTTGCGTTATTATTTTTTTAATCATGAATAATTAAAGCAACCAGTAAGCTCCCCTGGTTGTGTGGGGATAGGCGCTTGCGTTATTATGTTATTTGTAGTAAATTAAGTATACGACCACTAAGTGCCCCCGGTCGTGTGATGATTAACTTTTGCTTTGTTAATTAATAATAAATTTTATTATTTATTCAAACTCATGAGGCTGCTTATTGGCCCATTGGGTTATTGGTTTAAATAGCTTGGGATTAGTTTATAAAGTTATTGTGCATGTAATTGTGTCGAGTTATCTGGGTATTTGCATCTTGCACCACATAGCCAATTTGAATTTCCCACAAGTTTGCCAGTCACACTTGGGGAGAACCACTGGCCTCCTCCCCCCTCCTATTCTGCTTTTGCATTTTTTTCACTAGGATCTGTAGCTATATATAGGTCCTAGTGATACAAATGCAAAATCATATCCTCCTCACCCAACACTGAGTGGGGAGGCTTCTTATTGACATTTGACATTCAAGCAAAACAAAAATTATATAGATATATATGGCCGCCCGAACGGAATTATAGCCGATCAGTAGCCTACTTAGGCTGCCTCTCTTGCCAACTGAGGTCCTACTACATCTCTATGGGTGTTTCTGAACTGATGTAACTATAAATATATGCAAGTAAAGATGGGTTCAAAATTAAATTAAATGCTACTAGCGTAATGTCAAATTAGGTATATGGTTAAAAATTTTTGCTAACTCATATTTTTCACACAAGTTTTATTATAGTATCAAATAAACGTAATATTATGTTATATTAGTATTTTATGATTTAAAAAAAAAAATTTTTTTTTAATTAAATGATTATTAAATAATAACTATTTATCTATAGTTTATTACGCAAGATCACCAACACATTATGTTTCTAGCTCAGTAATAAAAAATAGTACTTTTTAAACACAACTACTTTAATACATCACCACAGTGTAATATATTACAATAAAAGCAAGTCCTGATAAATTGAAAAAAAAGTAAATAACAATTGAGTGCTACGTGATTAAAAATTGCAAAAAAAACTTAATTTGTCAACGCTTAAAGATTTTTTATTGTTCATGAACTAAGAGGCTCAGATATATGCATCTCTAGAGGTTTTTTGCTTGAAATGAGTCACAAGCTACAAAATTTTTTTTGTTTTTTGATAAGAAAATTATCTTTGATCTGTTCAAGGATAATTTGTTCAAGGAATATTTTACCACATTACTAAAATACTAGCACGTGTAAATCTAAGTAAGGTACTAAGAGGTTCAACAAGTATTTAGTGTAAGAGAGGCATTAAAGAAATATAAAATATACGTGCACCCAGTCGCATGTAATATTATGTGAAATATAACCTTGTTTCAAATATCAAAAAGTACTCATATCTAGATAATATAGTCACTTAACATCCTAAAGTCTCATATCAAACAGCATTACGCAGACTAAAAAGAGAATTGTTTTTAATTTTATTTAAAATTAATTTAAATATTAAAAATTTTTATAATTACGTTAAATTATAAAAAAATTTTATTTAAAACATTTTTATACCTTTTTTTTTAATCGAGTTTTTTATAAAATTTTGAGGTTAGAAAGGTATACAGTACTTCTATGAATTTTGTTTCCGTATTCCACATTAACTTACACGTAATGCTCCAACAAAAATCATCATTATATTTTAATCCGTTCTGATTAAAAAGAACAAAACCAAAAAACATCGAGTTTAGCTGTTCTAAGGTTATGTTAAGCATTAAAAGGTACTCATATTTTAATAATATAGTCACTTACATCCCAAAGTCTCATATCAAACAGCTTTATGCAGACTAAAGAGAGAATTGAGTTAAGTTTGAAACATTTTTACACGTTTTTCTGAAAAATTTGTGTTTTTTGTAAAATTTGGAGGTTAGAAAGATATACATTGCTTCTTTAAATATTGTTACCGTATTTCACATAAATTAATGAGTATGCTCCAACAAAAATCATCATTTTATTTTAATCCAGTCTGATCGAAAAAAAAAAAAAACCTTAATACATCGATTTTTGCTGTTTTCAGATAATGTTAAGCATTAAAAAGTACTCATATTTTGATAATACAGTCACTAACATTCGAAAGTCTTGTATTAAACAGCTTTATGTAGACTAATGAGGGAATCGGGCTAAATTTAAAACATTTTTACACGTTTTTATGAAAAAATCGTGTTTTTTTGTAAAATTTGGAGGTTAGAAGATAAAAACTACTTTAACAAACATTTTTCCTGTATTCCACATTATCTTACGAGTATGTTTTAACAAAAATTATTATTCTATTTTAGTTCGTTCTTCAGATATTTGATTTTATAGAAAAAAATCAAAATATCTTACTGTGGGCAGCTTGACCACGTGTCGCGCGTTACTACGACCTACGTAACTTAACTGCTGGCAATATATTGCGCCATATAACCGCAAATATATTTTCAGAATACAGCCCCAACAGTCTTATACTTATATAAGTATTCGAACACCAGGGTCTGGCCATGGGTGTACACAATCATCACCAGCAGTTACAAATATGAGACGTGATAACGTTGTGTAACTGCTGGTGGTGATTGCGGATTACACCCCATCAACCCCATGCCGTTTCGATAAACTCATTACGACACTGGCCAGGGCCTGTCCAGGCCATCTGGCGCTGGCCTGGTGTTGAGCTACGGCCGTCTAGCGGTCATTTCTTGGGTGCGTTCCGTAAGCTCCAGCAGTTAATCTTCAAATATCTCGGTATTCGGTATCCTAGATGATATTGAAGTGCAAAAGGAAAAGTATGACATGTTATCTCTCTCACACTAATAAGTTACTTACACATTATTTAAATACTTAGATTAAACGGCCAGTGCTTACGGAACGCATCCCTTGCCGGGATGCTTGTTACGAACCTACGAACTTTTAGGCTGCAGTCACATGAAGCGCAATAGAGCGAGCAGGATAGAATTCTTCCCACAAACCGTAAACGGCTGTGTTAAGTCTATTGCGCTGCAGGATAGTCCTATTGCGCGGCGCAATAGACTTCAACACAGCCGCTTATGGAGAAATTCCTATCCTGCTCGCTTTATTGTGCTCCATGTGACTGCGGCCTTACGGGGACAATTCTGTCCTGCACGCTTTATTGCATTCCATGTGACTGCAGCCTTAGATGTTAGTTATGGAAAGAAAATTTTATCTGGAAAAAAAAAGTTATTTGTGTAGGGATATTAAATAATTATACACATT
Source organism: Copidosoma floridanum (assembly GCF_036245765.1). Taxonomy (NCBI): domain Eukaryota; kingdom Metazoa; phylum Arthropoda; class Insecta; order Hymenoptera; family Encyrtidae; genus Copidosoma; species Copidosoma floridanum. The sequence continues at coordinate 35,146,996 of NW_028321897.1, read as the reverse complement.
CTTTTCGAGTGGATTTAAAATACATTTAGTAGGGGTAGATAGAGGGTTTGAAAAGGTGATTTGAAAATTGTAGCATTTTGCTAAGTTCAAGGTATGAAACACATAAAATAGTGCTGTATTTTGCCCAAAAATTTATGTATCATAAGTCTAGTTAACATGACATTTATTTTTGGTGAATAATTCGACTGGCTTACCAAAAGCTAGTATGTAGTTATCTGCACAATTAATTGTTTAAACCATTTTTTTACATAGTGTAATCAAATTATTGACGAGTTAAGTTATTTGTAGAGTTAATAAAGATGTACAGTAATGCTGTGCTGCTTTTACATGACAAGTGCATTTTTATTTAATTTGAACAAAAGTTGATTAAGTACCACTTAACTGTTATGGGTAATTTATTTTGATAATATTTAAAACTCCAACAGATAAGTTAATTATCATTTTTATACAATTAATTGGTCAAAATTCTATTGTACTATTGAATATATAAAAATAAGCGTGACACATGTACTACATGCTGACAATTTCATAGAATTACGAAAGTCCATCTGATTGAGTACAACCTTATTTTAGATAAGATTATGAAATATTTACTGTTTCTTTCCATTCAGTTTTTAATTTCATATATGTTTAGATGATTTTGCTGTAACTGACTCAAAATGACTTTAAATATGGGTTTGAGAAAAAAATCGTTTTTCATGGTATTTTCGTCTTGAATATTATTTAAATCAAGTACTCAAAGCGATTTTACTATTAAGTTATTTGATCCAATAATATGACATTTTGTGTAAGTCAATTTTCGAATACGTATACATATATATGTTTGTAGCATGGAAAAAATTCGTATATAATATGTTTGTAGTATGTGTGGGTGAGCTGTGTAGATGGCAGAAGTCTACTTATCAAGCTTATACAAAAGATGGTATTTATCATGATTGATTAAAATTTAAATTTGTTTAAGTTGGTGCCGCACATCGAAAGTTACTGTGGTGGAAAGAAGAGTAATGAAAACCAATCAAAAATGACATGGTGTCAATAGTTGTTGAAAAAACGTTATTTCTCTTTCAACTGCTAAAACTTTTGATTAGTATCACCAACAATTGGTACTAAACTTTATGTAATCCATAGGGCTTGATCACAGCCTATATGTAAGATAAATTATAACCTTTGGAAATGGAGTACCTTTTTAGCTACTTAACTTGATAATATTACCGTTTATTTATGTACCTCACGAAAAAATGCTTTTTAGTACAAATGCCGAAACACGTGTCAATTGTCTTAGCACAATAGTAATGGAAAATATGTTTTGTTAAAGGAGAAAAAGAAACCTAACAATTGATCAGGGTAATTCAGAACAATATTTTTACACTGCAGATCATTAAGTCAGTTAAATTATTTTCTCAAAGTGGAGTGGAAGCAATAATACCTTTAAAAATAATTCTTGGAAGTATCAAGAAATTGTTCAAACACGTAAAGTTTTTTACAATAAAAGGCGAAAAAAAATTGTTTAGGGAGTTTAGTGCCAATGTATTGAAAGTGGTAATTTTAAGTAATAAAATTTCTAAATGATTTTTACGTATAGCTCGAGAATTTCTCTTTTTGAATCTAAATGTTATGATTATTTTACAGTTAAATGATAATATTTTTGTTAGGAATAGCTTAATAATTCATTTCTTAATTTAATTTCGTTACAGGACTTTTTTTATCTTTACTCCAAGTTACAAGGGGTTGTAACTACTATGTGTCGTATAAAAAAATTTTTATTTAATCTCTGTAAGAGTCTTAAATCCAAATCATAAGGACTATAGAAGCTGCGAGGATTTTCGTATAAATGTGTAGTATGTTATTAGTGTAATAATCACAATGTATAAATTAGGAATGTAAATACAAGCCAAAAAATGAAATATAAATTTTTCGTCAAGTATTCATGTATAATTTAATGTATGTCATAATTCGTTGGTAATGATCATATTTAATATAAGGAGCTGTGTTGGCTCGGTATAGTTGGAGCAATGATGCGTAATTATAGCATCAGCAAAATAACTGGACGACACTTGGTAACATTGCAGCAGAAGCGATTTCCAACCTTTTGTCCATTTAAACTAATGCTCCTCATTTATCGAGAACCGAGATATGGGGCGATGAAAAAAAAAAAAAATTTTTTTGCTTGTTTACCGAATCAAACTACGATTAACAGAAAGGTTACACCTAACGTATATCACACAATTTTTGCCAGCCGAAACGTACCGGCTGATTTAAAACACGGAACTACTTTTAAAAATAAATTTAAATAATTTTTTCATCGCCCCATATCTCGGTTCTCGATGAATAGGGAGCATTAGTTTAAATGGACGAAAGGTTGGAAATCGCTTCTGCTGCAATGTTACCAAGTGCCATCCGGTTATTTTGCTAATGCTATAATTACGCATCATTGCTCTAACTAGTAGTAAGCATGTTCAGTACTGAAACAATACCGTTCTAGGGGTCGTTAGTTCGATTCCCGGTGAAAGCAGATTTTTTCAAAAACTGTTTTTATCGGAAAAAGTTACTATGAGACCCTACCTGTTTCGGGTCGGGTTTTTCTATAAAATTTTCCTTCAGAGATTTTTCCAGACCTTTTTCCTTGCCCCACAGGTATTCAGGCGTGGGTAAATGTGATTTAGTGTTAAGGAGGTTGACTACACGTTTGGAGGGGGGTACAAGAGAGAAGTGCATGAGATCTGTCACCCTTCCGAAAAAGTTTGTAAGTTGGTAACACTACATGAGATCTGTCCACCCTCTGAAAATTCATTAAGTATGGTAAAGTAATGCTACGAATTTGTCGACCAAACAGCCGTCCCAACCCTGGTGCGAGATTCAAATGGGCTACATGGGCAAAAACGCGAAAAACTAGATAACACCTCAGAAATAATTTGTGATAATAAATAACTACTAACTAATGATGCGTACATATCATAATGACTCGGTGTTCTTATTTAATGATTAATAAATAATCCTCATTAAGAAATACTCATTTATAAATAATAACGAGCGCGCGGTGGCTCACTCGGCTATAGGTCGTGGATTGTACACGGGAGATCGTGATTCGATTCCCGGCCAGTGCGACTTTCCGGGCAAGTACCTCTGTGATATTTCACATGTGCTTTTTCACCATGCAATGCTCCTCGAGGAGGGTTTAGGCGACCTCGCAGCGAAAATTGCCTAATTTCCCCCTACCCCCCCTCCTCCAGATTTCTCAAATCCTTATTAAACAACGAATGAGAGATGATGTAATAAACGTGTGTAATACAGTTAATATCACCGTGCTTCTTCGATTTTTAATATTAAATGAGAAATATCGAACTGCGTATATGCTAATGACTCAGCCCGCTTGTTCAATGAAATTCAAATATTATAACTAATTGGAAAAACGCTTCTTTATTTTTCATGTAACGCTTTAAGGCATGAGTAATCTAAAACTTACTACGCATTCAACGAAAATTGATCACCTACGAAAGAACACGTACTAGACGCTTAAAAATAGTTGATAAGTACACAAGAAAGTGATAATACTTTTTTGGGAAGTCCTTTCGCCAAATTTTATTGCTTCAATTTTGCTCATCAGAATTGAAATAGAAGGCTTTATGCAATCAGAGATGTCGAATAGTCGATTTTTCAGGTATGAAATTTTTTGAAATAGTTCAAGGAAATCAATAATTTATAAAAGAAATAACTTATTTCTTATTAAAGGGTACATGGCAAAAGTTTCTTTAAAAGGTAAATAATAATCATCAAAAATCTCCGATAATGTTCGATAATGTTCAGTACTATCTAATAATTTTTAAGTTTTTTGAATAAAAACGAAGTAATTTTTTATAATAATTTTTGTTTTTTGAACGTTTTCACTATAAATTATCGAAAATTATCGATAAATGCTAAGGATTATTAGAATTTCTTATAAAATAAATTAGGCTTCTTCAAGAATATAAAAATGATTGTGAGATTGTCTTAAAATACATTTTTTTCGAACTATTCTATTAGGAGTATAAAAACCTACTACATATATTTCTTGTAGTAATAATTAAAATTAAATAAATGATTGCTCATAACTAATACGTAATTTTTTGAATAATAGCTAAGTGAGAGTGTTTCTTAATTACGATTAATATGTTTTATACAATATTCGCACAGTACAAAACTATTTAATAGCAAGCGGAATATGTTCAACGATAATATAATACTACAAAAACATTTTATTACGAGATATAAAACATAAGGAAGGTTTAAAACGAATTGTATTATTAAAACATGTTAATCCGTACACCAGGTAGGATTTCGTGGCCTATTCTATTGTGTCCCAAGCGCACGGCGTACGACAAACGAGTTCTATGAAACAAAAATCAATCCGCCAAGTAATTTCCAAGAAATCTAACAAGTTTACGTTGCTGTCCGAGTTAATGTATTTTGTTTAACTGAAAAATTACATTTTCTATTCCGCAAAAAGTTCTAGTTTACAGTACTACTAGACACTGTGCTACCGTAGATCATAATCAAAAGCCTTAACCACCGAAGTACACAAGGAAATTACATGTTATGCCAAAGGATTATTATCACAACCACCAAGCAGCAGATATCATTATGGAAACAGGCTGTAGCGCTAAACATATCAGCAAAAGAGACAAGCTGTAGTGCTTATTTTCAGCTGCATAAATCGGTAAATGAGACAAACTGTAGGATAGATCAACCAAGGAGACAGGCTGTAATGCTCTATCTCTGCTAAATAAGTCGGCAAATGATACAGGATTTTTGGGCACGATATTTGCTGCATAGATCAGTTCAAGAGACAGGCTGTAGTGCTCAATCTCTGCTGCATAGGTCGGCGAAAGGGACAAGATTTTTGGCCTCGATCTTTGCTGCATAGATCGGCAAAAAAGACAGGCTGCAGTGCTTTTTTTTTTGCTGCATAAATCGGAAAGATGGTAGACTGTAGCGCTCGAATTCTGCTTCAGGGATCTGTGATCGTTAAAAGAGACAGGGTTTTTGCGCTTGATCGTTGCTGCGTAGATCGGTAGAAATGACGGAATTTTTGCGCTGGATCTCTGCTGCATAAATCGGTGGTAGGAACAGAATTTTCACGCTCGATCTCTGCTACATATATCGGCAAAAGAGACAGACTGTAGTGCTCAATCTCTGCTGAATAAGTTGGCGAAAAAGACAGGTCTTTTGAGCTCGATCTCTGCTGTGCAGATCGGCGAGAGAGACAGAATTTTTGCGCTAGATCTCTGCTACGTAGATCGGCAATAGAGACAGAATTTTTGCGCTGGATCTCTGCTGCATGAGTTGGCAAAAAAAACAGCATTTTTGCGGTCGATATCTGCTGCATCAATCAACAAAAGAGACAGGCTGTAGTGCTCGATCTCTGTTGCATAAGGCAGCGAGAGGTACAGGATTTTTAGGCTTGATCTCTGCTGCATGGATCAGCGGAAAGGGCCAGATTTTTTGCGCTCCATCTTTTCTGCAGTGATTAGCGAAAGAGACAAGCTGTGGTTATCGATTTCTAGTACATAAGTCGGCGAAAGATACAGAATATTTGGGCTCGAGCTCTGCTGCGTAAATTGGGGAAATAGACAGGTTTTTTGCGCTGCATCGCTGTTGCATAAGTTGGCGGAAGGAATAGGACTCTTGCGCTAGATCTCTGCTGCATAGATTAGTGGAGAAGACAGGCTGTAGTGCTTGATTTCTGCCGTAGATCGGCGAAAGAAACACGTTTTGTGCGCTTCTTCTTTGCTGCGTCGATCGGTAAAAGAGTCAAATATTTTGCGCTGTATTCCTGCCGCATGAGTTAGCAAAAAAAAACAGGATGTTTGCCCTCGATCTTTGCTGCATAGATCGGCAAAAGAGACGGGCTGTAGCCCTTGAATTCTGCTTCAGGCATCGGTGATCGGTGAAAAAGACAGGGTTTCTGCACTCGACCTTTGCTGCGTAGATTGGCAAAAATGACAGAATTTGTGCTAGACCTCTGCTGCATAAGTAGGCGGAAGAAACAGGATTTTCGCGGTCGATATCTGCTGTGTTGATTAGCGAAAAAACAGGCTGTAGTGCTTATTCTCTGCTGTGTAAGTCGGTGGAAGATACAGGATTTTTTGGGTTCGATCTCTGCTACATAGATAAGTGAAAGAGACGGGGTGTAGTGCTCGATCTCTGCTGCGTAGATCAGCGAAAGAATCAAATACATTGCGCCGGATCTCTGTTGCATAAGTTGGCGAAAGAGGCAGGATTTTTAGGCTCGATCTCTGCTGCGTAGATCGGTGAATTAGACAAAATTTTTGCGCCGGATCTTAGCCGAATAAGTTTGCGAAAGAAACTTTGCTGCATAAGTTTAAAGAAAAAAACGGAATTTTGCGCGTTACCTTTTCTGCATAGATCGGTAAAACAGACAGGCTGTAGTGCTTTATCTATGCTGCATAAGTCGGCAAAAAAGACAGGTTTTTTGCGCTTGATCTTTGCTGCGTAAATTGTCAAAAGAGATCAAAATTTAGAGTTGATCTCTGCTGCATAAGTTGGTAGAAAAAACAAGATGCTGCGTTTGATCTCTGCTGCGTGGATCGGCAAAAGAGACAGGCTGTAGTGCTTAATCTCTGTTGTATAAGTTGGCGAAAAGAACGGGATTTTTGGGCTCGATCTCTGCTGCATAAGTCGGCGAACGATACAGGATTTTTGGGTACGATCTTTGCTGCACAGATTGGTGGAAAAGACAGGCTGTAGTGCTAAATCTCTGCTGCATAAGTTGGTGAAAGAGACAGGCTGTAGTACTTTGTCTGTGCTGTGTAAGTCACCGTAAGAGACAGCCTGATATCTGCTGCATAGATCGGTAAAAGAGACAGGTTTTTGCGTTCGATGTTTGTTGCGTAGATCGGTGGAAGTAATAGAATTCTTGCGCCAGATCTCTGCTGCATAGATTGATGAAAGCGACAGGCTGTAGTGCTTGATATCTGCTGCATAAGTCGGCGAAAGATACAGAATGTCTGCGCTCAATCTTTGCTGCGTAGATTGGCGAAAGTGACAGGGTTTTTGCGCTTGAAAAACGATGGCAAGAAATCATCCTTCTCATAACCTACTACCTTAGGACCTTTTTTCAGATAATTCTTTACACGAGTACTTTAAGTTAAAGTAGTCCGTGATTTGGGTAGTAAAGTGCGCAAAACCGTATACTTAAACTATTGCCTCGCATTTAAGTGCAGTATTATATTTATTTACGTATTTACACAATCAATGATATAATTTACGCTTACAATGAGAACACGAATTTTCTTGAATAACACCTTCCATTGTTTTTTAAGACATACGTTGAACTAAAATTATTTTAGGTGACATTACTATTTTAGTGCTTTTTTCGTTTTCAAGACAACTTGGATTTTTTTTATTTTCTTTATTTTTTTTCTCATGAACACGTGCCTTATTATAATTACAACTTAAATTTTTCCATTAAAGTTAAATAAAGTAAAACGCGTTATCTTTCAGTTTTAGAGTTTGTGCAAATTTGATGGTATTTGATAGTGTATTTTCTGTTGAATCTTCTTTGATGATTATCATTAGTGCATTCTCAATATTTAATGCATCGTTTGACTGAACTACATCTTGATTATCAGCATCAGCAAGAACGTCGAAAATGGTTACCTGAACATTACTTAATGCTTATCCTACAATATATTAAAATAATTGGATTTCAATGGAATAGCCTATGTTTTTGACAGAGTAGGTACACGGATGAATTTGAATTTTTTGAAGAAAAGGTTAGGTGTTTTCGAAATATCAATAAAAAAGGTTGCTGTCTTCGGAACGTGACTAAAGAGGGGAATAACAAAGAATTCGTAAAAATAGGGGCTATTGTATTTGGGAATTATAGAGGTTTCTCATGTAGTATAATATCCAAAAATAAATTGTTCTACATTACAGTTATATTAGTACAATAAAATTTTTCCTTAAAATATTGTAACGCCTATTATCATTTTTTTTTTCAGAACGAAGTAGCCTCCTTTTTCGTCAATTTTTTTGTTGGCCTCATTTTTATTATTAATGTGTCAAAGAAGCGTTTTTTTTAGTCTTTAAATTAAGATAAACTTGTTTATCTACTCTACTTACGTTTTCGTAATAGCTTTCCCAACGAAGACAGGTTTATAAGATTTCTAAAAGACATCTTGTACATTTTTGAACACCTTCCTAATGATATCTGTAAAGGTAGAAATTACCAGATGTCTCCCACAAATCTTATAAAACTGTAATTTAGACAGATAGACTTAGCTTTCTGGCCCAGAAAATTCCTATTGGACGGGAAAAAATTTTTTTGTATAGATTGAAGTGACAGGAATTAATAGCAATAAAATTTATAAGTGAATATTAGGCGCTAAGGTACCAAAAAAAATGGTAAAAATGGTAAAAACCAGTTTTCCGCTTCTAGAATAAAAACTAAAGCTTGGACAAAAAAAAATCAAACATAACAAATGTGCGCAATAAAAAAACAAAGAGAATGAGCCCCAGTTGAGCAAAATCGGTCCAGTGGATCGCTCGCAAATCGCAAAAAAACACGTTTTTTTTGCAAATATTGAAAATTCAATAACTGGCCTTCTGGTAGTAATGGAGAGCTAAAATTTAAATATGATGTCAGTTTTATGGTCCTCTAACTACAGTTAAATTTTCAGATAAAAATATTGCAAACTTTTCGCAAACCGTCGACTTTTGCAAAAAGTGACCTTTTTTTAAATCGACTGGGAGGGTATTAAAATTTTCGAAAAACGTTATAATTTCGGTTTCTATGGATTAAGGAGAAGTTGAACTACAAATTTACAAATTTACAGATCGTTTGATGAAGAATAAAGTTGTTTAAATAATGTATAAAGTTCAGGTACTTTTTGCGCGCGCGAGTGGAGAGGGCAGCGACTGTAGCCCAGTCAACCAAGCTCTGAAATCGAAAATTTTTTGGAAAAATTATATCTGATGTCATACTAGATGTTTTTGAGGTCGCTGATTACGGAAAAAATAGTGAAAAAATTAAAAATCGTACTTTTCATTTTTAAAACGGTATTTAAAAATGTTTTTCAGCTCGTATCTCGCAAATGGTGAACTATACGGAAAAAAAAATTAAAACCTTGTGGGACGAAGCATCTTCCGATTTCGTACGTTGATTGTCCCTTCTCGCGTGCAAGATTTTGAGAAAAAAATTTAATTTAATTAACATCCCTGGAACGGAACATAAAAAAATCATTTCTCTTTGTTTTAAAATATGAAGTAGTACATTATTTTTTATTGACAATATCAGCAATAATGCACGTGAAAGTTGTAGGATCTGTAGGATATACGCAGTGTGGAATCAATAAATAAAAGCAACGAATACAACAACATTATCGTGATGAATTATTATAAATTTTGTATTATGGCATATCATGACATGATTTGTGTCTCTTAGATGTTACAACATATTCAGTTGAGATACTGTCATCTACGTCCTGTGACACTTCTTCCTCTTCTATTTCTTCTTCCACTTCTTCTTCATTCATGTCTTCTTCGTTCTCTTGCTCATTCTCAACTCCTCTCACGAAACTTTCATCTAGTTGCACTACAGTGTCAAAGCTGTCGAAAGCATGTGTATCATCGATTACAGTCAAGTGCACAGGTTCTACATTACTACACGTTTCTTCATGACATGAGTAACACAAGTTAGAGCAAAATAACCCATGTTTCCTGCAGCCGCAAGAATTAGACTTGCACCCGCTCACACATCGGCATGAAATCTTTTTAAGAACATCTGCTGGGAGAAGCGCTTCATTTGAGTAAATTGGAATCAACCCGTTGTCTGTCATTTTCCACCCCCAATTTAAGGGATTTATTTTCATTCCAAGCCACTTTTGGACTTGCAAGTACACCCGTAGGCAATGCTGTCCAGCTGCTCCCTCCGTCGGTGGTAGACAACGCAGTTGAAAGGACGATCTGTTCACCGATTTACAAAAACAAATGTATCTCAGCTCGTTAAGTGTGTGCAAAACATTTGGACCACCATACAATTTCGCTATAATTTGAATTCCATTCTCGATAATTTTTGCGGGAGGCGCTGAGTGGTCGTAAAAAATAGCTGCAAGCTCTCGCGTCGTTTCATCTTGCAACAGCAATTTAATAATTTTTGTTTTGCCCTGTTTGAAAAATGCCGACGTGGTGTCACACCCTCCGAATGCATGTGCGAAGAGAATTAAATTTCTTATCTCCGGATATTTAAATAAATTTGAAGCATATACGTGTTTGGATTGCTGTTTGCCTAGTTTCAATAAAAAAACAGTATGATGGACTCTTTGACATAGCATAACTAGTAAATCGGTGTCCTCCCCGACTATTACTGTATTTTCCTGACTAGCACTGACGTGTTATGCTGTACTGATTATCAACTCGTCGGCGTCATCTGCAGCTACGTGTGTTGTAATACTACATTTCTCAAACTCTTTGCATAAAATCTTTATAAGTTTGGCTTTATTCTTTTTATTTGCAAGAAATTTTTCTTGCGAAAAACATATTTTGGTATGCCGGTTGAATTGCACCTCACGACTGGAATTTTTCAATAGTCTTCTCATGTGTTCCATCGTTTTAATATTCGTGCTCGAGTTATCGTCATACCCATCAAATACAATGAAAACATCACCGTTATAGTGATTTCGCACGTATGTAACGTACTTATTAGAAATAGTCTCGATCGATTCATTCATAGCCCAAATTACTCGGTGCAACAGCCAACCACTATCTAGCACATAGGCTACGTCGTGCGTTGGCATCAAATTCTCGTTGAAGTAATCGTATAAAATCGATTTTTTTGTTTTCCGCATGCCTGCCTCATCGAAAATTGATAATGAAATCGGTGACAATTCGTACCTTAAGTACTCCTTCATATCCGATTTCGATTCAATACTTAAGGTAATCCGTTGGAATATTAGCGTTGGATCTATGACTTCGAGACGATCATCAACTGGAATAGTCGATGTTACGGCCTTTAACGATAATACTTTGGACTTCCGCTCAAACTTGACATCGCGATAATTATTGCCAATAACTTTTTCCATAGCTTTCACTCCTACTTCCAAGGCCTTGTGGCAGTTGATTTTTGAATCGCCAATGATTCTGCTGGAAATGGACATTAAGTTTGGCGTGATTGGAAACGGATCGTAAATTTTGAAAAAATCTATTAGTAAACGCAAATCCGCCTGATCACGATTTATTCGAGTACTGCTGCGATCAACATGTTGCGGTGAATTCTCGTATATCACACCGCAAAATTGCTCCATTTCTTCGCAAACTTCGATCGTTACGATCATCGAAAGGATCCACTTACACACTGCTGCATCAGTTGAGCGAGTTGCATGGGTGAGTCCTCCCACAGCGTGCAAAGAACGCATCAGGTATTGCTCGATAATCATATCAGTTGAAACGCCCGATCTGAACTTATCCGTCCTTCACACAGTAAAATGCCCTAACTCCGTGAATTTGTAGTATTCAAAAGGATCCATTCTGCTCTGTAAACCCATCATCTCTTGCAAGTACAGATGTGCTGATTTAGCATATAGAGTATGACCGGTGGCGTGAAAATACGGAATCATGCGTTGCATGCTGTTTCTGTGCATATGCCAGTTTCCGGTTCTTTCAGCTTGTATGAACTTTTTTAAAATCTCTACTAAATTGAAATATAAGATGCATAGTTCTGCCGTTGGTCCGTTTTTTTTTAAAGTTTCAAGTTGACTCAAGAAGGTGTTTTTCATATCGATAAAATCCGGTGACAATAGCGTCCTTTCAAAATCGGCATCGTTTATTTTTTCCATAATTTTAGAAGTTACTTCGTCAGCTTTTTCGATACTCGCCGATTCAATGACAATGTGTGATAAGGCTGTTTGCACCAGTAGGTGTCCCCTTACCGATCGTGAGTAATCGTGTCCGTTTAAAGCTCTGTCGACTGACCCTTCAGCATAAAATCGACAAAAGCATTCTTTCAAACCTAAATTTTCCATTATAAACCATATGCTTCCAAGAAAACTCATGATCGCATGGAAATCACCTAGGCGAATGATAATTAAACTTAATTTCTCCTCATGTACCGTGTTTTTCGCGCATGCAATAATTTCTTGAGCCTTCTGGTACAATGGCTGGTCAAACGTAACGAAAGTGTGACGCTGACCGTTGCTCTTACATTTTTTATCTGCTTCCAAGAGTACGGTGTAAATAGTATTGTACTGTGAGGGGGGCGCTTTTACAAAGGGTAGAGCTATTACTTTCGTTCTCTCAAATTCACGCAGAGGTGTACACTCCTTCATAAAACCGTTTCAGTTTGCACACGAACCGGCATCAATACTTTTCCGAAGAAAATATAAAACATCACGAGACTCATACTCGACATCAAACGGAATAGGATTGGTTTTGTATAGATCGGTTATAACGACATCGCGTAAGCTGTGCGTTTTACTCTTTTCGAACTGTTGCAAAGGATAATATCTAAACGTACCAGTGTCTCGACTCAAATTGGATTTTTTGAAGCATGTGATGGTATCAACGGACGTTACAGCAGCAGACGGAGTGACGCACATTATACCGCCCATGTAATGAAACGTATTGTGACCATCTATAGTGCGCGTATTATGGTCCGCGTTATCGAAGACAAAATAAACTGAGGCTTAATGAAAGTTATAGCCTTGCGGGTTCTAAATAACCGACGATTGGAAGAGTGTAGTCTCATCATACGAAGCGCACAGCCTGAGATGCGACAATGAGTCAATCAAATTTCTCGATGCATGTTTTTTGTGCATGAACGTCGAGATACCCAGCTAAACGGGTGACACAAACGAGCGTGGCCTTACAGCTGATATCAAACCGTGTGCGAAAGTAATCATAATGTTCTCCCACTTGTTTCTTTTTCCTGCATCGATTTTTTTCTCAGTGTACAATAAAGTTTCTAAAAAAATCGACAGTGTCTTGGGAATCATCGCTTTTGCGTCTTTTAAAAATTCGTTTGGCGCAGGGTACGTTTGTGTATCGTAATATGTTGCTTTTATATCCTGCAAAATGAAATGTGCCGCGGTCGACACTATTCGTTCTCGCTCTACTTTCGCATCTTTCTCTTTCTGTTGAGTATACCACCCTTCGCTAAGAATTTTGTCGCGCGCGTCCACAAAACATATAATTACATCGTTTTTTAATTTGTATATCATCAGAATAAATAGTTTTCAGCTTCTCCACAAAATATCCGATAGCTGGCCGATCGGTAACGGGGCACTCGTTTAAAATATCCTTTAAAGAAAACTGGCATTCGTGATCATTGGTCGATAAGTAATGTACAACGAACTGAAGAACTTCCAACGATGATTCTGAGACTGGACGACCGACAACGTTTGACGCAACTGACTTACAATAAAATAAGGACAAGCATCGGGCGTGGTATCTCGCGTGCATTTCGATCAAATTAACATCAGTTACACGCTTTCCAAGGGATGAAGCCCACTTGCTTGTGTCTCCCCTCTCATTGAGAGTATTGATAATATTTTTATTAAACAACCTACTGTTTACATGCCGAACGACAGATAGATTATCTTTCGACGATCTCTTTACTTTCGCCTCGTATGCGGGGGATGCATCTTCAGTACAAAACAGACAAAGATTTTAGTTTTTCTGCAGGAAAAGTGAACAGTTACCTCAGATTTATTTTGCAATTTTAAATACTTTTTATCTTTTCGCTGGTGGCTCGAATCAATTAAGGTTCGCATTCCTCGTGACTTGACCACTAACGTTGTTCCAACGGACAGATCACCATCGCATAAGACGCAAATCCTGGTGCTATGTTGTTCCATTTTACGTAAGAAATCTGAAAAATGTAAAAATGTAAAAAATTAATGTATAGCTTGCCAACGTAATAGTATGAATTCCGTTGAAGAGCGCGTATGCATAAGGAAATCTATATATTATTATTATAAAAAATAAAGAAAGTTAAGAGAATAATTAATATTTGTGTGTTTGACAATTTCGACGTAATGATTGCGCGATAAATTTATTTAATTTTCAACGTATATAGTGGAGGGAATGACCGTTATGAAAAGGCGGACTAGCCTAACAAGCCACGTACACCAACACGTGTTCAAATATTATGTTTTACAGCAATTTACAACGCGATTACTTTTATATTATTACGAAATTAAAGCGCTTCCTTAAAAGTAAGATAAACAACAGGAACAATAATGAACACGCTGACAAACTAATAGTAATAGTGTTCCAGTTAACATTTTACGCCAAAACGTTTATAACTTCATACATAATTTCATACTTTTTCGTAAATCGCTTAGTATTTTGCACTTACCAATTGCTGACACAACTTCGAAGCACTATCAAATGTCTGATATCGCACCAACAGAAGCAAAATAAAAATTCAACAACTGATGAAGCACTTACTGCAGAACACAGAATATAGTATAATATAAAAGCAGCGATGTTACTCGAGTAGCAGCCAAGAGAAATCTGGTCGTGAAGTCGCCAGTCCCCTCCTTGCGGAGCAACTAGACGCAAGGAGGATGATGTCTGTTGTTGACGTTATATATCTCCGATTCCATAGCATGCACACCACCTGTAAATCTTGCACGCGAGAAGGGACAATCAACATACGAAATCGGTAGATGCTTCGTCCCACAAGGTTTTAATTTTTTTTTTCCGTATAGTTTACCATTTGCGAGATACGAGCTGAAAAACATTTTTAAATACCGTTTTGAAAATGAAAAGTACGATTTTCAATTTTTTCACTATTTTTTCCGTAATCAGCAACCTCAAAAACATCTAGTATGACATCAGATATAATTTTTCCAAAAAATTTTCGATTTCAGAGCTTGGTTGACTGGGCTACAGCCGCTGCCCTCTCCACTCGCGCGCGCAAAAAGTACCTGAACTTTATACATTATTTAAACAACTTTATTCTTCATCAAACGATCTGTGAATTTGTAAATTTGTAGTTCAACTCCTCCTTAATCCATAGGAACCGAAATTATAACGTTTTTCGAAAATTTTAATACCCTCCCAGTCGATTTAAAAAAAGGTCACTTTTTGCAAAAGTCGACGGTTTACGAAAAGTTTGCAATATTTTTATCTGAAAATTTAACTGTAGTTAGAGGACCATAAAACTGACATCATATTCAAATTTTAGCTCTCCATTACTACCAGAAGGCCAGTTATTGAATTTTCAATATTTGCAAAAAAAACGTGTTTTTTTGCGATTTGCGAGCGATCCACTGGACCGATTTTGCTCAACTGGGGCTCATTCTCTTTGTTTTTTTATTGCGCACATTTGTTATGTTTAATTTTTTTTTGTCCAAGCCTTAGTTTTTATTCTAGAAGCGGAAAACTGGTTTTTACCATTTTCACCATTTTTTTTGGTACCTTAGCGCCCAATATTCACTTATAAATTTTATTGCTATTAATTCCTGTCACTTCAATCTATAAAAAAAAATTTTTTCCTGTCCAATACGAATTTTCTGTACTTTTCAAGATTTTTTGGCTAATTCTATCTGTCTACTTGCTAGGATATTTGCCACAAGGGCCGCGATATAGATGATTCTAGCCTGAGTGTGAGAATTGCCGTCCGAGCGAGACGAGGTGGACAATGACTCGGAGATTACTTCGCGCCCGTACGGCATATGTTGTTTTGGATCTGAAGGGCAAGATGCTCTACTTCTGAGCCGCCTTACGTAACGGTGCAGAGAGCACTGTATCTTCTGTGGGTGTGAAGAACTGCTGTTATTCGCACCTGCAAATCTAGTTGTGAAGTATTTAAGGGTGTCCTTTGTGCCATAGGGCTACAATGTTGTGCTTCGCGTACGAGGCGTAGGGCGTAGACGTTGAGCTTCGTACCCAAAGGTAATATTTGTGTTTTAAGCTACCATCACCGATCTGGCCTTTGAAATAAGATCAGTCATCGAGGAACTTCTCAATTGACCATTCTTTCGAGTCTAATTTCCTCCAGGCAGCGTGCCATTGACTTTCATTTTCCTACACTGCCGTTCTAGAGTTTCGCAGTGGTTTTTGGGTCCATCGAACTCCCTCATAAAGCCAAGAAGACTCTTTTTTACTTAAAATCCGACGAAGCATGCGAAAAAGGGGCTTTGTTGCGTTTATGAGTTTGTTAAGACTTTTTCTTACTGTAAAATGTAAAACAACTCTACCTGATTAAATAAATTGAATTAAATTATTACATTTCTTTTAATTGATAAAAAACATCATACGTGCTCATATAGTGGTTTACTAAAATTATTGGTTCGCAGAATAACCCTGTACACGCATATAACCTCCACACCAGTTTTTCTCAGCCACTGATCCTCAAAATAGTCGAAGAATTCTTCAAATTCTAAGCCAAACTTTTCTCTGCATTCATTGCAAAGAATTTCAAATCCTTTAATTCGTTCTGGAAGAAGCAATGGTAATGCTCCAAACTTTTTGAATAGTTTGTGCTTTCGGAGGTTATCGCGTTTATTGTACTGTGATGAGGCAATTTTTTTTTTTTTTGTAACATTCTACCACAAGGCCTGAAAATAAACAAAAATGCAACATTATGTAGGATAACAAAATTGCACTGCATTATTTATCAAATACGTAGCATCAGTTTAACAAATATTCAACGCCCTCCCCTTATTAACTGTTCTTATTAACACCATTACCCACCCCCACCCCCTCCCCATAATACATATATTTTTCATTACTTAAACAAAAGAGATAAGAAAATATTGTGAATTCGTTTTGTCATTAAGCATGTTTGTTCGTGTTCTCCATTCACATTTGCAAAAAAAAAACACATAAAACCTACAGGCATAAAAACACCGCTCCCTTATTCGCAGACAAAAAGCATCTCTAGAAAAAAAAAAAAAAAAATTCTTTGCTAAGTATGACAGATAAATTAATTCCTTTTCTTAAACATAGAGCCAATAAAAAATCTTTTTACTTCTAAAATATACATAATTATTTTTGGTGAAAATTTTATTTCGTAGATGTTTCAATTCGTATGACGTGAATTTAAAAGAAAGCTCATTGGACAGCATGGTATTATTTTTTTTTGGTTTCATGATATGTTTGGAAGCAGGTATCATTTTTTTTCTGTCTTGGTTCGAGGGGAGAAAATATTTCCTCCCGAATTTGGCGCGGAAAATAGTTGATTTCATACGAGTTTTAAAAGGTTTTAATTCACGAATCAAGAAGTTCGCGAGCCGAAGGCGAGGTTTGTGAGCTTTTTCGTATGAGTTACATGTACTATTTTTTATTACGATAACCAAAAAGTAGCGGTGAAGGTGCGGTTTGCACGTTTGACTGATGAAAAATATTTTCTTCCCTCATTTTTCCCTTTGATAAAGAATAATGATTGGCTCAGATTGCGCGATCACTAATAAAATGCAGTCTAAATGATTCTTTGTTTCCTCCAGTGGTGCGTATACGTTTTTTTTGTCATGTACCGGAGAAAGAATTTTCGTTTCGCATAGTGAGAGAACAGTTCCTTCTTTCGATGCAGTATGATGATAAATATAGTATGCAACTCTGAAGGATGTTGTCCTCCCTCGTATACGCTCTTCATGTTCTCGTTATCGGCTGCAATGGAAACTTGTGCGCTTTGGCCATACATTCGTGCAGAAATTACATTCTTCTACTCTGGGCGTTTTTGATAGGTTGGTGCACCTTTGAGAGGAAAAACAGTGTTTGCCACTGATATGCATCCGGCCACAGTTGTCTTTAATAGCCCAGCGGCTCTGCAGAGATGATAATTTCCATAAAGTTCATTTTACAGATACTGTATTTATAATATTACTGTACAGCTCAAAATACGCACCTGAGAAAGGTGGAAGTAACAACCAAACGTATTGATGTGGAAAATATTCCTCATTGCATTTTGCATGCCCATCTCGAAATCTGTCTTTCTAGAAGAGGGTTGCAGGTCCGGGCACGTGGTTTTAAAGCCTTAAAATACCGACTCATAGGCTACTTCGGTTTTTGAAGTCATTAGTGCCAATGCAATCGGGAACTCCTAAAGTTAGTGTAAATATAAAAACATAAATTAGCTCAGATGCGGTGGCGTAACAATGGTTTTTAAGTAGAGCGTCAGGTGCAGAAAGTCGTAAGTAGCTCAGATTTTGAGAGAATAGAAAACAAAATTTATACATATTAATTAGTTAATGAATGAATAAGAAATAAAATATATCTACGTCAATCAATTTAGAAAGTGTCTTTTTTAACTACGATAGGTTGTAATGTAGTTTACTAAGCTTTTATAGGTGCTGATAACAACCTTATATTAAAAATTAATTAATTAGTTTTCAAAGCACTTTTCATAAATAACTTCTATGAAACGTTGAGTTTATTTCCGAGAGCTCTCTTTCATAACGATTTTTTATGAACGCACTAATGTATGCTGCCGATGTGGTGTGACTCGATTGTACCAATATAGACAAACTGCTAAGGATAATTTTTTTCGGTAATGAACTATATGATCGATGTGCTGCTATGTTTGTGACTACATATTTAGCTACTATTCTAAAGCTCTTAGGTTGATGAACTGTGTGCTGAACATTTGGATGGTTTTAGTCCATACGTTATTATATGTCACTGGTGAGAACATTTTAATTTTATTACTTATTTTCGAAAAATTTACATTGAAACACCGTGCCGCTCTTTTTTCCAAGTTAACTTTATTTTTTAATAGTGATAACTACAAATTGTGTACCAATATTTTTGAGCAGAGAGCAATCTTACTGTTGAGAAAAAATATTCGAAGATTGTACAACATGTACATAATTAATTTAACAAATCCAGCGTTATGTGTGCATTTTTTCATGATATGTGAATCGGTATAAGCTGAAAAGAGAAAATTAGGTATTAAAACAAGCAAAATATCGGCTCTCATGTGATCAGAATTTCTCTATTTCTACATATCTATATATTTAGTAAATCTCCTAAAACCCACTTATCTTTTTCACCAAACAGAGAGTAATTTTTTTGCTTGTTTCAATATTTAATTTTTACTCCTTAGCATACACTAAATAATTACTTATGAAAAACCTAAACTGGAACTGCAAGCCGCTTGATGGTGATTTTTAATTACATAAATTATTCTCAAACAAGCAAAAAAATTGGTACACGGTTTGCTAAACGTAAGCGATGAGCTGTAAAATGGTTGCGAATTGTTTGTCACGAAAAAATATCGGCACACATCGAATCGAAATAAAATGATTTTTTTTTCATTAACTACTTAGATGCTGTTAAACAAACAAAACCTTGAAATTGAACAGCTACCCTCGACACTGTTATTTATTTATATCTTACTCCTAACATAACCTCTATTATAAAAGTTGTCAGGTTGATCGCGTGATCTTCAAGTACACATGTAAAATCAACGTAATACATGGATTTCTTACCGTTTGTACACCATTAGTGTCAAAAGTTGTGTCGCATTTTTTATGTTTGGTACAAGTCCAAATGTTCCATCACAGCAAATAATGAATTCCGTATCCAGAAAGGAATCAATAAATTGACAGTTAAAAAATAGTAGATGGTTGTGATCGTTACTATCGACGATAAGCAGAGATTCCCAGTAAATTATGCTTTTTTCATACTTATATGTAATGGAGCCCTCTTGAAATTTCTTATAAAGTCCATGAATGTCCTTAACTTATGACAAATTTTTTACCAGTGACGATTTAGGTTTTAAGGTAAAAAGATGACGTCCTATCGATGCAAAATGTAATATCTTGCCAACTTCCACATTGCTGTACATTATTAAAAAAATCCTTTTAACATAAACACAAAGAGCAAATCGTAATTACACTTAATCTCCACCTCTAATCCGGCTATTATTGTATAGCTACTTTTTAGTTAATTTGTACTGAGAAAGTTTATTAATTACATAACATGTAACAATTTTTTTGTCTTTTTAAGCACTGTCAGTAGTGTGCACAAGCGGGTACGAGGACTCTTACTCTTGCAAGGCCTGTAGTTGAAATAACGATCGCTGCCGACGCACGCTGTGGAAATCACTCGATTTTTTCAGCAGGGGCATTTTTTGCATGCTTCCGATGGAAGTGATG
The DNA here is from genome assembly GCF_036245765.1 of Copidosoma floridanum. NCBI lineage: Eukaryota > Metazoa > Arthropoda > Insecta > Hymenoptera > Encyrtidae > Copidosoma > Copidosoma floridanum. Next base: position 35,126,897 of record NW_028321897.1, on the reverse strand, counting down.
GTTATGACGCGATAAAAAAGTTATGTTGGACTGACCGCTAGCGTGCAGATAAGGTACAGATAGGGGTACCCCCTGAGCTGTGCGTGTTCACGCGTGGGTACATGGAGAACTCGCTCGTTCACTGCCTCCTCCTCTTGGCCGCTGTTGTTGCCGAGTGCAGTGCGAGTAGCTTTAGTGCGCCTACTCTGTGGGTACGTAAGACATTGGCACGACGTCGTAGAGGTTTACCGAGTGTCCCTATACACACCGTCGCCGCGTCCAAGTACACATACCCGCGGGAGCGCACCCAGCTTGTAGTGGGGCGATTTTTTAAGGGAGCTGCGCGCTCGTGTGCAAGGGTTTAGTATGGGTATTGTTTAGTCGAAACGACTAAAACTCGTAGACCGCCTCGTGAGCGGTAGAGGATCAACCTCGCTTACGCCGAAAGTGGCAGCACACCGAGTTTACACAAAAATTCATCACATATTCACACATGCAAGCGCCGGTAAATTTTTTTCTTACCTTCATCCTTTTTCTCCTTTTGTTTCAGTCATTAAATTTAATCGCTCTCGCGCCAACTCTCATTATGTCTCTCTCTGCATACTCCCATTAGCTAGACGTTTCTCTCCTTCTCTATCATGCACCTACATCTCCATCTCTTTTGATCTTATTAAGTGTCTTCGGGTCATAGGTCTTTCCCCCTCTCTTAATTGCTCACATTATTATCTCTCTCTTTTCCTGGCTTTTCACATAAGGTGTAAGGGATTGATGGGTCCTGACGACTGCAGCGGGTGGGAGAATTAAAGAGGGAAGGGGGGTCTTGCGACTACTTTGAGTGGGCGTGCTGGGTCAGTTCCGAACTATTTGCCTATACAGAGCGGTCTCCAGTTGTCAACTGCGATCTCGAGTATCTGGCATAGTTGGATATTATAATCGTCCTACTGGTTTCTACATCCTTCCTCATCATCATCACGCACACGGGTATCTGGGAGTCACCTTTTCGGGATTAATTTCTCTCACGGTTTCCTTCACTTAATCATCATCGTCATCTGCATCATCTTCGAGAAGCTCGGCGTGCTGCGAGTAAAGCACGGTGAAAATCCGCTTCACGGACCGTGCGACGTTTGTCGATTCGTGAGTTTTTTGAGACACGTGCAAACGCGCACGTATACGTTTTCTACACACAATACACAAGTACACACTCTTCATTACAGAAAATTTTTCTCAAAATTTATAGTTCAACCTCACTCGTTTGTATTTTCATAAATTTTTCTTCTCTTGGGTTTTTCTCTTCGGAGTTTTTCCCTTGAGCCACGAAACATATCTTCGTTCGTGGCTCATAATCAGTGCATTTTAAATTTATTTTACCCAGTTCATTCCCATCCTCCGTTCAGATAAATTCAGCAAAAATGGTTTTTTTTAGGTAGATTTTAATTAGTTATTTGTCAATTGAGTAGTTTTTTTGTGCCGCGATCCCTCGTAAATTTATAAGTAACAAAACTCTTTCTACAATTCAGGTATACAGGCACGGTGCATCGCAATGGACAGATGGACGGGTGAAAATCGTAGGGATGGAATTTTGATCGAGAATCGCTGCCATCGCGCAGCAGAGGATCGAAAAATATCGCTGGAGATTACCGTTTTTCCCCAAGATCGGGGGTTGGGTAGAGTACCCTATCCTTCCTCCCTCAACTGCCTCCTGCTACCTACTTACACTGAGTTATAGCTAGCGAACCAACGTTGGAGATGCCGATAAGCATGACGGACTCAATAGCGAGATACACGGGGTACACGTACGCCGCTCTGGAGAAGTACTCGAGGGCGGATTCGGACACGAATCGCTGATGCTGATCCCTCTCCTCCCGCCCACAGCTTTTAGTGCCACGTGATGGATCGCCGCTGCGGATGGGTTTGAACGGTTTTGCGTCACGTGTACCTGTGTGTAAGGAAAATAGGTCAATTTTTTAGAAATTATTTAATTAGCATTTGACCTGGACGTTTAAATAAAACAAACAAATTGTTGTGTTGCAATTCGTGTGTGGGTTGCAAAAATCAAGCATTTCCGCAAATTCGGGAAAAAAACGTTTTCTCAAAACAAGTTTGCTCTGCGTGCGAAAACTAGTACTTCGCGTATTTTGTGATGAAAAATATCGTACGCAACTTGTGCGTGACAGTAATCTCAACTTGAAAGATTGTCACTTCATCCTAGTTGAGATTTTTACTTCCTCGCACTTGTATCATAATGTACTATTGTTACACTGTGCGATGGTCATGTAAACTACATGTTCTACGTCACATTAAACAGGGATTGTATGGAGGGAAGGAACGTACGACGGGGATTTAGTGTGATGTCTCATATATACTGATAATGAGAAAAGTTTGTGATTTACACATAAAATACGTCAATGTATGATGTATGATTGCCCGAAAAAAAAAATAATTTTGTGTATGCTGTATTAATGTACTTATTGAAGAAACAACACTTACGATTTATAAACAGTGTAAAAAACTGCCTTAACACTGGTAGCACCTAGCTGCTGCACTTTTTCATGGATTTCTATTTTCATTTTTTTTTATCGTAGGCAAATCTTCATCTGGATCGTGATTGTGACACTGATTGATCTGGTAGCTTCCATTCTTCTTGAGGGTAGCCATTGCTGTGCATTTTTTAAATTAATTTTTAAGCCTCGATCGGCAGCACTGGAGCTGGCTGTGTGTGAATTATATAACAAATTTTTACTTGACGTTAAAAACCGTAATGTTTACATCACGTTGCAGCACATATTTCCTGTAATTTTTACAGTAATACCATTATAGTAAATAAATATTGCAATTACCGGTCTCCACTAAGATACAACTTTTTTGAGTGATATAACTATCCAGTCTTCTCGTCAAAAAACCCTCCTTCTAACTTACTCATGCTGACATAAAAAACTCAAACTATTAACCCGACAAACGTATGGATGTTGCTACGATTAAAGATGTAGAGCTACTGACGATTAAAATAAAGGATATGTACACACTCTGTGTGCAATTTCTTGCTGCTATGGGTCTATATATGTTGTTTACGAAAAGCTGAATTTTTTTCGCTATTGAAAAGCAATGTATATATATGCGTACGGTGGGCTGTACACGATGGGCTAGTACAGCGGTACGCTGCAGTTCTCGTTGTTTGCAAAGCTTGTAGACGCAGGCTCATTGGGCTCGACTATCGGTCTTCACTCACTTGTTGCGCACTTATAAACTCATGTTCTCGTGTGAACGTATACACCCAACCATGAGCTGGTGTTTTAAAAAACCATGCGAAATAAAGTAAAGGTACATCAAAAAACCTTTGTCATCGTCAATTTCCGTTAAATTCCATTTCCTTGAAAGAAAAATCATCTGTCGTCATGGAAAAATATGCAAAAAAAATCACAATTCGAAAATACAATTGTTTCGTAAACGGAGTGAACGATGGCGGAAAGCCATGTTCATAGATATGTCCTTGTCTTGTATTAGTTAAAGACTAAAGAAACGCTCTACTGTCTAAGAACAATTATTTCTGTTTTTTCATTTGCCGTTACCTCCAGAAACATTCTAAATCTCATCTCCAGGCTTTTTGCCTCCAAAGTTATTTCTAAAACTCATCTCATCTCCAAAACAAGACCAAGGTTTCCAAACTTTTGTATAATGTTCTAAAATTTGAAGTCCTTCTAGACAACTCTTTTTTTGTATTCGAAAGCTTTAGAACCCGTCACAGTCTAAAATTAATGTATGAAAGTAAATGAAATGGCTTATTTTCTTGATTTCTACAGCACTGACTCGCCCATATCACTTACCTTTAGAAATAACTAATTCATTCATACATAATCATGAGTCTCGTTTAGTACAAAATACATGTAGTGATTGAAAACTGTTGAAAGAGCTTTTTTACTGTGCTGCGTCAAAAGAAGGCACTGTCCCCAAGCTTCGCAAAAAGAAAATCCCTCTTTCCGGCGCCAAATCAGTAAAGAATCGTATACGCACCACTGGAAAAACTGAAGAATGCTCAAATCACACGTTTGACACACAATAAAGAACCTTGGCTTCAGATCGGGTGGAAATACACATGTGATCTAGAGCATTATTTACGTTTCCTACCTAGGTAAGTAATTACACTGTTGTACTTAGTAAGTGTGCGTTTATACAGCAAATTTCTTATTTGCTTCATGTGAAGTTGTACAAAAGTATTAAGTAAATTAATTATAAATAATAACCTTTTTTAACGATATGATTTATAAGAAAAAAAAAGTGATCAAATTTTAATCGAACCCTGTGGCAGAGAACGAGCACTACAGCCTGTTCGCCAATCTAGGCAGTAGACATCGAGCGCAAAATACCTGTCTCTTTCAACGATGCCTGAAGCAGACGTCCAGCGCTACAGCCTGTCTCTATCGCCGATCTACGCAGCAAAGATCAAGTACTACAGACTGTTTCTTTCGCCGATTTATGCAGCAGAAAATAAGTACTACAGCCTGTCTCCTTCGCTGATCTACACAGCAGAGATCGAGTGCAAAAATCCTGATTCTTCTGCCAACTTATTCAGCAGAGATCCAGTGAAAAAATTCTGTCTCTGTCGCCGATCTATGCAGCATAGATCGAGCCTAAGAAACCATCTCTTTTTCCGATCTAGGCGGCAGAGATCAAGCCCAAAAATCCTGTCTCTTTCGCTGACTTATGCAGCAAAAATATTAAGCGCGACAGCCTGTCTCTTTCGCCGATCTATGCAGCAGTGATCGAGCCCGAAAATCTTGTCTCTTTTGCCGAACCCTACAGCAGAATTTAAGCGCGACAGCCTGTGTCTTTCACCGATCTATGTAGCAGAAATCAAGCCAAAAGTTTTGTCTCTTTTGCCGATCCCTGAAACAGAATTTGTGAGCTACAGCCCGTCTCTTTCGTCGATCCACGCAGCAGAGATCAAGCCCAAAATTCCTGTCTCTTTTGCCAATCACTGAAGCAGAATTCGAGTGCTACAGCCTGTGTCTTTTGTCGATTTATGCAGCAGAAAATAAGCTCTACAGCTTGTCTCTTTTGCCGATGTGTGCAGCCAAGATTAAGCCAAAAAATCCTGTGTCTTTCGCCAACTTATGCAGCAGAGATCGAGTAGTACAGCCTGTCTCTTTTGCTGATCCATGCAGCAGGGATCGAGCCCGGAAATTCTGTCTCTTTTGCCGAACCCTACAGCAGAATTTAAGCGTGACAGCCTGTGTCTTTCACTGATCTATGTAGCAGAGATCAAGCCAAAAGTTTTGTCTCTTTTGCCGATCCCTGAAACAGAATTTGTGAGCTACAGCCCGTCTCTTTTGCCGATCTACGCAGCAGAGATCGAGCACTACAGCTTGCCTCTTTTGACGACTCATGCAGCAGAAAATAAGCACTACAGCCTGTCTCTTTCGCCGATATGTGTAGCTGAGATCAAGCGCTACAGCCCGCGTCTTTCACCGATCTATGTAGCAGAGATTGAGCTCAAAAACTCTGTTTCTATCGCTGTCCTATTCAGCCGAGATCGAGCGCAAAATTTCTGTTTCTCGCAGGTCCCTGAAGCAGAATTCGATCGCTACAGCCTGTGTCTTGCACCGGACTGGTGTGACGGTCAGGTCCTCTGTGAGAAAAAATATTTACGATTCATCAATTTCCTTTTACAAATTGTATATTTAATAAATCGAAAAGTGTTGAAATAATGAGATAAAACTGAATATAAATCGCACACTATTTTATTTATTTACATTATATTATTATATAAATGTTGAAATTATTATAACTTCCCATTGAAGGATAAAGTTGTTCATAAGTTCATTTCATTCTTGCAACTTCTTAAACTATTGCAGTGGTTTTAAGGACATTTATTGTAAACTTACAAATTAGTTGTATTCAATGGACAGCATTTGAAATTCAAAATTTTATTCTTCAGACAAATTTATAAATTAGGTAGGCATGAGACTCTAATGCTTGTTGGTAAATTAGAATTCAATACGTCCAATAGGTATACAAGCGAACGTCGATACACTTTAATCATTGCATCAATAGGCGCATATGTATAGATGGCGGTACTCTTCATACAAGCACTCTCTATTACCATCCATACATGCCCTTTCTCAATATATAAGATATAGAAATAACTTGACAATACAAATCCACATAATTTCTTTTTCAAGAAATTTTCCTTTGGAGAAAATAATTTAGAACGAGAAAAAATCCTCCCCGGGTGCGGATCGAACACACAACCTCCTGTTTACTAGACAGTTGCTCTACCACTTGAGCTACCGAGGAGCTGTGCATTCACTCGCACCGTAAGTTTAGATAAGTTCTCGTTTTCAATTCTTAAGCTGTCTTTCACCTAAGCTCGATAATGTAGGCATGAGACTCTAATGCTTGTTGGTAAATTAGAATTCAATACGTCCAATAGGTATACAAGCGAACGTCGATACACTTTAATCATTGCATCAATAGGCGCATATGTATAGATGGCGGTACTCTTCATACAAGCACTCTCTATTACCATCCATACATGCCCTTTCTCAATATATAAGATATAGAAATAACTTGACAATACAAATCCACATAATTTCTTTTTCAAGAAATTTTCCTTTGGAGAAAATAATTTAGAACGAGAAAAAATCCTCCCCAGGTGCGGATCGAACACACAACCTTCTGTTTACTAGACAGTTGCTCTACCACTTGAGCTACCGAGGAGCTGTGCATTCACTCGCACCGTAAGTTTAGATAAGTTCTCGTTTTCAATTCTTAAGCTGTCTTTCACCTAAGCTCGATAATGTAGGCATGAGACTCTAATGCTTGTTGGTAAATTAGAATTCAATACGTCCAATAGGTATACAAGCGAACGTCGATACACTTTAATCATTGCATCAATAGGCGCATATGTATAGATGGCGGTACTCTTCATTCAAGCACTCTCTATTACCATGAGTAGTAGAAGCTGGTAGGGCTAGGGATTGGTGTGGTGTGGTTTTTTTTTTGAGTCAAGTGGTTATCTGATGTACAGTTCAACAAAAAGAGTTCGGTTTCACTTAAGATTCAAGAACGCCTTATACAAGGTAATAAAACCATAGTTGAACTTAAAATTCAGGTACGATCAAGGAAAAAGAACGCCTCGGCGTTCTAACCTATACCCGTGCCCACGTGTTAAAAGTGCTTCAAGCAAAGAAAAAAAGCCAAATTTAAGCTCAGCCCCCGGGAGACCGGGAGGCGCTTACAGTTAACAATGAATGACAAAGGTGAAAATGTTGAGAATTACGACATGCTGGTAGACCCTATGGTTCTTGATAATGAAGAGAACGTGTTGAAACCAGGTAAAAGACGTCCTGTAGATAGTCTGGAGAAAGATGAAGGCACGAAAAAGGAAAAACAACAGAATACTGATTATATGATAAATTTGTCCAATGAAGACAAAGATAGAAGAGTCCTTCAGGTCGAAAAACAACAGCAACAAAATCAGAGCCAATCCCAACAAAGTTCTAATGGACGATCAACAGAAAATCTGCAAAATAATAACATCAGCCGAAATCATACTATTAAAACGTACTCTCAAGCAAACAAAGGACCATACGGAGTCATAATTCGAAGTTGCTTACAGCAGAATGGCGCTACTGCAAGTAGAATAAGTCCTTACTCAATTGGAAAAATCATATGCAAAAAATACAAGAGTGTAGTACAAATTTTTCCTAAGTCTAGTAGAAAATTGGAGGTGATCTTCAGGGATATTAGTGATGCTAATAAAATTCTGGATGATAGTGACATTAAGGTTAAAAACTGCGAAGCTTTTATTCCATCATACCGACTCATCAGGAAAGGTATAATAAGAGGAGTTGATTTGATGATGGAAGAAAGTGAAATCTTAGAAGAATTAGAATCTAGAATTAAAGTGTCTGATGTATATAGGCTTAAGAAGAGGAACAAGGAAACTAATGAGGATGCTTTGAAATGGATTCCTACTAGGTCAGTTGTGATAAGTTTTGAAGGCCAAGACCTACCATCAGAAGTGTTTATATTCAAAATTGCACATGTAGTTGAACCGTTTATTTCATCTCCGAAAATGTGCTATACGTGTTTTGCTCCAGGTCATGTGTCCAAATGGTGTAAAAATCCTAAATGCAAAAGGTGTGGAGAAACCAGGCATGAAGGCAGCTGTCTCTCTGATACACTAAAGTGTGCAAGCTGTGGTGGAAATCATCAAGCTCTGAGCAACGTCTGTCCAATTTTAATCAGAGAACAACATATACAAAGAATCATGGCTATGGAAAACAAGTCGTTTGAAGATGCAAGAGCATTGGTGATGGGTGATAGAATAAAAAAAGGCCCTGTGGGTTCAAAAGAGTCATTTCCGTCCCTGGGTAAGGCTGGTAATCAGAAAGTGTTTACAGCACATCATGACGTAAGCAACCAAGTAAGTACCTATGCAAAAGTAGTACAAACCGATAGTCATAGTCAAGACAACGCTCAAGTACAGAACGTGGACAATATTACTTCAGAGGTTAGAGTGAACCTTCCAAAAATCATCAAACAAAAATTGATTAAACCGAAAGTAGTTACCAAAAACTGGATCAAATTCCATGAAGAAAACTGTCCAGATTATATCAATTCAAAAGAGAGTGAATATAAACCTACGTTCTCTAGTATGCCTATTCATACCCAGATGAGACAGTACCAGAGTAAAAACGTGCTTAAAACTCGGCAAACGAACAACCAGAAAAGAATAGACCATTATCAAGTGGAAAAGGAAAAACTAATTGCTGCTAATGGATTGCTGGAACTAAACAGTCAACACTACATGGATTATGCTGGTAAAATAAATCTGAGGCCAGAGAAACAAACTGAAGAGTGGGAAAATTGGAACGAGGATGAGTATCAACGGTATAACGATAGTGATGTTGAAGTCTATAGTCAAGAATCTTAAAGTGATAATAGAATATTTAAGTGGTATTTTCATTTTAATAATTTAGATAATTTAAATTTACATTTAGTGTTTATAATAGACATACAATCAAAAAATGAATAATCATATTAATTTAAAAATCTGTCAATGGAACTGTAGGAGTGTAAGAGGTAAAATTTTTGAATTGGAGAGATATGCGTCAAATTGGGATATTATAATTCTCATTGAAACATGGTTAAAATCAGAACAACTCCCATTTACAATAAATGGATTCGAAATAGTTAGATTTGATAGGATTCAAGAAGGTGGAGGTGGTATTGCCTTTCTAGTTAAAAAAAACCTTATATTTAAAGATTTTAATGTTTTAATCAAACCTAAAGCTTTAGAAGTGGGTTCTATTGTAGTTGAAACAATTAAAGGGTCCTTATTTATTATAGCTTGTTACAGACAACCAAAGAACGGCAATAACTTAAAAAGCGAGGAATGGTCGAATTTCTTAAATTATATTAAAAATAATTGTGGTAACTTATATGTATTAGTGGGGGACTTTAACGCTCACCACGCTGCATGGGGTGGGAAACGCAATTGTCCAAACGGCAATATAATTTTTAACCAAACTGACGTAATAGATTTTTGTTTATTGAACGATGGTAGTTTTACCCATATGTCTGACATTGACATGAACAAATCCGCAATTGATTTGTCTCTAGTTTCATCCGATTTGATGATTGAAAGTTCATGGGGTGTTGAAAAGGATAATTGGAGGAGTAATCACTTCCCAATTACCATTGGCCTGGAAATAATTCCATCTCGACTACCCAAAAACCAAGTTAAATATAACGCAAAAATGATTGACTGGGACTTATTTCAGGCAAGTTTGATTGATTCTGACAGGTTGTTCAACTCCCTACATTTTATTAATAACAGTGCTGTTGTCCGATATACCAAACTAGTAGCAGAAGTTATTAAAGCAATTGAAAAGTCTTCTTTTCAAAAATCAATTAAAAATAAATACAATAATTATACGCAAACTAACAATTACAGTAACTCTGAAAAACAAAAAGGTAATAATGATAAACATGCAAACACTTCATTAAATAAAAAAAAAAAAAAAGAAGAAAAATTTCCAGTGGTGTGGTGGAATGAGAAATGTGAAAGAGCCATTAGAATTAAAAAGGCTAAATTACTTTCAATCCAATTTAATCCATCCAAAGAGGCTTTCCTTGAGTATAAACGTACTGAGGCTATTACCAAGACTGTGCTAAGAAAAGAAAACCAAGAGGCGTTTAAAAAGTTCACACTTACATTTAATAGATTTAGTAACCCGACGTATATCTTTAATAAAATTAAACTTTTTAAAAATAAACTATTAAGAAAAGATTTTATTAATGGAAACGTTGAAGTTGTAAACAATATGGTCAAAAGTATAGATACGCTTTGCCCTCCTGGGCAAAAATTCGTGCCTCCTGAATATGCATTTTCAAATGCAAATAATAAATTAGACGATACCTTTCATTATAATGAATTAATATATGCCTTAGGAAATGTTAACACTCACTCAGCTCCTGGAGCTGACAAAATCAGCTTTGCCTTTATGATATTTTTTCCAGAGTCTACATTGAGAGTATTACTAGATATATATAATGATTTGTATAATTCAGGAGAATTTCCATCTGAATGGAATCAATATTTGTGTGTGTTCATTCCTAAAAGTAATAATAATGTGCGCCCAATAAATATGTCATCTTGTTTTCTAAAATTATTTGAAAAAATGATAAACTTCAGAATTAATCATTGGATAGAAAGTAACAAAATAATCAAAAACTCCCAATATGGTTTCAGGAAGAATAGATCTTGTCATGAAAGCTTAGCTATTCTAACCACAGAAATTCAATCACAATTTTATAAAAAGGAGCAATTAATAGCAACTTTTCTGGATATCAAAGGGGCATACGATAACGTGCTTCCAGAAATGTTAATTCAGAAACTAGTAGATTTAGGTTTCCCAAAAAAACTAACAAAATTCATATACAATCTAACAGCGGAAAGAGTAATTGAATTCATAAATTGTCCAGGTAACATAATCAAGAAAACTCATAAAGGCCTTCCTCAAGGAAGTATACTTAGTCCGACCTTATTCTCCATTTATATAAATGATATTGACGAATGTATAAATCCCAAAATATCAATTTTAAAATTCGCAGACGACATTGCACTCTATATAAAATCCGATAATGATAGCAACGATTTTATTATAATGGAAAACCAAATCAACTTATTGGCTGTAAATCTTAGCTGCATAAATTTATTTCTAGCTCCTTACAAATGTATTCTCATGGTATTTGATAAAAATAGACGTAAACATAACAATAACTATCATCTTAAAATTAATGGAATACAGATTAATGAATCTAGTTCAACAAAATTCTTAGGCATAAACTTCGATAGAAGGCTCAATTGGAAAACTCATATAGACTCCCTATGTGAAAAAACAAGCGTTTTTGTAAAGATCATTAGTTGCTTAAGAGGAGTTTGGTGGGGAGCAGATCCCAATATTTTACTGAATATTTATAAATCTTTAATCAGATCTCGACTAGAATACGCAGGATTTTTGATGTCTCTAAATAATTCAAAAGATTTTCAAAAACTAGAAAAGATACAATACAAATGCATAAGGTTAGCAATGGGATATAGATGTTCTACTCCCTTAAATATTTTGAACGCAGAATCCGAAATTCCACTATTAAAATACAGATGTGAATCACTAGGATATAAATTTATTCTTAAGTGTATGTCAATGAAACATCATCCTCTCATTGGGAAATTGAACTGCCTGAAGGAATTAAGCGAACATCCTATCTATGAAATGAATTTTAATCCGCCAACACTACTAAACATTTATAATAATACTTGGTTTTTGGAGGATACTATATCACATTCAGAAATCCCACCTTGTTTTCATGAGAATATAGAATCATTTATATTAGTACCTGATGTTGATATCCAATCCTGTGTTAAAGATGAATCTTATTATGTATCTAATGTTATTTTTAATTCAAAATTCGAACAAATCATACAAAAAGACGTGTGCATTTTTACTGATGGATCAAAAATGGGCAAAGAAGATTCATCTTGTGTAGGTCTCGCTGTGTTTAGTAACCATAAGGAATTCTGTATAAGTTGTAGAATAAACGACCACTCGTCTATTTTCTCTGCAGAAGCCTTGGCTATTGTTCTGGCTTTGGAGAAAATTAACAAATCTGAAAAAAATAGTTTTATGATATTTTCGGATTCTTTAAGCGTGCTGAAGGCCTTAAAATGTAAAAATAATTTAATGAACCAATCCTTTTTTATTCATGATATTCTGCGTCTACTATACAAAGCATATAATAATGGTAAAAGAATTAGATTTGTATGGATTCCTGCTCATTGTGGTATCCTAGGGAACGAGGAGGCAGACAAAGCTGCTAAAGAAGCTGCCGTGAAGGGAGTATTACTTGATGCACCTTTACCTTATACCGATGTATTTAGTAAATTTAAAAAATTATGTAATGTAAAGAACAATGAAGAAATCACTAACTTAGCACTTATCAGTAACAAAGGTAAATATTATTTTCAGAAGTTTTTTAATAAAATATCAAATAAACCTTGGTTCCATGGATATAACTTGAGCAGAAATTCTATAGTGTATATTAATCGACTAAGGTGTAATCATAACTCGTTAAAATCTAGTCTTATTAGACAAAATATTGTAAATAATGCGGACTGTGATTGTGGAGAAGGTGTTAAAAATATTGATCACGTACTATGGCAATGTCAAAAAACTAAAACACAAAGAGAATTATTATTGGAAAAATTAAGAGATATGAATATCTCCTACCCGTTTAACGTACAGGAGTTTCTCACTAATTTAAATATTAATGTGATTAAAGCGGTTTGCAAATTCATTTATAAATCAGAAATAAAAATATAATAAAAAAAAAAAAAAAAAAAAAAAAAAAAAAAAAAAAAAAAAAAAAAATAGTAAGTAAATACACAATTGATCTCAAACGAGATAAATAAATAAAATAAGATGAATATCTAACCTTACACATAAGATTACTAGTACTATTTATAGATTTAACAGTTCTGTAAGACTGTAATGTGATTTATGTGATATAAAAATACGAAGTCAATTATATAGAAACTATAATTATGTAAAAATTCCTTGTAATTTTGCCGTATGGCCATGTACATTTAATTGTGGAGCCAATAAAGTATCTTATTTTCAACTAAAAAAAAAAAAACTAACTCTCTATTACCATCCATACATGCCCTTTCTCAATATATAAGATATAGAAATAACTTGACAATACAAATCCACATAATTTCTTTTTCAAGAAATTTTCCTTTGGAGAAAATTTTCCTTAAAGTGTATCGACGTTCGCTTGTATACCTATTGGACGTATTAAATTCTAATTTACCAACAAGCATTAGAGTCTCATGCCTACATTATCGAGCTTAGGTGAAAGACAGCTTAAGAATTGAAAACGAGAACTTATCTAAACTTACGGTGCGAGTGAATGCACAGCTCCTCGGTAGCTCAAGTGGTAGAGCAACTGTCTAGTAAACAGAAGGTTGTGTGTTCGATCCGCACCCGGGGAGGATTTTTTCTCGTTCTAAATTATTTTCTCCAAAGGAAAATTTCTTGAAAAAGAAATTATGTGGATTTGTATTGTCAAGTTATTTCTATATCTTATATATTAAGAAAGGGCATGAATGGATGGTAATAGAGAGTGCTTGTATAAAGAGTACCGCCATCTATACATATGCGCCTATTGATGCAATGATTAAAGTGTATCGACGTTCGCTTGTATACCTATTGGACGTATTGAATTCTAATTTACCAACAAGCATTAGAGTCTCATGCCTACATTATCGAGCTTAGGTGAAAGACAGCTTAAGAATTGAAAACGAGAACTTATCTAAACTTACGGTGCGAGTGAATGCACAGCTCCTCGGTAGCTCAAGTGGTAGAGCAACTGTCTAGTAAACAGGAGGTTGTGTGTTCGATCCGCACCCGGGGAGGATTTTTTCTCGTTCTAAATTATTTTCTCTAAAGGTAAATTTCTTGAAAAAGAAATTATGTGGATTTGTATTGTCAAGTTATTTCTATATCTTATATATTGAGAAAGGGCATGTATGGATGGTAATAGAGAGTGCTTGTATGAAGAGTACCGCCATCTATACATATGCACCTATTGATGCAATGATTAAAGTGTATCGACGTTCGCTTGTATACCTATTGGACGTATTGAATTCTAATTTACCAACAAGCATTAGAGTCTCATGCCTACATTATCGAGCTTAGGTGAAAGACAGCTTAAGAATTGAAAACGAGAACTTATCTAAACTTACGGTGCGAGTGAATGCACAGCTCCTCGGTAGCTCAAGTGGTAGAGCAACTGTCTAGTAAACAGGAGGTTGTGTGTTCGATCCGCACCCGGGGAGGATTTTTTCTCGTTCTAAATTATTTTCTCCAAAGGAAAATTTCTTGAAAAAGAAATTATGTGGATTTGTATTGTCAAGTTATTTCTATATCTTATATATTGAGAAAGGGCATGTATGGATGGTAATAGAGAGTGCTTGTATGAAGAGTACCGCCATCTATACATATGCGCCTATTGATGCAATGATTAAAGTGTATCGACGTTCGCTTGTATACCTATTGGACGTATTGAATTCTAATTTACCAACAAGCATTAGAGTCTCATGCCTACATTATCGAGCTTAGGTGAAAGACAGCTTAAGAATTGAAAACGAGAACTTATTTAAACTTACGGTGCGAGTGAATGCACAGCTCCTCGGTAGCTCAAGTGGTAGAGCAACTGTCTAGTAAACAGGAGGTTGTGTGTTCGATCCGCACCCGGGGAGGATTTTTTCTCGTTCTAAATTATTTTCTCCAAAGGAAAATTTCTTGAAAAAGAAATTATGTGGATTTGTATTGTCAAGTTATTTCTATATCTTATATATTGAGAAAGGGCATGTATGGATGGTAATAGAGAGTGCTTGTATGAAGAGTACCGCCATCTATACATATGCACCTATTGATGCAATGATTAAAGTGTATCGACGTTCGCTTGTATACCTATTGGACGTATTGAATTCTAATTTACCAACAAGCATTAGAGTCTCATGCCTACATTATCGAGCTTAGGTGAAAGACAGCTTAAGAATTGAAAACGAGAACTTATCTAAACTTACGGTGCGAGTGAATGCACAGCTCTTCGGTAGCTCAAGTGGTAGAGCAACTGTCTAGTAAACAGGAGGTTGTGTGTTCGATCCGCACCCGGGGAGGATTTTTTCTCGTTCTAAATTATTTTCTCCAAAGGAAAATTTCTTGAAAAAGAAATTATGTGGATTTGTATTGTCAAGTTAGTTCTATATCTTATATATTGAGATAGGGCATGTATGGATGGTAATAGAGAGTGCTTGTATGAAGAGTACCGCCATCTATACATATGTGCCTATTGATGCAATGATTAAAGTGTATCGACGTTCGCTTGTATACCTATTGGACGTATTGAATTCAAATTTATAAATTGCTTAACTACGCGAAAGGTTTCACAAGTTTTGAAAACATTGTGCTGTAACAGTTCTTCTTGGGTGGCTGGAAAATTTGCTTTTTACCATAACTTATTTTAAATGTATTACTCCTATGTTACATCGAGGCTGAGCTCGACGTATCTTTTTTTTCCTCTCCTCCTCGCAAAGCCGCGTTTTTGTATTAATCTTAACGTCATATATTTACTCATATATCAAGCACTGGAGCTAATGCTTCGTGACACACGTATAAGGAGAGACCGAGTAAGATAAAGACCCAAGAACTAGTCTACATCTTCTTTCCTCCTTATGCGTCTGCAGACTTATTTACATCGTCCAATGAAATTCAATAATTATTTTCTATCCTTTTTCTTCTCTGTCTTAACCATTTGTAAATAAGCTGACGCTTGAGCTAGGATGTTGATACTTACACATTGGTTAGTGTTCATGCAACGAGGCTTGACAACTGCATGCTACACTTCTACCACTTTCTTTCCTGAACACTTACAATACCCTTATTTTCGATAAGCAAACACTGGGACCAGTATCGTTGCCATACAATATTCTTTAGAGTAAGTATCACCTCGAAACCAAAACAGCACATGTAAAGGAAGACGGAAAGCATGTAGAAAATCTTTTCCTCTCCCTGCCACAAGATAATGCAGACTGATTCTAAGAACCTATTTACGTCTCGTCGTCTCTGGTCATAGTGGCAATGATAAGGAGGCAAGATTTTCGCCTATATAAGCCCATGGCTTCCTTTACGAGCAGCTCAGTCTGAAAGAATTCGTTTAATGGTCAAGCCAGCTTGGGTGTATACCTAGAGCAGTAGCCAAACTATAGACACATGACCTGGAGAACCCGGTTGATGCATTCAATGGTCAGGCCAGCTTGGTAATATACCCAGAGCAGTAGCCATACTAGTATACACGACCTGGAGAATCCGGTCGGAGTCTATTCGTGATCTGGAGAATCCGGTGCATCATTTCGACTTAAATTATATCTGGCCATCCGGATCTTGCCTCGAGAGCCACTTTGTATTCCCTTTTTTTTACGATGATAAAAGCAAGTAATAATACTTTCAAAGTTAATTCTTACGCATCCCCCATGGTTATTTTTTCGCGTAAAACCCACCATTACGTGCCGTTCAATCCGGATATTAATGGCCGATTAGGTGGTGAAAGAAAAACTTTAATTTACAAAAAAAATATATTTCAAATCAAACAACTTTAAGTTGCGTGTCAGTTGGTGTAAATACCGATGGCCAAGCAATATTTTTGAAGAAGTTAGTATTGCCATGCTTCCTAAAGTAACAAGGCATTTTTTCACATAGTTTTTTATATCAGAAAATATACATGGCAATATAGTTTGGGATAAGTATAACAATTACCTCTTTAGAAATTTTGTTCATAAATAGAAAACTATACTCTTCTGCACACTAGTCGAAATTTTTAAATGTCGAGATAAATCATGTGAATCATTTAATAGACCTTTACTAGGAAAGTTGACTTAAAAGACAATGATAACAGGGAAGAAATTGTATTCTATAAACATGTGTTCGATTTACTGTATTCTCCGCTAAATATTGTACAAAAACTATTTTTTAAGACATATGAAAAAACATCGATAAAATTGATTTTATGATCGGTTCTAGACGATCAGGAAAAAGGTTTTTCTATAAAATATTAATTTATTACTTCATACCACAAAGAAAAAAAATTTTGTATACAGCCTTGAGTGGTATTGCGTCAGTACGACTACTAAAAGAAATGATCAGTCATATAATGCTTCCCGCTCGTGGAGTTGAAAAAAACTACGTGAAGTTGATTAGATCATTTAAGATGAGGCTTCTATGATTCCGAAAAAAGCTTTAGAAATAGTAGACTTGACTTTGCGGGATCTATGCAATATACACCCACATTTTGTAAATAAATTAGTAATCTTAAAAGGAAATTTCCTTTTAACACATCGTGCTCTAAAAAATAGCAATATAATTATGGTCACCTTGGAAACTATTAAGTGATTATTTCTTGGGAGATCGTTTTACGATTTAAAATAAAAAACAATCGTCAAATCGGTTAATGAAATTTTTTTATTCAATTACTATTGTAAGTAAGAGGAGGAAAAATTAAGCCCTTAAAAATTGTTACAAAATGAACAGTCAGTGATGTACGTAACATAATGTTTAGTAAAAATAATAAATATTTATTAAATAGTATAATTCTAAGCACGCTATCAAAGGTCACAAAGTTATTTCATTACTATATAGAAATTTAAATTACTACTGGAGAAAAACTTAAAATGAAGTCTTTACAGCAGGAATAACTTTTAATACAAGCAGTGTTTTAATATCTCGTCATTATCTTTCGTACGTTGTAAAAATCAATTTCCTTCAATTAACCAATTCTAAGGGCAAAGTTCCAATAATGTTAGTTTGTACTTGAAAAGCTTTTATTTTCTCATAAACTATTATATGTTTTCCTATGAAGATATAAAACTAAACAAAGAGTATTTATGCAAATTAAGCGTGAAAATAGTTTGAAAATAAAAAATGTTGCTCGAAAAAAATTAAAAGTAAAAACGTGTTTTTAAAATGAAAAAAACGAATTGAAAGTGAACAAATAAATTATAACAATATAATTGAATACAGTGCATGATATGATGTATTGATATTTTATAATGCTACAGTTTTGTTGAAAATTATTAGAGTGAAAATTTTGATCATAATTGTAAAACTCCCTTTCTTTTATATTCTTACCATAATAAGTAATTCTTAGATTAGAATTTTCATGTTTCATAATGAGGGGTGAATGTAGGTAGTACTCGTACTTTTTCGTTTAGGACGTAAAAGCTTACAACAAAAGCATGTATTAATATATAAACTTCATTTTTTGTTTAATTAAAAGCTTTTGTACTTAGTTACCATATAATAATCATTTAACTGATAACAATTGCAAAGTACAATTATAATTAAACTTTTATTCAATTAGCCAAATGCTGGTATTACTGCCACTGTGTTTTTCTATTACTGACACCAAATTACTGTCATAGTTTTAATTACGGACACCAAATTACTGCCACTACTTTAACTACTGTCATCTCAGTTTTTTATAAGTGTTAAACTGGATGTTCATGAATTAAAGAGTGTACAATTAGAATTATTGTTTTTTAATGAGCTGTTGTTATTTGAGTCGTTAATACGTTATCCTGACTTGTATGCTATCATCTAAAAAATTGTAACATAAGAAAAAAACATTTACTAAGATTAATTTATTTGTTGAAATAGTCAATAAGTATAAAATAATGTTTTATAAAGGCGTTAAACTCTTTAATCCTTATAACATGACTTTTTTCTAAAACATTTAACTTTTACGTACAAAAATTAATAGTTATAAATTTGTAACAGAGTGTAATTGCTTCTGTAAATTACTGATTTGTTTGGTCAAACAATCTTTTTCTTTGGATTTTAATACATAAGTTTTTTTTTTCTTATATTCTTCTTTGAATTGCACGACTAGTTGTTGTTGCTTCACTAATTTACTTTTTTTTTTTTTTTTCAATCCTTATTTCACTTTTTTGAGTACTTTTCTTCCTGCTTCCTTTTTTTCTCTCTTGCTCTTTTTTCTTGTTTTCCTGACTTTCAACTTTAATTTTTTTTTTTTTCAACAAAAAAATCTTCTCCTTGATATTTTTCTGGATCTGTTTTTTTTTTTCAACCGCTTATTGTCACTAATGACCAGACACAACAGATCTAACAGATCTAAGCTTTTTTTCATTTTTTTTTTTGCTACTCGAGTAAAAGATATTGTTATTAGGGCATGTAAATATCCAGAATTTGAATCTAAAGATTGTTTTCAGTTGTTTAATTGATATATCTTACAAAGTTTTATTTAGAAAATTGAATTGTGATTCAATTGAACTCAAAATTGTAACTGTTTGCATGTCTGTATTTTCAGTAGGAGCATGAATTTTTTTTTCGTTATTTTTGGATTTTGAATGTAAAAGTGGAAATGATGTGTTGGGATTATTTAAAAAAAGATTTTATAATACAAGCACCAATAGGTTTTTTTGAAAATAGCACGATCTGAATAAGTTTTTTTTTTTTTGTTTTTCTGCAGTAATTCGTACCTTTGTGTAAAAAAAATTCTTAAAAAAAAAATTAAGTTGTCAAGAATTTTTTTTCCTTTTATTTTCCTAGTAGATGCTTATACTATGCATATGTAGGAAAAAATAACGCAACAAAAATAAATCTAATGATGATTTTGTCACGCTCCCGTAATATAATAATAGGTTATGTTTCACGGTCGAGGCTTAAGAAAGCTGATGACAGTAATATAAGCATAGGCGCTGAAACTGTATTTAATACTGTCATTTAAATTAAATAAAATCTAAGTGATCAGTAAATATTTTTTTGAATTACTATGGAACAATAACTATTACTTTATATGCCTACAAATTTTGAACGTGATTTACGGGTGATGTATTTATTAAAAGTTACTTGGAACCCATTGATATTATATGATGGACTACACTTTTTAAATGTCAACAAGCTTGCATACATTCAATAATTATAATAATCAATTTTAAATGAAATTTTTTATATGCTACTACGATAATTTCATCTACCGTACATGTAGTTCACTGTAGTATTTTTTTAGACATAATATTTAATTATTGACAATTACTATTCGTCATTTCACTTAACGTGGCAGTAATTGCATCACTGTCAGTAATACCTACATTTACGCCTATTAAATTAATTTGCTTACATACTGTGATTTTTAAAATTTTTTTAGCAACGTCACGTTATTTTTGTGATTATATTGCACACGTATTGAAAAAAAAATTTTAAAGTAGCAATTTTTACGATTTCGTATTGAAAATTTAGGTTTTATTTAATAATTATTTTTGCATTTTAAATTCTTGTTTTTAGTTAAAAAATATAAAAATAAGTAGCTTAGAGACGAACAAATTGAAAAAAAAAAAAAATAATAATTACAATAATAATCATAATCACATTACAATTTAAATGAACTATTCAAACTGAAAAATATGTAACAAGTAAACAAATTACTATATTAATTAAGTTTCATTTTGATTTGCTAGTATATATCGGTGCCCTCCGGTGAATTTGGAAATTCAAAGTGATCAGTGATCCGTTGGGGGCGAAATGTAAGAAATAAATAAATACAAGTAAAGTGTATTTAAATTTTCTGCGTTGATTTATTGATGCGCAACGTTTCGCTGACAATATGCGTCAGCCTCATCAGGCGCAGATACGCGAGAATTCGTAAGTTTGGTTGACTTACTCGTCACCTGTCGTGCTGTCGACTGATGAGGCTGACGCATATTGTCAGCGAAACGTTGCGCATCAATAAATCAACGCAGAAAATTTAAATACACTTTACTTGTATTTATTTATTTCTTACATTTCGCCCCCAACGGATCACTGATCACTTTGAATTTCTAAGTTTCATTTTGTTTTTCCTTAAAATTGGACGTTGCCATGTTCTATCTCTTCGTAATTTCGTTGAGCTACTGACGATGACTACCATGAATTCTATAATTATTTTACTACTTGATTTTCGATACATATGTATGATAATATCATAACATAAAATTGCATGTAACTATTTACTATTCGAACATTATTGAGAGTTAGTATACGAAGGAAAATAAATTAAAAACACGATAAAAAATGCCAGGAACCCTCAACAACGTAGTTTGAATTGAATAAAATCGATGATTTCGCAAAATCATTTAGGTGCCCGAAAAACTACATTTACTACCGGTCAAATACCTGCCCGAAAAACTACATTTTGAATAAAACCGCATGATTCACGAAATAAAGAAGTAACGTAAAAAATACAGTAACAGCTGATTGAATATAACGTCACTTAAAGCTTTTGAACGATTTTTTAAAAGCATAGGACAACATAATCAAAAGATTTAAAAACATAAAACAATATTGAATATGAAACGTTTAGAGATACTGCAATAGCTACGGGTTTCATAAATCATAGTAATCAAATAGATAAAATTTTTATTTAACCTGGCATTCTTATGCTTTTTGAAGTTATACTTGTATGGGCGCGTTCTGTCCTACAGAGTAAATCAACGATTTCAGATTTGTGACTTTGAGAAAAAATGTAACGGAAGTGGATTTTGCTTGATTCTCCCCCTTCGCCCCGCCCCTCTTGACTTACTTCTGGTCATCCCACCACACTACAACACATATTGTAAATTTTACTTCCTTTTTCTTTCAACCAATTTCTAAAACTAGTTCCCAAAGAGATTTAAACTCCTAACGTCTTGCACACTGGCTGAGGCCCTTACCCACTCTGCTATAAAATGGCGCGACAATGAAAAATCAATTACTTCATTTTATCTTACAGTTCGTAACTTATTTTTAATGCAAATTTTTATATACTGTGTATATGAGTGTGACGTTACAGATGTAATCAGTGTAGGCAGTAGGAAGTAATTTTGAAGCCATCAGAAGATTCGTTAAAAGTGCACAGTATTGTACTGGCCAGCCTCCATATTGTTTGTATTGTATTGTGCTATAATATATTTATAATTATTCAGTTATAAAATATTGAAATAATTATTCAAACCACACCCAACTAACGTAGGTATACCTATTTCATCGATACAATTGTACCTTCTTTGTACACAATATCATTTCATAGAAGGTATATTTATATTTATAATTATATTATCTTCCATATAATTTTATAGAAGTATAACTTCTTACTTGGGTTATTGGTACAGTACCCACTGTCTACTGGTTTTTAAATTATGAAACTTTTTTGCGTGGTTTTTAATTTTAGAAAATACTTTAGGCGAAGATATGCGAAAAATATGTAAAAGTTGATGTACAGAACATTTTATTTCATGATAAAAAGAAAATTTTGGTTTTCTAAGCATTAATCAAATTCTTACATCTAAAGATAAATTGTTCATTTTACCCACCCCAAAAATTAGCTTAAACTAAAATGATAACACTAAAGAAGTTTCATTCTGTAATCAAATGATTAATTTGATGTAACTTCAAGTAAATGATAATAAAAAAAAACATGTTTTAAACTATATAATAGTTTTTTAATAGTCCTGGAATGTTAGGAAAAATTTTTTTATAGAAAACATTGATTTATTACTTTATTTTCTAAGGTAAAAAATCTTTATCAATGGCTTGGACTGGCATCGTATCAATATTGCTTCTAATTACTAGTCATAGAACCTTTCGTTCACCTTTGGTCTTGAGTAATATGGACACTGTTTTTTTAGAGTTGAAAAAAAAAAAATTATGTGGAGTTGATTCATCAACTCAAGAAAAGGCTTTCATACTCCCAAAAAAAGTCTATTAATAGATGATAGAACTTTGTGTGATGTACATAATAAAAATATACATTTTAAATACAAGAGATTTTAGCATATTTTACCTATGATAAAAAACAATTATAGAAGTATAGTTATAGCTGAGACTCTTGAATCATTTTTTTTATGGAATATTTTTTATATTTTAAAATTAATTTGATATGTTTTTTCTATGGATATT
Source organism: Copidosoma floridanum (assembly GCF_036245765.1). NCBI lineage: Eukaryota > Metazoa > Arthropoda > Insecta > Hymenoptera > Encyrtidae > Copidosoma > Copidosoma floridanum. The sequence continues at coordinate 35,103,861 of NW_028321897.1, read as the reverse complement.
AACTTTCGTAAATTGTGATTGGAGAGGAGAGAAGAAGAAATAAAAACACTTAGAATTTTCAGACATTGAGATACTAATAAATGTTTGAAAATTTTTATACGTGTTTGTACAATGAAGTCATACATATTGACTTTTAAAAACAAATACATTCATTTACTAAAAAAATAAACAACATTTTCAATGAAGTCATTGAGATAAAATCAATTTACTGCAGAGCAGATCGCGCAACTTACAAAGGTTATGATATGTTCGGTAGTAACATTTATATTAATTTTTCTTAGTAAAATTTGAAAAAGTATTAGTAAAGGTCTCCCATTCCATGATCTTAATTGAAAACTTGTGGGTATTACTTGCACCTTATTGTTTGATGGTATTTTTATCGGTGGGAATAAATAAAAAAGTAAAAGAGACTATGATAATTTTTGTTTATACTAAACCTTTTGAATAGTAAATCTATGAATACTTTTTTGTACATTTATACATATTGAGATTTAATGTTAGTTAATTATCCTAGTTAATAAGTATTATGTGGGTAGAACTGGCGCCTTGCATACATTACTGGCCTTCCAATACTGGCATTGTTTTAATTACTGGCTCTGTAATACTCACTTTTTATTTCAATATGTATTATATTTTCAATCAAGTACATGAATTATTTCAATATCACAGAAAATAATTATTGCTTGTTTTATTAATTTATCACTAAAAGACCAAAAAAAATATTGAGAAATGGCCTTCGAATGTTAATTACAATTTACATTCGTACGATTATTAAAGGAATTTTTTTGCTTCCTGGTAGTAGAGTATCGGGCTGCTTAAGTATTTCTTTCTTCACTTGATTACAACTGCACATAGATGTTTAGTTCTTACAAGGCTAGGTTAACACTTCTTGCAGTCTGTCTTAGCAGTAATTAAGCTTCCTAAGCTTCTTTTCGTTGATTGATATGACACTTGTACATGAGTTTTCTTTCTTCGACGTCGATCTCTTGGGTGTCGATTTTTTTTATTCATGTATTTAAATAATAATACTCCTAAATAAAAATAGCCAAAAGTGCCTGTGCAACAACGAGTGGATGCAAACAAAACTTAGTAAGATTAAGAATTAACTTGATTGGGACAGACAGTAATAGGAGCTATACCAGTAATACCCACACTTATTCGATGGGTAATTTATCATCGTTACCTTGTTTGCTATACAGAAAGCACTTTCCTTAAATTTTATTATTTACTATAACAAATAATAAATCACAAGGACATAGTTTTAGCAGTGTTAGTATGTATTTAAAAAAATCTATATTTACTTACTGACAGTATGTAGCGTTATAATCATGAAAAACTAAAAAAGGTTTATTTATGCAAATTAAGGGTAATAATAATTATAAATTAGAAATTATTGTTGGGAAAGATATTTTGAGTTAAAGCTTAAATAAAAAATGTTTTAATATTAAATAATTTTCAACACTAAAACTGCTTGACAAATTTATTTAAAAAAATATTCCACGTATAAATTTTGATTGCTTTATTTCAATTTGGATACTTATATGTTTGCATAACTTCTTGTTTGTGTTTATAATTACTCCCCTCCCCCCGATTTATATAATTGTTCTTCTAAGTCACCTCCAATAATAAACTGTTCATATATATATATACCAGTGGGGCCCTACCTCCATCGCGTGCTTCGCGCGCCACCCCTCCTGATTCTTAATGTTTAGTATTATAAGAACTTAAAAAGTACTTAATAGAATTCTTGATTCAGCTGATCATTAAAGGCATTCAAAACAATAGCTTATTTAGATGTTTTCTTCAAAATAATCAAAGTGTTTTCTTATTTGAATGAACATCTCTACATGTAATAATAACATTATGATTTTGAAGTATACAGATCCCGAAGTTAGTCCTTATAACTGAAGAAAATGTATAATGATTTAGGAAATGCTTATATTATAAGGATTTTATACCAGAACATTATCACTGTAATATGATTGAAAATGGGTGTCTGCGTCTACAATAAGTATTCATCTCAGTCAACATAGTGTATAAAATCCATGTAGTTCTTAATACAACTTGTACTTAACTTTTTTGGGTAACAAGATCAACTTGCTAGTTCATATAGATAATGTATTATCGCTTTGTGTTCATCTTTTAAAAAGTAGGAATTTTAGCCGTTTTTGGGCTTTCTGGAATAAAGTGAATTGAATCTTACTGCAATTTGTACAAATTGGTTGATTTTTTATGATATTCGCCGCCATCTTGGATCCAACGTTTCAAACTTGGCTAATTGAACCCCGGATTCGTAATCAGCGATCCATAATCACCATGTAAATCAAACTTGACACAAATCGGTTGATTTTTGATAATTTTGGCCGCCACCTTGGATCCACCATCTCAAATTTGGCTAACTTGACCTCGAATTCGTGATCAGCGACCCGGAAAACCCCTGAACACGAAATTTGGTATAAATCGGTTGATTTTTGATAATTTTCGCGGCCATCTTGGATCCGCCATCTTGAATTTAGCTATTGGAACGCCGTATTCGTGATCAACGACCCAAAAAACACCTGAACACTAAATTTTGTGCAAATTCATTCATTTTTACCACGTTTTTATGTACCCTGAGTAATCGGACTACCGAAATTTAACATATATATATATATATATATACCATTTATATGTATATATATATCGAATTTTCCAACCTCTGAGGGAAACGGATCCTTGAAGCCTATCATCTTACGAACAAAATGAGATAAAAATCAGGAGGATAGAGTGAAAATCCAGGGGAAGCAAGAACTTTGACCGCTTTTTGGGCTTTCTGGACCACTGTGCCCCGGGCTCGCCTGAGACTCACTAAATGGAACACCGTAGTGTGTCGACATGTAATGCGAAACGTTTTCAGTTAAAAATTTTACATCTATTTCTGACACTTCTCCGAACAAAAATCTTCGTATGAAAAACATATTTGTTCAGAATCAATACAGTTTATTTGGTCAAGTAAAAAGCTGTGAAAATTGAAAAAAATATCTGCTGAAAAGTACCGTGTATTGCTTTTGCCGTAAAATAATCATTGGCTCTAAAAGGCCGTTGATTTGCAGTTTTTCTCGTATAATCTTCGAACAGGGCTACTTTTTAAAGCTATAAAGATTTAAAACTCACAAAATTATATAATTGAAAAAAATTTTTTTGTCTTATCTCACATCTTTACTACCACAGCAACTAAGTCCTTAAGCTTAATCTTTACATTTTTTATTGCCACATAAATACAAATACATATTCTACCTATTTAAAAATCTGGAAGATTCAAGAGATTTCTATGATGGTTATAGTAAAAAGCTTATCTCTCACTTAATAAATTCTTTCTTAACGATTTTGATGCTGCTTTATCTCGATTAATGTTCAGCGTCATTTTCTTGAAGCCTAAAATTGTATTCATTAAATACATTTGAAGTTTTTCTTCCTATTCGACTTCTTGCAACTTTTTGGCATAATTAAGTGTCTTGTGAGCCCTAAAGGCTATTTCTTTTAACTTTATTAGGTTGTAATTATTTGTTGGCAAGGTAGTTCGATGTCCGATAACCCTGAAAAGGACTGGTAAGCTTCTTAAGTAAACTCTTTCTTGACTGAAATTTCCAGCAAACGTAATTGCCTCTATACCTCAGTTTGATCTTTTCTGGCCTGTTATTGTAGCACCAGACTGATCAGGAGAAAAATTACAACGTTTGAAGCTTTGGAGCTAGTTGTGTAGCTCTTTCCCAACGACTGCTAGTATAACGTCGAAGATGTCGATGTCGAAAGCACCTTTTTTTTACAGACTCAGTTGGTTTGGTTATCTAAGGTGGAGAAATTGGTTTGCGATGCTTGCCCGTTAGAGATTGTCCCGTAAGCTCATGTTTATTTTTCCTTTATAGCTATTAGGTTCGCCCAGCGCAGACGCAGCGTGGAGAGGATCGGTGATTCTTGGTTAAATGCATTAAGTTAAGGGGGTAATGTAGGATCGTCGGTCACTGGGGTTCCTAGCCTTGCGACGAACAACTCTGCTCGTGACGTTTGCCAGTGAATAACTTACTTGGTTTAATAGTGGTCGGCTTTACACAGTCTTTTTGTCGATGAATTGTTTCCAGAAATGGGAGTAAAAATGTATTTGTTGGTAAGGTAGTTTATACTTAAGTGGCCCTTAAGAGAACTGATGAGATTGATGGTTAAGTAGGGAACGTAAATACTTATAATAGTCTTGAAAAGGCTAGCCAGTGGTGAAATTTCCAGTTATTCCTTCTTATTATTCTTGATGATGGAGACCCAGCTCTGGGTAGTTTGACTCGTATCCTTTGAGTCTCTGTGTACGGAGACCTTACTGAAGGGAGGTACGCTGCTGACTACGGAATATCTTGTCTTCAGGTCGTTCCTTGGATAACCAATCGCTCATCGTTAGTTGGAAAAGTGGGCCTGGAGAATACCTTCTCTGTAGGTGTGCCGTTGGAACGACCACTAAGAAGGAGGCCGTTGTGGCTACCCGTACTCTTCAGAGCTGTTTTCTCTGGCTTGCATTTGAGGTAGAAAATTTTCTTACGGCTCCAATCCAGATGGTTTGACTGCCACAAAACTCTGAAGTGTTCAAGCAGGTTGTGCTTTGGCTAGACACGTTTTCTGGTAGTTCCCCGGAGACGTTTACGTTCCGAACGCCTATTTTTTCGTGGCACTTGGTTACCTTGGTGGTCTGGGGTAAAAACGGACTCATTTTGCTTGCCCATGAAAGAAGAGTGTTATCAGTAGCCGGAATGCCTATTTGCACGACCGACAACTCTGTTCTCGGTGTACTGCCGATGAACGACTTCGATAATCGATAACTCGATGGGGCATCTTATAACCACTCTTTACTATATTTGATTGCGGTAAGCAAGGTTTTACCTTGACGCCACCTATCGGATCCTACCGATATAAAGCTCAAAGCTAGCTTATTTTCACTTATTTTCAGTATTTTAAAAATCGGTTCAGTATTTTTCGTGGTTAGCTATTACAACGGTTTTAGCGACTTTGCTTATATATTAGGCTACTTGAGACTGACTGTTGCCTACCCCTTAAAATTCGAAAGTGACACTGGCTCACGCTTAAAGGGGTTTGTCAGAACAGCTCGAAATCTTCTAGGATATGACGCCCAGGTGTGTTATTAGAGAATGGACCAAGGAACAGAATTCATCGAGGGTTACGACCAACAGATTCTGCGTGTTTTTGGCTCAGAATTGCAAGTTTTCAGCCCAGATACGCTAGAGTTGAGTTGTAATCCTGAGAAACTAAATCAAACCATTGAAAAGAAAACTGAAGCATGTGTGTATATATATCTATAATTTACCTCAAAATATGTGGGACCTGGCTTTGACGGCTGTTGTACATGCATACAATAGAACCCTACATAAATCTATCGACATGGAGACTCTACTTTAAATGTTCACTCCTAACTGGAATTTTGATTAATTGTTAAAGAGATTTTGCTGCATGTTTTATGTGAGAGTGAAAAAAAATGGGACCAACATTTAGATTCACTGGACGACGAACGGTACTTATAAGTTACACGCTCACAGGATATACTATTCTGAAACCAGAGACGTGCAAATTCTATGAAAGCAGAGATATAAGATTCAACGAGAGACTGGTATATAAAGACATATACAAAAAGAATGGTATTAAAGACTGGAAAATGTTTCTGAATCAATCATACAAGATGATTAGTTGGTGAAATTTGCGAAAATAAAAAGCTGGAGAACTCAAGAGAACCGAGGGAGAAAAGCAAATAAAAGGGGAAGAGGAAGATCTCGTAAAATCAAGGACATCATTAAGACTGCATCAAGTGACGAGATTGCCTAATACAGTTTGCAATTTTTCATGCTTTACTGGCTAAAATTGAAAAGGATCCTATCAATTTCAAGGAAGCTATGAGTTTGGATGAGAAGAGTGACTAAACAGTATCCTTAAATAGTATCCATAAAGGTTTACCACTCTATGAACTTAATTTAAAAATAAGTGCAATAGTTATCTTATTAGAAATTTGAGTATATCAGACAGTTTATGTAATTGTACTTGATGAAGAATGACCGAATTATTAAAATACAACGTAGAAGAAGAAATAACCAGAGAAAAAATTGGACATTAAGTTTTTATCTCAAGAATTACTTTAAATACTTGAAACACCTTTTTGCTATCTTTTGTCATAGATCGTAGGCAATTCTTTATAGTTGCATTATTTGATATGACTATCAATACATCGCAAAGTCACAGTTAATGATGTTGGTTCATACTTAAGAAAACCATTATACTCTCACGCCTAGCTTTACGTAGCCTTATCGAGTTGTGGAAATAAAAATAATATATTTATTCAAGTTGAAAGGAATTATTCGTCAATATATAGACAAGATTCTCCACATTTACTTGAAAGATATTCTATTAATCGTAATTTCATTGTTTTATAGTAATACGGGACATAATACATTCTACATATATAATTACTTAAATTTTTCTAACAAAATTTAATGTTAATATAATAACTTTGAATCCATGTTATATAAAAATTGTTCGTGAAAAATTTGAATACACGAATCTCATTATAGTATTTTATTGTTCAAAGATTTATGGTATCAAAATTAAAAAAGTAAGAAACTGAATTTGGTTTCACCATCATTTCGTTTATACATAACTGTTTCATAATCTTAGTACGTCGAATGATTAGGTAATATAAAAATACTTATTTTGAGTTTTAGAAACAACTATTCAACTATAGTAAAGTAGAGTGAGAAGATAGAGTGTAAATAAATATCAAAATTAGAGATGAGTGACGAACCACACTAGAACACGGAGACATGGGTTAATTTATAATAGAGGTTGCTTGTAGCAGATTGGATAGGATACTAAGCTAGTGAGCAGAAGATCGCTGATTCGATTGTCGAGGAAAGCGATTTTTTCCAAAGTTAGGTGTTGAATAAAAATCAAAAATTAAAAATTTTCTTTCTTTGTATATACGCTTTAATAGTGTGGTGTAGCGTGGTGGGTGGTGGGGTCAGCAAGATAAAAATTCACTTCTGTTACACATTTTATTAGGTCATTTATCTAAAATCATATGTTCTGAAAATCCTAAATTCTAATTTTACGTATGTTTCTATTTCATATATTAAATGAAAAGACTTTTGATTTACGTAGGGGGTTGGTGCGCGTAGCGCGCAGGGGTATAGAGACCTACTTTTATATATTCATAAAACTACGTACAATACTAAGTGTTGAAATAAATAATATTAAATGATGATCTTTCCCAAAAATATATTCACATTTTATAGTAATATTCGTTACTGCGGAAAAAAAAGAACGCATTAAACTCTGTCACTTAGTGCATTTTTATTTATTTTATTAACTCCTTGTTTTAAATTATGACCGAGTTATAAAACAGTATTTTACTCGGATACGTGTACGCTAGCGCTAGACTACAACCCACTATCTTCAAGTGCGTGTCATTGGTGAAGCTTTATAGGTCCCAACTTAAAAATTTGCATGTCTGTAGTTAAGGAGTTAATTTTTTGACTAATGCAAGTTAAAAAAAAAAAAATATGTAATTTAAGAGAAAACAGACTAAACTTGAAAATCGATTGAAGTAAGAAAAAAAAATTTTTTTCGTTAAAACTGACTGCACTATCTAAAAGAGCCGGTCAAAATCTATCGATTCATGTTTTCACCTTTTTTTACTAACTATTTCTCATCTGTTGTAAAGGAGTTGAAAAGAACACTTCTGATGCAAAAAAGGCGCTACGCATGCCGCGTTTTCTGCTTGGCTCGGACGTGCCCCCTATATAGGTAAATCCAAATGACGAAAGTAATTGCCAGCGTTGCTGCATATTCAGACTTCTCTCATCTCTCTAAAAGTCTTATGGACCCGGCTAACTTTAATGCACGTCATTAAGTAAAAATGTTACGTTAATCCCGAATAAAGATTGTGAGAGTTGAACGGAATAAAAATCAAATAATGTATTAATAGAACCTTGTATTAATAAACTACTAATAGAATATAAAAAATTATTAACTGCTCGAAAATTTTTTGAAAATTATTAAAAACAATTAAAAATTTGTGTAAACAATTATTCACAAAATAAGAGATAAGTTACCAACCAAACTTAAAGAAGAAAAAAGAGGTTAATCTATAATCAGGATCACTTGTAGCAGAGAGCATAGGGTACTCGGGTAGTATGCAAAAGATCGCTGGTTTGATGCTTAAGAAAGTTGTTTCTTTTTTCTTTTTTTTTTCGTTTCTAGTTTTTTTTTAAAGAATTGCGTGTAGAATGAAGAATCAAAATTTTATAATGTTCTTTTTTCGCGTATGCGCTTTAGTAGTGTGGTGTATCGTGGTCGGTTCAGCGAAGTAAAATAAAAAAGGCACTTCTGTAACACATTTGCTTAAGATCACCAATCTGAAATCGTCGGTTTAAAAAATCTAAAATTACAATTTTAAATATGTTTATATTATATTATATTGAAATACTCCTTTTTTAAGTAAGAGTAATGGAAGGTTGGTGTGTAGAGCGCGCAGGAGGGTTAAGCCCTACTAGGATGTGTGTGTGTGTGTGTGTGTGTATTCTCGTTTTCCATTTCCTTGAAATAATAATAATTCCTAAATTTTATGAACAGTTGCATAGAAGTTACATCAAATCTATACAGTATTGCAGGTCACGTCGTTTCTTTTATAGCCATGACTATTGAATCGATGGACAATTTGTTAGTATATTACTTATGAACCTTAGGAATTTTTATTGATTAATAGTTGTATTAAATTCTTTTTAAAATAACGCTTAAATTAGGCTACGACTTTTCTGATGATTAGATAAAAGGGGAAGGTTGTGTCTGATTTCCGGTCTGCTTGAGCTGGCTCTGGTGGATACACACCTGGACAGAAAGTGAACAACTAAGTTCTAAAATAACATGCATCCTTGAAATATAAGATAGTTGTTTTACATTGGTTTTAAATATCTGTATAATTATACTTGCTGAGAATCCTGATGACTATAGTTCGAAACCTGTAATTATTTGGTAGTAATAAGGATATAAAGTTTGTGTAATAATTGTATTAATGCAAGGTTTCCTTCAACTAAAAGAAGAATACTTATTGTAAGGTTTGTATTTTAATCAGCAAGGTAAAAGTGCCAACATAAATTATTAAACTCTTTTAGTAGTCTTGTTTATTATCGTTAAGAACTAACTAGTTCCTAAAAAATCTACAATTCAATACTTTTTGATTTTCACAGTTTTTGTCTAATCCATAAGGTAAAATAGCACTTGTTGATATCACGTGCCTCATAAGTATATCAAACCCAAAAATAGTATATAGGTCTTTTGATTCTATTCTTTTAATTTGATAGTCGTAAAATATATCAGCATGTTTGTGGAAAATTTTCATTGAATTAGCTGATACAAAATTATTCAGACTAGTCTCTGATTTGCAATCAGCAATCTAAAAGACTTAAAAGGAAAATAAGAAAATTTTTGTCTACCATATTTCATCAGCCATTTTAAATTTGTTAAAAGTCATTTTTTATCTAAAATTAGTGACCCAAAGAACCATGCAATGCAATTTTCTTCAAATTTTGAATATTAGAAAATCTTTGACCGTCATCTTGGGTCGGCCATTTTGAGTTTTTTGTAAAGTATTTTTATTCATAAATAGCGACTTAACAAGACTCTTATTGTAAAGTTTTAATTAGGTTTAAAAAAAATTAAGTCCTGCATATTAGATTGGCCATGTTGGATTTTTTTTAAATAATTTTTTTATTGTGATCCATGATCAAAAAACTTTAAATTTCGCTGTTCTTCTCAAATTTAACATAAAAAATTTTTCAGTTTGCGATTTTCGTTTAGCCGTATTGAATTTCTTGAAAACAACGTTTTTTATTGTTATTAGTGATGAAAAACATATTACAGTCATTATCAAATTTAAAAGAAATAAAATTATTTTGCTATCTTGGATCGGCCGTATTGTAATTGTGAAAAAATCTTTTACTTTGTAATAAGTGACACAAAGAACTAAAGTATTCATAATTTTAAGACAATCGTGCGTGTACTTTATTTTTTTAAACTATTTTTGTTTTTTAATGAAATCACTTTTCATGGTTATGCAAAAACTATAATTGTTAACTGCAACAAACTGTACTTAGATTTATTTTTTCTCTGTGTACAATCATAGTATCAAAGTATCAATGAAACAAAAAAAAAAAATTAAATTAAAATCTGTTTTTTACTGCAAGATTCATTATAACTAAAGAAAAAATGATTTTATCTTAATCATAGTATGTGAATAAAAGTCTGATATTATTATGTGTAAATTACGCATTATTTTACACTTAGAAATAATCCGTTGTCGAATGTCCAACATGTTACGATAAATCCTTTGATACCAGCAAAAAGTCAGGTTCTGAGGCATATATGTATACGTACATAAAATACAGCATAATATTTATTATACAACAATAACATAAGTCTGTGTTTATGTTTGTACAAAAAAATTTGAATGTTTTATTTTTCCTACTAGATTTTCTTACAGTTTGTTAGTTTTAAGTTCTGTGGTCCTGTTTATATTATATTATGGATGTTTTCATTGTGTTTAGTATGAAGGTCACTGTAACAACACTAAACGATGAAATATTTATTCTTGATATCAATGAAGATTTAGAATTGGAAAATTTCAAAGCTCTTTGTGAGAGTGAGAGTGGTATTCCTGCTCATGAAATTTTGATTCTTTTTAATGGACAACCTTTATTGGATCTTGATGTGACGATTGGTCAGTATAAAATTTGTGATGGAGATGCAGTTATTTTACAGCGTATTCATCTTAATGCAAAGGAAGAGACTAGTTCTTCTAAAAATGGTAAGTTGTTGAAACATTTATGTATCATAGATTATTTAAAATATAAAAATTGTTAAAGCTTGTAACGTTGTACCCGGTCAGCTTGGCACACGCACACAACTACCCCAAGTATAATACTACGAATACAGCTGTGCAGTTCCGGCTTCTCTGGTACGACCGCCCGCCGTACCCCAGAGCCGTAGCTTAAAGTGCCCCTCATAGCTGTGGATTTTTCAAATTAATAAACAATGCTACTAGCTCACCCTCGACAAGCCACTAAAATTTTCCCAAGGAGCCACTACAATACTCCTGAAAAGCCACTTCTCACAAACCCTGGAGCCACTAACCACGAATCCGCAGCCACTACCCGCTTTGTTCAAACAGGGCACGAAGAGTGCCTTGCGATCCTAGTCTCTGCTAGCCACGTGTCTCGTAGCCACTAACTCCCTGCCCCAGGAAATTACTAGCTTGGAGCCGTAAACGCGTCTCCCTGACTGTCTCACGTACCACCTTGTGCATACTATAACCACTGCCTATACGGAAAAACTGTTCTCACTCCCTTGCTCACGATTTTTCGATTCCTGGGGGCTTTTAGTGCTCGATATTGGCTCCGGCTCAGTCTCCTTGTAACCCTTGCAGCTACCGATCACATGTAGCCAGCCAAGACCCAATAACCCGTTTCCCTCTTTCGATCGCGTTCGCCAAGTAGAAGATCCAAAACTGTGCAACAAAATTCGAGCCTATTACTGACTAGCCCAGCTACTTCTCTCTGCTCGATACCTTGGGAAGTCCCTACCGAAAACCCTTGACCGATTGCCTACGCTCAATCAACGATTGTTGATTGGTTAATTACGTACCAGTGCCCTCTTTTATTTATTTAATCATCTCTTAACTCTTATTAGTATAATGATTTGACCAGCAGATCGTACCGGCGCTTCCACCAGCCTGGTCCTCGTGTTTTAGACCGTTCCACTCCCTCAAGGGTGAAGGTGCTGTCACGAGAAATCTACCCGCCAGCAACCAATAAGCTACACGTTTCGATGCGTGTGCTTGGTGCTGTGACTCCGTCATAAGTTTGTCTCAAAGCGCAAAAAACTATATACACATAAGTAATCCAAACAAAATATCTTTATTTGAACTAGTGCATCAAAATCATAGTCGCAGAATCAAGATAATGGATCTTTTATAAATGAAAAAATGTAAAAAAATTTTTTTTCTGCCTACGATCTAACTTTTGTATCTAAAAAGTAATTAATAACATTCTTAGGTATCTGGAAAGCTTATAAAATATCCGAAAATCATTAAAAACTTACTTGTCACACTTATTTGAAACAATAGAAAACCATAAAAATATAAGACTTTATTTTTGCAATAACTTTTACAGTATTTACTACATGGTAGATCGATTTCAGAAAGTATGTTTTAAGAATTACACCTCAAAGAATAATTTTAGTCAACGATAAATAACTCCAAACCTACTGTATAAAATTTTACAAAAATGTTTTGTCTTTTAAAAAAGTATACATCTATAATGTAAAATTTACAACCTCTGGATATAGGGCGTCCCGAAGTTCTTGCACAAAAATAAAATCTGAAATCTCTCTACTGGCCGTCATCTCTGCTACCTGGACTCTACTGTAAGAAGTCCCACTGGCAGCCCTCTCGGGTGAATGAGTTGGTTACTCAAGTTGCTGAACTCGATATAGGATATTTATATTACTAAAATGCATTTAATATCGCTGTTCCGCGAGTTTAAAATAAACCACCTTAGGACTTCCACGTTTTTTACAATCAGTTCAGTTTTGCTAATCGTTTATATAGTTATCTCTGAAACTTAACTTTCCATAACTTAATACCCGTCTTATTCTCAAACTGTCATATATTACGAGCTTATTATTATTTTTTTTTATATTATTTACAAAAAAAATTAGGACCCTGAGTCTACTGTCTTAAATAAAAATTTATTCTACTTTACTCTGTTACTGTTCGCAGTGCGTTCGATGTCGTCTCATAAGTGACATATTCCTGAAATCTCATGTTTCCCAATAACCCAACCCTAACTTACTATCTACCTAATTACTTCAAATTCTTACTCCTGACTTATGTCTTCTCTCCTCCTCGCATTTCTTTCGGCTTTTTTCAGTGTCCTGGCTGATTTTGCGCCAAGTTATGATCAATTAATAATAACAGGAGTTTTGAACATTAACTTGGACTAAAACGATGATGCAACAAAATTTTTTCCTGATAACCTAGCTGAATTTTCATATTATCTTGTACTTTCCTTACCGACTCATCATGTTTTTTGGCGTGATCCACATTCGCACATTTGGATCGATGTATTTCTTGTCAGCGACCAGTATCGAATGATGGATTAAGAGAATACGCAATTTGAAGTCGATTAATAAAAATGAGCTTAATCAGAAACTTCGTGATCGCCTTAATCAGCTTGAAGATAGATTGCTGACTGTCACTTGCACTCAAAATATAGATAACTTGGTATCTTTGATCACCTGCTGTATCCATGTAGTTTTCAATAAACTTGCACCTGTTCGTAAAATTAAGCTGACAACGAGGCATAAGCTACGGATCACTGCGGAAATTTGAATGCAAATGTGGGAAAGAGGCAGGGCTAACAAGAACAAGAAAACCGGGAGCATGGATTGCGTGGAGGACTTTAAAAGGTTGAGGAGGTTAAGGGCTGCCGTGTCAAATGCAATAAGTATGGTCAAGAATCCTTATGTCTCTGATGCCATTAGAAATGTATCTGACTCTAAATCTAAGAGGGTGGCTTTCCAAAAACGGGACCTATCGTCGTCAACTATGCCCTCTCTACTAGAGATTTTTCAGCCCCGAGATCTGATCAGAGTTTACAATTGTAGTGCTCCTATTTAGTCAGTGAAGTCGTTGATCAATAATACTGCCTCAGTTAATCCAATGAAACTGGTAATTAATTTTTAGCATGCAAAAAAAGGGTTATTGGTTATTGGCTATTCCGCACTGATACGCTCTAGCTAGGTCTCCTGAGACATACATGGTACTTTCCTGATGACGATAAGTATGGCTGCACAAGCACTTACACCTATCCTGGTACGTTTTTTTAATGTGTGTATTGATTAGGACTATTTTTCTGGCTCATGTAGAACTGCGTTGTTGATGCCAATGGCGAAGAGCAAAAAAATAGTAACACCTAGTGATACGCGACTGATAGCGCTGCCTCCATCATTGATAAAGCCGTTCAACAGAATCCTTCACCAGAAGATGGTATTGAGAATCATAAATTACTTGATCCATTCTAGACGAGATGTTGATGTGGGCACAGTACCCAAACTGCACTCCTTAAAGTCTTGAGCAATGCTCGACTGGCCATAGATAAGATAATGATTACCATTCTCAAGCTCTTCGGTTTTTCCGAGGCCTTTGACTTGGTGCCACATATCAAACTATTGGAAAAACTACATACTTTTGGGATCGGTCAGAGCGCAGTCCAGCTGCTGGTGTCCTACCTTGAGGACAGAAAACAAGCAGTTGGAAGGAATGTATGTGTGCTCTCTGAGTTCATGACCATCACTAAGGGGGTGCTACAAGGGAGTGTACTTGGCTCAGTGTTATTTTCTTTGTACATAAACGATCTCTACCTCTTACTACGATATAGTAAACATGTGAATTATGCCGATGATGTCCAGATCTATCGGCATTGCTTTCTAAAGGACTTGAACTTGAGCATTTGGAAAGACACGCAGGACGCTACAGCAGTGTCCACATTGGCCGTCAACAATGGACTCATACTTACTGTGCCAACGGCAAAAGCCATCATAATTAGCAGCCAGCAGTATGTCACTAGAATTAATTATATAACAGCATAATGCCTATCAAAGTCCAAAATAAACCGACATCGTATGTAAGTGAAGTTAAGAATCTGAGTCGTCATAAATTCGGTTTTAGACTAGACTAGACAGTTGAATGGGGTGTTACAGTGGGTGCAGTATGTCCTCTTCTCCCTTCGATTTTACAGGCGTTCATTGTCTCTCTCTCTCTCTCTCTCTGCGCAAAAGTCTAATTTCCCCGCATTTTGACTAAGTTTGTGTAGTGTATCAGACTCTAGATAATAAAAAGAATCTTAAACTTCAAAGGGCATTGAACGCTTGTGTTCACTTAGTAGTTGGTAACATCCCACAAATGGGACATGCCACGCCTCATAGATTACAACTGGGATGACTGTCTGTTCAAAGGTACGGTCTGTTGCTTATCGGGATACAAGCATTCAGTGCTATAAAATTTGCCAACCCGGGATATTTGGTGAGAACCCTTAGTCTGAATATGCTTATCATGGGTGAGTGAAGACTTCTTAGAGGAGAAGTCCGTCTTATATTCATATCAACCCATAGAACACAGACTTATAAAGAACCCTTTCAAATACAAACTGCATATCTTCTTAACACACTGGAGTTCATAGAATTTGAGGACCATGTATAAACATTTAAGTGCAAATTATATGACAAGCTTTTACGATTGGAACAAGAGAAATGAAAAAGGAAGGGATTTAAGAATGGATTAATGTCAATTGATTTTCCTAAGGTCATAGTAATATTTCTTAGTACTGGACTATTATTGTATGTTCCCTTTCACCTGACTGAAATTTATGTGCATAGCACATTACGATATGGAATCTCTGCCTTTACTGGGGCACTTGCTGAGTCTTAGTCGTTTGCATTTGGCTTTAAGTATTGTCTTTTCATGTTATACTGCCTCCATGCTGTGTCTTAAAACTTAATAAATCTAAAATCTAAGTACTACACACTCAGCCTTAGTCAATTCGGGCAATAATGCTGTGATTTACTTGTAGCATGTTAAAGTAGGATTTTATCCAATTTATATACCCTATCAAGCTAGTCAAATAGTTCTACGAAACTTATATCGTGTGACCTAACATATAATGTCTCAGATTCCAAAACACTCATACAACTTGTAAACAATAATATGAAATAACTGTGACACATACATTACAGATGGTGTTCATCTCCTACCGTTTTAAATTCATGTGTACATGCATTGGGCCTGATCGAGTTGTAACCCTAGGCTTTTTGAATAAATCAAACCATTAAACTCTCTCTCTCTCTCTCTCTCTCTCTCTGTCTCTCTGTTTCTTTCTGTCTATGTTCTGTTAAAATTTCAGCTCTAGATGTTGTATAGAACGCGAGTTATTGAATTTTTTAAAAAAGGCTCAAAACGGCATTTTTTTGCGATTGGCAAAAAAACGGATTAACTGATTTGGACCCAACGTGGCTCATTTTGTTTGTGTAAAATTTTTGCATCTTTTTCACCAAATATTTTTTTATGTGCGATTCTTTAGTTTTCTTCTAGCCGTAAAAAACATGTTTTGGTCATTTTTGAAATTTTTTGGGGCCTTGGATGAGATTTGTTAATGTTAATTTCTGTATCAGTTTGTAACCATGCATGGAAACTACTACCTTGTTTCATTTCAAGCTACTCACGATTCTCGAAATTAAAAAACTGATCAGAATAGCTAACACATGTGTATTCTGTATTTTGTACGTACACTTCTATTTTATTATTACATCATATTATTTAAACCATTTTGTATTGATTAGTTTTTGCCATATGTGTGTGAAGCCTTAAGCATAAATAAATCGTATTTGAATTAAATTTTCTCTCTCTCTCTCTCTATCTCTCTCTCTCTCTCTCTCTCTCTGTGTTTTTCTCTCTATAATCTAGCACGTTTACTCTATATTCTAATTTGCAATACGTGTATTCTGGCGCCACTGCTGGGTTTGACCTGTTTATCTGTCGCATTTAGCTCTTTCTTTCTTTCTATCTCGCATTCCTTGAGATGAAGTCTTCTTGCGTAGTTCATCTACATTGTTCTTCTCAATGGACCTTCTGTTCCTATCTTACGGCTCTTAAAACTCCTATTTTCTCATCTCCGCTGAAAACACTTTCTCTAAACCATATAGTTACCTTAACACTTTTACTTTATCTCTTGACGCCAGAATAAAAGAAAAGAAAACTCTCTGGCATTGGGCCGATTACACTTGAGCCCATCTGATTAAAAATGTTGTAGTTGAGCCCATTATAACGATCTTTTCTGCATAGCACTTGAGCCCAGATGATTGTTACAGTTGAGCCCGTTGAAACGTAATATTATCTATTTCATAGATACTCGTTTTACATCAGGGCCGTTAATAAGATTGATGTTTACCTACATGTGTACATATATGAATATACAATCAAAGTTATATAGAGAATAAATAGTTACGCACCTTAGTCGAATCACAGAACGAATGCGCGACCAAATTACCATTGTTCGTAAATAAAATCAGTTGCGTATTGACGTCGCGTGAATAAACATCGTATTGTGTCTATCATGTCGTTGATTACAATGCTAAGTAGTAAAGGGAAGCCACTGTTAGTGTTTAATAAGTTTAAATTTAAAAAAGCACGCCTACTTAAATCCGAATAGAAGTGGCGATGCACAAAAAACTTTTGTAAAATGGCAATACTCACAGATGTTACCGGTGAAAGACTTCTAAAAACATCGGGATTGCATGATCACGAGCCCGACAAAAATCTCCATGTGCAATTCCTTTCGAATTCGTTCAAAAGAAAATCGTGTGATGATATTTCTACGAGGCCTACGAAAATTCTTCGATCTGCGATTCGAGGTAAAACAGTGCCTGATTCCATTAAAGAGCCGTTAGAGCCAGTGGATTTACAAAATATTAAGTATAATATGTGACGAAGTCGACGGTCGCTTTTGCCGACTTTACCAAAAAATTTACAAGAAGTACTCACTGCATTGGACAAAAAAAATTGGAAAACTGTCGATGGAGAAAACTTCGTATTAGTCAATGATTGGAATTCCAATATTGTTATATTTTCATGTGTAGAAAATTTACAACTATTGTGTAAAGCGAAAAAATTATACATGGATGGGACATTCAAGTACGCTGCGAAGTTTTTCCTGCAATTGTTCACAATACACGTCATCTCGCACGGCAAATACATTCCGGTAGTGTTTTGTCTATTACCAGACAAAGAAGAGTGCACGTATGAGACCACTTTTAATCACATCATCAAGAAGTGCAAGGATCTTCAGTTGGAATTTGATCCCTTACGCATTGTCGTGGATTTAGAAGTTAGTATACATAATGCTGCTCGAAACGTATGGCTCGCAGTGACTATAGAAGGATGCCGATTTCACGTCACGCAATCATGGACAAGAAAAATCCAGACTCTTGGTAAATTGTGTATTAAAATAAATAAGGCCAAATATTGCATTAGCGGCTCCAATTTGTAATAAATTTAATAATCTGCAGGTCTCTCGACTATATACCGTGATGAAAAATCGGAGGCGGGGTTTTGGCTACGTTGGTGTTTTGGTCTACCGTTTCTCGATCCACACGAAGTCGAGACAGCTTTTATTGATGTTTTGATGACTCGTGCTTCGGAAGTATTAGTTCGAGAGATTGACACTTTCCTCATATATTTAGCAGAAACATATTTAGAAGCATCCGCGTTGTATCCTCCCAAATTATGGGCATCTACGAACATTACCACAGAACGAACTACAAATGCACTCGCATTTTAATGACATGTTTTACAACGAACATCCAAATATTTTTCTCTTTTCCGATACTTTACTAGAGCTTCAAGAAGAAAATATAATTAAAGTTCGAAATTCTGATCTTCCTGAACGTCGTACAGCTAGTGCGAGCGAGATTCTTCCCTACGCTAGATTAGCATTAGCAAGAGAAGAATATAATAAAGGAAAAATGGATTTGTTCACTTTTGTGAAGAGCGTTTCTCCTTATTACAGAAGTAATGTGTAATGTTGACAGTGAGCAAATATATTTATCGACGTATAACATTCATTTTGTTGTGAACATATACGTATATATATTTGACAAATGACATGTAACTGTATTACAGTATTAAAAGTATTTTTTAAAGGTAAATTGTAGCTAGTTATAAATGTGGGTACCCAAATAAATAGATGATTTTATTTTTAATGTTTACTTACATTATTACACACCAAATTCATCCAGATACTTTCATCTTTTGGTGGGCTCAACTGCAACTTATTTTGTCGATTAGTTGAGCTCAACTGCCACTTTTTTCTGTCATTCTTATCAGTAGATGGGCTCAAGTGCATAGCGCCCCTGGCATTTACCTCAGCTGTCATAATTACTTATGTACTCTCTCTTTCGATTTATCTTATTCGTACGCTATTGGTTAGGTATTCGTACACACTTTTCTTGATACACGTTACTTTGGTTACTGCATTTTCGCTGTCACACGTGTGCACATGTATTAATCCTTCTCACTCTCATCTGCGTATGCATATCTTTTTTCTTACTCTCTTGACCACGAAAATGCTACTGAATCTAAAATCTGGTAAATTTAAAAAATTTTTTTAAATCTTTGATAAAATAGCTGAATTTTTTCGCTCTTCTTTCTTCCAAGCAGCATCGTAGGACTTGTAATGTTTTCCCGTTTTTTTTTCTCATACATGCACAAATAGTTATACAGTCATACCAGTGCGCTATACTGATAGGATCAAACACACATTACATTATGTGTCACATACATATCCATATAACTAACGTTCTTTTTTCCAGGTGGCCGCTAAGGACTTGCTAATAGATATAGGCAAATCGTAACGAGATAGCTTTAGCTAGATCATCACGTACCCAACGAAAATATTTTTGAACTAGACAGAGCATGAGTTCAGCGCGTTCAGTATCACTCTTAATGTGCACAAGAGCTGCTCATACCTAACCTTACTCACTTATATAACCCTGTGAGTAATACTCATCTCACAGAACCGCTACTCAGACCAGTCTCAATATCTTTTTGCCAACTGTATTATTACTGAGCATGAAATTCCTAGAAAAATATAACATACTTTAGTACCATAAATTTACAACATAGCTTTTCCAACTTTTCTTCATAAATACATGAAATGATTGGATTTTGTACAAATCTTTATAACTCCTAGAAACGAAAGCAACTTTCTTTTTGAAACCTCGAATTTTAACCTACTTTGTTGAGACTTGTGACTCACTTTGATAGAAGTATCCTTTTATTTCAATGCTTGGTTTAAGATAAAATCTCTAATACTCGTATGCTTCAACGACATACTGTTCAAAAACATTTTTATAACAATAAATAATCATCTCTTATATGCAAAAAATGAGTAGGTAGTGGAAAATGCACCAAAATATCTCAGTATAAATCATTAGTTAGGATAAAAACATTGTCTTAAAAAAAAATTTTTCATTACAACTTCCCGATTCCAGAGCAGTCCTTTTTTGATTCTTAGTAACTACTTCGTATAACAAATTGTTTTTAATTGATATCATAAATTGCATAGTTATATTCATTATTGGAAGTTACAAACACTGGAAATTGTAAAAATAAATAAGCATAAAAAAATGAAGATCCTTTTATCCGAAAAGCCATGTACATTATTATGTATTTTACCATATTTAATATAGTGTATATTAATTACTTGATTGTGAACCAGTTGAAATTGAAGATGTACATTAAAACTTTCACAAGCATAAAAGGTATTTTCATGTGAAGTTGAGAAATATCGAAAGTACGCATTGCTTTCATGTAATTGCAGAAACACTTCTCATCTTTATTTATATCATTATTAACCCACAAATATAAAAAATACATAGTAGTATGCTGTGGCACGTTAGCCGGGGATTGCGATTAACATGTGTGTTTTACATTTTTACTGAATATATTTTTACGTTACTTGTATTCGGGACGGGATTCGGTTGTTTACGGTCGTGTGTGACGTCAACTACAGCAACCTGTATTCTAGTGTAGGTAACAATGTGTAATAGATTTTTCTTTAGCTTTATTGCAAACAGTTGCAAACACCCTTTTACTCTAGGCCACAACCTGTGGCAGTTATAATTGACATTGCCCAAGAATACTCTAATATAACTTCCTTAATTAAGTATAGTATATTTTCTAATTTCATGAATAGCCACTTAAGTTACAATACGGACGTAGCACACCACAAAGGCGAAGGCCTGGCGTCGCACAGTGGGATCAACTGATATTTTTCGTTTCAAAACTATGTAAATGTCAAGATTGCGTCTAAAAAGTGACTTTTTTGTCAAAATCAAGCATAATTCTAAAAAAAAAAATTATTTTCTTCAGAAAGTTTTCAGACGTGTTAGTGTTGTGGCTGGAAGTGATAAATAACTACTCAATGACATAAAAAAAAATTAACCTATATACTTATGTGGTATTTGGAAATTTTTTTCGTGTTTTGAAAATTCTTTTTTGTTCTTTTCTCAATATTATTGTTATATGCAGCGATAGATGAAACAGGGCACAGTTATATGGCTTATAGCTTTAGTTACTAAGCCTTGAAACGGAGGTACACTTATTTGCTTATTACACCGAGCGCCAAAATAGGTAAGTGTATTAAACTTAAGCAAAGTGCATTACCATATTTGATTTATCTGGTCCACGGATTCCGAACACACTTATTCTATTGATACTCATGATTTACGTGTTCGGGGCTTACTGTTGTGAACTCTAGTCTACTGTCTGTATTGCACATACTTATGGCAAAATTTTAGGATACGTGCCAAGTAGATTTTGAGAACTCTCAAAAGGTTTTGTTTTATCAAACGTAAGAAGAAAGAAGTATTCCTGTAGGACAATCATGTAATGTGTGTGCTAATTAAAAGAGTTTTTATCGTGGACATAAGTGATAAGTAAAAATCAGCAAGTAAGTTTTGTGTATTTTCTTGGTGCTCGTATCATACTGTTGCTGCCGATAGGTTCAACAATTATTCAAAATATTGTAGGAAACTTAACAATTCACATTTATTGCATAGAGAGTGAACGTTTTTATCAGTCTATTAAATTCAGAAAAGTATATTTATTCTTTGATTTTCCTAATGCTAAGAGTTATAGAGATACAATTACAAGTAAAAAAGAACCTTAACTACGACGTTATCCTGGTAAAACATCAATTGTAATGACAATTAGTCTCGTCATAACCTTACTTGTGCACATTTGGGCTTACGGAAACGTATATAACTCAAATAAATATAAGTATACTTCAAATATTTGCAGTTTAACGACTAAATTACCATATCTTATTCGATTCCATTAGTATTTCTTACACATCGATACTTTGTGAATGAGAAAAAATATGCGCTAAACAGAATCGCTGTTGAATGTGTTTATAGATTTTCATTTTAGTGATTACGATTTGTACTTTGTGTGACTTTGCACTGAAAATGTTTGAGCTTACGTTGATATTAGCTGCAGTATGTACTATTTATATGTTAGAAATTTTTACTTTTGTTGATTTAAGTCAAAGCTGCATGTTGGGTGATAATTTGCGTAAATTAATAAATTTTTACTTTTATTCTATTTTATTCTGTTATATTTCATTCCCAATGATAAAATTTTAAGACTTTTTACAGGGTCATACTCAACGAGAGTTGTCGCCCAACAAAGCTGACTGTGTACTTCGTGGCTTTTGGAAGTGTCAAGTGACAACCGAAGCGAGCCATGATGCTTTAACACATGAAGTCAGCAAGTACCGGCCCCATAGCAAGTAAGACGAAGAAGTTTTAACCAAAACTTCGTGCAAAGTGCATGTCTTTGCGCGGCGTTTTAGTCAGTAGCCCGCTGCCGCTCATCAAGTGCAGACGTTAATAACTAATATAAAAAGATTAACCAGACGTTCCGTCTTTTCTCTGTTTCCTTTTATATGTATACAAGTAACGTAAAATAAAGTGACACAAAACTAATTAGAAAAAGATATTAAATTATTATAAAATAAATAATTATAAATCCAACGGAAAGAGAAAGTACAAGTCATCTGAATTGGTCATCCGAATTAATAATTAGTGGAAAGAAAGGTAAGTTAACCTGGATATTATATTCAACACTCTACTTCTTCCTTCCTTTTTTTTTTAAACAAACAAATAGTTGGACTATCTGCTGTCCCACAGCCTGTAAAGGAGCGTGAGACTGTAATCCACAGTTTTTGGTTTGAAGCTGAAAACAAACTTAAATGACATTAAACGTTATTTAACACTGCATGTCATCGAAACATCTTGGGACTCCTTATATCGATGTTGAGCCCTTATAGAAAAATTGTATTTTTTAAAATTTAAATGATCTATTAATAATTATATTAATCAACAGTTTGATGTGTGTTTTAACGAAAAAAATTGCAAATGCTCAATAAAAATGCTTTAAGAAATAAAATGAATCAGGACAAAATTTATTGCAATCACTTTTAATTATATAACGGAAGGTAACATCTCGTGCCTATAAAATGAAACTTAAATGTTCATGAATAGTTTGAGGAAATTCAGTATATCATTTAAATTTTTTGATCCACCGACTACTTCATTTCAATGATTTATTGAACAGCTATTTTCACGTGATGAAATGAGTTTATGAACGAAGCTGGTTATTAGAAAAACTAAGCAAGCACAACTTTATTTCGATGACATGCGTATAGTGTGGGAAAAATAAATGTAAGAATAAGATAATATTACGATAAAGATTTTTAGTTGAAACTGTGTTCTCTTAATTTGCATTTAATTAATATTGTTATTAAAGTAAAAAAATGAAAATTGATTATTAATTAACGTACACAGAAGTGAGATAGTCTGTAAATTAGTTGGTATATTAACTTTATATGATATACTGAATAGGCGTTCACAATTGCTGTTTTTTTACCTATATGAAATCACTGTCTTTTATTTCGTATACGTCAATGATTGTAGAGTAACTTTCAAATTTCCCTCACAAATAGAATGCCAAGCTACCCAACTAACCAAAAAAGTATACAGAAAAAAGTTTCAAAAGGACGTCCCCCTGCAGCGAAAAAGGGTACTGGTAAAGGAGGACGACCACGTATTGAAAAAGAAAAGGCCAGTTCGAGAACCTTATATAGGCGAGCCTACGAAGTGTTAGATTGTGTCAAATATAATATCGAATTGTTGAAATTAGCAGTAAAGTTATGCCAAATTCATCTTGCTAAGAATGATATTCATGAAGAAATGAGTAGAACAGATTGCTATATGGAAGAGATGGAAGTTGAAGATCATACTGTACAGCCAAGTACTGAAATGGCTTAAAACAGGCGTTCTCCTAAATCGGCTCTTGCGTTTTACAGTGAACATGATTTTAGTAAGAAGTCTTATGTAGCTCTAGTCAGGGTTTTACGTGTCAGAAAATGTAATTTTTACCCTTCTAACTCTATGATACAAAAAAAAATGAAAAATTGCCTCGTATTACCCTATGCTGTACATACAGAAGTTGAAACTCGCGTTTCTCTCCAGAATGTTTTAAATAAAACAACAACAACAATGCAACAACTATGTTCTGCAGTAGCAATTTCTTGGAGCAAACAGGACTTACAACACTTGCAGCTAACTGTGACACTTGGGTTTGATAGCTCTGCTGGTCATTGTAACCCACAGCAAGGCTATACCGATTTAAACGTAATTAATTAAAATCCTCTGCAATCTTTGTTTGTTTCTAGTATGCTTCTTGTTCAACTACAAAGCAGATCTAATGGTAAGCAAATTGACTGTTTATCGTTTGTATCGTTTTCACTGTGAAAAATGTGTCATAAAAAATTTCATGATTTAACGAAGACCTTATTTAGAGTAATTTTAGTTGGGAATATAAATATTTCTACACAAATAGTAAATTTTATATTATCGATAATATTTGCGTGAACCATGCTAAAAATTTTATACGAAAACAATTTCTTGGGTCTTCAAAACTATACTCATGTCATAATATCTGCCTTATCACTTTGTCATTAGATCTCTTCGATTATATGTTTTATACTATTCTAAGTGAGGTCAACGTCTAATCATCGGGCGTCCTTAATACATTATGGTGCTTGGTCAATAAAAACCGCTGTCTCAGCACAAAATTTAGGAATTATCGTAGAGATTATTTTGGTAATATAAATACTAAATTATTTTGTTACAGCTAATTGCACATGGAAGAATCCGATTCCACAGAGTTATAGATTCTGTAGACCAGTACAAATTGCATTAGAGAAGGAAACGCTGCAGTCCATACATACAGATAAAGATACATATAATCGTTTAAACTGTGAAATATCCACACTTACATATGCATTTCAGTTAGATAATGGACAAGAAGCAGAAGTGTCATTTAAAGTTTTTGTTACATTACTAGACGGAAAATGTGTCAACGCAATCGTAGAAAACAAAGCTACATGGAGATCCAATATTTGCTTTTGCACTAATTCTTAATTCGATAAAGATGTATCAACCGATTTTTATCCCATTGATGAATCATTTATGGAGCTTGGCCTTGGTCTTCTACATGCTGAAATATAAGCTTTTGAGAATCTTACCCACATATCATACAGAGTTCCTTTGCAAACATAGACGATTAATGCTAATATTCGAGGTAAAATGTAAATTAAAAAACTCTTCTTTTTGCTTGTCCGTAGCACATGCAGTGACTGTATTTAATGTTTATCTTTCGTGTGTAACTAAATACGAGATATTACTTTCTAATGAAAATTGCAAGACGTAATTGTAATAGTTAGGCCACGTTATCGCACCGGAAATTTCAAGAAAAAAATTTTACTTTTTTCAGACCTTACACAGCAGAGCTTATTACTTTTTTCAAGTGACGCAATACAACTTTTAATTTTAAATAAAAATCCAAACAATTAGACGAGTTTGTCACTCAGTTGCATTTGATGTGTCCTTGAGGTTGTACTTTTAAAATTTGACCAATCGTTTGAATGTAAATAACTATCATTTACTAATAGATATTCATGTAAAAACACACATACCATCGTTTTCAGAAATTGAGTTAGCATGCACATACGATTGAGTTTTCCACATAAAGTCCGAAATTGATTGCTATTGGATATTTTAATGAATAACTGTGTTAGAAAACTTAAATTTACAACGTTTCTTCAGAAATGTAATTGTATATTCAAAGTATTCTTAAATATAAGTATTATTGATCATGAACGAAGTTGGCTTCGGTCAAGTATAGCTATTACGTCTTGCAAAAAAGTTCATATTTTTAATTGTTAAGAAAAATGAAGTGTTGAATCAGTAACCTAACTATATTAGTTTGCATAGTAATATCCATATTATTTTAGAAAAGGCAGATGAGCGAACTCAAATTGTACGAAATAGAATTTACGAAAAGTTCAAGGTTCGAGTTGACCAAGTCCTTCAAGGGCATGGTACCACTACAAACGGAAACGTTGCTCGAAAATGCTTCGTGGAACCAGGAAAATTTGCTGAAGTTCTTGAACTAGATGAAACGCTCGTGAAGAACATTTCTCTCGTAATATCATTCTTAAAAAGCAAGCACGCACTAGTTCTGAGCAAAATTAGTACACTGTGTATTGAAAATTATAAAAAGTATTACGAATGTTTCCCCTGGGCGAAAATGAGCCCCACATTACACAAATTGCTTGCTCATAGTTGTGAGATCGCGAAAAAGTTCCCTTTACCTTTAGCATATTTTTCTGAATATTGTAGTGAAAGCTGGCACAAGTATTATCGTAGAAATTAGACTGTAACGCACGAAATATAAGCAGGAAGCTTAGAATTCTGAACGTTTTCAATAGGGCAGTTTACATGACAGACCCTATCATTTCATTAGAGTACATTAAAAAAATTACTTTTGTACATTGAACAAAAATTGTTTGTTAATCAAAAGTTAGATTTAATTGTACTAATTGTTGAATTTAAACTAAACAATTTTATCTTGTTTCAAACCGAGAATACAGTTGCAATTTATTTACCGGCTTCTTAAAAATACTTTTAAACATCATCACATACTTGTATACATCATCACAAAACTTAAATGATATCTTACATTTGATTAAAATTACGTCTTGAATTGTAGAGTAGTAAATTATATGATACTTTCTTGATCACTTTAATTACAAAAGCGATGAATACTTTTCAATAAAATGTTGCCCATTAGTACAGCTTATATGGCTATTATTTTGAATACCTAATGTAAAGTAAAAAATAGACTGTTTTGTCTCTTTACTATGGTATTAAAGCAACATTTTTAAATTTAGTATTACTCTGTTTAATGAATTTTAAAACCCGTAATGGTGAGATAGACTGATTATTATGTTAATGTAATCAAAGTAAACAATATAATTAATTTCTGCAAGGTTATTAGAGAATGAAATTATGTTAGAAATAAAGGAAAATAGTCATGAAAAGTATTTTCATGTGAAATTATTATTTATGATAATTATCAACCGATGTCAATCATGAAATTATAAACATTTACAGGAAGAATTACGATGTTATAAGTGACACGGAAACGGAATCCGATTAAGAGTGAAACAAGCACGTAATATTTTAAAAGCATCCATGACATCATCGCAATTGATCGTTTCTCTATTGTTATATGATTATAATTATCTAAGGCATCAAGTTGATCAATCTACTTTATATTCCTGAGAAATCTACTATTAGGAGAATGAATAAAGAGAACAAGAAAGAATTTTCAAAACATGAAAAAAATTTCCAAATACCACATGAGTATAAAGGTTAATTCTTTTTTTATATCATTGAGTAGTTATTTATTACTCCCAGCCACAACACTTACACTTCTGGAAACTTTCTGAAGAAAATAATTTTTTTTTTAGAATTATGCTTGATTTTGACAAAAAAGTCACTTTTTAGACGCAATTTTGATACCTTATTTAACAAAATAAAGAATATATGTAAAATAAATATGAGGGTATAATACTAGCTCCTTAAAACTTATTTTTTAACAGAAAAAAAAAAAAAAAAAAAAAATTAAATTGAAAAATTTCTGAAATAATCAAAAATTTGTAGGTTAGGATTTCATTTTTTACATTTTCCCTTAATTTTTTATTATTTCTTGTCATCATACCTATAAGATCCAAGAACTCTCATGAAAAAATATTTTTTCTAAGGAAGTTTACATAGTTTTGAACCGAAAAATATCAGTTTATCCCACTGCGCGTCGTGGCTTGCTGTAATCTGTATGCTACGTAACATGTGGAATCTTGGGTTGATTCGTAGATATTAGGGCCGGGTAATGGGGGACGACCGTTTTAACACTCTACAACACACTGCACCAATACTAAGTACAGTCACCTACCAGGATATCACTGGTGACGATCTCCTTGATCCTCTCGGCGATGCTATCTGCGTCAGGGGGTATTGGGGAACCTGGGCGGCCGTGCAAGGACTCGCTGGTGTGTGTGTGGCACTGGGATTTCGACGCTATTTTTTCACTGTAGTCCGGCAGGTGAGAGCCTGCTGATGCTGCGCCGTGCTGCTTCGGTGTAAGCCTTGCAGTAAGCTCAAGTGTCTATTCTTGTCTCGCTGCACAAACGGACCATATGCTATGCGGCTCACTACACACTATCAGCCAACAAAGTACTACAGAGTGGCCACCAATACTATGTTTGCTCCTGGGACACCGACACACCGATAGCTGCCTTCAGGGATTCACTTTCAACATCACACACACACACACACACACACACTCACACTCACACTCACACCTCCAGGATACGGGTAGGAAGCACGGAAGGGGAGTCAGATCGAGCTCTATAGTTTTTTTTAACGCTGTGGCCTTAGGGCCTCACACTGGAATTTTTTACATTACAGCAAGCCACATGCAGGAGATAGAGTTACCTACGAGACTCTCGCCATTTATTGTCGGTGACAAAGCTCTGTGACGTGTTTAAATGTATTTCCAATTCGCCATGTTACAATGCCTACAATTATAATCAGCATAATCTAACAAATATGTTCATCTCCCTTCTGCTCACATAACTTAAAGAAAAAATCATAAGTCTTGATGCAAAAACTTGTATGTTGTGTGCCAGCCAATTAAACAATTCATTGAAGGACATTGAGATGTCATCACTGCTACATGTTTGAAAAATTTTTTTTTTTACCAAATCTAACTTTTAGCAGTGTATGAATTAAATCAGCTAAATTCATTTTTTTTGTCATTATATTTGAAAACTACTGAATTCCAACACCTTTTTAAATTTATACTTCTATAGGCACACGTTACAACATTATCCCACCTCACATTTCTAATTTTTCTCATTTTTTCTTTTAACCCATTTCTTAAAAAATAAAAAAATAAAAAAAAAATAAAAACCGTTTTCAAAGAGATTTGAACCCCCGATCTCTTGTACACAGGGTGAGCTCCTTACTCACTCTGCTACGAGCTGGCCCGACAACAGAAAACCGATTACTTCACTTCACTTTATCTTACAGTTCGCAACATATTTCTACTGTAAATTTTTATTCACTTTTGGTTAAATTACACATTAGATGATTAAATAATTTATTTAATAAAATAAATTTTTTTGTACCCGTTTTTTCAAAAATTTAGAATTTAATATATATCGACGCCCCGGGCGAAGACTATTCCCTAATTGGCCCTGGACGAAAACTATGCCCTTTCGACGTCCTGGGCGAAGACTATGCCCTTTTTTCTAGTCCGGACGAACACTATGCCCTTTTTTTGGTCCCGGACGAAGACTATACCCTTTTTTTCGAGCCCCGGCGAAGACTATGCACTTTTCTCAAACCCGGACGAAAACTTTGCCCTTTTTTTGGTCCCGGACGAAAACTATGCCCTTTTTTTGGTCCCGGACGAAGACTATACCCTTTTTTTCGAGCCCGGGCGAAGACTATGCACTTTTCTCAAACCCGGACGAAAACTATGCCCTTTTTTTGGCCCTGGACGAAAACTATGCCCTTTTTTTTGGCCCGGACGAAAACTATACCCTTTTTTTCGAGTTCATAAAAAACACCCCAATGTTAATTACTAACCCCTTTTGTGTTTTACTTTTCCTAAACAAAAAAAATCCTCCAGATTTGCTGATTTATGCTTTTGGTGTGTGGGTAACAGTTACTAGTACGCTGGAAGAAGCTCACGAACACGAAGCTTTTGAAAACGATTAAATATTTTAAGATTTCGCGATACTTGTGTCAAAACGTTTGTTATAAGTTTTATTTTCACATCGAGATTCACATGCACGTGAATCTACAGACGTCTTTGTAAAAAAATAACACGTAATCATTATTCTTAGCAGGTCTAACGGCTTCAGTATTTAGAGTTTTGGTAAGTGTTTGAAAAAAGGAGTTTTTGAGCTTTTTTTAAACGATTCCGTGAATTGTACATAACAATAACTGTAATTAATTTAAACTTGCTAATTTATTCTTGTGTTAAAAAATACTTTGTAATCTAAATATTCATGTCTTGCAAACATTCATTAATAAAAAAAAGTTTACTTTTTTCTCAATTTTCTTACGAATATTATATTTTATTATATCACGCATTGTACAAATTTTATTAATTTTTTAACTTCAAGTTACAATAATTATATTAGTTACTTATTATAATCAACAAAAATGTAGAAAAGAAATTAAATTTGAAAATAAAACATAAAAGAGTCTTTCACATTCATTAATTGCAAATTACCATGCTTATAAAACGATTCCTGAGTTTGTATTATTATTTACAATTATTTATGTAAATGTAAACAACAACCACTATATAAGTATATTTGACTATATATCTAATTACAAAAACAAATGTACGGTGAGCTTAAATGAATTGTACTTCATCCCGGCTCCAGAAAAAGTCAATATCTTCGTCCAGACTCAGAAAAAATATAATAGTCTTAACACGGACTAGAAAAAACGGGTATAGTTTTTATCCGGACTCGAAAAAAGGGCATAGTTTTCGTCCGAGCGCGAAAAAAGGGCATAGTCTTCGTCCGAACTCCGGAAAAGGACATAGTCTTCGTCCGGGACTCCAAAAGGGCATAGTTTTCGTCCGAGCGCGAGAAAAGGGCATAGTCTTCGTCCGAACTCCGGAAAAGAGCATAGTCTTCGTCCGGGATCCTAAAACCGCATAGTTTTCGTCTGGAACAGACAAAAGGGCATAGTTTTCGTCCAGACTCCAGAAAAGGGAATAGTCTTCGCCCGGGGCGTCGATATTAGCAAATCAGCTTTCATGTGTATTAATAAAAATTTATTTACTTATCATAAATTTGTTTCTTTTAAAATAAATAAATAATTGTTCATACAATTTTTCACATTTTTTCATAACGTTTTTATTTAAAAAAAAATTTCGGTACTATATAATGTTACGTACGATATGCTGGGCATATCATACTGATTCACCCTAGTAACGACAAGCCTACGCTAGTAAAGGACACCAATAGGGGGAACGAGCTTATATAAGGCCCTGCGAGAGACGAATTGGGGCACTCGAGCGTCTTTTAGGCAAGAGACCGAACGATAAGTAGAAAACACCGCGCGAAACACACACTCGCCTCTGCCTTCAAGAAGCTAATAAATAATTGACCAACGAGTTGAGTTCTTTTCGTGATGCACCTCCTTATCAGCTTTTTAATCCTACGTAACAGTTTTGGTGTTAAGTGTGGGGTACGGTAAGAGTCGGAATTTTTTTTCTCGCTTACTTTACTCGTTTCAAAAAATTTTCGCCAAGAAGCACACATAGTGCAGTGCCACGAAAATCGAGCTTAAGTGCCGGAACGGACCGAAACAGGACAGAAGTAAACGGGTAGCTGTTCATACGAGCGATTCTCGACATCAACGATCGGGAATTCTACAAACAGAAGGTCAAAGCAACTTCGGGAAAGACCAGCAAGAAGGTAGCAGTTTATTGCAGTCACATCCGTATTCCTGACGCTCAACGCCAAAAAGGGGAGTAGTAACCAGGGGAGGATGATATTCAGCACAATCATTCTGGCAATGGGGGTACTGTTGACTTGGTAAGTGAGTTGTTTAAATTTTTATATAGTTTTTATTTTCCCTGACCCCGGGACAAAATATATAAAACTTTGCATAACAAGCATAAAACAACGGGATCTTATAAGTGGGCTCGCACAGATATAGGAAATATTCGAAAATAATTATATAATAATAATAACTCGCACCTATATAGATAACTATTTTCAATACCATAATTTTTATTAACAAAAACAGACTACAGATATTCCCAAAAGAATATTTCGTCCTATTTATCACTAAACAAAGAGAGAGCACAAAATTAAAAGAAACCGAGTAAAAGACACACGCCGCTCCTTTGCTTTCTTGGCTCGCCTCTTAGTTTTCGTTTCGCGCTATTATTATTAAGCCGCTCTATACGTAATTAAACGTCACCCCGTAATTAGGAAAATACATAAGCTTTGTAATAATCAAAAAGAAAATACGTTTCGCGACACGTACATACGAAAAGGAGAGAAAAAGTAGGACAAAAAAAATGATTCATCTTGGCGGCATTACCCAGGAGTCAGAAAGCGAGAACGAAGGCCTAGATAGCACGATAATCGACACGTGCAGGCAAGACCCTAGTAATAAAAAGCAAAAGAAAAATATGGTGGAACAGATGTTAGAATTAGAACTCGAACCAGAAGGTTGCGAGAAACTAGACGCCCTCGATGAAAGAACGAAGGCAATAGTAATGGGCCTGTTTTCAAAAATTAGTGCAAAGCTAAAGAAGACAGAGGAAGTGGGCGTGCCATTCACAGCGACCGCAGGGCCCATCCGAAATTTGTCACCGACAATTAGGGACTTCGACTACATACAACGCGACGTAGGAGTAAGCATAGGACCTGCGAACGAAGAAGTGAGTCTTATCTCCGGCGAAGTGGTTATTGGGGGCAATAGCTATGGGATAGAATAAAGGATACGAGCGAAGAACTCGAAAAAATGATGAAAGCCGCGTGTATGGCAACGGAACCACCACCAACTAATTATCATACAGATCGGATCGATTTTAACGCGAATAAGGATAGACGACGGGGTGACATGATACCGACCATGACCCCATACATAGAAAAGGAACAAGAGACACGCAATTACGACCACCTATGCAGACCTCAGTATGCGCAACACAACATTCTGTCCATGCTCAGCAATTTGACAATCAACATCCCGTTTTTCGATGGTGACCCGATCAACCTACCGCTGTTCGAAAGAATGGTGCGTATGGTTGCACGTACAATAGGCCCGGAAAACGAACTATTTTTTTTGGACACCCTTGCAAATAGGCTAAAAGGGAAAGCAGCGGAACATTTTGCCCTGAGACTGACGCAGTTTACTACAGTCGAAGAGTTCATCAAAGAGCTCTTAAACAGATACTGCAGTATTAATAATGCAGACTCGCTCATAGCAAAATTGAAAATAATACCCAGCAAGATAGTGAAGCAATAGATGACTACGGGGGACGAGTGCAACAATTATACAATAGATTAACAATGTTGTACGATTCAAACCCATACTTTCCCCCAATTCAAAAACAGGCGATGAAGGCAAACCTAGAATCTGAGTCGGTAAAACAGTTTATTTACGGATTACTTCCCACTTTTAGTTAGAGGATGGCAAGGTTTAACCCGGAAACTGTAGGGGAAGCAATAATACAGGCGTTGAAAATTGAAAGTGACCTTAGTTTACGGCATGCAATACCGGTAAGCGCACTGCCCACATGCAATAGGATAACAACAGAGTGGGGACCACTCGTAAACCTAGCAAGAAAAGAAGAAAAAACAGCAGAAAACACTAAGAGAGTACAAGGAACAGCAGCAGTAAAAGAAAAACTCTGTATATACTGCGACGGCCAAACCGAGCATTCAGTTGAGGAATGCCAAAAGCTACTAGCGGTGATAAGTGATAGAAAAGCTTCGAAAGAAAACGGAAGGGAACTGAGGGGAAATTGTAATTATTATCAAAAACCGGGACACTATGCGAGAGATTGCCACTCGCGCAAGCAAGACAGAGAGGAAGAGGAGAGACAGCGTAATGAGAGGCGTAACCAACCCGTAAACAATACTCCTACTGACAGTAATGCCTTAAACTACAGGGGTAGGAATGATATCTATAATAACAACAATTATAATAATTACGACAGGGGTTATGACAATGGCCCAACGGAGCCATACAATGGCAACAACAATCACAATTACAGGTATAATGATTACAACTCTAGAGGTTATAATTATTATGACAACCGTGGCAACGGTGAAGCGTACGACAATTATAGCAGGGGCACATTCAACCGCTATGGTAACGGCTACAGAAATCAGGATAGCAGGGATGGCTATAATAGGGATCTAGTTAGGCACGGGCCGCCACAAGAGAGGGGCCTACAGCAGCGAGAAAGCGGCGCATACACTCCGGATAACAGGAGAGACCCTCCTGTAGCTTTAAACTCACAAGATGTTCGACGTGGTCCCCAAACGTCGAGCATCAACTAGAAAAAGAGATAGAGAAAAGTGTGTCCGGTGAGGAAGAATTTGTGAGAGAGAGGCCGCAAAAGGCGGAGAAAGAGATAGTAGAGAAGAAGACGCACAACAACAGTCCGAGTACTTACACAGTGCAAGAAATAATAGAAATTAATACGGCAGAGCAAGATGACACTTCGATACAACGGAGCGGTAAACGCGAAAGAAAAGGCAGAAGAGCCCGCAAGAAGAGTAATCGGACGAACATGTAGATAATGATGAACCCAAGCTTTCAGAGTGCGACGAAAAAATAGAGCGGCTTCCCAAGATAACTATAAAACTCTCGAGAACAAGGCATATGCCACCATCGGTCCAGTTACAGGGACCACAGTTAAAGAATGAAAAGGCGACTTTTTATGCGGATACAGGCACATAGATTTCGATTGTAAAAGTTAATTTTTTAAGCACAGACATGCTAATAGACAGTAAGTATCAAGTAGCTATTATCGGCGTGACTCACGGAGCACGCAAAACGTTGGGCACAGTACAGGCTAAGTTGCACGGATTAGAGTGCACATTACATGTAGTCCCCCATGACTTCCCAATTGACGCGGAAGGAATCATAGGGTGGGATATTTTTAAGCGATACCGGGGCCAGATAAGCGCTGCCGAGAATACGATTAAATTGGATAGCGTAGAGATACCACTGGTAAGGCCGGAGTGTTTTAAAATACCTGCAAGATCGAGGCAAATAATTCATGCGCGAATAAGAAAAAGTAAAAACAATTCAGAAAATGGCTGGATACCCCTCCAAGAAACTGAGGAAGGAATATTTTTCGGGAACTTTATAGCCAGGAATGTCAATGGTAAAATAGTCGCAGAGTGCATTAATACAAGTAACGAAATAAAATACGTGCCTGTTCCGGAAGTAGAGCTGCTAAAATATGAGGAAATTTACCGGAAGTGTGCAGAAGACGTCGAAGGGGACGACGTCGAAAGCTTGGAGGAAGCAATGATAAGATTATTTAATAAAGAAAAAAGAGAGTACAAGAAAAAAATTGAAATTTTTACAAAAGACGAAGAAGAGTTGGAGAAACAAGAACGGGTAGATAAGACAATGCAACTCGTAGATACAGCCGGTTGCAACCACGAAGAAAAAGAGCATGTAAGGAATCTAACTGAGTCAAATAAACAAGGAGAGCTGAACATACATGGTTTATTAGAGGAAAGGTCCGATAAACTACGGGCTCTAGCAATGATTGGCATGAAAATGCAAGATATAGAGGGGAGGCCAGGAATAAGGATTGACTTGTGGGAGCCTAACGAAAAGCGCATAAGGCCTTCACCTGAACCACCACCCCCGCCGGATCCTTAAAGCAACGATAAGCTATTGACTGAAGAGAATACAACGACGATAGTTATAACAATATTAATAATATTAATAATAATGATAGTAATATTAATAATAATGACAGAAGAAATACAGGATATAAGAAAAATAAAGCTAGTATACCGACATAGTATATTGTATAGGAAGACAGGATAAACAGAAACATACGTGTATAATACATATATATATAGTGACAATCGTTAGTTTTCATGAATTCGCGGCCCTTGGACGAGCGGCGAGTGAGCAACAAATCATACGAAAAGAAAATATGAAATAAGTGATTACTGCGCAACCAACAGATATTCTGACAATTAACCCACTTCCTTGTGGAGATAGACTATTGTAAAAATACGTACAAAAATTCAAATTTCTAAAATTTTCGCGGCCCCCGGACGCAGCGCGAAAATATGACAAAAAGAGTGGGATTAATTAGGTTTACAATAAAACTTTTTTTCGCGGCCCCGGACGCACCGCAAACCAGATATTCATATACGTTAGACTTAGATTTGAAAAAAAAAAACAACTACAATGGAAAGGTACGCATGAACAAAGCATTAATAATATTAATCAATTGTAATTTGATGTAACGTGAATGAAAAAGAGCAAAGCGAATAAGGGGCGCGTGTGGCACTCTCTAGTGAGTAGACGTACTCAATAGGAGTAGAATTAACTCACAGGCCAAATGTAAAAATAATGGATGATTAACACAAATAAAAAGGAAAAAACAGACGTATAAGCTGACACATACTTATTAATTAAAATAATTTTATTTTTGATTACCCGATTGACTTCATTATTGTAAAAAAAAAAAAAAAATATGAAAAAAATAAAAATTTAAGCAATCATTGTTAGGTAGAGAGAAGCATGGAGGAATGACAAAAAATAAATAAAACAATTTCAGGAAAAATAAAATTATTTTTTGAAAAGGCCCACGAGCCTATGTCGAGTATGAGAGATTAAACCTCCTCTCCTTACTTCCTTCTATCGTTCTCCATTAGAAACAATCCCACTCCTACCATCATGATACACTGATAACCACAACACCTGAAACGCCACACATAATCGTAACGGGATATAGAATTGACTGCCATGTCTAAATTAACGAATAGACCGTTCGTCAAACCGTCTACCTCGAAGTTAGCATAATTTTGCAAAAACTACATAAACCAGTACTTAATCGTTCATGTAAGGGAGACTAAAAATAATGCACCCAGATCACCGCTCGACGATCGAGAGGAATAATCGACCACACCCAGTGTGCGGCAGTGTTTCTGAGAACTTGGCCATCGAAGGACTACGTTACTAGGCCACCCTCATTCAAGCAGGGTCGTCGATATTGGAGAGAAGGCATACGAATCTACAACTCGCATGCTTAACTGGAAAAAAATAAAAGACGCTTGCAATCACATAAGCTGTCACTTACATAACGACATGGCGCAGCAGTGTACACGAGCTGCAACTGCTTTTGCAAGAAAGAAAAAAATTAAATTACATCCATAAGGACCACACACGGAGATTCTACTGGCGCAAAAAAAAAAAAAATCACGCTGTGACGCAAGTAGAGTTAAAGCTCAGCTTTGAGAACTTAGTCGCCACGCAAACATCTTAAAAAGTACACTTTCCCAAGACATTAGATAGGAAAAACGAAAGCTTTGTTGTTGTAAAAAAAAATATCGAAAAAGCAGCGAACTAAGTCAGCAAATACGTCTACGGCGTCGAGTGTAGTAGTTGACAGAAATATATACCCTTATAAATCCTTCCCTAAATCTGACCACATAAGAAAAGAGATTGGAGGAGTATGAGGGAAACATTATATAAAAAAATGTATGGATGAAAAGTATTAGAAATATGTACGATACGGGTCAAAACTTCACTGCCAGAAAATGATTTTTTTTTTTTTGTTCATACCTCCAAGCTTGTCTCGACCAAAAAAAAATACTAGTGAAATGTAAGGCAACCAATCGTCAAACTGTTTGACTCTACAGTGTTCTTAAATATGTTATATGACCCCCCAGGCAAAATAGAGCGCATAATATTATATCTGACTATTCACAAACTCAATAAGCGACTTATATGCGCACGTAGAGCCGATGCGAAATAAAAGATAATGTAATGAAACATATTTACGATGGAGAATTTTTTTAACTAAGAGAAAAATATCCACATTGACAAAGACACTAAAATAAATTACAATAATTATACAAAAAAA
Organism: Copidosoma floridanum; assembly: GCF_036245765.1. Classification (NCBI taxonomy): domain Eukaryota; kingdom Metazoa; phylum Arthropoda; class Insecta; order Hymenoptera; family Encyrtidae; genus Copidosoma; species Copidosoma floridanum. Next base: position 35,066,084 of record NW_028321897.1, on the reverse strand, counting down.
GTAAAGAAAAAAAATTAAAAGATATACGTTTATTATTATACTGGTAGTTGTAGCTATAAAAATAATAGTAATATTATAAAAGTAATAACCACAAATAACATATTAATGTAAAAAAGAGAATGAGCGCCGGGAGTCGCTCGACTATATCGGAGGGCGCAGTCCGTAGGATGAGACTAAGAAAGAATTTTCTTTTCTCTAAAATATGTAATAACAAGAAAGATATATTAAGTTTAATTATGTGTGGAAAAAAAAAAAGAATTGTCGTTGATCATAATCTACAGTAATTGTAATAATAATAATCATGATAGTCATATAAAAAATTTTTTTTACAAAATGACAAGTAGTTTGGAAAATAGGTAAAGATAAAAAGAAAAGAAAAATCTCCAATGATAAATACTTAAGTGAACATGAACATGTAAAGTATAAATATATTGATTAAGTACGAAAAACATCATTAAATTTAAACTAGTAGTAATCAGATGACTAATTCACTAAGTTTTTTTAAACAAAAATGTAACAGAAGGCAGAGCGCATACATAAACAGAATTGTCATATACAATTATACTCGAGTACAGAATGGGAAGGATGATTGAATGTGAAAATGTACAGAGAACGGCGGTTGTCTAAAAGAATGAAAGGATGAGTGAACCACCGTATGTGAGAAAAACAACACAAACAACATAACACACGCATCACACACACAATCATAGGTACAACGGCCACCAGACACAATTCAGCGTCGTCGAGGACGAACGACGTCGCGGCCTCGGACGTGTTACGTACGATATGCTGGGCATATCATACTGATTCACCCTAGTAACGACAAGCCTACGCTAGTAAAGGACACCAATAGGGGGAACGAGCTTATATAAGGCCCTGCGAGAGACGAATTGGGGCACTCGAGCGTCTTTTAGGCAAGAGACCGAACGATAAGTAGAAAACACCTCGCGAAACACACACTCGCCTCTGCCTTCAAGAAGCTAATAAATAATTGACCAACGAGTTGAGTTCTTTTCGTGATGCACCTCCTTATCAGCTTTTTAATCCTACGTAACAATAAATACATTAATTGATTTTTATTGCGTTTTCTTTTTTCACAAAATGTAGAGAGGTGGAAGGAGCGCAAATATATGCAGCAACTCTGGAAATTATTTCTCTTATATGGATCAGATTATGTACACGCTTTTACACATACTTAACCCCTTTTTTCCTGCGTTATTAAAAAAAAAAAAAAAACAAAAAACAAAAAAAAAAAAAAAAAAAAAACAAAAAAAAAATGGATCTATTTAAAAATGAAACAGGTTTATCTAAAAGTAATTTTTCATGCACACAAACTTTGGAGGGCTTATACAGATCTTATAAATGTAATTTTAAGTTATTTTTCCATAAGGCTTCGTGTTAAATTGCAAATTTTCAAAATGAAACATGTGAAAGAGGGTACAGTTGAACAATCTGCTATTTTTTTCGGGTATTTCTTATGGTACTTTTAGTATACTTTTAATGCTTGAATAATATCTGCCAAAAAAACCTATGTGTGATGAACTTCCCGAAGAGACACTGTTTATATTATATTGTGCTATAAAATATATTGTTTATAATGTTTCAGTTATTAAATATTATAATATTTATCGGAACCACATCCAACTATCGGAGGTAAACTTATTCCAAAGATGATTTCACCACCTTCGTATACAATATCGTTTCATGGAATGTATATTTATATTTATAATTATATTATCTGCCATATAATTTTATAAGAGTACAAATTCTTACTTGGGTACCCAAGCATCCACTGGCTATTGGTTTTTTTTGTGTCCTGTAAAGATTAAGACATGATTTTCAGTGAGTACGAAATGTTTTAATTGTGTCCATAATTTTTAATTTTACAAGCGTGTTGTGATGGAGAGTGTTATAAGTACGACTTGAATGTTTACATAAAATGTCATTCGCATTTTGAGCAGCTTGAGCTTCTAGGCCAAGTTTGTCTTTTTTGTTTTGTGTTAGCATAAATTATTATTAAAGTTGTTAATAAGTTTTGAACTAAACAATAAAAATAAATTATATCATTGAATGTAATAGAATTAAAAGTATTTATTTGAGTGGAAAGGGAACGTTAGCATGAAATTTGCAAGAGCGTTTTTCTTTCTAAGTAATTTTGTTAACGCACACAATATCTATCACTTTACATCCATCGATATGAACTTCTATAATGAATGATTGATTAAAAAATATCACTGATTGGTACCGCTACTACGATGTCCCTAATGCTTAATGTTAGAATATAAGTAAATTTGAAATTACGTGCATGACGCTAGGATGCTAAGGCATTGAGCATGCGTAGAAGCTCTCGAGTTCTGTGATTGATACATGTTTGATGACGGTACGTATATTCAGTGTATAGATAACCATTGCTGAGGAGAGATGCCTCATGTAATACTTGGAGTATTAATATTAATAAATTCAAGTATTTTATAGAAGATGTTATTAGAACGAAGTTCTTTATGTCGCGTTACTCGGGGGGCTGGAATTTTAAAACCGACAGATTTTTTTTTTTTTGAAACGAAAGTGGTTTCACCCGAAGTCTCTTCCTCTCAAGTTTCTCCCCTTACCCCGTTCCCCTCACCAACTGTTCTCCTGTTCTCTATACACTTCCCCTCTCCCCACTATGTATGAATATCTGCCAACCATGCCGTGTTACTCTTCTGCACACCTTTACCCACTTTACCACCCTTATCCAGCATTCTCCCTCACACTCCCAAGCAATTAATTTTTAAACAAATTTTAATTTTACTTTCCCACAATAATGTTTATTTGACTTTAAATTTTTTTCTTTTACAATTCTAAAAAAAAAAAAAAAAAAAAAAAAAAAAAAAAAAAAAAAAAAAAAAAAAATTTCCAATAAAGAGATTTGAACCCTAGACCTCCTGCATGTAAGTCCAGTACCTTACCCACTCTGCTACGAGCGCTGCTGGCAATAGAAACTCGGTTTCTTGTACTTATGATGTGGTTCGTAACTATAACATTCCATTTTTAAATGTATTCACTGATAATACATTCTTGTTTTCTAAATAATACATCTAAATTTGTTTTCTAAATAACACATCTAAAAAAAAAAAAATAAATAAATAAACATGTAGAATAGAGTTAAAGAACGTATCAACTACAGTACTCACGAAGTTCAACCATCGTGAGTAGTAAACTATTTTTTTATTTTTTTTATTCGTTTTTCAAGTTTTTGTTTTAGTAAACAACATGAATGCAGTACTAACATTAACAGAGCTTCGTTCTTCCTGTGGGTCTGGTGACCCCCTTGTTACCAGAGAAATTGTGTCCATACCCATCTCATGTTTGAAGAACTTCGTTCTTACCGTGGGTCCTCTGACCCATTAATCACCCCTGGTTTGTTGTTATGTATTTATTTTCCTATGCTTATTTATTTTTTACATGGTAGCAGTTCGTGGTTTGAGTTGCCTGTTTCGTTCTTGTTTTTTAATTTTTCACGCGTCTCTTCGGAGGCACGCACAGTGGGGCCAAATCCCAAAAAGCTGGCCAAAAGTCGAAAAAAAAATTTTCTAGTTGGGCTTTTTTTTCTGTGAGGTTGGCTCAAGTGATACCAACAGAGGCTGAAACCATGTATAGTTGCATCCTTTTCCCCTAATCTCGTTCGAAATCTCAGTTAGAACGTGATCTTTGTCCCCGTAGTGTGCTACAGTAACGTGTTTAGAAATTACATGCTTGTCTTACAAACCACGTGTAACCATTAAGAAAAAAAAATGGAGATGAAATAAAGTGGAATCAACTTGTAAGGGTAAGTCGATTAGTATAAAAATTCTAGATTACTGATTGTTGATATTTAAAAATTGTTATATAAGCAATTCTACCTCTATTTTATTACATCGTGAAAACAAAAAAAAAGTATTTAAGAGACACGTTACCTTTTCCCATCGATTCCTGCAATCTAACAAATAAGAAGTTGTAGATAAATGTATCAGCTATCAAATGACTCCTAATTTATCTGCTATAAGCTGCTACTTGATGATTTATGTATTTTTTTGTTTTAATAGTTTTTTTTTGTGTATTTGAGCGGAAACTTCGTATGATTTTGGTTGCTAATGATTTTGGATTAAAGTACGAAATAGGTAGAAAAAAAAGAACTAGATGGAGAAAAATAATCAGAAAGACAATAGTTAACAGTGTAAATATAGAAAATAGGATTGTGTGAGAGTAAGAGAGCAGGGGAGAAAGAGATACAGGTGCGTTTACAAATGCGTGCGAAGGAAGTGTAAAGTTTGAAATTTTTCAATGCTAAGTCGTTGTTATGAATGAGATTTCTCAAAAATGTTGTATTTTCTTGTTCTCTTATTTATTTATTTTTTCAGTCACTACACGTTTATCGACGTTTTCACCTTAGAAGCCATTTATTTCCAATCACGTGGAATCATTAACAAGAGACAGATATAAATAAAAGAGAATGAATTCTACCTCTACAAGTAAGCACATTTCTGAAAAAATTTACTAAATTCTTGTTCACATTAATTAATAACTTTGAAAGTGTGCAAATTTATATTTTTTATTATTATATTTTTTTTTAAAGTTTTTTATTATTTAAACTATTTAGTTTATCACTTCAAGTATTAAAATTTTAATCATTCCCAAAATTTATTTTAGTAATATTAATACCTAGTAATATAAATATAAAAATAAAACTTTTTTTAGATTCCACTGCTCAGCCGGAGGATAGTTTCACAAGACTGCAGTATTTCTAGTTTTTAAAAACCTTTTTAAGAGCTGACATTGCAGAAATATTGTTGAAAACTGAGGAATTCATATCAAGTATAAAAAATTTACAATATTCCTTATCCACTGATGACAGACAAAGTTTATCAAAACTAGTTTATAAAATAAGGGAAAAGTGGGAGGAGAGTAGCAGGGTTGAAGAAAGATTTTTAGCGAAAAATAAAAATTGGCTGGAGAAATATGTGGAATTACAGAAACAGCATGAACATGCAAAATCAACTACGAAAAAGACTGGTAGACCATCATTATATTTCTCAGATTCTTCTGAAAGGACTAAGAGGAGACGAACTCAGGTATTACGTGAGGAGGAATCTTCTGATGTTCTTGCTTATGCAACAAAAATGAGACTTTGATCTGAAGGAAAGACAGATGCTGCTAAGATAATCCAAGACATAACAGAAGGGAGTCCTAAAAAAGCCTTACAATATCGAAAATCTTTGGATTCAATAAATACAAGCTCAGTCTTTTCAGCTGATGAAGCTTTGTCATTAAATGTTGTAATGGGTTTATCCCGGAATAAATATCAGCAATTACGGAACGCTTGTTTGCAAAAAAAATCGAAGCTTATTCCATCATACAAAGAGGTAAGGAAAGCAAAAAAAAATGTCATCCAGCTGAAGGTATATTCATAGAAGAAAACGAAGCACAAGTTAAGTTACAAGTTCTGCTAGACTATACTGTATCTTGTATTGTGCTTTATCAGATTGAAGTGTTAAAATCCTTATCCACAGAAATATTAAGCAATCTAACTTTGATCGGTAAGTGGGGCTGCGATGGTAGTTCAGGGCACAGCGAATACAAACAAAAATTTAAAATTGAGGCCTTTAGTGATGCTAGTATTTTTTTTACATCCTTCGTGCCGTTGCAGGTTGTCTACGTAGATATAGTAACTAATAACACTATAGTAGTTTGGAAAAATCCAAGGCCTTCCTCACCTCGATTTTGCAAGCCCATAGATCTTCGATATGAAAAAGAGTCTGTTGATTTAAAAAAAAAAGTAGTGGATAATGTTCAAGAACAAATAAATAAATTAACCCCATTTGAAGATGTTGTAGATGGAAAGCGATGTGTTGTTAGCTACAAACTATGTTTAACAATGATTGACAACAAGGTATGCAATGCATTGGCAGAGACAACATCTGCAATGCGTTGTTACCTATGTCGCAGCACATCAAAAGATTTTAACGACATAGACAAAATTTTGAAGCAGCTGATTATTGAAGATCATTTGAAATTCGGTTTATCTACTTTGCACTGTTGGATTCGGTGCTTTGAATTTTTGTTACACTTGTCGTATAAATTGGGTATTTGTAAATGGCAGGCTCGTACAGAAGAGGGAAAAAAATCTGTCAATGGAAGAAAAGAGCACATTCAAATTGGATTTAAAAAATCATTGGGGTTAAACGTGGATAAACCGAAAGCCGGAAGTGGAACCACAAATGACGGGAACACCGCTCGACGTTTTTTTGAGGAATATTAGAAGTCTTCTGCCATAACTAGAGTCGATGCAGATATAATACATCATTTTTATAACATTCTGCAAACAATATTATGTGGTTATGCTATTTGTACACAAAGTTTTCGACAGTATGCATTACAATTAGCAAAACAAATTGTTTGCAAGTATCCCTGGTACAACATGCCCACGTTGTTTCATAAACTTTTGATCCATGACCCAGAAATAATAGATGGTTCTTTACTTCCTATTGGTCAAATATCGGAAGATGCGCAAGAGTCGTGTAATAAGTTCATAAAAATTTATAGAAGAGATTTTTCAAGACAAAATTTTCGAAAGAAAACAATGGAAGACGTATTCCTCAGATTTTTTATTGCATCTGACCCGTATGTTTCTAGTTGCCGAAAACTGCCCGCTAAACCACTGAAATCGTTATCTCCAGAAGTTCTCTCATTATTATCATCTCCAAAAGAATCAAGAAATAAAGATGAAGAAATTGAGAGTAGTAGCGCTTCTGAGCTAAGCACAGATGCTACAGAATCTGATGATGAAGATGATAATTTTTTATTTTAATATAACTGTATTTTGTAAAATTATAATAATTATTCACATATAAAACAAGATTTTTTTGTATTTCTTACCGATATTACTGAAGGGTGGTTATTAAGGGATAAAGCGGTAATCTAGTTCGAAACTTGAAATGGAATTTATTATTATACACCTAAAAAACTATAAAAATGATATTAATCATGATCATTTCATGATGCGAATGATATTTCACATAAAGGGGTGGTGAATTGGGGGTAAAGGGAGTGAAATTTCGTAAGTCTGACATTAAATTCGTAATCAGCGACCTCAATAACCTTGAAAATGATGCGTGAGTCAGGTACGATGTGAAATATGGGGAATTTCGTGCAAGAGGGTGGTGAATTAGGGGTGAAGGGGGTGAAATTTCATAAGTCTGACATTAAATTCGTAATCAGCGACCTCAAAAACCCCCGAGTAAGAAATTTCAGATCAATTACTTGATTTTTCGACTTTTGGCCAGCTTTTTGGGATTTGGCCCCACTGTGCATGGGCCCAAAATGCAACCGCCGCTTTACGCCCTCGGGCCACACTTTGCACCCTTGTAATCCCTCCGCGCCCATAGTGCTTTTCTGTCCTTAGGCCTTGTAATTACCTTTTTTTTACGTAAGGTTTTTAAATTAAAATATTCATGGACCCGGAGGATTGAGGCAGGTTGCAGGCGAAAATAATGGCTTGAAAGAAAATATAACTGAATACATGTTTTCACTATCAATTTTTTTAATTACCTTCGATGAAGTAGGATCTTAATATAGTACAACGGTTTCCATTCTTGGTTCGGTACAATAACCTTTTTTTATCACGATACGTTTACAATGTTATCCAATGCACTCAATAATCCACCATATAGATATCCCAAATAATAATTGTTCGAGCGATAAGTCATAAGCGAAACAGAGAATCTCAAAACAATAATATGATCATGCTTCCCCGAATCACCTTGATCAAAACGAGTGTCGTCGTCTCAACGACTCGGAAGCTTATGCGGTACGAATACGAACAACGCGCTTATGTGTGCGTATATGAAGCGATAATTATGTTATACTTGACGATTTTGAATAAATTTGTAAAACAACGATCAAAATTTGAGTTGAGATCATAGACAACTAAAATTAAATAAATTGATGTAACGTACTCCTTTGGCTACTTATTTGTTTCTCGCAATTAAAGAATTACCCAAAATCTTATAAAATAAAGTACTTTTAATCAAATGAATTCCGTTACGACGCAATAATAAAAAATGAAATTGAAATCATAAACAACTAAAATTAAATAAATCAATATGCTGTACTCTCTTGGTTACTTATTTGTTTCTTGAAATTAAAAAATTAACAAAAATCTTATAGAGTAATTTTATAGTAATGAAGATCGAATCCCGTGAAAATCAATTAAGTAACACACTTCCAATGAGCTCGCTAAAGTCACAGCAGAACTTCTAAATCTCTTCGCCACACAGAACTCTTTAAGAGAAACGCACGCCACGTTGCTTAACTTGATTATAATCAAATAAATTCGGAAACAGCAGGCCAAAAAGAAGGTTTCAAAACGCTCACCACAGAATAAAATTTCAACTAATAAAAAGGTGTTTGGCAAACTAATTTCAAATTAATATTTATATTCACCACCGATGTGAAGAACAGGTGAAAAGCTGGAGCGAGAGAAAAAGGAGCCACAGGAGCCAAGGCGCCAAGCGATCGAACACAGAACAATGTGATGGAAAAAACGAGCGACACCAAGAGAGTCAACAGCAAACGCCCCACAAGTTAGCCACAATCGAACGTCCTCAAGTTGCTTGTTGAGCGGAATCGGGGCCACCCTTCGATTGATAAATCATGCAATCGATGGCTTTACGTCCCAATTCTTTAAAGTCTTGTGACTTTCGCTCCCTCAAGCCATGAAGGAAATTGCTTACCTTCTTTGCTCTCTTAGTTCTTCTCCCTTCCCACCGAATAATAAAACTGCCCTTTTCACCTTTTTCGATCCCTCAGTACACCTTGGCCTCTGCCCCCCCCTTATCCTCATTCCTCACCCACGTAATCGCGATCGCCGAGTCCGCTGTGATGCTTACCCAATCGCACGTCAAAATCGAGGTCGATGTCATGACCACGCCTTCTTCCTAGATTCTCTTGAGTCTAGACGGAATTTGCCGCGTGACGGCCTACTCTTAAAAACAAAACTTATTTAAGACCCTTCCAGCGTAAAGTGATTTACTGGGCGCAAAATGTGCTCACGGGCACAAAATTCCACTTTGCGCCCTCGGTAACATAAACATTATATGCAATTTAGCCACCAACATACAACAACTGCGCCCTTCGGGCATTTATGTTTGTACTTTGTGCCCTAGTGACTTAATGTACCATTATCTCCTCATTTATAAATATCACCGAAAATATACTTTATACTTCGAATAGATGCGTAATATTTAACAGTAATATAGTAGTTATATTTGTTCAATAAAAATTTTTGTCATGGGGTTATACCATGGAATTGACAACTGGAATTTTTTTGTTACTGTTTTTTATATTACATGTATAAGTGCCACATCTATCATTATTTCTTCTGGACTCTAGATAACGATTTTTCTTTAGTAGTTAGTAATTTATTGTTGGGATACAATGTAACAATAATGCAAAAATAGGGTAGTCCTCTTTTTAAAAATTTAATTGTGTAAACGTAAAAAATAACTTTTCCGATAATAGTTTGCTTGTTTATATCATCTAACTAGCGGCTCCGTCTCGGCTTCGCCTGAGATCCACTTAATGAAATACCTTAGTGTGTCGACATGTAATATGAAACGTTTTTAGTTTAAAATCTTACATCTATTCTTGACACTTCTCAGAACAAAAAACTTCTTCTTAAAACATTTTTTGATCGAAATCCGTGCAGTTTATTTGGTCAAAAAGCACGATGTAAAAAGTGAAAAAAACATAACGATGCTGAAAAGTACCGTGCGTTCCTTCTGCCATACAATAATTGCTGGCCCTAAAGGGCCGCTGATTTGCGCTTTCTCATGTTACAATAAATAAAAAGGGCTATTTGTTGAGACTATGAGCATTCAAAACTGACAAAAAATACATAATCGAAAAATTGTTTTTTTTCAAACCTAAAACTTTATTACTAGAGCAACTAAGTCTTGGAGCTTAATTTCTCCATTTTTTATTGCCACAATGAATACAAGTACACAATATTCTACCTATTAAAAAATCTGAAAGATTTAAACAATTACTGTCAGGATAATGACGGAAATCTGATCTCTCACGTTATGGATTCTTTATTTGTCGAATTAAAAGCTGTTGTTACAATTTCGTTAAATCTTCTGCGTCAGTTTCTTAATGCCAAAAATCTTAAAGATTTGAAGTACTTCCAGTTATTTCTTGTTATTTTTATCCTTATTCTCTACTATGGAAAGCTAGTTGTAGGTAGCTGGACTTTTACCCTCAAAGTCTGTACATATGGAGACCGTGCTGCAGGGGGGTTTAACGCTAGCTGAAGAATATCTCATCTTTAGGTCGTTCCCCGGATAACCAAACGCTCATTAGTAGTGAGGAAAGTGGGCCTGAAGAATACCTTATCTGTGGACATGCCGTTCCTTCAAACCACTGAGGAAGCTGTTGTGGCTGTCTGAACTCAGGGTTGTTCTTCCTGGCTTGCTATTGTAATATAATCTTGTCTGGTAGCAGCATGAGGTTGGTTAGAAGAATGGCTATAAAACCTTAAATTGCTTTCAAGGGCAGTGTGCTCTTTTTAGACATCTCCTGGTATTTCGCCAGAGACGTTAGCATTAATAACGTCTTGGTATGAGTGGCTACTCGTCAATCATGGTAGATCAAAATCGAGCTCGACGTAAGTTACTTGTCTATTAGAGAACAGTGTCGTCGGTAACTGGGTTACCCAGTCGCACGACTTCCAGCTCTGGCTGTGAACGACTAAGCATTTGGTACGTCGCTTGGTCCTACTATAACTACACTTATTCAATTTCGTTGCAGGTTGTTGAGATTTTACTTCGACGCTACCTAGTGGATTCAACTGAACTAAAGCGCAAAGATAGCGTATTTTTGCAAAACTGTGAGCTTATTTATCGATTTTTTTATTAATTTTTTCAAGATAAAAATTATACTTTAACCATCTTGGAAGTGTTACGAATCGGTAAGTAAATTTTTAGCAAAATCGGTTGAGTAGTTTCCGTGGTAAGCGATTACAACGGTCTTAGCGACTTTGCTTTATACATTAGTTAGAAAAGATATGGGTTTTATTTTTATATAAAATAATCTGACAGTTATATTTGGCATGCCATTAGGAGTGGTACCTTTAGCAAAATTTTTAAAGGTTGCTTTCTTTCTTTTGGGTTACAAACAACAGTATTAAATAAATTAGGCTTTCCAAATTTTTGCATAATTGCTATTGCTATACCGTAGACCACCCACATGTGTTAGAGGTAAAATAAGAATGTTTCCTACTTTATTATGTGAAATTTTCTTTAATTATTAGATGTTACGTATGATATGATACATTACACCTTGGTAAAGTTCAACCCTCAGTATTTTTTAGTTAGTACGAAAAAAGTTTATCCTATTGCTTTTCATCATTAAATATGCATGCAAAAAATCTTGTTACATAAATCTTTCAGTATGAAGTATAAGACGTGAAAATTTAACTATTTAGTCACTAATAAAGATGTTTTGGATAAAAAGTTTTTGTGTCTGAGAAGTATCAAAAATAGATGTAACATTTTTAACCCAAAACGTTTTATACGACGTTTGAACACATTGCAGTGTTCCATTCAGTGAGTCTCGGGCGAAGTTGAGACAGGGGCCCGCTAGTTGAGTAATCATCTAGGAGTTGTTACGACTGATGTTTTGTTCGATCTTTTACGATGACCAAACTCACCTTATAACGATGAAGACTCAATTTAGCAACGAATCTTAGTCCACCGTTCAAGTATATTGTTTTTTTTTTATTTTATTTTTTTATTAAGGTATAATCGTTTACTCTCTAGTATTTCATTCATAATTCTATTATTGTCTTCATTTGTGAAACAATCAGAAAGAAAATTCGAGCCCTGTTATTATATGTACAAAAAACTATGATGTAAGTTGTACCTAAACCTTATTTGTATATTCTTTGATATAATTTCATCTGCATAAACTGTCACACTCCATCACCATTCTTAGCTGCATAATCTTCTTACATGTTATGTACCTTCTTACAATTTAATCGTTTATATCTTTGTACTGGCATATGTATAAAATATATGTTTAAAACTATTTGCTGCACTTAAATGAAACACACAAACTTCCTTTTTTTTTTTTTTTTTTCTTCAACCAAAATTCGTTACTTGATCCAAAATTTTTACTTTCTCTTGTTACTTGACTAATCCTAGTGCCCATACATTGTAGGCGTCATTGTAGGCGTAGGTTACTAGCTTTACCCAAACTAATAATATCTCTATACTTTATTCCATGTCTTGACACTTTTATTTTGGTTTCAATTTTTTGGTTATCTAAAGTCAAGCATGTGTTTTTGTAATTCACCTTACCGCTTACTCTTTTCATTGTGGATATTTTGAACATGCGTTTACTATAACCTCAATTATTTACAAAGTTTTTGTTCTTCCTATCCAGTTTTGCTTGCACAAATTTTTTAATACATCTCCTCATAACACAACTTTGTGACTCTTCAATTTCCCTGTTCGTAAGACTCTTGTTTGGAATTAAGCGCTTTTTAAATTAAGTGTACTCTTTACTTTTACATGCCCAATTTTTTCCTTCATGTATGTGAATCCAGCCTTGTTACCTAATTATAGTAGTCAAATTGTAATTTTTTGAACAGTTTTCATAGCTTCTATACGTTTCTTTCTTTTTTGAAAAGCTCTCAAATATCCCAAGTATATCCTACGTTGCCTCTCAGTTCAGCTCATCGGCAGCCAGATTATTGGTATAAGCTAGTGACCATATTGTAACTTTCTCAGTTAATGTACCTCTTATCCCTTTCTAAAATCCTTCATTGGACCAGCAATATTTATATATATATATATTGTGACGTGGCGAATCAAAGGTGTGTATAAGCACGTCACAAAGCCCTTATCATCGCGAATAAACGGCGAGAGTCTCAAAGATAGCTCTATCTTTCCCTCGTATATGTGGCTTACTAAGTATAACACGTGGAATTTCGATACAAGGCCCGGGGGCCGTAATAATACAAACAATCTAAGAGCTCGGCTTGACTCTCCCTCCCATGGTCCTACAAAGGCACCTTAGTAATGTGTATATGAGAAATATCATGAAAGAGGCTGTAGGTCCGTGAGCGATAGCTGTCAGTGTATTGGGAGATAGCTTGGTAGCGGTGGTCGACCGGTAAGGCCGTGTCGGGTGGTGTGTGTAACAGACCGTAGAGAGTACGTTGCGCCTGCGCGGCGAGACAAGGATAGACACTTGGCCTGGTTGCGAGGCTGGTACTGGTGCTGCACGACGTGGCAACGTTAGACTCTCGCCTGCCGAGCCACTAAGTAGCCGCAACACTGCAAGCTAGTGCCAACACACAACCTCGACAACGTTAACAAGGTCGCCCAAACTCTCCGCTGCCCGTGACGCACGCAGCATCGCTGGGAACAAGACGATTAGTCCGGCCGAAATATTGAACTGGTAGGTGACGCCAGGTTATCTTAGTGCTGTGCATGCAGTGAGTGAAAGTGGTCCTCCCATAACTACCTATCCGTAAATGTTTAAATAGAGTCAAATTTTCGGTCATAGTCAGCCATTAGAGGCCCATACAGTATCTGAATGATTTTTATTACTGTTTTTGTATTCCATTTGGTACTAATAGTCATTTTTAGCTCTCGGAAACATAACCCCGCTTAATTATGTGATCTTAATGTTCGATAAAATTCGAAAGAACGACGTTTTTACGCCACCTACGTCCATTAGGGGCTGCAATAAATGTAAAAAGTACGGATATCCTCACAAGGTTCTAAAACTAGTTGCCCTGATTTTTTTCAGAATTAGGAAACCTAACCTCACCGTGCAAAATGTCAAGAAATTCAAGAAACTAGTCTTTCGTCAGCCATTTTTGGTTATAGTCAGCCATTAGAGGCCCATACAGGGTCTGAATGATTTTTATTACTGTTTTTGTATTCCATTTGGTACTAACAGTCATTTTTAGCTCTCGGAAACATAACCCCGCTTAGTTATGTGATCTTAATGTTCGAAAAAATTCGAAAGAACGACGTTTTTACGCTACCTACGTCGATTAGGTGCTGCAATAAATGTAAAAAATACGGATATCCTTACAAGGTACTAATACTAGTTGCCCTGATTTTTTTAGAATGAAAATACCTAACCTCACCGTGCAAAATGTCAAGAAATTCAAGAAAACAGCCTTTTTTCTGACATTTTCGTTCATAGTCAGCCATTAAGTGCCCGTACAGAGTCTGAATGATTTTTATTACTGTCTTTGTATCACATTTGGTACTAGCAGTCATTTTTATTTCTCGGAAATATAATCTTGTTTGGTTATATATCCTTTGTTATAAAAAAAGGCGAAAAAAACGTGTTTTACTTACTTTTGTACATTAGGGGCTGCAACCAATTTAAAACATGAAGGATAAAAATGCATCATCGTTCCATCTTCATTGTTCAGTATAACAAGCTGCCAGTGGTTATGAATTAGATAAGGCATGAATATCCGTTTTTTCAAAGGAAATTGGAATTTATTAACGTGCCGAATATTACAGTGTCTTGTATAAGCGTGTTCTCCTTATATATACGATGTACTATTTGTTGATAATATGTATGTTACATCCTGCCATTCGTCAACATGAACTGCTGCATATGCGTCCAGAACTACTCCAGAAAGCCACGAAGTTACTTTTAAAGTTGTTAACTGTTTAGCGGATAATTCACAAGTTTTGGACGTAGGTAGCGTAAAAACGTCGTTCTTTCGAATTTTTTCTAATATTGAGATCACATATCCAAACGGGGTTATGTTTCCGAGAGCTAAAAATGACTGTTAGTACCAAATGTGATACAAAGACAGTAATAAAAATCATTCAGACTCTGTACGGGCCCCTAATGGCTGACTATGATCGAAAATGGCAGAAAAAAGGCTACTTTCTTGAATTTCTTGACATTTTGCAGGGTGAGGTTAGGTATTTTAATTCTAAAAAAAATCAGGGCAACTAGTTTTAGTACCTTGTGAGGATATCCGTACTTTTTACATTTATTGCAGCACCTAATGGACGTAGGTAGCATAAAAACGTCTGTTTTCCAACTTTTTTTTAATTTCAGGAGTTTATTACTATTTGAGGTTATGTTTTCGAGGCCTGTGAAGTACTTTATTTATTTTTTACAACCATAGGTATGCAGAAATTTTCATTTCGGATTTTTTTTACCATGTATTACTGAGAGATGTAGCGCTTAATGTTCGTTTTATACGTATGTTACTCTGATTGTTAATAATTATGTTTAAACTGGTCAGATGTTGTTTTTTTTTTTTTACGGTATTATACACCTCTTGCCGTTGGTTTATTGGGTTATTTACGACAAAAACAAATTTTTTTTTTTTGGATTATCGTTGGGCTCTAACGTTTGAAACTTCAAACACATTAAAGTGTTTATCTCTTCACGTTTATTATTTGTATTTAATTGGACTATTTCTTTTCTTTTATTTCTGCTAGTTATTTGCGGTAGAGGTGGGCAAGGTAATTCGAGCCTACCTGTAGGGTACAGTTAATCCTCTAAGTGAGACCATCTAATCGTCGGACTGTTGTAATAACGTTTCTCGAAATATCTTACAAGTCTATCCCGGACATCTAAAGACGGTCCTAAATACACTAGGTTAAGATTTTTAATATACTCTCTAACGTTTTCTTCCGATAATGCATTTACTGTTTGTTTAATTACTTGCCCCTCTGTTGTTGGGTCTAGTGACGCTGATTCGTCTCCTAATTCAAGACTATTATTAAAACTAAAATCCAAATCGCTGTTGTTGAATTCCATTGTTCTGTGCTTGTAGGGTATTTTATTCTGTAAGGTATAGCAGAAAAGAAGAACGAGATAGAGTAGGAGAGAGAAAAGAGAAAGAGAAGAGAGAGAGAAAAAAATTTAGATTTAATTAATTGAAAAAAAATGAAACAAAATTTAATTACAGTATTAAAAGTTAAGAAGAATGAAATGAAAAAAAAAGGAAAAATAATTGTGAAAGAGACAGAAAATCAATATACAACTTTAAACTTATTAATAGTGGGCTATTACTATTCAACGGAAATATCACCCGTTGTAGCGAAGAGAACGAGAGAAGGAGACAACACAAAAAAATTTTTATTTTTTTATTTTTTATCATTTAATTACGGGTGACGGTAAGGGTTTGTCGGTAGTGGTGAAAGATAACGATTATGTATATATATATATATATATATATATATATATATATATATATATATATATATATATATATATATATATATGTATCTGTACTCAAAATAAAGTATGTAACGTTTGTAACTGAAATAAAATTCTACTTTTGTAAAGAGCTGAAAAGAGAAAAAAAAATATATACATATATAAAACTTTTACTAAAGTATATTTATGGTACAATTTATCTGTTTTCAAATGAATATGTTAATTATCTAAAAAAAAAAATAAAATTGTTATTGTTACGTGAAATTAAACGTGGTTATTTATAAATTATATATTTATTGTATACTGTGTGTATGTAAAAATGTGTGAATGAAAACACACGTGCTACAGTAGCAGCGTTTTGTACCAACAATGGCCGTCTACGTGCAGTGAAAGTAGTCTTCCCGCTTCTCTCTGCTTAATCTCTTTACGCGGAGAGAACAGTGTCGAGCGCCATTTTGTGATACGCTAGCTGGGGATTACGACTAGCATGTGTGTGCGGTTTTTACCTTAATCTTTTTAGTTATTTATAGCAACACTAAGTACGATATTATATTTAGATTCTACTAGGAAAAGGGACCGGAATTCAGCTGGCAGTGTACAGTGCTGACTGCAGCAGCATGTAGTGCAATGTAGCAAGTATCGTGGACTAGCTTTTTATGACCTTTGTAACGGCACTAGTCTGCTGCCACTACAATCACTTTCACTCACTGCATGCACAGCACTAAGATAATCAGGCGTCACCTACCAGTTCAATATTCCGGCCGGACTAATCGTCTTGTTTTCGGCGATGCTGCGTGCGTCACGGGCAGCGGAGAGCTTGGTTGACCTGGTTAACGTCGTCGAGGTTGTGTGTTGGCACTAGCTTGCAGTGTTGCGGCTACTTAGTGGCTCGGCTGGCGAGAGTCTAACGTTGCCACGTCGTGCAGCACCAGTAACAGCCTCGCAGCGAGCCCAAGTGTCTATCCTTGTCTCGCCGCGCAAGCGGAACGTACTTTTTACGGTCTACCACACACACCACCCGACACGGCCTCACCGGTCGACCACCGCTTCCAAGCTATCTCCTAATACACTGATAGCTATTGCTCACGGACCTACAGCCTACTTTCATGATATTTGTCATATACACATTACTAAGGTGCCTTTGTAGGACCAGGAAAGGGAGAGTCAAGCCGAGCTTTTAGATTGCTTGTATTATTACGGCCTCCGGGCCTTGTATCGAAATCCCGCGTGTTATTCTTAGTAAGCCACATACACGAGGGAAAAAGAGAGCTATTTTTTAGACTCTCGCCGTTTATTCGCGATGATAAGGGCTCTGTGACGTGCTTATACACACCTTTGATTCGTCACGTCACGAACTTCAAGAAGCTGTATTAGCAGTTAGGCTTGTCGAGTTAATTGAAAAAGAACACTCCTTTTGTGCTGATCTTTGTTATTTTTGGTCTGATTCCGAAATCGTTCTAAGTTGGATTACTAATGGTCCCCTTTTAAAAAACACTTTTGTAGTAAGCCGTTTGAGTGAAATTTCTGAAAAAAGCAAAATTTCAGAGTGGAGATGGGCTTATTCTGGCGAAAATCCAGCGGGTGATGCGACGAGAATATTTTCGATAACTTTTAAAAGTAACAGTCGATGGTTGATCAGACCACCTTTCTTTAACAAGAGATAATGTTTTTGGCTTTAAAAAAAATTGAATTCAAATAAAAATTCTGGTTTCCAAAAAGTTGGGTTAACTTGTGCTTTGAAATGTTTTAAAGAATCTCCCGAAATTTTTGAATCACCTGCTCTCCTGCCAGATTTTTCGAAATCTTCTTCGTGGTCAAAATTAATTAAATTAACTTATGTCGTACTATTTGCGGCAGATTTTCGGCTTAAGAAAGAAGATACACTTACATATTGAAAACGCCTCCATCATTCAGAGAAGTTATGGTTCAAATTAATACAGTCACACTCATTCGATAAAGAAATTAAAAAGTTAAAAAATGGTAAAATTTTTTCGCAAGCTAAACGTTTAGTATCGTTAAATTCTTTTTTAGATAACAAAGATCTTTTACGTGTTAATGGTCATGTTTAATTTATTCCTGGAGAGCATACAAAATTCATGCCTTTAATTTTGGATGGGAATCACGTGGTAACTTGTTTATTAATAAAATATTATCACGAACGATTCTATCATAAAGGAACCGAGCCGATTTTAAATAAGCTAAGACAAAGATTTTGGATTATTAAAGCTCGGAGGATTTTCAAAAGTATTAAAGGTAAATGTGGTACTTGCAGAATTTTAAGAGCATGTCCTCCGAGCCCAAAAATGGCAAATCTTCCTTATTTTCGCCTTGCTTTTTAACTTTGCCCTTTTTCCTTTTGCGGCCTTGATTGTTTTGGGCCAATTTATGTGAAAATCGGTTGCAGGCGTGAAAAATGTTGGAGAGTTTTTTTAACTTGCTTAACAACGAGTGCAATTTGTATTGAATTAGCTCAAAGTTTGAATACAGACTCGGCAATTTCGGCCATTATGGCAATACAAAGATTCGCGGCAAGGAACGGTTTTCCCGAAAAAATTTTTAGCGACATTGGGACAATTTTTAGGGGTGCTTATAAAAAATTGAAATATGCAATAGCATCTTTAAATAAAAATAAACAATCAAAGTTTGCTTTAAAAGAAAATTTTTTCTGGAATTTGAACTTGCCGACAGCGTCACACATGGGAGGGGCTTGGGAATGCATGATCAGAAGCGTTAAAGAATCACTAGCCGTAATTTTAAAAGAACAAGCTACCAGCGACGTTTTATGCAACGACGTTAATACGACATGTATATTTCATTTACAAAAATGTATTATACGGTACAACCATTGAATTCTCTACTAAAATTTAATCTTTTCTACAAACTTTATAAACAGGTTGTTTGGAAATTTTTTTTTTTTTCTATATTCTGAGTAACCATTCGTTGAAAGTAAAGTTACGTTAGTAAAAGATTTTAAAAAATTTTTTGTACATTTCTTACCAATCATATAAGGACTGTGTTCTGTATAAAGTCTATGAAGAATCTGTTAAATCAATAATTTTAAGCTTTGTATTTTCAGATGAAATGTCAGGTGAAATAATTGCATTAATTTGTTCAGGTGTAATAATTTTTTTATCAGGATGCAAAGTTATTAATATGTGTGCATGGGGTCGACCACATTTTTGGAAGTAGATGGTATAATCGTATGCTAAAACTTTACTGAACATATCGTTTTTAATGATGTCATCCAAACCTGATATTAATTTCAAGTAAAATGTTTTAATAGTTATGTTTGGAATATTATTTGGTTCGTATTTTTAGGTAATTTTGATAAAATTATGCTTAATTCTTTCCATTTAGGACTACACGTTACTGTTATAAATAAAACCGGTCTACCACATTTTCTCCTTGTAGATGTTGCATCTTCGTAATGTTTCTACATATATCTTGGACTTTCGATGTATGTAGATAAAAGTATAAAAAGATTTCTAATTTTTTCCTTTGTCTCGAAATTGTGAAAAATTAAGATGCACTATTAACAATTGCGTCTAATAAACCTTGATAACATTTATCTCTTAAATTTTTTTTATTCTATCTCAAATAGTTTTAACGGTTATATTTAATTATGATGTAAGAATGAATAAAAAATTGTGTCAGCCATCCCCCATATAATACTGAATTAAAATGTATTTCGTTTTGTCTGTAAGACAGTCTGTAGAAACAATATTGTAACATAGTTAGCTTTTCACTCTTATTTAAAAAATTTTCAAAATAACCAGTACTCCATCCTAAATCTCTCAAGGGAAAAAATAATAGAAACACTATGGGATGGATAAAATAAGATTTTATTTTAAGATGTTTTTAAGAATAATTATCTGGTAATTTTTTTGGGTTTATACAAACATCGAAGCTTTCTGGAATTCCAGAGTTTAAAACTATAATAGCACAGCATTCTGCAGTAAATAGTTTATTGTATGTATGTTTTTGCTGACCAGTTTTTCTTAAAAAAAATCATTTTATAATTTGGTAAATCTACATTTGTAATTTAATGTTAATATTAGTGCTTTTTTGTTATTGGATTTTCCTTTCTAATTTTTGTCAACGTTGCGATATATTTTTCAAGAATCTTACTATTATTTATAGATTTCAACCTTAGATCAATAGCAGTTTTGTCAACATACATATATGTACACACACACACACATAAATGTATGTAATTAATTTTTTTCTTAATCTTTCATTACGACATAATTCAATATGTTTTGCACAATATAACAAATTTGTCTCTGAATTTCAATATTATAAATATCTTTCCCTTCTTGTTCTATTTCTCTACTTATCAAAGATGCAAAACTGAACACATTATTATAGTACGTAATAAGTATTCTAAAACTTTCATCATGAAGTAAAAGTTTTTTCAATTCTAAATTTTATTTACTCAACAGACTAAGACGAACTTTTCCCTCATGACAACACGTTGATTTTTTTCTTTCTTCTGACCAAAATATTGCTGAACAATACATACGCTTATAACTCATTTTATTATAAAACGCAGGATTTACTTATGAATCATTGTTTTTATTTAGAGTACTATTCAAAATTTGATTTAAATTTTCATTAATAAATGTATTATTCACTTTTTTACATTCAGGTTTTCTCTTTTTTTAGATTAAAAGTATACAAGATTTTGTAGTTTTCTTTAAATTCCACTATGTTAATAACACAATAACTCAAAATAGTTTTCAGAATTTTTTACATTTTTTAAAAAATTTATTCCCAACAACGAATTCGACATAAATGTTCCATTATTTCACGACATTATTAACTATCATAATTCTTGTTCTGAAATAAAAATAGTCTTTATCATACATAAAAAGAAAAAAAATTTTCAATAATCTATTCTCATCTGTTTGATATTAACTATGATCTACAGAGTTTTTCATTTAGTTTATAGGGTGGCTAACCTTTACAAATATTGTTTAAATCATACAACGTCCTGTCTACTATTTCTAAGGCTTTTTTTGAAATTATAAAAGCCTCATCCCAAATCAACAAATTAACTTCACGTAATTCTTTTTTTCAGATTCGAATTTACAGAATGCTGTTTTAATATTATTTAAGTCCAAATGTAAACGAAAAGTTTTATGACTGGTCATTCCTTTCGGTAGTAGTACTGACACAATGCCACTCCAGGCCTTAACAAAATTTTTTTCTTTGTGACATGAAGTAATGAATTATTATTTCACATAAAAAGGATTTTCCTGATCCTCCGCAGTATTTTAGAATGCAAAAATCAAAGTAAAACTACATAAAGGTCTTCAAAAAAATCAAACGAAATAGAATTAAGTCTTTAAAAATAGAGTCTTGTCTTAAAGCGTTAAAGATATTAAATAAAGTGTTCAGTGTTACAATAAGATACGATACGTTAACATATCCACTTTACTTAATTTTATATCCAAGCACTACATACAGTAAGGCAAAATCAACTTGGGTATATTACAACATAAGTTAAGCCACTGACAGCACGTAAACTTTGTTAAAAGATTTAAAGTGTGCTTACTTAAAAAAATTTTTTTAGAAGTTTTCGTTTATGTACAAAAAATAAACAGCTAATTGCAACTATGGGATTCCTAGGACAAAAGTTTATTAAAAAAAAAATATGTATGAGGGCAGATTTCTTGTTCTATTTGAGCTTTATGGCCTTTACTTGGAGTAAACAACCTATTCTTTATATCTCCCTAAA
The DNA here is from genome assembly GCF_036245765.1 of Copidosoma floridanum. NCBI lineage: Eukaryota > Metazoa > Arthropoda > Insecta > Hymenoptera > Encyrtidae > Copidosoma > Copidosoma floridanum. Next base: position 35,044,111 of record NW_028321897.1, on the reverse strand, counting down.
AAAAGCCCCGCAATTTTCACCCAGCCCCCTTTGTAGAATCTCTTTTTTCAACTTTCAAAAAAGAGAAATTCTAAAATCTTTTGAATCTGGTAAAATATAATTAAACTTTTTTTTTTGCTTACTCAACAATGAATTATACAATTAGTAAAAGCTGAGCATATTAAGAATCAATAAATAAATAAAATATGAATTCTAAGCTTTCAGAAAAGGTTATACTTATCTATTGATGGGAGGTCGGCGCGCAAATCGCGCAGGGAGGTAAATCTCTACGCGTGTGTATATATGTAGTCGGTGATTTATTGTGTAAGCACCAATAGTGTTATGTTGTTGTAATAGTAGACTCTAGATGTCTACAAATTAGAGACTAAATGTCAATAAAAAAACAAGTTACTATTTTTGCAGAGCAAAAAAAATCATTTTATCGGCTTTCAAAGTTATTGCTGTGAATAATAAGGTTTTTATTTATTCATTTTATTTTATTCATTTTATACTCCGTCCCTTACGGGTTTGGAGGGGTTCCGTAACATTTTGTACATTTAATACATACTAAATCCACGCCATATAATATATTCATTTGTTAATTCACTATTTTTAATATTCTACTTTTGTCTTTTGTTAAAATAATATAGAAATAGAACAAACTTGATATTACTACAATTCCAAATATACAAAACTCAATTCTCAAAATTTAAAATTTAACACATGTCTATCAAAAATTCAAAAATTTTCAACTTAATTCTAAAAGTTATCAAAATTTACTACATTTAACTTAATAAACAAATTTTTTAATACTACTGAACTATCAAAATTTCAAAAATTTACAACTCTTTTCTTTAAATTGTCCATATATTTTCTTTTATTCATCATTCTTCCTTGCATTTCTTTTTCTCTCTCCTTTCTTGTCCTATTCATCCTTCTTTTCTCTTTACTACCTTACCTTTCTGCATACTTTCTTTTATCTTTTAGATCTTTTCTGACTCCTTTCTTTTTCTGATTACTTTTCTTAGCACTTCTATCTCTTTTGCATCATGGCTTAGTATTTTTTCCATTTCTTCTTCATTTCTCGTATCTCCGCAAATCTTTAGTATGTGTCTGTGATCTTCTTCTTCCTCCTTGCATAATCTACACTTCTTATCCTCCTCTCCTTTCCAGTATTCTTTGCTTCTACATTCATTTCCGCATCTAAACCTTGCTACTAACTTTCTATCCTTTAATGGCATATCATTTTTCAAGTATTCTGGTTCAGCTTCTGTTCTTATACCTTTATACATTCTGTTGTACCGTGAATTCTCTATCTTTTTCATTCTCCTCTCTTTTTCTTTTCTTTCCTTGTTCATTAATATTTTTTCTCTTACTCCCTCCCTAAATTCTACTCCTTTCATAAATCTTGTTTCTTTTACTTTCTCTTCCCGTAGTAATTCAGCTCTCTTTTTTGATTCCTTTCCTATTCTCTCTCTTTCCTTGTCCTTGTCCTTTTCCCTTATGCATTCTTTTACTAATTTTATGTCTGACTCCCTAATTTTCTCTTCAAACTTTAACGCTCTCTTTAACGCTTTTATACTCATCCTTTCTAATCTACACTCCTCCTCCACTATATAATTTGGTGTATTGCTGTCTAATCCTAATATCCATTTCATATATCTTCTCTGTACACTTTCTAGTCTTTCTTCTTCTTCCCAGCCTCACACTTCTGCACCAAATAGCGCTATACTTTCTACTAGGGCTGTAAATAATTTTCTTCTTCTTTCATAGCTATTCTTAAATATTATTTCTCCTATGCTCCATGCATTTTTCATAGCTATCACTGCTTTCCTTTTCCTTTCTTCTATATGCCTATCGTTTCTCCCATTTTTCTGTAGTATCTATCCTAAATATGTTATTTCTTTTACTTCTTCTGATTCCTTACTCCCCCACTTCCACCTTCTATCATTCCTCTTTCTTTTTTCGAACACCAAAGTTTTCATTTTTTTCTCACTTAAAATCATCTTCTTTTTACTTAAGTACTTTTTGCATCTTTTTAACATCTCTTTCAGTTCTTATTCTCTATCTGCTATTAATACTATATCATCCGCGTAATATAGACTCCATACTTTTTCATTACCAACTCTGCATCCTCCCGCCTGCCCTTTCTTTAATTCCTGCTCCAGATCCGCTAAGTACACATTAAACAGCGTCGGGCTCAGTGGGCAGCCTTGCCTCACACCTTTCTCTGTCCAAAATTCCTTAGATTCCTCTTCTCCAACTTTAACTACATTTCTCGTTTCTTTATAAATATCCATAATCCTATTTTTTAGCTTTTCACTCACTTCCATTTCTAATAATCTTTCCTTTAAAACTTTCCTATCCACTCGATCAAATGCTTCCTTTAAATCAATAAAACATGTAAATAATTTTCCTCTTTCTTTGCTTAATTTTTCATCAACAATGTGTTTCAATGTGTATATAGCTTCTATTACTCCTCTCTTTTCTCTAAAACCAAACTGGCTTTCTGATAATTTACCTTTGATTTCCTTTTTTAACATCCCATTTAACATACTCGCATAAATCTTATATGCTATACATGTCAATGTAACTCCTCTATAATTTTCTAACATATCTTCATCACCTTTTTTGTGAATCAAACAATTCGTACCTTGTCTCCACTGATCCGGCAATTCTCCTTTTTCCCATACTTTTTTCAGCAATTCTCAAAGGGCTGCATCCACTTCTCCCGGCATGTACTTCCATACTTGATTATCCAGCTTGTCTTCTCCTGGTGCTTTTCCGACTTTTAATCTTGCTATCCGCCTCTAGAACTCTTCCTTGCTCATTTCTTCCTGATCCTCTGCATTTGTTCTTGCCTCTTCCTTTCTTGTCTCTTCTCTCACAATTCCTTCCTCATTCTTCCCATCTAACTTTTCCATAAAATACCTTCTCCACTCTTCTACTGTGAACTTTTTAGATATTTCTCTCCTTCGTTTTTTCCTGTACTTGTTTATATATTTCCACACTTCGCCTTCCGATGTAGCATTTTTTATCTTTTTTTCTTCTAATCTTGCAAACCTTTTCCTTTTTGCCTCACACTAGTTCCTATACTCTCTTTTTTTATCTATGCAATAACTTCTTTCTATTTTCTTTTTTCTCCACCTTTTCATTATTCTTCTTAAATCCTTCTTTTTCTCCTTTCATTCTTTATCGTGCCATTTTTTATCCCCCATCTTCCACACTAGACTACTAATCATGCTGTCCAACTTCCTTTCCAATCTGCTCATCTTATCGTTTAACTCTTTATTCTTTTGATTTTCTTTTGTAAAATTCAATAGAGTCTGTTCCTTTAATTTTGCATTTGTATTATTTCTTGTACTCATACTTGCTGCAGGCGGCTTTCCGGCCATTTTTAATTTTTGCCGATAGTGCAGTTTTCTACTTTACTGAATCCCCCTTCTTTCGGCCAAGAATTATATTTACGAGCTTTACTTCATAAAATAGTGATCTTCCTTATTGACCTCAATATTGCTTTTTTCAGGGTCTTTCCTTATCTGCCTCTCAGATTACCCCTTTTATCGACGTCTTTCTCCAATTGCCACTTTTTTCTTCCTATAATAACTTTTCTAACCTCGCTTTCTTTCGAACTTCATTGCACTTTTTCTTGTACTATCACTACTTTAAAACTGTTTTTCTGTCCTCTTGTCTCTCGTTTTTCCGCTCACTAATACCTTTCTTTATTATCCTTTATTCTTACTACCCACTCCTTACTTTCCTTACACGTGTTCCGTTCTCTTTACCCTGACACTACCACACTAATCTTACTTCATCCTTTCAAACTTTTATAATTATTCACTTTACACTTTTTTCTCTGCTGCTTCTTCACTTTTTACACTTCTTCGTACTTTTTATTTCTTTTATTTTTACTTTAATTACTTTTTATTACTCTTTTCTACGGAGCGCTCTCTCGACACGTCCGCACTCTCTCGCATGCACAACGGAACTCAATAAGGTTTTTATATTATTATGTAACATTTTAGATGTTAACGTTAACTTAAAAGTTGATTAAATTATAACGAAAAGCTTAGTTGAGTTGATTTTATGTTAAAAATTTACAATATTATTAAATTTAAAAAAACGAATAATCTGAAATTATTCAGAATAATAGGTTACTTGAGATTATGTTATAGGACTGTCACAGCAATCTCTTAAAATTTATTAAGTGTTATTTTTAAGGAGAAGGTATTGTTTAGCTTGAATTCATGCATTTTACATATTTTAACGTAAATCACCACTATGTCCTAATTTATAGGTTATTTTAAGGCTACGGTAACGGTAAATGATGTTTGAAAATTTATGCTGAGGGACTACGGGAGTTAGTGGTCGAAGTTAAAAGCTTTATATTTAAAACTGTAAATATATACTAATTTTTTTAGTTATTGATGTTGCAGTTCATTTAGAGCTTCTTTTGTAAAGCCATTGGTTGTAAAGCAATAGGTCGCAAAACCTTGTTTAGTACGCTGTAGAACTCGATAATAAGAGCTAACTTATGATTTAAATTAAAATCACACATTTAAGAATGATTTGATTTAATCATCTGACTTAATGGTAACAAAAATTATCTTGTATGTTAGGTGATGTCAATTTTAAGTTTTGTAGCTGGAATTTAGATACATTTTAATGGAACACATTATTTTTCTCCTTAAAAAAGTAACAATGACAAGTAACTAATGGTTATAATGTTTGAAATTTCAAAATTTCAAAATTTTAAGTTCAGTAGAATTTTTCGTAATTGGGTAGACTTGGAACTTTGATGTATGCAACAGCAGGCTAAGTAATCTGAGAAACCATGATTTTTTGGTATTAGGCATTAGCTAGTTTTATGAGAAGAAGCAATGTAATTGCAATAAAATTACATTATGAATATTGATTCAATTAGATAGGATTCTTTTAGTAACCTTTAAACATTATTTATTTGAATGGATATACTGTTACAACAATAAGGCACTTTACTATTTGAGCTCTGTACTGTAGTGTAATTATTATAGTACAGCTTCCGTAGTAGAAAATGAGTTAAAAGCACACCATACAGTTAAAATTAAGTTTCAAGTAAAAAGTGATTCTTTACAGAAAAATCATTGTGAGGCTTATTAAAATTTACCTCAAGATCAGTTAACAGTATTCATGGCTTTATTGGTATAGTAATTGTTTGAAAAAGTACAGGTTATGAGTTTTTACTTTATTAAAGGGCAATATTTTACATTTTTGTGTATGCTTGACATCACTTTGATACATTGTGTTGATTAAACTCCTACATGTATCTCCTGAATCTTAATGAGCTATGATTGATTCTAAAATTGTATATTTATATTTTTTCTGAAAAATACTGACGTTGGTAGTTCATTATAATAGATACATAGTTGAAATTCTAAAAGATAACTCCTTCTTCTTTTAGCTCACTGAATTAGCTATACAATACACATTAATTTAATACACACGACATTTTCTTCAAGCCAATAGTTTTGCATTATTTAGCGCAAGAAATAAGTACTAGGTGCCGAATTTAGTAAAAAAAGTAAATAAGGTAACTCTAAGAAAAATCTTCTGATATACGATTAATATCGCAGTTGAATAAGCTGATGAATGATCATTTCAAAACTTATTTAGATTAGTATGCGTGTTATCAAATAGAACAATTATACTAACCTAATATATTTGTATTAAAGCGTATTTTTAATCATTGTTTTTATCTAGGTTCCTTATTCATCATTGGTCTTTTTTTTATTAGAACAGAAATTTTATTTTTCAGATGTACAAGACTTAGACTTTAGTTCAATAAAGATACCTAAAATGTTGAATAATCGATTAATACCAGGTGGAAGCACTCTCCCTCAAGAATTGTCACAGAGTGACGATGATCCATCTATGATAAGAGATATGTTTCTAGCAAATCCAGATCAGTTGTCACTTTTAAAGCAAAATAATCCTCGTCTGGCCGATGCCCTTTTGTCGGGAAATCTTAGTAAGTTTTATTTAGAAAACTCAAATGATAAACATTCAATGTACTGAGGTTTGCTTCAACTTTACAGCAGTATTCACTGAAGTCTTAAAGGAACAAGTCAAAATAAGAGAAGAAAGACAATCTCAGAGATTACGAATGATGAATGCTGACCCTTTTGATACAGAAACACAAAGATTAATAGCTGAGGAAATTCGTCGCAAAAATATTGAAGCTAACATGGAAGCTGCCATGGAATACAATCCAGAAACTTTTGGAACTGTAGTTATGTTATACATCAATTGTAGAGTTAATGGTTACCCCGTTAAGGCCTTTATTGACTCTGGTAAGTATTTCATTTGTGTAAAACTATATTTAGAAGCAATGTCACATATTTAAATTTTGATGAAGACATCATGACGGTTTTTCAATAATTTATTATATGATCATTTGATCATTCAGTAACCAGTATAAAATACTGTAATTTAGTTTGAAATAACAAAACATTATTTGACACTTTAGTTCACTCTAGAAAAGAGATAGTGCTGCCATTATTGTTTTAAGATAATACAAACAATTATTTTTGTTTAACACAGTCTTACAAGATTGATCAGAGTAAGGCTTTATGTTTTTCTGACCGTAACATATGAATAAAACTGTATATCATACTTACATCTTCTGTTGTTTCGTAGAATCTGTAAAAATCGTTATTTTTACTAATTCTTGCTTCATTCTTAAAACATGGCTTATTTTTTAATATTTGGAGGTTACGTCATATCATATAAACCTGTTGAATCAATATTAGTTGTCTGCATTGAACTATCATGAATGCAATAATTTTTTAGTGATTTATTTTATTAATGTACTTTATTATTAATGTACTTTAATGCGTAAGTATGAATAATTTTTCCCGTTGGTGGCGCTATTTCAAAGTGTTGCACAAAGCAAATTGATTAATTGTTTATTCTAAATTGGCAACTCCTACCCTTCCAATATTTCCTAATTATCTTTTAAACGCATCGCTTATAAAGTACACTGTTCGTGTAATAGTGAAACAATGTTTGGTATGCTTAAAAAAACAAAAACTTAAAAAAAATTCACAAAAATAATCGAATTTTGCTAGTTAACTAATTATTTATTATAAATTGGTGACGCATGACCTTTAAAAAATATTTTTAACTTTTTTGTACATACTGATAAAAATAAACACGCTTTAATCTTACAGTCTCGTTTGGAGTCCTTAAAAGTGAGAAAACTTAGGAAAACCTACAAAAATACTCTATTTTTGCTGAATGAGTAATGATTTATTTCGGAAGGACGAAGTTTATCCTTTTAAAAATTTATTTAATGTTGTCTGTACATATTGTTCACAATGTGTATATTTTATTTAAATAAAAAAATGAAAATGTGGCAAAAGTTGCGAAAATACTTCATTTTTGATTACTCACTAAGTATTCATAGCAAAACAGCAAAGTGTACCCTTTTAAAATTTTTTAAATATCTTCTATACATAGTCACTAAAATTTAAATACATTAATTATAATAAAAATTATTTAGGACCTTAAACAAAACGAAAACTTATAAAATTTAGAAAAAAACTTGATTTTCGAAACTTAACTAATTATTTACTGTAAAATAACATAAAGTACCCTTGAAAAAAATTATTCATAATCACATATATACATTGTTTATAAGAAACATACTTTGTTTCATCTTTAGATGTTTGTTAGAGTCTTTTAAAGAAAAAAACCTTGAAAAAATAATGAAAATACTCGATTCTCGCTAATTGTCTAATTAAAAACTACGTCCAACGGTGGTTTTAACATATTTCTGTATTAAAAAACAAAAATAACGTTTTAGCCGTTTGGTTATGATTTCACATCCTTTTAGTAAGAGTCAGAGCTTTTTGTACCTGATAAAGACCGGGACGTTGTCCAAACGGCCGAAGTGTTGTTTTTCTTTTTTTAAAATACAAGAGCATGATAGTACTACCATTGGACATTTTTTTTATCAATTACCAACTGTCATTGGATGTCTTGTTTGAACAATTATCTAATTACTTATTTCTAAAAAGCATTATGTACCCGTATAAAATTTTTTTTTAATATCTCCTAAGCGTACTGTTTATAAGGTATATACTTTGCTTAGCACTAAAAAATAGATAGTTTAGAGCCCTTAGCTCAACAAAGATTTTGAAACAATCCTGAAAACACGAGATGTGTGCTAATTACTCATCGCAAAACGAAAGAAAGATTTCTTTAAAACATTATTTAACATTATGTACATATTGCTTATGTGGTGAATACGTTACCTTATTCTTAAAGTTTGTTTCAAGACTTCAAAAATAAGAAAATTTGGAAAAAGCCACGAAAATACTTGATTTCTGCTAACTTACTTATCATTTCTAGCAAAACGGCAAAGTGTATCCTTTTAAAAATTCTTTTAATATCTCTTTTACGTATTGATCATAACTTACATACTTTCTTTAGTACTAACATATTGTTCAAAGCACTCAAAAGTAATAAGACTTGGTAAAGTTAACGAAAATAAAATTCCGTCTCCCACAGAACTCGTGGCCACCTACTTTCACAGCAGCACAATCACAGCATTTCGATTGCCCTGATCGTTACACCAACAAAAACCACCACAGCAACAACGCAATAGCCGCAATAAACACAACAATTTCGCTTCTCGCTTCAAAACACAATCTCACTTCGCGTGCTTCAAAAGCCCAAGCTTTCTCCCTCTGTTCTCTTTTCTCTTTTCCTACCTGTCTTAGCCTAACGATGATGGCTTGACGGTATTTCACCGTCATAGGGTATATGATTAGTTGTTTGTGAAAAATCGTAAAAATAAATTTGAAAGGTTGTTTTTGCTAAACTTGAGCACTCGAAAAAATCACTTTTTCAAGTATAAGTTTTTCTAACTGTTGGAGTGATTGTGGCCGTTTCTGAATAGGCTATATCACTGGAGTTTGCTATAAATTCAAAAAGTTCAATACATTATTTGCATTTAGAGGAACGAAAGTTAAAACTTGTAAGTTTGGGAATACTGTGATGCGTAATGATTTCGGAGTTTGCAACTTAAACTCTAACGAAAATAAAAAAAAATTTTGGTTTCTTTTTTTAAAATAAAGGCTTTAAACGCTTCAACAAAAAATGAAAAACCCTCCCATCAATTTTTTAGATAAAAAAATATACCCGTCTCGAGATATCAGAGTTAAAAAATAAAATAGCGTAAGGAATGCGGTTCAGCCTTTACAACTGTTAAAATAAGGTTCATATAGTGTATATTAATCAAGGTAAGTCTGTCTATGCAATAAGTCATTAAAACCATCAAAAAAAGCTCCTCGCTATGATACCGTCACGACATAGCAATGGCCCATATAACCCAATAATCCTACAAAGTTAAATAAGCTGTATACGCACGTACAAATGACTTGGAAAATGAAAAATCACCCATACTGAAACTATATTGTTAGTGACAGTACAATAAAATAACTAAAAATGTATATTTTTCGTCCTCTAAAACTAAATATTTATTAAATAATTCATTGTAAAAATGACCGTAACAAACCAAAATTTCGCGACACTCTGATAAAAAAAGCTGTGCGCAACTAGAGATGGCAGAAAAAATAAAATGATTGATAAGAATTCACAACAGTACTATTCGTCTTCCAAATTGTTATTTATTTAACTTATCATTGAAAAAAAACCAAAAAATAGCAACATTTCAAAAAAATCTACTATCACAAGCTGCAAGGCCACTGATAATGGATACCCATTCATTTGTATTGCTTAGTACATGTAAAAGTAATAATTTTCATTAAATTTTGCGTTCTGGGGGGATTATTAATTTCTAGTATTACATCGCAAAAGTAACCAAAAAATATGGAAATTCAAAAAAATTTATTCTTACAGGTCGTACGTCACTGATAATGCATTGACATTCATTAATTACACTTTAAACATATAAAAGTAATAAGTTACAAAATTTTTTTCCCCGTAATTATCAATTTTAAGTGTAATATCGCACAAATGACCGAAAAGTACTGAAATTTAGAGAAAATTTGATATTGCTGGCTGCATGCCACTGATAATTCATAGACATTTATTAACAATACCTTAAACATATAAAAGTAATAGGTTATAACATTTTTTGTTTTCCAGAATCATTAATTTTAAGTGTTCTGTGGCAAAAATGACCAACTATTATGAAAAATTAGAGAAAATTTATTATCGCAGTCTGCACGCCACTGATAATGCATAGTACATATAAAAGTATTAAAAACCATCAAATTTTGTCTTCAGGGATTGTTAATTTCAAGTGTTATATCGCAAAAATGACCGAAATATACAGAAATCTACGGGCAATTTATTATCACAGGACGCACGCCAGTGATAATGCATAGTCATTTATTGATATTATTTTTATTATTTACAAGTAATAAGTTCCATCATTTTTCGTATTTCAAAATTATTAATTTAAAGTGTTAAATCGCAAAAATGACCAAGAAATACAGAAATTTAGAAAAAATTTAGTATCACAGGCTGCACGCTACTAATTATGGATAGAAGTTTATTGATATTCCTGAGTTTATATAAAATATGAAAGTTTCATTAAAATTCGTCTTCCAGAATTGTCAATTTCGAGTGTTATGTCGCAGAAGCTACACAAAAGTACAGAAATTTAGGGAGAATTTGATATCACAAGCTATACGCCACTAGTAGTTCATATGCATTTATTGATATTACTTAAGACAAATAATAGTAATAAGTTTTAACACTCTTTGTTTTTCGAAATTACAAATTTCTAGTGTTATATCGCAAAACTAACTGAGAAGTACAAAAATTTAGGAAAAATCTATTGCCAAAAGCTGCACGCACTAATAATGCATACGCAATCATTTGTCTTGCTTGGTTCATATATTAGTAATTGACAAGTATATAATAGAAATAATAGGTGACATCAATATTTGTCTTCTGGGTTTGTTAATTTCAAGTGTGATATCGCAAAAATGAGCAAAAATCATGCAAATTAAGGAAAATTTAGTATTACAGGCTGCACGCCACTGATTATTTATTGACATTTATTGATACTAAGTACAAATAATTAATAAGTTGCATGAAAATTCGTCTTTCGAAATTGTTAAGTTCGAGTTGTATATCTCAAATATGATCGAAAAATACGTCAGTTCAGGGATAATTTCGTATCACAGGCTATATGCCATTGATAATATACAGACATCAACTGATATAAGTTTAAACATACGTAAGTAATAAGTTCCATTCAATTTTGTCTTTTGAAATAGTAAATTTCAAGTGTATTATCGCAAGAATGACCAAAAAATGAGAAAGTTTAGGAAAAAATTTATCATTACAGGGTACATGCTATCTATAAAGCACATACAATTATTGATAATACTTAGTACGTATAAAAGTAAAAAATTTCATTAAATTTCTTCTTCTATAGTTTTTAATTTCGAGCGTTATATTACAAGAAAGACCGAAAAATACGGAAATTTAGATAAAAATTATTATCATTAGCTGCACACCACTGATAATACATAGCAATTTGTTAATATAACATAAAACATGTATAAGTAATGAGTTTTAACATTTTCAGTTTTCCAGAGTTATTAATTTCAAGTGTTAAATAGCAAAATTGACCAAAAAACACGAATATTTAGATAAAATTTACTATTACACGCAGCACGCCACTAATAATGCATAACCATTGATCGACATTACTCCTAAAATATAGAAGTAATGAGTTCCATTGTTTTTCGTCTTTCGGGATTCTTAATTTCGTGTGTTACATCGCAAAAATGACCGAAAAATACAAAAACTAAAGGAAAATTTGTTATAACTGACTGCCACTACTGATGATGCATATACATTAATCAATATAACTTTAAATATTAAAAATTCCTGAGTCTTAACATATTTCGTTTTCTGAAATCGTTAATTTAAAGAATTATCATTATTAATTTTATAAAATAATTGATAAAGTGACAAGTAAGTTCCCTAAGTTGTGTAGTGGTTGGCCCTTGCGTTATTTCTTTAATTTTCTTAACAAATAAAGTTCTTATTACGTGCCCTGCGTTGTTAGGTAATGAGCGGTTGCGGTATTGAATATTAAATTTTATCAATCACTCAAGTGACCAGTAAGTGCTCTGGGTCGTGTGGTGATTTGCGCTTGCGTTATTTAACTCATTTTATTTAACAATAAAGTTTTCAGTACGTGCCCCGGGTTGTGTGGTAATCAGCACGTGCATTATTTATTAATAAATTTTTGTATCCATTTAAGTGACCAGTGAGCGCCCCAGGTTGTGTAGTTATTTGCGCTTGCTGTATTTCATTCATTTTATCAATAACAAAACGACCGGTCAGCACCCTAGGTCATGTGGTAATTGGCACATGCATCATTAATTAATAAATTTTAATAATTACTTAACTGACCTGCAAGCGCCCCGGGTTGTGTGATGATTGGCACTTGCTTTATTTTGTTTATTTCATCAATAATGGAGGTAATTAACAAGCATCTCGGGTTCTGTAGTGATGAGCACTCGCATTATTAATTGATAAATTTTCAGAATTATTAAAGTGACCCGTAAGCGCCTCGGTTGTGTAGTTACTTGCGGTTGCTTTATGTTGTTTATTTTATCAATAACAAAAGGGACCAGTTAGCACCCCAGATTTTGAGGTGCTTTGCACTAGTTTTATTTAATCATGAATTTCTATAATCATTTAGGTGACCGGTAAGCGTCCTGGGTTGTGTGGTGATTTGCGCTTGCCTTATTTGATTCATTTTATTAATAAGTGACCAGTAAGTGCCTTAAATTGTGTGGTAAACAGCACACGCGTTATTAAATCGTTCATTTTCAAGAACAAACACAAGCGAATAAAGGTTTTTATGTTATAATAACTTTGAGATGAAATATCTTACAATTTTCGACGGTTGGAGAGGTAAACAATAATATCTTTGAAATCAGCAAGTCCTCATCAATTTTCAAAATATCACAGGTAGCCATTATGCTGTTCTCGCTAAAGCCCCGTTTTACATACTTGTCAAGATTTCTTCAGTATATTTGATGCATTTTGTATTTGACAGTATCTTAATACGCAATATGTAAAATCGGAAAAAACATTGTGAATAAACACCCTAATTACCAATTTGTTGTTTCGAATTTACTATTTCGATATAATTTTAATAAAAAACATTAACATATTATTTTTAATAAATGTCACACTTTCGTACTCAAAAGATTCTATGAGTTTTCCTGCAAGATCTTTTTGTACAAGTACTGTAGTGTAAAGTTCGTTCAAAGACTCGGCTAACTACATTGTGAAATCAAGGCTTTCGAGCTGCTACTTCATACGTCTTACAAAAAAAAGATGAAACCACCAGAATGGGAGATAACAAAAAATAACAAAGGTAATACAATTACGTGTATTATTTTATTAAAATTTGTTAAGAGAGTGTTTATGAGTCAATAGTTTTCTCAGCCGAACAATAATACGATTCCATTTTCTGCGTTATAAAATACAATTATATTTTCTGAAAAAAAACTTAAAACTGAGTGGCCTTGCAACGCATACTTAATACTTTATATATAATAATGAATACAGTAAATAGTGGACATTGATTAATAAAAACAAAAAAAAAGTAAATATTATTATTAAAAAATTAGAGAATTTGCAGTAACTTCGTGATAACGTTAGATTTTGTAATGTCAGGTGTTTATAGACAACATAAGAAAATTGTTCAACAGAAGATTTTTAAAGCATTTTCTGTACGGGTGGATCAGGTACTTCAGGGTCACGGGACCACAAACACGGGCAATCTTGCTCGTAAATGCTTCAGTGATCCCGAGAAGTTTGCAAATACTTTAGATATAAACCTTGAACTCGTAGTTGGAATATCAACTGTTCTGACATTATTCAAGTCGAAAAAAAACTCAATTTGGAAGATCTGGAGAAGTACTGCAGACACATATACAAAATATATTACCGAGAATTTCCATGGGCCAGGATGAGTCCAACCGTGCACAAACTGCTGGAACACGGTTGCCAGATCGCTGCAAAATTTCCTCTACCTATGTCCTTCTACGCAGAAGATGCTCAAGAATCATGGCATCGATATCATCGAAGAAATCTGATTATGCATTCTCGACAAGTTAGCAGAAAAGCTCGACTGCAGGATACATTCGATAGAGCAATCTGCATGAGTGATCCGATGATATAGATGATAAATCTTCAGAAGCGCATAGAAGCAAAGGAAAGACTTGAGTTGACAACGGAGTCAAAATAGTATATAATGCAAACGTAAGTTTATTATACGAACATATATTTTTTTAGCTTGGATTCCAAAAAATTGTAGTTTTAGTGATTTAAAGAATGTCGAACTTATGCAAAATTTGATATAGTCCAATACTACAATGTGCATATACGTGTGAACAATTGAGCATTCTAAGTGTATGAATTCTGTGACAGAACATGTATACTTTTTGAAATATTGTTAAAAGTTATTTTTAATTAATTGCAATAAAAGTGAACTGAAATAATTTCGGAAATCCCCTAAATTCTCGCTTCAGCCCTGATCTTACGAATTACAAATGTTTGTTTAGTCAGTTATGATTAACATTAGCCAATAATTTATTACGGAATATTAATGTGGCAATCTTATTCGTTTTCAATGTTAGTCTCGATAATTTTATAGTTTTATATAAGTAAGCCATACGTGTAATTTTTGAACTAATGTACTATGTAGATTTGAATATATATTTAGATCATACGATAATTAACAATTTCAAGAAACCTATGAATGAACACAAAAAAGTACGAAAAACTCTTATGTAGAATACTGTTGGTAAATCTGCATGCAATAATTCGAGTTATTTTTCTTTTAGTATGTTTTTTTGAACCGTACTCAATTTTTCATATGTAGTATATTTTTTATTTATTTATAACTCTATCATGTTATTAAATATTACAATAAGAAATATCTTTAAGTCTTATTCTGCCAAGATTCATTTTAAATAGCAGTAGATTAACATTAAAATTTATTTAATCATTTTTATTTTACACATAATATTAAAACATAATATTAATATAATGTAATTATAGAAAAAATGACAACTACTATGAGATGGGCGACGAGTCAGAGAATATTGAAAATAAAAGTGAAGAGGAATAAGTACGTACGAAAGCAGATGAGACCAGATGAAATCATCATACCTAATAAATAAAAAAAATTTATAGACTCATTTATAATGCGAATTCATGTTGTGATTTGTAGACCGACTTCTGTAATTTAAGGTTGACACACTCGTACTTGAAACAAAAAGCTTCATTTGAGAATTGTAAATTAATAACGTGTACTTTTTCTTGACATTGTAGTTCACTAGTATGCTGAGTATTAATTAGAAAATTTATTTAATTACAACTAGCATAAACAGTATCCTTTCCTACGGTGAACAAATTCTTATTGTTTCAATCTAAAAGATCTTGGATCCGCCATTTTGAATGATTCGTATTCAGCACCCCAAAAAACCCCCATGTACGTATACTCATGGACTTTGTGCAATTTTTCGTTTTTTCGGCCGCCATATTGAATCCGCCATTTTGAATTCTATATTTTTGTTAAAAGATTCGTAATCAACACCCTAACAAACCCCCATGTACGTATTTTCATGGACTTTTACCAATTTTTCATTTTTTCGGCCGCCATATTGGATCCACCATTTTAAATTTTAAAATTTTTATGTCAAATTCCAATTCAGTGACTAAAAAAACATAAGTATACCAATTTTCAGAAGAAAATAATAATCTGCTGGCATGCTAGACAATAATTTAGTCGATCACCAGTGCTTTCAGTGGAGGGTGACCTTAGGGGTGGTTTCCACCCCCGTGAGTATTTTTTTTTTTAATTCGGACCAATTTTCTGTTATTCTACGCAACCTTACCTTGATGCTCCAAAAAAAATCATCTTGATCGGTTCAATACAGCAGCTGCTATTTTACTGATTCAAAAAAAACAACACGTTTTTGCCCACTGCGTGCCATCAGAGAATTTTATACTACGAATGTAAGCCAGGGGAAATAGCCCTGAGGGGCATGGGCAGCCATAACGGCTTCCTTCTGAGTGGTCGTGTCCCCAACGGCATCCCCACATTTTCCCGACCACGATGAGCGGTTGGTGATCCGGGGAACAACCCGAAGACGAAATATTTTTTGATCAGTGGCGTACGTCCCTCATGTACGGTCTCCGTCCACAGAGACTCCGAGGGTAAGGGCTCGGAAACATGGAACCGCGTAAAGCGTAAAGCGTATCGCGTATCTCGTAAAATTATAGGATCAGGGAAAGTTAGGTAAGGTACGCTTTACGCGAAAAAATTTGTCATCGCACACATAGGAGTGAAAAATACGTGCGTAAGTGTTTTTAAACCAATCACAGCGAGTATTTCGTTGGCTTTGCACATTTTGTCTCGCTCGCACTCATGGCAAAAATAAAGTTACGCCCGTATTTTTGTACCCATGTGCGAGATGACAAATTTTTTCGTGGAACGCATAAATAAAGTATGCAAGCTGTAAATACAGTCAGCAGCTCATGTCAACAACAACAATTACAGTATCAATTGTATAATTAATCGAATTTCTGACATGGATGAAAAATAAATCGTAAGAACTTTGGGAAAATTGTGGAAAGTCTATATGACCTACGCAATGACCCAACGTCGCAAAGAAAAAGTGAAAAGTGTAATGATTAAGCTGTATGAAATGTATGAACGGCTCTCAAATAAAAAGAAAAAAAGAAGTTTATACTTGAAAACTTTTTTTTTGACATATACGCAGGTTAGAATTCACTTGCGTTGAGAACTTCGAAAGCTTTTTTTGTTGACAAGACAGCAGATTGGTCAACTCCCCTCTACCTCACACTTACGTAATACGCGAGGCTTTTACGCCTTTTCTATGTGACCACAAAGTGGCGTATACCCAACCTTCCTTACTTTTACGCGATACGCGATATGCTTTACGCTTTACGCGGTTCGATGTGCCCGAGCCTTTAGAGTCAAGCTAACCGCAGCTGGCTCTGCATCATCAAGAATAATAATAAGGAATGACTGGAAATTTTACCACTGGCCCTTTTCAGGGCCAATGTAAGCATTTACGTTCCCTACTTAACCATTAATCTCATCGGTCCTTTTAAGGGCCACCTAAGTTTAAATTACCTTACCAACAAATACATTTTTACAACGATTTCTGGAGACTATTCGTCAACTCAAAGGCTATGTAAAGCCGGCCACTATTGAACTAAGTCAGTCATTAACTGGCAGACGTCACGAGCAGAGTTGTTCGTCGCAAGGCTGGGAACCCCGGTAACCAACGACCCTATATTACCCTCTTGACTCTAAGCATTCAACCAGGAATCACCGATCCTCTCCAAGGTCTGCGCTGGGTCAACCCTAACAGCTATGAAGGAAAAAAAACTTGAGCCAACGAGAGTCTCCAACGGGCAAGCATCACGAACCAATCTGTACTAATCTCTCCACCTTAGATCATCAAAACAACTGAGTCTGCAAAAAAAAGGTGCTTTAGACACCAACGTCTTCAACGTTATAGCAGGAGACGTTAGGAAAGAGCACTACAACTAGCCCCAAAGCTTCGGACTTTGTAACTTTTCTCCCGATCGGTCTGGGTCTTTAACAGCAGGTCAGAAGAGACCACCCTGAGGTATCCAGGCAGTCACAATTGCTGTAAACTTGAGTCAGGAAAGAGTTTACTTAAGAAGCCCACCGGTCTTTTTCAGGGCAATCGGACGTCGAACTACCTTGCCAACGAATATATTAGAACGTAACAAAGTGACAGAAAATAGCTTTAAGGGTCACAAAAGTCGCAAAAGGGTGAATTGGAAGGAAAACTTCAAATGTATCTATTGAATACAATTTTAGACCTCAAGAAACTGACGCAGAAAATTTATCGAGATCGGAACAGCAGCGTCAAAATCGACAAATAAAGAATCCATTACGTGAGAGATCAGCTTTTTATTTTACCCTCACAGTAATCTCTTAAATCTTTAAAAATTTAATTTTAGGTTTTTAAATAAGAAGAAAATATATTTGTACTTTTGTAGCAATAAAAAATGTAGAGATTAAGCTCCAGGACTTTGTTGCTCTGGTAATAAAGTTGTGAGATAAGAAAAAAAATATTTTTTTTAATATGTTTTTGGGAGTTTAAAATTCTAACATCTTTAAAAAATGGCCCTTTTCGTAAATTACACGGGAGAAACTGCAAATCAACCGCTCCTTATGGCCAACGATTATTTTATGCTATAAGGAACGCACGGTACTTTTTAGCATAATTATATGTTTTTTAATTTTTACAGCCAAATAAACTGTATGGATTGCGAACAAATATGTTTTTAGTAAGAAGATTTTTGTTCTGAAAAGTGCCAGGAATAAACGTAAAATTTCTGACTGAAAACATTTCTCATTACATGTCAACACACTAGTAATTTATAACGCAAGCCCAAATCACAACGCAACCGGAGAAGCGTACTGGGCACTTAAATAATTATTAATATTAATTAATAACGTTAGTGCCAATCACAGGATACTTGGGGCGCTTTTTGGTCACTCAACTTATTAGTAAAATGAATAGATTAGGCAAGCGCCAATTACCACAGAACTCAGGGTGCTCACTGGTCACTTAGATAATTAAAAAATTTTATTAATAAATGAAGCGAGTGCAAATCACTACACCTCCCAGGTTGCTAACTGGTCGCGTTCCTTATCGATAACAGAAAAAATAAAGCTAGCTCAAATAATTACACAACCTGGGGTGCTCACGGGTCACTTTAGTAATTGTTGAAATTTATTAATTAACAAGTCATGTGCCAATCACCACACAACCCGAGGCGCTTACTGGTCACTTGAAAAATTTATACTGCAAGCGCTCATCTCCTTACATTTCAAAGCACGTACTGGGAACTTTTTTTGTTGATAAAATGAATAAAATAAGGCAAGCGCCAATCACCTAACATCCCGGGATGCAAACTGGTCGCTTTACTTATTGACTAAAAAGCTGAATCTGGTTGTGGTACATCCTTTCTTCGTTGTCCATCTTTTTGTTACCTGGAAAAAAGTAAAAAAAAATGAATAACAGGAAAAAGGAAACAAAATTTTCGTGAATGATTGAATAAAACATATTTTTCATGTTAACTTTTAAAACACTTTTACATCACGTTGCATGCGCATGCATGACTTGTGAACAAAAAAATTGGATACTTATAAAATATACATATTGAAATATTTTTTATAGGCTCTTCATAAATAATAATTACACTTACTTGGCATGACGATTGCTTGATAAAAACCAGGATTCTAAGAAGAAATGAAGTTTTACTCATAGCCACGTGATTGTAGGCTTTGTAGTGATCCGCATCTGATTCACAGTCCCACAAGTTTAATTTCACCGGAATACAAGTGTGAGTGCCCTCTCAGCAAGTACATACGAACTGTATGAGAGTTGCAGGAAATCGAGCGTTACATGTAAATAGAATAAGATCGTTAATCTACCAAACCCTAAATTATCTAGCCCCTACTTTTTTATCTAATTAATGAGAGGACTAATTTAAAATCGCATTTTTATAGTTAATTAAAAAGGTGTTTCTTGAAAAAGCAATTTACGGGTCACATTTATCTGTCGGTCACTCCAGTTTTCCTGGAGTAGGGTACCTTTGTGTACTCGGACGTATAACACTATACTATACAAGAAAGTGTGTATGTGTAGAGTTGAAGTGCTTAAATTACATTCGTTTTAATACCAGGCATGGCAAAATTATTGTAGCTTAAAACAACTATAATGACTGATGGGAAACAGTGTTGCGATATACCCAAGACTTCTCTTGGGTGCTCTTGGCTAGTAGCGCAAGCGCAGAAGAACCATGCTCTCTCTCTCTCACCAGACAGGTAGGAGTAGGGGAGCCCCTTACCTAGTCTTCAACTTAAGCTCCGCCCACTTCTCACGACTTAAATATTACTTTTGACTCTAAGTCCCTATGGCTCTCGATGGTCGAGTGGGCTAGCTGTTTTGCCAACGCATGACTCGTAGTCGGGTAATCTTCGATTCCCGTCTATGGCACTTTTTTTTTTCTTTTTTAATATTATTATTATCATTATTATTATTATTATAATTATTTTATTAATATTATTAACATGAAACATCAGGAATATAATTAAATGTGCAATAAAAATTCTAAAATTAGGAGATACTATTTCCTCACCACCTTGCGGTAAGTATCGGGGCGCGTTTTTTTTTTTTGAAAGAAAAAATTGAGAAATAATTTTATTACTAAGAAAGGAGTGATGAGGCTACGACTCAAACGAAAAATACGTTAAAAAAATTCAGTTATTATCAAAAGATTTATTAATTAATGAGCAGTTTTTTTTTCAATAAAATTTGGAGGAACTCTGATTCAGTCATGGGCAATTTATGCTCTGGTGCATTACAATTCTTGGCAAGATTTATATGTTCATCGACAACAATATATATCTGTCAAGAGTTAAGAATCCTCAAAAGCAGAGCAGTCATCATCAACTACTACAGGGCATGAGAAAAAGAAGCGCGCCAACAGGCAGCGTAAAAACAAAAGCTGCGCGTAAAAATTGCGGCTCACTCGAAGCCTTCGTGAAGGTTGTTTGTTTTGATTTCGCGACATGCGTTGTTTTTCAAGTATACATATATGCGATACTCTACTGCAGCGTGGAGAACTATGTTTTCTTTCTTTTAGCGTCTGCCTTTGGAGGAAGCAGGTCCGGATATCACAAGGAAGTTAAGTAATACGTGCTTATTTTTGATATATTACATTAGTAACGTAGTTTAGTGTACTTTTAATTTAGTAAGTGTTTACTACTGTCTATTGAGCGTGATACGTGGGTAATAATCAACTGTTGGCCCAGTATAATCTTGAGTATACTGTTGAGTAAAATTTTCGTTCACTAAATTCGCGCTTGCATTTATTATTGTACTTATTAAAGAATATTGTGATATTAAAGCTAAAATCATGTCTTCCAGTGCGAATAAAAATTCCAAACGAAAATCAAAAAAGAGCGGTGATGTTGGTGCATCAAAAAAAAATAAGAGTAGTTGCATTTTTGTTTTAGCGTGGTTAGTAGATCCTTTGTTTCGAGATTGGCTTTTACATGATGTTTTAAATGTGGAAAAACCTGCTCGTTGTTCTTTTTGTAGTATTAACATCACGTGCTATAACAGGCAAGATTTAGTCAAGCACGTTGCAACAGAAAAACATCAAACTAGGGCGAATATTGAAAAACAAAAAGTTAATCCACCTAATGATTCTCCTTTTAATGATATAATTACTCAAATTAAAGAGTTTGAATTAAAAGTAGCCCTCTTTATAGCAGAACATAACTTGCCAATTCATCTTGTAAATGACTTGATACCTTTTATACAGGAGCTCTGCAAAAAACCAAAAATTGTAGAGCAAATGGGCATGAAAAGGGACAAATGTGCAAGTTTGATAAAAAATGTTTTAAGCGCTTGTGAATTTGAAAAACTAGTTAATACCCTTAAAAATCAAAGGTTTTCAATTTTAGTTGATGAATCGACGGATATTACATTAAAAAAAATTTTTTGCGTTGCGATTCAATATTTCAATCATGAAACGGGTAAAGTAGTTTCTCATTTATTACATTTAATTCAATTAGATGCAAAATTGTGTGGAGCAAAAGAACTGTTTCAAGCGTTTGAAACATTTTTTATTAAACATGGAATTCCTTTCAGCAATATAGCAAGTTTGGCATGCGACAATGCTAGTATAATGACCGGCTCAAAAAATTCCTTTTTTACCTTTTTAAAAAATAAAGTCCCTGATGTAATTTTGCTTCCTTGTATTTGCCATACTTCAGCTTTGGTTGCGAAAAAAAGTTGTGCCAAAATTCCATCGTATTGCCAGACTTTGCTACAATCGATTGCTAAATACTTCTCTAATAGTTCTAAGAGATGCGAGAATTTAAAAGAATTTCAAATTTTTGAAGAAACTTCGACTAGAAAAATTTTAAAATTAGCCAGCACAAGATGGCTTTCGCTTTATAATTGTATTGACCGGGTACTTGATAATTTATCAGTTTTAAAAGCCTTTTTCTTACTCGAATCTCATGAGAAGTATGCTGAAAGTAACGATGAGGAAAAAAAAAGCTCACCCAACTATATATATAATTTATTAAGTGATAACTCAGTGATAGCATATTTGCATTTTTTACACTATACTTTACTTGATTTTAATAAATTTAATGCATTTTTTCAAACTAAAAAACAAGTCATTTATAAATTAAGAAATAAATGTTTAAAAGTTTTAGTAGCAATGGGCTCTAATTTCCTCACCGATGCAGCACTAAAAAAACTAACACAAAATTTTAATTACCAGGTAAACGCAGATGAAGACTTTAAACCCATAGAGGATGTGACTGTTGGTGATAGTTGTAACAATATTTTAAAATGTTTTCCAGAACAGGATGCTGTGGATGTTCGAAAAAATTGCTTGAATTTTTATGTGACTGCTTTCAACGAAATTCAAAAAAATTATTTTAAAAATGACGGTATGCTTCGAACACTTGATTTTCTTGAACCTACAAATGCCTTGAATAGTGAATTTTGGAGTCAGAATCCTAATTTAATTGACGACTTTCAGACTTACTTTCCGTTTCCAGATATTGATTTTAAATTATTAAAGAGAGAAATTTTGCAGCTGCCATCACGTTTTGATTTAAATCATTCAACTTTTTGCAATGTTGAAATAGATGAGTTTTGGAAGAAAATTATTGATTCACGCTTAGAAGATAAAAACTTAGAGTTCCCAAATTTAAAAATTTTTATTGAAGCGATTTTATCTTTTCCACATTCTAACGCCGAAGCGGAAAGAATTTTTTCGATTGTTACAGATACAAAACCTAAAAAACGGAACAAAATGGAAATTAGTTTACTTAACGCGATTTGTTTTATTCGATCTTATTTTCCAATTCGAAGTATTAATGCAATCAATTTCAAAATCTCAAAAGAACATCTTGAATTATTCAACTCAAAAATGTATAAACGCGATTCAGCAGTCGATCCAGAAATCAAAATTCAAGGCAACTTGTAATCAGTTCAGTGTTTTTAAATTTTTATTAACTTCTAAATAATTTAGTTTCAAATGTGTTCAATAAATCATGTATTTCATGCAAAATCAATTATTAGCTGTTTTCATGATAACGTGGAAGATTTTATATTTTTTTGTTTATTTTTAAAGCTATATATTAAATAGTTAGAAATGGTGTAATTACTGCTTTGTTTTGTGTTCATTGCAAATTAAATTTAAAAAGTCATATTTAGATAAAAAATAACTTTTATTAAAATCATATGTAAAAAATTTCATTAATTTATTTATTTACTTAGTTTTACACTATAAGTGTATTGTGAAAAATTTAAATTAGTCATTAGATTTAAATCACTGTACAGTATTAATTAAAAATCTAAGTTTTTTTTTTCATCCAAAGAAGTTTACGAAAGTGGAGTTTCATTAAATAATGTATTATTAGTGTTCGTACGAAATAGTTGATGCTTATAAGAGTAACGTTGATAGTCACTTAAAAAAGACTGCTTAGTAATATAGTAATTTATATATTTAATAAAATTATTAATTTGATATTTATTTACAGTATCCAAGTAGATTTCTGAATCGATGATTGCTTTGAAGTAGGTTATAACTTTTTAATTTTAAAATTAAGTTTCATTATTCTGTTCTCGTTTTTTTTAAATTAATTGCTTTTTTAAGATATCGATTCAGACATCATCATTAGTGGAATAGGCCTATAGGGGATACCACTAAAAGAAAAAATTACAGTTATAATTGATATTTTTTTTTTTAGTCCAGTTTATTTAACGTATCTTATTTTTTTCGTATAATTAGTTTACTTAAAAAAATTGCTGATAAATTAATAAATCTTTTTTATAATTACTAAATTTTTTCAACGTATTTTTCGTTTGAGTCGTAGCCTCATCACTCCTTTCTTAGTAATAAAATTATTTCTTAATTTTTTCTTTCAAAAAAAAAAACGCGCCCCGATACTTACCGCAAGGTGGTGAGGAAATAGTATCTCCTAATTTTAGAATTTTTATTGCACATTTAATTATATTCCTGATGTTTCATGTTAATAATATTAATAAAATAATTATAATAATAATAATAATGATAATAATAATATTAAAAAAGAAAAAAAAAAGTGCCATAGTCGGGAATCGAAGATTACCCGACTACGAGTCATGCGTTGGCAAAACAGCTAGTCCACTCGACCATCGAGAGCCATAGGGACTTAGAGTCAAAAGTAATATTTAAGTCGTGAGAAGTGGGCGGAGCTTAAGTTGAAGACTAGGTAAGGGGCTCCCCTACTCCTACCTGTCTGGTGAGAGAGAGAGAGCATGGTTCTTCTGCGCTTGCGCTACTAGCCAAGAGCACCCAAGAGAAGTCTTGGGTATATCGCAACACTGATGGGAAAACGTTTTGCTACTAATAACCGCGGATAACTCTTACAAGATACACCTTTTCGATTAGCTATAAAATTGAGATTTTAATATAGTTTTCTGATGAATTTCATGATTAAATGCTGGTTGGACTATTTAGTGCTTGATAAATTAGTAAACCTATTATTCAACGTAGATGTAACAGTTAATTTGCTGCACTTCTTGTGTAAATTTTGCTGTAATTCGCTTGGCTAAGGAATGATGCCTTTAGCGAGCCTCGAATTACTTGTGCAAATATTTTATATTAATTTGTTAGTCGAGTCGGGAATCGACTAATAGTAGCAAAAAAAGTCAAAATTGAAGTTAAAGTGACTCACATCACAATTATAATCAATGAGAAATCATGATTTATTCATCAATGTATATATACACAATCACACAAGAAAAATGTCGCTGTGCGCGAGGACCGAACCACGACGGAAGCACAATTCTCATTTGAAGTGAGCAAAGCTTAAAAAACTGAATCTAAGCCAATTAAACTTGATCTATTGGAGGTTCGCTTGAATCAAGACGACGAGTCGATAGGAGCCACGACCTCGTTCGTTTGATTCAAGACAACGGTTCAATGAAACAAAACTTTAAGACGACGAGTCAATGTGAAACACGACCTCGCTGATTTAATTATAATCAAAAAAACTACTTATGCAGGAATACTGATGCCTGGACTGAGGCTGGCGAGCTCGAGCCAAGCGAGAGAGTGGCTGTGTTGAGCACTTGAGCCGACAAGGGCAAAAAAGGAAGAACATTGCTATGCTTCCTTTGGTGAACTCGGGCAAAGCGAGAAGTTACGTACTGGTTGGCTTCTAACCAGGAAATAGGCCGAGACACTCGCTCGAAAGGAGCTCAAGCCGTCTCAGTTAAAGAGAGAGAGAGAGAGAGAGAGAGAGAAAGCGAAGAGTAGGACTAACACACAAACACCAAACTGGATCTTAAACGTTCTCAACATTATGAAATTTACAGACGCGGTATTGTGCGCCTGTCTGAGCCCCCTCCAGGCCCCTCTGACTGGTAGTGCCCACTCGCTAAGCTGCATGTGTCGCGTGCCTCTGTCCAGATCATTTTAACTCGAACATCTTGTATAATTCGTATTTACTTGCCGAGAGGCCGCTCACGCTTGATTTTAGGTGCAAATTTCCTCGGTAACTCACTACGAGCGTTACTCTGTCGGATGACAAAAAAAAAAAAAAAAAGATACGACGTCTGTTTGGACTGAAAAATTTCTCGCCAGAAGTGCAGTCCTTAGACCAGTCACTAAATCTTTAAGTTTAGAAGTGGATATGCACTTATGTTCTTTTATAAACTTGGTGAACAGACTAGAAAAAAACGGTAAATAATATAAAAACCAAAAAAAAAATGGCGTCATATTAAAAAATGTGTTTACAAATTTATTTTGCATATAGAACGTTGTTTTACAAACCGAACAGATTTGAAAAAAAAAAAAAGTGTGTAAGAGGATTTTTTTATTTTTGATACTTTGAAAAATAAACAAGATAAAAAATTTCCGAATTTGATGATTTATCAATAAAAGCCTATTTTTCAAAATTGTAAACTCTGGTTCTATTTAAGCTAAAAAATTCGTATTTTTTTATTTTAAAAGTAAAAAAACAAGCTTTAAGAAAAAAGTACTGACAAAACAAATTGTCAAAAAATTCAAATTGTTATTAACAATTTAAATGTTTGAATCGGTTTTCAACAGTGGCGCCACCCATGAATCAACTTTTTACTATGTTTATCGTATTCTGCGTCGAATTTTCTATCAAAAACAATTAAAAAACGGTGAAGAAGTTATTTTTACTGTGAGAAAAAAGTTAATTAATTTAGCGTGGTTCATCATATTGACACGTGGGTCACATTTTACGGCCCAAATTATTGTTTTACGCCGTTTATTTCTTAAATACAAATAATTGTTTAATTTTTTTAATTAAAAAACATATTTTATTAACCAAGAAGATGAGAAAAAACAGGAATAATACATAAATAAAAATAAATGAATGAATAACGACAAAATATTTTGAATCAAATAGTATTAACTTTAAATGTTGAATATTAATTTAAGCAATAAAAATATTATCGTATATTCCTTAAAGATTTTGAATTTCCGACGCATTTGGTAAATACTGTTGGTAGCTTTGGCAGCACTGACAGGGATTTAATTTTAAGGAGTAGGGACAGTAGAAAGGAGAAGCAGTAGACTATCATTATAAGAATCAGCTGTGCAGTGACCGTTAGTCGCTTACGCATTCAGTGCTCCACGTGCTTCTTAATAGCTTTTTTCTAACATTTCGACTTTTACTGCTTTCAGCAGTTTTGCACCATCTTGTTCGTTCTCCATTAGTAAAACTGGCCTTTCGTTGTTTGAGTACAGCAAGAAATTCAAGGAAAATTGTAGATAAAAACATACAACAATGCCTAGAACAGTGTTAAAAAAATCATAATCTATAAACGTTCGTACTGATGTATGTTTTAATCCATTTAAAAAAATTAGTCATCCAACAAAAAGTGTGTCGAATTTGTAAAAAGTAAATGAAAGCCAGCTTTGAACCTTAAATTTGTCAATTACTGCTGATACACTGCAACAAAGGATTTGCAATTCGTGTCGTCTGCGTAACGAAAGTATTAAAGAAGAAAAAAATGACGATATTGGAAATTATCGAGTCGAAATAGTATGTATCAGTGTATTAATGTTGAATGTAACTGTATTATAATATTAAAAATTGTTACTGAAATCTAACTTTTAAGTACAGCTTCAAACAGTGTAGTATACCCTTAATTCTTTTAGGCCGTTAACTTCTTCAAGTCTAATCAATTTCTTGTAAAATTATTATGTTTCAAATTAAATATTAAAATTCAATTACTTAAATCTTTTTTATTGTATTTCAATTTAATGGAAATTCCGCTATTTTAAATAATATAGACGGAAAATGTTAAAACTAATTACTCTTATATGTTTAAAGTAACATCAATAACTGTCTATGCATTATCAGTGGCGTGTAGCTGGTGATAATAAATTTTCCCTGAATTCCCGTATTTTCGGTCATTTTTGCGGTATGACGTTTGAAGTTGTTAATTTCTGTAGACGAAAATTGGTAGATCTTATTTTTATTGTATAATTTAAGTGATATTTATCAATGTAAAGGCATTATCAGTGGCGTGCAGTCTGTGATGATAAATTTTTCTTAAATCTCCGTACTTTTCGGTCATTTTTGCGTCATGACGCTTAATATCAATAATTCTGGAAGACAAAGATTGTTGAAACCTATTTAATTTTTATGTACTAAGTGATATATATATATAACAATATACATATATATAAATGTCTATTTATTGTCAGTGGCGTGCAGCTGGTAAAAATAAATTTATCCTGAATTTCCGTATTTTTCGTCATTTTTGCGGTACATTGTTTAAGTTTAATAATTTCGGAAGACGAAAATTGTTGAATCTTATTGCTATTGGATAACTTGAGTAATATTCATCAATGTTTAAGCATTATCAGTGGCAGACAGCTTGTAATGATAAATTTTCTCTATTTTTCCGTATTTTTCGGTCATTTTTGCTATATAGCACTTGAAATTAATAGTGCCAGAAGACGAATAAAGTTGGAACTCATTACTCTCATATGGTGTAAGTATTATTTATAAATGTCCATGCATTATTAGTGGCGTACAGCCTGTGATAATGTATTTTCCCTAAATTTTCATATTTTTCTGTTGTTTTTGCGATATAACACTTGAAATTAACTATTTCAGATGACAAAATTGAACGGAATCTATTACTTCGATATGTACTAAGTCAGAAAAATAAATGTCTAGGCATTCTTAGTGGCGTGCAGCCTGTGATAATAAATTTTTCAAAAATTTCCATATGTTTTGGTTATTTTTGCGATGTAACACTTAAAATTAACAATTCTAGAAGGCAAAATTCAATGGAACATAGTACTCTCAGATGTACTAAGCAATAGAAATGAATTTTTACGCATTATCAGTGGCATACAGCCTGTGATAATAAATTTATCTACTTCTCACTTATTTTTGTGGCATAACACTTAATATCAATAGTTTTGGAAGATAAAAATTGTTTGAACTTATCAATTTTATATGTTCTAAGTTGTATCAGTAAACGACTATGCATTATTAGTGACGTGCAGCTGGTGGTAACAAATTTTTCCTGAATTTTTTTTTTTTTTTGGTCATTTTTGTGGTATAACGTTTGAAATTTATAATACCGGAAGACGCAATCTGTTTAATCCTATTGCTGTTGTATAATTTTAGTTATATTTTTTAATGTCTAGGCATCATCAGAGGCGTGCTGCTTATAACGTCAGATTTCTTCGAAGTTAGCTTTTTTTTTTTTTTTTTTTTTTTTTTTTTTTTTTTTTTTTTTAATGATAAACTTAATAAATAACAAGTTTTGGAAGTCGAAAAGTTTTCTAGCTGTTGTGCGTTTCTATCGATTATTAAGTTTTTTCTGTCATCTCCAGTGGTGTACAGATTTTTTAATTAGAGTGTCGAGAAATTTTGGTTTGTTACGTCCATTTTCACAATAAAATATTGAATATATTAACTTTTAGAGGATGGGAATGTACATTTTTAGTTTTTTTTATTGTACTTACACTAACAGTAAAGTTTCGGTATGGATAATTTTTTATTTTCCAAGTCATTTATACATACGTATACAGCTCATTTCAACTCTTTTGGGTTATTGGGTTATATGGGTCGTTGCTATGTCGTGACAGTATTATAGCGAGGAGCTTTTTCTTTGATGGTTTTTGTTAGTTATTGCGTAGGCAGAGACATTTATCTTGATTCATATACACTATGTAATTTTTTTTTTAATAGTTTCAAAGGCCTTAACGCTTTTTTTACGCCTATACACTTGAATTAATCTTTAAACTCTCATATATCGAGAAGGGTATTCTTTTATGATATTAAAATTGATGGGAGCCTTTCTCATTACTTGTTAAAGCGTTTAAAGCATTTTAATGAAACAAAAATTTTCTGATTTTCGTTGCACGCAACTTTGCAAACTTCAGAGTTATGATTCGTGCGTTTTCATAAGAGCATTTGTCATAAAATTTAAACGCAAATTAAACCGAAAAGCCTTATGTTTGTATAAGTTTAAATTGGTTCGTTTACTTTTGATATTTATTATACATAGTACTGTACTTTCCTATTTCAAAACAATTGTTCCTAATTTATTTGATGAGGGCCCTGTTTCAATATTGTGCTTTAGGCCTATAGTAGTACATATGACACTTAATGCGTGCTGCTCTTAAATTTTGTATTTTCAGTGATCTATGAGATCATTGTCTGTGAGAAAAATTCGGAAGTTGTATAAACATTAGATTATTTGAACATGTCAAGTCCATTGCTTACAACCACTTTTGAATACACCAATAGAACTAAATTTTTGCAGGGTACGCTTTTATTACAAGGATTTTTGAAGTGGTTAAATGTATCTATCAATCGATTAATTATTCAGTCGGTGCTATTTAAGTACATAGTTCTAACTGCATCTACCAATTCAAAGCATATTGTGCTAAGACGGAGGAAGATGCTAACAGCAAAAAAAAAGTTATTAAAAGAATCTGAGCTGGTGCTTGAGTACAATATTTAACGTGTTGAAAAAAAATTTCTTTCCATTTTGTCTTAGAATGTAACACAGAAAAGTAAGATGCTGTAGAGCAAGTTCTTGGCTGGTTTGAAACAATTTTTTCCATTATAGAATTGAGACGTTCATATAGAGAAAAACTTATTGAACACAAAGTTTTATTCTTATGAGCTTTACAACTTTTGTATTTAACAATGAATAACGTACAAACATGTGTATATCGTTGTATAGTTACATTATTCCTACCTTTTACGAGGTGTCTTTAAAAAATACGGTGACTTTGTATTTTTGGAAAAAATTTTTCTTTATTCGTTGATATTTATGTTGCCCCCTCTTAAGTAACCCCTCTCAGATATGATACACCATATTATACCATGCCTTTTTCAATCCTCAAAGCACTTCGCATAAGCACTTTTCGGTATAGCCTTGAGCTCTTCCAGCGATGCAGGCTTTATCTACTCAGTCGTTGCAAATCTCAGTTTTATAGATCTTTTCAGTATTGAGATCAAGATAAAGTTACATGAGGCTCAAATCTGGGGAACATCGTGGCCGAGACGCGATTGTAGTGTTGTTTTTTCTCAATAAATCTCTTACGAGTGAAAATGTGTGATCAGGGGTATTATAGTGATGCAAAAGCTATGAATGTTTTTCACAATTCTGGACGTTCTCTTCCTATTTATTTTTGCAAGTGGTGCATAACTTTAAGATAATACTCTTTATTAATCGTACATCTATATGGTAAGAACTCCTAATGCACTACACCATGGTACTCAAAGGAAACAGTGATTAAAACTTTGACATTTAATGGAACGTGGTGTGATTTTTTTGGTCATAGCTCACCTGAGCTCTTCTATTGGAACGATTAAGCTTTGGTTTTAATATCATAACTATACATTCATAATTAGTTACCAGTTATTGTTCTTTCGAGCAAACCTTTTGATCATCATTAATGGCTATCAACAGCTCATGCGCGATGCTCATGTGATAGTCATTTTTTTTTAAATTAAGCAATTTTGTAACAAACTTCGCTGACACACGTTTCATGCACAAAACGTTCGAAAAAATTTTATGGTACGAGCCACCTGATTGATTCGATAGTTTTTCAGAACAATTTTCTTCACTACTTGAAAGTTTTTATCAGTTCTTGACGTGCTTGAGCATCCAAAGTGAGGTTTGTCAGAGTTTTTACTACTTGTAAACATTTTTCTTTACTCTTAATCAGAAAAGCTTCAATATATACCTTTTGACTACATTTAAAGTGTTTTGGAACACTTAATTTCACTTTTTACACAAAACTTGATGCAAATTCTTAGAACCAATTTTTTTTTTGATGTCAAAAAAATCTCCAAGCACGCAAAACGCTTCTAACCAATGAACCCTCTCTATAACAAAGTCATTTTTTTATTTCACAGCCGTAAGCGCCGAAACGTGTCTCAAAGGAAGAAATATCAAAATTCATTATAAAACTAATTCAGGCCCGAGTCTGTCTACTTTCTGTTTCATGCATGAGAAATCGGAGAGGAGAGGCCAAAGGACGTTGAGAGATGTGGAAGCGGGCGTCCTTGTATGGTGAAATTGCGATGTATGATAATACCTATGTAATTATTGTTACAGTGACACTTTTGCCATTGCTGCGCCTATTATGATATACCAAGTGTTGTTTGTACCGACGCCAAATATGCATATACCTGTATTAACCGTTCGAGTACGGGTATGTGTGAGTAGGAGAGTAGCCGAGTTGAGTCCCGGAAAATTTATGACGTCTGTATATATTCGAGTTGGGCCCCTGGCATTTTATCAGACAGCCGAGTTGGGTCCCGGTTATTAAATGGACCTCTGACTCATTAGTTTCTAATTAAGCTAGCTTATAAACGCTACAGTTACACTTTATTCAAGCCTCGGATGTTCGTATTTGGGCCCTTTATCTTGGCGTGATTTTATCTAATATGATAGAGTGAATTTCGTACAATTTAAGGTACGAATGTTCGCTATTAATATTGTTAGTTTTGTAACTTTGTCATCAGTCGTAGACTTGGTCCTTACACTTTGCTTACCACAGAATAAAATAATATAATGCTGAAGTTTATTTTTAGTGAGATAAATAAAAAAAAGTATGCCCAAGCATTAAAAAGTGAAAGAATTCTGCCATTACGTATTGTAGAACTATATTGCGCCCGATTCGCCTATGCCCCTGACATTTTGGACACGCTTTCCATCTTTAATATGCTATTCAACAAAATTTTTACCTGTATCACAATAGCAAATAAAAAAACGATTCATGACGGGTGTTACCAAAACATTTTTACAATTGATGACGAAATTTATAAAAATACAAACACATTTTTAAACACACCAGCATGTTCTACTATACTGCCAGTCCGAAGCCTGGATAAAGTGTGACGGAAAAAAAAGTGTTTATAAATTAGATCAATTCTTAGACTAAGAAGTCTATTTCATGGCTGGGACCCGATTCGGCAGTCTGTTAAGACATACGGGACCTTACTTGGCAGTCTGATAAAATGCCTGGGACCCAATTCGGCATTTTTTTTAGCTTGGGACACAACTCCGAAAGACTCGAGTTGAGTCCCGGATAATTTATCTTATCAGTAGTATGCTCGAGTTCAGTCCCGGTCATTAAATCCAGTACTCGAGTTGAATCTCATACACATAGATAATAAACTTTCCCTTTAATTGAACAAATTATTCTAACGCTCTTTATCCAGGCTTTGGACTGACAGCACAAACACGTACTAGCAAGTTTAAAAATTTGTTTGTTTATAATATTTAAAATATATATTAAGCATTAGTCATTATACAATGAAGTATTCACTCAATATTAGGTAAAAATTTTTTGGATACTTTCTTTACGTACTATAATTGAGATATTGCGCCACTTAGAAATTCTTGTATTGACTGTTGAACATACTTTTCTTTTTCATCTGAACCCTTGGATTTTTCTTTGATACTGCGCATCTTCACGTAAATATCGACTTATACATCCTATATTGCTTATACAAAGTCGAATATATTGGGCTTCAAAAAAGGTAAACCGAAAAAATACTTAAGAAAGTTGCCGATTTCCAAATTATCATCTTTGTACTCCTGGGTGAGACCGACTTCTTGTATTTTTCTCCACCAACTCTGTCCCAGATAAAATTTACATCCACTGTATACAGCCAAATAAATAGCGATTTCGAAATCAACGTAAACTGTGCGTGGATTGAACAATAAATTTACTTTTACGGGCCACTGATACGTCGAAATTACTACATATGTACGGGACTCAACTCGAGTATTATACTTTTTGACCGGGACTGAATTCGATACTTTTATGCGTCATGGGACTGAACTCGATATGAGCCCCCAACTCGGCATCAGCCGTGAGTGGTGTCCCGTTGAGAAATTCGGAAGTGTGTATATCAACATAGTGCAAAGATGCGCGAGGCCGCACTAATAGGTGAGCCTGACGCATCACTTCTGGGGGAGCACTCGCACGCACTAGAGCTCCCAAGTGATACGTGTATAAAACCGTGGCGAAATAAAAAGCGTGAGAGAAAGAGAGAGAAAAAGAGAATAGAAGAAGCCGTCTCCGACCTCGTGCCAGCCATCGTGTTCCAGGCCATCTCCCTGTCAGTCAGTGCCAGGCCTCTGACCTGCCTGCCATCCCGCTGTGGAACGACGACGACACTGGGGATTAGAGACAGCCTACGACAAGGTCACTGTCACTCAGGCTTTACCAAGAGGTAGCATCGAGGTGTTGAGAAGTTATGGTAAACCCAGAGGTAAAGTAGCGCCAGGTAGTGTCGTGGTTAAAATTGTGCGTGGATGTGTGCGTGTATTGCCAGAATTAGCCATGCAGGACGATCCCAGGGATCGCCAAAGCGAGAAAGCGTGATTATCGCGTATCGTGCCGCGTGCATAGCATCAGATCGCACCGAAATTTTCGGGCCTGGACACCCGCGTATGTGTTCCTGTGTGCCCTTTTTCGTTTTGTTTTTGTATGCATGCCGCCTTGCCGACATCGTCATATGCTGGTCGTGTTTATCGTTTCTCCCTAGGAGAGCAGCCTGATTTCCGACAGGCTACCCCCAATGGGACCTCCTCTGGATGAGAGTTTTCAGGAGCCAAACAGTGAGCGTCATGAGCGCGAGGGACTAAATTCGCGTTTCAAGTGTAAAGTGGTCATCGGCGAGTTTGCTTTAGTGTATTTGTGCATTCCTTTGGGACTGCCCTGGTCGCGACACCTTAAATGTTTCAAGGCAAGAAAACGCAACGTTACATCTCACGAGCAAATTAAATATAATATAAGCATATCGATGTTCTAGAGAAAGACTATGCCCTTTTTTGTCTTGAACAAAAATTATGCCCTTTCGATGTCCTGGGCCAAGACTTTTTATTGTCCAGACAAAAACGATGTCCTTTTTTGATTCCGGACTAAGAATATACCCTTTTTTTCGAATTAGAACGAAAACTACATCCTTTTCACGTGTCAGGACAAAAACTATAATGTTTATACGTCTCCAACCTACGTCAACTAAAGTATCTTTCAAAAATAAAAATTTAAATATAAAACGAAAAATAATTTTCTGATGCCAATAACAGGATAATGTTTTATGAAATTTTTAATGGAAACTTAAAATCCGTTAGTAAATCATGATCCAATTAAAAATGTTATCTCGCAACCTTTCAAAATTTTAATAGTCTATCAAATACAACATAGTGCCAGAGAAACCGATGAACATTTAGTATTAAATTTTTTTTTACCTAAGATATTCCCATGTTTTTATTACACATGTTACGTCTGAACAAATTCGCATTTACAATGTTTAAACAATTTATACTTTTTCTTAACTTAACTTACTTCTATGATCGTTGGTCAGCCGTTGCTTGCGCGCACGCAGTCTCAAGATCTTACAAGGTTGACCGCAACGATGGTCCTAATACTACATGAGAGTACTCGTGGCGATGACAATAGTTAGGCTGTTGCTTTTAACGTCGGAACCCAAGTCAACGGTCTTTTCTTTCTGGTTCCTCTTTGACTCACTTTTCAGGCGAGTTTACAGTGGCCTGGTTTTCTTGAGCTTTTTTCACACTACTTAGTCACCGAATTAAGTTTTACATTTCCTTGAAATGCACGCTTTTAACACGTAGCTTAATCACTGAACTAAGTCTTACATCCTCTTCAAAGACGCAACAGAACTCACTCTCCAACCTTTATAGTTACTTTGGAGCACTTGATAAAAGAGAAAAGGCGAATATTGTTATATGTGAGGAGTTTTCATACTCTTGCGTTTGAGGAGGACGCGTCACGTTGGGGATCCGACTGACCAATGAGAGTTTAACCTATTTACTGTCGATTGACACGAGTATAGTCGTGGTGCAATAATTACGCAGTAGTTGATTGTTAAAACTCCTGATCTCTCGGATGTTAAGCACTCTTATATTAAGCACCAGTTGCTGTCAAAATTGTGTATGATATTTCTTGTAGACAAACGCAGTAAAGAATATTGAAATTGTTGATTATTCACATTCTTGAATGCACCACTGCGAATTGATGTCGTAAGATGAGCGCTTTATAAGATTGTTAGAGGTTGCACGCATAGTTCTAGTTTTGTGATGGTAGCTTGTTTCAAAAGAAGTAAGTTATATGTCTCGTGATTGCACAAGCAGGTGTATCGCTTGGTGTTTCAAGATCGCTGGGCTTTGTTTTTTTATGATTTAAAAATGAAACTCTGCGTTTCGAAGTAATAATTATTAAATATGACATGGAATGTCACTTGCTCAAGTCAGGACGAAAACTATAATGTTTATGCGTCTTCAACCTACGTCAACTGAAGTATCTTTAAAAAATGGAAATTTAAATATGAAACGGAAAAAAATTTTGTCATGCCGATAACAGGAAAATGTTTTATTAAATTTTTAATGGAAACTTAAAATCCGTCAGTAAAGCATGATCCAATCAAAAATGTTATTTCGCAGTCTTTGAAAATTTTAATAGTCTATAAAATATAACATAGTGCCAGAGAATCCGATGAACATTTAGTTTAAAATTTTTTTTTTACCTAAGATATTCCTATGTTTTTATTACACATAAACGTAAGCTAGAAATATTTTAACTGTAAGGCAAAACATTTTGATTTGTGATTTATTGTTGCTATTTAGAAATATTAAAATGTTTCTCTTTCTTTGTTTACATTTATGACAGCAGAATTTTAACTGTGTGTAGGTAAAAAGATAGTCAAATATTAGTTTTTTGAGTAGTATTTTTTAAAAAGAATTTTTAACTGCAAAAAGAAATATTTTTAAACGTTACTGAACGCAAGAATAAGAAAGGAAATTAGTCTATAAGCATGAGGTGAATTTTAAACAGAAGATGAATTCTTGTACACCATGAAACTTTCATTTTCTTGTATTGTTTCTGTTATTTGATTTCAAAATAATCTTAATTTAACATGCAACCTTCTGCAAGAATTACGTAAAATTGCAATGATAAGAAAATGATGTGTATTAATCTCCGAATTTTTTCTAGAATGATGGGATACTATTTGTAACGTTGCATCTGCCAACCTTGTTGAAATTTTCACGTCAATGAAAACCGGTACCGATGCAATGCACTAAAATACCTCTGAACACATCATATATCACCGTAAATGCTAAAATACTCTCACATAATACACACTTTTACAACGCTGATTGGCTCAGCTCTACTCTCACGATGAAAACCCCTTATCTAGAGGAGGCTCCGCCTCTCCTAAATGAATAAGATGACACACAATTTGCTTTCAGTTTATCCGGTTATTCCATTTACATAAGATGAAACTCTCTCAGAGAATTAATTCTACGTCTGGCGCTAACTCGTAGTAGTCGCATATTTATATACGCACACCTGCACTCATAGACCCACACCCCTCACACCTACATACACACTCAGGCATACTAAACTCCACGTGTGTGACCCAGAGAACGGCCAGCTTCGAAGTTACGATAATCCGACTCGATCGCAAGAATACCTGGCCATCACACAACACCTTTAATCACGAGATACCTCACACATCAACTCAATGACTAGAGCACACACTGCATATCCTCTCTTTTTTCACAGGGTGTTCTACCGATGGCCTCACTAGCCAGCCTACTGATTCTTGGATAACGCTGTGAACTCGCACACACATTATTCGCAGGGAGTCCTACCGTCAGCCTCACAGCTGGTCTGTCGATTTTCAAACAACGTTGCGAACTTACACACACACACTGCGACGTCCTACTGCAATGGACAGCTGCTGAGACTTGGACAACACTCCAAATACACACTCACATTACGTCTTATGGCAGCAGACAGCCGACCTCTCGGTGACTGCTGAGACTTGAACAACACTGCCTCAAATTTTCACTATACTTTGATACACCTCTACAACGCGTAGTGCTACCACTTCTTATCGTCTCAGATGCATTGGCTTGCCCGTGATTCGAGTGGTCACGCCCACCAAGCTTTTTGAACGACCTAAACGTCTTTCTCTCGGACAACCTGATCCGCACCTCTCTTTCTCATCAAGAGACTTCACTCTCTCTCTCTCTCTGTGTCTCTCTCTCTCTCTCGCTCTCTCTTTCTATCTTCAGAGATCTTGATCCCTGCTTACACTCATCACTCTTATCCTCAACAACAAGGAAAACCACAGTATGCCTCAATCACACACACTCATCTACACGCCCGCTTTTTACTTTCACCCTCAACACAAATCCTACACACGAGCAGCTTCACCTATCAAGTCCCTTTCCTGTACTTTATATCGTATTGTATTGATATTTCAACGTATACCCATTGCAGGGCTTTCACGTATCCTATGTCCCTAATTTATACCTTTCTTGTTTTTTTTTTTTTGCGTTATTACCATCCCCTATTTCCCCAAGCATGCGAGTCATTTATGCGAACCCCTAACAAAGTCTACGTCAGATGACTACCCCAGCTATTATAAAGTTTAATGGAAAGAAATTTTTCAATTGACTATCTAAACTCGCTGTACCATCCTTTTTATAACCAACAGTGACTTTACCCGATGAGCTGGACAAATGTTGGCTTTCCTTCGAAAACAAAGCCCCTGGGGGTCCAGACTATTGGAAAATCGACTATTTGCTTTCAAAATTTGGATAAGTGATGTTTCGGCATCCTGGATACTTATCTCATCGGAAAAGACCGAGAAAAAATCTCGATAATTTTTGACGGGATTCCAATCCACAATCCCTTAAATATATCCAGCTAGCAGACTAGCATGCTAACTACAACACCGAAGCTCTCATCCCTCTCCTGTACTTTCCTACCAGTCGTCAACCTCACCCCGTAACACGCTACTACACCGTAGGTTGCCATGAGCTAATAAATAGAAAAAGGCTGGATGACGTCTTTATGGCGCACATGGCACATACAAGGTACCCCACACATACAACTCCTTCCTTTTCAACTGTATATAAACACATACACACACACGCACTCTCTTTCTCTCATTCTAATTCCCGGTGCGATACGATTTACAAAAGACACTGTTAAAATATAATTAATAATTCTGATAATCGCTACAAACTGACAACACATACGTTTTCCCACTTTCCTACCGAATCACACTAAAATACTCACATACTTGCGCCCACGATTGTAATATTATAACTTAGAGTCTTTTAAATATACAAGTCTCCCTCTTATTCTCGTTTTCCATCATCGCTCTTCACTTTACCCTTCTCACTGGCTGTATTTCTTTATCCTCCTTTTCATATCTCTTGCATGAAACATAACGAAAAGATAAACACACCTACGAGGGGAATCAGTCTATAGAGATGGCATTACTAGACTAGAACACCGCTATGAGAAATGTATCAGCCTTGGAGGAGATTATGTTGAGAAAAAAAAAAAAAAATTCTTAAAAACGTTGTTTTTCTTGGCCAAGCCGGAAACTTATCAATCCACCCTCGTACTCAAGCATTAATAACGAGCTGCAAGAATCAAAATTTGTATCTAGTCGAGTTTTGGTATTTTTAGCTCAAAAAGAAAAATGACCCCGTCATACATTAGATGAACATTATTAAATTTTTAAGTAAATGCACAAGTTAGTGTTTTAACAAAATAAAAGAGAAGGGGTCAAGTATGCGTAAATGCGTATACGTATGTATATCCATACCAGCGAGACAATTTTCAGCGTTTCTGGATGTTTGTCCCCTCATCTCCTTGAACTTTTGCCTCGCTAACTTAGATCAACATTATTAATCACAAGACAAAAGATTTCTGTACATAACTGATTGTTGCTATTTTAGAAAATTTTTAAAGCTTTTTTGTCCTTCCCTACGTAGAAAATAAGAGCACTTTTGACTGCAAGTATGCAAGTAACTAAGGAGGGATTTGAACAGTTGGTTTTTATTCTTTACATGTTACTAACTATTTTTTTGATTGCAAATACAAGTATTTCTATACGATATTTAATCTAGAATTTATATTTTATCACAAAAGTATAAGATTATGGTTTATGCTTCATAGTGGGGCGCAACAGCAATATTATCATGACTCGTCAGAACAATTATATAACATAGTTGTTCGAAATTGAACTTAGTAAGATAGTGAAATGTATAATTTATATCGCACGCCGGATTTGGGGGAGCGTGAAAAGGATGTGAAAAAAAGACACAATAATAAATGCACAACACACTTTTAAACACTTTAGCCGTTTATTATAAAAAAACAATCTCTCTATTTAATTTTACTTTAACAAGTCATAATGCTTGCTTACTTGCAAGATAAAAAAAAAAGGAAGAACTAATTTATGAATCAGATGAAGAAATTACGTGTCAATCGAAAATGTGAATCGTTTTTCGTTACAGAAATCTTACATAAAAACCATACACGTGAAAATTATAAACACGAGCGCAAAGCGACTTACCGAAAAGGGCGTTTGAGGCTAACTGATGATAACCGCAGCAGCAGGAAGCTGCTGGACAAAGGTAAGTATAAACAGAGTCTATTGGTGTATTAATAGACGCGTGCACGCTTATGATTGGCCCTTATAGGTAAGAGAATATCCTAAAGCGCGAGATTTTAAATCTCAAACTAAATTTTCTATTTACATCAGTATAATGTTACTGATGTTGCACATAGTCCCAAGGTTGATAGACAGAAGTGTAACGAATGTATATCAATAACAAGTCTTAGAAGGACAAAAGGGTGGATCGCATTCCACTTACAAAAATTCTAAATAATGAAAGTTTTTTGTTGTTGATATAATGACATTCAGCCGGTAACAATCAGTAATACTGATGTTTTACATAGTCCCAAGGTTGATGGACAGGAGTGAGACTGAATGTGCATCAAAAGAAATAAATATACAACTAATTACTGTGTGAATAAAGCAGTGGAACACTTTCCACGTCTAGTAGCAAATAATTCAAAAATAAAAAAAAAACATAATAAACAAATTACTCCTAATTTTATATACATTTTCGCAAGGTTTGTGACTTTAAGATATGAGATTTAATAATCATAATAGTAAATGAAAAGAAAATAAATTGAAATAAGACTAATTATTATTGTGTCCTGACTCAAGTTCAGATACGGTATGCAATAATATTAGTTTGTGTATTGGCCTTACAAAACTAGATGAAACGGTTCTAATCTTGGCGACTCTGACGAGAGACTTGGCATCCTTATAGACTTCAACAACCATGCCTAAAGGCTATTTACCAGGTGGAGAAGACTCGTTTTTTATGAGCACGAGATCACCAGGCTTAACCAAGCGTTGAGGATTCAACCACTTGCAACGACTTTGTTAAGTGGAAAGATATTTAAGTGACCAACTTTTCCAGAAGACTTGAACAGATTGTGTCACTAGCTTCCAGCGTTTAAGTGGTGATACCTTTTCAGAAGAAATATCGGGCTCTGGCATAAGAAATGAAGACCTCATGATCAAAAAATGAGCAGGAGTAAGAGGATCAAGCTCAGAAGAATCATCATTAAGGCGAGCCAAGGGCCGAGAGTTGAGGCATGCCTCTATTCTACACAATAAAGTAGAAAATTCAACTACTATCAAAATCTGATCGCCACTACACGCTTCAAATGATGTTTAGCGGATCTGAATGCTGATTCCCATAAGCCCCCAAAATGTGGAGCAGAAGCAGGAATAAAGTGCCACTGTGTACCTGATTTACCTAATTCATAGGCAAAATTAGGGTCACGACTACGTTCTACCAACATTCTTTTCAACTAAGTATCAGCACTGATGAAATTCGTGCCATGATCACTGAATAAATCTGTGCAGTGGCACGTCGAAAAATAAATCTGTGAAAGGCAGCTATAAAGGCCTCCTTTGTATAATCCTCCACAACTTCAAGATGTACTGCACGAGTTGACATGCAGATGAAAACTGCAATGTAACCTTTAAAAGTTCCTTTACCCTTGTGTTTTGACAAGCGTATTGGAAAGGGGCCAGCATAATCGATCCCTGATTTTTGAAAAGGAGGACTCTGAGTAACACGAGAACAAGGCAAGTCTCCCATTAACTGAGTTTGTGATTTAGACTTATATCTTTTACAAGTGATGCAACGAGTAAGCTCAGCTCTTACAGTCCGTCTACCACTTACAATCCAGTATGTTTGACGGAGTGTAATAATCGTCAACTTCACTCCACCATGTAAAATTAATCTGTGATAATAGTCAATGAGCATAAATGTCAACTGATCTCTATCTGTTAGTATCAAGGGATGTTTGGCATCATCATCAAGTAAGGCTCTACTCAATCTACCCCCAACTCTTATCAATCCGCAGTTTATAAACGGCGTAAGATTAAGCAAACGGCTAGATCGAAGTAGTGGTAAGCTATCTTCTAAACTACGATCTTGATTTTGAGTTAGTACCTTGAACTCAGCGGAAAAGTGACATTGTTGATGCTGATAAACTAGACACAGTCTAGCACAATCAATTTCTGATGTTGAAAGGTGAATCGAGTCAACTTCAATAAAAGAATACAAGTCAATAAACTGCAAACTAGCTTGTAAAGGGGGCTTAAGATTTCCAGCTATAGGTAAATATGAATTCTTTTGTTTAACTTTATGTAAACAACGGTATGTAAAACGAAGGCAATATGCTGTTACTCTTAGCAACCGTTCCCACTTGGAACAACGAGTTAATAGGGTCATATAAAAAGACTCAGAATTATTTATAAGACTATTTACAGAAGGCATTGAACTATTTACATTTATAGAGGTTGGGGCAATCATTTCTACTCCAAACTCTGAATAGTTAGGGTGCAATTCATGAAGAATCTAAGGGCCCTGAAACCATAATATTTGATTCAGCAATTGGCCCGGAAGAACACTTCTGGAAGCTACATCAGCTGGATTTTGCTTTGACGTGATATAATGCCACTTAACATATGGAGTTAATTCATGAATTTTTGAACACCTATTAGCTATGAAAACTGGCCATTTGGAAGGAAGTCCATTGAGCCAATATAGTACATTCCTAGAATCGGACCACATGTGAACTGGTACTTCTTTCAATGAATTAACATCAACGAAATGACTAACTACTGTGGATAACAATTCTGCAGCACATAGCTCTAGCCTTGGAATACTTAGCGTTTTAATCGGAGCTACTTTCGTTTTGGCTAATTGAAGATGTACAAAAATCTCACCCTCGCGTACAACGCGTAAATAAACAGCCGCTGCATAGGCGTTTTTAGAAGCGTCGGCAAAACCATGAAGTTCGAGAGATTCACAATCTAGTGAAAAATGATTCCATCTAGGTATTCGAACTTCGTTCAACAAAGGTGTTTCATTTAACCAATGAGTCCTGGTTTTAACCAAATCAGGTGACAGAGAATCATCCCAAGACACTTGCAACAACCAAAGAGATTGAAATAGTATTTTAGCAAAAATTGTCGTTGGAGCCAACCAGCCTAAAGGGTCAAAAAATTTTGACAACTGCGCTAATAAAGTACGTTTGGTCCAGCGAACGGGTGTGTCAACGTTTACTGTAACGCAAAATCGAAACTCGTCACTACTAGGATTCCAATGTAAGCCTTAAACAGAAACAATTGGTTCATCATCGCTTAGGATCTTTGGCTTACTAGATAAGTGGCTTACTGGTAACTCAGCTATCAACTCAGATGAATTGGCTGACCATTTTCTCAGTGGAAATTGACCTAATTCACACAATTTAATTAGTTGCCGACATTTAATCTTAGCATCTTCTAACGTATGGCTACCAGACAAACAATCATCTACATAGAAGTCTTCACAAAGAACTTGAGCAGCTATAGAATGAGATTCAGTGTAATCCTTGGCTAGTTGCCTTAAAACACGTGTGGCCAAGTAAGGTGAACTTGTCAAACCATATGTAACAGTGTTTAAGACGTAACATCGAATAGGTACAGATGCATTAGGTCTCCATAAAATGGCCTGAAACTCATGATCTTCAGGAGCTACCAAAACTTGTCGGAACATTTTCTCAATGTCAGTAGTAAAGACGAATTGGTAAAATGCTTCATCTGATAATAATATCAAATAAGCTAAGCAACAAATTCTCTCCATAGTGTAAAATGAAATTGAGCGAGAAACTAGAATAACAAGAAGCTGATACATTAAAAACTACTTGCAACTTGTTTTTAAAAACTCCATGATGAGATAGATAACAAGCTGCTAATTTGTGAACCGGTAATTCCTTCATATGGCCCAAAGACATATAATCGGACATGAATGCTGAATAAGCATCATGTAGAGACTTATCTCTCACAAACCTCCGTTCTAAATGGTGAAAAACTGCCAACGCTGATTGATACGATTGTCTCTGTAGTTCAGGAAGAGTTTTAGGATTAACCTTGAAAGGAAGCCGTACAACATACCTGCCGGTTGAATCTCGAGAGTGTGAATTGATGAAAATCTCATCACAGGCTATCTCGTCCTTACTCAAAATTTTTCGAGACTTGAGAGGTTCCTCAATAATCCAAAACCGCTAAACTCACTCATCAAGCTGAGTTTCCTCCACATTAACCATAACTAGTGATTTTTGTGACAAGTTGGATCCTGAACCAAGGGGCATCTGACCCGATAACAACCAACCAATTTGCGAAGCAGAGGCTCTTGGGTAGTCAGAGGCTAATTTGCGAACTTCCTGATCGATAATAATTGCATGGACAGATGCATCTAACAAAATATCAATTTTATCTAAACTGTAAAATTCTGGATTTGCTAGAATTACATCCTTCCCATAATCTAAATTTGCCAAACGACTACCTAGAGGTGATTTGTAGAAAGAAATTTTTGGCACGACTAACGCATCAAGAAGGTGCTCAAAAT
Source organism: Copidosoma floridanum (assembly GCF_036245765.1). Taxonomy (NCBI): domain Eukaryota; kingdom Metazoa; phylum Arthropoda; class Insecta; order Hymenoptera; family Encyrtidae; genus Copidosoma; species Copidosoma floridanum. The sequence continues at coordinate 34,999,634 of NW_028321897.1, read as the reverse complement.
CAGACTCAAAATGAGGCCTAAATTTGAAAGCAACTGATTTACTAGCGTCCATGGAAATCAGTCCACCCACTCCTGACAGAGTCGTACTAACTGATCTCGGTTTCAAATGCAGCATATCACAGAGAGATTTAATGATAAGACAACTCGGTGAGCACTGATCAATGAGAGCTCGTACCAATATGCGAGATCCATCAGTGGCATACACCAAAACACGAGCAGTAGCTAGAAGCACCTTGGGTGAGACGATTTTATTACTACTACATGACTGTACATTCACACTAGACTCTGAAGAAATCTGAGCTTGGTTTTGTACAGTAAAGGAGTTCGTCAAGTTATTTACAGATTTTGTTTGCTTATTTTTAGCAGAGACAGATGTAGAGCTGGACTTATCCCCTCTGTGCATAATGGTGTGATGCTTTTGGTTGCAGTGTGAACACTTGTTATTAACAGAGCACTCCTGACTAAGGTGAGGACCAAAACAATTAACACAGAAACGATGGGACTTCAGAAATTTCCATTTATCGCTCCAATCCTGTGATTTAAATGAATCACAAGAGACAAGATGATGTTTTTGATTACAGAATTGGCAAACAATGGAATCTGAAATAACTGTCTGATGTGCAGTAACACCAGATATAGGCTTACTACTAGAAGATCCCATATTTTTAAAAGGAGTAGTTGCGCGAATATTTACAATCTTATTTACAGGTTTACAAGGAAACGATTCCATTGTAATGATTTGTGCCGAAATGAAGTCTCGTAGTTGACCTAAAGTAGGAGGATCACTGCTACTACCTAACATTTTTTGCTAATCCTTGTTCGTTTGGAAATCAAATCTACCAACTACAAGAGCGATAAATATGTCAGCATCTCCTACTGCTCTCTCTAAAGATATCAAGGAATCAACAGAACTTATCATCTCCTTAGATATGCGCTTCATTTCAGAGCAAGAACTGCCTCTCATAGCTTGACAACTGAGAATAGTAGTTGTATACGTATTAATGAGACGATGTTTATTATCATAATACCGGGTTATGGTATCCCAGGCCTGTATATAACTCTGTTCAGACCAGGGTATATTTTTAATGAGGTCTGAAGCTTCACCCTTTAGATGCGCCCTAAGATGTTTATATTTAATAATAGCTGGTAATTCTTGCTTCCTATGGACTATAGCCCTATAAACATCGCGAAAATTCTCCCAACTAGCAAAATCACCATCAAAGCATGGCAAGTCTATTGAAGGTAAAGAAGAGAAACTATGAAACGAACTTACATTGGCATTGGCAGGAGGTGAGGTGCCTGTTGGATTCGAATGATCATTAAGCGAATTGAAAAAATCGTTAAAATCACCCTGAACTGAATAAAAAGTATCCTCCACCACTTCATAGCACTCATTTTTAAAATAATCATGAGTTGTGGGTAAAGGTTTTGTATTCATAATATCATCATGAGTAGATTTAAACTGTTCAAAAGTATCTCTGAGTTGTTAAAGCCTAGAGTCAACCTGACCCCTGGTCATTTTTACCTGGCCAAGTTTCTTAAAGTTTGTAAAGGAATCTTTAATTTTGTTAAACAGTTTAACTTGTACCTCATAAAGGTTATCCATTTTGATAAGGTAAATTTAAATTCAAGTAATAAATATTCAATAAATAAATACAAACCGCACACCGTAGCCAAACTTAAGTCAGACAAAAGCTAACTAAATCAACAATAACGCTAAACGACGGTAGTGTTCTTAATTTTTACAAGTGCTTACATAAAGTTAAGTTCGCAAAAATATATTCAAGTCAATCGGTAAACAAAAAAACGGAAAACTATAAGGAACTGATATTACATACCACAAAATATACAATTTTACAAACCGTGTAAACAGGACCAAGTATTCGTAGTTATGTTGAGTTCGAAAGACCTGCAAGACTTGACAGCAGTGGTGCTGACTCAATAGCCTGTATAAGTTGGCAGCAGCACACGCTGAAGATGAAAGGACCCGTGGAGCCAGCAGCAGCAGCGGTGTTGTCTCAATAGCCTGCAGAGGCAGGCAGCAGCACACGCTGACGACGAAAGGACTCGTAGAGCCAGCAGCAGCAGTGGTGTTGTCTCAATAGCCTGCAGAGGCAGGCAGCAGTACACGCTGAAGATGAAAGGACCCGTGGAGCCAGCAGCAGCAGCGGTGTTGTCTCAATAGCCTGCAGAGGCAGGTAGCAGCACACGCTGACGACGACTAAAGCACGAGCAGTAGCAGCGGTGTTGTCACAATAGCCTGCAGAGGCAGGCAGCAGCACACGCTGACGACGACCAAAGTACGAGCAGCAGTGAGTCCCCTACATAAACAATGGACTCGCTCGCACCCGACGACAAACGAACAAAGAAAAGAGAGAAAGAGATATGGCTATATGTGTGTGTGTGTGCGTACGGACTACGCGCCGGCGCGTTGACCGTGTCAGCCTCGTCGCCCGAGAAGAACGCAAAAAGAAGCCAAGATGGCCGATAAAACGACCACGTGTCTTACACAAAAGGAAAATGTCCTATACCTATATTTCACCTCCCCACATCCGGCTCGAAAGACCATGTTCGAAATTGAACTCAGTAAGATAATCGACTGTATAATTCATATCGCACGCCGGATTTGTGGGAGCGTGAAAAGGATGTAAAAAAAAAGACACAATGATAATTGCACAACACACTTTTAAATACTTTAGCCGTTTATTATGAAAAAACAATTTCTCTATTTAATTTTACTTTAACAAGTCATAATGCTTGCTTACTTGCAAGATAAAAAAAAAAGGAAGAACTAGTTTATGAGTCAGATGGAGAAATTACGTGTCAATCGAAAATGTGAATCGTTTTTCGTTACAGAAATCTTACATAAAAACCATACACGTGAAAATTATAAACACGAGCGCAAAGCGACTTACCGAAAAGGGCGTTTGAGGCTGACTGACGATAACCGCAGCAGCAGGAAGCTGCTGGACAAAGGTAAGTATAAACAGAGTCTATTGGTGTATTAATAGACGCGTGCACGCTTATGATTGGCCCTTATAGGTAAGAGAATATCCTAAGGCGCGAGATTTCAAATCTCAAACTAAATTTTCTATTTACATCAGTATAATGTTACTGATGTTGCACAATAGTCTTTATGGTTAATACCCTAGAAATGCACAAAAACTCGCTTACTAAATCACATTTTTTTTTTTTTTTTATACCGGGTTATCGTGACAGTCTATTAATCAAGTCGCTAGGGCCACCCACTCACTATCTCTACGTGTCAGGGTGTATTGCCGCACCTATTTCCAAACTTTTGATTGATAAAAGTAATCATACCATAAGCATAGTGCAAGTATCTCCGGTGAAACACCTTACCAGTTACGCTGGCACTCTGCACCAATGAAGCATTTCACTGTGTAGCCTTTCTCTGGAGAAGACTCCATATTTTAGGTCATCCTTTCCTTGCCGATTAAGCCAGCGCTCTTTGCCGAAGCATCGGATCCAGACAAATTAGCATCCCCAGAGAAGCCCCATGTTTCAAGAACCACTCCTCGCCGGTAAGGCTGGCGATCTCTGGCCGACGCCTGGCATCGGATCCTCTAATCCCTACCTATAGCCCTAACACTGTTTTGCATTCACCCAGGCCTGAAAACCTGTGGGTCAAGGAAAAAACCCTGGAATTATTATAATTTCAACTGTATGTAATTGAGAAGAGATTGAAACATCTACTCTCCATTTTCGATGTATAAGTTACTATTGTTTTAACCGCAAAAATAAACATTTTTATATGCTATTAATTATAAAAAAAAAAAACTGATATTGCCAGGCCACTAACGACAAAATATTTTAGATATTATATAGCCCAAACTTACGACTCTTGCGTAAATCAAGATCAAACTAAAACCTCCTGTCGCAACTTAAGCACATACTACCAGTTCATTGAACACGTTATGGCCATTGTCAAACTAACAGACGTTAAGAATTAAATTTTTCTTTAATAATATTTTGTATTTCTTTACGTTGCTGTTTTACTTAAACAATGGCTCATGAAAAAAACTATTAGATGTATTTATATTTTATTTTGAAAAAACGCATCCAGATTGAATATTCAAAACGACAAAAACAATTTATTGATTTTAATACAGTTTCTTTAATGATGTTAGCTATTTATTTTTTATGTTAATTTTTTTCACAGTAATAATTGAGATAGAACCTTTCTTTATGAAAATCATTCAGTGTATTGCATGCATAATTTAAAAATATAGAAATTATTTTGTCAGGGCAATGTTAAAAATTTATTTTTGCATTTTAAACAAAAATTTCGCACTATTTGCTTAGAAAAGTTAGTATCATCGCAATATAGTATTCATTGGACCGACAAACGTCAAATTTTTAATTTTGTCATTGATATAAAGTATTTCCCTGTCTTTCTTAAGATAAGAGATAGCAATAATTTAGCTACAAGAAAAAAAATCTTTTATTCGATCTTGATTGCTATTTTCAAACTTACGAATTTTTTATTTGTGTTTACATGTAAGCCAGTTCATTTCTAACTGCGTAAAATAAAGAAAGAATTTTTCGCCCTCGGGTGGTTTTGGGAGGCTGGTACTTCCTCGGGCAAAAAAGCAGTTTTCCGATACTTGTTCGAAAAGTCTCCTTTACGAACAAAGACTTTTCAAACTCATAGGAAAACTACTGTTTCTTACCATGGGCCCAAAGTGCAACTGCTGCTTTGCGCCCTCGGGTCACACTTTGCGCCCTTGTAATCGCTTTGGGCTCACAGGCAGAAAAGTTTTTTGCGCCCTCCGGGTCCAAAGTACTTTTCTGCCCTAGTGCCCGAAGTGATTTACTGAGCGCAAAGTGGGCCTACCGGTGCAAAATTGCACTTTGCGCCCTCGGTAAGAAAAACAGTATACGCGACTCAGGCACCAACCTACAACAAGCGCGCCCTTTGGGCGCTCATGTTTGTACTTTGTGCCCTAGTGACGTCATGTACCAGAAAGAATCTTTTCCTTTTCCTTACATTTAAGTTACGATTGTTTGAACTATAAAAAGATACATATTTATAAGTTATTGTGTGTAAATGTTTCTCCAATAAATAAAACAGTTAAAAAGCCATATGTAGAATGTGTGTCTTTATTTTAATAAAAAATTGTCGACAATTTGCGACTCAAGAAGGCCTTTTCTTCTTCAAGAATAATTCGTCGTAAATATTGTTAGACATACAGAAGTGTGAGTTAATGAATGTATAAATATGAAAAATAATTGTTTTGCTAGATTTGCATGGATTGTTTAACCTAACATACAAGTAAACTATATAGCTATTTTAATAAATTATTAAAGCTTATTTTAAATAATTATAGCAATTACTATTAATGGATTTATCTTATTTGTGCCTTTATCAGAATATACTATTATTATTATACCTTAACGCATGTTTATTAATTTAGAACACCTTTCTAAGATCATAATGGTAATAGAGCGCAGTTATTATTGCTCTTTTTTTTTATTTTCACGCGCTGTTTCAGCAGCCTGTTAAAAAATAAGAAAAGTATTTATAATAAGAACCTTTCTAGAAGATTCAAGCAAAGAAGAAGACAAGATGGCTGAAAGAGAAAAAATCAACGATGTTGTTATTCCCGTATTCGATGGGCAAAGTGAAGCAGTTGAAAATTTAGATTATTGATGCTACTAGAATACAAAGAATGTAAACAACAAGCTATTCAAGCAAAAAAGTGGCAGGCACAGAAGCCACATGGAATAAAAATGACCTTAAAGCTTAGACCTTACTTGTAGTAAAAATTACTTAATCAGACTCCAAAATTGTTATAATGAAATTTATTTTAAGTATGCGATGCAAATTTCAAAATATTTTGTTGAAACAAAAGGAATAAAATTAATAATTAGTTATAATTAAAAGATTTAGACTGTATTGTAAAATGTGTGTAAAATTTTAGATTGTATAGTAGATTTGGATTATGCTGGTGATAATATTGAGAAAAAATTGAAAACAGATTATGTAATTAGATATTTTAATAGTGCGATTGTTTGGAAAATCCATAAACAAACTACTGTAACAAAATCTTTAACTTTTTCAGAATATACAGCATTATTTAAGGCAGTAACTAAAGTATTGTTTGTTGGAATGTATTGAATGAAATGTCTAATAATAAATTTGACAAGCCTATGAATAATTATTAATTTAATTCAGGCACAGTTGCAATGCTGAATTTGGAAACCTTACGTAAATTCGACGCTTGTTGAAGTGGAATATCACTATATTAATGAAAATTATGAAAATAGACTTATTGATACCATTAAGATTGAATCTAACAAAAATTTAGCTGGTATTCTAACGAAAAGTTTGAATAAAGGAAAATTTATAAAAAATAGAAAAGTGTTGAAACTTGTACAACTAAAATCGAAATAAAATGAAATACAAAAGTGTAAAAAAGCAATTTAAACTACAGCAAGACTAAACTTCTTGTGCAGAACCCAAAAAATCCATAATAATCTAAGCAGTAGAGGTTACGTTCACTATGTTCTGGCATATAAAAATCCGTTCTTTTTGTCATCGTTATTTTATAAAAAGTTTTACAATCACTAAGAAAATATTAAAGTAAAATTAACATTTTGAAAAAAAGTGTGTATATGTAAGTTTTAAAGTGGATCCAATATGTTGGACAAAGGCTATAGCGAGATAAGACAATTAAAACTGCACTTTCCTAGAGTTTATATTGGAGTTTACCATACGAAAGTACTTTTGTGTAAACTTCTTCAGCTAAATTTTTTAGCCCTTCAGGTTCTGATGCTGACCTCGTAACCTAAAAAACGTGTTTTTTCGACCGAAATAATTTTTGCTTGATCTACCATTTCAAAAAATTTTTTGAAATTTTTGAACATGTAAATTCCATAACAGAAATTAACTGATTTTTTCAGATTGTTTCAAATAAAATTGAGCTAAAAAGAAATTTTTTAATTTTTCAACAGATTTTTAGATAATGTGAGGTTTTTTTTGGCTATTTTCTTATGCCACTTTTCTATAAATTTTTATTCCGTTCTTCCGGATTGTGGTATTTTAAAATTGTTTCTCTGGAAAAACATACTCAAAATTAAGAAAAATCTTTTTTTCGATCATTTTTTCGTTATTTCGGTACGTATTCTCAAAACTGATGGAAAAGTAAGTATTTATTAAAATTCTTTACATTATTTTTTTAAATATTGTGAAATCCTACTGCTGTAACTACTAATTTTGCGTCAAATGATGCTCAAAAATCAAAGTAAATAATTTAAAAATATACATTTCTGGAACAGTACCTAAAAAATCCTCATCTAACAAATCTTAGATCGTTGAAATTGTTCTACAAATTTTTTTTTTCTTGTTATAGCTGCAAAGAACTAGATACAGTATTTTTCAGATATAAAAAATTTTATTTAAGGTACATCATTTCTCCAAGCTCGTGCGTTCTTATTGCGTAAGTTGCTTACGCGTTCCACATTCTGTTCCTGTATACTTGTTCCTCGATGCTAGGTCATATATTGTACAACGTTTACTGTTATAATCATATTTAATATTATTGATCTTAAATAAGGAGAAAGAATAGGTACTTGTACATTAAAAAAAAAGCATCGACTTCAGAGTAACGAATTCAATTGGTTTAAATCAAGGTAAGAAGAAAAAGAAGGAAACATAAATATAGAATATGAGGAATATAGTAAGAGGGCCCAGTAGGTTTCCGTAGCCTATAAGCTTCCACACTTCTACCAAGGTTTTTTATACATATTTTGATCCTCTGATTACGAATTTTAAGAGTGGAAAGTCGAAATCATAAGGGCAAAAAAGTTATTTTCGTTAGCTAATAAAAAAAATGTTGAAATGTGCAAATAAAATTTTTTATTGGTTTCTTTGACCAATTTTGAATAAAAAACTTTTTTATGATTTTTTTGAATGATGCGTAGTTTTATTAAAAAACTTTTAGTCTAAAAAATTACGTTGTTACAATTTTCAATTGCATGTTGTACATTTATTCGACAATTTTTTAGAACTCACGAAGGCTGAAACGTTTACTTAAACACCATATTTCAATGTTATTTAATGATTTCACTACTTTAAATACATAGATTTGATGCAAAATGCCTCCAATTACGTATGTTTTTAGTGTTTTAAATCCTTTAATTTAGTAGTCCAGGTGATGGTGGCAGTAAAAAATATTTCTCGTATACAAATTCTAGCATAGGCTTACTTACGTACTTTGATCTCCTTAACACGGATTTCGTGATTATATATTCGATAAGTAAGTAGATAAATTGTTGTGAGCAATTAAAAAAAGTAGTTTTATAAACAATAATACTTTCTGATAACAGAAAGTGAATCAAATGCATCATATTGTGATTTACATTTGAATTTTTGTTAAATCACGTAAGACATTAAAATTCTTAAGACAAATACATAAGGCAATTGAATTGCATAAGACGTGTTGTCTCTAAATTACACATAATTTGACTACGTACACGTAAAAAAGACAGTTATTTTCCTAGTCAAGTACATGGCTCAACTACCACGATGCTGTTAGGTGAAAGTCTGCCAGGGGGGTAGGGTGTAGTCGAAAAATACTCGTCACCTCCCTGCAATCTGCCGTAATCGACAGAGTTTCTTTGATTCTTTTCTTCGTTCAACTTATTATTGTTGTCTAACAGCTGTTTTTGGCTGCAGATGTAAATATGTAAGCTTGTAAATATATAAAGCACTATAAAAAAAAAAAATCAGAAATCGGTTCATAACGGAGGACTGTAGGAGGTTTTAAACATTTTGTAATTGTATGAGATGACAATCATTAGGTGCTCTTTAGCTTTCTGCAAGCAAACTTTTACTAAAAGTTTTCAGTGCATTACATTGATTGGTAACAAAAAAAATTTTAATATGATATTATCAAATTCATTAATTTCGTGATAATTACATGATAGTTTCATGAGTTTTAAAAAGATCCATCATTACACAAATAATTTTTTTTAAATCACTGAAATTTTTTTTAGTTACTTATATAACCTCTTAATACATCTTAAATATTTGCCATGTCAGTTTTTGCATCGAACATGGATGAATTTGATGCAACTAATCAATGCTGTAATTGCTTGATGCAAAATTGCAGTAGAATGTCAGCTCGAATCAAAATCATTAATTCAGCTTATGAAGTTGAAACCGTTTGTGAGCAGATTAATAAAGGTAATTTTAAAGTTGGGTTTAAACTCTAAAAAGTTTTCGATTTTTATGATTCAGTAGTTAATTTATTTGAAAATGATGTCTTAACTAAGTATTTTGGTGTGAAAAGTATTAAATGAGAAGACCTTGTTCGTGATAACACTTCCATTTATGCAAAAAAAAATTGTTTAACTTGACAACTGATGTTGCTTTTGTCTTTGATAGAACATACTTACATTATCAAAGAAGTAAAAATAACGAGTACCAACTAAAAACATATTCAAGTCACAAAAAATATTCTTCGGTCAAGCTTGCCACTATTTGTACCTCGGATAAATTCATTGTTGATCTCCCTGGTCCTTTATTGGCCACAGAAAATGATGCAAGCATCATAAAGAATGTAATGGATTATCAAAATGGTATAAGATCTATCATGAGAAAAGATTATATTTGCATTATGAATAGAGGTTTAAGGGATGTGGTACCTCGTTTAGAAAATGATAATTCCAAGATTCTCATGCTTACCTTAAAGGGAAATAGATTAAACTTGAGTACTACTGAAGCGAATGAATCTTGTTACGTAACAAAATTGATATGAGTTGTAGAGGCTGTTCATGACATTCTAACTAAGAAGCACAAGCTTTTTCATGAGCAACTAGATAATAAACTTTTACCAAAAGCTGGTGTATGAGAAGAATGTCAATTGTTGATCAAAGTAAAGATACTTTAACAATAGAAGCTGAGACAGACATATAGTCTCGACGGCCCACTACTCAGAACAAGATAACATCTTATCGAATTACTGACTTTTCAAAGTTAACTTAACCGAAGAGATCTAAAAATATTTTTTAGGAACCTATCGATTATGTCAAGCCATACGTTATTTAGCCGAATTAATAGATGACAAAAACAATATCAATTTGGAATGTATTAAAATGAAATCTAATATTATCAAAGTATTAATAAGGTCCAGGCATACCTACAAAAAACATATAAATATTACATCGAATAGAAACCTAACACAGTTGAAAACAGCGGTATCCTACGCCATGCATTTACCTGTGCCAATGGATTACGAACTGCAGGATCTTGTTCTCATATTGCTGCAGTCATATATTATTCTAGTAATAGATGAAAATAGTGTCAAGGACTAAAAATATTATAAATCAGTCTTAATAATTAATGTTATTCTAAGTTTTGTTAATGAGCTAATAATCTTAAGACAACAACATCGTTATACTATAGTAAAAACTTAAAGATGTTGATGGTGTTTTTATGATAATTAATTTCTATAAAAGTAATGACACATATTTACTAATTTATAAATGAATTTACATAGAAATTAATTAATAATTAATATGATTTACCAACAATATGAACTTTTTTGCACCTACGAAAGGCTATATCAGGTTCTTCGCAGCTACAAAAAAAAAATTGTAGAACAATTTCAATGTTCTAAGATCTGTTGTATTTTTAATAAGTATTTTTAAGATTATATTACAGAAATAAATTTTTTTTAATTTCTTACTTTGATTTAAGAGCATTATTTGACGGAAAATAAGTAGTTATGGCAGTGGGATTCAACAATATTTGAAAAATATCAATCAAAATGCTTATAAATATGTATATCACCATTGGTTCTTAGAATATGTACCAAAAAAAATGAAAAAAAAGCTCGAAAAAATTTATTAAAAAGTGTTATTTGGAAAATAGCCAAAAATTACCAACATAACCCAAAAAACCATTGATAAATTGAAAAATTTTTTCTGAACTCTGTTTTAATCAAGAAAATCTGAAAAAATTAAGTGTATTTCTGTTGTAGAATCTTCACGTTTTCAAATTTTTAAAAAATTTTTGAAATGGTAAATCGAGCAGAATTGACTTTTTTGAGAAAAAAAGTTTCTTAGGTTTGTATCAGCACCTAGAGAGTTAAAAATTTACCTGGAGGAGTTCTCACTACAGTTCTTACGAATGGTTAACTCCAATATAAAATCCAGTAAATTTCAGTTTTTACTATCTTACTTGGCTATAGAGTTTATTTAGAAAATGTTATCAATAACTAAAATTTCTAAACCTTCTGTTCTTTGTAACCATCCAACCCAAAAAATGCAAAAATCACACACGGACTTAAAACCTATGATTTTTTACTGATGAATTCTGAACTCCTAAGTCCCAGATAGGCTAAAAGCCAGTATTTTTAACTAATAAGTTCCAAACTTTTATGTCCCAGACAGTCTAAGGGCCTGTAATTTTTAACCGATAAATTGTAAACTTCTAATCCTCAGGCTATAAGCCTGTAATTTTCCACTAATAAATAACATGAATCATAAATAGGCCAGAGGTCTGTATTTTTTTGTAAATACATCCGAAACTCCCAAATCCCAAACAAGCTAAAGACCTGTAATTTTTAACTGATCAATCTCAAGCTCTTAAATCCAAAACATGCGAAGGGCTTGTAATTCTTTACTAGTAAATTCTGAACTATAAAATCCTACACAGGTCAATTGCCCGTATTTTTTAATTGATAATTTTCAATCTCTTGAATCTCAGATAAGCTAAAGACCTATACATTCTAACCAATAAAGCCTAAATTTCCAAACCCTAGACAGGCTGAAGGGCTGTATTTTTGAACGAATAAATCCGGAACTCCTTAACCCCAGATAAGTCGAAAACCTGTAACTTTGTACCGATAAATTCTGAACTCCTAAATTCTGGACATTCTGAAATCCTATATGCTTTATCTGATTAAGTTGAAGCTTATAAATACCAGACAAGCCAGGGGACTGTATGTTTCACCTCATTAACCCCAAACTCCTATATCCTGAACTGGATAGAGACCTGTAATGTTTAACCGATACTTTCTAAGTTTCTGAATCCCAGATAGGCTAGGGGTCTGTATTTTTCAACCGATAAACCTCTAACCCTCAGACAGGCTAAAGGCCTGTTATTTATTTTTTTAAGCTATTGTTACGTCGGCGCAACGTACTATTCGAGCCTAAGCTTTCGCTTAATAGCTCGGGACTCACACTGGGCGCGTAGGTGGGACGCGGGGTTAAAGGGGTAGTTCAACTTAACGACGCGATACTTGAAAGGGGCTACGACTGCTTTCACACGACTAAGACCGACTGCTGTGCAATATTCCGATGCACTTGCTCATGGCTCGCTTTTACCAGGAGCGGTGTATATCTCGTTCACGATCTAAAAACTGTTAGCACTGTCACAAGTAAGAGTATCGTACGTGGAAGAGGCGTGTTAACTCGCGATCTAACTTTGACACCCTAATATCGTGGTGAGTATTTGCTTTAATCCGATCGGTCCTTGTTATTCTGATGGTATTACTACCACGAAGAGCAATGGTATACGCGCGGCTAATTTAATATTCCCGGTGACCGACGGGTACCAATACTAGACGAGTAATGGCGTTCGCGCAAAAAAAAAAAACACTTGATAGGAAGAAAGAAACTTTAGAAATTTAGTAACTTGCCACTTACTTTTATTCAAAAGGTAAAAATTGGTACAAGCATTGAACCAGCGTAGACAGAAACCGCGCTCGAAGAAGATCGAGTGGCAGTAGAGGCGGAGTCTGGTTACCAGTTGATCGTTCAAGGGTGACAACAAAATTCAACTGTGTCCTCGCTTCGTAGTAGACTAGGTTGTAGTAGAGGCGGACTCTCACTACTTAGTCTACTTTGAAGGGGATCGTCGAATGTCGCGTGCTGAACCGAACTGCGACTGTACCTCACTTCGCAGTAGACTGGGTTGGAGCAGAGGCAGACTCTTACTACTCAGTCCACTTTGAAGGGCTATCGTCGAGCCGAGCCGAGTCGAGTCGAGTCGAACTCCGAACTCATTTTCCTCTGGGCTTACGGGCCTTTTTATTGCGAGAAGCGGACCTCGGTGACGCGCTGGCTCGAAAAACGCAGGAAAACTTGCCGGGGGAAAATTTTGAAGAAAAGACAATAGCCGAAAATCTAATTGGCTAGAACTGCTCTAGTTTAGCCACTCAGAAATTGGCACATCCCTCATCCGGCTTGTTCTCCTCTATGCGTCAAGAGAAGGAAAGGTGATTCATTTACTCATGTTCTTCCTTTCTCTTTTACATCAAGAGTTACAAGATTTTATCATAACTTAATATTAACAGTAAGATGTGGTATTATCATTATTAACAAATAGTAACCATTGTTCAACTATTCAATCGAACCCAATGCAAAAAGAGCGGTGAAAATCGCTTAATATTCAGGTTTGATTGAATAAATGTTCAGTACTTCGTGGTATTAATAAGAGTCTTAGTAGTAGTTAATTTTAGATATTAATAACTATAATAATTGCTAGATTTTCCGCTGTACACGTGAGCATTGATCGGACTAATAAATAATCATGAATGATTAATTAACAACAGCAGCTTCTTTGGTTAAAACACGTACATCTATAGAAACAGTAGTGGAGAGCTCATCGCGAACTATTATATTGTTAACTTACTTAGATTTACCGATAGTTTTCATTCATTGTTAGTTGTAAATGTATTTCAAAATGTTAGTAGCATTTAGTTAACTATGATTTTCTCTGCTTGTCGTAGGAGAGGAAGTCGGCTCGGGGTGCCCTGGGGAATCGGAAATTCCGTTACCCGTGCTGGGGCAAGAGTGCAGACTCTCTCTCGACATCTCTGTGTCAGGAAAAGGGGGAAGTGCCTTTACTTTCCCGTTTTCCTTTACATTTGAAACAGTGACAGTTTTTAATAATATTACAATTTGGGCTATTGCAGTATGTTTATGAAATTGTTAACGCGATACAAAAGGGTTGTACAGTAAACCATGAGCCTGCGAACATGAATGGTAAAAATCGGATAATTCTTTGAAAGTCAATAAGATTGCTTTCGTAGGTTTATGTAATATTGTTGGCGGCTAATGGTGTACAGGTATAATGGTGTGGCGTGTACAGGTTGTATTAGCCATATGTAATAATTCTAGCATTTGCTAATATTCCCGCTTAGTCTATGGGTCTTAACTCTAAGTTATTCTAGTTTTTAACATTAAACTCGATCTATATATACTAATATCTAATATTAAACCTCAGCGCAGCTGTTTGCCGTTAACCTTTTGCATCTGTTAGTTCTTTAAAGTTATTTTATTATTTTACGTTTTAAAAAGTATTTCATTTGATTTCTTTTCTGGTCAGCATGGGCAAGCGTGCATGTATGTGAGTCATGCATGGTCGTAGTACCTTAGCTACGAACAATCTTGTAGGTGATTCACCTCTTTGCAGATGCACATTGGCCCCTGCGTGTTATAAAATAGGCACGAAAAGTTTTGAAGAAAGGGGAAAAAAAATTAGTGTGGATACACCGATGTTACACTATCAAGTCGTTTATTCGTTTTCCGTGGTAGCTTTACTTTTCTCCAAGCTTATGCTTGGGATCAAAACAGATGTGTTCTTACTTTTTGACCTTGAATTTTTTTTTACAACAAACTTTGACATAAACCCTCCGTATGTACTAGACAAATGTTGATACAACAGATGTTAATCTATTTAGGGTTTATATTTCAATAAGTTCAGGCCTCCAGACACTTTAAGGTTCAGGAGTTCAAAATTTTTTAGTTAAACTGTACAGGTATTGGGAGTTAAGGAGCTTGGGATTTATTGGGGGAAAAATATAGGCCCTTAGCCAGTCTGGAGCTTAGGAGTTCAGGATTTCTTGGTTAAAACTTACAGCCCTCCGGTCTTTTGAGATTTAAAAGATCGGAATTTAACGGTAAAAAAGTACAGACTTTCAGCCGGTCTGGAATTAAAGCTTTTAGGGTTTATTGGTTAAAAATGCAGGCCTTTAGCCTGTCCGGAGCTAAGAACTTCTGGATTGATCAGTTGATAATAACTGGCCCTCGCTTGTGTGCGATTTCTGCATTTTTTATGTTATATTAATTAATTGTTTTATAGAATTAACTGTCCGCATGCCCGAATACAAATTGAATAACAAGAGTGTGTTGCCGAGTGCAGCAAGGACAAGAATGTTTAGAAGGGTGTCGGCTCAAATTAATTACAGATAAATTAAAATGTAAGATATAAATATAAATAAATAGTGTAGTTTTTATTAAATGTGTAAGCTAGTTGACTAGTGACTAGATGTAAGCTAACAAATAATAAAATAAACACTGTAAGCTCAGCATCAGCAACGAAAAATAGTAAGGCAGAAGTGTGGTAGAATAGGACGAAACTAGCTATTGCGTAATCATAACCAGAAACAGGATTAAAAATTTGTTGAAGGTCCAGAGTGTAAAAAATGTTGCGAATATAGGAAGCGGCTTGAAGTCGTTTGAGTGAAGCGTAATCTGTAAGATGCAAAGAAAGCGAATAATTATTCGACCAGATTAAGTTCACCATGTATTAACAATTTTTAGGAGGGATAAAAGTTCATGAATGACTCAAAATGGTCATGAAGTTTAGGGTAGGCTCCTAGAGTAGAGTTCATAGCAATGTAGACCACTATGAAAATAAGTCCTAACGCAGCATCCCATATACGTACAACCATGCACTCAATGTTTATTTCTAACAGAATTCGATTAGGTGGTATGTTTTTGTACATTGCCACTAAGAAACCGCCATTCCGCTTATGAATTTCCTAAACTGCATCCCTGCCCCGTCTGTAGGTGTTGTAGTTAGGCAGAGGCAGCTTGGAGCTAAAAATATGTGGTTTTAGCCAAGTTTCAGTAAAGATTATTATGCCTGGAGTTGTAGTAAGTGAAGGTAAAGCTGATTTTACTAGAGAGAGTTTATTGTATAGAGATCTGACATTTTGATAGTATACGAATATATTGTCACTGTTACAATTATTGAGAGTTTGTATCTGCATGAAAGGGCTAGTGATCATTAATAATAGTCGTAGTACCTCTAATGTATTTTATTATTTTCTTAATAACCGGATTGGTTGAGTTATACCTCTTCACCCTATCCACTAGTTGTGAAAAATAAAATCGTTTTACCCTGGTTTTATCAGATGCTACATTGACACCTCGAGGTCACTTAAAGCGTTGAGAGATTAAATACATCACATTTCCCCTGTTAGACAGAGAGACTAAAAGAGGACTTGATTTTGCCGCAGAGAGAAATTTTCGCAGATGAACCATCTGGTTAATGATGGTAATTTCAATATTCAATAATAAGTTCTTAGCAGCCATCTCACTCTCTAAGCCTTGACAAGAATTAGTTGAAGGTTCAAGGACATTATACTGAATGGCATTTAAAGACCTGTTAAGTCTGTCTTCCATCTCTGTTGCTAAGCATAGTTGCCTCATTTGAAAGAGAAGATTGGCTCTTAAGGAGGCTTGGGTGATTTTAAATCAAATGCTGGCTAGGTCTGAAATTCAGAGATTATATAGATAAAGTTTGCTAGATTTTTTTAGGAAAACAAAATAGGTAGGTCAACACATTTATTTTCGAGAAAATCACTTGTGAAAATTCGTCATTTTAACACACAACCTTACGGAGCCCGAAATTCAATAGACTACCGTACCGCAATAAAAAGCTGTGGGCCCACACATTAAATTGGTACATGTACTTGAAAGTATAAAGAATTTATTATTTAAAAAAAAGAATAGGATCAACACTTTAAATTTTGAGAAAATAGCGAGGGAAACATCGAACATAAGAATTGTTTTGTTTAGGTACTGTAAGTGCGCATGCGCTGTACATTCATAAATATACAAGCATGAAAATTTAAGTCTAACACAAGTATAGGTATATAATAGCAGATGAGAGCAAGAGAGTACAGTGTTGTCAGCTTTATCGTGGCAGGGCTGTCATCTTTACACAAGGTACCTCGGGAAAACTAATAAATTTTTTAATATCGATTTTCCCAACGACTTTTCCGCGTATTGTTGCTATTTTGTTCACACATGTGTATAATCAAAATGATTATAAAAAAAATATTACAAATAATCGTTTGTATGACAAGTACCCCACAGGGGCCCCTCAATAGATACGACACCAAACGCCCAAGCCTCCTTAAGTGTGTCTAATCTATCTTGAACATCTTTGAAACTCTAAGCAGCAGGAGAAGATTGCTACAAGGCCTCTAGCTTTCTATGTACATCCAGTACAGAGACTCGTTCAGTCTCTAAAGTTCTTATGCTTTCATTCAGTTTATCATCTTCAGTCTTGATAGAGGTGTTCCTAGCATCAACCTTGTTTTCCAGCTGAGTAATTGTAAGAAGTAAATAGTTCATTAAGCTCTTCACATCGTTAAACGTAGTGCCGTCTATAGTATCCGTTTGAAACGGCATGTTAACAGAAGCAGATAAATTTTTGACACTGGTTAAGAAACTCTAAAGATTAGGACGCTGTCTCTTTGACTAATGTTAGACTGTAGATTATGCGTCAGAACGAGCTGCGCAAGAAATGTGGTAAGCCTTGCTGCAGTTCTGACAGTGGGAACCAGTGGTCGCCGAATTTTTACTGTAGCCACAATCGTCGAGAATCATGTGGCAGGAACTAGCACAAAAGGTAGATTGTGGTTAGGAATCGACTTTATGCAGTTTAAGTACCTGAATCTAGTCCAAAAGATAGAAGCACCACTCACCAATACACACCAAAAGTTGGAAGTCCAGCAAGAATATCTTAACACAGTTTAGTAGTCCTTAGAAAAACAAAATGTCAACAAAAACAATTGACTAAGTACAGCTTATATGGGTAGCGCACGACACAAAATATATATATCTGTATAATTTACATGATATTTTGAATATTAACAATTGATAGCATTTTCGACTTTTGTCTGCGATATTAGATCCATTATAGAAAAATATTATTAGATATAATCTTTAACTACAACGTTATTGCTACAGCATTGATGAAAACAATTCTGTTTTGCCCAGAAGTAGTTTACACAGTAATATATACAGTAATAAAAAAGTGGAAAGAGAATAATATTCATGCTTTTTGTCTTGTAGAGACGACCTTTAACATAGCATATCATACTTTGCTGAGCATGATGTATACAATCCCTAGGTCAATAATCAACACTAGAAGAGCGTCAACGAGTATCACAGCATTACTAAACTTACTCTACTATACATCTATAACAATAACTTTCTTATAGATTATACTCATTATACTCATGTACCCTATGTTATAATTAATATACGATGCCAAATTTTGTCTCTATAAAAAAAATAAATCTCAACACTGTCAGGTAAAATTAATTGCAAAAAGCAGACACAGTCCTTAGAAACGGTATCGCCACTAGGAAGACATAAATACGTTTTAATTGTATAATTTATCAACATGCACTCTTTTACCAACAAGACAAACTTTATTAACAAGAACAACTAGATCATCACCAACGACCGAAAATAAGGCTTAAGAGCAGCAGGTTAAAATAGCTGCACGATGCATGTCATCCTGAATAATACATCATGAATACCAAGGAACTAGGCATGCATTTACGTGACTACAAGATCATTTCGATGAATAAAACAGGTTAACCTGAGTGACCATATCGTCATCAGGAAAAAATTCTGCCTCAAGCCCCCCAGGACGATTCTTCTGTTCCAGGTCATGTGGCTGCATAAGCACCAGCTAAAACCAAACCTCGTTGACTGCTACATCATTTATAGTGTTAAACCAGATATACCTTGTGTATCTTTATAGTACACTTAATTCATATGTTACATTTACTATGTATTGTCCGAAAGAACCTCATCACTAGAGGGAACTGGACTGACTATCCCCTCTTCGCTGAGAAAGCATTAGGTGTACAACGGATGTAGATAAACTACCAAAATTGCCAAAATCAAATGTTTACGTGTTGTTTGAATTTTTCTGAGTACAATCTAGCAATATTTTATGTAAAATACAATAGATTTAGATCTTTAATTAAATTTTGTTATGTTATGAAAATTCAAAAAAAATTTTAATTTTTATTAATAAGCAGGGCCAAGGAAAACGATATTCCGGCATAATCTTTCCAGTAGGTATTTTGAGATTAAACTAATGGCAAACAGTACAAACCCCAAATTTTTTACTTTTCTTATTACTTTACTTCGATGATAATCTATAAATTATTTTGTAGTTTGTTTTGCATGAACTATCGAGGTATGCCTGTCTGCTACTTTCAAGAACCTAACAACCCTTAATTTATGGCAACACATAGTAAATTGAAAAAAAAGGTTACATCTGGAAATAGCTGCTATCATGAAAAAGTACTAAAGTCTCTATTGTATAAAATTTGTCTAAGAAATACCATACACTGACATAAAATTCGTTAAAATCATAAGATGGATGGTTATCTTCTAACGATTTTTTAGAACATTCAGTTTAAAAAACCATCTTACTTTTCGTTTGTAAATTTGTAGCTTATGTCCTGCCGATAAAGATAAAAATTAAATTTTAAAACTTAATGTTTACAAAAACCACAAGGATATTTTTATTAATCTTATTGTTTTAGAGACACTGTATAAATGTTTGGTATTTTAATAAGTTATTTTTTGAAAACAGTTACATTTTAGGCAATAGATACTGTAGTACTTTTTCGTTATTGCAAGACATAAATTTTCTCTTTTGATTTGCGACCGATTACAATATATTTAGAGTTTATAAATTCTTAAGAAAACCATTTTAACTGTTCTCGTATTAATTTTCCATAAAACTAGCTACACTACAATATATCAATGAAAAATTATTAAAGTGCAGAAGTTTTATTTATTTATATTTTCCGCAACAGTTCTTAGGCCAAGTCGTCGGGGCCACCCACTCACCACCTATGTGTGGGGGTGTATTGCTGCACCCATTTTCTAACCCTTTTACTGATGTTAAAACTAATCCACGGGTGGGGTGCAGTGCGTATATCTCCGGTGAAAAACCTTGCCAGTTACGCTGGCACTGTGCACCAATGGAGCATTGGGTCCACTCGCCACTGAATAGCCTTTCTCCGGAGAAGACTTCATATTTTAGGACGTCCATTCCTTGCCAGTTAAGCCAGCGCTCTTTGCCGAAGTATCGGATTTAGGTTAATTATCATCCCCAGAGAAGCCCCATGTTTCAGGGACCTCTCCTCACCGGTAAGGCTGGCGATCTCTGGCCGACGCCTGGCATCGGATCTGCTAACCCCTACCTATAGCCCTAACACTGTTTCGCATTTACCTAGGCCTGAAGACCTGTGGGGCAAGGAAAAAATACTTAAATTACTCTAAAGAAAAATTACACCGAAAAACCCGCCTTGAAACAGCCGGGGTTACATAGGAACTTTTTCCGATAAAAACAGTTTTTGAAAAATCAGCATTTACCGGAAATCGAACCCACGACCCCCAGAACAGCGTTCTATCAGCACGCTTACCACTGAGCCAACGCCGCTCCCAAAGTGCAGTAGTTACTTGAGTAAGAAAATTTCGGTTGTATACTGAATGCACTTAAAAGTAAAAAAAAATTGACATACAAAATTTTGTACAATTCATTTAATATCATTCTTAAAACTGCCTTTTTTGCTTTATACATGCATTTTTAGTTAAACCTAATTCTGTTTGAAAGAGATCGAATGGATATCGTCAGGCTAGAGACCAACAAATATTACACGATTTCTAAGCTTCAGTTTTGCGATCTTTACTTAAATCATGATCCATTTATAACTGTCATCTCCCAACACTTGAGAATCCTGTCAATTTCACAATTACTACCTAGCAGTAGTACAATATGTAATGGTTCAATGATAAATTTTAATGTGATGTTTGCATATTCCTCTGTCTTCTTTATATACGAGGTGTGTTCAAGAAGTAAGGTGACTTTTTAAATTACGCATTTTAAACAACGTACATTCTATTATCGACTTCATTGTTTTTTAAAAAAAACTACGCCCTTTTTCTGACTCTCAATAAAAACTATGGCCATTATTGATACTGGACGAAGACGATGTCTTTTTCCTGAAGCTTGGATGAATACTAGCATTATTAACGATAAATGTTGTAGTTATACAAAAAATCTCACAGAGTAGTCAAAATTGTACGAAAAATGTAAAAACATTTTGTTATATTTCTTAGGTTATTTATTATTTCATTTTGGATTATTTATCATAAAGTTAATATAAAGTAGTTGTTCCTACATGTCAAAATAACATTACTTTTAATAGCTTTATATGACATGAAAATAATGGTCTTATATTTTTCTAAAAATTTTTTATACGATGGTATATAAAAATATTTTTTTTACAGTTAAAACGATAGTAACTCAGACGTTATAAATAGAAAATAGCTCCTCACATCCAGTTTTGATTTTAAGAAATTGAAATTTTGCCATTTTCCAATAAGTGTCAATTCAGTCATAATCTTCTTTATTTTGACAAACATTTTTTTCTAAGCCCCCCACTGACTTTCCACAGACCTCGCGATTTTCGTTGACTTCTCTCTACTCCACTCACTGTCCCCCCACAGCCCTTCAACAACTCCTACACGAATTCTGGTAAACCCTCACAGAGCCTATCATCCAATGATCCATCGCTTTCATGCTGAATATTTTGGTACAGTACTTAGGCATTGGTGGTGCCACCTGACATGTGCTTGTACTTAATAAGTGTGAAATATAGCAAGTGTTGCTGTCCTGTTGGCTGCGTCTATTTGACGAAGTCAACTAATTTTTTACTTATAAATTCACGAGGAATCATGGCACAAAAAAACTACTGAATTGACAAATAATAAACCAAAACCCACATTAAAAAAAAAAACTTTAAAAAATTTATCTGAATAGAGGATGGGAATAAAAAAGGTAAAGTAAATAAAAAAATGTATTAATTATGAGCCACGATCAAAGATATATTTCGTGGCTCAAGGGAAAAACTCCGAAGAGAAAAACCCAAGAGAAGAAAAAAATAACGAAAGATACAAACGAGTGAGGTAAAACAATAATTTAAGATCAAACTTCCTGAAATAAAGAATGTGTACGTGTATATGTGTGTAGAAAACGTATACTTGCGCGTCCGCACGGGTCTTGAAAAACTCACGAATCTACAAGCGTCTCACGGTCCGTGAAGCGGATTTTCGCCGTGCTTTACTCGCAGCATGCCGAGCTCCTTGAAGATGATGCAGATGACTTTGATGATTAAGTAAATCAAAGCGTGAGAGAAGTTCGTCCCAAAAAGGTAACACCCAGATGACCGTACGCGTGATGATAATGAGAAAAGATGAAGAAGCCAATAGGATGAAAATAATACCCAACTATGCCAAATACTCGAGATCGCAGTTGACAACTGTAGACCGTTCTTTATAGACAGATAGTTTGGAACTGACCCGGCGTGCCCACCCAAAGTAGTAGCAAGATCCCCTTTCCCTTTTAATTCTCCCACCCGCTGCAGTCGTCAGGGCCCGTTAATCCCTTACACCTTACGCGAGAAGCCATGAAAGAGAGAGAGAGAGAGAGAGAATGATGTAAGCAATTAAGCAATCAAGAAAGTGGAAGAGACCTATGACCCGAGGATACTTAATGAGAGTAAAAGAGATAGAGATATAGTTGCATGATAGAAAAGGAGAGAATTGTCTAGCTAATGAGAGAATAAAGAAAGAGACAGAATGAGTTAGCGAGAGAGCGATTAAATGTACCGACTAAAACAAAAGGAGAAAAAAGATGAAGGTAAGAAAGAAATTGACCGACGCTTACATGTGTACATATGTAATGAATTTTCTGTGAGCTCGGTGTGCTGCCACTTTTGGTGTGTTGCGAGGTTGATCCTCCACCGCTCACGAGGTGGCCTACGAATTTTAGTTGTTTTCGACTAAACAAAGTGTATTATATTTGAGGAAGAATGCTTTACCGTGGATCAATTAGATATTTATAATTTAATTAATACTTTTTGAAGTTATACTTCTATAGGCGTGTTCTGCATTATATAGTAAATGAACAATTTCAAATTAGTGACCTTGAGAAAATGTGTAATGGAAGTGAATTTCTCATTTTATCTTTTCTCTCACCTGGTCCTACCAGTCCCCTATACGCCAACCTGTCTCATGTTGCTGCAGTGCTACACCAGAAGTGTAGTCCCCTCTTTACCTCCTCGCCGTGTCCTGCCCAAGTCTCTTCTCCTTTATACCACACCAAACTTTTTAAATTTTATTTCTTCTTCTTTTAACCAATTCTAGAAAAAAAAAAAAAAACAGATTTTAAATTTCAAAGTTTCCAAGCAAATTTAAGCCCCTTACCTCTCGCATACTAACCAAGGCCCTTACTGACTTAGCCGTGAGCGATTCCGATGTAGGAAATCTAATGGTGTGGTTCATAACTTTTTCTTAGTGTAATTTCTTATTTACTATTTATTAATTAATTTGACTTGTTTATAAATGACAGTAATGAATAAATAATTTATTTAATGAACTCACTTTTTTAATTAAACGCTTTTTTCGAAATCTTACAAACTAACATATTTTAGCAGAGTAGCTTTCTTATGTATTAATGAACATTTATTAACTTATCATTAATTTATTACTTTTAAAAAATCGTGCTAATATATACAGCAAAGTCGCTAAAAGCGTTGTAATCGCTAACCGCGAAAACTACTCAACCGATTTTGCTGAAATTTTGCATATTAATTCTTGACACTTCCTAGATGATTTAAGTATATTTCTTATCTTGAAGAAATTTATAACAAAAGCAATAAATAAACTCAAAAGTTTGAAAAAATAAGCTAGCTTTGCACTGTAGTTCAGTTCAATCCTCGGGTGTCCTCGAAGTAAAATCAAAACAATCTGCCATTAAAATAAATAAGTGTGGTTATAATAGGCCCGAGCAACATACCTAAAACACAGTCGTTTACTGACTGTGCATGAAGCCTAGAGTTAGAAGTTGTGCAGCTGGGTATCCTGTCTACTGACGACACTGTTTTCTAATAGACAAGTGACTTACGTCGAACTCTAGCCTGAACTATCATGATTGACATGTAGCCACCAATATTAAGACGTTGTGAATGCCAACATCTCCAGCAAAACGCCAGGAGACTTCTCGCCAGAGCACACTCTGTTCTAGCAATTTGGGGTTTTATGGCCATTCTGCTACCAGAGCAGATGATATGACAACAGCAAGCCAGAGAGAACATCTCTGAGTTCGGGCAGCCACAACAGTCTGCTCAGCAGTTCGTAGGAACGGCATATTCACAAAGACAGTATTCTCCAGGCCCACTTTCCTGACTACTGATAGAGACTCGAAGACGAGATATTCCTTGGTCAGTGGCGTACCTTTCTCCAGCACAGTCCTCGTACGCAGAGACTCCAAGGGTTAGATTTAACCTACCCGCACAGCCAGCTCTCCATCATCAAGAATAATAACTAGTTATGGCTAAAAGTATCACTACTAGTCCTTTTCAGGGCCATCATAAGTATTTACGTTCGCTACTCAGCCGTCAATCTCATCGGTTCTTTTTAGTCATCGGCTACCTAACGTTAAACTACCTTGCTAATGAATACATGTTGACTACCATTTCTGGCAACGATTCATCGACTAAAAGACCATATAATGCCGGTCACTATTGAACCAAGTCAGTCATTCAGTGGCAAACGTCACGAGTGGAGTTGTTCATTGCAAGGCTGTGAGCCCCGGTGGCCGACGACCCTACATTACATTACTCTCTCGACTCTGTAAGCATTCAATCAGGAATCATCGATGCTCTCCAAGGTATGAGCTGGGCAAACCTAACAGCTGTGAAGGAAAAATAAACTTAAGCAAACGGGACAATCTCTAACGGGCAAGCATTACGAACTAATCTCTTCACCTTAGATCACCAAAACGACTGAGCTGTGCAAAAAAAGAAGGTTGCTTTAGATACCAACGTCTCCCGTGCAACACCAGGAGACGTTGGTAAAGAGCTCTACAACTAGCTCTAACGCTTCAGACGTTGTAGTTTTCCGTACGATACGTCTTGTGCTACAACAGCAGGCCAGAAAATATTACCCTGTGGAATCCAGGCAGTCACGTGTGCTGGAAACTTAAGTCAAGAAAGAGCTTAACTTACCTGTTATTTTTAGGGCAATCGAACGTCAAACTTCTTTGCCAACAAATACATTATAACTCCATAAAGTTGTCAAAAAACAGCCTTTAGGGCTCACAAAAGTTTTAATTATGCCTACAGTTGCAAGAGAGCAAATTAGAAAGAAAACTTTAAATATTTACAACTGTAAGCGTCAGGAAACTGATGGAGTACATTTATCGAGATTGAAACAGCAGCGTCAAATTACGCAAATAAAGAATCCATTCCGTGAGAGATCAGATTTCCATTGCAACCCTTACAGTAATCATTTAAATCTTCCAGATTTTTCAATAGGTAGAATAATGTGTATTTGTATTTATTGTGGAAATAAAAAATAGAGATATTAAGCTCCAGAACTTTGTTGCTCTAGTAACAAAGTTGTAGGTCTGAAAAAAAACAATTTTTAATTATATATTTTTTGTCAGTTTTAAATGTTTATAGTTTGAACAAATAACCTTTTTCATTTATCATAACGTGAAAAAGTCAACAGCCCTGTAAGGCTAGCAATTATTTCATGGCGCAAGGAACGCACGGTACTTCTCAGCATGATTACATTTTTTTTACTTTTTACAGCTTATTATTTGAAAAAATAAATTGCATGGATTCCAAATGAATATGTTTTTAACAAGAAGATTCTTGTTCGAAGAAGTGTCAGGAATAGATGTAAAAGTTTAAACTGAAAATGTTTTACATTACGTGTCAACACACTTAGGTATTCTATTCAGTAAATCTCGAGCGAAGCCGTGATGGGGGGGGGCGCTAGTAGTGTATAAGAGAGCCTTAGCGACGACTTAAAAGGATCCGCATGGAACACCGCATCCTTAGCGATCACTTCGCTCGCTGGAAGAAGCCTACGCAATGGTAGTAGTTAGAGCAGTGCTGATATAATGAACATTACTGTACAATAACAATACAATCTCACTGTATTATCTTTCTCTTAATTGCTCTTGCCCACTACGGTTCATACTTTGTGGCTCTATCATTCAACAACCGAAGGAATTCAACGTCAATCGCACTAGCGACCGGATCATTCCACTCGCTAAATATCATCGTCCAGCCATCCACTCGTTCCAGCGACAGATTTATTCCTACAGAAAGAAGAGCATCACTCAAACAGGCGCCTTTTATTAAACAAACAAATTTTCCGTTAGTTTTGTTCAAATTTTTTTTTTCTATTCAAGAGGGGTAACTAGACCAACTTTTGAAAGAAACTTCTTGAGGAAAATATTTCCCAAATATACCAAGATTCTTTCACAAATTACTTTTCTATTTTGTCGATCTAGATAAATACAACGAAGTACAACTTGTTCGTTTGCATTTCAAAGCCTTACAACATACTTTCAGCTGTAAGATAAAACTTGAAACATATTTAAAGTAACTATTTTAACTAACATTATTAACATTTACAGAACCATATCGAACTTATAATTATACAAATTTATGCAATACAAATGAAAGAAGTGTAGTGTAATAAAATATCTCGTTGGTGTAATTTGTTATCATTATGCTAATTATATCATTATGTTTTTTTTCTAAACAGATTTTACTTATACGAATAAGTCATTAGAAAAAACCAGTATTAAAAAAAACTATTGCATGAAAAAATACTGTTACCATACTTTTATGCCCTGTATTTTAGGATTGTAATGTTTTAATAAGCAAGAATCTTAAAATATTACTGTATTTAAATTGCTGTATTATCATGAATCTTTTTTGTGTAGACTATAGAGAATGTACATCGTAATGTTTTTCTATAAATGAAACAATTGTTTTTCTCATATTTTAGGGGCCCAAACAACTATAATGTCAGCCTCATGTGCTGAAAGATGTAACATAATGCGCCTGGTCGATACGAGATGGTCAGGAGTTGCAAAAGGTGTTGGCATTCAACGTATAATTGGCAGGATTCATATGGTTCAAATTCAAATTGGTCGTGACCATTTAACAACGTCGTTTAGCGTTCTAGAGGAGCAGCCGATGGATATGCTATTGGGATTAGATATGTTGAAACGACATCAATGTTGTATTGATTTAAAGAAGAATGTTTTAACGATTGGTACTACTGGTACTGAAACATCTTTTCTGGCTGAAGGTTTGTTAAGTTTTATCCACTTATTCCATACGTTATTCATACAGTGTGGCGAATGATAACAATAAAACTTCCAGGAGACCTTCCTGAATGTGCTCGACTAAGTTTCAATGTTGATGATTGTACAGAAGAGAAGCAATTAAAAAAAGTATTGGAGAACAGTTTAAAAGAAAAAACGTTACATGATATTCCAGGTAAACAATGTACAAATAAAACAATTTAAAAAATTAACTAATTTTTATTGAATCTTAAAATACATGCTGATGTAGGTTTACTTAATTTACTCATAGCCTAGACCTAGTTTTTTATCAACAAATAAGGTGAAAAATTAGATTTTTTCTAATGTTTTCGTAATATCTCCTCTAAAATAGCGTTCAAAGTTGCAATCTTTTTTCAAAACATAATTGCATAATTTATCAAAGTTTTTGTGATCATTAAATTTAGATCCCACTGGTTTCAAAAATTTATAAAACTATCCAACTATAGCATCCTACTGAAATGGAAAAAAAATTAATTACAATTAATTTTACGAAGATTTGTCCAACAATCATAACACACACGTATAAAACTACATAACTTATTTATTTTTTTAAATAGAGCCTCCGCTCATTTTCGTTAAAATATGGTAAATTTAAGGTAATCCAGTTTGTTGCACTAAAACTGATGACAGCAACAGAGTGAGGAGAGCAGTGGCTGCGAGAGCGCGGCTCCACAGCAACCGAGGGAGTTACTTAAAAATTAACTGAATTTACGAAATCGTGAATATCTCGGCTTCGTCTTTACCCAAAAACATTCTTTTGTTTACGATTTTGGGTAGCTCGACGAGATTATTGAGTATATTTTACATTTATAATTGTATGTTTACAAGTGTGTACAGTATAGTTACAGTATGTATGTATATAAGTGAGTGATGAACGACCAGTTTCATCTGTAAGGAACTGCAAGCGGATGCTTGGTGATCTAACAGAGGGCACAAGCTAGATTTCGTCCATCCGTTGAAGCATGAGGTCCTGTGCATGCGAGAATATGGCTTGGCTCTCTTTCTGTGTATAAGTTCTTTTGTCTTTATTGAATCTTATTAACAGTTTGAAGTCTGTATTCTCTCATTTCTCACAATCCAGGAAATAATTCTTCATTATAATAACAGCGATAAAACGAATTATCACAATTATTGTGATAAAAAAAAAGTTTACCATTAAAATAAAAAGTTACAGTCATCACTAGTTTTATTGTCTGCTCTTAAACATTAACAAATAATTTTTATTATTAACATTATTACCAGACTTTTCTAAAAACATCTTACGGTTAAGAAATTATGAAGAAATAGATTGCCTAAGTATTCAATCTATTAGAATAAAATAAATACACTCAGAAATAAATAATTCGGTTTTAGGAAAGGTGATTTTAAACTTTTACACAATGGACTTGACTTTTGATGTAAAAACAATGTTCCTTAAATTGTCCATGCATACAGTGTAAACTGTTGTCAAACTGTCTTTAATCTTTTTTTTTAATGTATTTTTCTCTGAACTTTCTATTTTATTTATTTGATACAGTTTTCGTGCTTTATTCAAAAAATAGCGATACACCGGAATCATGGAGATCTGGTGACAAAATTATCATGTTTATTTATATCGCAAAACAAATAAATATGAGTCTCGATGAGTTCCGTTACAATGAAAAAAAAAATGCACTTTTAAAACTTATTTTAAAATAAAACAACTACCTACAACAGAATCTGCAGAAGTTAAACACTATTAAAAAGTGTCCTCAGGTACAGCTGTGGCTAGGAAATCAATTAAATCTTCTATCGTGCAACTTAAAAAATTCAAAGTTAAACCTTGATCCGACTTTTTGAGAGTAAGTTTATAGACACCTGATAATGTACTCAAGCAAATACACTATTTGCACACCATATGTAAAATAAATTGTGGTTGCGTCTAGCAGGGTATACGGTGTTCAGGATTTGTTTCGTCTAATATGTGCTGTTTTTCATATATTTCTTAACCATATGATGTTTTCGAAAAAGTCTAGTATTATTAATAATAATGAATATGATTTCTCGGTATGTAAGAGAAGCTTCCACTTCGTATTTTAATGGTAATTTGTTATTTTTATCAAGATAATTAAGGTAAAAGTACCTATTCGTGAAACATGTCCCTATTATGAAAACTCAAGATCAAATAATCATGAAAATTCTAATAATAAAAATAAAATATACTGAAGAATCTCTATAATACTACCGTATCAAATTAACAAAAATAGTAAACAATTTCAAACATTATTATATTGAAAAATATATTATTACGAATCCGGTTTTCATAATACGGACAGTTTGAAACATAACCTGCAATATGTGATGTTCCTATTTATGAAACGCACGAGCCCATTTAATTAACATGTAAATTTCATAATTGGGACTTGTGTCTTATAAATATGGACACAACTTTTTAGCTATTCCATAGTTATGGACATTTTGATCGTGTCAATATTTGCTTATAAAATTATTTTTTTACATCTAAATTTCATTTCAAAAATGTCAATTTGTTCAGAAGAGCATAGCGCTTCTATTAAAACCAAAAATTATGGACATATGACAATTTTTTCATTTAATATTGGTCGATGAAACATAACAATCGAAATTTGTATCCATAACACGTACTTTTACCTTACAAAATTTCGTTTCATCTCGTCCTGCTACCCCAAACTGTGTACGAAAAATTTTTTTTAGACGAAGCAAAACCCCAATATTCACGATTTTTTAACCTGATGCATTCTGAAGTCGCTCGCTCGGTTTGTGCAAAGTCGCGCTCTCTGTGCCACTGCACACAGTTTTAGCGCCCGAAGCTGGATTGCTTAAAATTAAATATATTTTAACGATAGTTGACCAGAAAATATCAAATATTTTTTTATTGAAAATTAAAGATTTTAGCTGCAACATTTGTAAAAAACAGCTAAATTGGCTTATAAAAGGTAATATCGTTTTATAAAAAGTATATTTCCATTAATATATTGTCTGTCATAGAAGTATACTTTATACTTGAGTACCCAAGCACCCGCAGAGCACTGATTTTTTCTATAATTTGTAAAAAAATAGCAGCTTTTTAACTGAAAATAAGCGGAAGCTCTATTTTAAAGAATTCAAAGAGTTGTACAGTTTTGTACTTGTGTAGGAAACTGTAATTGTAAAAAAAAGTCTTTATAAAATCGGTTGTACTAAATTTTTTACAAAATGTTTATAGGGTGCTATAGTTAAATAGTTTTTGAATTTTTGAGAACAATAGGATCTAAATTTGACGATTACATAATCTTTTACGTAATACGGACTTCGAAAAAAAGTTCAATTGCCAAAAACTCAAAAAGTTAAAAACTGATCGTCTTGAAATTTTTGAGGTATTAAATGTTTAAAAAAAATTCCCTTTTCAACTTTCAAAGCTATTTGCGAGTAAACAATGTTACATAAAATATCGCTACGCATCTCATTTTATAGATAACTCAACTGTCTATAAATTTTCTACAAATGGTATGTACTGATAGTTACTACTGATAGTGACACTACAGAAAAGGAATTACAAAAAACACTGGAAAAAAATTAATTTTTTTATCTTATTGTTGATACAAAAATATTAAATGAAAAAATACTTTTTCTTAGCAAATTTGAGAGATTAATTTATGCACATAAATGAACTGATTTCAGCAAATAAACTATCAAAATTAATTAGTAGTAAAAAATTACAGCCAACAAAAATAAAAATTTGTAAGTATTAGGACTAGCTTCAGGGATAGTTCGAGCATTTGTTCTATAAGCTTCAGTAGCAATGCAAGTAATGATAATAATAGATTCAGGGTTTGGAAATATATAATTTTAATGCTAGAGACACCGAAAGGGCTAAATATAAGGTGCTTTATCAGAGCTGAATTCATATTTTTTTCTCTTCTAGTACATGATGATTACTCTAATTGAGATTGCATGTGTTGTCTGAATTGTTGAACAGCAGCTTTAAAAATAAAGTTCTGTTCAAATAAACTAGTTTTATTTAATTTGAATGAAGTTCAAGCACGTTAAATATTTTTTATCAAGTTTCTATAAAAATTTCTTAACTTTCATAGCGTACCTCACGCTAAACAGGATTTTCTCGACGCTGCATATTTGCGGTAGCTGCAAGGAATTATTTGTTTATTGTGTATTTTCTTAATGCTTGATGACGTTAGTCTTATATTCTGATAAAACCAAAAGATTTAATAAGAAAACCTAAAACTATATATATATATATACATATATATATATATGTGTATATGCTTATTTAATTTTTAACTTCTAGAATTATAGTGATTTAGACAGCTATTTTTACTAGAGTCCGTGTTCAATTAATAAGACTTTGTAACAGTTTGTTAAAATCATACCAAGGACCAATATGTTGATAATTTATCTATTGTAAAATGATTAAGTATATTTTATAACATAATTTTCAAACTAAGGACTTTTGTCATGTAGCTTATAAACGCCAAATCCTTCAAGGAACGAAAGATATAAAATTTCAGTATAATAATGCATTTTATATGATACCTTAAGATTTTCATCTAAATTTTTATAGTACGTTCTAAAACTATACGTAACTTATATTTTTTTCTAACTCTGTTAATTTCTATTTTCCAATTGTCAACGGAAATGATTGTTTTTGCATTAAAAAAGCTATACTAAGATCGATGAAATATCAAATAATAAGAGTAATGTGTGATGTTAAAAGACTAATACATCTTTTTATTTATTAAAATAAAGTTATGATGCAAATGTAGAAGTGAATTTCGTCGACTTGCGCTTAAATTTAATGACTAGTTTTTAGATTAATAATGTTTTTTAATTAATTAAATGAGCTGTGGTAAGAGTCATAAGGTTGTAAGTCTCTCTACGTGCTTCGAAAATAACCAGAAATTAATTCTTCAAGAAAACAAAATTAAAAAGACAGTAGCAGACCTTTCCCACATTTTTGTTTGAATAAAATAAAATAATTCAGCAGAATTATTCAACAATATTAGCATCTGAGAAAACAATGTTTTGAATGACTAACAAAAAATTTTGGTAAAATGAAAAAAAAATGAAAATACCGCAATAGGTAGATTAAATACAATTACCAAAATATCATGGATGATTCTTTTTGAAATTATTAATAAATAAAAAAAGACACAGCTCCATTTAAAGATTCAACTACACATGAGAAAATAGAATACTAAATATTTAAAGATATCGCACTTTCTATAGATTTTATCAAACATAAGACATTAATTTATATACTTAGAATCTCTTTGAGCTCTCTATACCCGTGGGCCCAAAGTGATTTACTGGGTGCAAAGTGTGCCCACGGGCTTAAAATTGTACTATGCGCCCTTGGTAAGAAAAACAATATACGCGACTTGGGCACAAACATAAAACAATCGCGCCTTCCGAGCACTCATGTTTGTACTTTTTCCATTGCATCTAATTTGGATCAAGTTTAGGTGGGTTGACTTTTTTGTGTCAGTTAATTGCAAGAATTTGGTAGCATTTTTAGTGCACTTTACAAGTAGGGAATTTTTGTACAGCACGTTTTCATAATTGATAAGTATACGTAGAATATACAGAATTATTCATACTTATTAAAAATTTATGTTTAATATTTGAAAAATATTTTACTGAAAATGACAAAAGAACAAAAAAAAAGTTTTTGAAAATTTTGGTTAATGTACTTTTGTAATTTATTACAATGTATTTAATTGCTTACATTTTTAATTATTTTTGGTCCACTTTTTTTTACTTTTATTAGAAATGACTTATTACATACGATTGGCAGGAGCCCGAACTTTTACTTAGTAATAAAAATATAAAGATTACAATGATATTTAAATAATGAGTTTTATGTACGATACTTCAATGAATAGTTATTTTGTCTATAGGAAAATAAAGTACAGTTATTACAGTA
Source organism: Copidosoma floridanum (assembly GCF_036245765.1). Taxonomy (NCBI): domain Eukaryota; kingdom Metazoa; phylum Arthropoda; class Insecta; order Hymenoptera; family Encyrtidae; genus Copidosoma; species Copidosoma floridanum. The sequence goes on along the minus strand of NW_028321897.1, from coordinate 34,966,419 downwards.
CAGTTACAAGAATTATGTCTTAGTACGCAGAGTTGGGTACGCTAGTTTTTCTCAATTTCTCTGTTTATGTTTTATAATCATGTATGTTATCATCATTTATTTATGATAAATAATAAGAAATCGGTGTGTACTAATGTTATCATCCTGCATGTTATGCTGTCCAACCGCTATCATTGTTAATAATAATATAACGATATAATACATATTTACAAAATTTAATTGTAGACAGAGAGAAAGATTCGTGTACCAAGTTCTGAGTGCCAGCTTTCTAAAAATACTTAATTATTTTTATGACACCACGTACCTCTAATTATGAAATACTTTTTAATTACAGTATTTTATAGTAAATAAAATTATCAACTATAATTTTAATCAAAATGATTATTTCATTTCAAGCTTAAACTTTCAATAGATACATTAAATTATAAAATTACTAATATCGACAGCATAGAGGAGACGAAATAATGTTTTTGTAGTAAAAATTTCATCAAATGTGTATTTTGGAATAACAATTGTCTGTAAGTTTCGATTATGATGTATTATAATATAATAAACGAAGTACATTACTTAAGTAAAAAAATTGATTGGAAGATTATTTTTTTAATGAAATTTTCAATTAATTTCTATTAATATAATTGAGACAGTTATACTGATTCCTTACTAAATTTTATATTGCTTTAAAAAATTTAAAAGATTCTCATTTGTTATGTCAAACTATATCTGATAATCTCTCTGTTATCAATAAAATGCATTGTTTTTCTGGAACCTTACATCTTTTTTAATTTCAGGTGACAGCAATGAGCTACGTCAAAAGGATTTGTTATTAAGGAGCCCTGCAAACAAAACAAACTGAAATTATTTGCCATTTAACTATCAATAAAATAATTTTTAGTATAGTTTATGAAAAAATTTTGATTAAAATGTCAATTACTGAACATTTCGTCTTACATGATTCGTCACCAAATTTACTATGACTCCAGAAGTAAGTAATTAACCTCTGTTGAGCAAATGTACAATGATACATTTTTTTCTATAAAATCTTTTGGTTCTTTGAAAACATAGAACTAACAGCTTTCAACATTCATAAAATATTCAAGAAGTATGTAATTGAATTTGGCTACTGTAAATATGCTGTGTCAGAAGTATCTCTTTTAAGTGAAATGAACGCTTAAAAAATTTGACAATTACTTAAAAAAATAAGAGTCTACATGTCTAAACTTTTGTGGGACAGAAGCTACGAGAAATTTGTGGTAAACCTTATCTAAATGACTATATATTATATTCTATTTCATGTCTCAATTTTCTTGAGGGGCGGGATAGGGTGTTTGGAGCGTTCAGCAAGACATGCATTTATTTATTACAAAGGAATGAATGTATTGTTGAGACTGGGAGTATCAGGTGCGTGAAAGAAATACAAAATGGTTACAAATTAATTCCAAAATATATTTAAATTTGCATATTGCTCATAAAAATACTAAGAATGTAACTTAATAGTGAAGTTCTTAGCTTAAAGCAAACAAAACGCCAGTCATTGAGTTTCATTTCAACTCCATTGAATTGTGACTTGATATAAATTAAACAACGAATTGCATTATAATTCGTGATTCCTAAATTACCACGTGAGTCTCTTCTTTGTCTGTGTTAAAAGTACTATCTATACTGTATTATATACTCAATACAATATATACGCATCAATCAGAAACGAATGCCCGTTCTCTTTCAGGCCTCGTGTAAGATAAAGAAAACTTGATACAATTTCGCTCAAGGTACTTTTTCGGACCCCCCCCCCCTAAAATTATCAATGTTTTTTTGCATTAAATGATAGCTTATTAACGGTATAAAAATGTCCTAAATGAATTGTAATGCAAAAATAATTAACAAATCATATAAAAATTACACACATTTTGACTGTAAGAAATTATAAACATTTAGACTGATAATAAAATTAATAACAATAAAATTTAATAACAAAAATAAATAAATCACATAAAAATTACACACATTTTAAATATAAAAAATTATAAATATTTAAACCGATGGTAAAATGAATGACAATAAAATTTAAAGACAACAATTAACGAATTACACAAAAATTACACATATTTCAACTGTAATAAATTATAAACATTTAAACTTTAATCTCCAGAAGTGTCCTGGAATTCTTTAATATGCTGCAGTATACTTTTAAATGTTTACTGATAATTTCGCGAGTAATTGATGTAAAAGTACACGATTCCATAGCTACAATAAAACTAAAATTTCCACAGAGTAGCTTGTCGACTTGTTTGTCTACATGTATAGTAAATAGAAGCCCAAATCGAATGGAGGATTTAAAAACACCGTATATGCGTATGTTTGCCGCGTAAAAGTTGCACCTGCATGTTAATTAGTATGTAAAAGTTCAACGTGCGTGTTAATAGGTGAAAAAAAAAAAGAATTTCCTATGTAACACAAAAGACACTGCACTGTAAGACATACTTCATTCCAGAACTGTGCAAAACAAGCGTTGTATGGCGTTCCAAAATAGAGTGTGATACGGGTAGGTGTATAATGAGTTTTCACCCCTTCGGTGAATTTCTATATCATGATTTATGTTAGAAGTCCATTCACTGCTGATACTAAAGAAATTCATGCAAAAAAAACATAATTTTTTTTTTTGGAGGGGGGGATTCTGAAAAAGTACCCAAGTAAAATACAATTCAGATGGATAATCACTCTTTTTCTTTCTGTTCTTTAATGCTAACTTTTTATACTTTAATATTGATATACAACTCTTTCGCAAATGTATCCCATTGGATTACAAATTGTTATTTGATACTAATCAACAGAAAGAAAGAATGTAATTGTGAACGCTTCGCAGGAAAAACAGGGTGTGTCGGCTAGGTGGCATGGTAATACGATACACGAAAAAATTTTTTAAAAAAACGGGCAGTTTGATCTAGAAACAAAGACGAGTATGTCTGTGAAGCTACCACAAGGGATTGACTGCTTCGATGACGAGGGATTGTCACCAAGACGATCCACTAACTTGTCTCGTTGGCCAAATCAAATGACCCCCTTTTCTTACGAACGCTTGAACAAAAATCCCGTGGAAATAATGTTTGAAACCAAGTGCGGCGTTGTCTCTTGCAGAAAAAAGAACGACCCGCGCTCCACACCACGACTAAAGACTGCTGCTTGAGTCTTCTCCAACCAGGTCTTCTCCTTTAAATGCTAATCTCGCCTTCTTACTTTGGCTCTAGCCTCCACACGTTGGCCTAGTTTGAAATCTATCGATCTATAGTATGTGAGTAGTCGGGCTACCGGATTCCAGCCTGATAGCGCTCTGCTGTACTGACTGTATTTAAATGAGCGCGCGTTTTGAAATGTAATTTTTAAAACTCTTTTTAGATTTAAAATTTACTTTTATTTTTATTTCAAAATAAAAAATTTTCCCCTCACTTAGATTTGAACCTTGCTCCCCAGGGTGATAGTCAGGTATGCTACCGACTGTGCTATCGGATAGTTGGATGGTATCTTTACTTATACAGATATTATCTTGGTTTATCTTGAGATCTATCGATCTATAGCATGCGAGTAGTCGGGCTGCCGGATTGCAGCCTGATAGCACTATAATTCGCCATCTGCTGGATCTTGAATGAAACAGCACAAATACTTTGGAAAAGTATGCCTTATTCATGCGACCACCTGTTCTATATCTTACACCATGGTACAAACACAGCTACATCCTGGCGTCCAAGTGTACAATCATGCGTGGGTATTAGTGCGATCGTGAGACTTTAGGACTTAAGAGAGTCGTGAGTGCTAGTGCACACATTTTCGTCCTGCCTTGGAGCTTGATACCTGCTGTCTTGTTATCGTTCTCATCCTTGCGCTCTCACATCATTATTGTCGTGTCAATGTATACGTATATTGTATTCATCTGGTGCAACTTGTTGTCTCATGGTCATCATAGTCGTCGTGTGTGCGTGACCTCCTAGTTGTTAATCGTCGTTGTACTTCCACAGAATCTTTTTCAGTACAGCTGTTCGTTGTGTGTACTATGTATTACTGCCTCGGTTTCATACCGAAAAGTTGATGTGCACAACGTGTGCTCGCTGTACACCAATACATTTTAGTTTGTATAGGTTATCGGATAATGATTTTTCAACACCATTATTAAACTAAATATATAGCTCAACACCTGGTGATGAAAACCAAACTGCTTCTTCATCATTAATACCGTCTGATTTTTTAGAAGTAGACTTAAAGTTATCAACATCAGATGAAACTGATCTTGAAGAAATCCAGACTATTTAAACATCAAGCCCCAAATTTAAACTCTCTCCATCAATGAGTGAAGTAGATGATATGAGCTCATTGTTAGGCTTACACAAGCCTGATTCTGAAAATTTTCAAAAAAAAGATTCAGTCATAGTAACACAAGCTGCTCCACTTCTACCCCTACGGTTATATTATGATGCTCATCAATATTACTTAGTATGAGAGGTAAGTATCATATCGTGCATTTGAAGCTTGTACATAAACATTCATAATTATAATTTTGTAGTTGAATTTAACTTTCTTATATGCTAACTAAGAAATTTCTTTAAAAAAAGCTTAGTTCCAATTGAAATAAAAATTTTTAATTAATAACCTATTCTTATTTATAATATATTATTCTATATACCTTTATATTTTAGCTTCCTATTAAGTATGAAGATCCGTGTTTGATATTAGAACGAGAGGGAAAGTTATGTACATACCAAATAATAACAAAGGTAACATTTTTCTAAATAATAAAGCTTAAAAAAATTTTTAAAATAAATTTCTAATTTTTTAAAATTAAGCATAGTATGGTTACTACTGAGATTTACGGAAAAGATCCCAGACTTGAGGCGCGCATTAAAAAAATCTTTGATTTCCCATTACCTAAATTAAGACTTCAATGTAAGTTGTTTTCACTATGATACCTAAACTTAAAAATTTTTAGTTAACTTTTATTTATATTCATTGTATCAAATTCAAAAACAGCCAGTCCAGCTGCTGGTGCAGCAGCAGCTATTGCAGCAGACAGTTCAACAATAACAATCAATCCTGCAACAACAATCAGTCCAGCAGCAGACAGTCCAACAAAAACAATCAATCCTACAACAACAATTAGTCCAGTAGCAGCCAGTCAACAACAACAACAAAAATCAATGCAACAGCCAGTATAACAATCAGTCAAAAAACTACAGCCATTAGTGCAGCAGCTATTGCAGCAGACAGTCCAACAATAACAATCAATCCTGCAACAACAATCAGTCCAGCAGCAGACAGTCCAACAACAACAATAAATCCTGCAACAACAATCAGTCCAGTAGCAGCCAGTCAACAACAACAACAAAAATCAATGCAACAGCCAGTACAACAATCAGTCAAAAAACTACAGCCATAAGTGCAGCAGCTAATCCAACAACAACAACCATTTCAAGAGCTGAAACGAAATCCACTTCAACAGATTCATAATGCAAGTTTAACAGTATGAATTTAATTATGTTTATTGATAATAAACATACATACTTTTATCTGTTTTAGATTAATAATTTAAAAAAGAGTAAAGTGGAGTTGAGAAAAACAACAAGTCAGCTGATCGATCCATTAAATGATCCATGCCGGAGGAAAAAAAATCGCCCAAATTTAGTTACGAAAAAGAAAGAATAACAAGCAGAATAATACTTACTAAAACTTAAGTAAAAACTTTTGAAACAATTTTTTTAAGCAATGTTTTTTTATCTTTTTTATCAATCTTCAAAGTTTGACGAATAAATTTTTTAAATAATAACCTTACGAATTGATTTCTCATACCCTTGTATCTATTAAATAAAAGTTATTTGTAAATTAATTATATTCATCTTAGTTCTATTAAAATGGTTGACGCGTTATACATGTAAGTGATATATAGAACGAATATTTTGGTTAGAACTACTTAAAACGTGGATCCCTACGGTGTTAGTATATCTATTAATATGAGTTTGAGACACTTGGTTATTGAATAATTCATAAGTTTGATGGTAAACTGCATACAAAAAATGTACATCCTATACTTTTTCATGCTTATTCATATATTTGTATTCGTCTGTTCAAGAGGCAAGTATTTTATCCATTTGACCAGCGTTAATCAGATACTTGATATACAGTTTATGTCTATGTAGATATTTTGTGCTAACTATCTTTGAGATTTGATATTATGTTTTACTTCATATTAAGTTTGCTTTAATTCTGTAATATCACACAAGATTATTAAGTAATACTGAAAGATGTCTTTTTTAATGATTATATGAATTCTTTTCGAATATTTTAGGGTTATATCTTTATTAGAAAAAAAATCATTTCATATCTTAACGATTCTTATGTAAAAATTTAATTCTTGTTTCACAGTCAGGGAAAATTCATCTTCAATATTTAAAGAAAGTGGTAAGAGCCCCGACCCCGCCCCTACCAGTGGAGAACAACCATATATTTTCTTCTCCTTTGATCTTTCTTTTTTTCTTTTTTTTAATTTTATTATAAAATTTCACCATATTTATTTTACAAATCATCATCATCAGAGTGATTTACATTATCCACTGTATTTCTTGAAGTTAGTAGCCATTCCCTTAGAGCAGAGGCATTTTTGACAGCAGAAACAGGTTTTGTGCATAACTGATGAGCAAAGCATGCTTCATACTCCTTATTTATTTTACTGATAGTGGGACAACCCAAATCTTCAGCATTACAGATGTGTCTGAAACATAGTAGAGTTAATATCAAACGAAATATTGTATATTATTGCTTGAAGTACTTACTTCTCTGACAGTATTTCTTTTAGCCACCTCTTTTTTTCCAATCCCTTGACTTAAATGATATTGGCGTCTTTCAAGAAATACTGAACAATGAAAGTAACTCTAGAGAAAAATAAACTTCCTGAGACCTTAGGTATCCCGTAAAAGTATTTTTTAAGCCAAGCATTAACCTTGCGTTCTTCATGTAAAAGTTTTAACCATTTACATGGGGGGCTGAAGTGAAAAATTTCTGGCTGAGCATCAGCCTTAAGTGGTAAAATAACCAGCTCTTTCGGAATAAAAATATTTGTGGACCTTCTAAAGGTCTGAATGTCAACGATATAGTCCATGATCATGTACGTCTGATCTCTTGACTAGCTCGTTGTCAACTGAGCTCGCCAGCTTCAGCAAGCTCCTTACATTCACTCCTTTCCCACTTTTCTGACCCGCAACCAATCATTATCCCTACCACCTACATATGGTAAGAAAGATAGAGAATTCAGTCGTTGTCTCGCGCGTGACGCACACGACTCAAGCCTTGGACTGGTAGGTCCAACCACTCAGCCGAATTACTGTCGACTGAGCTCTTCGTCTTCTTTCAAGCTCTTTAAATCCTTTCCGCTCCCCACTTACACCTCTCTCCGCCAATAGACTACCCCCATCCTCTGGTAGTCTCCCACTCTCTCTCTGGTTGTCTCCCACCACCTCTCGATGTGTATAAAAGGCCCATGGAATCGGCTAGGAGCATCATTCCTCACTTTGCTTTGTCAAGAGCAAGTCCTTCTCGTGAGTTTTAACTCTTTACGATTGCTGTTGAGAACCATGTATGCATACCCTACTTTTTTGTTCTGAAATTAAATTTATTCATTTTTATTGAAAAATTTATTGATTTAAAAAAAATTTTGCTGCATTAAACCGTATCACCGACAATAGCTACCTCCCCACCATGAGGTTGTCGCAGCTGGAGAAAGAGCGGAAATACATGGTGACTGAGCTTAAGAAGGTCAATACCCACTTTGAATGCAAAGTAGTCATCATCATAGATGATGAATTTCAAGTCTTCATTCCAGATCGTGTTCCAAAAGCAATTGAAGCCAATGATAATCTGACAATAAGTTGAGAAAAACAGTTTAAAATATGCTTTATTTATTGTATATCATGGTGATAGTAAGTTTAAATTTGTAAATTGTTAATAAATTGAAGAGAAAGTTTATTGAAGGTGGAAATGCATGAAAGGCTGTTCAGCACAGGACGGGGCGCTGGACGGGACTCCCTCCACTTTCGCTCTCTCTTTCTTAAATATCTGACTTGTCAATCCAACTGTTATGAGCTTATCGAATCCCAGCATAACTTAAACATTTAACATAAACCATATTACCACGTTTTTTCATGACTTTTTCCACCAGATATATATTTAGATTTTAGAAGCTCTTGTTCGTAAAAGCTACCAGAGACCAGCTGATCCTTATAATCTATTAAATAATAGGTAACTGGATTGGTTTTCCGTACTTTATAAACTGGAAGTATGTTGGTTGATCAGTTTGGCGTGTAGCCTTTTTCAAAGGCATTTTTAGCTTTACTCATACGTACTTCATCATTAACTTTGAATTTTTTCCTTTTTATCATTTCATCATTAACCGTGAATTTCTGTAAAACTTGAACTTCATTGACGGCTTTTATAAAATTCTTTACCCCTGTCGGTATGCAGATTCTTCGGTACTCGAACATCTCGTAATACAAACTTTGTTGCTGTTGTAACATCTTTAGCAGTTTTTCTCTTTACAGGTACAGCCCATGCATACTTTGAAAATACATCTATTCAGTTAGCATGTACCTATGACCTTTATTTTCACGAGCATAGGGTATCATTTCTACAAGATCGGCCATCCATATTTCATCCAAACCTCGGATATCATACTTTCGTCGTGGATAGTTACGACGAGCCTGTTTGTGGAGCTCTTCCACAACAACTTTCTTCTTACGATCCATCCTCATTAACGGCTATTAAACGAATGCGACTCAAATCATTAGTTTTATATCCAGTTTAATTTTCTTCTGGAGGAGAGATCTGAGATGTCACCTCTTTGATCGTATGTATTTTCTGCTCCAAGTTTGCAATTTTTTTAGCGCACACTTCACTTAAATTGCGTTACTTTTTGCCTTGCTCATCTGTAATCATTTTTATTCTATTCTGAGAAGTATTGAGATTCATTGCATCATTTTAGTGGATTGCTGCTGCAACATTGCACAGTCTTTTATGTTCAATATCATATTGTGCATCGGTAGTGAGTTTATAGCCAACACCTGAAGGACCAGGAGGACCTCGGCTATCACCTTCATTCTTACGTCCGAACACGTTGATGCTCATTTCGCTACTAACGTGAATGCTCGCCAGCTTTAGTATATATACCCAGTTTTACGCAATTCTTCAATAATCGATATTATCTCATTGTCATGGCTAGGATTTCCTGTAGATCTTTTTGATATGAGTAATTGGAGGCGGTCAACTAGCTCATTTGGATCGTCCCAGTGCACATAATCCACTAGCTGCATTATTTTAGCAATTTTGTAATGAGGTAACAATGATCCACCTTTTTTGCTTGCAATGAGATCAAACATTGGAGCTATGATTTCATTAAATTTATTACTAATGTGCGTTCTGATAGGTCTATTTTTGTTGTAGTCCTTTCTGTGGGCACTTGAAGAATCCAAAAGCAAGTAATATTTCTCCAAATCATCTTCGGTCATGCGAGATCTATCAGGATGTTTTTTCACAAGTAGCTCAAACAACCCATCACTCATTGGAAAGCTCAACTCACCCATCTGAATTTGATTATTTTCAAAGTCTATCGATGAATTACCAAGCTTATATGATCCACCTTGTTTTTGCACTCCATAAACCAAATCTAATAAATCTCTTTTATTTTCACCAACTATTTGTAAATACACAATGTCAAGAGGTTGAATAGTAACATTCATTTCATCATCATCATCATCGCTTTAACTAACAGCAGACTCAAACATCATGTCATCGTCGCTGTATTTTTTTTTTTTTTCATTTGTTTGATAGGTAGTAGCTTATTAGAAATTACAGAACTATTATTTTGTCCTCGTTTTATTCATAATTTTCCAAATACGATCAGTAATAGGTTTAAAGGTCAAATTTAAAACTTTTTCAACCTTTTTTTCCAAATTTCAATAATTGATATTTCTTTTTGACGGCTTCTCTAGCCTTCACCAGCTGATGAAGAACATATTTTTCTCTCTGGTACATGTTGATGCTTCAACGTCTCAGAGTAGACTGAATGTAGTACACTATGTGCGACCTAAATTTATAGCAAAATTGTCAAAACCTTCGCGATACTGGCAAGATTATTTTATTATCCTTATCAATTACAACGAAACCATATTTATCATCATTCCAACAGTTTGTGCAGAGATCTTCTAACTGGGTACATGACATATCAGAGTTCACATGATCGTGATACACATGTTTTAAATTCAGCTTATCTTGATGAAATAGAGCTAAAAGGTTAACATTGTCTCTCACAAGGTGTTTTGGTACTTGCGCGTATGACTGGCATAGGTAGAAACAGTCCACATTTTCATGTCTTCCCATACAGTAGAAAGCTCTTACATTATGCTGCTTTTCACAAACTATGTCGTCAAAAATCATGATAAAGTTGGGTAGTGCAGTATCTGGAGATACTACTGCTTCATGTTCATTGAATGTAAAAAATTTTGTGTCATCTATGGGCTCCAGCAGCTCTTTCAAATATACTTATACTTATACTTATACTTTGGCTGATAAAGCGACTTTGAGTACAAATAGACATTTTCAAACCTTAATCCATTGGGGTCTACTATTATGCTAGTAGACTGTCTTACCACAGTTGGATGGACCACAGAATACGGCTCGAATATTGTCTGGGAGTAATTCACCATGTTGATTCAAGCGCTTTTCCTTTTTCACAACAGCATCAAAGTTTGAAACTTGCAATTTTATAGTTTGCTTTTTGAACTGCATGTCTGCACGGTATGATGGCTAGATAACGACTAATGTAATAATTGAATGCGTTATGCTTTTATACCCTATTGCAACGGTCCACTTTTGTTGAGGGTGGTTCGAGGCTAAATGATGGCGGACAGAGGAGTTTAGGGTAGAGGCAACTTAATAATGTCAAAACTCAATGGGAATTTTGATTAGCTTTTCAATATTAATTCAAAATTAAACGATGAATGAAAAACAAAATATAAATCGTATTCTCAGATTCAATGCTGGATTATTTATTTCAATAATCATAACTTATTTCCGATGGGTTACAGAACAATAATTAACGCCATATAAAATAAACTTTGTGTGTTTCAAGAATTAAAGAAAAAGTTATACAAATAAAAAGCTTTTTGTATTTACCAATAAATTTGTGAGAAGTCATCGCATGATCAAATAAAGTAATCAAAAATCAGACTCAAAAAATTATAACAAAGAATCGTACCACCTTGGATTACAAAAAAAAGTGTGTAAAGAAATGTATAATTGATTCATGAGCACTTTTGTGGAATCTTCCCGATGTATCGTCGTTCCCAATTATGTAACCTTTGTCGGTCAAACTTGTTTTTCTTAATTTTAGGCTTACAAACTATTCACTAACGCGAACTCAAAACACAGCTCTACGAACACAAAAACATCTAAGGTTAAAAAAAAATAGTAAAGGGTAAGGTAATTATACGTCTAAGATTATTATAGATTAAAGTAATATCTTCACAAGGCAAATCGAAATGAACCACGGCTCATACTCTACAGTTGTGACATATCGAAACTCAATATTCAAATCAAAAGAAAAGATAAATCCAGAGGCAGCGTACACATACAGCCCGTGCCACTGTGCAGACCACCACACGAGAACGTCGTTTATCCAATCAAAAACTCATCAAACAAAATGATTCCCAACAAACGAAAACTCCCCAAGGATGATAAAAAACGCGGTCGGAAGGTCACCTCTCGGTTGACTGAACAGCCGGGGATTTCAACCTACCAACTAAATGGTCTCAATAAGTGAGATCAACACTTATCATTTACCATTCAAAAAATAGAAAAACATACTCCACTCCTACCAACGACTCGAATAATAATTTCAAGAGAAATGCGACGTTCGATAAAGAAAATACAAGGAAACGCTGGGGATACTCCCCCAAGCCAAACCACGGCGCACTGAGAAACTTAACACACAAAAAAATAGCCTTCCTTCGTTACTGGTCGCCGACTCAGGACCACCACTTGGTTGAATCAATTAAGCAACCAGGGAGACTTTTTGTCCTTTGTCTGAACTCATTAACAAAATTTGATGAGAAAACGATGCTAGAATACCAAGGGAACACTTACTATCTTTCTACTGTGCAGCAGTGTGTAGTGTTGACGTTAGCTTCGTTTGGAGAGTTCCGGCGGCAGACAAGAAGTGCTGGCTGTCCCACACGGGTCCCTTGTTGATCCCTTTGTCGTCCCTTTGGGGCTCACCCACTCGAACTGCCTACCCGAGCTCTCTTTAGTGAGCTTCTCTCCAGCGAGGCCCCACTCCCGGACCACTACCAAACGTCGCCGTCATGATTCGCGTCCCTTACCAACTCAATTCTCGCGCATTCTCCATGCTTAATTGTCCCCCGACGCTCTCGTGCACACACACACAAAAAGCACCCCTACATGTGTACTCTCACTATAAATACAATGCTTTTAGACGAAGGTGCTCAGTCGTGATTCAACCACTGAAGAGTGATGATCTTCATCGCGCAAGAGGACGTGGTCTTTTTAATAGGATTATAAATACTTTACCTGTAGAATAACACATCCCAAGCTACCAGTACTGCGGTCCTAGCACTAAACTTGTCAAATGTCTGGCTGGAGGTGATCAGGGAATAAATCCACTAAACGCAGCGTGCAAGGAACACGATATAGCTTATTCTCAGAATCAAGAAAACATCGAGGCTAGAAATTCAGCAGATAGAGTATCAGCCTAAAAAGCTTGGCAAATAGTCAAGGCCGGAGATTCGAGTATTCGGGAAAAAAACAGCTGCTCTAGCTATTGCGAGTACTGTGAAGCTTAAAAGTAAATTAGGTATGGGTGTGAAAAGTAAGAGAAAGAAACCATGCACTGCTTTAAGTACAGTTATTAAGACTGCATCACCGAAAATAAATAGCAAAGATGCACACGAGGTTATTACTTCAGCTTTGAGAGGGCAAGAGGACACGTTGTGCAGTTGACAAAGCAGGTGGTAAGAAAAGTGTAAAAATACCACGTATCTGACCTCTCCCTGCTCGAACTGGTGGTGCTCTACCTCTAATACCCATATTTTCTGGCTTGAGTGCAACCGTTGCACTAGCAAACGGTGTGGCGGGAATATTAAAAAGTATTAGTGCCAGTAAGGGTGCTAAGCAGCAGCTACAAGTAAGCCAAAGACACAATAAAACTATGGAGGCTATTGCTCTTGAAAAAGGTCTAAAACTTTAATTGTATAAAATTGGATTAGGTGTCTACTTAAAGCCATATGCTCGAAAAAATTAAAAAAAAAAAAAAAAAAAATCTTAAAGCAAGACTACCCGCTAGAGCTTTGACCCATGCTGATTTATTAAAATATGCTAAATAGTTAAAAATCCCGAATTTCCGGGGAGTATTCATGCGAAATGACTTACCTGATGGACCTTGCTATCGTGAAACTGCTATAGTTAATCTCGACGATAAAGATAGTCCTGGAACACACTGGGTGGCGTATAGAAAGCGTGGTAATGATGTTGTCTATTTTGACAGTTTTGGTGATCTACAACCACCCATCGATTTAATGCTATACTTGGGAGTTGGAAATATCAAGTATAATTACGTAAAATATCAAGATTACGATTCTCATAATTGTGGTCATTTATGCATTAAGTTTCTCTCAAAAAGTATATAAGGTAATGTCATAGCACAAAATCATTCATTCGCTTTTGAGAAGTCATGAAAGAAAACATTGACACTAAGTTTGTCAGGAACTTCTTCTGTACTTGAAGCACAATATTTTGCACCTATTGACTTATCATTGAAACATAACTATGTTTTTGGTTTAGTAGAACTCCTATCATTCAATTCGATTCCAAATATTGACGTCGGTAGTAATAAATTTTACGTGGCTGATCAAGTAGTCGTTTTTTCAACAGGCAGCTACGAAATTCGAGATATCGAGTCATTTTTAGTTGACACATTATAGCCCAACGATATAACTATTGATATTAAACCTAACAATAGTTTACTCTGTAGCGAAATTACTTGTACTCATACAATTAATTTTACACCAAAAGATTCTATAGGTCGTCTTTTATTTTAGGTTTTACTGAACGTGTTCTTGAAGATAGCACTACCCACAGTTCAGATTTACCTGTAGCTATTCTCAAAGTTAACGCACTGATAGTTGAGTATAATATTACTACTGGAGCCTATATAAACGGAGAAAAATTTCATACGATTCACAAATTTATACCATCTGTACCACCAGGTTATAAAATCATCGAAGTACCATTACAAATTATCTCCTTGCCAATGGTTGGACGCATTGTCGATTTCATACAACTACACGCTGTCGATCAGGACGGTAATTCAGTCAATTTTCGTAGAGAAGTCATAATCGTGAGGTAACATAAAACCTTCATCATATTGGGGATTGTATACAACACTAAAAGCTATATAAGTAGTTCAACATGCGCTCCAGCAGTCAGTCAACAACGAACATTCAAACTGTCGACACGTCAAAGACAACTGATACGTCAGAATAATCAGTTTCTGAAAAGTTTAGGATTAAAAATAAAAGGCCGTGGTGGAAACTAACTTGCATATTCTTGTGTTGTTGAGTAAAACATGGAAGAAATTCTAAGCATTCAGTCTCCTGTCACCTTTGATGAATCCATAGCACACTATGAGATTCATGCTCATCAGCCATACGCCTTCGCAACTTATGGTAACAGTGATAAAATCCGCATATCAATTCAACATCAGGACCTATGTCTACTACGCTATTGAGATAGATAAGTGTAAAAATGTGGGTCTAACAACCCTCATGAAAAATTGGTTAACACTCAGTCCAGATCAAGACGTCTTGAGCCAGAATGCAGGTTGAAAGGGAACTCACGCTTTAAGTCTAACGGAGGGCAGCTGCTTTGATTTCTTGATTCCCCTCAGCATGATTTTAGGTTTTGCTGAAGATTATCGAAAAATAGTTGTTAATGTAAAACATGAACTTATACTAACGAGCTCGAGAAATGATTTAAATGCAGTTGTTTAAGGTGCTATTGCTGCTGCAAATGCTAATGAATACCCGACTTGGGAAGAGTTTAAAATAGTAATACTGAAGCTCGAATGGCTTATGCCCTATGTGGTGATGTCAGATTCTCATAAAATTCGTCTGCTCAATTATTTGCAAGAAGACAAATTGATATCTATGAGCTTCCATCTTTTGGAGCTCTATGAATATCCACTCTTGCCCACCATAGGGGTAAACGGTACAGTTATTGACACCTTAAGGTAGTGATTGACCCCTGTATAATTTGTATATCTATATATAAAGGCTCCATTTAAAAATGCATGTGGCGGTCAATCACTATCAGGAGGCCAACAACTGTACCCGTTACCCCTATCTAAGCATATCTGGACAGTTAATACGTCCAACCAGTTGAAAAAGCCACGTTATGTTACACTGGCTTTTCAAACAAACCGAAAGAATCAGAGAGCTGCTAGTGCTAGCAAGTTCGAACACTGTAACATAAGAAATGTGAGACTCTATTTAAATTCACAATATTTTTGCTATGATGATCTCAATCTCGATATGACAAACAATCAGTATGCACTGTTGCATGACATGTATGCTTATTTTCAGAATTCATGTTATAGTAAATCCCCCGCACCTTTGTTAAACAGATATGGTTTTCTGAAAGTCGTGTCTTTGATTGTAATTGATTGCTCCAAGCAAAATGACTCACTGAAAAATGCTTCAGTAGATGTGCGTTTGGAATTCGAATCTTACGCTAGTTTTCCTGCTAATACATCAGCCTACTGCCTAATTCTACACGACCGTATTGTTCAATACAGTCCAATGAGTGGAGACTTTAAGAAACTCATGTAAAGCTATAAAAGCTCATGCATAGCCCTGCTAACATCATTTGTCTTTCAACCATCGTGGAGAAAGGTCAGCAGAGCAAAGAAGAAGATAATAAACGACGACAAGAAGAGTGGGCGAAATTTGAGTAGAGACATGCAGAGAAATGGGCGGAAAAAAATCAAAGTAGAAAAGTAAAAAGTGTGAATTATTTTAAAAATTTTTTTGTCAAACGACATTTATCGACATGTCTCATAAGCCAACTGAAAGTAAATTCACCAACGACGTAAAGTATCAAAAACTTTCTACCAAGGATGATGATGAAAAAAATCTTGCTATTATTATTCATCAATAAAATGTGCCCTTAAGCAAGCAAGCCTTAGTAATTAGGATAAAAAGCTTAACAGTTTTTTAAAGTTATTCATAAAATAATTGTACCCTTAGGCGAGCAAGTATTAATGAATAAAAACCCAGTTTTTAAGTATTATTTATTAATAAAATGTTTCTATGAGCAAACAAGTATTAATGAGTGGAAATCCAAAATTTTCTGAGTATTATTTAATCATAAAATATACCCTTAGACGAGCAAACATCGGTAATCAAAAACCTACCAGTTATCCAGTATTATTCATTAATTAAATGTGCCCTTAGGTGAAAACCTTCTGTGATTATAAACTCAACAGTTTTGTAGTATAGATAGTGAACTTTATACATTACTAAACTAGCGATCATGGGGAATTAAAAACCAAACAGTTTTGTAATATCATTTATGAATAAAATATGCTCTTAGGCAAGCAAGTATTGGTGATCAGAAATCTAAACTTTTACATAGTATTATCTATGAATAATATGTGCTCTTCGGTCAGCGAGCATCGTCGAATAAAAACGTAATATTCTTCCCATATTACTAATTAATAAAATGTGCCCTTAAACGAGCTATCATTAGTGATTCAAAACCTAACTTTAAAAAAACATTATTTATTATTCAAATCTGCCGTTACAAGTAAGCATTGGCGAGTAGTAACCCAACAGTCTGTGAGTATAGTAAGTTAAAAAAATATATTATCAGGCCAGCAAGCATTAGTTATTATATACCTAACTGTTTATTAGTATAAGATATTAATAAAATATGTTCTTATTTGAGAAATCATCGGTGATAAGCATCCTAACTGTATTAATCGATGATGCTTGCTCACTTAAGAGCACTATTCATTAAGAAATTATATTAAATACTGATTAGGATGCTAATTTCCGATGCCTGCTCGCCTAACAATATATTTTGCAAACTCAATGTACCAAAAAACAGTTGGGTAACTGATGGTGGATGCTTGCTCATCTGATGATATATTTTGTTAACTTGTTATACTACAAAAACTGTTGGTTTTCATGTTGCCAATGCTTGCTTGCGTGGCATCAAATAATACTAAAAATCCATTGGGCTTACAATTGCCGATACTTGCTCGCCTAATGGCACATTTTATTAAAAAGTAATACTGACTAAGTGTTGGATTTCTATTCATTGATGCTTGCCTAAGGGCACATTTAATTAATAAATAATAAAAAAGGGTAGATTTTCAATTGCCGATGCTTGCTTGCCTTAAAATACATTCTGTTTATAAATAACAGTCAGAAGCTTGCTAACTTATCAGCACACTGTTTAAATAAATGATATTAAAAAATTATTGATCATCTGAGCGACGTTGCTTGCTCACTAAAAAATATTTTGTTTTAACTAACTATATTAAAAAACTGTCAAGTTTTAATCACTGATGCACACTTTTTGAATAAATAATACTAAATATCTGTTGTGTTTTTCATCGCCCACTCAGGGTTTTATTAATTAATACTACTGAAGACCTGTCAGATTTTTAATCACTGATGCTTGCTCGTTAACTGATATTTTCCACTAACTAACTATACTGTAAAAATGTTCTTTCTACTCGCTGATGCTCCTTGCCTAAGGGCACATTTTATTGATAAATGATATTTAAAAAAAGTTGGATTACTAATCGTCGATGACCGCTTGTCTAATGGCACATTTTATTGATACATAATACTAAGAAACTGTTGAGTTTTAAGTTGCTGATGCTTGCTCCCCTAAACGCTTGTATTTTTAATAAATTACACAGAAAAACTGTTGGATTTCTAATCATTGATGCTTGCTTACTTAAAGCACATTTTATTATCAAATAGTGGAACGGGCACGTTTTATTAAATAATAAGACTTAAAAACTTTTTGATTTTGAATCCTTAATTTTTGATCACCTATCGGCAAATTTCATCAATGAGTAATGCTTTGAAATAGCAAGGTTGCTAGTCGCCGATATTTTATCAACTAACGGCACATTTTATAAATAAATAATATTAAAAAAATTAGTGCGAGACGAATGCAGTGCACTTTTTCAAAATGCACGAATATTAACGTGGATTTATGACAGCATGCGTCAAACAATGTGATTCTTCTACAACCCATAACAAGTAGTGTGACCTCTGGCACTGTAAGAGAATTAGTGTGGTTCTTCAGCAGTGCATTACAAATTTGTGAGCCTTCGCAAGGATTTTGTAAAGTATGCGTTTATTTGTAAAATGACTGATATAACGTGTTTCTTCGTAACTTTCTGAATAATGTATGTCTTCCTAGGAGCTGTTGAGATACTCTTCATTCCATCTCTGCTCTCAGGGATAGTTCTCGTTGCAGCTCCAGCTACTGAGATAATATTCGTTGCAGCGCAGCTTACTGAGATACTTTTAGTCGCACCTCTACTCGTAGGAATAGTCTTCGTTACAGCGTAACGCGCAGGGATTCTTTTCGTTACATCATGGGGCGCTGGAATTGTCTTCGTAAAAGTATTGAGTTGGGATGGTTTTGCTCATACTATGTGGCCCTGGGATCGTCTTTTTACGAAGTGTTAATATGTACACGGTTAATGAGTATGTACACAAGCTGCTATGGCAAATTAATCCTATACGTGACACACCATAAGTATAACACTGTCTCTACTGAAAGTATAAAGTTGCGTCATATTTTTCTGTCATGAAGTGCGGGCAGACTTGTTATTAGAATGCACGTACGTCTGTGATATGTATTCAAGAACGTAATTTGTTCGTGAGGTCATTGTCAAATTCCAATTATGTAAACTGCTCTTGATATGACAATATAAAAAATTGTTTTAGTATATTAAAAAATGATTTGTGAAATTACCGAAAGAATTAATTGCAAAACTTTTAGACTTGTAAGTCACAAATAAATTTGTATTTGGTGTTTCTTTGACTGCTGATGCGAGCTTACATCTAATGAATGAAAATATAATAAAAACCATCATCGTTTCAACCTTTTATTTTTCTATCAACGTTAGTTTTGCATAAATATCGCTCATAAGGTGACGTAATTTAGTCAGAGGCCTCTCTTACTCGTTTTGACTCTGTAAAAATGCTCCATCAAGAGAAAAAATTGCTATTATTAGGTCAATTACCTGTGCCCTAAAGTGTTAGTTAACTCTTAACCCTAGCGTCTCATGAGTACATTATACACGTCAGGCATAACGTGTTGGTGGAGACAACTCAGGTGTATTTCACGGAAATTAGTGGTCTTAGACTACGCTACGGAGTGAGGTACAGCAAAAGAGGTCCATCGAACGTGTTTTTAGAGACAGCAGAGAAAGAAAAAACTGCATTAACTTATACTGCAGACACAAATTCATTCGTATAGTATAAAAATCCTCTAAGAATCACTGCACGAAGCACTAGGGAACTTCGAAGCAGTAGTATCAAACAATGATAGATGTAAATTAGTTATTAGTGATATAATTAATGCTAAATTTTGTTAGTGTGACCTAGTAAGCTCTGTGTCAACTAATAAATTATATTAATTAAGCTAAATAAAAGAATACAATAATTGATCTTATCCACATCATGGACACTAAAACTTTCTATTCAAATAATTAGAACAATTAAATTTCTGAGGCTAAATACTAGGAAACCCACGAACGAAATTATATAAAACGATCAAGACCATACGTTAAACGAGTCCGTTCATAATAAATTGGCATCCTCTGTATGTTCTTCAAATCCTAGTTTTGATTCGATAAAAAAAATTGTTAAAAATGATACTAACAAATTACTCAATATGTACAAATTTAAGTTAGATATTAAACTTTATTACAGTATTAATATGAGTAAGATTCATTTGAAACTTAGTGAATTATTGAAAGTATTAGATTTCTTCTTACATCATATATATAGTTTGATATGTATAGTAAATTAAAACCTTACTGTACAATGTTTTCGTTCTTCTAAATAAAGCATATTTTAATTTTATAAAATTTTGGGCTTATCATCGAGTGGACTGCATATTTTTAAGCAGGCTTCGACTTGAAAGTAACCAATAAAGAACGGAAAGACATAACTGGCAAACATGGGAGAGAAAAAGAAACACTTTTTTCACTCCAAAAAGTAAAATCACTTTATTTAATAAATCTTAACTATAAGATATATAACGTTTAACTTAAACTAATTCACTCTTTCA
This sequence comes from Copidosoma floridanum, assembly GCF_036245765.1. Taxonomy (NCBI): domain Eukaryota; kingdom Metazoa; phylum Arthropoda; class Insecta; order Hymenoptera; family Encyrtidae; genus Copidosoma; species Copidosoma floridanum. The sequence continues at coordinate 34,945,995 of NW_028321897.1, read as the reverse complement.
ATGGACAGGCATTAGATCAACAAAAAAAAACTAACTAAAGTTTGTTAACGCCTGATGCATTGGCTTTTATTACAGAAATTAAATTTAAAAAAAATGAAAGTCTAGTGACAGCGGAACTAAGCTGCTTCTGCAAGCGAGCCTTGAGGCAGACAGCCTGCACGAACGATGCTAACCTTGTTTCTGCTCCTCTTTCTTGGACCCTATTGGCCGATTGCGTACACGCTTGTAAGCTTACAATTAGTGCACGATATTTTCAATCAAATAATATAATAAACAAGTTTCATTCGAATTATATATGAGCACGTGGTGACTCGATCAGCTAGTTTGTGGGTCGCCACACGGAAGACCGTGGTTCGATTCCCAACCAGAGCGACTCCTGGGCAAGTACCTCTGTGTATTATCACACGTGCTTTTTCACCACGCAATGCTCCTCTTGAAGGGATGGGCGATCTCCTCGCAGCAAATTGCCCTTCACTTAGATTCTTCACTAAAGTGGTCTATGTGATATTATCACCGCACCAACAAATTGAAATGAAAAAAAATAATGAAATAAAATATGAAAAAATAATGAAATGAAATATGAAATAAAATAGAAACAAATTAAAAGAAACAAACCAGGGGGTATACATGGGTCATGGGACCCACGGTAAGAACGAAGTTCTTTAAACATGAGATAAGTATAAAGACACACCATTTCTCAGGTAACAAGGGGGTTGCCAGACTCATAGGAAGAACGAAGCTCTATAAAAATAATTACTGCATTTATGTAGTTCACTGAAACAAAAACTTGAAAAACGATTTTAAAAAAAGTAAGAAAATTTAGGTAAGGACTAACGATAGTTGAACTTCGTGAGTACTGTATTTATTTATTTTTTCTTGTTTTATTTTTTTTCATATTTCATTTCATAATTTTTTTTTTCATTTTTTTGTCTTTCCTTTATTTCATTTCTTTTTTTATTTTTCTAGTTAATCTTTTTTTTTATTCCACTGTATTTTTTCATGTCTTTTTTGATTTCATTTCATTATTTTTCATATTTCATTTCATTACTTTTTTTTCTTTAATTTTTTTTCTTACTTATTTTTTTGCAATTGTGTAGCCAATAAAAACAATTTTTGTTTTATTTTTATATAATTATTGGATGGCATTTTGCCATTATTAGTTCATTAAATTTAAAATAAGTGCCCTTCAAAACCATTAAAATCATATGTAACTCGAAATATAGACATATAGTGATCTTACATAGTTTATTTATTATTGATTAAATAAATTACTATACTTGTATAATTATGTGACATTGTAACATAATTTGTTTGTCAAATTCGAAATAAGCGCCCTTAAAAACTATTGATATGTTCTGCAACTCTGTTGCATATGTTTGTTTTAATAATTTATATATTTATCAAATAATTTATTTATAACAGTCATTATTAGCATTATTTTAATGCCAAAAAAATATTAGGTTTAATTAACATCAGTTAGTATGAAATGCATAAAATACTAATATTTAATGCGTAATAACGCGCCTTATTCGATTTTATCTACATAACCATAGTTATGCTAATTAAATTTTTTGTTTTTTAAATTTATTATTTAGAAAAAAATTTTTTTTAGGAGGAAGGGACTTCTAGTAAGTGACTTTGGTTTCATGGAAATCTTTAGTTTTTTTAATTCCAGCCCCCCAAGCACGTGACATGAAGAACTTCGTTTTAATAAATAATCAAATAAATAATTTATCATTAATTGAATGTATTATTAGTGAATGCATATGAAAACGAAAAATAAGTTACGAACCACACGATAAGTACAAGAAACCGAAATTCTAAAGTCGGTAGCGCTCGTAGCAGAGTGAGTAAGGTATTCCACTTGTATGCAGGAGGTTGAGGGTCCAAATCTCTGTATTGGAAAGTGTTACAAAATTTCATTTGGGCTAAGGTGTGCAGGAGAGTAGCGCAGCACGGATGAAAGATATAGGGTGGGGTGAGGGGAAGTGTGTAGGGGACTGATGGTGAGGGCGACGGGGTAAGGGAAAAAATACAAAGAATTAGGAGGAAGAGACTTGCGGTAAGCGACTTCCGTTCCATACAAATTTGTCGGTTTAAAAATTTCAGCCCCCCCCCCCCCAGTACGCAACATAAAGAACTTCGTTCTAAAATCTGTATCTAATATTGTTAAATATGTGTAACCAATAATGTAACATGTAACCAATACTGTATTATATAATCCAAAATGTAATAATGTGCCTTACTGTTACAAGGCTATGTGTACTCGCTCACAACAAAGCCTGAAAATAAATACACTACGTTAGTAGGTATTTATTCAAAAGAATAAAAAGTTATATATAAGTATTTAAACTATCACTATATATTTTCTAAGACCTAGGTTCAGTCAACGACACACGTTTATGTGCTTACAATAAGGTTAAGGAGGTTGGATACATATTACTGATAATAGTAGGGGCTCTAATTTAGTTTTTGATTCGTTCTATGCGTTATAAAAAACAAACTTTGTTTTAATTTACAATATTATACACATTATGTATTTAAGTACACTAAACACTAAATCGATTTTATTACAGTAGAATAATTTTTTGAGTAACATGTAAATTATCAGTCATGATTGTTATGTAATCTGATTTTGATGGGTTTCATGAAGTTATACGTTCTTGTACTTTCGTGCAGTGAAAATATTCTGATGATAATAAAAAAATATTCGATGGATGTAAATCACGTTTTTTTCCAAATTCCATAGATATTATCCCATGCACGTCACATACACAACTTGGATCTTTTCAGTATTATCCATCATTTTCTTTACCACTATTCCATTATTTTATTTTTATTATTAGAACAGGACAAGGAAAGGATGGATTGTCGTTTGCTTACAATGTAGGATAGCAAAAAGGGGTACTGGACCATCGTATGATAGTCAGTCTAGTCATGGTGTTTTAATAGGACTCTACTCAAAAAAAATGGTTTCATATGTAGTTCGATCAAAAAGTTGTTGCCGGTACCATATAAGTCATGATAAGAGTAGTCATGACTGCAGACAAAACTATGATGGATCTCCCAAAGGTGTGGAAGCTGACATTGCTGTAAAGCTATTCACGAATAATCTATTATTTACCCAATATAAAGTTTTCGGAGCAAAGCTTATCATGGAGAATGATTTGACTACAATTGCCAGCTTGAGAGCAGTATCAGTCCACAGCATTGAGTTGTGGTCTGATAAAAATCACTCTATCAAGGAATTTTACAATTCAATGTATGGAATGTCCTTGCCAAAACCTCTGATAGAGTATCTTACCAATCCTCTAAGCAACACTATATCAGAGTATACAAATCGGCTCAATGATCTTGCAGATAATTTAAAGTCAATCATTTCTCATGCTTTTAATGACCATACGCTATGGAGATTTCATGACGATTCAGAAAATTATGTATACAAAAAGCTGCCAGGTAAAAAACCACTCGAAGGCCAATCTCCTAAGATTTCTTTGAAAGAGTTGATGGGACGCTATGTCAACAATGTAGATAAACTAGCACCTGCTGCTTCTACGCAAATAAATTTAAATTTTAATAATATTGTAGCGAGTAAATGCCTAAAATCCAAGCATTATTCGGCACCTGAATCATTTAATTTTCGCGTAGCTGCAGTAGTGGGTCAAAAAAATATTGAGCACACATATATCATTAAGGTTTTTACAAAAGTATGTGTTAGCCCAATCCATAAGGGTTTAAAATTTAGAAAAATCAAAGAAGGTAATCATCGAAAAATAGTGCTGTTAGACGCAAGGAAGGACTAAGTTACCAAAGTAATATTGGTCTCAGTAGCGTGTTAGACATACCTATCGACAAAGTTCAGTCATCATACAGTGGTCTGTCAGATGATGAAATAAAACAATTTAAAATTGTCTATTTTGATTTTGAGACCACGGGTCTTAGTGCTTCCGACCAAATAGTTCAAGTATATGACGGAATTATTTATTCACAAATATTATTCAATAATTTAAAAAATCTTCTAATTTGTCATGAAATCTTTATTACTCTAGATTGCAGCTTCTGACGGTGCAACTTGTTTTAACGCTTATTCAGTTCCAATAGTGCTGATGAAATCTAAAAAAGCTACAAAAAAAAACTGGTTTGACAGTAAAAAAGGGGTGCTATTTTGACGGGAAAATAAATTAAACACTATTTTAAAACAGGTAGCTATTAAATTATTTCTGAATTATCTTGAAGGCGTAAAAAATCGTGCCACAGATGAGCCGTGTAGCATAATACTAGTCGGTCACAATGCCATAAGGTTTATAAATAATTTTGAATTGCGGCTATACTTTACATAAAGCCAATTACAATTTATATTTTATGACAGTTTTGATGCAGTAAAAATTAAAATTCTCTCTGAACAGTTTGGACTCTTCGAAAAATTCACACAGTAAGTTTATGGATATACAGACGCTAAGACTCATAAAAAAAAAATTTCCAAAGCCAAAACATTAAAAAATGTACTCTGAGGAAAATTTGATCAAAAAATATTTACTGCAAAAAACGTAAAATTCCTTCATGATGCTGTACAAAATATTTTACTTCTTAAAAAACTAGTTGATACCTTAGGTATTTCAAATGATGAAATTATAACAGAGTGTGTATGTCTGAGAAAGCTTGAATGCGATTAGATGAAAAAAAAGAATTGTAGAACATAATAAAGCGTCATTGCAGTTTTTAAACAATCATATTTAGCCGTGAATGATAACCACAATGTCAAAAGAAAGTCTTAATAAAAACGTTATCATCGACGCCTACAAAAAAAAATTTATAAATGAAATAACAGAATTTTTGTCCATAAATGTCAACCGTAAAGTCCGAGTAACATCTTCAATAGACAGTATTAATAATATTTTTTATGACAAAATTAAAATTTTATGCGATATTCAGTTAAATTTGATAAAATAAAGACTACAAAACAAAATAATTTATAAATTATATTAGTAACTAATCACTATTATTTGTTCAATAATTCTTAACTTATTCATATCTGTACATATTTCTCTTTTATAGCTTGAAAAACAAGAATTAATTATTGTAGAGGATCATAATTTCAGTGATAATTATGTATTTAACACTGTTCATTTTTCAAAAGTCGCGCGCATCCATGACACCAAAATGGTAGCTGCACACCTATGTGAATTACCGTCTCATTACCCTCTGAAACAAATTTTTACTTTCTTTATTTGAAAACATCTTGAGAAAATTTCTCTCTACCTACACTTTGCAAAGTGGCATTAGAAAGAAGAGAAAAATTTTTCTACAAGCACCTCATAATGTGTCTGCTCAGATATTTTAATTTTCTTCAGAAAATGCTTGAGTAACTCATTTTCTAATGCTATTTCATGAGAGCTAGTGTTGAAAATTGAGACTTTGAAAATTTTTCGAGATTTCGGGAGGTTTGGGGTATAAACAAGAATACCATTGGATTCAGCAAATTAAAATGTGTCAATTGACGTTTGTGTCATGACGTAGAGAAAATAAAAAATGAACAATTTAACATGGGCTGTTATGGAAACAGTGTTGTGACCTAAAAATAGCATACCTTAGTAATAGTTAAAAAATCGACAAAAAATTTGTTTCGATGGTTCAAATACTGTGGATTCATATGATCCCTCTCGTTTTTATGAGTATCCATACTAATTAGAGAAAAAATCACGATTTTTAAAATAAAAATAAAAACTTTGGTTAGGTTTATAAGATGGATCCATGTATGCCATAAAAATAAGCTGTATTACGTTTTGTTGGTAATGCTGTAAGCTTCCCAAACCCTTGACCCCGCTTTTCCTCCCCTTTGAAAGATTGTATTTAGCCTTCTTTAATAAAAACTTAAATAATATGTTAATTTTTAACATCGAAATTCGTTGACTATGATCGGAAAATTGTACAACCTGTACTTAGTTATCTATCTTAACGTCGATCAACTACTCCTCCATTATAACCCTGGAATTATCAACCTAGTCACTATTACTCTCCTCCCAATATCCAAGAGTTAACATTTTTTCAACCCCCATGTTTTTATCCACTTTACTACCCGCAAATGCATTATCGTTCTCGTCACCCCTCAATTCAAGGCTATTCTGACTGTTACGGATTACTTTGTTTAGTCAGAAGTTTTCTTGTTTATTTAAATATTTCATTGTTACGAATTATTGTTGCTAGGCTTTAATTCCGCCGTTGTGAGTAATGTGATACCGCAACGTAGCCCGTATGTAAGGTGACGGAAGAGGATTTTCCAAGGCCGCGTTTTTCAAGTTTTAGAGATTATGTCGTGAGAAAATAAAGAGATTTTCTCATGGACGGAAGGCCACAGGTACTTGCTTAGCAATGATGGAATTGTTTTGCCTTCAATTTTTTGTTTATCTGGTAGCTAAAGAAAGATACTTTTTGTTTTTTGATCAAGCGAACGTCTGATTAAAAAATCAAAAAAAGGTCAGACATCGTCGAGATCTCCTCCTGGCTGTTTTCCTGGTTTAACCTCACGTTGCCATCGATTGTTATAATCTTTTGTACAAATAAATTTTCTTATTAATATTCGAAGTTTCAGTTTTCTGCGCGAAAATTTTGGTGCCGAAACCCGGGATTTTTTCTCGAACCAATTTTTCGCAAGTGCGACTTTGGAAAAAGGTAAATAAAAAGAAAAGTAGTGTCCATTTCCGACGAGGTGGTAAAAAAAAAGCCCTTACATCAGAAAGATTGAAATCGGAGAAATTAACTGGATCACATAATTTTTTGAGAGACAATCATCAAGAATCTATTAAGCCAGTGCCCGGAATTATTCAATTACCTCACAGTTTAGATTTGACATCTCAGGGTCAGTTTCGTTCCATTTGATGCAAGCCAGTCATTCCAGAGGATGTGCAGCCAGTGAAAATTTTGACATCAGCACAGATGAGAGTAGTAAAGACGTGCTCGCGCAAATCAACAGCAGAGTCATTGCAAGTTCCGTTGCTGCCTCCTTTACATTCCGTCCCTGAGTAAGCGCTTTCACGCGCGCCACGTCGTCAGACGAGGCCACCACCAGCAGAGCCATTGCATGCTCTGCCACCGCCTCCTTTGAACCCTATCCCTATAGAAATCCGTTCGCGCGTGTCACGTCATTAGACGAGGCCACCACCAGCAGGGCTATTGCGAGCTCTACAGCCACCTCTTCTGCACCCAATCTCTGCAGCAACGCGTCTACGCGCACCGCGTCGTCAGACGGGGCCACCTACATAGCTGTGACAGCTTCCAGTGTTGCTTTCAGATGGATTGGAGCAAGCTCTGGTGCTGTCACCCCTACACTTCATCCCTGCGGCAGCGCATCTTCAAGACAAATTTTTTCAGACACATTTTGAAGAATCATTATGAGTCGATTGCGATGATGAGTACAGTCGTAAATCTTTTAATTTTTAAAGAAACTTGAAAATTAAGGTCACATTAACAAGGAAACTTTTTTAAATAACAAGAGTCGTCAGAATTTTTTCTCTGATTTTCAAAGTTGTTTTCATAGTACAGTTTACGATGAGAGGTTAGAAAATATTATAAGTAAAAATATTCAGTCTAACGATAAGACTGGTGAAATTAGTAGATATGATCGAATCTTTTGCAACATCCAAGGAAATAACTGAAAAATACGAAAATTTTCAGTTTATAGACAGAATGACTTTTTTAAAACATTTACCCTATTTTTCGGGAGACCCACGTGACTGGATGTGTTTTAAACAAGCTTATAAACTGAGTACAGATCTTGGAGGTTATTCAGATGGTGAGTGTTTTACGATTGTATGAGGATTTAGGGGGGAAGCTCATACCATTACGCAAAACTTTATTTGATGCTGGGAATAATGCTCAAAATATAATAAAAACTTTAAAAATGCGTTTTGGCAATAAATTTAATTTTGAGAAAAATTGTTGCGGAAATTAAAAGTTTACCAAGTCTTGAGTCTAAAAAAATTAATATAGTTGAATTAGTTGAATTTGCAACAAAATTGAGCAACGTGGTATAAGGTATAAAATCGATGAACAATGTAGGAAATTTATTTAGTCCTGAATTATTGAACAATTTAATAAAAAAACTTCTTACTACTATTGTGTATATCTATGCTCTTTTGCTGCCTCTCAAACAGATGATGCTTGGGTTGGGAAAGTTAGCGCAATTTTGGATGAAAAAAGTGCAAGTATCTATCAATGCATCTTTGTTTCAATTGTTAAAAAAGTGGACATGATCGTTTCAAATGTAAATAAATTGGTTGTAATATTTGTGGTCGCAAGCATTACACCCTATTCCATCTTGAAGTCAAAAAAAGATAACCAAGAGAGTAATTCGAATATTTTAGTTGAGCTTTCTCTCTCTTCCGGTGAGCAATCATGACTAGAAAAACACACGTATTTAAAAGTCCTGCCTATTTGCGTTGTAGGATCAAAATGTTCAAAAGTCATTCATGCATTATTGGATGAGGGTTCAACCATCACATTGATAAGTCAAAAATTATGCAAGAAATTGTTGCTGAGGGCTCATTAACACATATTTATCTGAAGAAAGTAGGGGGTGATAATTCATCTGTACTTTGTCGTAAAAAGGTTCATTTGAAAGTAGGATCTGCGAAACAAGATTTTGATTTTAAAAATGTACTTGAAGTACAAGATCTTGAGTTACCACATCAATACATTTCTTTAGATTCGTCCCATCGTTGCAGAAGGAGTACAGGGGTTGTTATCAAAGTTTTTGAAGGAAAACTAAGCATGTTGATTGGGCAAGAGTATTGGAAATTTATAATTACACATACATTTTTTCAAATTCAAGGTAACTTAGTTGTTTTAAATGTTTGTTGGACTACACACGGTTTCGTTAAACGTGATTGAGGAAATTTGAATAATACTTTCAATGTTTTTATTTGCAAAAAATAAAAGTTTGATGATTTAAATCGATTACTGAAAGAATATTTTGAGCTTGATTCTATTGGGATTAAAAATTTTTCTTTTAAAAATACTCAAGAAAAACAAGCTTATGAAACTTTTGAGACGACTAGTTATTGTAAAGATGGGGTTTGGAATGTTGGGCTATCGTGGAGGAGTGATGATGAGCTAATTCCGAACAGTCGTCCTACTAACGCCGAGTTTCATCATCGCGAAATAGATCGATTATTACAAAATAATTTTGCCGAAAAATGCAAGGATGAAATATCGAACAACAAAACGTGGTATCTACCACATTCCGGTGTAACTAACACGAATAAACTTGGACGTGTGAGACTAGTTCTTAATGCAGCTTCCAAATCTTCGTCTACAAGCTTCAACGACCTTACTCTTAACCAGCCCTAAACTACTGAAATCACTTCCGGGCGTGCTTATGCGATTTTGTCAATTTTCCTACGCGATAAAATCCGACATTCGTGATATGTTCTTAAAAATAAAAGTTAGGAAACAGGATCGCGATTTTCAACGGTTTTTCTGGGGAAGAAAAGATAGAATGATAGAACATCAAGAGTATAGAATGTTTTTCATAATTTTTGGTGCCAAATTTTCACTGAGTACAGCCTTATTTCTAAAAGATGAAAATGCAAAATTATTTTTTGATCGATATCTAAAAACTGCGAACAGTGTAATGAGTAACTGTTACATGGACTATTTTCTAGATAGCTGTGAGATGGAAGGGGAAGCCATAGATCAGATAAAATAAGCAATAGAAATTGATAAAAACGTTGACTGGAAAATGTACGAATGGACGAGTAATTATCCGTCGATTTTAAACGCAGCGAATAAAAGCAACTCTGCAAATCGAGTTTTTTAAATCAATGGAGCACATTTATCGAGTGAAAAAATTTTAGGCTTAAAATGATTGAATCAGACTGATAAATTACTTTTCAAATTAAGCTTCAAGAAAGTTCCAAAAAAAAATAGCTGAAAGTATTCGTATTCCCACTAAAAGAGAAGTATTAAGTTTTGTTGTATCATTTTTTGATCCTTTAGGTTTTCTAATTTCTTTCGTAACTCGAGCGCAAATTTAATTACAAGATATTTAGAAAAGCAAAATTGACTGGGACATTGAATTAAAAGAATCGGAATTATTTAAGTGAAAAGAATGGGTAGTAAAATTTAGGAAAATTAAAAACTTCAAAATTCCAAGGTGCTATCAGTTAAAAGCCTTTCAATAAAGATCTGCAGAATTACATATTTTTTACGATGTTAGTTTGAAAGCATATGTTACTATAGCGTTTCGGCGTTTTATTTTCCCCAACGATTTATACAAATCAAGTTTTATTATAGCCAAAAGCCGCGTTGCACCCACTAAATCAACAACTATACCGAGACTTGAACTTCAAGCCGCTCTTCTTGCCACTACAGTACCGAATTTTATTGAAATAAAACATGATTTCTTTATCATAAAACGAAGATTTTGGACTGACTCGAAAATTGTCTTCAGATAGATCAGAAAGGATTTACACGAGTTTCATGTTTTCGTGGCAAATCGTTTAGCTGAGATTAAAGAAAACTCCATAATTTCTGAATAGTATTGGATATCCTCGAAAGAGAATTCTGCAGATGATAGTACTAGACGTGGGCCAGATATTTTTGAAAAAAATTGCAGATGGCTTGCAGGTCCCTCGTTTTTAAGTAAATCAGAATTTCAATGGCCTTAGAAAGTTTTCAAATAAAATTTGTAAACTCAGAAATAAAAGAAAGTGCAAACACGGTATGTGCTGTTAAAAGTGTTATAGTAGATTTCTCTCGTTTCTCGTCTTGGTTACGTTTATTACGATCGGCTTTGCGAGTTTAAGAAGTAATGGATAAGAGTATGAAAAGAAACTTCACTTCACTAAAACGGCGAATAAAGGAAGAAAAATTTTGTTTTAAACTAAGCCAAGCAATCTCTTTTGTCCAAGAAAGGAGTGATCTCAAAAAATCCAAAGCTATTAAAAAAGATAGTAGAATTCTAAATTTAAATGCGTTTGTAGATGAAGAGGGAAATCTCAGATCTGAAAGTAAATTAATTAACGCCCCAAACAACGAAGTTTGTAAAAAACCGATTATTCTTTGCGGTAAAGAAAGAGTTACTCGTTTGTTGATCCAAAATCTACATGAAAAATTATACCATGGTAGTAATGATACAGTCATTATTGAGTTAAGATAAGAATTTTGGATTATAGGTTTACTTCAGAAGTTTAGTTTTTAATTGCACTGTTTGCAAATTTTTACGTGGGTCTCCGATGAAACCAAAAATGGTAGCTTTACCTCTTGCTAGATTAGAAAATCAGGTTCATCCGCTTACTAACTGTGGGATAAATTATTTCGGCCTCATGCTAATCAAAATAGGCCGGAGACGCAAAAAACGCTGGGGCGTAATTTTTAACTGTTTGACCACTAGAGCAGTACATATCGAATTAGCAAGTAGTCTGTCCACTGACTCTGTAATCTTAGCCTTGCGCCGATTCAGCTCTCGAAGAGGCACCTCGTCTATGATTTTCTGTGACAATGATACTAATTTTTGAGGAATGTATGATGAACTAAAAGATGTATTCAAAAATATAAATCAAAAGAAAATCGAAAGTTTTGCTGTAAAAAATAAAATAGAGTGGAAGTTTAATCCTCCTACTGCATCCAACATGGGTGGAGCAGGGGAGAGGCTCTTACGTTCTATCAAGACTGCTTTGAAAGTCATTTTAAGGAAACACGCTCCTCGAGAAAAAGTTTTATTAACAGTCTTGACTAAAGTTGAGCATGCTGTAAATTCGCGTCCACTTACCCACGTTTCCCTAGACCTAAGAGATAATAAGGCCAATTCATTTTTTGTTTCAAACTTGTTCAGGACATATTAAATTAAGTAGGTGTGAAGCAGAAACTAAATGTGCAAAAAAACAGTGGTTGTAAAGTAAACAGTTGGTGAAAATATAAACTGGATGACTAGAATGAAAAATGAATAACTGGTATTAAAAATAAATGACTAGAATGAAAAATGAATAACTGGTATAAAAAATTAACTAATGACTAAAATAAAAAACGAGTAACTTGAATAAAAAACAAATTACAATGCATAAATGTAAAATATATCACTCTTTTTTGCTACTGTATCGAGTTCTTTTTTTTTTAAACGATCTACGTAATCGTTTTCCCTTGCGATCACTGTTTGGTGTATCTCGTTTTATACTCCAACAGAAGTCAGCCATCATATTAACATCCCACCGTCCCTGATAACGATTTTTCATAACTTTTATATCTTGATGAAAGCGTTCTCCGTGCTCTTTACTAAAATCTCCAAGATTCTCTGGGAATTCATTAAGATGTTCATCTAAAAAGTGTTATTTCACATTCATCAAGCATCCAAAACTTCTGAAGTCTTCAACCATCTTGGCAACAATTTATTGATATTTTAGACTCTTGTTATTACCTAAAAAGTTGTAACATACATCTTTAAAACTCAACCAAGCTGCTTTCTCAAGTTTATTCATTTTTTTAACCAAATCTTTGTCTTTGAACATTTTACGAATCTGTGGTCCATCAAATACTCCTGCTTTTACCGTGGCATCAGAAAGTTTAGGGAATTTCGAAGATAAATATATAAACGTTCTCCCTTTTTTGTCCAAAGCTTTCACAAATTGTTTCATGAGACCAAGTTTTATATGCTCAGGAGGAATGAAAATCTTTAGTAGATCCACGAGTGATTCATTGATAACATTGTTTGAAACAGGTTTAAAGGATGATCTCTCAGGCCACTGTTTCAATTTGCGATAGTAATTTTCTCTGTCTCTGCTATCCCACAAACACAAGTAGCAAGGATATTTTGTGAAGCCAGACTGCTGTCCAAGAAGCAACGTTATTATTTTCAAATTACTACAAATCTGCCATAAGTGTTTATGGTACTCAATTTTTTGTAAAAGTATTTCCATACTCTCTTACTTTTCGTTCAAAACGGTTGAGTGAGCGATTGTTATTGGTGCAAAAACATTTGTATTATCCAGCAGAATAGCTTTAATCCTAAGTTTTGAAGAGTCGATGAAAAGTCGCCATTGTGAGGCTTGGTAAGCATTTGGTTGGAGCACATTCATCAAACCTTCAATATTCTTACAATACACTGAAGATGACTTTTCATTTTTGACGAAATACTTTCGAAATTAAAAATCACGATTGCGATGAAATGAAACTTTTGTTGTAGGTTCCAAAAGATTCTTTTTTTTTTTTTTTTTTTTTAAGCCAAAAACTCAGAACCATCTTTCAGTAAGCCCAGATCTCTAACAAGATCGTTTAACTCCGTTTGCGACACTAACGAGGGAATCTTCAATTTCTTCGTATCTACTGCGTACTAATTCACTACTACTTTTGTCGTCGTTAATGCCGCTTGAAGTTTCTAATTCTTCAAATTCCATGGTGATTTCCCTGCATTGGATATCATAATCAGTTTGTTGGTACGGTACGGGTGCTGTTACAGATTTAACAGAATTATTTACAATCTTACTCTTATTTTTTATAGTAAAATCTTTAATGTCATTCAGGCAAAAGTAGCATTCTTTCAAAGTACGAGGATATCTCCAAATTGTTGGAGTAGAGAATTTAATGACATCTTTAGTTTTCTGCACCTTCCATTTTAACAAGGTCTTTTTAGAAGCATTGCAAATAACAGATGGAAACCAACCGTTATTCTTATTAATTTGCAAATCAAAAATTTCTTCATAAAATTTACAAATATACTCGTCAATTGTTTTCCGCAAAGATTTAACTTTAAATTCTGAACGAATATAACAAAATTTATCATGATTTACTTGACAACCATAAGATTGCACGAACTTTTAGGGTTGTTTTCTTGTAGCATCATATTCCACATTAGCCGAGTCACCAACCAACGTGGAACTATGGTCGCTTAATGATGACGACTGGGGGCCCGCTTTCACACCCTTACCAACCGCCGATACTGAGGCTCCGAGATTCTTCTGCATCGTAAGACACTTTCGTGTGCCTGCCATAATGGCATCTAAGCCGTAATCCAGGGACTCAGCCAGATAATGGGCTAACTCCGTTGTCCGCCGTCACCGCGAGGAGGTGCCCTGGATACAGACACACGGAGTTTTTGGAATCCCCTTTGTAATGGTATTACGGGGTTATAACCGTTTACTTCAATGTTCAAATGTATATCTAATGTCAGTAGAAAATGTATAAATGCAAATAGCCCTACGTTTGCTGTTTTCGTTTGATTAAAAGGCAATGAGGTTATACGGTTCTGAGGTTATAATGTCATGGACTTATGGGGTTATGGAGTTATTACTTTTTGTGTTATTGTTCGAACGTATCCTGGGGTTATATTATTATAGAGTTATGGTTTCAAGGTAACATGGGGTTATTAGGTTATTGTTTTAAGGGGTTAAGGGGTTTTATATGAATGATGTATAGTGATATAGTTAAAAAAGCGGTTTTTTTGAGGTTATGGGAAACCCTAGCCCGATGGAGTTATTCTGACCCCAAATTCGGATTCAGCGACCTCATAAACATACAATTAACATGGTCTGACCACTCAACCCTAAATTTTTTTTGTGTGGCTGTGTTGTCGTTATCAAGGACTTAAAGCAAATAAAAATATTAAATATAATTTACCAGCCAGAACAAAAGTAGCTATTAAATTACTGACTAAACATTAGATCACCTGTCACGCATATCTTCGTAGAATTACTAAAAAACCTGGAGTGTATATAAGTAAGGTGGTAGTAGACTGCAAAGAAGGTCACTGTAATACGATAGCTATAAATATAAAAGATAAACCGATAAAAAAAGAAATACATTTGCAAGAATTTAAGCCTTTTGGTGTTAAAAAACTTGAAGACTTTTTCAACACTGATTCTGAAAAAAAAAAAATTTTAATAGCATGACAAACAGTGTTAAGTTCACAATTTATAAGTTAAAAAGATCTCATTACTCAAAAACCAGTCCATCTAAAATAAAAAAAAATTTTAGAAAAGTTTGCTCACTCAATTTGAATTTCAGGTGACACGACTTCCATTACTTCTATTATGACACATAAAATTGCAACGACAGACGATCTTTCTATGTATGTAAAGCAGTACCGTCACACAAGCTCGCCTTCGGCTTGAGAGACAATTTCCTCGCAGAGCATGCCAAAATGCTTTTCCTAATAAGCAGTAAATGCGGGTTTAACCTTCGAGGTTAAGTTGCATTTTTCTCCCTGAAATCAGGAAAAAACATCGTATTTTTAGCAAAGGAAGAGAAGAAATCGTATACGCACCAAGAAAAGAAAGTGCGGCATCATCTCCCGGGTAGCTACTCGCCTTCGGCTTGGGTAATAACTCATATCCGAGAGGGAATGCCGTAATTTCTTCCCTTGATGCGTAATATACTATTCGTGCAATATCTGTCTTATAGTATTAATACTATTACTGCGGAACGAACGATCTGACAGTTTTATGGCCCTGTCTACTAAGTTATTTATAATATTTATCTTTTGTTATTTTTCATAGGCTGACGTGAAATTTAAAAGTCCATTTCTAGATGTTTATTTACGAAACCAATTTGTTTTTAATCCATCATTTTGTTTAAATAATTTGATATCTAAAAAATTAATCCGGCAATGGGTTTTCATTTTATGAGTAAATTAAAAATGTTTGTTATAATTATGAAAGGTTTTAAGAACAATTTTGATAGTATCTTTTCTTATACAAGCTGTTCAGTCATCAACATACGTAAAGAAGGAGAGCAGCTGTACATCGTTCTTGTTTTGTGAAACTGAAACTGAAAAGATTGGTGACCCCATGGGTGTACCAAATGTTTGATGGCAAATTTTATTGTCGGAGGTGAAAAACGTATTTTTAAAAAAGAATTTCCTTATGTTAATAATTTCTGTAAAAGGAATTTTTGAGTCTTGAAGAAGATGGCGTTTACGTCTTTTAAGACTCTTAATTACAAGGTCACATGAAACATTCGTGAGCAAGAACATAACATCCAACAACACCTACACCTAATCATCAGAAATTCTTACTGTTTTAATTCTATTAATTAAACCTGAACTATAGTTTGATATATATATTTTGATTTCAATATACAGTGTTTTAAATTATCGTAAAGTATTTTGGCAAAATGAAAAGTTAAAGAAATAATTGGTCTTAATGGTACACCCTCTTTATATATTTTTGGAAGGCCGTAAGCCTTCACTATTTGTGTATCTGTTTGTGTAATCTGAACATTCTTATATCTGTAATTTAAAAATTCGTTTTAATTAAGATATTATAATTGTTTGTAAACTTCCTTCTGAAAATGTTGTAAGGGATTTCTCTTTATTTGTGAGTATGTGCTGGCAACACTAAGAAGCTGAGTCATCTTATCAATATATGACTAGTAAAGTATAAATATAAAAGTAGTAGAGATAGTTTTTCCGATGTAGGAAACAAATAAAAGCTTGCGTGTTACCTATAAAACTTAAATAAACAAAAATTCCATCGTCCCCAGAAAATATGTTCAAAACTAATCAATCAATCTCTCTTTGGTTTAATTGAAATACAATCCGCACCTCAAGTAAGAAAAAATTAATCTAGAGGTACACTATCGAAAGTAACCCGGAATGTAGGAGAAAAACTAGGTAAATTTAATGCAAGCTTGAAAGCGAGACGAAGAAGAGAAATGCAAAAATCTCAAATATAATAGTCGTCATCCAAAACCGATACCGTATCTACTCCTCAGTTTAATGGCGTGCATACCGACGCTTCAATACTACCATGTAGGAAACGTTCATTTATGCCAAGTTTAATAAATGTCCCTGCAGAAAAGACTACACAGAGTATAATATAAGACTCAAGTGACGACAATTCAGAAACCAGTGGCATTAAGTAAATAAGTAAATAAATTTAGGAGTTTCACTGATACAGACAAAAATTCCGATAGACCCTAGTTCATCTCGAAACAATGACGTTAATTTTGAGTCTGTAATATTTCAACGAAATAAATACTCTTCCTCTTTTGACAGAGAAACTTTCAATTCAATTACAATAAAAGTAATATTTTAATCTTTTTTTTGCGTTCTGTACAAATTCGAGTAAATAATACAATAAAAAATCAAAAGCAGTTACCCGATAAAAAAACAAATACTTGAGGTAACAAGGATTACAACTGAAAAAGATTTGTAGGTAAATGGAAGCAAAACTTATTTTGGTAGGATAGTAACGAGATAACGAAGTATAGCGATCTTGGATGAGTATTATCTCTACCAACATCGTCCACTGAACATCACGACGGCAGTAATTTTAATCAACAACAAATAACTTCACTTTACAATTATTTATATTCATTTTATTTCAAAAAAAGTAGATTTAAATTAATCAATAATAAATTACTATCAAACACAAGGGATATTAAAAACAAATTATTATATGTACAATCGACATTAGGAGATGTTATCACTACAAAAAACCGTAAGCAATACATATTTTTACTAGTCGTGAATAAAAACTTTAATAACGACATCAAACCTAGCATTTTATCAATGACCTTTAAAAACCTTGCCACTCCATCCCAGTAAAAGGAGTCAAAACTGTGCGTATGTCCAGGAAAGGTAAACTCACTGATAATCCTCGTCCAAGAGAAAAATTGCCATCTATTTTATATAAAGAATCACATATGTCCTTTCCAGTGACAATTTTGTTTCGATGCATGCTCTTATTTAGCTCTAGAAGACAGAAAAAAATAATTGAATGTCATACAATTGTTGCGTTGGATTCTATGGTCTTGGAGTGCGCACGAAGTAAATAGTCGAGGAACTAGTATCAACGTTTTTATTTATGCAAAAACGAGAGCTTGTCTGCTTATCCCTTTGCTCTCTCCCATTACAATCATCTGTAGTAGGCCCCAAAAATAGGGGGCGCACGTACGTGTAGCTATGATATTGTACGTGTCATCGTCCTCGATGGCGATATACTTTTTTAATTTGCATGTTTGTGCTAGAGTAATGTTCGTGTAATGTTGTTTGTATTGTATGTGAGATTTTTAACATAGGAGTAAAAATATGGAGAGAAAAACAATCCTGTCCTCCTTTACGCAAATTCGCTAAATTGTTTTTTTTTGTGTAAACATTTATTGTTCTTGTTAACGCTCTTCTCCCTTTATAATATAGTGCATTATTGCAAAATTCTTATTTATAAATTCATCTAGTGTAATAATCTTTAAGTTATTTCTACTAGTTATTAACTAATTATTTAATCCTACTGTAAGTTATTCATGTTAAATTTGTAAAATATGGCATTACAGTGAGTTATAATGTATTGTATAATATTAGTTATTCTCCTACTGTTGATTCGATCATTCTTTTTATGTTTTTATTTGTATCATTGTTACAGTTGGCTGCCCTACGAGCCTATCAGATATTTTTATGTAATTCACTTTTGTTGTTCGTAAATATAGTAACTAAATTATAATAAAGGAACGTAACCTAGATTTATGTATGAATACATAATTGAATTTATTTATTTGTTTATTTATTTTTTTTTTTTTTTAATATGCTCCTCGTATGTGCGAAGACGTTTCATATTGTCAGCTGCCGGAGGTGCACTTCTGACCGCTACGCGTACTTGATTTTGCGACGCGACTGGTCTTTGTATGGTCTGTAGCATTATTAGTTGCACTGTCACTGCACCCACCGCTGCGCCTTCACTTTCAGAACGGTTTCTTCGACCTGTAAGCATTCTAGCCAAATTTAGTATTAAGGCCCCCCCCCCCATTTTAGGAACCCGAACGACCCCGCTGCCGTGCCTAAAGCTATTTCTGCCGCCATCCACGCTTAACACTTGCAGCCTGACAGTTCTCCTTTTATTTGCACAACCTCCTATTCGTATGCTTGGTGATACACGCCACCGTAATGGTTTCTTATTTCGTATATCCTTCTCTATTCCCGCGGGTAAATTCTTGTTTATGACATCTTTTAAGAACCACAGTAGAGAAAGTGAGGGGCGAGAAAAGAGAGCGGTTGGCTGTGTCGTCTTTGTTAACGTTCTATCTATGTTTCTATTTTCCTATATCTACGCTCATGCACATACAAGTACCTGGAAGGTGCTTTACACGAATATAACGCGACCCAATGCATTATACCATTCAGGAACCGAGTGCTTATTTTCAGTTGCGAGTGTGGCACTCTCTTTACAGATATCTATTTCCTCATACGCTATGCAGTATACATACATCTATTTCTCGCTATTTTACTGCGACTACGCTTCCTTGTTGCCACATGCTTAATATTTTCTTACTCTGTCTTTATTATTTTTATAATTTTTTTTTTTTTCTTTCATATTTCTCATTCTTGTTGGTAATTCAATAAGTACACTTTATCAACACATTTAATTATTATTATACTCCAACAGAGGCGAGTCGGAAAAGATTGTCAATCTTGTGCCCGAGGCTCAATTTGCATATATTTTTCAGTCCGATTTTTTGTTCGTAAAATTTTCCCGATCTCTTTCTTCTGTTTTTGTGTGTCATGCATGGAAAGGGAATGATGATGAAGCCTTATTGATTTCGATAATCCGACGGCGCTAGTACATATTCACTGCAATTATTGTTTTCAACTTTTTTCTCTCTCTTTTCGCTAGATAGTGTTGCGACTTTTTATCGATTCGTACGCTTTATTTTGCGTGTTGTAGCCACTATCTTTGCCTGGGTTGGTGACCACTTAACCACCATTCCCATCTTTTTAGCTTTTTTTGTTTTTTGTTGGTTTTTTCAGCTTTTTTTTGCTGCATTATCCTAGTAGTTTTCCGTCACCGTCATCTTCGCGGGTCTTTGGTATATCCCACTCTGGGTGGGTTCATTTCAGCAAAAATCGTTGGGGTTGTTTTCGGCAGCATTGCTAGTTATTTCTCTAACGTCACTCTCGCATCCGAGTAATCCGCTTCGTTGATTTTTTTTTTTAATTCCAATGCATTACTTGTTTGTGCTCACCCGCATACTAGCGTCAGCTAAGGGAGTTCACTGCGCAGTCCATCGGCCTCCGTGCCGGAAGGATCTTTGTGGAATTGCTGGGGGTAGTGGGGTGCTTTAGGATATCTTCGAGTAAGGAAAAGGTGGTCTGTAACGCCGTGAATGTGATTGCTTTAGGGGATCACACTGTTCAGCGAAAACGATAAGTTTGCGTTACCTAAAATCTGATTGATATACTTTTCAGACTCTTCTCTGCCTTTTAATTAATTTTTTTTTCGTTTATTCCACCTTGTATCTCCCATGCTTGCAGCCTAATTTTAACATTTCATACGTGTTATATAATTTTTCGTTAATTGTAGCTCCTCGCTTTGGTTTTGGTAACGCTATCTATTAATTATCTTTTAACGCTATCTATTAATTAATTTTTATTTTCATCAATATTGTAACGTAATACTTATTATCATGATTATTCTTATAACAAATTTTTTTTGTTACATTTTTCGTTAGAGAATAACACGCGTGCATCTTGTATGCCTTATTTTTTGTTCTCATATCGTTCGTATGTTATTTTTATAACTCCCCACCTTTACCAGTGTGCATATATATGTGTTTCTGTTTTTCTTCGGTCCTAACGTTATTGTTTATTGACCTGCTTCCGTCAACGCATTTTTTTCTCGCGGCGCGTCTGGGGGCCGTGAAAATTTAAGACAACTACGACTTCCCTTTCTTTGAGTATAACCCCAGTTAATTGGTGGTGGTAACGATCGGCTAAGAATATTATCTGTACAGAGGAAACTCTAAGATTAGGAATCAACACACAAACAATGTTAGTGTTTTTATGTCGGAGGGCGGGTTCGTTGCCCTGTGTAAAAGAGCGAAGTTTCTCCGATTGCCGATTATATAAAATATTTAAAATAATTATTATCAAGTTTCAAAATTTATCTGTTGAATAATCAATTAATTCCTGCACGATATACAGCAATTGTTTTTAATTATTGCTTTATTGATTCTTATCGTTCCCTGATTACTCCCTTAAGTTAATGTTTTTATCTTTTTTTATTCATTTCTGCCCTTTTTTGGGTACAGACGATATTCTCAGTTTATTTAAAACAATTTCATAAATATCTTAAAAGCTATTATTATAGTTTTTATCCTCAAGCTCTAAAAAGAAAACTCGCAATCATATGTAGAGCGGAAGATTCATTTAAATAAGTACAATCAATTTCTTTTTATTTTTAATTATCTTATATTTATTTAATCATATAATTCTAAGGAAATCGTATCTCCAATTTCTACATGTATTAAGTAATTGCGATTCTTTAAGTTAATAATGCAAAAAGACAATTTATAATATACTCAAGAATTTAGAATTTACTTAAAATTTATCTGCATTCATTAAACAGAAATTTTTACATAAGCGAAAATTTAAATTTGAATATTCCCTCCATCATATCTCCACTTAAACACATTGGGTTCGACTAGAACGAATTTTGAGTACAACCACGGAAGATTAATGCTAGGTAACTACCTATCCTACCAAGTCACGTAGGGTTAGGTCGTTCTCAGGACCCTTGGGTGTCTTGAGCACTGCTCAAGTCGTCGACCCAGGAACTTCACTTAAGAACGTGGTCGCTAACCCTAGTGCCTTGACTACTTGAGGATGCGTCGTTTCCACGCTTAAAGCGGTCGAGCACCGAAAGTCCAAGTAGGAACTGGTTAGTGGGAGGGTTACCTATAGGTGGTGTGCAACCTTACTTTTCAGCTCTTGGCCTTCGTACTTGGTCTCCTTCTCTCACCTTGTGCTCGTCGCGGTAATGTACCGGTGCACGAGAAAGTTTCAGGTCTGGGTGACCACGGATCTCCGCGTCCCAGGTTCGCTGGAAGAGGACTCTTTTACATTGCGTGCCAGCTCTTTTTATGCCAGCGTTGTTTCCTTTTGAGTAGCAGGTTTTCCCTTCTTTAGGTGAACGCGCTCTAGCATTTTCTTAACGTACTAGACGCACATTCCCCGCGCGTGGCGTTCAAATTTGAATTTTCGTGTTTCAAATAGGAAAAATGAAATATATGTATCTATAAAAAAAAATGTGTACTCTTGAATTGTCTATTGGACGGATTTTTGATTACAAGAAAGTATAATAAATAGAAGAATATAAATGTAAATGTACAGCGTATATTATAACTTCTAGGTGATAGAAGTGCCCCCTTGCACAACTAAATTTTTGTACGTATTTTATCAATATTCTTTCTTTACAAAGGGATGGGTTAATTGTCAAAATATCTGTTGGTTTCGCAGTTATCAGTTATTTTATATTTTCTTTTCATATAATTTGTTGTTCACTCGCAGCTTGTCCGAGGGCTGCGAATTAATGAAAACTAACGCTTTTTTCTATATATATTAATACAAGTATGTTTCAGTTCATCCTGTCTTCTAAACAATATACTATATCGGTGTACTAGCTTTATTATTCTTATATTCTGTACTGCTTTTGTCATCATTAATACTACTATCATTATTATTAACATTATCAATATTGTTATAACTATCGTCGTTGTACTCTCTTCAGTCAATGGGTTACAGTCGCTTTAAGGGTCTGGTGGGGGTGGTAGCTTAGGTGGGGGCCTTATGCGCTTGTCGTTGGGCTCCCACGAGTCAATTCTCATTCCCAGCCTTCCCTCTGCATCACGTCTCCTTACGGCGATCATAACTTGCGCCCGCAGTTCGTCTGATCTTCCCTCCAACAAATCGTGTTATCCGGTTCCTTGTCTGCGTCTGTTGTTGGAGTGAAGTTTGTTTCTGCGCTCACTAAGGGCTTCGCTGACCTACGTTCTTCTTCTTCCACGTTTTGTGCCGTTGTACAATTTGACATTTGTGGCGTATCACAATTAGCTATTACTGTTTCCTTCGAAGGGCTCATTATTGTCGGCGTAATCGAAAAATTCGGCTTTTGTTTGTTTAATGTATCCAGTTGTCTCTTGCTCAATTTTTGCTTTCTGTCCTCGAATAGCACCGCTGCTGGTATACTTGCAATTTTTACTGTCCTTCAAAACCCTGGTTCTTTTATAACGTAACCTAATTTTCCGTTCGTCATTCCTTGGGAAATAGCATCATCCCATGCCGTAGCGATCGGTCTCGTCATTTTTTTAACTTCATCGTCTGATGTATCCCAACCTATACCTTCTATTTCCATATCGCGCTTATTTTCATTCTGTTTCTCACACAATTGTTTTTTTTCTTGCACCCTTTTATTACATTCATAAGTACCATCAGTGAGCGGCTCATTCGCTGTATGCTGGTACTGTGGTGTTTCTCCTTCACTCCCCTCTTCCTTTGACCTTTCTTGTGCTTGATCGGCTCTCTCCGACGCTTTCACACCTCTTCCTTCGAAAAAACCTTTCCCAAATGTCTCGATGCTTCCTGCTACTTCGTTTGATTCCGTTAACTCTCTGGTGCCTTTTACTTTCCTCGCCTTTTTGGCCGCAAAACTTGCTTGTATCAGCTGCCAACCCCAATTATCGAGTCCTATACTGTGATTTCCTGATTCGTTACTCATTATTACTAGTGTTCCGCAATTTGCAACAATAATGTCTTTTGACAGTCTCTCGTTGCGTTCAGTAATAGAGAACGGTGCTTGCTCGCGAGTTTTCCGTCCCTTTGGTACGACCTTATTTTTTTTTATCGCTAGAGCGCTTGTTGAATTTACTCCACATTGCATTCGGTCCTCCCTTCGTATATAGGCCAATCTATCGTTCACCGGCTCCTGTAAAATAATTTCATCCGTTGCCTCCGTGTCTGTTTCTGTTTTTAAATTGCTAACTATAAAATTTTTTCTTGGGCGACCTCGTTTTCTCACTGTTTTCCTTATTTTTTGTTTATTCCTACTTTTTCCTCGGATTCGGAATCTCCCTCACCATCAGCTTGACTATCTGTTTTCTTATCACATTTATTTCTTTTCCGTCCATCAAAATTTTGTTTTTTCTTCTGTACTTTATTATCTGAATCTTCTGAATCAGAGTAAATACTTTTCCCTTTTTTAGTATTTCCCTGAATACGCTGTTTACATGTCGCTCGTATTTTAAAAATGCGCGCTGGAGGCCCATCGCTATCGGCTAGCCCTTCTTTCTGATGCTCGTCCGCCAGTTGATACACTTCTTGGCGTGGCCGCTCAGTGTTTATTTCTCCCTTTCCTATTACTGGATTTCGAAAGAGGGCGTCAGGTGCTTATTTTGAAATGCCTGGCCCATATGCTACGTCAAACTCGTAGCCTCATAGTTCCGCTTTTAGCCTATTAAATCTCATGCCGGGCTTCTTTGACGTATGATAATGTCTTAGTGACTCATGATCTGTGACCACTGTAAATTTGCTTCCAAATAAGTATGGCCGAAACTGTTCTTTTGCAAACTCTATAGCCAACAGTTCCTTATCATACGTTGGGTAGCGTAATTCGCTCCCTCGAAGGCATCGTGAAGTATATTCACACGGTCTATCTTTACCCAATTTGCCTTGGGTTAATATTGCTCGTATTGCGTAGTCTGACGCATCCGTTGTAACTATGAAGGGCTTCTCCAGATTAGGTCCAATGAGTACTGGTTCACTACATAATACGTCAACTAGTGTTCTGAGAGCTTTGCTCCTGCTCCTCTTCCCATTAAAACTCTGTTCCTTTTCTCAAGAGTTTGGAGAGTGGTTGTGCAGTTTTTGCATAATTCTAGATAAATTGTCTATAATATCCGACAAATTCAAGAAATTGTTTGATTTTTTTCGCATTTGTAGGTCTCGGGTATTTCTTCGCTGCTTCGATTTTTTAATAACTAACGCATTCTAATAACTCTATTTTCGGTACAGGTATGGTTATTGTTTCATTTAGTGTGTTTACACACTCAGCATAAACTTTTCCACCATTATTTGTGGCTATAAAATTTCCGAATAAAACTTCTTTTCTCATTCTTTGCAAAGAAACCCACCCTATTTATCCCGACGCGGGCATTTATAACTTGCCTTGACCTGGCAAGAATTTCGAGCATCTCCGGCTCGATTAAATTAATTTTCATTCCTCCTAATTCAAAAATATTTTCTGTCGCGTTTATGTGACCTTGATATAACTTAAAAATGTCCCATCCAATTATCCCTTCATTTGGAAGTCGCGTGGGACCACATGCAACCTACACATAAGGCCATTCAGTGATATTTCAACCACGCCTAAAGTGCTACGCTCTCCGTGCGTAGCACCCACAATTCTAACTCGGTTCCTCACTTGAAAGAATGCATTTGGAAGAATACTGTCTTTCTTTATAATGGAAATTTTAACTTCTGTGTCCGCGTAAAATTTTGCTTCCCTACCTCTCAGTTGAGTGCTTGTCATAAATACCGAATGTCTATATGTTGGCTATAGGGATATCCTACCTGCTAGAAATATATTCATTCTTGCTTCACGCTGAGGCTCGCTTCCGTTATTGTTTTGTCCTTCTTCCATTTGAGGGCTGTTTTGAGGCAAATTATCTCTCCTTGTCATCATATCAATTCTCGCACTCGCAGATAGTGACTCTCTTACCTGTGCGCTTGCCATTTTTCTGCTGTCAAGTGTTTTTGTTATCTTCCTATCTACTGGGGGATGCCCAACGCTTGAGGAGCGCATTGAGCATCTTGGGAGTTTAAATTTTTCGCCCGTCTGTTCTCGTATTTTTCTCATGATTGTATTGACTATTTTGGTTTCCTCTCTGGTTGTAGAGGTGGTAACTGTTGTCCCTGGGTCCGCAATTATTATAATTATTTTTCCCTTGCTGATTATAATTGTTATAGTTGTTATTACCGGGCGTGTAGGGTAACTATTGTTGCCATTGAAGTTTCTATTATTATTATTACAACTATTATAATTCGATGTGTAGCTATTATGTTTGTTATGGTAATTTCTAGCATCAGGGTCAGATGACGGTGCTGTTGGTTGGCCTCTCACTCTTTCATTTATTGGGCCTGTAGGTTCGTAGCTGGATCCAGCATCATGCATCCTCGTGCCCAAAAAACTTGGGATTCCTGTTTGCTGCCCCCCATACATTCTTACCTCTTTCGACGTCCTCGACGTTAAGCTCCAATTGTTTTTATGGCCAAGTACTAATTCTTTACAATTTTGCGTTAGTGATTCCTCTGAAAACTGTGTCGCACATTGCTGTGCTGTTTGCTGCGCCGCTTGTTTTTCTTCTCGTCTGAACGCATGTTGAAGCGTATCCGGTGTATCTTTACTGCCGAACCTATCTCTGAAGTGCGAGTTTACGTCCATTGAAATTTTGCTCATTCCATTTCCGGCTGTATAATCTGCATTCTTTAAGCGTGACATATTCGCCGCGTCGTTTTTTACGGTGTTTGAATATTCTGCACCCGCCTTCATTATGCTCGACGTTGTTTGTGAGACTTTCTCCCTGATTACCCCTGGTTTCATTTTTTTTAAGAATTTTAACATTAGCATACGCTGTTTCTTGCCCATTTTTTCCCATTCCATTTGAGTTTTGGGGCTGTGCTCTAAAAATATGGTCAGTATTTCTGACTCCAACTCGTTTTCCGGATACGAGGAAATTTTGTCCTCCCTAACATTCACTACATCACTTTGCCCTTCATCAAAGTTTTCCATTGTAGATTCTTTATTATTCTTTTTTTTATTTTTCTTTATTTCCTGTCTGTATAAGAGCGCTTAAACACTTGTAAGTAAATTCCTGTACGATTTTTTGCGTTACTATTTCACGATGATGAACCCGCTTTACTTTTATATTTATCGTGTGTCTAATTTCTTATTTATTTATTTATTATTTCATTACTTTCAGCCTGACCAATTTATTTTTATGATCTGAAATCTTTCTGACACACGATAAATTACCCTAATGACGCACCACCGATACTGTTAGGAGGATACCGAACGCAAAACCGATATAGCAAAAAAAAATCTATAACACAATTAAATTTTTGCAGAACCCCTGGAACAATTACATAAAAATGCTTTGTTATAAATTTCAAGTACTTAACATATGCTCCTAGCTAGAATGATGTCAACTAAGATCTTTATCATCTTTGTTTGCTTGATTTCTATCGTAGTCTCGGGTATCCTTCGCCTTGGTCCCTGATTGAAGCTGCTTTTCTCCGTACTTCAGCAACTCCTCGTTCCTCTAATTCGTTTCGTAGCAGTTCTTTGTTCACTTCGTGGCACGATACTATGTGTGTTTCCCAAAAATCACAAGAGTCGATACTTTACTGTCGACAAAAATCGAAAAAAAATTTATTTTTATTTAATCGCGATGACCATCCCACTTTTGACACCAAAACTGTTGCGTAGGATTCTATGGTCTTGGGGTGCGCACGAAGTAAATAGTCGAGGAACTTGTATCAACGTCTTTATTTATGTCAAAAAGAGAGAAGAGCGTGTCGCGTGTGTACGACCTTCGTCCTTGCTGCTCCAGCCAGAGAGAGCGCTTCCTTCAGCATCCTATCTGCTTATTACTTTGCTCTCTTCCACTACCATCATCTGTAGTAGGCACCAAAAAGAGGGGGCGCACGTACTCGTAGCTATGATATCGTACGTGACACTAGTGTATTCGGAGGTCCCTAGTGTGAAAACTTATACAACAACAACGAAATCTTGTTTTTTCTGAAAAATAAGTAAGAATGAAAAAAATATCCTCCCTGGGTGCGGATCGTACAGGAGGTTATGTGTTTGATCCGCACCCGGGGAGAATATTATTCTCATTCTTATTCATTTCTTGAGAAATTTTCTTGAAACAAAGAAATTATGTGGTTTAGTGCAAATGTGCCCCTTGATACAACGATTAAAGATGTATCAACATTCGCTTGTATACCTATGGTCGTATGAAATTTCTAGTTTACCCAAAAGCATTAGAGTCATATGCCCAATAATCATATTTATATCATATATTTACTATAATTTAATCAACCGAATCCATTTTTATAATCTTTTTTTTTTTGTTAGCATTTTATACATACAATTAGAATAAATTGAATTATTTCAAATAATGGATAGTTCAAAATATTAAAGGAAAAAACCATTACTAATGTCTGTGATTAAAGAAATGATTGCTTATAAAGTAATTTAAAGTTTGTTTAATATCAATTTCTTACTAATCTTTTCTCTCCAAATCTCTCAAATTTTTTAAAAATATTTTTTTTGTACTAGTATCTTTTAGAAGAAAAATAATTTCTGAAACATTCACAACCACAGGTCAAATTTTTTCAGTAGTAAAAAATTCAAATAAAATTCCTATTGTAGAAGAGACTGTAGAATGTTGAAATCTTTGGTATGCATTTTACGTATGACGATAATCGTCTGACAAAAAATTTTTATCATTATTGGTAGAGATGTTGGAGATTAACTAATTTGATCTATTAGAATTCCAGAATAATGAAAAACACACGATGTACGTTTAAATATTTTTCAAAAAATTGACGATTGTTCGATCAATAATAATGTAATATAAATGTCGAAAAATAAATACACAAATCTTTTAAACAACAAAATTTTAAATAATATGATAGATGAAACCGTAATTCACTACAGCATCAATAATGCGAGTCATAGTAGAGAAAATGAAACTGATGATATCCTTATTAAATTTCGGGGCTCTTCGGGGCCAGCAGTCGCGGCTCACCTCAAATACAAACGAGGGTTCTGCAATACTTAAAAAAGATTATAAGATTTCTGTAGTGGTAAGCAGAGATTTTAATGTTAACTCTTTTTCCGAATCTGTTGTACCGTTAATTTAATTTTTGGAAAAAAATTTAACTTAAATATGATTAATAACCCATTGCAATCGACTACTAAATATAGAACAATCATCGATGCCGTCTTTGCTCGTTATTTAAATAAAGTCGAATCATTGTTTTATATTTCATATTTTTCAGACCACAAGCCCATACGTATTACTGTTGAAGGCCAAAATGAGTTTTCAGTGTCAACGTCAGAATGTAATGATGAATGAGTATAAATAAATTATATTTTTTTTAATTAAAATAATGTTAATAAACAATTACCATAAAATCATATAATTGAAAGAACGAGTTTCTTTATAAATAAGCTCAATCAAGCTTCGCTTCTTCCATGGGTCCCGTAACCACTAGTTACATCATATGCAAGAAATTCCTCCAACCAGATTTTTATCAAAGTCACATAAAAAATTTTAAATATTAGGTATGGTTAGTTATAGTTATAAGTTATGGTCATTAAAAACTTTTAAAATAATATAAAAAAATAGAGCAAGCATAGTTATGTTTTCAAAAAAACTAATAAGTCCTTTATTTTCATATAAATTTCGTAAAAATAACAAGAAAACAACTTATATTAAAAAATATTTTGTAAGCTGTGCTGGTTCTATTTGCGTCATGTTGATTCAAATGGATTTTATCATACCGTCGATTTAACTATTAAAAAGGTTTCTCTTTCATCGTAGAGCACTAAACTTATCGAATAGAACCTCGCAATAAATATGTTAATATGTATATATTATATATATGATGTAAATGAGATATAATTTTGTTTAAATAATGTTAACTCTTTGTAACTGTTAATTTCATTCATTAACAACAAAAAAAACTATCAACTACAAAGAAATGTATATAGTTTTGGTGACATTCAATAAAAACTTAACGTAATTGCATTTACTTAAGTTTTGATTCGCATCGTCCGAAATTTTATGAGTAAAGGGTGGAACTCTTAGATTCATTCTACAAACAAATGAATTTAATTTTTGTTCGTCAGAAATCAGCCGTCGGCCCAAAGACCTTATTTGCTTTTACTCACAGTATACTTTTCTTTTAAATCGTTGACTTGGCGTTGTGGTGCTAGGTTTCACCGAGCGATATGCACGGACTGGCTTACTCCAAGCTGGCGTTGACCTACTATTTGAGTTCATGTTTTATGTCATACAGTAGTAAAAATTATTTTAAAATATTTTTTATAATTTAATGATAGGAATACTTTGAATTAGGAAAGTAAATTTTCATCAACAACAAAGTTATGTCTTATTTGATATTTTAATAAATTTGGAATAGCCTCAAATAGTTGATTTTATAAATAATATAAATTATAGAATTCAGATTCGTATTTACAATGTTTATACAATTTATAGTTTTTCTTAACTTAACTTACTTATATAATCGTTGGTTAGCCGCTGCTTGCGTGCACGTAGTCATAAGATCTTACAAGGTTGACCGCAACGATGGTCCTAATCCTACACGAGAGTACTCGTGGTGGTGACAATAATTAGGCTTCTGCTTTTAACGTTGGAACCCAAGTTGACGGTCCTTTCTTTCTTATTCCTCCTTGATTTACTCTTTAGGCAAGTTTATAGTGACCTGATTTGCTTGAACTTTTCTCACATAGCTTAGTCACTGAACTAAGTCTTACATTTGCTTGAAATGCACGCTTCTAACATATAGCTTAATCACCCAACTATGTCTTACATTCGCTTAAAGGACGCAACAGAACTCACTCTTCAACCTTTATAGTTATTTTGGAGCACTTGATGAAAGAGAAAAGCTGAATATTGTTATCTACGAGGGGTTTTATACTTTTGCATTTAAGGAGGATACGTCAGGTTTGGGATCCGAACGACCATTTAGAGCTCTTTCCAAAATTTTTCCATTCTGGAAAAAGTGATTTTTAAGCCCCGTTCACTGGCATATAATACCATCCTATTAAACATAAAGCTGGACTACAGAATATCAATTATTCTAGACTAGAATTTATAACATAATCCAAATAAATCATGAACGAGATGAAAAGCCGTGCAGAGTTAACATACATCGTTTTTACGTGTATTCATTTTTTAATTTACAATAATTAATTATGCATACATTATCATTATGTTTGTAACATATTTTTTAAACAAAATATTTATTATCCATCTTATAAAACTTATAATTCAATAAACATCTATTCATAAAACTGGTTGTTTACCATTTTCTAAGTCTTCTTTTAGATAATTATTGTGGGTGCCATATACGAGACTACTTGTAATAATGAGTGTGTCAGTGAATATAACAAATGCAAGCACGATATTAGAGATGTTTTCAGAATAGGTTTTTTTTTTTTAAATTATTGGAAAATTCAATGAAAGTGGTTACTTTCATACTGGTCAGCCTGGCATCACATTGTGCCATGGTTATTCACTATGTGCAGAAATCTAAAATAGCGCCACCTGTGTGGCAAGAAGGATGCCACAACAGATAACATGATTATATAGCCTGTTATGGACTGCAAATTTTATGATAATGACGACGACGACTAATAATCTAATAAGCAATTACCCTATAACCCTATAGCCCCATCACCTCATCACTTTAAACCTTGTCACTGCATCACCTAAGTATCAAAAAGAAAGAACATTTATTCGTACTCACGCTGAAGGATGCAGATTTAATAAACGTACAAATTTTTTTTCTTTCCAATATTAACGTTAGGGGGTTATATAAAAGTTATGGGATTGTAAGGAATGAGGATATAGGGTTATGAAGTCATAAGTTTTTAGGTTCAAGAAATACATCAGAACCAGAAATCTGCATCCTGAAGTGAAAGTACGAATAAATGCTTTTTCTTTCTGATATTTAGGAAGTGGGAGTATATGGTTGTAAGTGATGGGGTTCTAAGGCTATGGGATCTTAGGATTCTAGTTTATGAAGTCTTACATTTATGTGGTTGAAGAGTTTCCAGATATTTTGGATTATTCTATCGTAGTGTTATCGGGTTATAGGGTTTTTTTTAGATTATCAGCCCAATGTAATATTTTTTTCCTTTTTTGGGTAATTTTTTTAAGCATAGAAACGAAATGTGGCGTGATAGTAAGAGTGGTCTGGGATTATGGGTGGAAAATTTTAATTTTTTCATGGGTCTGAGTAATTTATGGACAGTGATAAAATAAAAGCATTTTATCTCTTATACGTTATTTTATAATTACCATGAAAAATGTTAGCAATTTGGACTTCGTAACATAAGTGTAAAGGTGATTAAAATGATACAGTGATCAAAAAATACAAGAAACAATACTTATACGTTCTGTAAATCTGAAGAAAACTGTTGAGTTTTCATAATTTTTAGGTTATGGAATTTCTTAATTGAAAAAGCGAGAATAAACACAGTTCTGTATAAGATAATGGATTAATAAGCAATACTTATGGTAGCCTTTTTAGGTTAAAATTATCGAAATAGTTTGACTAAAGACTGTAGGTTATGTCGCATCTATTCAAAATTTATAAATTTATTTGGTATAATTGTTAACAAAGCTTGTTACGCAATTAACAAACAGCAAAGAATCTTTTTTAGAGAAAGTATTTGGTTAAGTGATAAAACCAAATCGTAGAAATGTTGAGGTTAGACGCTCTCTTTTCCTAGTTCTGAAAAATAAAATCGATTGCGTTGTATTTTTTCTTGTAGACGTGTAATATAAAACCGGTCAAGAAGTAGTAGATTAACTGGAAGTTATATGTAAAGGTTTGTAGGTTATGTATAATTTTGTTTTTAATGTAATTAGGTTATGTTAACATTATTTTATAGTTATTATCAAGCAAGTAATTATCAGATAGTGAAAATATATTTAACTAGTGTTATTGTCACTACAAGATCGTTTTACAATTATGGTATGGCAAATCAATTTTTTCCTGTTTTAATCGTATAGTTCCAAAATGAAATTAAATCGGAAAAATTTTGAAAATTAAAAGCTATGACTTTATTTTTTGATCGTATTTGTAATTGAATAAATGAAAGTGGGCCCTAATGATTTAATGAAATATATAACATAGTGTTACAATGCATTTTTCGATGTAACAACAGATAATTAAGTTATGTAATGGAATATTTTGAGGCTATATTATTAATATTATTTGATGACAAAGGAGAAAGTGAAAGAAGTCTATAGATATGTATAATTTTAAGGTTTTGTTGATAATTCTTGTTGAAAAAAATTCTAAAAAATTTTCTACGCACTTTTCTATTTTTTACTTTCAACATATTCTTTTGTACGAATTGTAAAGCTTCTATTTTTCTTCCTTCTTGCTGCAATATATTAACGAGCAAATTTTTTTGATAGTTTAATTTTTTAATAATAATAATTGTGTTACCTTTCTGATACCATTACCCACTAATTTACAAATCACATTATTTAACGAAATACTGGAAATTTGTATCTTTATTCTAAATTTTTCTTTGATTCCGCTATAACTTTAGACGATCTGATTTATGATGACCAAAATAATGTTGAAATATTTCTGTGCATGGGCTGACTCGAAAATTGCGACTGTTTCTTTTTATGAAAATTTGACTCTTAAGTTGCAAAAAATTTTATTTGACATAATTTTAATCTATTGGCAATGTATTTGTATGATTACACGAATTGGAAATACATATTGCAAAGTAATCCTAATACAGACATGACTTTTGCAGTATTTAAAAACTTGTGCACGAATAGTTTAAAAGATAAAAAACATTGATCTATTGTGATGGATAAGGATGAAGATGTAAAAAATGTATGCAGAAATGTAAAGATGTAAAGCCTGATTTCGCTACTAGAAATATATTTTCAATAGACTTGGATGTAATGAAAAGCTTTAAGAAATGAGTAAACATTTTTTATAAGTATAGGAAAATGAGTTCCGAAAAGCCACTAGTAAAAAATTAAATTTATTGTAGATGCCCTTTAACAAATCATTTAAGACAGCAAAAATAGTAATATTACTTCTTAAAAGTTCATATTTATACTTTATGAAAGCTAACTTAATGGATGCAAAAAAACTGTATGCCCAAAAAATTTAAGCGTTTCAGTCATCTGTTAGTCATCAAAATGTCTTTTATGTTCCCAGTGATGATACTACAAGTTCCAACAAGAATCTGTAAAAAAAATAGCATGTTTACTAAGCTTTAATACCTTAATCATTTATCAGTCATAACGATGACGCTGATATGTCCTCCGATGGTTCTATAGAAGGTTTAATAGTTCTGTAGTCAAGTATAATAATCAGAAACATAATATATTCAATGATACCGATTTCTTTTCTAAAATTTTGTCTGAAAACAAAGCAGTCTTTTTGGTTTAAGTATACGACGTACGAAAAAAAAAAAAAACAAAATAAATAAATAAGTAAAGTGTTCATACCAGATAACTGAAAGTAAAGTTTCAATAATAATTAAATTTGAATACATGAATCGAAGTATTTTCTCGTGGTTTGATTGATATGAACGGTCTATTATAAAAAAAATTTTGACTAAAACTTTATAACAATTGATTTGGAACATAATAATCTTTATGTAAGGATCTCGAGCGTTTATGGAAAAATATTCGATAAAATTTTAAGTGTATTACGTCACAACATTATGAAATTTTACAAAATAATTTGATCAACTTTTAATATTGTTGAAAAAGTGAGTCCTAACCTTGATCAAGAATTGTGTCTTAAAATTTATAAAATAAACAACTGCACATTCTCACCATTTTATGTAATTAACAATTTTTTTTTTCTATTAAATGTTGTCAATTTTTTAATAATGTCTTAATAACTTTTTGTTTGACTTTCCTACTCTTTCCTATCGATGAATCTATACATTCCTCTTGCTCATTTTCTGTATTTATTTTTTCGATTAAATGTTATCTTTGTTACACAATCTTTTTACTTTTATTCATTTCTAGATGAATTTTACAATTTTGTTCATGGTAAAATCTTACGACATTTTTTGCTCTAACTTGTTTAATTCCTGCTACTTTTGATTACTTAAACTTTTAAGAGTACTCAAAAGTCAGTTGAATGCGAATCTGTTATGTTTCTTATCTGACCATTTAAGAGATGCCTCTTTAACTCAATGTATTCTCGTATACAAATTTTGAATAAGAATGTAATTTTTTCTGCTACTTTCCTAACAGCTTGTATGAGTTTGTAAGATTTTGTACTCTTTTCTTTAGTCAAACGTCTATTATTTATAGTATTTTCTAATTCAAGACACTATTTTTGGCTATTGCGTCCGAATTGAAATAATTATTTATTATTATATTTTTATACTTGTATACGTACGTGATAATATTTAATTGTTTCGTTTTTTGAATTTAAATTTTTAAATGCTACATAGCATCCTTCCTCTCATATCTTCATGTTAAATATTTTTTTGGAGTTATTTCCAAATTGTCCAATGAATACAAAATGTTATTAATTGCTGTTTAAGTGATTGATGTCACAATTAAATCTGTGGCGGTTTCTCTATATGCCAATGACGATGGAATATAAATGCAGAGAAACACAGCGGTGCAGAGCCTATGGAGCATAGGTTTTAAAAATGGCTGTAATGTATGTGTGTGTATATGAATAAAGGTTATTTAATCTTTAAATTTTTATTCTCTTAAATATGATTTTTTTAGTTTTAATTATTGTATCCACTCATTATGACCTGGATTTACATCCATCCATAATAAAAATATTGGTCATATAGCAAGAAATTATACAATGCAACCCTTGCTTTAACTTTTTTAGGAAGAAAAAGGAGATAATTAGAAAATCTGTGGATGCGCTGTGCTAGAGGTGGGATTTGCGCAGTGTATTAAGCGTATATATCACTATAAAATATAAAAAATATTTTTTCTAACTGAAAACTTCTCTTACGTAAACTGTATATTTTGAAAACAAAAATGCTAAATTGGTATAGAAAATACAAACATTCAAGTTTTTTGCTTCACAATAAATTATTTTTTAAAATCTGTTAATATACTAAAAGTGTTTTACAACAAAACGTTATTTTTAATACGTATTCAAAATGATTTGTTAGTGAAAACATATACAACTTTAATTGTTACAGAAAAACCAATTGAATCAACTCATGAGGAAAAGTCGTCCTCTAATATTAAACAGCTTGAGACATCGCTAGCAGCTTCTGATCCATTTACTGAGTCGACTGTAAATGAAATTGTTTCTCTTGGATTCTCTAGAATTCAAGTGATAGTTGAACTTCGACGATTTCACGGAGATAAAGTACAAGCGATAGCAGCATTGTT
The DNA here is from genome assembly GCF_036245765.1 of Copidosoma floridanum. Lineage (NCBI taxonomy): Eukaryota > Metazoa > Arthropoda > Insecta > Hymenoptera > Encyrtidae > Copidosoma > Copidosoma floridanum. The sequence goes on along the minus strand of NW_028321897.1, from coordinate 34,910,058 downwards.
TGCAGAATCACTTAAATTTTAATTATTACATGGATTTTTATACTACTGTTGGTTTATAAATAACTTTTAAAAACATTGGAAATAAAACCAGAAATTAAAAAAAAAATTTTTACTATTTAAAATACATCAATCAATTAAGAACAGTTTTTTTAATTAATCAAAAAAAATGACCTATTTACATTACTTTCTTATGTCTTATGTACCTATAATATATGTATAAGCTTTTCTTACACAAATTTTATCGTTGGTGAACAGCCTATTGAATTATAACTATTTTTATGTACACCGTAATTAGCTCATACCATTTAGCTCGTGACAAACACAGCAGAGATTTCTCGTGCGTAGTAAGCTGTACTTGGGGAGCTAGGCGAAGGGAGCATGATAGGCTCGACTAACATCGGATAGCGCTCGTCACGAGGTGATCGCTCTCTTGCACCGTAACCGCCAACTGAATTGGCTGCATGTATTAAACTCTCCAAACTTTTTTTTATTAAATCCTCAAATGTTCAAATATTCTGCAGATTCAAGCATCTTTATTTTTTCTTCCAGGTTCCTGCTCTCCGAACCAATTATTTGCTTCGTGCGACCTTCAAATTTCCAAAAATTTGGTGCATCGGTTTGCAAAGCAAGGTGAGTAAGAGAAAAGGAACCTCTAAAAAGTTGTTGCAGCTTTGTATTGCTGCTGCTGTTAAGACGCTCCAGTGTGACAGGATGCGTTAGTTTTTGACCGTCTGATTGTTTTTTTGAAATGAAGCTTTTGATGGTACATTCGGGATCTTGGCTTGTGGAGTCACTTTCTGAAAAGTGACATAATTTTGCGACATTGTCAAGTGGTCTCTCTCTCCTACCTTCAGTGGCTGTGAATTGTACCCATACATATACAGTACACTGCTGCTGCTGCTGGCTTGCGAGCAGCTCGCCGAGCTGGCTTCTATATTGAATATGTGATACACTTACATTCACAATTCAGCTGGCGCGTGCATACATGTATACATATGATCATAGACAATTACGTAGAATTGTACCCGTAGTACCTGTATAATAGTATATGTCGCCGTACAGCGCCTGCTTGACCGCGTAAAAGCAGACAGCTGAGCTTTGGTTCAGCTATACTACTACATACATATGGTGCTTGCTCCTCACTGCACATCAGGTAAATGTTCCTATTCGTGGAACGTGTCCCTATTCATGGGACATAAAAATTTATGTATTTGCTATGCAACATATTAGATAAAAGAAATTGCGGTAGTTGTATACTTTATGTATATCCACAAATTCACAAAAAATGATCAATTATACATACGATATACGACCAATTCTATCTGCTATGCATACATCACACAGTGCATCATTATATCTTTGGTTATGTTGATTCCGCAAAGAAATCAATACTTATTGCAAATGGCTTTTTTCCGAAATCATAAGAAGCATGCCTAACAATATATTCTTAAAAAACCTTTGCTCAAATTTATTACAATCAAATTATAAGCTTATAAAAATATTATTAAAAAATAATATAAAAATTCAAAGTAAATTGTACTTATTTTTCTGCTGCTGTCGCAAACATTAAAATAGCAAAATAATTCAACAGTACGTAAGTTTATGGCTTACAACCAGTAGTTCATAAATGTAACTAATATTTTTTTTTAAATATAAAATGGTGGTAGACTGTATAGCGTCAAAATATTGTATTCTAGTACTTGTTGCTTTGGTAATCTATAAGTTAGTTTTGCGTTACAAGCAATATAAAATGTTTTGCATAAAGTTATTCGCTTTTTCTTGTTTATTATCTGCTTTATGATAGACAACTGCAATTATTTCATACGTTAAGCAGGTGTACGCTAGTGTATGATCAATAAATGTATTTATAGGTCTGGGTAATAATGATAATAACAATGTTTAAAAAAATTAAACCATATAAAGAATTATAAAAATCACTACCTTCTATTATATTGCATATAAACATATTTTAAAAAAAGGGTCCTTTGAAGTTTCTATTGTTCGTATACAAATGCTAATTATTATACGTTATAATTTTAGCAATTGAACCTCAGTTTAGTTATAAATTTACGACAAGCTAAACAAAATTTTTATCTGCTTTTGAGATTTAATAGTAATGATAATTGTCTAACTTTGCAATGGCACTATTAAATTTTAGTTAATTCACTGAAAGAAGTAACCATATAAACGAAATAAAAAAATTGTGGTAGTTGTATATTTTATGTATATCCACAAATTCACAAAAAATGATCCATTATAAGTACGATACATGACCAATTCTAAAGATAATTCCATAAATAGAGACAAAGTCGAACATAACCTATCTTGAGAACTGTATATATTATGGTACCAAACTTCAACGAGTAATTTAAACAATTCTAGTGAACAAGTAAACGTTAAAAACATTTTTGTTACATATAATAGTGTTATCCAAGTAAAAAAGTTTTAATTTTCTTATTATATTGTGCTGAATTCATGTTTTTAAAAAATTTTCATAAATAGGAACATGATTATAAAACAATAGATAAAATGATTTACAATTGTGTACATTTTGGTCCTATAATATTTTTATCATCAAGGTAGTTTAACAATTAAGAATTATACATAAAAAATGAGAATAATAATGGTAAATTTACAGAGCACCAGTAAAAACAAAAATTTCTACCATTAAAGCTCACAATAAGGAAAAAAAAAATTAAGTAAACAAGTATGATGAAATTTGGGGTCATTATAGGGACATTTACGTTACTAAACTTCTGATATACAGATTTCTCTCCGTCTATATCAACTGTACATTTTTTTAAATTTTAGTATTATAATTATTTACTTTTTTTCAGCAAACAATGTATACTTTTACATTTCACAATAAATTGTTGGATATTTGTCCCAGAAATATGTGTGTGTGTGTGGGTATGTCGGTGCGCGCGTATTCTTTGGTATGTATATGTATGTGTGTATCTACAGACATTATTAGTAAGTACAATGAATGTTGGATAGTGTTTTGCTGACACATATTTAAGGCAGCTTCGCTTCTTTCAGGGGTCCTTGGGCCCCTCACGCTTGTTTTTTTTTCTTTTCTCTTTCTTACTCCTCGTAAGACCGAGTGCTCTGTTGTTATTTCTGTTATCTGGCACAGTTTTACCATGTTTCAGTGCGAAAGCCGTATGAGTTAGCTTAGAGAATTTCACAGTTTTTTCATTTTATTTCATTTCTTCAGCTTGTTTGAGCCCCTGCTCTTCTCAGTGTGCCCACCTTTAAGTGGCGAGCTCGGCCTGGACACAGCGCGTTCGACCATCGATGACGATGGCATGTGCATACGAACGAACAATACCACGTACTTTTTTTTCTGGTTTGTATGAAAGTAATAAAAGGAGAAACTCTTTGAAAGCCTTTGCCTCATCTTTTTCGTGACCTACTTTGCACCTTTGATATCCTCGACCATCGGAACATCTTATCACTATTAAATAAGTAAACAACGTATCTGTTGATAATTGAACGCGTATCAGTCAGGTGTTTCAGCACTGCACTCCTCATAATCATTCTGCCGATTGTGATGTACACCAACAAAAATTATACTTAGCTTCTGAATTTATTCATGGTAAACACTTCTTTGTTATTGTATCAAGATCTGTTAAGAGCAATGCCTACACCCGATGAGGTGACTAGTGAGCAAGATGATTTTTCAACTACTTGAATCTACTCTACAAAACGAATACCTCAAATTAACGAAGATTTTGACGTCCTTTTGAGATTCTTCACACTCATTTAATTGGTCTGAACTGTAGCCTACATGTTTCGATTCTTCTTAAACGCAAAAGACAAGGGCACTCCCTGATTTGGCACAATGTCTACGTTTAAATTTGATCAAGCTCAAACCTATTTATTAAATGTTCTTAACCCGAATCATTTTGTAATTTGTCATCTGGGAAAGAATGACTTTCAAATCCCAAGTTGTTAACTTTTAAACCATTTCTTGACTTTTCTGGACATTTTAGGTTAGCGGGACGTATACAGGAAGCTTCTATTTATCATATACTAATAAACATGTCTACAATCTCGTGCCTTTTTTTACCACCAGGTTGTAAATCCTTCAGTTTTCAGTTAATAAAGTCATCGAACAATGCATGTGCTACGTTCGTTATGTAGCGCGCCCTGTCCATATACAGATGGAAGATCTTTCAGTTCTAGATTTTATCTTCAAGCGTCAGCATATGTTGGAATACACGTGTATATATATAGACTACTGGAGCTTCACCCCCTGCGCTTCTCGTTCGTAAACCCCCCATAAAAAGATCGTAACTTTAAATTGAAAACTTTTCAGAAAGTTTCCTTTATAGTTTTTAGTTATCTTACTTACTCTTATTACATTATTTTAATCGTGATTATTATACATTATACACTACAAAAAATTTATTTAAACGATATTCTTCATTTTGTCATTTTATTTGGCCGTATAAAACTTTCTTACTTCATACTCACCTAATTCTTCTTGAAATATTTTTCAATGTTTTCATAATTTTCTATGGTTATTCTTAAAATTAAGTTCTCCTCTTGATTGTGTTTTTAAATTCAAACAAATAATAATAACTTTGTAACTAAATTACTAAATGTAAGGGAGTGCCTTATAATTGTGTCAGAGAAAAAAGTGTAACTACTTATAAATCGTCTACTTTTAGTATAAAACAAATTTTCAATCTAGTATAAGGGTACGAAAAACTATGAGCGACTCCATTTTGTTTTAAAAAACTTAAAAAATCATCCGACCTAAACTGTGATCCACCGTCTGTCACTACGTGAGCAGGTAAACCGTACTGCGCAAATAAACATTAAACTCTTCTACCAGCCTGTGTAAGCTTTTGTGTGTTTTTTTTTAAATTTATATCTTCGGGCACTTCGTGTGAGCATCAATAATGACTAAATACATATCCCCGTGAAATGGTCCCAAAAAATCATAGTGTATGCGATGCCATGCGCGATCTAGCCAAAGCCACGTAATTAATGGCGTTTTGGGTGGTTTCTTTTGCTTGACTAAACATGTTATACATGACTACATAGTTTTCAATATCATTATCTACGCCAGGCCACCAAACATACGATCCCGTGAACATTTTTATCAACATTTTTATCAACGCGAAAGCTTTTTTACACTTACTATCCCATGTAAATTCTTTCACATTTGCACAATTATACAACGTTTTCAAATTATCCGATCTATTCTTAAAAAATCGAGCATAAAAATTAATCAGTCCCAAAAATAAATCTAACTCTTTAATGTTTTGCCGCTGTGGGGCATTAATTATTGCATCCAACTTCAATGTAAATTTATGCAAACCATCCTTATATATCACAAAACCTAAGACTTCGATTCTTACTTTCATAAAATTACATTTTCTATTCAATTTTAATTCACATTCATTTAGGCGCTCTATTACTCTGTCCGTTCTCTTAATATTTTCCTTCCATTTTATAAATACTATCGATGTAAAAAATCACGCCGTCTATACCCCTCAAGCACTCATCCATCTTTTTCTACACGTCTGCAGGTGCAGTCGATACCCCTTCTGGTAGTTTTTTGTACCTGTATAATCCTTCATGTGTCACAATAGTTAGCAATTTTGAGCTGCTCTCATCGACACCAAATTGCAAATAACAATGAAATAAATCCAATTTGATTAAGGATACTTATCAATAATTACGAAAGGGTTCAACGTTAACTTAAAATCGCCACAAATGCGCAGTTTGCCGTTACTTTTAAATACAGGTACAATGGGCGTTATCTATTTGCTAACTTCAACCTTTTCAATATGATCTAGGCTTAATAATCGATCAATCCTTCTTTAATAAGTGGTTTTAGTGCGTGCGGTACTGTTCTGCATTTCACTGAAATCAGGTCGAGCATTATCTTTTAATTTTTTTCAATCGAGAATTTTAATTTTACTTTTGGTATATAATCTGGGTTCTTCACTAAATGTGTCTTTATACTTTTAAAAAAATAATCCTCAACTTTATTCGGCTCAATTTTGTTTAATAGATTATGATTATACTTACTAACTATCAGTAGCCAGCATCCAAAAGCTGCGAGCCATTGCCTACCTATCAACATCGGATCGTCCCCTGGTAGAACATAACCATGTAAATTGCACACTTTGCCATTAAATTTAACCTTTAAATCGACTAACTGTCCAATCGGATGCAGTATATTGTTATCATACATACGGAAATTAGATGTTGTTTTAACAATTTTTTCATCGCCAAAATGTTTGTTTTTCTCTATCTCCAAAATAACAGTTGCAAACGTACCCGAGTCTATTTCCATGCTAACCTTTTTGCGCGCATTCATTATCCATACCTGTGCTCTTATATATACCCTCACTATCCACCTTGATCGTATAAAAGTCTTTTTTAGTAGAACGTCGGGTTTGCTCGTCGTCTTCACTGCTTTCGTTCAGCCTGTGTACGTTGCTCCTCTGTGATCGTTGATTCTTCTTCTTTAAGCAAGCAACCTCCAAATGCCCCTTTCCATGGCAGGAATTGCAGATTCTATCTCTATAACGACACTCAGCGCGCATGTGATTCTGTTTACCACAGCGATACCATACGATGTTGCCTTTGTTTGGATTGTTTGAACGTTGTAAGTCATTTGGCTTCTTAATTTGCCCGTGCTACTGCTTATTACCTTGCTTGATGTGATACACGCTTTTATTTACATTGCCCTGATTAAAAGAAAACACCTTTTTCTGCGTGTTTCTATTCTCCAACGAATTTGTCGCACTTGCCGCATTTTTCACCATTGATTCTCTCGCGATGGCTTCCTTTAGTGTTGTGTCAAAATTCAGTTTTTCCATTTTAAACAACGAGATACTTGTTTCATCGTCGTGCATTCCCACTACAAACTGATCTTTCAAAGCTGTAGATAACTCTGTGAAGTTATAGTTCAATGCTGCTTTTTTAAATCTTGCTGCAAACCCTGCAACTATTTTATTTTGCTGCTGCTTGGTCATTATAAATTTATACCTCTCGATTACTTCCGATGGCTTTGGATTTAATTGATCAGTCATTAACTTTATCAAGTCGGCGTACGCTTTTTCCACCGGTTCAGTTGGCGCGCACAAACTTTATATCAGTTTGTACGCATCTTCGTCTAATCTCGTAAGCAATATTATTCCTTTTTCAGCATCTTACGTTACTTTTAACGCAAACTGAAGCTCCACGAAGACTCCAGTCGTCTTTCTCTAAGCAAAATTTTAACTTATTATTCTCATCCGACATACTGCTTTCGTCGCCATCTGACTCGTCGATTTCCTCGTACGGATTTTCGTTCGAAGGGTCAGTGAACTCTTGTTGATTTTCCGTTTGACCTCGGTTTTCCTTCGATGTAGTTGCTACTGGTTTACCTTGATTTGCGCTTGAATTTGCTGTCTCTGTCTCTCCAAGTTCTAATTTCACAGCATTTATTAAACGTTTTCTTAACACTTCGTATGCTTTGGCTTCTACGAAATTAATGCCTCGACTGTTTAATTGATAAGAAATTTTTTTCTTGTTTAAGTTATAATGATTATCCAGCGTTTTCTTTTCAGCACCAGCGTTTTTGTCACCCACTAGTTTTATGCATAACCGCACGAAGTTTCTTCAGTGATCACAAGCACTTTCTTAACTATGCTGGTTTTTCAATGTTCTGGTCAGCTTAATGGCTTTTTCATTTTTCATTTTTATTTTTATTTTTCACTTGTTAACAAGTAAACGATCGACTTAAAATCACTGATTTAAACTACTTTTAACGTTCATTTTATCCATCCTCGTCGCCATAATTGTGATATATCAGTTAGTATTAATAACACGTGCCAATATGTAAATTAATGAAGTAGTTTATTATAAATGAAGAGAGTTTTATACACTGCTCTAATACAAAAGTGATGTGCCAGAATACATTTTAATCTTAGCCTAAGCGCGGCTGTACAGTAGCTAGACCAGCTGATAATTGAACTCGTTTTCTCGTATCGAAGAATATGCCTCTCCCACGCAAGCACACTGTAATATATCAAAGGTCTGCTACCTTCGTCTATTCAAGTGTATAAGCGATACTAATACATCACGCTTATGTGTTTAAGCTCATCTTTTTCTTGGTTACTGTTCCAATCAAAAGATTGGGTTCAATTCTGTATAACAAACGCATAGTTAGTACAGAAGTTACAATAAATTCTCCACGTAAGATCTTTTTTCAGTTGATAAATAAAAAGTGATTGTCTGGTAACAAAATAATCACGAGTTTTAATAATTTTTTTCCAAATAAGTGTTGAAAGATATTAGAACATAAAAACAAATAACTCATAAATAACATACAAATATATTGAGACAATTTTTTGCTTGGTTTTCAGTTTTAGAAAGCATTCAAAGGGAGTAAATGTGAAATAAATTTAAAGAATTAAAAAAAAAAGATTTATCTAATGATAAAAATAATTTAACTCTTTACTAAATATTAGAATCATAAGATAAATTGTTTGTGCGCTTTGATTTACCAAGACCAAAAAAAGTAAAAAAAAAAAGATCTAGATAAAGAAATACGGTTCAGTAAGGAAATGTTTAATAACGTTTAATTTTTTTGTTAAATATTTTGGAAGGGTCAGAAAAAACTTATTTATGTAAAACGTTAGTTTATTTAATTATTTCTCAAAATGAAAAAAAATTTGTTAATGGAATGTACTGGCACAACATCAATTTTGCTTCTAAAAAGGGGATAATTCATAGAACTTTCAGACTTTTTTGAGATCTTAACAAAATAGAGAGATTCTTTTTAGAATTTGAGTCAGATACAAAAAATTGAGAAAAATTGATTATGTTCATTGGGATATGGCTTTGATAATTTTAAAAAGCATTGGAAATAATTATAGAATATTAAGAGATTTTAATTATTAATTCCAAAAATTATTTTGAAAATAAATTAATTATTTTACAAGGAGATTTCCGTTGAATTCTCCTCATAACAGATAGTAGTCACGGAAGAAATATCATCCAACAAACTAATAAATTATCCTTTTTATACAACGCACTCTAAATTTTAAAATTATAAATCAATATTCGTTTGACCAATACAGGGTTTTTAAAATTAAGATGGAAAATTGCGGAAGGTGAAATACAATTTTTTAATATTCCTAAAAATTGATCTTCAGATGATTCATATTCTGAAACATTTACTGATATCTATAATTTTTCGATGAATAGTGTTATACTAACATCGTATAAGGAGTACATCTATTAAGTATAAACATAAAAAAAAATAAACTGGAGAAACTAAAACTTTCTGTAGTGTAGATAACGCAACTTATAAAGGAGTTGATAAATAAAAAGATAATGTTTATATAAATTTTCCGGTGAAATGTTAAACAATATTCGTAAAGAATTACTAGTTTATAAACTAAACCTTAAAGTTCGTACAATAGTATGTTACTTTGAAATTTAAGTACATCCAATGTACTGTGTAATCGAACACGATTAAGAATTGTATAATAAAAAAGAAAATATAACAACTAAAGAAAAAATTAAAAGTAGAGCCTTCTTTTTAAAAATAACTTTAACACAGGGAACATCTGAACTGTATCTTTTACTTGTATCGTAAGGAATTTCCAATCGTTGTGGCATTTACTATGACAATAGATTAATCTCAATGTTAAAATTCCAATAATGTTGGTTTATATTTAAGAATACCTTTATTTTCTCATGGTAAATTATACGTGGCCCTATTGAGATGAAAAAATTTGCTATCAAAGTTTTGTTTCCAATTTAAATAATACCACCTATAATGTAACAAAAAAATACTGTTAAATGATTTACTATTTTTTGAGAATTTACTAATTTTTAAAAGAATCGTTCGAATAACGCTAATACATTAGAAAAACTTATTTCACTTTTCACAAAAAAAAAGGAGCCTTACAGATACCATTGTATCATTAATAATATAAATACAACAACACAAGCACGCTTTGGCATATACTTTACAGGGTATAAAGTCAACCCCAAATGATTCTCTTTTAAAAAAAATCCTCCTACCCTGCGTTCGAAACATAAATTTTCTATCAATAACTATCTTTATAATTATAGTATATTCCCTATTCTTGCAAAATGACAGCCTTAGTTAAAACTATCTTGACAAACTTTAATACTCGATTGGAGTTTTATTCTGCAAATAACAAAGTGAGATCCAACGGGCCCTCCTTTATCGTTTGTACAACGGTAACACCTTTTATTATAATGTTGATTGTATTAGCATTGTGTAGCTATATTTTTCAAAAAGTAAGGTGAGCTCCAAAGAACCCTCCGTTGGTTAAAAAAAATACAGATAACCATTACTACTACTATTGGAGATGAGTTTTGTAGGCAAACAAGTGATCCTCAACAGACCCTCCTTTTTTGCCTTTAAAATAACAACTCTCTGTCAATATTGATCTTTGATTAGTGTTTTCAAGTCATAAAAAAAGAATTGCACAATCTTAATTATCATCTACATCTTAAACTCATCTTCAGTTTTATAATACGCTTCTCATTATTCTAGCCTGATTGTGTTATAAAAAAAGGTATTATATACAAGAGCACTTATCAAATGTTAGAAAAGATGAAGTACAAAAGCATGAAGAAATTTTGTATACGATTGTTATAAAATTCGTAAATTTCACGAGTAATCAAAGAATGATTATTTTCTACGTTAATATTAAACTATGATTAAGCTCTACATGAATTTTTTTGTCAGCGATTGTATACATGTTGTACAAATAGTTTATATTCAAAACAAGTGATTATGGCCTGAACATATCAAGTATTTGTTGTAAAGCCAAAAAATTGTAATTGATTAAAATTTGTTTTTAACGGCAGATTAAACGTTCGATTTTTACGGGGAATATATTTGCACTAACTGGTAACAATTTGTTATCGATTTAACGTTTTTAATATACTTTGTGACAAACTGTTTTCATATGATGCCCTTTTTGCGATCTACACTATTACGATGTATTTTTCATCGTTCACTACCAGAAGGAATAACTTTTTCGCTTAATTTTTAGGTCTCTTTGTAATTCAAACCTTTACACTAAACTTTGAACTTTTCATTAATAGCACTTCATATAACATAATGTATTGTTTAGGGGACATTTGAGAATTACGTGAGTAGTAAGGGTGAGTAATTTCCAGACACCTCTGACGTCACCGTCTGGCGCCGGCGGTTGGGCCTGGGGTGAGTGTTTGGTCGTGCTGTTGGAGGAGAGGGAGGAGCGGGGTCCCTAGCTGAGGAATTTTGGGGGCTTCGAAGAGTGGCATGGTTTTTAAAATCTGATGGGGCCTTGGAGGTGGGGATGGAAAGGTGAAAATATAGGACTTCTGGAGTGAACCTGTCTCCCTTGCATTTTTGATGTCTGCGAAAGGTGGTGTCCAAGACATGTGGTATTTCTTTTGTTTATCGATGCAGGAGGAAAAGTAGCGCTAAAGTATCAGGATAGTAGATCTCTATGATAGGTGTGGTTCTGAGGGATGTTAATGCAGACGGAATGTCATATGCTCCTAACTAGAGGTTATTATCCTCTAGCAACAGACCTAGTTGTAGGGTGAGAAAATCAGGATCTCAGAAGAGTAAGAGAGCTTTTTTATTGTTTTACGGTTTTCGTGAAAGAACCTGTTTTCTTAAGTGATAGTACGTTGTGAGGGTAGAAGGGCCATATGTTTTCTAACCAAAAGAAAGAGAGATGAGAAATAAGATAAGCTGTGTCAAGTGGGTAAAAGAAATTATGGGAGATATGGGAGTCAAAGAGCTGTAAAATTTCTTAGTTACGAGGAAAATTTTAATACATGAAGGGTGGTAAGGGATGGAAAAACGTATGTGATGTGATGCAGTATGGCTCAAATTATGAGGGGGTGAAAAACAAAGATTGGAGGGAAAGGAAGTCAAAGGAGCTATAAAAATTAATGTTAAGGGGCTGCAGTTCTGTGTGCTTGTGTCAGAGTAAGTTGTCTTGAGAAAAAAGACATAAAACATGAAAAAGTAAAAATGAGAAATATCCAAGTTATGAGTTTTAGAACATTTACTTATACCTTCTTGTACATAAAAATTATTCATTCCACAGCTTAGACTTTACTTTATTTACAAACATTTTAACACACATACTTGTTAACTCTAATATAATAATTTAAAAATGATGTTGCAAAAATACGTTGTTGGTAGGAGACTGAAACTTTTCTTTTACAGTTTCTTTGATTTGACCTGAATTTTTCTTCACAACACCTTCTATCACCCAATCATCAATTTTTTTACTGTATCAGTATTTTTCGGCAATAGAATTATTTCCTCGGTAATTAAATTTTTACGTTTATTGACTAATATCGTAACACGTTCAATACGATGAAGTCTTTCATTCACACACACACTTGCAGCTGCGAGTCCACAAAAGGTTGGTTTCTGCATCACTACGGTAGTACCGTAGGGTTTCTTTTTTTTACACTCATCTTGCTTATTGTTGTCCTGGTAAAAATCGAATATAATAGATTTTGTTCCATAAGATGTGGTAAACAACAACTCGATGTCACTAAAATGTATTCGATCCAATACTTCGGTAGTCGTATTATTGAAACAACCTAAGATAACTGTAAAATGATTTTGCATTTTACTCCACATTTTTGAAGTAAGATTTAGCCCTTTCGTGATTTCATTCCTTGATAAAAGAATCAAAGGTTCGAACACTTGTTTGTCAAAATCATAGTATAATCCAACTGAGATCTTTTTTGTACAAGATTTATTTAAAGCATATGTAGTAGATAATACATTTAAGCTAGAATAAGACGTGGGATAAGTGTTTTTGTCTTCATGGGACTTGTAGGAGTTTTCATTTTTAAGAAATGCATCCTTTTCACATCTCGAAACAACAGCCACCGTCGCCATTTTCAAACGTTATAAAAATTTTCTTGTACTAGTCACCACTTTAGCACTGAACACTTGCGATGGTAAAATACGTTATTTACGATTGCTAGGGGTTGTATCAACGCACTGGTTGCTCGAATGCTGACACACTACTAAAGTAGGATTGGGTAGCAAAAAAAATGGGACTGACTGTTTATCAGATCTCACGCTCTATCCTTCTCTCTTTCTTTTCCTATCCACTTTTACTATCTCACGTTTTTCTTTAAGGGGATTGTTGCATGGAAACTGTCAGTTGTTGGGACCTAAAGTCATAAACTCGTAGGATGTTGCCATTACGTATAGAAACCACATGAGAGCTACAACGTATACCTAAACAGACAATAAGCCCTCAAATTGTATCAATAGTAATCACATATCAGTTTTTACTTTAGAGTTATTAAAAGTGAAACATTACTCTATAAAACAAGTGTCTGCGGGTTTCCTTCAAGTCAAAGTCAAATTTTTACGAGCTCTCGAAAAATCATTAAAAATTGTACGAATATCAAAAGACTGGCTTCACTCATTGTTTATGTGATTTTCATATACTCCTATCTTAGCGTTTTTTTCACAGGTATGGTGAAACAGCAGAGGATGCAGAGCTTTGGAAAATACTAGTGCGTGGCTTTCGTTCGAGTGAAAGTCAGATTTTTACGAGCTTTTTAAATCAAGGGACTGGCTTTACTCACTGTTTATGTGATTTTCATACTCCCCGCTCCATGCATTTTTCTCTAGAGTAGGGTAAATGAAGAGAAGATACAGAGTTGGTGAGGAACTTAAGACTAAAAGGAAGAGTCAGTTTCTACCGGGCACTCGTAACCAAAACAATATTCTCTTAGCCGTTGAAAAGTAGTGCGCGTCATCATTATAAATTCGATGATTGAAAAATTGCGGGCTGTAGTATTGCAGTGTGTCATGTATGGATATGCGCTTCATGACGTGATTAAATTGGAATACCTGGCGATTTATATTAATAAGGTGCTACCGAATCCATCAGTGCAAGAATTTAAAGAGGTGCTGTGAAAGTTATTCTCAGGGCTTGTTTCTAACAATGAGACAAGTGCACTGTATGAGATTTGTATAAAAAATAGCGACATTGCTGTGGTTGTGGTAGCCGAAAGCTTACCACTCAACTCACGGAACAGTGGCTGTTTAAAGCCATTGTTTGACCACTACGAAAAAATAGGTAAGTAAATTTTAACACTACAAATCAAAGTAATTTTTACATTTTTTTTTATATAATTTTATTGTTACTAATTTCAGTGAATACAATAACCGAGGAAAACAATTTTTTTTCTCGCTGTCACCGACGCCAAGTCCGATGACTTCCACACAGGTCATTGGAAATAGGAAAATAAATACCGAGAACGATGACAAATTAATAGCAGGTCCATCGGAAATGCAAAAAAAAATTTGTTATCTTGGAGTAGATAAAGGTGAAAAATTTTCGCATTTAATAATAAAGCATTTTTATAAGTGTAGTTTATTGTGAATATAGAATAAAGAAAACTTTTTTGTTTTGGCAGAGCTGACTGATTCAGAGCCAAGTGGTCTACAAAAAGAAATAAACAACAACAGCCTCAACAACAGCAGCAGCAACAACAACAACCTCAACAACAACAGCAGTAACAACAGCCTCAGGATCAATAGTAGCAGCACCAAAAACCATATTTACGACACTGGAAATAAGTGAAGTGAGTAGAAGAATTAATTGTGGGTGTAACTGTGCTTGTGCTCTCGTACAAAAAAGTGGTGGTGTTACAAACGTAGACGTAGAAAAAGTTGTTCCAGAGGATCGTGAACCAAAAGGTAGAAATTTTCTTAATATAATAAGCGATGTAGAAAAATATATTAAGGCGTTTGGATTAACAGGGTATCTGATTAAGTTTAAGATGTTACCCCCAAATGAAAATTTAGTCACGCTGGGTAAAATAAATAGTTGGTTAGCTTCTGTGATGGGAGAATTTGTAGATATGATTAAAAACCGTTATTCCCAACATAATCATTGAGTAGAAGTGTCTTTAGAATCGGACGGATTGACAGACGATGCTGTAGGTTCAGAGATTAGAAGGGAGATTGCCAGCGCCTATGGTAGAGAGTGTGTCGCTTTTTTTCCACTGTTTTGAGCGCCCCGTCGCGGCAAATCAGCCGAACTATATGCACGTTTCAGCAGCGGAGGAGAAGACCAAATTGTGCGTACGATAGGTACCTAGTAGAGGGGGAAGGAATATGTGCGTATACATGGGTAAAGCTATACATGTTTTGTATTCTAGCTGCCTCGGCTCTCGGCTGCTCGGCTCCCGGCTCTCGCAGCTCGCAGCTCTCGCATGCAAGTGTATACCTATATCTATTCCTGATGTGATGTTCCCTCAAAAGCGGTTTTGAATGTTGGACAGTTATTATATGTCCGGTCATATATTACTCATTAAATGTGTATTAAATACTTGTACAGCTAAATACTGAGTTCTCCTCGTATAAAATGAAAAATTGAGTAATAATTAATGTAACTTCTTGAAACTTGATCTCTATTAAATAATCATTTTTACAACTTGAATAATTAATGTTTTTATAGCTTTATAAAAATTTAGCACACTATAAATATCAGAATAATACACACACGCTTCACTTTGATTTTTAAGTTTATTCAATAGAGAATGACTTTTTCTGTAATTCAAATGTCATTCTTCAACACATGTAACTTTTCTAATAAGAATAAGTAATTGTGAAGATATTTAGAAAAATAATTCTACTTGTAGGTCAAACTTTAACTCAATTATCAATATAAAGAAAAAATAAACTAATACTTAAGCTTAAACTCTGGAGCTTCACGATAAACATGTGTCATTTTAAGCGCTGAGGGAAACAGTGCGTTGGTAGTCGAGGTAGCTAAGTACCGCATCGTGTACTTTTGCTTTGAGCATTCTGGGGTTCAAATCTCACCCACAGCAGAAATTTTTTTTTTTTACGATTTCTTTCTTTTTTTTTTTTTTTTGATGGTAGTACAAAACTTTTTTTCGATAATAGTATTTAATTTTTATGTATATGTTGCGTAACGACTACGCTTTGTAAATTCATTCCTTGTAAAGTTGGGTGATTCTGTTGGATATTTAAATTTTTTAATAAAAATATAATATCATTAGGGGGAAAATGCTAATTACCATTTTATCCTTTTTCAGATAACTATAAAACTATTATTGATGAAGTCAAAAATCATCCAAAAGTAATTTAATAGTACTAAGTTCTTTTACACTATTCTAACAAAATGGTTATGATCTCACTTTGATGAGGATCACACCTTTTACAACCTAATTAATAATTGTGTAAAACTTATTCAAACAATTAATTAAACTATTAGAAACCAGGAAAATTTTTGAAAACACTTTTTATCAAATGATTTTTCATTGCTATTCCAAGTTAAACACGAGTTTATTGATAAAACGCTCAGTTAACTGGAGAGCAAAGTATGGAATCGCTTAACATAAAGGAAACCATGAAAACATTAGTAAAATAAAAGGCAAGGTATTAAATATTGAGGACTTAAAAATTTTTTTCCTATTTTAGAACTAAATTTTGCCTATTATATAGATATAACTTATGTTGTACAAGTTCTTAGACTAATTTTGATGATTCAGATCAAAAAATTGTTTTTAAATCCATACGGCATTTACCAAAAAAATTAAATTTATAGTATCTTATAATTTTTTCAGAGCCATTATGGTGACCACTTATTAATCGTCTATATTTTGTTTGAAAAAATTTTAATCTAATAAAAGGGTAGTCTGAGTATGTCTCGTGGTGTATACATGTCATAAAATGTATGTAAAAAAACGTATTGCGGGAAAACTGGGTTTTTTTTGTCTATGAGCACTGCACTTAAAATGCTCTCAAAATTTTACGCTTTGATCAAACTTGTCTGATTGTAAACCCTCAGCTGAGACATTCAGCCCAAATCTAACAACAAAATTGCGGCCTATTTAGATCATAACTACTTAAGTTAATCTTAAAACTTGATAACATGTACATGCGTCCGCGTTCACAGACAGAGTTCTATTTCTCGTCAAAATTCTATTTTTTTGTACTGTAATAATACTATTTTTTGAGTTAATACTCGGTTTACTTTTATCTCACAAAAATGCCTATCAATTGATGCATATAAGAAGCGTATGTGCATGTATATGTACACACATCAATATGTTACAAGTCACATTTTAGAGCTTTTTGAAACAATTTTAACAAACTTTAAATTTTTTATTTTAAAATTAGTACTACCATCGACAGACGAAATTTTAATATGAACCTCTAAAAATCAATGTTAAAATAAAAAAAGTTTTGCTTTTTGTTCTTAATTATTTTTTTAGTGTTATATTTTATAATTAAAACTTTACAGCAACATTAAGTTCCTGACTAAAAGCATAATTAAAAAAAATTAAATAAATGAAAATAAAAATAAAATTTGATATAGGTAAATTCTGGTGTACGCATGCATCAATACTCATATCTCTACAATCTTTTGAAAATATTTAGTAAGCCTAGTTGTTTCTAATCCCGTGCCTAAAGTCGCTTCAATTTTTATCGATATCTTTATTATTTTCAAATTAAAAATCATATGATATTATGTAAATATTTTAAATGACAAATATTAAATATTGTCCAACAAAAATTATAGGACTAAACCAAATTTTTAAAGTGACTATAATTATACCTGGATGCAATAAATATTAGTATAACTAATTTAGTGCAACATAAAAATTAAGAAATAAAAAGTATCAATAAAAAGTTAAGAGTCAAGTAATAGGTAAAGATTTTTTTTTTTTAATACCTACTACGATTTATTCGAGAAATCACTAGTTTCTCAGCAGTCTATTAAATGATTTTATAGAAATTCTACTCAAAATATTTTTAATTATTATTGTTATTATTATTTTTATTATGGATATTATCATTATTATTTATCCCAGGAATCTAACTAGTACTTTTTATACTAAAGATATCTAAAGAACACGTTTGTTGAACGCACTATATTTCATTGTTTAGGTGGTAGTCTTATTTAAGTATTGTTTCTAGAAAATAAACACAGAAAAACATCACTGCTTTTTTTTCAATTAAATGGTGTAAAACATTTTTTCAGCCATTTAAAAACGATTATTGGCGATTAAATCGTTCAGGAGATATTAAAAAAAAAAAAAAATTACTTTCAAAAGTTTCTTTTTTATAAGCTCTACAAAATTTGTATTCAATACTTTGTTGTAGAATTTAAATTTATTTCTGTAACAGATACAAAATCTTTTTTGACTGTTTTTATGTTTATTTTGCATTATAAAGCGTCTGCATTAATTGCTATCTGCAGCAAAACATACAGTACACAAAAATTGAATTTTGACGAGAAATAGAACTCTGTCTGTGAACACGGACGCATGTACATGTTATCAAGTTTTAAGATTAACTTAAGTAGTTATGATCTAAATAGGCCGCAATTTTGTTGTTAGATTTGGGCTGAATGTCTCAGCTGAGGGTTTACAATCAGACAAGTTTGATCGAAGCGTAAAATTTTGAGAGCATTTTTAAAGCAGTGCTCATAGACAAAAGAAACCCAGTTCATTCATTTCGAAATTCAATTTTTGTGTACTGTATGTTTTGCTGCAGATAGCAATTAATGCAGACGCTTTATAATGCAAAATAAACATAAAAACAGTCAAAAAAGATTTTGTATCTGTTACAGAAATAAATTTAAATTCTACAACAAAGTATTGAATACAAATTTTGTAGAGCTTATAAAAAAGAAACTTTTGAAAGTAATTTTTTTTTTTTTTTAATATCTCCTGAACGATTTAATCGCCAATAATCGTTTTTAAATGGCTGAAAAAATGTTTTACACCATTTAATTGAAAAAAAAGCAGTGATGTTTTTCTGTGTTTATTTTCTAGAAACAATACTTAAATAAGACTACCACCTAAACAATGAAATATAGTGCGTTCAACAAACGTGTTCTTTAGATATCTTTAGTATAAAAAGTACTAGTTAGATTCCTGGGATAAATAATAATGATAATATCCATAATAAAAATAATAATAACAATAATAATTAAAAATATTTTGAGTAGAATTTCTATAAAATCATTTAATAGACTGCTGAGAAACTAGTGATTTCTCGAATAAATCGTAGTAGGTATTAAAAAAAAAAAATCTTTACCTATTACTTGACTCTTAACTTTTTATTGATACTTTTTATTTCTTAATTTTTATGTTGCACTAAATTAGTTATACTAATATTTATTGCATCCAGGTATAATTATAGTCACTTTAAAAATTTGGTTTAGTCCTATAATTTTTGTTGGACAATATTTAATATTTGTCATTTAAAATATTTACATAATATCATATGATTTTTAATTTGAAAATAATAAAGATATCGATAAAAATTGAAGCGACTTTAGGCACGGGATTAGAAACAACTAGGCTTACTAAATATTTTCAAAAGATTGTAGAGATATGAGTATTGATGCATGCGTACACCAGAATTTACCTATATCAAATTTTATTTTTATTTTCATTTATTTAATTTTTTTTAATTATGCTTTTAGTCAGGAACTTAATGTTGCTGTAAAGTTTTAATTATAAAATATAACACTAAAAAAATAATTAAGAACAAAAAGCAAAACTTTTTTTATTTTAACATTGATTTTTAGAGGTTCATATTAAAATTTCGTCTGTCGATGGTAGTACTAATTTTAAAATAAAAAATTTAAAGTTTGTTAAAATTGTTTCAAAAAGCTCTAAAATGTGACTTGTAACATATTGATGTGTGTACATATACATGCACATACGCTTCTTATATGCATCAATTGATAGGCATTTTTGTGAGATAAAAGTAAACCGAGTATTAACTCAAAAAATAGTATTATTACAGTACAAAAAAATAGAATTTTGACGAGAAATAGAACTCTGTCTGTGAACGCGGACGCATGTACATGTTATCAAGTTTTAAGATTAACTTAAGTAGTTATGATCTAAATAGGCCGCAATTTTGTTGTTAGATTTGGGCTGAATGTCTCAGCTGAGGGTTTACAATCAGACAAGTTTGATCAAAGCGTAAAATTTTGAGAGCATTTTAAGTGCAGTGCTCATAGACAAAAAAAACCCAGTTTTCCCGCAATACGTTTTTTTACATACATTTTATGACATGTATACACCACGAGACATACTCAGACTACCCTTTTATTAGATTAAAATTTTTTCAAACAAAATATAGACGATTAATAAGTGGTCACCATAATGGCTCTGAAAAAATTATAAGATACTATAAATTTAATTTTTTTGGTAAATGCCGTATGGATTTAAAAACAATTTTTTGATCTGAATCATCAAAATTAGTCTAAGAACTTGTACAACATAAGTTATATCTATATAATAGGCAAAATTTAGTTCTAAAATAGGAAAAAAATTTTTAAGTCCTCAATATTTAATACCTTGCCTTTTATTTTACTAATGTTTTCATGGTTTCCTTTATGTTAAGCGATTCCATACTTTGCTCTCCAGTTAACTGAGCGTTTTATCAATAAACTCGTGTTTAACTTGGAATAGCAATGAAAAATCATTTGATAAAAAGTGTTTTCAAAAATTTTCCTGGTTTCTAATAGTTTAATTAATTGTTTGAATAAGTTTTACACAATTATTAATTAGGTTGTAAAAGGTGTGATCCTCATCAAAGTGAGATCATAACCATTTTGTTAGAATAGTGTAAAAGAACTTAGTACTATTAAATTACTTTTGGATGATTTTTGACTTCATCAATAATAGTTTTATAGTTATCTGAAAAAGGATAAAATGGTAATTAGCATTTTCCCCCTAATGATATTATATTTTTATTAAAAAATTTAAATATCCAACAGAATCACCCAACTTTACAAGGAATGAATTTACAAAGCGTAGTCGTTACGCAACATATACATAAAAATTAAATACTATTATCGAAAAAAAGTTTTGTACTACCATCAAAAAAAAAAAAAAAAGAAAGAAATCGTAAAAAAAAAAAATTTCTGCTGTGGGTGAGATTTGAACCCCAGAATGCTCAAAGCAAAAGTACACGATGCGGTACTTAGCTACCTCGACTACCAACGCACTGTTTCCCTCAGCGCTTAAAATGACACATGTTTATCGTGAAGCTCCAGAGTTTAAGCTTAAGTATTAGTTTATTTTTTCTTTATATTGATAATTGAGTTAAAGTTTGACCTACAAGTAGAATTATTTTTCTAAATATCTTCACAATTACTTATTCTTATTAGAAAAGTTACATGTGTTGAAGAATGACATTTGAATTACAGAAAAAGTCATTCTCTATTGAATAAACTTAAAAATCAAAGTGAAGCGTGTGTGTATTATTCTGATATTTATAGTGTGCTAAATTTTTATAAAGCTATAAAAACATTAATTATTCAAGTTGTAAAAATGATTATTTAATAGAGATCAAGTTTCAAGAAGTTACATTAATTATTACTCAATTTTTCATTTTATACGAGGAGAACTCAGTATTTAGCTGTACAAGTATTTAATACACATTTAATGAGTAATATATGACCGGACATATAATAACTGTCCAACATTCAAAACCGCTTTTGAGGGAACATCACATCAGGAATAGATATAGGTATACACTTGCATGCGAGAGCTGCGAGCTGCGAGAGCCGGGAGCCGAGCAGCCGAGAGCCGAGGCAGCTAGAATACAAAACATGTATAGCTTTACCCATGTATACGCACATATTCCTTCCCCCTCTACTAGGTACCTATCGTACGCACAATTTGGTCTTCTCCTCCGCTGCTGAAACGTGCATATAGTTCGGCTGATTTGCCGCGACGGGGCGCTCAAAACAGTGGAAAAAAAGCGACACACTCTCTACCATAGGCGCTGGCAATCTCCCTTCTAATCTCTGGTAGGTTTATATTAGAGACCTCTTTATACACTCACAACCGAAGATTTATCAAAACTGTTTGAAAGGATTGAACAGAGTGAGAGAGTTTTCGATGTTTTACAAAATATAATTGTTGAGGTAATATACATACAAATGCCTCAAGGGTTGAGTGCCTCCGTAGATATTATGAAAAATATAGAAAAGAAAGGAGTATTAAGTATTCAAAATAATGATAATTTATGTCTAGTGAGGGCTCTTGTTTGCGGTGAGGTTTATACAAATAAAAATGGCACTGTCAAATATAAGAAACAGTGGAAAAGTATTAAAAATGAAATGGATTCAAAACAAAAAGCTCTAAAACTTTTAAAGGATAGTGATATAATTAAAAAAGATACAGACGCTTTTGGATATGCAGAAGTTGTAAAGTTTCAAAAATATTTTTCACCAATAAACATAGCCATTCGCGTTTTTGACTACAAACACTTCAGGACTGGCACGGCTTAAATTCATGATGGGTCAAAAAATATGCCATCAATTTACAGGTAACAATTCATTTATCAACAAAATGTATTACAATAATATTAAACATTATAATTTAATTTTAATATTTTCAGCAATTAAAACAAATGTGTTTTTCTGATTACCGTGTAATAAAACATACAGACTAATAGTAAATCATTCGTGTCCTTTTGTTTGCACGGCATGTAATGCAAACCCTTATTGTAATAATAATACTTCCGAAATGGAAAAAATGGAATGTGATGACTGTGGGCGTACTTTTTATAATAGAAAATGTTTTAAAAATCATAAGCGTCCAGGGTCACATGCGTGAAGAAAAACATATTGAGCAGTCAAATCTTAAGTCAAGCCTTAAAAATGTGTAGCTTTTGTGCAAAATTTTAAAACTTAACAAAACTTAACAAAAGGAAAACACGAGTGTGGAAAAAAATACAGTGGACAGTGTAAAACCAAACATGATTAAAATGAATTGTGTATGATTCAAGCTGTAAAAGAAAAAAATTACAAGAAAAAAAATTGCTACATTTTTTATGATTTTGAGACACGTCAGGACGAAACTGTGGACGATACCGTAAAAATACGCATACATGTACCGATTTTATGTGTAGCTCGAATTCAATGTGATGACTGTATAAATTTAGAATCATGCATTTGTGAATATTGTGGTGTAAAAGAAATAATTTTTGAGGATGAGGAATGTTTAAAGATGTTTGTTGACTTTGTATGAGAAAAAAGTAAAACGTTTTCTTCTTTTATTTGCTTAGCACACAATGCAAGATCGTTTGACGCTCAATTTCTTTAAAAACATCTTGTTTCTGAAAACAAAACTCCTAACGTCATTTTAAACGGACGAAATATTATACAAATGACCATTGGAAAAATCGAATTCATCGATAGTCTTAATTATTTACCAATAAAACTAGCAGAATTACCAAAAACCTTCAACTTGACGGATAATTTAAGAAAAGGGTACTTTCCCCATCTTTTTACGAGCAAAGAGAATTTTAATTACAAAGGACCGTATCCGGCGATTGAATTTTTTTCACCAGTCTCAATGAATTCAAAAGAATGTCAAGAATTTGTAGTTTGGTATGACCAAATTATCAAGGAAAAAAAAGAATTCAATATGCAGAAGAATTTAGTAGATTATTGCGTACAAGATGTTAAAAAATTGCGTCAGGCGGGTACAGCTTTTAGAAAAATCTTTCTAAAAGTCGGAAACATCAATCCTTTTGTAAAAAGCGTAATGATTGCAAGCGCTTGCTCAGTTGTATTTAGAAACGTTTTTTAAAAAACGATACAGTAGGTATTATTCCAGAAAACGGATATACATACTCAGGTTAATTTTCAGAAAAATCAATTAAATGGTTATTATGTGAGGAAAAAATTAGAAATATCGAAATAATCCACGCATGACGTTCATTGGAACATGGACTAATAGTAAGACCAGTAGTCGATGGTTTTTTAAAACCTATAGCTGGAGAAAAAAATTCTAAGGGTACGGTTTTTCTTTCAATTTTACGATGTGGTACGGTTACGGTGGGGTACGGTTTTTCAATTTCAAATTGTTATTTTCACGGGTGTCTGCGTTATTATTATATTACTCCGATGAGTGAACGGAGAAACTAACAAATTTTGAAAGCTGTTCAGAGCGTTATAAAAATGCACTTAAAATGACCTCGAGAATAAAAGAATATGGCTGCACTGTATCTGAGATGTGGGAATGTGATTTCGACCAATATTTGGAAAAAAATCAAGAACTTTTTAATTTTGTCGGAAATCACGCGATAGCTCAAAATAATGTCTTAAACCCAAGAGACGCTTTTTATGGGGGTCGTGCGAGGAATACTGTTACGCGATATGACGCTCAAGAAAATCAAAAAATCAGTTATTTGCAAGTATGTTCCTTATATCCATACATATGTAAGACAAGAAAATTTCCTTTAAAACATCCTAAAATTTACAATGCGGATGATTGTTTCATTTTAACAGGAATTAATTACAAAAATTTTAACGATAACGTCGAGGGTTTGGTTAAATGGTCACAAAAATTTTAACGATAACGTCGAGGGTTTGGTTAAATGAGCGATCTTACCACCGCTAAATCTGTTTCATCCCGTACTTCCGACAAAAATGCAAGACTACTTTTTGCTCTATGCAGGACGTGTATGGAGGATAAAAGGAACTTGGATTTCCGATGAAATAAAGGAAGCTTTAAAATTAGGGTACAAACTTATTCGAATTGATATAATTTGTCAGTACAAAACTGCTCAGTATGGTGGTGGTCTGTTTACCGAATGTATAGATACTTTTTTTTTAAATCAAACAAGTGGCAACTGGTTGGCCTACCAATGTAAAAATATAAACAAAAAAAAATAATTATATCATTCATTACGAAAACACAGAAAAAATAAAGCTAGATAAAAAAAATATTTCAAAAAATACCGGCTTTCGATCTGTAGCCAAGTTGTGTTTAAATAATTTGGGGTAAATTTGGTCAACGCGGAAATCTTCCAAGAGCGACCATAGTAAATGATAACAAATCGTTATTAAAGCTGTTATTTGATAAAGAAATTCACGATTGTCTTCCGGCAAACAATAATGTTATCTACGTCACATGGAGGTACAAGGACGAAGCGGCACTGTCGTTCCCCTGTACAAATGTAGCTATAGCTGCTTACACCACAGCTCAAGTACGATTAAAATTGTATTCCTATTTAGAAAATTTAGGCGAAAGAGTGTTATGTTACGGCACTGATTCGATTATTTTTATAACTAACACTAAAGATCCCGAGGAATATAATCCACCAATAAGATCGTTATTAGGCCAACAAACAGACGAGTTTGAGGAGTATGGAGCAGGTTTTTTTATAGAAACTTTTGTGTCCGGAGGACCAAAGTTTTATGGTTATCGTGTACGTGTCCCAACCCGTGAGACGCATGACATATGTAAAGTAAAAGGTATTCGTATCAACTAAAAAAATACGTTAAAACTTAATTTTGATACGATTGTCTCTATGGTTGAGAAAAAATTTCAAAATAATAGCCGCTATGAGAATAAAGAAAATAAAAATAACGTTATAATTACACGAAACTCTATGATAAAAAAAACTAACACATACGACGTCGTAACACGTATCGAAGATAAAACGGAAAATTGTCTTAAAAAAACCGTATTTTCATTGATGGAAAACGGTCTTACCCATTTGGTTATAAGAAGATTGAATAATTTTTAAAAACGATTTAAATAGTTATTCGTAACCTTCTCTTATTTTTCCTAGGTTCACACGATGCCTTGCAGGAAATAAACAAAGGAGTTTAAATTTGTTCGTGTCAGTTTACACCAAATTGTACTCTAGATTTTAAACACTACCCTGATTTTAAAGAATCTTCGGAAGGATTGGCATGGCACAGCATGCTTCACAGTTTGTACAAACTAAAAAATAAAAAATAAATAAATGAATTTTATACATTGCCAACATTTGTACGAAGATTAAAATATAAGAGCAATATATTATTTAATATCATTATCTTTGGTAAAATGTGAAAAACTGTATATATTAAATGCAAATCGGATCTGGAAACGGTTTTACATGAAAAAAAATGTTATAAGAAAAAGGTGGAAAGTAGGTGGTATCATGATTTTAATAAATTTCTAAATATACATGTTTCTGATATTATAAACATCATAGAAAAAAATTAAATTCAGTCGATCGAATTTGGTATATCTAATAGATACCCAAAATAGTTTTCAGGTTGGTTGATAGAGAGTTATCCTATTCATAAGCTTACACGACTTCAATGTTTATTGTGCGACTAATAAATTTCTGTATCAAATGAAGAAAATGTAAGTATGTTTTCAAAGCAAAACATCATAAGCAACAGACAAATATCTTTAAAACATTTTAACTTCATTTATAAATTTTGAATACAAAATGTCAAGTAGTGTTTAGAAAGATCAATTTATTGTGTAAATAGGTGTATTGATATAAAATTTCTGTAATTAATAAGTAATAAAACTCAAATAAGCACACAAAATTTTATTTTCTTGCAAAAAAATATTTGTACAGTATTTTTTATTAATTTGATCATTATTTTATAAATTTTCCTTCGTAGAAAAAGAAGGTGACGATGATGAAACACGGACTCTACAAGTAAAACTAACAGGTGAGTTGCTAGGTCAAAGAGAGTGATGAAATCCATTAGAATCAGCTCTTGCCGTATTAAATGCACATAGCATGTTGCTTAAATAAATGGTTAATCCATTTATTGTATAACTGGTAAATAAATGTAAAAACTATAATAAATTAATCCTTCGTTGATAAAAAAAAGCTCTTAAAGTTCTACTTTTAGCTGCTCGACAAAAAAATATACACATGAGATCGATCCAACGAGCACTATTGAAACACGATATTGATAAAATATTTCCTAATCCGCATAAAATTGCTCGAGGCGCTAAACTCAAAAAACGTTGTTTCAACTCATAAATAACTATATTACATTCTATCACGGATTGCGATGTATCAAAAGATTTTCCTACATCAATCATTTTACATCTGTTCCCACCTTCTGACATACAACGTTTCCATTTATTATTGATATTTATTACCATATGCATGTGAGGCTGTAAGAAAAATATTTTTCTGCATTATTGAAATAATATTGTACACAAAATTACATTAATTATACATACCTTTATATCCATTCGTCTTAACTTTTATAAAAAAGGTTAGTCTGTTTATTTTCTTAAGGTTGATGAATTTTGACAAATAATGTCAGATTTTTTTTTTACCGTAATATTTTTGCATTTCCAAATCCATAATTTTATAATCAGATCTCCGTAAATTAATTAAATATAGAACGTGAAGATGATGTGTAATAGAACGAGATCCGTACATTTTTTGTAAGACCCACTAATTTTTCATTGTCACGTTGTCTTGTGTTTCGAAGAGACGTTATATTCTATTTCAGAAAGCAATTCGACCCTTTAAACTATTAAGTATAAGACCTTTAAAAGAGGAAGAAGATAAGAACACACATAGCGCGTTTTTCAGGTTTTAGACTGACCTAGTGAGAAAAGCGTAAAATGAGAGATCCCTCTGTTTAGTCAAGCTAAAAAAAATGGGATGCGAAGAGGGATGATGCTCCTTAGCTAGAGGGATCTAGCTACATGATACGCACGCGCTCTCTAGGTCAGCTTGACTCCCCGCGGTGAATCAGCTATACCTTTACCCACGCCGCCGCCGCCACCACCACTGTTGCGAATGGGTTTATCTATTTTGATATTTTGTAAGGTAATACACTTTTATCAAGTCGGTTATACTAACACCCGTAGTTTAGTTCAAACGACACGATGGATACGCGCTGGCAGTATCCGTGGACAATTATGATTTGTGATCCTACAGGGTGTGATAAGACCGGTTTCTTCAAAAGATTCTTAAATTTTATCGATGAATTGTCAAATGTACGATTCGATAGAACTTTATTTTACTACGCAGAGTGGCAGGATGGTTATAAAAGTGGAAATTTTTTTTTAAAATCGTCAAAAAATTGAATTTCGCGAAGGACTACCAAAACCCAAACATTATTAAAACAATCCTCAACGTAAGAAATTACTCATCATCGATGATTTAATGTGTGAATCATCAAACAATGTTGTTGTGGATTTGTTCACAAAAGAAAGTCATCATAAAAACACATTATAAATCAAAATATGTTTCACAATTCTACTCATTCGCGTCATATAAGTCTCAACGCTTCGTATTTTATTCTGTTTAAAAATCCTCGTGATCGTGCTCAAATACAACACTTGGCAAAACAGATTTTTCCCGAAGATCCTAAATTTGTACAAGAAGCCTATCAGGATGCAACGATAATGGGACATGGTTATGAAGTGATTGATTGTAAGCAGCATACACTGGACGAGTTTAGATTTCGTACGTGCATATTTCCTGATGATGAGTATCAGTATGTATATTTACCAAAATACGTACACAGTAGCTGTACTTACATCGCCTAAGGTAAAAAAATAAAATTTTGCTTAAAATCCTGGTCAGCAAGTTTGTATCTTCAGTTTTGTTGGAACGATGGAAGCATCTGCATCACAACGGATGACAGGTCAACACTTTGGTCGCCGAAACAGTCATAGTTCCTTAAACTCCTCGTTTTCTTCAAAGATAGCGTTTGAAAAAAAAACATATAAAATTATTGGAAGCTCTCGAGCATTAAAATAAAGATCGGCGTGTTGCATTGTTAAAAAAAACCGATAAAAAATTAACTCATTGTATATGCGAGTGTGTTCTGAATGTACTAAAGGGTGCTGTTCCTTTAAAAATATTACAAAAGTCAAAACTTGAAAAATTTTAAAATGTGTTGAGAAAAGTAGTTTCTAAGAAAAAGAAGAAGATAAAGAAGAAGGAAGGAGGCTGCGACAGTGAAGATTCTTGGGAAAAAAAAATTATTGTACGACAAGGTAATTCTTACCTCTTATTTTCTTACCTTTTATACTTCAAGTGGTGTTAAGGGCAATATGAACAAGAGCTTTATAAATTAAAAGATTAAAAATGGTATGGAGAAAGCAAAAAAAATGGTTTTAATTTTGAAAGAATAGCTCGAAAGAATACACAGTGAAAATGTGAAACCCCTCCATGAAGCTGTAATACCTGTTTCTACTGCTACTAACGATTCTTTATCGCAACGAGTTTGACAATCCACACAAACTGCTGGGAACAACCTAAGTCATTTAGATGATTAAATGAAACAAATTCTTGACTCCAATGCGTTCAACGACGATCATGAAAAATCTAAAGAACATTTAAGAGTCTTACAAAGGTTCTTTCATTTGATAGATGAACAAAGAAATCCATACGTGTCAACGAAAAAAGAGGAGGAAAAATATGATACAGATGCAAATCATCACAGATCGAATGAGTGATGGTATGATTTTGAAAACTATACCTAAAGCATATTAAAAAAGTCTGAATTACTTTTAAATTATTTAAAAAAGAATAACCGTAAAATTAGTTGGAATAGTGAGGGTGTCGTGACCATTGATGGTGAAAAAATATAAGGTTCTAATGTTATTAACTTAATAAATGATATGGCAAGACGCAGAAAAATAGTCAAATCTGTGGGTAGAAAAAAATTTGGTAATATGTTGCGCGAGATCATCACTGCTCGAGAATTAGTAGGAAATGATGACCTGTGAAAGATACATAGCGTCAATCTCGTAAAGACTTTATCAAAGACTCGTCAAAAATTATTTAACCCAAAAGAGAAGATAGACCGTGGCTATGACGATATTACCGATGAATTGTCGAGTAAAGACGGCATTAAAGCGTATCAATCATTTGAGGAAACTGCTATTAAAGAGAATAAAATTATTAAAAGTGACAAAAGTCCATCCAAGACATCTACATCCTTGCAAAAGGGAGGAGGAGTAAGAGGAAGATAGTGGCTTAGATTTTGAAAAAATGGACACGTTCGAAAAACAGTACCTTACGTCCAGTCATGAGGCTGATTTTATTGGGGCTAGAAACTTAATAAGATTAAATAAAAATGTTTCATCAGATACAATAAAGGAATGGTTGAAGTGCCAAGACGTTTACATGTTACACAAAACTATTCGACGTAAGTTTTCACGCCTTTTTTACGATGTCAACGCTTTGGATGATTTGTGGGAGGCTGATCTCATTCAATTGACGTCTATCAAAAACTACAACAGTGGTATGTCGTACGTTCTCGTTGTAATAAATGTTTTGAGTAAATTAATATGGGCTCAACCATTACGCGATAAAACTTGCCGTGAAGTGACCACAGCTTTTAAAAAAATTCTCTGTAATAAACACTATCGATTTCTAAAAACAGTCCAAACAGATCGGGGAAAAGAATGTTTAGGAAGCGAGTTCCAACAGTTGTTAAAAGCATAATGGAATTAAATTTCGGATTGTGAGTAACCCTGACGTTAAAGCAGCTGTAGTAGAACGTTTCATACGAACACTCGAAGAACGTATGAACAGATATTTTACATATAAAAACACGTACCGCTACATCGATGTACTACAAGATTTAATTAATGGGTACAATAAATCACCCCACTCCACAATCAAGCTAGCACCCAATGCAGTAACTATACATAACGCTCACGTTGCGAAAGAAAATTTAGTAAACTCACTAACACATAAGCAAAAACATCGTCAGAATCGTCAAGCTAAATCAAAGTATAAGTACGGAGACTATGTTCGTATCAGTCCCGAGAAAAACGTATTCGAAAAAGGTGCCGTAAAATCCGGGAGTAAAGAAATATTTAAAATTGTCGGTGTTACCAAAAGACAGAATTTATACACATATTATTTGCATGATTTGGATGGTGAAAGTATTGAGGGATTTTTTTACCCTAAGGAGTTTAGCCCAGCCACTAAAGAGCGAGTATTAGATCAGAAGCATAAAATTGAAAAAATAATTCGAATTGAAGGAAAGGGAAGAAACAAACAATATTTTGTTAGTTGGGTGGGTTATCCAGATAAGTTTAATTCATGGATTTTTCAAAGAGACTTGAGAGATGGTTCATAACGATTTTATGATAACTTTGCCAAGCAACAGCAGTATGATCTTAATAATACTACAACGAGTTTTTCTACTCAATTACCAAAAGAAATTGAGCTGTGTGGAAAATGGGAGGTTGGAATTTCCGAGATTCACGTACCGTGCACTATTTTACATGTCACTCGAGAGGACGCTTTACTAAGTGCACCTGAGAATAAAACAGAATATCATCTTTAACATGGCACACACGACTCTATAAATAGTTTATATGAAGCAATAAATAACAAATGGATGGAATATATCTCTGAAGATAAAGAATATCAGCGTAAGTTAATTTATAACAAGGACGGTGGATTTGTATTAATTGGTGTACCCATCTTAGAATAAAAAGGAACAGTGTTTTCATTTACAATGAAATATTTTGAAGTAGATAAGGGTGAAAAATTACTATGGTTATCAAACGCAGTACAACGCATTTAAGGATTCGAAGTAGGAATAATTCATATCGAAAAAGATCGTGCAGACATGAAGGATGATTACCTAATGTTAATTCACGCTAAACAGCCGGCAAGCATGTCAAGAGCAGTGCCCGATCAACTTTTTATTTACTCAAGTAAATGTGAACCATTGTTGGGGACACGTTTGCACATTTATTAAAAATAATTAACTTGGATGCTAAACAAGTTAATTTTGGTTGTACAATTGTCAAGAGGTATACGCCTGTTGCAAACGTACCCCTCCTCAATAATAGATTTCATACAATCGATATAGATATAAATGACCAATTCGGTAAACCGATAGCATTCAAGTTTGGGACACTGACAGTGGTGTTACATTTTAGGAAAGGGTTTTTTGTAGAATTCTTGTAAAAAATTAGTTTTTACGATGCGTATCGTTCTGAGTACGTGCTAAAAAGAAAACATCTCGAGAGACAAAACGTGGACGAAAGAAAAGTGTTGTTAAAAAGAATAAGATCAGAGGAGGGAAAAAAAAGAATGGTAAAAAAATTAAGCGTGTTAACTGTAAAAAGACTAAAAAGGGCAGAAAAAAAGAAATCTCAAGGACCGATATTTTTAGTTAAATATTAATAATGTCTTTTTTGCATAGCCACACTGATCCGTGTCTCAAGAGTGAGTTGGATTTATTTTCTCTTTCCCTTACTCAGACAGCGTTAGAGGCAAGTCGATGGGTTTATTATAAACCTGTTTTATCACTAATCCACAAAAGTCCGATAAAGTTTATCATAAACTCTCAAAACGAGGATTATTTGGACCTCATTCACACAATGCTGAGAATTAATGTAAATTTAATACCTTACGACAAGGATACAGATGCGTCTGTGGCTCGAGTAAACAATTTCTTACACTCTTTATTTAATCAAGTTGATGTAAATTTCAATCAAAAACTAGTAACCCCTCCTAACAATGCTTACCCGTACAGAGCACACATCGAAATACTATTAAGTTACGGACTTGCAGCCAAAACGTCTCACTTGTCCACGAGTCTTTGGGAAATCGATGTAGCTGGTGAGATGGATGAACTACCTGGATCAGAGAAAAGTATATCTATCGCAAAACGTCAAGAGTATATAGAGGATGGTATGACAGTGGACTTGATGGGTCATTTGCATTGCAACGTTTTTAATTAAGACAAACTTTTATTAAATGGTGTCGAAGTTCGTCTACGTCTGGTTCGTTCGAAGGATGCATTTTGTTTGATGGATGCATCTTCAAGAAATTATTCAGTCAGTATTACCGAAGTAACACTTCTTGTACGATGAGTAAAAGTAAGCCCCACAGTTTTGATTGCACATGCAATGACTTTAGCAAGCACTACTGCAAAATATCCAATCACCCATGTGGAAGTTATGTATTTTACTGTGCACAGCGGTATTACAGGCGACTGTTTAGAAAACGTTATTCTAGGCCAGTTACCAAAACGAATAATACTAGATTTCGTCGACAACATAGCTTTCAACGGGGACAGATAACTTAACCCCTTTAATTTCCAAAATTACTTTATTAATTTTTTGTCATTATACGTTTATGGAGTAAGAATTTCAAGCAAACCATTACAACCTACTTTTACAGGAAGTAGATCTATGTACGTTGAAGTTTATCATACATTATTTTGTGGCTCCAGAATACATTACATGAACGAAAGAGCGGCGTTGGCTCAGTGGTAAGTGTGCTTGTTACTGATACAACGCAGTTCTAGGGATTGTGGGTTCGATTCCCGGTGAATGCAGATTTTTTCAAAAACTGTTTTCATCAGAAAAAGTTCCTATGTAACCCCGGCTGTTTCGGGGCGGGTTTTTCCGTGGAATTTTCCTTCAGAGTAATTCCAGGGTTTTTTCCTTGCCCCACAGGTCTTTGGGCCTGGGTAAATGCGAAACAGTGTTAGGTCTATAAGTAGGGATTATCGGACCCGATGCCAGGCGTCGGGCAGGGATCACTGGCCTTACCGGCGAGGACTGGCCCCTGAAACACGAGGCTTCTCCGGTGATACTAATTAGCCTGGATCCGATGCTTCGGCAGAGAGCGCCAGCTTAACCGGCGAGGAGTGGACGTCCTGGAATAATGGAGTTTTCTCCGGGGAAAGGCCACACAGTGGTGAGTGGACCCGATGCACCATCGGTGCAGAGAGTGTCAGCTTAACTGGCAAGGTGTTCCACCGGAGATACTCACACTGTGCCCATGGATTCAGGTAGGATGCGAGAAAAAAGGTTTAGAGATGGGTGTGGCAATACATCCCCACACATAGGTGGTGAGTGGGTGGCCCCCACGACTAGGTCAAGTAGGCTGTCGTGGTAACCCGGTATAAAAAAAAAAAAAAAAAAATTACATGAACGAGGGAAACAACATACACAGAAAAGGTTATCCAAAAAGGTGTTGTCTTTTTGCATTTGATCTTATACCAGATTTGTCCGGGCATTTTGCAGGTCATTAAAATTTAGTAAAAAATGGTTCTGTCAGAATAGAAATACGTTTTGAGACGCTTTTGACAAAAACGATAAATTGCGTTCTTTACTCAGACTTTGACAGCGTGTTAGAAATAGACTTAAACCGTCAGATAGTTGTGGATTTCAACTCCTAAAAAGACTTTTTTTTCTCTCATTTTATTACCTCCCTTTTATCACCACTACCACCACTAACCCCATCACTTCTCTTTTTATATTTACTACCACTTCTTAAGTGCTGTTACAAACCTTTTTTTCTCATTTCGTAGTCTCCAATCTTTTGTCGAACGATCAGTATGCCGCATACCGTTTATGATAGTGGATGTGGCTGCTCTCAAAAAACCATGGAAAAAGTTAATTTCATCATAGATATTCAAGCATTTAACGATAAAAATGGTGATTTTTTATCAAAAAAAATTGCAGTGATGGGTGTTGACTGTAACTTTAGCTCACATTGGATTATAGAACTACCCTACAATACTACGGAATTGATGTCAGGACTTTTAGCTTCAAATAGTTATTTAACGTGTTATTTTCAAGGACTCGACTGGTTTGATGGTGAAGCTACTATCGAGGAAGTATATAGCGCTTTACATGACATAGCAAGAAGTGCTCTTCACATTTACGTTCGAGGTAATCAACAGAAAAAACTACTGGAAAAAGTTTTGGGTCGTCAAATAATAAATCTTGAAGAGTACTCTTGCCCATCTTTTTAAAATCTTTCTCGCGATAATAATTACTTTTGCTGTTATCATGGTCGAAGAAAGGAAGCTTTCAGCTGTACTCTAGCTCGTGTTTATAAGTTATGAACCTGGATCAACAAGACAGTACATTCTACAGAAGTTATTTCCTCTTACACCACACCAGATGATGCCTTAGATGTAAAAAAAAAAAACAACTCAAGAGCCGATAATAAAACCTGCACGTTCAAACCAGTCGTCATCCTCTTCTGCTGCTGCTGCTACACAAGAGGTCGGGAACCTCATGAAAAGCATTAACCTTAGAAAATCTAGAAAAAGTGGGGACTCTACTGCATCTGTGTATGCCAAAATAAGGAAAGATGAATTCTCTACAAATACAAAAAGCGCTGCGGCATATTCCAACACCGACAGTCGGGGTATTTCCAGCAGACAAGCTGCCGTTTGTTTGGACGAGACCATGTTCCCTTGTAGCTAATACAGACGAGAGTACAAGACCTGGCACGCATTGGGTCGCCTTCTATGTCGATCCCAGCGGACACGGAGTTTTCTTTGACAGTTATGGGTTGCCACCCGCTGTCTCACACCATGTTGATCGACTAAGACGAAACTGTATTAGTTACGAGTGGAACGTACAACATTTGCAGAGTATTGACTCTAGAGTGTGTGGTCATTTCTGTATCAATTTTTTGTTTTTTATGTCTCATAATTATACTGTGAGTATGTTTTGTTCAATATTTTTAAGAACTACATCAACTAATGATGAAATAAGTGTAACTTTGTACAATAAAATTCCTAGATGTAAGAAACTAGAAAATAGCCGCGTTATGTCCTCAACATGTAATCAAAATTGTAAGTCTAGAAATATTTTACTTTAATTAATTTTAAAATATACATCCCTGCGTTGAAATACATCACAAAAAAATAGACATCTTATGTTCTATTTATCATTTACATTGTATAAAACTATAACTTCTTGATTAACAACACTATTTATCAGTGACCACGTTACCTATATGTATTAATATTATATCAACATACATTTTACACTATAAACAATTATCTTAAGTTTTTACATTGTATTTGTATGAGTATCACTTTATATCTTGCTATAAATAAATTTTGTCAACCACATTTCAAACGAATTCATTATTTTCACCTTTCCATCCCCACCTCCAAGTCCCCACCAGATTTTAAAAACCGTGCCACTCTTCGAAGCCCCCATAATTCCCCAGCTACGGATCCCACTCCTCCCCCTCCTCCAACAGCACGATATACACTCACCCTGGGTCCGACCGGCGGCACCAGACGGTGACGTTGGACGTGTTTGAAAATCACTCAACCCTACTACTTATGTATTATTTTATAATATCTTGACTAAAATCGGAAAGAGATTTCTCGTCTATTTTTTTTTTTTTTTTTGTTCAAACGTATATGTTAGTGTCAGTCTAAAACATTTTTATATTGTCAACTAAGTGCGTTCTAATTTCTGCAGAAATTTTATGTCTTGATTTTTGGTAAATTATGCCAATCCAAAATTAGTACCCGTTACAACAAATCACACAATAAATAAAAAATCTTTGGTAACGAGATATTTAAAACTCGATTTCACTAAATTAATATTTTTTCACATCTCACGTAAGGTTTTGATATTTTTCTTTCCTAACTAACAGCATTCTGACTAATGGGTTTTTCAAGCTTTTGCAGAAAGTATAATTTGAAACTAATGTAATTGATTATATTATTTATAGACAATATTATGCATCCACAAAAAAGTTTGGTGAATGACGTACAAATTCAAATTTACAACAGACAACACGCATTTACTAATTATATTATCTGCTTTCCAGTTTGTAATTGACTCTTTATTCTTGATATACGTATATGTATTAAAAGAAGGATAAATGTTATAACAAGTTACTGACAAAATTAAATTAATGGGAATCCTACACAACTTTGAAAAGGTTATCTTTGTAGAAAAGTTTTGTGTAGTACGTTTTGATGATTTCGGTGTTTCCGATTACCATATTATAAGATATGGCATCTGAGAATTCATATAGCAAGAAATGTTTTAACTATCATTTTCATAAGTTGAAAAATATTGTACAAATTATATGATTATAAAAGTCTACGGTCTCTTATGTACTCATTAACAATATTAAAATATTTTTTATATTATTATTATACAAAATTTTCTAGTACAAATCGTTCACATTTGAGAAAAAGTCTGCTCATATACAATACAAAGTTTTAAAAAATTGTAATAAGTGTCATTCTTATAAAATAACTATTAATACTAGAAACATTTCTCGTGTATATGCCAGCACATATTATGATGATAAAAGAAGCAACTGTCTCAAATAAGAATTTTTTTTACTAATTTCCAGTGAAATTTGTTAAAAATTTATATTACTGGCATATATGCACGACTAATCGTTCTTTTCTTAATGTTACCTGTAGGCTCGTAATCTTTCGCAGCTTCTCCTCTGACAACTATTTCGATACCACGTTCTTTTAGCTTTAACTAGAATTATTAATATATAAAATTTATCATTCTTCATCTTTTGGGTAAAATAATGAAGTCAAACATACTATTCTTACTTTGAATCAACTGTATACTAAATTAAGTTGAGTTTATTATTTTGCCTGGAAAAATTTGTGTATTACTCATCATCAAACGAATATTTATGCTCAAGATGAAAAACCAGATCTTTGAGTTTTGCACTAAACATACATTTTTACATTTTTGTCAAGATTTAAAATTTTAAAAAACAACATTTATTTTGAGCAAAATAGTGTTTTATAACAAGGTATTTAACAACTCCAGTTTCTAAGAAGAAAGTTCTCGCAGTTGGAATGACGCGATAAAATAATACAACTTCAACTATCGAAGAATTATGAAATAGTTATTAAATGCTTTTATTATTTAACAAAGCTATAGCAAACTCGTACCATATAACAACTTTTTTTTACCATGTAAAACTGCATATAAGACGACACATGCCTTTTTTCTAATTTTCTCGAAGTCTAGGTATAAATATGGGTATTATTTCAGTTTTTTTTTAAGATTAGCTTTAAACGTTTATTTAAGAAATTTAGTTTGTCAAATCGATGAAATTTTCTTTCGTTAGTTAATATTACACTAAAAAACTACTGAATTCCACTTGTAAATAAATGAATCAACCCATGAATATTGATTTAAAAAGAGGTTAGAAACTTCAGTTGCCAATGCTGGTATTATTAGAGATTAGTAGAGAGATTGCTGACTGCAATGCTACGGCGCGAGTTCACTTTTGGCCACTGTTTCGAGCGCCCCGTCGCGGCCAAGCGGTCGAACCAGGCACACATATTTTTTTTTTTATTTGAGAAGCATGGGGGGGGGGTATACCCAGTGTGTGCCTACGGATTCGTGTGGAAATGGGCGTGTAGGCACATACTTTGGAGATTCACGCTGAGTGTGCGCTTGCCGAGTTGCGTGGAAATGGGCATGTAGGCACACATTATGAAGACGCATGAAAGGGGGAAGTGGTGTGACGTATGACAATATATAGTGAGCCTGTAAAGAGGAGAAAAGTGTGCTTCTCCGCTTCTGACAATTCTGACTGTTACTACATATAAGTATATATGTATAATGCAGCTGAGCGGAGCGAATGTGTGCGATGAGCGAGGCGATCAGTGTATTTTTATGCTAGTATCGTATTCTAGTTCACCGATATGCTTCAACCTGATATTATAAATATGGATGCTTTTTTCCTTTTCAGATTTTTATGTTAACACGTCGTAATAATAATTATTAACTGTAGCCTAAGCTTTGGAGGTTCTCCATGAACATATGCCACTTCTAAACTTCGGTGGGCATATTGCATCGGTAGCCGAGGTAGCTAATGCTCCCGTTTCGACGTTCGTTTTATTTTGGTCCTCGATTCAATTCCTGGCTTTTTTTTTTTTTTTTTTTTTTTTTTTCCTGCAATTCAACAGATTTTTGTTGCATTATTATTAAATTTTTTTTTTATACTCTTTCAATAATTATTAATATAACATGCCTCATGCTACTTTATAAAAGGTAAGTACAAAGACAATTTTACCTAGGTATTTTCATTAAAGAGTCATAAAATAGTAAACAGTGTTACCTCCGTAGAATGAGCTTTCTAGTTTACAAGAATATTAATGAAGAAGATAATTAATAAAATGAAATATTGTAAACTCAGTACCAGCGAATAAATAATTCAGGAGGCCGGAGAGTGATGTAGGACGAAACGAGCTATTGATTGGATAGTAAGATTTGTCGGAGATTATTTTGAAAATATGTGTATATGATGCTATTTAATCAACAATTTTTGTTTTTCATTTATGTTTTTTTAATTTTTTTAAAACTATGACAATTAGCCTTCTCAAGAGATTTGTGGGTCAAAACATGGTTTATGAAAAAAAATAACAACAAGATGTACGTGAGAAAAAAGCCAAGGGCATAAAAAAACTCACTTTATTACAATACTAATACAGTACCTTAAATTTAAACTCATTTAAAATATTTACATTATATATACAATAATATACATACATACATATACATACCACATTGACTTTTACTTACTTTTTACATTTTTTACATAATAAAAGTTATATTAAAAAATATTATATAATTTACTATATATACAAGTAATACATGGTGAACGAAAAGAGCGCATAGTGATAAAAATTTCTGTAGTAATTTTGACACATTAAAGATCTAAGAATTATAAATCGTTATCTGAAAATAGAAAAACAATATTTTTTGACTTAGTTCTAAGGGCCTGAATCTTTGATCAGTCCATATTATCAAGACATGTCTGTATATTCAACCGTAATGGGCTTGTTTCTAGCATCAGGTGGCGCTCCTGTGCTTTTGTAAGATTTTTATAGGAGTATATCTATATATTGCAGGAAATCCAATGGAAATCCATTCAATATATAGGTATACTCCTATGGAAATCTTACTTGGGCACACTAACACCACCTGATTCCAGAAACAAGCCCAGTATCGAGACTAATTTTCTTCTAATCAATCATTACAACTTTAAAGTATACAAGTAATACGTTTATAAACTAAATCTTACATAAATTCATGTATTTAAGTAAATCACAAAATAATTGAAGACGTAATTTGTTTCTTGATAAAACAAGGAATAAAAGCTCTTATTAATCAAGGAATAAAAGCTCTAATTACTGTTTCTTTGAATTTTACATAAGTTACCGAATACAACGATTAAAGTATGAGAAATTTTTATGGTTCATTAAACGGGTTACTAAGGGTTTTGATATATTAATGATTTAAAAAAATGTGCGCTCACAAACTACAACATCTTGAATACTAATATTATTGTAACTCAAACGGTCGTAATAGAGACAGACTTGATAATAGGACTATCTACCCCTATTAATATACATTTAATACATCTAAAAATAGCCTAATGCCGAATTAACATCACCAGGAATATATTTAACGCTGAACATTTAAATAACTTCCGAAAAAATGATAACTTAAACGTTTTTTACAATAAGCATTTTACGGCTATTAGTTTTTATGTGTTTTTTCGCCTCTGCTTTCCGTTTTTGATTGTTCTCCCGAGTAGTTTTGAAAACTTTCACTTTCAACAAAATTTTTAAGGCTTCTACTCGATGTTCACAACACGCATTATTCTTATCAAACCACTGAGGAAAGTGCTCGTTAGTTATTTTTTCCACTACATCTGTCAAAGAAGTAATTAGTTTTCTTTGATGCCAAAGACTTTTATAATGTTTTTGAAAACCTTGCAATTGACAAGAAATGATTTTAGAAAAAAATTCAGTGGGTCTCGACAAATACGCTATTTCTGAAAGTGTTTCATCAGTATGCTTATATTCTCTACATTTTGTATAAAACTCGTCATCAGTAACTTGTTGCTCAGAACTTTTTATAAATATATCCTTACAATTAGAACATTTACTTTTTTTTAAAGCACTTTTGGCTGTATATCCGCTTAAGTAAGTAATGGCGTTTTTTTCATACAAGCCTTTGGTATCAAAGTCTACTATTCCTTCTGAAACTATAGGCGAAAATGTTTCCATCATTTCAGCTGCTTACAAAAGTTCTTCCATTTCTCGCATTTCTGCTACTTCTAATTCATCAGGTAAATTATTTGCAACAGCTGCCAATGAATCTACAGTTTCATTACCTAAGTCATTCTGATTCGAATTTACCAAGGAATGAGTTTCTAATATTTTGACGTTACCTTGTTGACGAGTATCTATAAAATCAGTAGAAAGAATATGCCTAAAAGTCAGGCGATACATACGGCAAGTTGGATTTGGATTAAAACCACCCCTTCCTCGGCATCTCGAATTAGTATGTTCTACGCTATCTTGGTTACAAAGACCAGTCGCTAATTCGAAGTCCAGATCGTTTAATTCTTTTTTTATGTCATCAAACAGCTGCAACAAACAGTTGGCAGTCAAGGACAAACCAATAAAACAAGGCGGCTTACTCACTCGCTCTGATTTTCTGCGTGAACTCGCACGAATTGTGTGTGTCCTCCATTGCCTAGACCATTCAACAAAATTAATCAAACATTCTTCAATCTCTGGGTTACGACGTGACAGCGGTCGCTTTTGCTGTTCAACATTGCGCAATCTATAGGAATTACAGGCATCAATCACTACATCCATTTTTTTTACGAAGTCCGCTGATTGCTCCCACGTATCAGACACCAATCCATTCACATCGCCTTTTCTGGCAGCTTCGCCAGCAGTTCTTATCGCTGCAGCCATTCGCCTACTTAACAGTTGAAAAGCTAAACTCACTTTCATACAGTCAAAGTTATTTGGGTTGAAATGAGTGTCACTTAAAAATGCTAATAAATTCGAGGTATCGTTTGAATTGTCTATTTCATAAGTTGTAACTAAGTCATTATAAGACATTATAACTTTGTCTTGTATGAAAATATATTTATGTGCTCTCAACTGATACAACAAACGTTTGATGAGATGCGGCCAATTAAAAGCAGCAAAAATTTTCTTGCCCTCATGTTCAAAAAAAGGTTCATCAATACTAACTTTCAATAACTTATTATAAAGTGTTTGGTTATTTGGACCTTGGTCACAAACAATGATTTTAACAACTGCTCCTATTTTGAATAAGGCTGTCAATATTTCACGCAAAAGTACTAGCAATTGTTCAGCACTAGCACCATTTTCATTGAATCCGAAACATAAAAGTTGGCGCCAGGGATTTTTGGCATTTATGCTATCTAAACAAAACAATAGGGCATGTTTAGCAACGTTTGAATTTCTAAAACTACCACCTAAATCTTCAAGACCCTCAATTTCGTCGTATTTTGCAGAATATTCTTCCATACTTTTGATGCTCATCTCATCAAATTTTAATGCACACATCCGTTCATTTACTGGTAACTTACTCAACTTTTGCTCAATTTTACTCAAAACATTTGCATTTAAACCGGGCTTAACATCTAATTGGGCTATCCAACTTCTTACGGTGGATTCTCCAGCTAACCTAATGCCTAATTTTACCAACTGGTTGTAACCAGCAGCTGAATGATAGTACATGATTTTGCATAAATTTTGTTCTTCAAGTGTGAACTTTTGTCTATTCTTCGGCTTAAATTGCATTACTATCAAAGTTTTCCGTGATTCACTGAAATCTGTGTCTTTAATCAAATCGTTTACATCTGTAGCTT
This sequence comes from Copidosoma floridanum, assembly GCF_036245765.1. NCBI lineage: Eukaryota > Metazoa > Arthropoda > Insecta > Hymenoptera > Encyrtidae > Copidosoma > Copidosoma floridanum. Next base: position 34,867,787 of record NW_028321897.1, on the reverse strand, counting down.
GTTTTACTTTTTCTACACATACGCGCCGTTTTAGTCGAAAGTTTTGATCTTTAACATTTTTTTGAATTTTTTTTAAAGACTTGACTTTTTCTTCTAATAATTTTATCCGACGCTCTAGAGATCGCGTATACTGCTCACACTTGACTGAACAAAATTTTCGGTTCAAAACATCTTTTTTTTGTAACTCATTTTTATTTCGCTCAGACGCAGGGTTTTTCTGAGGTACAACTAAATTGGGCATGCCATCATTCATACTTTTACTGACATCCACCATTTCATAATTCAAATAAACTTCGTTTGATTCGCTTTCATCAATATTCAAGAATATATCTTTTCCAGAAGGGTACAATGAATCATTCAAATGTTTCGTTACACTAAACGATTCATTGTTTTCAAGAACATTGTAATGCGCTTCATTACTTTTTTCGGTAATAGTTTTAACTGATACGCTATCGTTACCTGTGATTTCTTGTTGCCCTCCAACATCAATTTCCATTGGTTGATCTGGTCCATTGGCTTCGATTGGTTGTTCTTGATGTTGACTTTCTTGTACTTCTTTGTTTGCTGTGGAACCCGATATTCGTGGAATAATCTGAGGTTCTGCCGATTGCCAATTAATTGGAACAGCGGTGGCACGCAAGCGAATTTTTCCTTGGATATTTTGTACGAAATCATCCGTTGAAAAGTGATTTGCACACAACCCTGCAGATCGTAATGAAGATGCCGCCCAACTTAAAAGATTGTTGTTACCTAAGCATGCAAACAATATTTTGCGTTATTTTCGTACAGAAAAAAAATAGGAAATTTACCGGACTAAACGCTTTTTTTTTTTACTACGAGCTGATTTAATTCTTAGTCGAAGATAACCTACTAAAAAAAAATTTTAAATCACTTGGCAAATTTATTATATATGACCTACATAATTATCCATGATATTATTCGAAAGCTTATATCTTTAACTTTGACAGGCTATTTTTTTTTTATTTTTTTTTTACTTGTAATAAAAGAGTTATTAATAAATAAAAAATATGTGTTGCGAGGGTGGGAATGAGCACCAAGGTGGGGCGCAAATGGGCCCGAGCAAAAAAGCAGTTCCGCATCGAGCGTCTGCTATTTGTAGGTATAGGTATACCAGTTGTATGTGGTTAGCTGTCAGCTGTCATACTTTATAGGTTAGGCTATTTATTTTTATTTTTGTTGATTTTTTATGTAGTTTTTCAAATAGTTTATAAAGTAAGAGTGATGGTTCGAAACTATTGTTCAAAGAGCACAAAGCGTTCTTGGACTGATGGTGATGTGGAAATTGCCATTAAACGCATCAACAATGGAATATAGTGTACTTAACTTAAATATTTGCATCGAGGAAGATTGTATCTCGATTGAAAATATACAAATTATTTTTCAAAACGATATCTCATTCTTTATTTTAATTATTTTTCAAAATGTATTACTTTTGAGTGTTGTATTAGCATGAATCAATCCAAAGAAATGCGATAATATTGTGATTAAAATGTGATTTAAAATTACAAGAGATTAATACTTAAAAATTGTGTATATTATATTATTTGTTACAATATTTTTAATACGAATACTGTAAGTACTGCAAAATAAACTTAGATTTAAGATCAGTTTCAAAACCTACACACTTTCATACTGGGTGCATTATTTATCCGTGCCCATCCGCGCCCCACCCCCTGCTCACCCGTACCCTATGGTGAGGCACGAGTGAGCAGTTTTGGATGTTCTCGTTCTTCAGCATAAAAAAATATATATACATAGATTAAAGTTTAGCAAAGTATGGCACGGTAAAGTTAAGGTTCTTACCGTGTCAATAACGCTTGGACAATAATAAAATACTCAAAATTGTTGTCACAGTGAAATAATGAAAAAAAAGTGCCCACCTCCGCCGCACGTTCCCCTATAGTGGCGATCAGAATTTTAAAAAAAAATGTTTTCTCAAACGCATTCGCATTTAAATAATATATGTATACATCAATGGTAATGTCAAACGTTGTCACGGATAACATAACCTATTAATGTATCTTGCTGCATCCACAGTAATTGGGTCACAGTTATTTGATGTGCCGCAATAATTGGTTCGCTATAGTAGGAAACAGTCCACAGTAATAGGAGTCATACATTTTTTTTAAACACGTACATTTACAACAAATAGCTTTAGATTTAGTTGAAAAAAAATTATACTCCTGTTGAATATGTCCATTAGTATTGGACAAAATTTATAAATTTTTTTGTTACACTATTTTATTTGATAACCTAAAGTCATGAGTAGATTTGAGCCGGCAGTAATTGGGTACTTTACCCCGGTAAGTAGATTAACGCTTACCTGTGTTTTGAATCCAGGCGATGTGGCAATCCTTTTGATTTATGGCATCTGGGAATCTGTAGAGCTTTTCACCGGAAAGCTTCGATTTTGTGCAGCCCCTGTATTGACAAAAGTCGTACGGTCTTGTTGCCATTTTTATTTAATCGCTGAAAAAACATCGTAGCCCGGGTATCACACAACCGTTATACAGCAAAAAGCAAACTTATCAATGACGAGAAAGTGAAAATTCTTACCAAAATCACTTTGTTTACATAGTCATTGCACTTACAACATTATACACAATCACTTTAATCACGTGTATAAAAAACCTGCAACAGGCAGCTGTCACAACAGCAAATCTAAGCTCGTCAATGTAACCTCTGACCAAAAAAACCTCTGTTTATATTGTTGCACTTTATTCAGTCACGCACTTGTTCGCACACTAAGTGTCATATGCAACACGTGTACACACGAGGAATACAGATCAAACAAATATTTAATCAGAACAATGTTTAACTTCGGTATTTGTCGTACTAACGGTTGATGTGTGTATGCACAACATAAACAATAAAAAAGTACGTTAGCTGCAGACTGTCACATCAACGCTTGATTGCAGCTCACGGCGCGGCGCAGGCGGTAGGCCGTTGAGCTATAAGACATATGACAGTCGCCCGGCTTAACGCGGGAATCAGTCTAGAAGGTACGGGACGATCTTTAAATAATTTGCATGGAAACTAAAGGTATGGCTAAATATTTTATGACTGTTTAATGAAAATACCTAGGTAAAATTGTCTTTGTACTTACCTTTTATAAAGTAGCATGAGGCATGTTATATTAATAATTATTGAAAGAGTATAAAAAAAAAATTTAATAATAATGCAACAAAAATCTGTTGAATTGCAGGAAAAAAAAAAAAAAAAAAAAAAAAAAAAAAGCCAGGAATTGAATCGAGGACCAAAATAAAACGAACGTCGAAACGGGAGCATTAGCTACCTCGGCTACCGATGCAATATGCCCACCGAAGTTTAGAAGTGGCATATGTTCATGGAGAACCTCCAAAGCTTAGGCTACAGTTAATAATTATTATTACGACGTGTTAACATAAAAATCTGAAAAGGAAAAAAGCATCCATATTTATAATATCAGGTTGAAGCGTATCGGTGAACTAGAATACGATACTAGCATAAAAATACACTGATCGCCTCGCTCATCGCACACATTCGCTCCGCTCAGCTGCATTACACATATATACTTATATGTAGTAACAGTCAGAATTGTCAGAAGCGGAGAAGCACACTTTTCTCCTCTTTACAGGCTCACTATATATTGTCATACGTCAAACCACTTCCCCCTTCCATGCGTCTTCATAATGTGTGCCTACATGCCCATTTCCACACGAATCCGTAGGCACACACTGGGTATACCCCCCCCCCCATGCTTCTCAAATAAAAAAAAAAATATGTGTGCCTGGTTCGACCGCTTGGCCGCGACGGGGCGCTCGAAATAGTGGCCAAAAGTGAACTCGCGCCGTAGCATTGCAGTCAGCAATCTCTCTACTAATCTCTGGTATTATTATCTTGGTATGGTACTGGGATTGGAACTCTGGCAGTACGCACCCTCGTGGAGAATATGCGAAGCTGAGAGGGAAGGCTTTCATCCGCTGCTTCATGCATAGACATGGTGGTAGGTGTACGGAAAATATTTTTTTCCGCCCTCGGGTGGATTTGGGAGACTGGTATTTCCTCGGGCAAAAAAGCAGTTTTCCGATACTTGTTCGAAAAGTCTCCTTTACAAACCTCGTTACGGACCTCGCCTTCGGCTCGGGCCACAAACCTCTCGGTTCGCAAACAAAGACTTTTCAAACTCGTAGGAAAACTACTATTTTGCAATAGTGTGCGGCAGAGGTGTGCGGCAAGTATTTTCTGCATACTGTGTGGAAAAACCTTTGCCGCACACTATGTGGGAGAATCGATTTTCCACACTAATATCATTGCGGAAAACACCTATTTTCCTCACACTTATTGCGAAAAAACTTGCACACAACTCGTGCGGGACGATTTCCCGCACTCGTATGATAGACTCGTGCGGGAAATCGTCTTTTCCGCAGTTGTTACGTAAATAACTATCATAGAAAGGAATTATTAAATTATATGAAGTAATTGGATGAATATTCATTGTTTTGTTAGATGTTGACGTGTTTATAAGAAACTTTTGTAATTATTTTTATCCCAAGCAACGTATACGGTTATACACTTAAAAATATGTATCTGAAGCTTAAAGAAGTGTGTTTATTTGAAAAGTATCCTTATCAAGCGAGCAGCAATATTATCGACAGGAAGAGAGAATTCAAATGGTAATACATTGTTTAATATTATATTATCGTTACGTTTAAAAAGAGTGAACTGAAAAATGCCCCTCATACTATCACAGGAGTAATATCAGGATTTTGAATAATTCTTGTTTTTGAAAATACTTGGAGTATACCCACATACTTTTGCTCAAATATTCTTTTTATACCTGTGGCTTGGACCCACGTTTTATAAGCCAGAACTATTTTAAATACTGCATATTCTATGTAAATACATTTTTAAACACCCGAAAAAGCATGGGATGACAAATTTTGGTTGTACATGAGTCTACTAGACAACTCTTAACACAGCAATAAATACGAGATTTTCTGAGACGACACAGTCTCTCTCTTTTAAATGTTCATTGTGTTAGAACTTTTTATGTAAATATCTACAAAACAATAGCTTTATGATAAAAATTTAATAGATAATAAAACCAAGAGCTGACACGTTTACTGTATGTGACAGCCGTCATAGTCTTTTCTATGAGCTTATAAAAGTAGCCTGAGCATGACGCTGATGGCTGAGTTCAAATTCCAATATTATTAAGGGCTTGTATGTATTATTGTGTACGGACTATTGCGGTCAATTTCAATGCTAAATCAACTGGGTATTCGCAATAATACCATCATAGTAAAAAAGGTTATGTGTGCACTATAGTTATTGCAGACATTGCAGACGTGATACTTTGTTATGCAAATGGAAAGTTTTGAAAGCTATTTTGGGTCTGAAATTCTATAAGGTAGACACCTTATAACATTATTTAATAATGTTAAGTGTTTATTTACCACAATTCATCACTTCAATAAAAATATAGGCATTATTCGAGAGTTCCACAATGACTGGAGCAACTGCAACTATACCCTCACTTACTCCTACTTGCTCCGTGCACAAACGGCAAAAATTGGAACTTCGATACCTAAATCCCATTTAAAATACATGTATTCAGTGACACTAGCACCAAAGAAATGAATTTGGCACTAGTGTCGATGGTAACATGTATTTTAAATGAGATTTGAGCATTGAAGTTCTAATTTTCGTCGTTTGTTCACGGAGCGAATACCCATCAACTTTATTTTACCATCTCAATATTATTAAGAGAAAAAATTAGTTCGTATCGTTTTAATTTTTAGTATAAGTCATTCACATGTTAAGTTATATACGACAGCATGTAAAAATAAATGTTTTTCCAAAGCGATTGATTTCATAATAGCTTCGTCACATTACAATTAATTTTCTTTATTGGAGATCTAAAACGATGTATTCGCAAAATCTGTAATTTCAGATACCATGGCATCTTGTAAGTGTTAAGGGATGAAGCAAACTTAATGAGGTACATACCTTGCTTTCGAATCAATCAAGCGTTGAATTGATAAAATTATATGTAATTAAAATATATTGCCCATTCTCTTGCTCTCCTGCCATGAATATTAATAGGTTTCAATTAACACGTCAGATAATTAGAGCATACATGTTGTAACACGTTAGCCGGGGATGGTGACTAATGTGTGTGGTGATTATTACTTTACCTTTACTGCTTTTATTTACGTTACGCCATGCAACGTTTAGTTTACGGGATTGGGAAAGGACCGGGTACAGCCAGTATTGGGCAACACCGATTGCAGCAACAGATAGACCCATACAGCAATCGCAATTGGATAGCCTTTTGTATTCAGAAGCACTTTTTAATCATGCACTGAGGCACCACTTTGTCTCAGCTGCTCTTGGCACCGCTCAAGACAAGACACCACAACACGACTCACTTGACTATTAACTACTTATTTATTCTTATCGATAACTGTTATTGAAATTGCCATTATAACGTGGCACACCACAAAGGCGACGATTCCTGAGTAGTGGCGTGCTGTTGTCACTAATTAATATCTAGTGATGTCGTTTACCTGGTAACTATCGGTAGGAGACTCAGGCTGACTCTAAATGGCATCCGAGAAGGGTAATTAGGGACGACCACTTTTATGCACTTGATACACAGCACCAACACTATACGTATTCACCTACCAGTATATTGCTCCGGTGAAATACTCGGTGATACTCTGGGCGATGCTATGGGCGTCAAGGGCATCGGGGAACCTGGGTGACCGTGTGAGGGCTGGCTTATGTGTGTGTGTGTATAGGACACTGAGGCTTCGGCTTCGCTTTATCACGGTAACTTGGCAGTAACAAGGGCTCTGTGACGTGTTTGGATGTATCTCCAATTTACCACGTTACAATGTAATTATCTGATTTATTAATTGAAACCTAGAAATTAAATTTACCTTAGTATTGCACTATTAAATAACTTAAAAATACTTCCTATCGCGGTTTGTTTTTAAACGTGATATGAAAACTTGGAAATTGATATTCATTTCAAAAAATCTTTTCTTGTACATCGTTGTGTTATAACCAGACTTTTTTAAAGTATAGTCTTAACCATTTTATTTTAATGTTATTCGTGGGTCTGTTAGGATTCAGCTCGTGAGCTTTATTTGTTTTTTTTTTTAGTCAAGTAAAAGTAATTATTCAAATAATATTAATGATTTAATCAATATTTAATTTTTAATTCTTTTGTTGAAACAATTCAAAACAGGTCTTCTCTTAGATATAGTCCATTCAGATCAATTCACAGATTTGGATATTAATTATATTACTGATGAAAAACTTACATCTATCACTAACTGTTGTTACCGCTGCTTCGGAGTTCCCTAATACTTCGTGCAGTAATTCCCAGTGATTACTTATACTACACAAATGAGTTCGTGGCCTATAAGGGGTTGCGATTTCTGCCTTCTCTGCTATCGCCGGAACCACTTTCGGCGGGCCTCTTTCGTTGTACCTTGCTCCTTAGCGTAGTCTGATATTATTGATACTCTCGAACTGCACCCGAGTTGCCTCAGCCAACACGTTATGCCTTACGTGTATAAGGTATTCGCGAATTGTGGGAGTCAAAAGTAGACTAAAACGTTAGAGTACAGATGACAGACGTAAGAAGGGCGATTTTTCCTCTTGATGGTGAGTTTTTAGAGCGTCAGAGCGAGTACAAGAGGCCTTTGGTTGAATGAGGTCAACCAATGAGCGATGTTCTTGCATATTGGGTTGACAGCAAAACAGTGTCCTTGCACGATGATGTTACATGTTATGATTTCATAAATTAGAAAATAACAATACAACAGTTCTAATCACATTTGTCTGACAAGTGCGATTAAATTTTTTTGGGTCAGTGATAATGAAAGCTCGCATTAGCAATATAAGAACGCCAAATACATGTTAAATTGTGACAGTAAGCTTACAAGTTTTGAAATTAATTCTTCTGGGGATTTTACAATCAATTTTGAATATAATTAAATTTTGTGTTAGTTAAAAATTTTTAAATCGGTGTTATTAGAAGTGGACAATCAATGCGCAAGTAAACTGTCCATTCATACGTACAATACGATTTATTCGTTCATACATATAATACGATCTCAATACATACGTGCATTCTTACAAAGAAGCTGGCTGTACCATATGTAAGACAGAATTTTAATTATGAGAACTGTAAATACTTACTAGAATTAGGTAGTAAAGAGAGAAATATACATTACAAATATCATAAGTAAAAATCATTTAAACTGATAATATTAAACAGCATTACAAAACAAAAAAATGTCAAATGTACTTTGGGGAAGAGTTCGATGTGGGAGAGTCACATTTAATAAGGGAGTATACTCTCTGTATCATAAAAATACTCTAGAGAAAAAGATACACACGAACATACTATGTATGAGCCATTTCACACAGCGTGCGATACTACATAAGCTCGCATGTTACATATAGCTAAAAATTGTTTCTTGTCATGGAAGTTTTTTAAATATTGTACATTTATATTCTCCAAAAACGTTTGGAGATGCAGTTAAGTCATTTTACAATCAATAAATTAGAATTAAAATACGTTTTCTCAGCTTGCTTAGGCCTCAAATAATTTAATACAAATTATAAAAAAAATCTGTAGAACTAAATATAATCAATTTCTTATATTGGGAAACTAACTTAATTTGCAATAGTTTTTTTTTACGTCGTACAAAAAAAATTTTTGTACGCCAATAGAAAATTTATGGGATTAGCCAAACAGTTTGAATAGAAAATGTACGATTAGAGGTATGCCATTTCCTTTAACATAAATTGTTTCAGTCTCTACACTTGAAATTTATACAAATTAAAAGGATCTCTTATTCACACTTATTTCAAATATTTGTCGTATTTGTTGAAGTGCAATTGAATAGAATGTATGATATTACAATTTTATACTTATATGGTGCTCATTAAGCAAAAAATCTAAGATTTGATTGCACTACCGTATTAAATAATTAACAATCAGACTAACAGAGTAACTTCTTTGACAATCAGTTAGATAAGTTCAACTATTTACATTTGCTTCAAGTGTGCGAAGTTCCCGATGTTAGCATAGAGGAGGAGGAGGTCAAAACACGGTGCACAGAAAAAAAGTGACCTTATTTAGAAAAAAATCAACCTTAAATTCTAATGTTATTTAATTTTATAAAAACTTGTCGGATTATAACACTTGAATCTGTTACTGTCACTCTGTTTATTATGATCAAACACAACCTTAACAATTGAACCTCTTAAAATGCTTTAGATCTTTAGAAAACAACAAGCTTTAAATGACGTACAAAACTTGAAAAATCCAAAAAGTTACATGAATCAGATCTTTCAGAAATCAGCGATTTCCATGCTTTGAAGATCCTGATCAGCTTTAAACTTATACATGGTTCTAACACTAAATTTACTGGATTTAAAATTAAAAAAAATGTTGCAAACAAAAAAAAAGGTAACAAAAACCATCATTGCAATCTGCTATATGAGAAATATTGCATTGTATTGTTCTTATTGTCTATAGCTTTAATTTATATTTTGTGTCCTATTTTGAGGTTATGTTGCAGCATGACATCAAAAGAAGCAATGATATATTTAATTGTATTCTGTTATAAAAGGAAATTTTTAACTATCAAATTGGTTGAAATTTGTGGTCAAAGCAGCTTTTCTCTTAAAATAGTTTATTGCATAACAAGTACGCAAAGCTGGCATACATCCACACGTGAGACATTTTTTCGCACGAGTAGCGAAATAACTATTTACGAGCTAGAATTTCGTAGAACACGGTTTTATAACTAACTGTCCAAATTTTTTTATACATAGTACTCAATGTATACTCAAAGTGTGGCTGTTATTCGAAATAATACAAAATTTATAAATGCCTTACTATTTTGGAAGCAAATCTATATTTAGCACTGGTTTTCTTGTCAATAAGTGAGCCACCATAATAAAAAACTTATTTAACTGAAGACTACTTGATTTACCAACCATTAAACATGCCTTTAATTGTACACTACTACAAATAAGAAAAAACATTACATGAAAATAAAGTTAAGCTTACCTGATGTTGATGTTGAAGTAAAGGAATCAGTCAAATTAACATGAAATGATCCATTTTCGGACTCAATATCTGTAGAAAATGTATGATTTATTATTTTAGTACAAAATTTTTGAGGCTCTGTGCTACCACAAGTTTTTGAAATCGTAGGGCAGGCAATCTTGTATGTTGTAAGTGAGCATGTAACGTTGGAGAAATAAAAAGGAATTGAAATAAACATATTTTCAGAGGACCTTAACCCTCACCTACTCAGACCTAATACAAATTAATAATATCAATGATACAACAAAATACCTGATAATTCACTGTCACTATTCAATTGACGACAGGTTGTAGCGCTATATGGATACAAATTCCTGTCTGCGAGTACATTTCTTGTTGATGTATTTACGTGATCATCAGAGTTGGACAAAGGGTCATCAATAAAATTTTGATCAAGATTGGAACTGAAATCATCAAGTGCCAGAGATTCTGTAGTTGACCTTGATGCTCCTTGATTATTGTGGCCAAAATCTTCTGCCATTTCCACATTGCCATGATCATCGTTGTCATTTTGATTCACTAATGAAAGTTATATGTTTGGTGTTTAACAGTGTATTTATTAGTATAACCATTCATACAAGACAATAAACGTTCTCATATTATGTGAAGCAAGGCCAAACGTCACATATTTTTTGAGTAGGGCACTATTTCAAAGATGAGGACTAGGCCAATTGTTTCAAACAAACTTCAACAGAAGATAACAGTTGTTCTCGTAAAATTGTAATGGGAAGAGTAACGGTGCGCTAAAGTATTTCCCAGAAAATTTGAGAAGATGGTTCTTCCAACGATTTTTCAGTGTCAGGCACTGTTGAACAGTTTCGTCGAAGAAGGCGTGTAAGTGACAAAAACGACTATTATTATCAAGAGAAAAATTTTTATGATAGTTTCTACATAACAAATGAGGAAAAGTGGTATGGCAAAGAACAAGTACCTGTTGATCTTAAAAAATACACTAGACGTGTCTTAATTCGCAAATCACAAACCACGAAATTTAAATTTTTTAAATTATTTGTCGCAATAAATGATTAGAAACAATCAAAACCTGAAAAAAACACAGCCACAACTACCACGTAAATAACTACAGAATAAAGTTATCTTTTGTTTACTTCTTATAAAGTAATTTATTTACTTAAATTTTGTGATTTGCAAGCTAAGCTTTGGCCAATGTATTGTGTTTATTTCGTCAATGTTAAACTCACTATTTTCGGTCGACCCAGGACCATCAACTTCAATTTTTTTCTCCAGTTCTTGGCAATTAGGGTTTTTTACTTTCATTTCTTCTTCTGAGTCAGAATTGTCGGGTGGAACAATTCCTTTCAACTGTTCTTATGCAATTTGTTTGCATAGGTAACCTTTTAAACACGAAGCTATTGTTTATAATTGGATGGTTGAAATCTTTTTATTCTTGTAATCTGGCTATGCTGTAAATAAATTTTTTAAATAGTACTTAAATAATTTACCAATTGATAAGTTCGTATAAAATACTGTGGTCATGATTAAGGAATCTATGAAAATTATTAATATTATTATTCAAAAAGTTTTATAGAATAGAAAATAGTAGTTTTCGTCACCAAAGCACCATCGCCTCTAGGGCTATTTTACGGCCCGAGGGACCGTAAAGTATAGTCTCGGATAGATGGCCCTAGTGTGCTAAACACTAGTTTTCCTAGCAAGGGCACACCCAACCCTCAAAAACGCCTGAGGTAGGAACAAGAATTTTGACTGCAAGTTAAAAAAAATGCAATCGAATAAGCTCATGCTTTTGTAATTTAATTTGTACTTATGAATTCATATAAACAATGCATTACAATTATTTTTGTAAGATTTTACCTTCTTGAACTGCCTTTTCCCTCTCCACCACATCTGCACGAGAGAAGTTCTTAATACGAATGCCATTTTTAAGACTGACAATATCTTTGGCGTAGCTGTCATTCAACTTTACTAGTATGCCTAAAATAAAATAAAAAATTACGATTCAAAATTTTTCATTATTTTTAGTACGAGAAACCGTACAAAAAACTAAGAATACGAATGGTTGGGGTGGTGGTCTGGCATTGATTGAAAGTATACTTATCGAAGAAACTTATTGCAGTAAGCTGTATATTATCTAATTATTACTGAGTACAATATGGTGACCAAAATTTTTAAAATTCTCAAATTTTCAAAATTGAAAAATACCACAATATTCTACGCAAAATTTTACGTTTAACATGTACTTTTAAAATTTTTTTCAAAATTCTACCTAGAGCGAGAAAATAATTGAATAGAAAATATTCAATTATTTTGTATCCTTTCTAGGTATTCCATTGTTTTGTATCCTTTCTAGATAAGCAAACAAAAGTTTTAAAACTTTTACTTCATATTACTATGTATATGATAGAATTAATATTTTTAATAAACGCAGACATACAATACATATCCTTAATCCTAAGCTTCTTAACCCTGCAACCTAAGGGACAGCAAGTTGATAATATTTATTATATCATAAATTATTAACTCTCTGTTTTCTTCATTACTAGGTTGGAAACCTTTTGGCTTAGGTTATGTTGTTGTTCGATTAGTAGTGCATTAAATTAAAACATGATCTATTTATTAACTATGTAATCAAGTCGCTGATACTGGGTTACTGGGTTCAAAAGCTTGGGGTATAGGTTACTTTGTTATTTAATCAATGATTTTTTTAAGTAATGTATGATCAAGTCTTTATTAAATGGGTAGTATGATACACTTACTATACGTGTACTGTAGTCCAGGAACGGGAGGTTTTTAAAAAAAATCTCATTCCAGTAAGGTTTTTCACCGCGATAAATAGAAGAAAAATAGTAGGAATGCAATGTATAACTTTTGGAAAAAATCGGTGCGTAGCAACATGGCTAAAAAAATTCGAAAAGGTGCTGAAAACAAGTTTTTTGTAAAAAAAAGTGCTGAAACTTGAAGAAAATCGTAAAAAAGATACGGCCGCTTATAGCGCTTAGACAGATACGAAAAATAAATTTTAAACAATTGAATTGAACAATAACTTTTTGCGTAAGCAATTAAAAACAGCGAAAAATTGCGATTTTTTGAGAATTAAATACCCCACGTGTATTAATCGTAGATATTTTCCAAGGATCAAATTGTAGGGTTTTTAGTCTTCTGTCCATGGTTTTTCTTTATTCCAAGAATCTCATAACCTTTCGCGAAAATCGAGAAAATGTAAAAACAGGTGCTTCAGAAAAATCTCTGCCAATCGTTGAAAATCTGCCGTACAGTAAATTTACGCATATCTATGTGTTCAAAAAGACTTACTCTAGACACGTATTGGAAAACAATTGGCGAAAAAACTTGATAACGTCTTGGAAAAGCATCTAAAATATCGTTTATTTCGTGTTTGTGGAGTCAGTCTGCTGCTGCTGTACCCCCACCACCTCGACCTTCTCGCCGTTTGCTCGACGGACGCAAAATATATCTGACTTAAGATTCGCAATCAGCGACCCCAAAAACCTTAGACTGTACAATAGCTTTTTTTTTTTAACTTTTATACCGAGATACAACAGTAAAGCCGTGGATTTTACCGTTTGAATTTTTAAAGAAAAATGGTCCTGACCCAAAAAGAGGTGTAAAGGGGGTTAAAACTATCCTTAAAAATTTAAAAAAAAGGAAAAATGACACACAGTTTCGTCTAAATTATTCAATTAAGACTTATAAATAAAAAAAAAAACATTTATACATAAGATAGCAAGATTTTTACAAGTTACAATGAAATGGGTTATTATGGGTCTCATAAGGGTTCAAATAGTACAAAACTACCCCTAAAATTTGAATTTTCGTACTGTAAAAATAAATTGATAATAATTTTGTAATTTGGTATATAATTTATTTAACATTCCACGAATTTACCAGTTATGTTGTGAGCAAGTGCTGGAAAAAGTACCGCTTACGGTTACAAGGGTTGAAAAATTTTGAAACGTAACCCAAAATTGTAATTTTTAGTGATATTCGTGTCAAATAAATAATATTTTTCTGACTTTGTAAAAAACTATTATAGACTTTACTGAGAAGAGATGAACCACAAATTCGGTATAAAAAAAAAATGATTGGGTGATATTATGGTGTAAAGGGTAAAAAATTTAACAAAACAACCCCTACGAGAATTAATTTACGTGTTTTGTAAGTCAAGAGAAGTATGTTTCTTAAAGTTTGCAACATATTACTTCTAATAACTAATTGACCAATTAGGAGCGGCGTTGGCTTAGTGGTGAGCGTGCTTGCTACTGATACAACGCTGTTCTAGGGGTCGTGGGTTCGATTCCCGGTGAGTGCAGATTTTTTCAAAAACTGTTTTCACCGGAAAAAGTTCCTATGTAACCACGGCTGTTTCGGGGCGGATTTTTCCGTGGAATTTTCCTTCAGAGTAATTCCAGGGTTTTTTCCTTGCTCCACAGGTCTTCGGGCCTGGGTGGTGCGAAACAGTGTTAGGGCCTAATAGGTAGGGATTAGCTGGCCCGATGCCAGGCAGGGATCGCTTGCCTTACCGACGAGGAAGTTACCCCTGAAACATGGGGCTTCTCCAGGGATGCTAATTAGCCTGGATCCGATGCTTCGGACCCAGGCTACACAGTGGCGAGTTGACTCGATGCACTTCCCCCCGGTGCAGAGAGTGTCAGCTTAACTGACAAGGTGTGTTACACCGGAGATACTTCCACTGTGCCCATGGTATGATATGTATGGTATCAGTTAAAGAGAAGATTTGGGGTAAATGGGTGTGGCAATACACACCCACACATAGGTGGTGAGTGGGTGGCCCCGGCGACTGGGCCAATAGGCTGTCGTGATAACCCGATATAAAAAAAAAAAAAAAAAAAAACTAATTGACCAATTCTTTGTAACAAAAAGTGCGATGACACCACTGCACCGATTCACAGGGGTTGAATTACCCAAAAACTATCTCCACAATTGACATACATGCATATGTTTTTTTTCGCACTATTATACTTCTGCTCAGATCGTCATTAATTGTTTGTCAGGTGATTAAAAACGAATTTATTACTACCATTGTCGTGCAATTTGTCATGAAATACATATTAAGCTGTGCAAGGGTTGAAATAACACAAAACTACCCCTAACATTGGAATTTTCGTGCTGTCAAAAATAAATCAATAATAATTCTGTGATTTAGTCTATAATTTATGTTATATTTAACAAATTTACCAGTTATGTTGTGACCAAGTGCTGAAAAAAGTACTGCCTAGCGTTACAAGGGTTAAAAAATTTTGAAACTACCCTGAAATTACAATTTTTAGTATTATTTTTTCGTTAAATAATTGATACTTTTTCGTTTTTGTGTAAGACTGTTAAAGACTATACTGAGAAGGAAAAAACCACAAATTCTACCCCCACAATTGATATACATGCATATGTTTTTTTTCACATTATTATACGTCTGCTCAGATGGTCATTAATTGCTTGTAAGATAACTGAAAATGAATTTATTAGTACCACTGTCGTGCAGTTCATTATAAAATAATCGTTGAGCTGTGAACGGGTTGAAATAATACAAAACTTTTCTATCCTTAATATTGTTGGGATGATTTTAAGCGCATTACTTCTATTTTTCTTTGTTTATCTGTATTTGTTGTTAAGGAAGTACACTCTCAACAAATTGACCTGGATTTAGGTGTGATAAAAAGCGAAATCGTACTTCTTCACTATATTGGGGGAAAATATCGTAAAACAACCTAGAAATAGGCTATTTTACTTATTATACAGGTAACATATTGTTCCTCTAACCGTTTTTACGTTACTGTCGAAAACGATGTAACATGTCCTTCGTGACGAAAATTTTACGAAAATTACTATAAAGCTACACATGGGTTAATATGATAAAAAATTACTCCTGTCAGTCATATTTCCTTATAAAGTATGGGGCACTTGATGTTTGTGCAAGTTTGTATGTAATTGCTCTTATGATTATTGAAGATCAATATATCAGTAAAGCAAATGTATAATACATTGTCGAATGTTTACATTAAGCTCTACAGATTTCGTATTATCACAAAACTACTCCTGAACTGAAAAGTGTTCTTAATGCTTTAAACAAAAGAATAGTAATGCTCAAAGTAAGTCTATAATTATTTATAGTTTAGTTTATGACAAATTGATCAATAATTTTGTGATGGAATACTGCAGAGAAGTTGTATTATGCCTAATAGGAGTTGAAGTATACTTAAATAATCCCTAGCATTGCAATTTTAGTGATTATTCAAAATAAATTTGCAATTTACCTTTAAGTTAGTTTAAACATATTTATAAGGTTACTGAAGATAAATTCACTAGTAATTTCTCGATAACATACCAAAGGAAACGTAATACGGAGCTACAAAGTTAAAGTATAACAAAATTACTTCTGTAATTAAAATTTTTTTTGACATTCTTATTGGAAGATCAATATTTTCTTAGATTGCATCATGTTATTTTTAGGAACAGATTAATTAATAAGCGTCTTTGTGAGGAGCAGGTCACTTAAATTATTAGTAAGTGTTACAGGAGACAAAAAATACAAAATGAAAATCAGCATAAATATTTTTTATGCAAAATTTTTGTTGCATTGATTATATTCTTTCAAGTATGTCTACAATTATTTTTAACTTTAATCAAAACGAATACATCAGTGATTTTGTGACGAAAAGAATGAGAAAGTGTATCATTATGTTATAAAGAGGTTAAGTCAACACTAATACAATTAAATCAAACTCTTTTCATATTGTAAATGTCTAATTATTATGATTCCTTGAAGTTCGTTTACAATAATTTTAAGGATCCTATTTACAATGTCACAAGCATTTGAAAAATCTGATTATCAATTTAGTTTGGTTTACGTAAGATTACTTAAAAAAATTTTCGTTATGTACATTCGTCCCAATAACTAGATAATCTTGTTTTAGTAACGTAGAAAAACTTTTAATTTGTGTTATTTGCGAAACTTGTATGTTTCAATGTTATATGTTTGTTTAAAAAATAAGAATCATTTCTATGTAAGGGTTAAGTATAGCTTACTTTACCCCCGCACTAGGCTTAATGATGAATTTCTGCAGTATTTGGTCACAAAATCATTGACTAATTTGTTCTAAGTGTAATTAAAAATATTTTTAGACAAACTGATAAAAACTTTATTCATTCGTTTCCAGTGACACGAAAATATTTTAATTTTGAGGTGGTTTTGTGATATAAAAAAGCCTGTGTAGCGTGATATCAATATTTGATAATGTATTATATATTTGTATTACTTATGGATTGATTTTCAGTAATCATGAAAGCAAATACATACAAATTTGAAGGTATGTAAGGTGCATTATACATTATAAGAAAACATTAATTGCAGGGGTACTGTGTATTATGTCAACCCATATATAGCTTTATAAAAATTTTCTTAGAATTTATGTAATAAACTGCACGTCTAATTGTTATCGACAGTAACGTAATGAAAGCTTAGAGGAGAATTACTTATTTTATTTCTGTAATACATTCAATAGCTATTTAGAGGTTGTTTGGTTAAATTTTAACCCTCTACACCATAATGTTACCCGATCGTTTTTTGTTTTTTTTATATCGAATTTGTGGTTTATTCTTTCTTAGCAAAGTCTATAAAAATTGTATACAAAGTCGAAAAAATATCATTTATTTGACGAAAAAAAATACTAAAAAATCTCGGGATAACTTTCAAACTTTTTCAACCCTTGTAACTCTAAACAGTACTTTTTCCAGCACTTGGTCACAACATAACTGGTGAATTCGTGAAATATAACATAAATTGTAAACTAAATCACAGAATTATTATTGATTTATTTTTGACAGCACGAAAATTCCAATGTTAGGGGTAGTTTTGTGTTATTTCAACCCTTGCACAGCTTAATATGTATTTCATGACAAATTGCACGACAATGGTAGTAATAAATTCGTTTTTA
Organism: Copidosoma floridanum; assembly: GCF_036245765.1. Taxonomy (NCBI): domain Eukaryota; kingdom Metazoa; phylum Arthropoda; class Insecta; order Hymenoptera; family Encyrtidae; genus Copidosoma; species Copidosoma floridanum. The sequence continues at coordinate 34,849,703 of NW_028321897.1, read as the reverse complement.
ATCATCTTACAAACAATTAATAACAATCTGAGTAGAAGTATAATAGTGCCAAAAAAAACATATGCATGTATATCAATTGTGGGGGTAGTTTTTGGGTAATTCAACCCCTGTGTATCCTTGCAGTGGTGTTATCCCACTTTTCGTTACAAAGAATTGGTCAGTTAGTTATTAGAAGTAATATGTTGCAAACTTTAAGAAACATACTTCTTTTGACTTACAAAACACGTAAATTAATTCTCGTAGGGGTTGTTTTGTTAAATTTTTTACCCTTTACACCATAATATCACCCAATCATTTTTTTATTATACCGAATTTGTGGTTCATCTCTTCTCAGTAAAGTCTATAATAGTTTTTTACAAAGTCAGAAAAATATTATTTATTTGACACGAATATCACTAAAAATTACAATTTTGGGTTACGTTTCAAAATTTTTCAACCCTTGTAACCGTAAGCGGTACTTTTTCCAGCACTTGCTCACAACATAACTGGTAAATTCGTGGAATGTTAAATAAATTATAGACCAAATTACAAAATTATTATCAAATTATTTTTACAGTACGAAAATTCAAATTTTAGGGGTAGTTTTGTACTATTTGAACCCTTATGAGACCTATAATGACCCATTCCAATGTAATTTGTAAAAATCTTGCTATCTTATGTATAAATGTTTATATTTAGTTATTGTTAAGTCTTAATTAAATAAGTTAGACGAAACTGTGTGTCATTTTTACCTTTTTTTTTTTCAATTTTTAAGGGTATTTTTAACCCCCTCCACACCTTTTTTTGGGTCAGGACCATTTTTCTGGTATTTCTTGTGCATTCACCTACAATTTCAAATATAATCATGTCAATTGGTCCACAGCCACTAGCGCTATTTTATTTATGTACAAAAAAGTCCGTTTTGCCGCACTGTGAGACGTTGATATGTTTATGTTTCTTGAAAAAGGTATAAGAGGAGGAATAAGTCAATGTAGTAACAGATATTCAGAGGCGAACAATCAGTTCATGAATAATTATGAAAAAAATAAAGCAGAAAAACATATTATTTACTATGATGTAAGTAATTTGTATGGTTGGGCTATGACTCAACCATTACCGTATGGTGGGTTCATGTGGGTTGAAAGTATTGACCAACTACCACATGACTTTTATAAACTTAGGAAAGACAGTGCCTATGGTTATATTTTAGTGATAAGGTTAAAATATTTCATAGATCTTCACGATTTTCATTAGGATCTACCATTCTGCTTTGAGCACATTTCAGCTCCAGGATCAAAACACAAAAAGTTGATGGCAACATTAGATAATAAGCATAAATACGTTTTGCATTATGAAGCACTAAAACAGGCAGTAGCTCATAGATTACGAGTAAAAAAAATTCATTGAGCTTTCAAATTTTGGCAGAGTACATATCTCAAACCATTCATTGACTTAAATAGCAATGAACGAAAAAAAGCTAAGAACGAGTTTGAAAAAATGCTTTTTAAATTATTTCATAATGCCATTTTTGGTAAGACGATGGAAAATCCTCGGAAAAGAGTAGATGTTAAACTTTTAAATCATTGGCAAGGACGTTATGGTGCGGCAGCCTACATTTCAAAACCCAATTTCCATAACTGCGGCATTTTTGATGAAAATTTTGTAGCAGTTCAACTACAACGAACAGAAGTTATGATGAGAAAGCCCATATACATTGAGCTTAGTGTATTGGACTTATCAAAAACGCTTGTTTATCGCTTTCATTACGTTTACATGCGTTTTAAATTGCATAATAATTGCAAACTTTTATACACTGATACAGATAGTTTAATATACGAAATAACAAACCACAACATTTATGAATTGATGAAAACGAATATTCAAGGATTTGATACTTCTGTCTACCCAGAAAACAACAAATTTAATGGACCTCAGAAAAACAAGAAAATTGTAGGACTTATTAAAGATGAATGTAATGGTAATATTATAAGAAAATTCGTAGGTCTGAGAAGTAAGATGTATAGTATCCTCATGCAGGACCAAAGCCTCATAAAAAAAGCAAAGGGTGTTAAGACTAATACTGTAAAAACCACAATAAATTTTGATGATTAAGTTGGGTGTACATGACTTTATCAAAAGTATTACACGAGAGCAAATAAGTATTAGATCCCGCCATCATCAAATCTATACCGAAAAACAAAATAAAATAGCTCTCAGCTCATATGATTATAAAAGATATATATTTACTACTTCTACCGATACATTACCTTGGGAACATTGTAAGATAACGGAGGAAAAACAAAAAATTAGGAAACAAGAAAAAAATGTGAGAGAAAATTGTCAAGAAATACATAGTTACAAGGGAAGTAATGAAAGTCAGTACGTTCCAAAAAATTTATCTGACGTTGGGAAGGAAAACATACAACAACACGTTCCACCTCCACACAGTTTGAACTCGAATGATATGAAAGTGACTAATCAAAGAGAGGCATTTGGATCGTCTAACTCATTATTACCTAGGGAGCTGTTCAAATTAACGAACGGTCAAGGAGAATATAGGAATTAGGAAGAAGGAACTAGAAATGATAAAAAAAAAAGTAAGTAAAGAAGACATGGATGGAAGCGCAGTAAAAATTCGCAAAGTGGTGGGGAGCTCTCCTTATAAGGAGCTGCTAAAACCATCTCGGACAAGTTCGATAAGAAACATCAATCAGCATCCACAAGCAACGATAGTTTCAGCTGTTAAGGTGAAGAGCTTGCTGAAGCAGGGGATTACAAAAGGAGCTTAGAGTCATCTGCAGAAAATCTACTTAAAAAATCCAAATCCACTTTTGAGGTAAGAAAACCTTGTGTTAATAAATTATTTTCATCACTTTTTTTCTTTTACTATCAAATCCTTTTTAATGATGTAGTTTAAAAAAAAAAATAAATAAAAATAAGTAAATCTTTTAAAAATGTTAAGTAATCGTTTTTTTTTCTTTCAATCATTACTAATGGCAGATTTAGCAGAACTTAATCAGCTGGCCAGAGGGAGTTTTCTTCCAACACAAAAAGTTAGCAAAATGGTGGTTGGTGAAACTTTTCTGGTGACCAAACTTCAAAAAGTTAAAACATAGTATGGTGAGAAAATTGAAGCAGTACTAAGGGATGAATTCCAAACATTCTTGCCAGATCACGTCTCAAAAAATTTAGTAACGAATAAAGTGAAATTCAATAGTTTAGAAGATTTAGTTCATAAAATGAAGTTATTTGTCAAGTTCAATGGTACACATCTTGAATTTTGTTAGAAAAAACTTTTTTTTGTTATTGATTATTATTACATTATATTTATTACATTACATTTGAAAAACTTATAAAATATTTTATAAAAGTAATGCATTTTTTTTTGTTTTTATTACAAGTGAATAGTTTTGTGAAAAATAAAAGTTTTGTAATAATAAAAACACAATTAATATTACTTGTAACTACATTATCTATTTTTTACATGTAAGTTTGACGATTTTCAAACTTAGCCGCCTACATCACGTCTGTAGCCGGCTAAGCAGGTACTCGCTTCAAGCGACGTGCCTCGAGTACAGCTAGTTGCTGATAAGCTATGCTGCGTCATAGTCGCACTTACTCTTATACTGTAAGCGTATATTATTTCTAAATATCTGTGATTACCAACATTTGTGTTGATTCAGGTAAATGAAATACGGTAGTGATATTGGTTGTATATAGTTTGTGTATTTTTAGATATTAAGTATTTGTATATTACAGTTTTTCACTGCAACAGCACGTGTTGGTTATTTCACCTTACTCCAACCCGCACCTTTTATAAGTCTCCAAGGCAGAATTTTCTCGTTATTAGAGGATTTTTTCACAAAGTAGGTATCGGGATGCTTAGTCTTCTGCAGCTCCTGCTCATAGAAGCCCCCAGAGATTGGCTGCTTTCGTTAATCCCTCAAATGGTAAGTTGGTGGTTTCGTAGGTATCACTCTCATAATAGTAAATACCACAGTCGACCAATTAGGTGTATATCCCTTTTTAAAAACTTGCTTATTATTACTCACTCTAACTTTATCACCCACTTTAAATTTATGTTTCATTTTCACTTTTGCTATGGATGTAAATTTTTTCAAAACCTTATATTAATTAGCAGCTGACACATCCTTAAGTTTTATCGCAATTGTTGGGTGTTTGCAATTATTGTATGTTATAATTAACTCAGATAAAGTATCAATCCACTTATAACTACCGCGCAGACTAAAGTTTCTCCACATATCATGTTTTAGAGTGCGATTAAATCTCTCACATATGGATGCTTTAAGATGACTATAAGAAGAGTATACATTAATTTTATACTTTAGCATGAGACTTTGAAAATTTGAGTTGTAAAATTCTTTTCCACGATCAGTTTGTAGATTTTTTAGTACTCGTCCTTTAACTGATATAGATTTGATAGCTGCCGTTACATTTTCACCAGTTTCATTTTTTACTGGCACAGCCCATGCATACTTCGAAAATATGTCGATGACAGTAAGCATATATCTATAGCCTTTATTCTCTCGGGCATAGGGTTGCATCTCAACAAGATTTGCTTGCCAAGTTTCATCCAAGCTACGCACGTTAAATTTTCGGTGAGGATAGTTACGTCCAGCGGGTTTGTAAAGTTCCTTAACAACTCCTTTCATGTTTTAAGTTTCTAGATCAACAGTTGTTGTCAAAGCCCGAATAAATGGAAATTCTTTTTCCAACATGTCTGTGACAATTCGAATATTGTCAATTTATTCAACAATAATTTGAAGTCTTTTATCTAAATAAGCATAATTTACAGCATCCTGAAGCTGTATTGGTTTCACAACATTGCACAATCTTTTGTTATTCAAATCATACTGTTCATCTGAAGTAAGTCCATATCCTATGTCTGTAGGGCCTCGAACGCTACCACCCTCAGTTTTACCTAACTTCCGTCCGAATATGTCAACACTCATACTGATACTAAAGTCAAGATTGATTATCAGCTTAATATATAATATCAACTTTTTGGAACTCCTCAATGATTGAATGAATTTCATTTGTGGGGCTAGGGTTACCAGCTGATCTCTCAGAAATTAACAATCGAAAGCGATCAACTAGCTCATTGGGATCCTTCCAATACACATAGTCTGTCTGCATATTTAAACGTGCAATTTTTGATTGTGGTAATGCACCACCTTGTTTTTTTTGCAATAATTGTATCAAACATTGGTCCAATTACTTTATTAAATTTTATACTATTTTAATTTCGTACTCTTGCATTTTTATCAAATTTTTTTCTATGAACGCTCAAAGTTTTCAAAAGAAGATGATAATTTATTAAATCATCATTTGTGATAAGATTTTTGTCAAAATGTTTTTTAATTAACAATTTCATTAATCCAATGGTTACAGGAAACTTTTTTTCGTTTATTTGAATTTAATTATTATCGAAACTTATTTTTGAATTACCGAGCATGTAAGCTCCGTTCTCTTTTGATACATCACAAATTTTATCCTACTGGTCTAATTTTTTTTTCATCCAATATTTGAAGATACGAATTAACGTCATTAGATAAATCATGTTCAGTGTCATCATACTTAACTACTGTATCGTAGCCTTCTAAAGTACTGTCCGAAGAAACATTAACGTCATCAGTGTTACGACTCATAGGAATTTGAGACTTTTGAGTTTGGAAAAAATGCTTGGGTAGATTATTAGGATTACTATCGCTAGAAACATCAGCGTAACTTTCATAAGTAATGGGGGCTATAACAGTAGAGATTTATGAGCATGCTGTTTTCTCTTCTGCATGCGTTTATCTGACTTCTTCTGACCAACTAAGGGTATAGACTCTTGAGAAGTAATATTTCTCTTGCTTTCTTTAATGATCTCTTGAAGAACTCTTTTTTTCTGACGAAATTCAGACATGTTGTCTGTTTGCTGAATATTGAAATACTCAAATAATTTAAAGGTGTGTGTGTTATATTTATAGCAAAAGAATAAAACCCTTTCCTGTATCTGCCCTCCTCAACATCTCTATCCTTATCTATCACAATAAATCCATGGTTTTCATCTTTCCAACATTTTATGCATAAGTTTTTAAATTCTGCCAAAGACATGTCTGTATTTACATGATCATAATAAATATATTTTAAATTCATATCATCCTGTCTGAATATTTCCAACAGATTAACATTATCTCGAATCAAGTGCTTTGGAACTGTGCGTAAGATTAACATAGATAAAAACAATCAAATTTTCTGTGTCTTCCCATACAAAAAAATGCTTTAACATTATCTTGCTTTTCACATGCTTTATCATCCAAAATCATTATAGAATTGGAGAGTGCTTTGTCTGGCGCTATTACAACTTTATGTTCATTAAATGGAAAAATTTAATTCCCTTAATAGGTTCTCATAGCTCCTTGCAAAACTTGTTTTTTAGTTGATTAAATGATTTTGAGTTAATATATATATTTTCAAATCTTAATCCATTAGGATGAGTTATCAAACTAAGTAAGCTGTTTGTCTTTCCAAAATTTAAAGGACCACAAAAAACAGCCCTAATAGTGTTAGGGAGTATATTTCCATGCCGTTTTATTTTTTTCTCTTGTTTAACAAGTGTGAAATTTTTGAACGGGAAGTTTTATTTTTTGCTCAATAAAACTCATGTTGACTGTGAAATGACTCACGTACAACTGATTATTCAAGTTATAAAAAGGGTGTTCTTATAATTTTAAGATCATTTACAATCGAGCTCTTCAACAGTAATGATCACCGAAAAAAAGGTCGTGGAGTGATTAATAGATTAATTAATAGTTTACCAGCAGAACTACCCATACCGGGTTATGGATACTGCGGCCCGGAAACCAAGTTGTCTAAAAGACTTGCTCGCAGTAATCCTGGCATCAATCCTCTGGATGAAGCTTGTAAGCAGAATGATATAGCATATTCTCAGAATCTTGAAGATATGACGACTAGAAACGTAGCAGACAAAATTCTTGCAGAAAGTGCTTGGCAACGCTTTAAAGCAAAAGATTCAAGTATTGGTGAGCAGTCTGCTACTTTTTCTGTAACTAGTGTAATAAAATCAAAATCAAAACTTAGAATGAGCTTACTTAAGAATAAGACAAAAAAAATTGTGAAAAAAAAGTTGGAAAGGTATTTACTTAAAGAAAATTAATTCAAAGTGCTAAAAAATCTATGGTTCATAGTAAATGTGCTCGCAAAGTTGTAAATTTGGCTTTAACGGGGGCTCCAGACGATATAAAAAAAGCTGGTGGTAAAAAAAATGTTTTAACACCTCGTATTCTACCTATACCTCCGAAAATTGATGGTTTTCTATCTTATCTTATCCCTGCGTTTGCAGGTCTAAGTGCAATAGGTGCTATTGCCAATGGAGCAAGTGGTATAAATAAATCAATCAATGAAGCCAAACAAGCTCAAAAGCAGCTCGAAGAAAGTGTGAGGCATAATGGGAAAATGGAAGCTATTTTGCTTGGTGAAGGTCTTGTTTTTAAAACCTCACAAAAAAGGATTGGACCTTTACTTGAAACCAGGACATGGGCTTAGAAAAAAAAAGTTTGAAGTAAAACTACCCAATCGAGCGCTAACAAATCAGGATATTATAAAATACGCACAAATTTAAAAAACCCCACATTTTCCAGGAGTGTACATGAGGAATGATATGCCATCTAGTGGCCCACTAAAGAATGAATCAGCTGTTGTAAATCTAGATGATAAAGACGGCCCCAGCACTCACTGGGATGCCTACAAAAAATGCGGGAATGATGTTATATATTTTGATAGTTTTGGTGATCTTCAACCCCCTTTGGATTTAATTTTACATCTCAAAGTTGATTCTGTTAGATACAATTATAAAAGATATCAATAGCTTAATACATATAACTGTGGTCACCTATGTCTCAGAGTTTTATCTAAGTACCTTAACCGCAAACCTATATAAGCAATAAATATACGTCAAGTTATCATTTGTTTGTTAACCGTCATTTGAAAAACATTCAGTTTGAGTTTAACTGGCTTATCGCCTGTTCTCGAAGCACAATATTTTCCTCCGATTGAACTTTTACTGCATAGAAATTATGTTCTCAGACTAGTAGAACTACTTACGTTTAATTCTATACCTAACATTCATGAGGGTAACAGTAAACTTTATGTGGGTGGTGAGATAATTACTCTACCATCAGGTAGTTATGAAATCAAACACATATAAACTTACCTTATCAATGAACTATTATCAAAAAATATCTCAATAAGCCTACACCCAAATAATAATATGCTTCGCAGCTTAATCAAGTGCAGTCATCCGATTGATTTTCGACCACATGACTTATTAGGGTCAGTATTAGGCTTCACAAAACGTACATTTAGATCAGACGTAACTTATAAGTCGGATCAGCCTATAGCAATACTTCAAATAAATGCACTTCGAGTTGAATGCAACATAACCACTGGAGCATATATTAATCAATATAAAGTTCATTCGATTCATGAATTTTTTCCTGCAGTTCCACCACGCTATAAAACCATTGAAGTTTCATCACCGATAATTTACTTACCTGTTAAAGTGAAGACCATAGATTATCTTCAAGTGCGTATTGTTGATCAGGATAGAAATTTGGTGAATTTTCAAGGAAAAAATATAACAATAAGACTTCACATAAAACAATCGAATTTAAATATGGATATTATTTATAATGTGCAGAAAATTGGTAGAGGGTATATGAGCAAGCCAACATGGGGAAAAACAATCAGTCGTCAACAAACAAGCAAAGCGTTAATACATCAAAACGTACAGTTCCTAAAAAGCTTAGGATTTAAAGTAATCGTTGGCTAAAATTTATCTGCATGTTTTTCTGCTGCTTTAAAAATTGAAGAAATTCTAAACATTCAAAAATCTATGATGAGTCGATTGCACACTACGAAATTCATGCTCATCAACCATACATTTCATCGGCATGTAGCGTGATGAAATTCGTATTTCGATTCAACATCAAGATTTATTCCTGTTACCTTCCCACAAAGCTCTACATATTTGTGGGAGGCTCACATTAACCAATGATGCTGTAGTTACACGAACCACATTAGTTAATAATTCTGTTTGTCATTTGTTTGATGAAATACGTTACGAGCTCAACGGCATTGAAATAGATAAATTCAAAAATGTTGGCATAACAACATTGATGAAGGGTTGGGTGTCACACTATCCCACTCAAAGTTCAATGTTAGAAAACGCAGGCTGGTTAGATATTGCAGAGATAAGCAAACTGATAAATGATGCGTGGTATTTTGACGTTTCCATACCTTTAAGCATGATACTCGACTTCACTGAAGACTATCTTAAAGTTGTTGTAAATATGCAAAGCATGAATCGATTTTCACAAGATCGAGAAATGACTTAAATTCAGTTATACAAATTACTGCTGGTGATGCTTACGAGGATTTTTAAAATTTCATTGATCCGTATAGAGGGGCTCATGCCTTATGTCAATGCATCAGACAGGCGAAAAATTCGTCTGCTTGATGTTATTGCAAAAGACTGACCTATTTCTATGAGTCTTCGTAATTGGGAGCTGTATGAGTACCCTCTCCTTCCATCAACTTCAAAACACCTTAATCTCAATATTGACAATAATCAGTTTGCATTACACTACAGTATGTATACAAATTTTCAAAATTCATACTATGGTTAAGAGATAAAACCCATGCTTGATAAAAAAGATTTTATTACACTTATGCCCCTCATCGTTATTGACTGTTCAAAACAAAATGAAGCTTTGAAAAGAGTGCGTTTGGAATTTGAATCAAGAGATAATTTTCCTCAAGCAACAGCTGCATATTGTCTAATCTAACACGATCGTACAGTTGAATATAATTCTGTGAGTGGAGACGTGAAAAAACTTGTCTAGACTTAACTGGGGATTAAAATACTTTAGCATCAGTCATTCAGGTTAGTTTTTATCGTGATGGAGAACGTAGTAGACATGCAGGGCTTCAAGAAGCCTGGTAATGATTATGTATTAAAAGAGTTGGCAATTCTTTCACTTAATGAAAATGTTGAGCCATGTGTTTTTCTCTTCAAGCCACCATTTACTTGGCGTAAATTAAGTGATAAATACAAACGATTAAATTTATGGCATGAACTTAAATATCATGGACTAGATTGGCAGTCAGGTGATATAATCTACGTAGAAGTTGGTAACGAGCTTCGGGAGAATCTTAAAGATACTTCAAATATTTTTGTGATCAGTAAGATAAAAAAAAAAACATGGCTCAAGCGATTTAACTTTTAGGTTGCTGATACGTCAGACTATTCACCATTTGAGCTACCATCTTTGGCAAGCACATACTCACATCATAATGGTTCGTCTGAATCTACGTGTACGATTCACAATGTTAAGAGAATAAAAAAATTGCATTTTTGAATGAAATGGGAAGATGTCACTCGCTCTGATGAAGAGAAGTTATAAATAGTGATTGCTCAACATATTTCCCTCAGTTCTTCGCAATGTGAAAAAGTGGTAAGAGTGATAGCAAACAGGAGAAGAAGCCTATCGTCAACGGTGAAGACAAAGAGAAGAAAAATAAATCGTTGTTCTCATTTATGAAAAAAAATCACAACCGATAGATACTCATGGAATGAAAAATCTTTTTCTGACAATAAAGGTTATAAAACAGTGTAGTGGTTTTTATCATCATAGATTTCATCATAGATATTCAAGGCTTTTGCGGTGTGAATAAAAATTACATACCGAAAGGAGTTGCAATGGTATAATTATAAGGGAACATTTGTGGGCATTGGATGATCAAGCCACCTTGCGCTTACAATGAATTATTGCACAATGTGAAATTACATAATAATCGACAGATGCTGGAAGTGCATGGAATGAAGTCGTATGATGGTGACATAACAATAAATGATTTAAAGTATCATCTAGCTTCTCTTGCTAAAAATCGCAAAAGAATTTATGTGTGTGGAAATGGTGAAGCCAAGTACGTTAGTTCACTCTTAGCACGTGAAGTTTATGATTTGTTAACAATTTGTTCTTCCATAGAAGAAATTGAGGATAACTCTTCACCCATTTATCTTACACATGCATAATAGCATTTCGAAAATAAACAGCTATTTTGTGCATTACGTAAAGTATACTTACTAAAAGAATGGTTTATCAAGACCTTATCTTCAAAAACCTCGACGTATGATAGTGATGAGTGTTACAGTGAACACAAACATTATAAATTTAAAACAAAAATCCAGACTGGTTTATTGGTGAAGATGTCGTTGATGGTGCAGCAAATGTGGGGACCCGACCCTGCTGCGCAACTGTCTGTAAAAGAGTAGGCTCTTTAGCCTTCCTCCGCTTCTCTTTCTCCAGCGTCTCTGCTCGCCGTGCAGGCCGCTGCGCGAGCAGAGAAGTCTTGACCGTCATTGCGAGCACACATTTTGTAGCTTCTTTGAGAAGCCCTTTCTTACCAGTGAATATTAAACCTTTTCTTGTTAATATTAACAAGCGTTTAATTACTTCACCTTCCCCCTCAACTCCTGGACACGGCAGCTATGGGACTGCCACCTCAAGCCGATTCATAGGCCACATACACATCATATCCCATATTGGTGACCCCGACTGTCTCGAGGAAGAAGAAAGGTATTATCATACTTCCTGGAAGATGTAAGCAGCAACTTTGTGTTTTGGCAGCCATTATTATTGCCTATCGAGAGCCAGCTTTCCTGGGGCTCACGCTGACACCTCGTCGATGATTCTCCCGAAATACATCGTCTCGGCCTCTCGACGCCAAAATCACCGAGCTATCCGAGCTCTTCCGGACGCTTCCAGTACAGTGATCTTGACCGTGCAGCATTCTTGCGTGTTTACGCTGGCCAACGGCATTGCCCAGCAACAGCCCATCATCGATGCAGCTCATCATACCAGTTCCAGCTTGCAGTGGCCCTCAGCTCATCGTCTTGCCGCAGCTCCTGCAGGTACTCATGCGTGACCTTGCGAAGTGCAATCTCGCCAAACATTTGCAATTATAATTAAGGCGATTCAATAGTGTTTGCATGCTCTGTTTTTTTTGCGTACCGGCTTGATAACTTGTATATACATATATACTTTTTCTCGCGTTGTTTACAGTTACAGCCTTTGCGCGGGCCCACGTGAACTTGCGAATTATATGTCGTGTCTCGACGCGCGCATGCGTGCACAACTCGCAGCGTTTTCTTGGAATCACCTCGTGTTTCGCTTAAAGCCGTGCTTGCTGTTGTTTATTTGTATCTCGTTCAACACGATTTTAACATGAGGCTTCGCGTATTTTCAGACTTTTAACGTTATTATTTTTCTTTTTAATTGAAATACTCCATTTTTTTTTTGAAACCCTTGCAGTCCTACACTCTCGTCGTGCATTTTGCGTTAAAATTTTTTTTTTTTTGTTTGTTTACTTGGCTTGTTCTATTGAAATTTTTAATCATGTCCACCGAAGAACTACAAGCGTCACTCAAGCAAGCATTGGACAAAATCGCAGAGCTCGAACTACAGGTGCAGGGTAGATCTAACAATTTAAACGCAAGGGGTGACGACAGCAAAGATCCGACACCTCAGGTAGTGGCTGCTGCGAGAGCGAACTTTATACGTTCTCACCCTCAGGCGTGGTTTGCTCAAGCCGAAATTACGCTTAGAAATTGCGGTATCACGGTCTCCGCGACCAAAGCGGATTACATTGCCGAAAAATTAGATGCGGATTCTATGATGTCCATTCTTGATTTATTAAATTTGGATCCGAGGCCTCCAGATCTTTACGAGCAAATTAAAAAACGCATAATTTCTACTTTTGGGGGCTCGTCGGAACAGCGTCTCCGTCAGCTTTTGCGCAACCAGGTTTCGCTAGAAGGCAAACCGTCCATGATTTTGAGCAGAATGCGTGCCTTGGAAACAGGATGTGGGGAGGAGGTCCTCAGGATCGTGTTCCTGGAGCAACTTTCTCCCGGTTGTCGCGCAGCCCTTTCAATCCATAATATCACATCCCTGACAGCTTTAGCAGACGCAGCAGGGTCGGGTCCCCACGCAAAATGTTAGAAATAATCTATAAAATTTTTACTTGTACATGTTAAAGTAAAGTTATATTCAATAAATGTTATAAGTTAACACATTATGTATTTATTAAAATTACCTATTCGCAACCTTTCCTTATTACTTGCTTACAAGGATTAAAAATGATATAAAAAAAGTTTATTTATAAATAAAATAAAAGAATTATAAGTTAAAATCTTTAACGAATCAATAAAATTTAAAATTTCATGTCAGTAAAATGCTTAACCAACTAAGCTATTGATGGCATGCATATGCAGATTTTTTTTAAATGTCAAGCTATGGTCTGTATGATTACTTAAGATTACGGATGTGTGTGTGCATGCATGTGTAGGTTCACGATCGTGCGTGGTGTACGCGTACGATCGCGTGTGCTCGTGTACGCTCGCGCGTGGTGCACGTGTACTATCATGCACGCTCGCATGGGCTCGTGCGTGATGCACGCGTATGATCTTGCGTGGTGCTCGCGTACTCTCGCACGTGGTGTACGATACTGAGTAGTAAAATTTTGTAAAACGTTTTACCAGGTTTGTGAAGTGCGATAAGTTATTATTTTGGTACACTTCGGACATAGCATTTCGAGGCTGCAAACATTCGATCATATCAAAATCATGTTGAAAAATTTTAAATTGGATTGTTATTTTGACGCCCATAATTAAAAAAAAATTAAAAGTTTTCTAACAAAATGGTTCCATTTCTGACTCGTAGTTGCGCAAGACATGCATAATGTCTAGGGCTGCCACAATATTGAAGAATTTCTGGATATCGTACTGTTTTGTCTTGAAAATCGAGACAGTATCAAGACAAGATGCATGAGAAGATGTTCAAGACAAGAACGATATTTTATTACCAATAAATGCATATTGTCGAGACAGTCATTCAAGATATTAAGATCTCGTAGTATACATTCGCGCACGCATAAGCCTAATCAACTAATCCACTGACTCATGTGATATATATATATATATATATTAAGGTGTAGTAACCTTCAAGGGTATGTACACTACACTATATATCTAAGCTTTTACATAAATATAGCTATAGAAGGGAGCTCTACTTACGCTCGTAGGAGCAAGCAATAAGCATAAGCAATTAAGCTTGCAGCCCTGTACTCGTGGAAGCGAGCGAGCAAGCATGCTTTCATCATACGGTGTGTGTTGAACCTTACGGGCTTCCGTATAGTGGCACCCTGTGTTGACTGCTTTTGGGAGCATGTCGCGTGCCGCATGCAGCGCGCTCCAAAAATTTTTCGAGAGTGTATAGATAAGTATACGGAGCATATATGGTGCCTGTTCTAGTAGACGTATAGACCTGTACTGTACGGCAGTGATATATATGCATAGAAATACTTCCCGAGAGCTCTGATCATATCAGCTTTTCTGTCGTACGTGTCCCTCGATGCACGTTATAGAGAAAGAGAGAGAGATAGAGAAATAGATACGAGAGAGAGAGAGAAGTCATGCACGTGCTTGTTTTGACAGGGTACATATAGAGAAAGGAGAAGCACCGCTGGTGGTATTTTGTGTAGTGTTTTATAGGTATCAGTATTCTTATTAGGGGCTGTGAGTTAGATTCGTTTGTTGTCGCAAAGTAAAATTATTTCAAATTTCTTTAAGGTGTAGAAGATAAATCCATTTGAATTCATTGAAAAAAAAAACTCATAACAGTAAAACCAATGATGGCAACCATAAGATGGAAAAACAAGACGAAGGTGACGGTGAAACGAGTGAAAAAAAATAGAACAATGCACATGCAACTATTTCTCAACAAGGAAAAAGAAGATATTCCAGTACTTTCCGAATGAGCATAAACAAAAAGGGTAGAAAGATAACGATTTGTATGGCATGTGAGAGAAAGAAAATTTGAGTAGATATTCCTCGAGCCAACAGCAATACCATGGGCATGAAAAATCATTTGAAATCGCATGATTGAGAAATGTTATTACAACTTTTTTCCGAGCATATAAGCCTTTTACAAAAATAACAAGGAACTTTAGAACAGTATACAAATCCAACAGTAAGTATTTTGCTATTCTGATAGAAAATTTTTTTTCAGTACTAATAGTGCATGAATCAGTATAATTATAAAAGCGTTCTGAGCCTCTGGCATAAAATATAGTGTTAGTAGCCGTAATGATGTTTGAGCAGTTTCTATACACACAGAAATTTTTGTCTCTGCATAGAAATTTTTTTTTTCGGTGTCTTACCAATATATATAGCAAAGTTGCTAAAATCGTTGTAATCGCTAACCACGAAAACTACTTAACCGATTTAGCTGAAACTTTGCATACTGATTCTTGATAATTCCAAGATGGTTTTCGTATAGTTTTTTAACTTCAAAAAGTTAATAACATTAGAGATAAGTAAGATTAAAGTTTTGCTAAAATGAGCTAGCTTTGCGCTTTATTTCAGTAAGATCTGCTAGGTGGCGTCAAGGTAAAATTGAAGCCACCCGCAATCTAAGATATTAAAGAGTGGTTATAAGGTACCCCATCGAGTTGTTGAATAACGTACTCGTTCATCAATAGTGCACCAAGCACAAAGTTGAAAGTCGTGCAGCTGGGTATTCTGGCTACCGATGACACTCTTCTTTCATAGGCAAGCGAAATAAATTGGTTTTCACCCCGGATCACCAAAATAACCGAGTGCCACGGAAAAATGGCGTTTAGAACGTCAATGCTTCCGGGGGAATACCAGGAGACGTGTCTAGTCAGAGCACAACCTGTTCCAACACTTTAGAGTTTTGTGGCCACTTAACTATCTGCCCTGGTGCCGTCAGAGAATTTTCTACTTTAAATGCAAGCCAGGGAAGACAGCCCTGAAGAGTAAGGGCAGCCATAACGGCCACCTTCTTAGTGGCCGTCCGAAGTTCCAACGGCATACCTTAAGAGAAGGTAAACTTCAGGCCCACTTTCCCAACTAATGATAAGTGGTTTGTTATCCAGGGAGCGACCTGAAGACGAGATATTATTTGTTCAGTGGCGCACCTCCCTCCAGTATGGTCTCCGTACACAGAGACTCCAAGGATAAGAGACAAGCTACCCACAGCTGGCTCTCCATCATCAATAATTAGAGTAAGGAATAGCTGGAAGATTCACCACTGGCCCTTTTCAGGGCCATTATAAGTATTTACCTTTTCTACTTAACCATCAATCTCATTGGTTCTTTTCAGGGCCATCTAAGCTTAAACTTCCTTGCCACTAAAAACATTTTTACGACCATTTCTGGCAAAGATTCGTTGACCAAAAAACTACTTAAAACTGGCCACTATTAAACCAAGTCAGTTATTCACTGGCACGGCATCACGAGTGCAGTTGTTCGTCACAAGGTTAGGAACCCCAGCAACCGACGATCCTATATCATTTTCTTAACTCTAAGCATTCAATCAGGTATCACTAATCCTCTCTAAGGTCTGCACTTGGTGAACCTAACAGTTATGAAGAAAAAAAATTTTGAGCCAACGGGACAGTCTCCAACGGGCAAGCATTACGAACCAATGTCTTTACCTTAGATCACCAAAACAACTGAGTCTGCAAAAAAGGACGTGTTTTAGACACACTGTTTTTGGATTCATACCAGGAGACGTTTGAAAAGAGTTCTACAACTAGCTTCAAAGCTTTAAACGTTGTAGTTTTGCTCCCCATAAGTGTGATGTTACAATGATAGGCCACAGAAAATCACCCTGAGGTATAGAGGCAATCACGTTTGCTGGAAACTTCAGTCAAAAAAGGGTTTATTTAAGAAGCTCACTGGTCCTTTTCAGGGTTGTTGGACGTCGAACTACCCTAACAACAAGTATATTACAACCTAATAAAGTTGAAAACAATAGTCTTTAGGGCTCCCAAAAGTCTTCATTATGCCAAAAGTTGCAAGAAGTCAAATGGGAAGGAAAACTTCAAATGCATCTAATGAATACAATTTCAGGCATCAAGAAAATGACGCTGAACATATATCAAGATTAAAGCAGCATTAAAATCAGTAAATAAAGAATTTATTAAGTGAGGGATAAGCTTTTCAACATAACCCTCATAGTAATCTCTTGAATTTTTGAGATTTTTAAATAGATAGAGTATGTATTGGTATTTTCGGTTGCAATAAAAAACGTAGAGATTAAGCTCCAGGATTTTTCTGCTGTGGTAATAAAGTTGTAAGATAAGAGAAAAAAATTTTTTTTAATTACGTATTTTTTGTGAGTTTTAAATTTTTCCAGCTTTAAAAAATAGCCCTATTCATAGATTGTACGGGAGAAACAGCCTTTTAAGGCTGACGAGTATGTGATAGCATAAGGAATGCATGGTACTTTTCAGCATAATTATATTTTTTGCACTTTTCACAACTTTTTACTTGACTAAATAAACTGTATGGATTCCGAACAAATACGTTTTTAATAAGAAAGTTTTTTTTCTTAGAAGTGTCAGAAATAGATGTAAAATTTTTAACTAAAAACGCTTCACATTACGTGTCAACACTCTACGGTGTTCCATTTAGTGAGTCTCGGGCGAAGCCGGGACGGGGGGCCGCTAGTATAGATATAAGGTAAGGTAATGATAGGGCAGAGCAGCCTTTTGTTTGATGGCTCACATATACGCTGCCATACGCAGTGCATCAGAGATCTCCGTATTTGAAATCGTACGTTTGCTACAACAAGGGACTATAGACATTATCCATTCTGGCTCTGGTTCTGGCGCTCAGAAAAGAGACTGAAACGTGTAGTTGTGCACCGAATGCTCCGCTCAATTCATAATCCTGCAATTATTTTTTTCCTACATGGATTGCTCATTTTTGGACTATTGCTCAATTATTTTTAGTTTTTAGATAACAATGTCTACATTATTTCTGATTAAATTAATATTTAATTAAAAATCCAACTTTATAGTTCAAACAGATTTAAGTTTGCTATACTTTTGTTTTGCATAAAATTTTAGGTTTGTTCACGATACAGTCCAGAGATAGTTAGATAGACTCTGCAGAGAGAGCCAGAGACTGTGACGATTAAGTGCTCTTCTCTGATAAGTGCATATGATACAGATTGTATAGGTATACCTTCACATGATAGGCATTTTCGGGGACAGCCAGGGACAATCAGAGATGATTGGAGAAGAGTACTTGCTCGTTACAGTTTCTCGCTCTCCCAGAGTCTCTCCGACTGACTCTGGATTGTATCGTAAAGAAACCTTTCGTCATTTACGATTAATATATTAAATACACAATATGATTTTTCGTGTTCAGCTGAATAATTTTTTCACAGGTCGAAAAATATCAATGTGAAACGAGTGACGTTGTGTTGATTAGCATACAAGAATTTGCCCATGAATTTTTTTGATGATACAATCACTCAAAACTATTTTGCCTTGCTCAACAAAGATACTAGAGTAGTGAAAAAATCACTTTGCGAGAGAGATGCCTGACAGAGTTCAAAGAGATGCAAAAAAATTTTAAAACAATATCACAAAATAATAGCTCAAAGCTATCATTCACGTTCCATGCATGGTCTTCAAAACAATTTAAATCATATTTTGGAGTCACTGTTCATTTTATAGATGACGAATGGAATCTTCAGTCCCTTGCATTGGATCTCTTTGAATCAAAACGTAAGCATAAAGGCTCCAACATGGCAAACGTATTTTTTTATAAGCTTAATGATTTTGTCATAGTCAAAAAAGTTCAAGGAATAACGTTAGATAATGCTAGCGCTAATGATACTTTTGTGAAAGAGCTTGAGATTTTCTTTAAAGGCTCTTCTTTATCTTTTGACGTTGATGATCAGCACTTTCGGTGCTTAGCGCATATTTTAAACTTAGGTGTATAAGACGTACTTAAATTAATTAATCTAGCATGTGATGACAACGATAAACTTGTGATTGATGTCTATGAAAACGAAATTTTTTATGATGATCAGAGTGAAGATGAGAATGGTAATGATAGTACGAATGATTTTAGAGAGATGGAACATTACTAGTGATATTTTAGAGACCGCAGTTAATTTAAAACCTGCTTTAAATATGATGTGTATGTATGTTCCTGAATTAAAAGTTTATGAACTAAATGATAATGATTGGGCTCTTATCGAACCACTATTGTACTATCTGAAATTTTTTAAACAGGCCAGTTTAACCGTTTTTGTAGAAAAATTGTCTTTCATGCCAAATGCTGTTATTATTTTTCATTTACTTTTAAATAAAATAGAGTCATTGATTTTGAATTGGCTAAAAAAATAAAAAACAGAGATAGTAATTTATCAATTCATCTAAAACTTTTGGATGCCTTTCAAGCTGGTTTAGAGAAGCTAGCAAAGCACTACCGTAAATGTAATTGGGTCTATATCTTTTGTTTAATACTGGATTTAAGGCATAAATACAAAGGTTTTGATGAAACAGAATGGGGCAAAAAATTTAAAAAAGATGCTACAAAAAAGTTTGAAATGATTTAAAAAAATTATTATTTCGCTAAATACTTGACAGCTAAGAGTAAAAATCCCATTGTAGAAGAAGAATTTAAGAAAGATTTTTTAGATTTACAATCCGTTTATCGTGCAGACGCAGTTGTTGACGACTGAAAAAGAGAAATTCATGATTATTCTATGTCCGATTGCGCCATTAGAACTAAACCTATTTTAGAATGGTGGAAGGAGAATTAGTATTCTTTTCCCATTTTATTTCGAATAGCTCGTGATTTCCTGTCAATAATGGTAACTTTAGTTCCAGTGGAACGCTTGTTTTCTATTGCATCATTGATTGTGAGCGTTAAGCGTTGTTCCATGGCGTACGAGTCCATTCGTATGATGTTATGTGTTAATGCGTGGATGAAAAGTTCACTGAAATCTATAATTTGTAAAGTACCATTCTAAACCATACCCTTAAAAATTTTCATTTATCTTATTTCTATAATAAAAATTTTTAAAAATTTGCTACCTAAAATTTAGGTATGTATGTGTAATAGCATAATTTTTCACTGTAAAACTTAGCAGGCGAATTGTTATGTTTGAAAAAGAAATTTTTTACACAATAAAATATTTTGTATAATAACGTCTATGAGTTAATTTAATTGCTTACGTTATATAATATTAACAAATATTTTTAAAACTATTAAAATCTTATATTTAGTAATATCTTGAGGTAAAATCGGTCATTTTTCAAGATAAGAACAATATAAACTGTTTCAAGACGATTCAAGAACAAAACAATAACACAATTCTTACATTTTTTAAGAACAAGACAATATTTTGAAAATTATCGTCTAGTTTCGTATTGCGGCAGCCCTAATAATCTCATCCCCAAGATCCAAATCTTCATAAGGTACGTAGTTGCTTTCATAGAATAAGTCTATTTTGGTGACTGGTGTTTCTTCTACTTGTTGATGGTCTATAATATATTGAATAATATTTTTAAAAGTACGTTTTATTGTCTCAGATGCTTTCGTGATCACTACGTCCTCACGTTGAAAAAATTTATTCAGGCAGTTCAGCTTAAATATAACTTAACTTAGCATTAGTCGACAACACTTTGTATCGACTTTTGTCATTGTTGCGAATGCTAAACTGGCGATATGATCAGGTTTTCGTTTTGATTTTACCGCAAAATTTAGAATAGGGTACCAGTAAATGATTACGCGATTAATGCAGTTTTCTAAAGAAAGCCATCTTGTATCGGACATTTTAAGAGTCCGATGAAAAAATGCGTACATTTCTGCCTGTAGGTCCTCGAAGTTGAAGTATTTTTTCCCGCTATTAATCATAGAATAAATTGATATATTAACGTGGTGATCTCTTTAGGCAACTCTTCTAAACTATGTTGGATACGTAGTTGAGTGCTGTGGGCTGAACATACCACATTTATTGCAGTTACGATTACAGGGATTGCAGTACAAAGAGATGTTTTTAGACATAAAAGAATCTGATATTATCTGATCTGATTATTGATATCTGTAGACTCGTCTACTGATATGCAAAAATAAGTTTTTTTGCTAACATTTATCCATTTGTCCAACACAGTGTTCAATAAGCATAAATACTAATGACAGGTTAAGTTAATTTTTACACATTTATATTACGTTTCCGTGGATTACTTGTGTCCTTTGAGATAACCAGTACAAGCATATGCATGCACTTATATATGCTGTGTTATCGTAGTCATAATCCATTTTTTTATTTTTTCCGATCTTATAATACACATGACAACACTCAACAAAATTTATTACTGTACATTAACATGATATACATTCAAATGACTCATTTCTGACTCACTTCTGACTCATTTGGTCAATTCACTCTTAATAACCTTTTATTTAATTTAATAAAATATTTTCCTGTAACGCTTCGTGCATACTGGCGATTTCAGCGACGAACAATTTATCTTACTGGATGGCGCCACCTGACATAAGCGCATAGCGAATAGGAAAAATGACTTATACGAAATTTAACCAGTAAATCTTTCGGAAGAGTGACCAGTGGCTCTCGGAGAAATGCTTGTTGTCGAAAAAAAATATTGTTGGAAAATTTATTCGAAGCACTTCAATTTGTAGAGGCGTGGAGAGGGGGGGGGTTTAGATATAAAAACAATGTTCTTCAATTTCGTAGCAAAACTATACAAGTTTTTTTCAGTGACGTTGATTTTAACATTTGTTTATTATACCACCCCAAGATTTCATCAGAAGTGAGTTGGCCATGATTGTCCATTTTTACTGCCTTGTTATTTAAATTTTTAATAAGGATTGTCGTGTGAGCCATGTATGCACTGAAGATTTATACAATTATGACGTTGAAAGCGTTTGAAAGAGAGGTTGAAAGATGGGAATTCCAATTATTTGAAAAATTTTATGTTACTCTTATTAATACGATTTCGTACTGTCGTATTTTTCTTAGGTTACTAAAATCTCAAAGATGATTTGTTATTGAAATAAGATTGAAGGGAAACATTTTTAAATTAATGGTGCTCAAGATTTAAAAATTTTGAGAACTTTATTTATATGGGATACAACGGGTATTAGACATCAATTTAAATTACAGGGGAACTTTTTTTAAGCAAACGTGGGCAATATTTAAAATTTTTCAAAACATTTTTTTTCAGTGCAATAGGTATTACACTGATTTGAGCGAGATTTGACTCTTAAATCCGACAGGCTGGTCAATAGAATATTCCTGAAATTACTGCTGAATTTCTCTTAGCACAATCTGAAAACTTCCAAGTATACTTTCATACTTTCTTAAGCTCTGTAGTTCTCACGGCTTGATAAGATAATTAGTGAATAAAAATAGTGTGATATAAAAACAAAAGAATTCTTTAGAGAACTGTGAAGAATATAAATATAAAAGAATTAAGAGTAGTAAAGAAAGATCTTAAGCAGAGGAAAAATAAGGTGAGATAGCAAGAGTAGCAAGTGTTCGAGAAAATAAAAATTGATGGTGAAGAACAGCAGAAACTGAAGCTTTTTTTTCACCACAGGCTCGATTTTTTCTGTACTATTTCTTTACTCTCAGTTTCTCTCTAAAACTCTTGAGTTCTCTCTTGCACTCCCAATTTTCTCTGATCCTCCTACCTATTTTTTAATGATCTCTCTACTTTCTTTTTATTATCTTATATGTTATCCCTTGCTTAGCTTGAATTGTTAAATACATAAAATATTTCTAAGAACTTTTCCTTTATATTACGCAAAGCGTTTAAAATAAAATCTGCCTCAAAAAAATTTTTTTAAGTATTATAAATAAATAAATTACCATCTTAGGCGAGTAACCATCATCGATTAGAAACCTAACAGATTTTAGTATTGTCAATAAATAAAATATGCTCTTCGGCGAGTAAGCAGCAGTGATAAGAAACTCAATAGTTTCTCAGTATTATTGATAAATAAAATAAGCTCTTAGGCGAGTAAGCATCGTCGGTTAGAAATCCAACAGATTTTAGTATTTTTAATACATAAAATATGCTTTTTAGTGAGTAAGCAGTGGTGATGAGAAATCCAACAGCTTTTGAGCATTATCTTACTTATATATAAAACAAAGTCACTAAAACCGTTGAAATCGCTAACCGCGAAAAGTACTAAACCAATCGTGCTGAAATTTTGCATACTGATTCTTGATAATTCCGAGATGGTTTTCACATAGCTTTTTTCTTGAAAAAGTTACTAACATTAGCGATAAATAAGTTCAAAGTTCTGCTAAAATAAGCTAACTTTGCGCTTCAGTAGGATCCGCAAGGTAGCGTCGAGGTAAAATTGAAGCCACCCGCAATTAAGTATAGTAAAGAGTGGTTATAAAATGCCACAAAAAATTGGTATTCGGAACGTCAACGTCTCCGGTGGAATACCAGGAGACGGGTCTAGCCACAATATAATTTGCTTGATCTCCAGAGTTCTGTCACCGTTCAACCATCCGGCCTGGTGTTGTCAGATATTTTCTACTTCAAATGCAATCCAGAAAAGACAGCCCTGCAGGGTACGAGCAGCCATAATGGCCTCCTTCCTGTTGTGGTTTTAATAAAAAAATTGCTTTTGGAACCTTGTAAGCATATTCGTAGGAATTTTAACTTTGATTTTAAAAATTTGTTTTAGATGCTCAATGAGAAGATTGGAACTTTTATACTTTGTTATTGTTAATTTTACTGTGAAGGTTTTTTTGTTATCGTTAATTGTTGTAAGGAAAGTATAGCGAATTTTCGTTTCTTGATGAGAATAAATCGAGATTGGCACGATGGCACAGACTGCTGTTTCGAAGCAGGTGCGACGTGCACAGTTAATTATTAATTTCGCACAAAATACTTTTGAGAAAGCCGGTCCGACTAAACAGACTATAGAGCAATATGAGTCGCGTGCGCCCTTGTTGGAGCAATATTGGTCAACGTTTGTAACTGAGCATTATGCACTTATGGAGTATGAGGATCAATCAATGGATTATGATTATTTTCGTCAGGACGGTTATGCGCGGACGGAAACTGCATATCTTGATGTTCGTTCGTTGGCGGCAAAAATTCGTGCACTTAATAATGCGAAGTCAATGCCTCCGGGTCATTTATGCCTTAATATTGAGCCTGGTCTAGTAACGACGTCCGCTTCAACCTTGCCTTCACTTTTACTTCCCATGTTTTTCGGTCGACAGGAGGACTGGGAGAGTTTTAAACAACGCTTCGAAGCCGTAATGCAGTCGCAAACAAACATGTCGGGAGTTACTCGGTTGCAGCATCTTTTGAATTTGGTGCAGGGTGCTGCTGCTAGTAGATTAAAAGGGCTCGCAGTTATTGAGACAAATTACGCTGTGGCTTGGGAGCGTTTGCTGTGGCGCTATGATAATTGTCGTTTACGCCTTGCGACTCATTTGGAAAACCTTATTCAGTTGCCCACGGTTCGAGCACGCCGAGTGGATGATCTTTCGGCTATTATTGATCGCGCAGAAGAAACCATATACGCACTCGTCGATCTTAATTGGCCTATAGAGCAGTGTAATCACTTTGTTGTTCACTGCATCGTGCGTAAACTTGACTCAGGCACGCGAGAGTCGTGGAATGTTTCACAGGAAGGCAAGGACGCATTTGATCAGTATAAGGAATTAATTGCCTTTATAGAGCGCCGAGCTCGATCTGTGGACCAGTCTCGCTCTGATTCAAGAAGTGAATCATTTTTTCAGGCCGAATTAAGCGGTAAATCGGGTGGTACGATGAGGAATCAGTCTCGTGCTATCGTGGCCAACGTGGCGAATAAGAATTCTAGAGAGGTTTGCGTATTTTGTCAGGGCATGCATTATGTATGTTTGTGCGAAAAGTTTCGATCGTTGGATGCTTATGCGTGGTTCAAATTTTGTAAAAAAGAAAATTTATGCTTAAATTGCCTGGGGAGGGGACACCGTCTTGCTGATTGTTCCTCGAAGCGCTGTTGTAGTCATTGTCGGAAGCGTCATCATTCATTGTTGCATTTGCAGCCTGCTGGGGGCTCAGGGCCGGCTGCTTCGCAGACAGGAGCACATCAGGCTCAGACAGTTCATTCCAATTCTCCGAATGGTAGTAAGGAGATCACTGCTGGTGGATCGACACTCGCTTTTGCGGCTTCAATTGATGGTCGAGTTCTACTTGCTACAGCAAATATTATTTTGAAAAATCCGAAAGGAGGATCTCGTGTTATTCGTGCGCTTATAGATCCGGATGCTGAACGGTCTTTTCTGTCAGAGAACGTAGCCTCTTGCTTGTTATTACCTCAGAATAGGGTTTCGGTATTGATTTTAGGCGTTGGATCAACGGTTTGTGCTAGGGCGTTGCACGAGGTCACTGCTCTGATCGGCTCCAGTGTGGATAGAGAATTCGTGAGTTTGCATCGATTTTTGGTTCTTGGTGAGTTATCTTGAGTTATTTCTTGTAGAGTGACGGAGATTCCGGACAATCGGTATTTGAGTGGAATCCAGCTTGCTGACGAGCAATATAGTTCACCCGGTCGCGTTGATGCTATTCTTGGTGCTGACATTTATGCCGATATATTGAGGGAGGGCATACGACGTGGCCCGATCGGGGCACCGGTAGCTCAACTGACGGTGTTTGGTTGGATCCTCACTGGACCTGTTGATATTAATTCGGAGAGTCATTCGACTGTGCACGCTCATCACATTCGTGTTGATGAGAGTTTAGATAAGTGAATCGTTAAATTTTGGGAGATCGAAGGGGTGCCTGATACTAAAGTTTTGCCAGGGGATGATGAATATTGTAACGAGTTCTTTCAGCGGACCACCAAACGCAATCAGTCGGGTCGATTCATAGTTCGACTTCCGTTTCGCTCCAATGCTTCGTTAAGAGATTCAAAGGAGATAGCTTACGCGTGTTTGCTTCGTTTGGAGAAACGTTGGCAAGGATCTTCCGAATTATAAAAGGCTTATGATAGTTTCATGCGCGAGTACCGAGAGTTGGATCACATGAGGAGCGCATCGCAGTCGGAAAAGAGCGCGGCTTTGTGTTATTTACCTCACCATGCAGTTTTTAAAAATTATGGTTCAAAGAAATTACGCGTAGTGTTCAATGCGTCGCAAAAGTGTTCTAACGGTTTATCGCTTAATAGTCTTCTATATTCCGGACTAAAATTGCAGGTGGAGATAGCGGCGTTGATTACTCGTTGGCGTTTTTTGTAGGTTTTTTTTTACCGCAGACATAGTAAAAATGTTTCGTCAAATTCTCGTTCATCCTGAGGATCGGAGATGGCAGAATATTCTTTGGCGTACCAGCAGGTCCGAATCCATACAAGAGTATCAATTGTCAACGGTGACTTATGGTACTGCTCCTGCTTCATTTTTAGCGATTCGTACCTTGTTGCATTTGGCTGAGGAGGGTAAATCAACGCATCCTGAGGCGGCTGCTATTCTTCAGTCACAGGTGTATGTGGATGAAATATTTGCGGGTGCTGATACTTTGGGGGAGGCAACTCTTTGGCGTGATCAGTTGGTTTCGTTGTTGGCTGGTGCTGGTATGCAGCTCGGTAAATGGGCGTCGAATACAGTTGAACTATTGGAAGGAATCGAGGGCTTGTCAGAAGGGGAGGTTTCTGTAGATATCGATGAGATTGTTTCAGCTTTAGGATTGAAGTGGAGTCCAAATGAAGATGAATTTCGTTTTAAGATTGATCTTCCTACTATTTCTGTTAAGATCATGAAAAGGCTTGTTTTATCGAAGACTGCACGTTTATTCAATCCTCTTGATTTCTTAGCTCCTATAATTGTCGTGCCAAAAATATTAATGCAAGAATGTGGATTGAAAAATTAGATTGGGATGTAGCTCTTCCAGCTGACTTAGAGAGGTGTTGGTTGGCATTTCGTGATTCATTGAATCAGTTGAGTGAGATTAGGATTGTTCGTGCAGTGGGAGTCATATAGACTGAAAACTGGAGTCTCCATGGGTTTTGCGATGCCTCTCAAAGGGCATACGCTGCCGCAGTTCATTGTGTAACTTCTGATAGAAAATATACTTTGTTGATGGCCAAGTCCAAGGTGGCTCCAGTTAAAACTCAGTCGCTTCCGCGGTTGAAGCTCTGTGGGGCTGTTCTCCTTGCTCGTTTGACAGATTTTATTGTTGGGCAACTTAAAACGAAGCCGAAAAGTATTTCCTTTTGAAGCGACTCCCAGGTTGTGTTGGACTGGTTGAAGAGTCATCTGTCGCGTTGGCCTGTTTTTGTTGCCAATCGTGTTAGTGAGGTATTAACTCGTTTTCCCCGTGTCACATGGAGTCACGTGAGGTCTGCCGACAATCCTGCGGATATTGCTACTCGAGGAGTTACACTATTGCGCCTAGCTCTCAGTGAATTACGGTGGCATTGGCCTGCGTGGCTGGGTGATGATATTCCTCCATCTCTGTCGGTGGCATCCATAGAGGGTTCGCAGGCCGTGGCATCTCATGTGGCTAACGAAGTAGAGGAGAGTTCGGATGAAGTAGAATCTGAAACACTTACTTGGTTGAGGCAAATATCAAAGTATTTTAAGATTTTGAGAGTGCTAGTGGTTATGTTTTGGTGGCAACTTGGACTGCGAGTATCGAGCGCAAATGTGAGTTCCGTTGCTTCGCAAACCTGGGCTTGGCGGGTGGCACGTGTCTCCTTTTATAGACTTATACAGAGCCATCATTTTGCTCGTGAGATTCACCATTTGCAGAGAAAGCGCTCGATACCAATGATCTCGCGTTTGTTGCGCTTGGCGCCCTTTATTGATGAAGACGGAGTGCTGAGGGTTGGTGTAAGGCTTCAAAATTCTATATTGACTTTTGAAGAAAAGCATCTTGTTATATTGCCGGCTGATGAGCCGTTGGTTCGACGCTTAGTTGAGTATTCTCATTTTATTACCATGAACGGTGGGGTTGCGCTCATGCGAAGTTATCTAGGTCATTTTTGTTGGATTGTCCATGGTAACAAGCTGATCAGGAGTGTTTATAGGAAATGTGTGATTTGTACGCGTCATGCTGGTAAGGTAGTTGAACAAAAAATGGGTATTTTGCCTTCCTATCGATTGAATGGAACTCGAGTGTTTGCCTTTACTTGAGTTGATTTTGCTGGACCGTTTCCCATACTCTTTTCTAAGGGTCGTGGGGCCAAAACGGTCAAAGAATACGTAGCGATCTTTGTATGCATGACTGTGAGAGCTGTACACATCGAGGTAGTGTCGGATCTTTCTTCTGAGGCATTTCTTGCAGCGTTTCATCGGTTTACTGCTCGTAGAGGTGTTTGTATTAGGGTTTTCTCTGATAATGGTACCACGATTCGAGGCGCTTCACGAGAAATTGAGAGCCATTTCAACGGAGCGTTCAAAGAAATAAATGATGTTGTGGCTTGACTGGCGGAATAAGGGATTGTATGGGAATTCATTTCACCCAGAGCGCCTCATTTTGGCGGTCTGTGGGAGGCAGCCGTTCGATCTTTTAAATACCATTTGCGTAGGGTAGTAGGTGAAAATTCACTTACTTTCGAGGAATTTTCGACTTTTGCAGCACAGATTAAGGCCTGTCTGAACTCTCGGCCTTTATGCACTTTAAACTCGCAGGGTGGGGATAGTGTGGCATTGACCCTGGGTCATTTTTTGATTGGATCCGCACCTCTGTCCGTTCTTGAGTCCTGCTCTGATCCGGGTGAACGATTAACTTTGTATCGGCGGCGTTGGAATTTGCTTACTCAGATGCGCAATTCCCTTTGGGTTCGCTGGCGCAAGGAAGTCCTGAATCAATTTCAACAGAGAAGTAAATGGCTTAAGGAAAAGGAGAATTTGCAAGTAGGTGACGTAGTGATTTTGCGTGATGAGCAATCTCCTGCTGGTCGATGGCCATTGGGTCGAGTGATTGAGTGCTTCCCTGGCTCTGATGGGTTGGTGAGAGTGGTAAGAGTCAAGACGATGGCTTCAGAATTCAAGCGACCAGTCATTAAATTGATAAAATTGCCAGTTGATCAGGAATTAGGGGTCGCAATTGCTCAAATAAATGGGAGTAAGTTGCTAGAGCAAGGTGGGCGGTAGTCAGTTGTGTTGGTTAACTCTCCAGGCAATGCGTAAAAAAAATCCTGCGTCAATTTTAATTAATTTTGTTGCGAATTATAAAGCGAAAATTTTAATTGTATAAAATTTGTTGTAAGATCTTTTAAAAACACATTCTTTAGTTTTTAATTTTTGTAGTGATAAATTTTTTTATTTTTTTTGTTTTTATTATTTGGTTAAGATGTGGAGTGTGAGTTCAAAGGATCGTCGGAGAGATTTGTTCAAATTTCAAGAATTTTTAAATCAAGTTGAGCATTGTTATAAAGAATTTGGCTGAATTTCAATTGTGTTTTAGAATTAGTAGAAAACCAATTTGATTGTTGCTTGGCCACAACAAGGTGGGCGGTATGTTAGAATGTATGAGAAAAAGAGAGAGAGAGAGCTGTAAGAGTAGAGAGTAAATTTGTAATTTGAGTAGTAGGTATGCTCTCTCCGTGTGAGTCTGTGTGTTGTTAGGTATTAACTAGACAAGGATAGTTCGCTTTTCCTTATGCGTGGGGGAAAATTTCTTGAGGTAGTCGATGGTGCGAGGCTTATTTGAGTTCAGTTTTTCGTTCTGTTTGGCCGGAGCAAGCGACTGGGAAGCCACGGAGTCGACTCTTCTTCAAACTTGGAGATTCGAGAGAGCAACAAAACTACAACTTATCAATTGCCGTGGACTTCATCAGCAACGAGCAGCCTTTTGGAGGCACCGACAAATACATCGTTTTTTCTTCGTCAAATCGAGGCCTTTGTCTCACCTCAACATCTGCAAGCGAGATTAGTAACACAGCGCAGGTATTTTGTAAATTTACTAAGAAGAGATAGGAGGTGAGTGTTTTGCGAGCGGCCAGGCAAATATATTATTCGAGACCTTTCGAAAGGTAAAACAAATAAAGTCAATTTCGTTTCATGAGTTAAGAAAATTGTTCTTGCAGTTTATTTTGTTTTCCTTTCCTTTACTATCAACCATGACAAAATTTGTGGTAGTTGCTCCGCGTATGATAGTCAATAATTCGATTGACTTAAAGCGTCAACACTATTGTTTATCCCTATTCATGGTGAAAAAAATTAATAGTTTTGTATCATAGACAATCAACCACCACCAAGTTTAATAACACATTTTTTAATGTTTTACATCTGTCGGGAGTCTCGAGACCCACACCTGGTTATTTTTATTTGTTTATTTTTTTAAACTTTACATCCACTCTGACAAACTGTGCGTATAACAGCTCTGTAGTGCTTTGTTACTTCTTATATTTATGCCATCATAATTTGCGTATTATAAAACTGCTGCAAATATATTGTACATTAAACATTTACATAGCAATTAGGACATTTTATTTTATAAGGCCTCCAAAACATTGGATAAATTTTAGAAAAACGCACATACGATATTAGTTTTTCAGAGATGCGGGCTAAGTGAGTGGAGACGGTATCTTGAACCCCTGAGCATATGATTGTGTACATGTGTAAGCTTTTAAGCTACAAAAACCACAGCCTTAACTGCCTTGCTATTGTGGCTGCATTTCATACGCTGTCTAATCATTGTATGAACCACAGATGTGATCCAGGTAGTTGGTTTTTGTCTCATATCTTAATAGTAAGATGAGTCGTATGGCAATTAAGTAGGTTAGTTAATATACTTGTTATGCGATGCATCTTATCATTGACTGTTATTAATTAATCAAGATACCTCCAATCATAGTTACCCAAGTCTTCAGTAACAGCCTCGTTACTGAGGTGTCGGTAATTTTGCTAGCATTTAGTTCTACTTATATTGTGAGGAGCCAAGATCACAAGGTAAGCTATGAGTATGTCATACCCAATAGTCGACTAAAGTGGTCGGAATCATGAAAATTCGAAGCCAAGGTGAGACTCACTGGTGCAAGTATAGTCAATAGTGAAGTGTGACGTAGTCTAATGGTGAGATGAATCGAAGGAAATGTTTTCCAGGCTTAAAGATGCCACTGATTGCTTCAAAACAGTTAGGTTAGTTGTCGTAGAATTCCACTCAATATTCAAGACTTTCATAAGTATTAAGAGATCAGATAAGCAAGGACAGTTCCTGATTGCAGACTCGACCTTATCTTAAAAATTAGTCCTAGGGAGGCTGTAGACGAGTGCCCACAGGAAGACATATTGATTGCTTCTGATTGCAACTGTTAAATACTCAGGTTAATCAGTATAAGCTCAGGGAGTATCGGATGCACCCACAATCTTAAACTTTAAAGCTTTATGGACGTACATATCTACACTTCCACAGCCTTTCTTGATACGGTCGTACATTAGCAAATTTTTACCTGAAATAAACACTAGAGGACTGAGAACATTAGGTTTGGAAAAAGATTCATCGATGCTAAAGATAAATATACCAGTTTTAAGTATTAAGTGTTGATTGTCAGAAAGTACACACAAAAAAACTGTATATTTGTATGTGGCAAAATGAACATATTGGAAGCCGAGTCTATATGGCCTAGCTTATGATATTTATAACACTGTTAAACGGAGATATGTAACCAAAGCTACACTGTGTCTTACCTACGCTTATTCTAT
This sequence comes from Copidosoma floridanum, assembly GCF_036245765.1. NCBI lineage: Eukaryota > Metazoa > Arthropoda > Insecta > Hymenoptera > Encyrtidae > Copidosoma > Copidosoma floridanum. Next base: position 34,818,117 of record NW_028321897.1, on the reverse strand, counting down.
CTTTAGAAAACAACTCCTTTCTAGCTGCAAAGGACACTGTAACGACGGAGGATCTGTGCTTCTTGTTGCGAGTAGGGTAGAGGTATAGTGGACCGCTAGTCCTTAGCGTAATAAAACTGCTCTACTCTACTCTACTCTACTTTCTTGATTTTGAGTTTATTTGTAAGGTACGAAGTCATGCCTAATAATATCATAGAAGTGATAAGCATAAACAATGTCACATCGATTCGAAAATTTTTTGAATGAAAATTTCATTTCATGAGAAGTTTCAAAAAATCTGGCTATTAAGTTATTAATTTAGTTAAATTTTGTTTAATTTTTTAAATACATTATTACAAGTAAGGTAAGTTTCATGAGCTATGACAAAAAAGATATAAAAAAAAATTAAAAGTTGTAGTAAGAATTGTTAATGTTACAACAGTAATAAAAATTATTTAAAAAAAAGTTATAAAATCCTTCAGATAAGAAATTTTTTCAATTTACAATACAACACCCAGTCATGGTTTAGAAATAAAAGTGTGTTAAAAATAATTACAAAATTTTTTTTTTGAAGTAAAAAAAAGTCAACTAAACCAAAAATTTTGCTAGGAGCAGAATACATTGGAGCAGACCAAGCGCATTCTATCTAACTTTTAGATGAAAAAAAAATTTAGTATTTATCTCAGATATGTGTCTAAAATAAGTCAAACATTTTTAAAACCAACGGGCCATCAACCGATCAACAGCCACATGATCTTCTGCTTGTTAAATGATTAATCGTCATTACTTACCTTTGTTATCCGGTAAAAGCTGGATGTTTGTAGATTTGGGTCTTACATTTCTTAACGAGCTGCGGGACTAGCAGGCTGTAAAAAAGTATTCATTTGTATGTAGAGAAAAGAAAAAAAAAGAGTGCTAGGCTTTCTAAAATATAGGTATCAAAGTACCTATAAGGTTTTTTTATTAGGACATGAATTTCCCTATTTGTACGTTTTACTTGTACAAAATGAAGAATAGGCATTTCTTTATCTTCGACTCATGCCTTGATCGCGTTTTTAATCTAATTTAGACTGTAATGATCCAGATATAAGGGGCTATCGCTTAATTAACATTGATTTTGTAATAAGCATATTGCAGAGTGTTTCATTTGCAAACGCTTTAGGAGGTACCAATATTTGCACCTTCTCTTCCATGGTATTAATCGGTATCAATTCGGGACCCATCATCAATTATGTAGCTGCATCAGTGGCTTCTGATAGTGTGTAGTGTATGGGCTCGTAGCTTGTGTGTGAAGCAACACAGGGCTGTTCTTGTAAGACCTGAATGTAGGTTATATGGGGAATGTAAATATAAAAATTCAATTACATCAACGGAATGGTTAAATGATGGGCAGAGAATACATAGACGGATACAATCAGTACTTATCATGATACGTCAAAATATTGGCAAATTCGCAATACAATGGCATAAGTAATTTGAATTCATGCTAAAACCTAATACTGAAAAAAAATTAAACCATACAGTAACATGCAACTATGATAAAACAACATGCGTTTTAATCGCAAGGACTTAAAGTTCCTTTTTTTTATTAGATAATACTAGATAATAAGCATTTAAGAAAAAAATTATATTATAATAATTAACTAAGTATAAATTCGCTCAAAAGTTTTATAAAGCTTGAAGTTAAACGTCAGATGACGCACCCCCCCCCCAAACTCGCCCAAACAGAGAAGACTGATTGCCATCCACGCTCGAACCTCCGTTTTGACACACTGGCATCAGTGCTTGCGTCATACCGATGCTCCTTTTCGAGACTCATGCTTCAACTACACATCAGATGACGTACCATCCAAGCTCGCTCTAACAGAGGTGACTGATCGCTGTCCGTGCTCGAACACCCGCTTCGACACACTGGCATCAGAGCTTCGCATCATGTCCAAGCTCCTCTTTGAGGATTACACTTTCCAATTTTACGTTAAATTGTAGGACTAGAAAAAAAAAACTTGCGAGTCAAATGGATCAGTCAGCTAGACCATTCTAAACCAGCTCAGACGAGTAGCTCCACGTATCGGCAGTGGCCCCTATCCTATCGTGGCTCATGTGGTGAGACATATCTACCTGGTCTCTGCGGAACAAACTATCACAAAGCTTTACACGCCCACACCGAGGACATCGATCGCCGCTGACGTCCAAATGCTCACTTCGACCTGCCAGCATCGACAACTTTACGGTTCACCAGAGATCCAGGGCCTCCTACAAGATCCTATCAGGAGATCGAGCCAACCAACTAACGAGACAAGCAAATCAGATATATCCATCAGACCATTCTAAAATAATTCAGAGAAATCAGATGAAGTCTTAGCACAGCCACGCGGAGGTCCCGATGGGCCATACCAACGCTACAACTTACGACCACGAAAATAAAGTGAAGTGTAGTGGAAAAAAACACACACACACACACATATATATATATATATATGCATATGTATATGTATGTATATAGTGAAAAGACACTGAATAAAGTAGTATAAGTGTGACTATGCATGCAACTGCGGACCTCTGTCAATGGAGACTGAATGAATGAATGATCGAGAGCATTTATATCGAGAGTGATAACTTCTCCGACTCTTGTAGCTCTGCCATTGCTTCACAAATTTATTACTAACTCTTTAAAATGGGGGGGTTTGTTAACGTCCAAAGTATTATTTTAATAATTATTAATTATTAAAATAATTACTATTCATTAAATTCGATCGCTTTATATAAATTTGATTTGTAAATGTCACGCGCAGCCTCAATTTCGAAACTTTTTACTTGATAGGACCGCCTACCGCCCGCTAGGTGGCAACTACACTGAGAGAAAAATGTAGTAAATTTTACAGTAGTGTTCGGTTGTTGCTACTACGTAACAGTAGTAAGGGGGTTGGAGTAACGTTGGCTAACTCTGTGTAGTAGTTTCTACTACGAAGTGTAGAGTAGTTAGCTTTTAGTTCAAAACTAATGATTGGTATTAATTATATACATGAAATGGAAAATATCAAGTCGATCTTTTGTTGGGACCAGAATGTAAACAAAATTTCTTTACACTTTATACCAGAAAAAGCGAAAACAAGTTGAAAAAATTTATATCCTCAAAAGTACCTGTTTTTTGTACCAAACGTTGCACTAAAGACACTATATAAATTTAGAAAAAATGGCTATTAACATGTGTTTAAAAAAAATTAATGCAGTTATGATGTAACAGTTAGCAAATTATGAATTTTATTGCGTGGTTATCGACAGAGCTCATGCAGTAGCTTTCCAACGTTGCGAACAGCATCTACTCCGAGATGCGCCGAAATCAGAAGTACAAAAGAGCCACCGCTCTGTTAAACCAAGTTGCGGTACTTTCCGTGAGTGACAATGGCACCCAGACCTCGTCTGTGCACTAGATCTCGATCGGCTCAACCAAGAAAGTGCACAGCCGGTTGCAGACTGGTGTCGCGCAGCAAACGACTCTCACTCCACCTTGACGCTCAGCGCATCGGCCATATTGGTCAATAACGCAATCAACACCTTTCTCCTCTCGCTCTTTCTTTCGCTCACTGAACCCATATTCAAACACTCTGTCCGTTTACTAGTGTTTTGATCCGTATTTAATATATGTACGTAGAGTATGTCACAGTGTTGGGTGAAAAGGATTCTGGCAGTAAAAATAACGGTCAGTAACATAACAGTTACTGTCACTAACATACCAATCTGTATAGTATTGAACAAGCGAATAGTCAGAGAAGAAGGGGGAATTCCAGAGGTTCCCAATGAGTGATTCCGAATGTGACTGGCAAACTTGCAGGAAATTTAAATTAACTATATGGAGCAAGACGGAAATCCCTAGATAACTCGACAAAATAACATATACAACAACTTAATAAATTAATCCCAAGCTATTAAACCCAATAACCCAAAATGCCAATTAGGGGCCTCGTGAGATTTAATAATTAGTAAAATATATTTAATAATAACGCGAGCTCCAAACACCACACAACTTGTGACACTTACTGGTCGCTCTAATTATTTGTAATAAATAAATAATAACGTAGGCGCCAATCACCACACAACCTGGGGCAGTTACTGATTGCTTACTTAATTTGAAAATACATAAAAAAAATAACATAACCGCCAATCGTCATACAACCCGAGGCGCTTACTGGTCGCTTTAATTATTTGTAATGAATAAATAATATTATGAGCGCCAATCACCACACAACTCGGAGCAGTTACTGGTTGCTTACTTAATTTGAAAATACATAAAAAAATAACATAAGCGCCAATCATCATACAACCCGGGGCGCTTACTGGTCGCTTTTATTATTTGTAATGAATAAATAATAACATAAGAGCCAATTACCACACAACCTGAGGTGCCTACTGGTCGCTTACTGAATTTAAAAACAAACAAAATAACAGCATAAGCAACAATCACTACACAACCCAGGGTGCTTACTGGTTGCTATCTAAATTCAGAAATAACTACTGGTCACTTCAATTATTCGTAATAAATGAATAGTAACATGAGCGTCAATCACCACAAAACCCGGGGGGCTTACTGGTTGCTTACTAAATTAAGAAATAAATAAAATTATAACACGAGCGCCAATCACCACACAACCTGGGGTGCTAACTGGTCGTTGTAATAATTGATAAATTTAAATTATTAATAACGCAAGTTACAGTTTTCACACAACTGGGGCTGCTAACTGTACATTTAAATTATTAATAAAATTTATTAAGTAATAACGCGAGCGCCCATTACAAGATTATTTAGGACACTTACTTCTCAGTACTTGTTGTGCTTGATTGATACTTGAATTATTATTTTATTTACTTAAAATAATTAATGCAACCAATCAGCGCCCCAGGTTCTATTGTGATTGGCGCTCATGTTGTGCTTTCTTTCTATTATAAATTAAGTAAGCGAGCAGTAAGCGTCTGGGTTCTGTAGTGATTGGCGCTCATGTTATTATTTATTTATTACAAATAATTAAAGTGATTAGTAAGCACCCTAGGTTGTTTGGTGATCCGCTCTCATGTTATGATTTATTCATTACAAATAATTGAAATGACTAGTAGGCGCCCTGGATTGTGTGATGATTGGCGCTCCTATTGTTATTTTATTTGTTTCTAAATATAGTAAGCGACCAGTAGGTGCCCTGGGCTGTGCAGAGATTGGCAATCATGTTATTATTTATTCATTCTAAATAATTAAAGCGAATTTTACTAATTTCAAAATCTCATAAGGCCACTGATTGGCCCGTTGGGTTATTAGGTTCAATAGCTTGGAATCAATTTATTGAAGTATTGCGTATGTAATTTTGTCGAGTTATCTGGAGATTTGCGTCCCGCTCCATATAGCTAATTTAAATTTCCCACAAGTTTGCCAGTCATATTTGGGAGCACTTGTTGAGAACCTCTGGAATGCCCCCTTTTTCTCTGCCTATTTGCTTCTCCAACACCATATAGATTGGTATGTTAGTGACAGTAACTTTTATGCTACCGACCGTAATTTTCACTGTGGGAATTTTCTTTACCCAACAATGGTTCATCGATGCCATTTGTTCACGAGTGAAGGGGTTTTATGCTGCTCCCAATCCAGTTCAGTCGTGTGGAGGTGGAAGTAGTTTACGGCAAAATAAATGTAACGCAAATGTGCAATAAAAATTTATACAATATATTTACAGTGCTTAAATTAGGAAAATGTGCTCAAGTGAAGGCAAGCGGAGAGAAGCTTTCTCTGCCGCCGCGGCGCGCTAACTAACTTACTATGCTTGCAGAGCAATATTTATAGAGACAGAAGTTAAAGTAGAAATTCTAGTACATTGATAAATAAAGGTACAAGAGTAAAGGTAAAACGGTCTCTTGGGCATTGCAAATGTACGCGATGATAAAGGCGTATGATCGGAAAATTACTTTAATATAAGAATAACGAACGTGACGCAATTTGAATTTAGAAAAGGTTTGTCGGCAAATATTCAGGTGAACACCATTATTATAAAAATATTTATTGCTTTGAAGATTGTCACTATTATTGTTATTATTATTATTACTATTATAATTATTACTATTATCATCATTATTGTTATTATTATTATCATTATTACTTTTATTATTGTTACTAATACGTGATTTTTTTATGCAAGGCCTTTATGCACGAAGAAAAAGGTACAAACCACTTTCCTGTGAAGGACTAGCAGTCAGTCTATTAATGCTCATTTCTCACTACAATGTTCTTAGTGACTAAATACTAGTAAACTGGCAAGGCTTATCTTCTGGGACACTCGGTTCGGAATTCAATTCCACATAAATACTTCGAACCAGGACCACGGAGTATCAACCATTGACGTGGCCTTCCATCGGAGTATTGTTACCGTCATGATATTGCCTTCTTCTTATTTCGTCTGGTCGTCTGCTGTTTTGTGGGAACATTAATTCCCGTTGCTTTCCCATGCTGATGGCTTGGGTAAGTCATCGCAGCTTAGGTCTACAATGGTCATATAGCTTCTATCCTTTTGAGCTCTATCTGCGTCTTGTGGGCACCTTACTTTTTTACTTTTCTAGTGCCATTCTAAATGATGGGCAGCCAGCACTACCTGCTCTGTGTTTAGCACTTTTTGTTCTGCAAGTGAAACATCAGGCCTCCTCCTTGCATTTTTTTCCGATGATTGCAGCTGCCACATTGAAGGCATAGCTTTTACCGGTCCTCTTTGTTGCAGTTTCCGGCTATGTGCTTATACCCCAGACACCTATCAAATCTGAGTACTTCAACCTGTCTACTTACTTAGCAGCTTATGAAGCCTATCAACATAATCTTCACTTCTTCTATAGATCTGGTATGAGTCTCTTCAGTATTCACCAAAGCTACTTTCTGCCCTCTCTTCTTCACTCCTAGCAGTTTCACTGTCCTCATTTGTGGCAAACAATTAGGGATTCTACTAAATGCAAGTTTGCGTCAGCCTTCTTGGTAATTGGATATAGAAATCCAAAATTTTGAGCGTTACCCTTTTCTTATCTGATTTAATGGATCATAGCCCTTTAACGGTCTAAGCTATACTGCAAACCAGGAACTCTCTGTCCTTCACTCCCTTAGCTTTAAGAAAAAGGTCTCCTTTTTTAGTCGTAGTGACTCCTTTGATTGTGATCTCAGTGTTTTTTGGATTGAAATCAGTCCTTATCTTCTTTAGGATCTTGGCAAAGTTCTGTCCTTCCACGACCGTAACGAGAATTTTCTTCTTCTTTTCCTAGGCACTATCACGTTTTTCACTGTCACTACCATTAATTTTCATGTTGCGGTTAAGCTCTTGATTTTCCCGGGTCTTTTTCCCTTTTTTAGAAGGGGGTTAGGAGTCTCTTTTGGAGCTTCTGGGCTCCTGTTTTTCTTGCCTGTCAACACTCTTTTCATGAATCTAAATTGGATAGAGCGTGTGATACTCTTTCTTTTTTTTTTAAATTTGTACGTCCTTTGAATCAGATTATCATCGGCTTGTTCTAGAAGGTTTGCTATCAACTTTTCGCGGCTATCTTCAAACTTATGTAGAAGGTTTAACACCACTTTTATACCTTTTCTTGTTGGCATTACTGATTTTGTGTACGTTATTGTTGCTGCTTTCACCACATTTTTCGTTTTTTCTCGAGTTCTGTGAATACGGTGTCCTCCTTCGTCTGCTCCATAGTAAGTTCTGATCTCATGTTCCTGGTATATTCCAGACGTGTCTCGGTGTTATTACTGAAAAAGCTGGCAGCACTGACGTCCCTCGATCTGTGTTCAGCGCTTAGCAGTCTGTCTTGTCCATGGCTGGGAATGAATGTGAAGCCCTTACGTGAGTGGGTTTTAGGAGAGGTTTTTTCCTTGATTTTGTTCTGGACGCCTTAATGGCTTTTCCCATAATTTGTGAGACCAACACCAGTTACCTGGGCTTTCACCAGGTCGGAACTGCTAGCGGATTCCCTCGGAGAGGTTATCACAGGTACTAAGTTTTTATTAGCGTCACCCATTGCAGGTTTGATTCGGAAACCTAACTTATATTTTTTAGAAGGAGTTCTCCTTGGTATTTTATTCCATGGAAACTATTTTATTTCGGTCCAACCACCCATGGACACAAGCTTCGATTACCGTAGTAACCCAGAACCATACACCAGCGGAAGGTCTCCTTCATGCGACACCCAGGGAAACGCGCCCTATATGCTGACTTCCTTAGCCCAGGGATTATTATTATTACTAGTGTTATAGTTATAATTTTTATTATTATTATTATTATTTTTATTATTATTATGATTATTTTTGTTTTACTATTATTCTTATAATCATAATTACTATGACAATTTTTTTTATTGTTATTATTGTTATTATAATAATAATTATTATTATTGTTATTATTATTATTGTTATTATTATTATTGTTATTATTATTATCATTATTATTATTATTATTATGGTATTTTTTACGATTATTGTTAACATTATAATTATCACGGTAACTCCAATTTGCACTAAAATTATTCCTGTTATAGATGCAAATAATGTTGTTCTCATTGTTGTTACAGTAATTATCATCACTCTAATAACTGTCATACCTCATTTTAAAATTCTTATTCCTAATAAAGACCCTTTTACTAATTTTTTTCTCTCGCATCTTTCATCCATATACTTTTCTGGAAATTATTATCTCCCTGGAAGTTACCTTGATTTTAATGTTATTCTTACTGTTATTGTAGCTTCCTTGTCACGATCAAAAATTTATATCTCTGCTTGAATAAAAACGGTTCTGGTTACTAGCATGATTCTCATTTCATGTATGTATCCACTTTCCTCTGGCATAATATTTGACTTTCTGTAATCACATGACCTGACCGATCACAGCAGTCTAATTGTAATGTATTATACTTTTTCTTATAACAATCTTTTTAATATGATGTTATCCTTATAATAACTAGACATTGAGCTTGTGGCTGTCATAATTTTTGCTAAGTTGATTAAACAATCAATACTTTTAGTACCTAAAAACATCGATTAAACGGCTAAAGCAGCAGCAATGTAAGTTAAGACAAAATTGGCAAGTAGTGTCTTTCGTAATCTTGCTAAAAGTTAAAACAAATGCTGTTGTTTTATAATCATTACTAGTTTAGTTGCACAAAGGATATTGGTATGAGACTGCTTTGTAGTTTCGGACCTCGCAATTTGTGAAATACTTAAAAGCTGAGTAATCTGTTGCTTGGGAGTGAAATATGCTGGGTGCAAGGGAATGGACAAGTACCGAGTAATATGCACATTTATTTGAAGTTGAATTTCATTGACAACGTTAAAGCTTTATTAAGAGTTCTTGGAAATTTTGTTCATACTCACGTTTTGATGATTACAGTAAAATCTTGTAAAATTTATTTTATATTATTTTTCTCAGCTCCTTTATCACTCATATTAAAATTTAAGGAGGACTCGTATGTTTCTATAAAATTTTTGAGTTGTTTTTGTACTTAATATCCCCAATCTCAAGCTTTTTCACCCGGGTTTTGTGGAATATTTTTTTTTTGCGAGAATATCTTCTGCTACACATACATTTCTGCACTGGATTTCCATGTCTTCCAAAAATTTTTTCACTGACTTGTTCTTTGCCATCATAGGTATGAACGGAATCAACAAAATACGTTTAGATTGTTGGGAATTCCATTGAATACTGGTACTTCTTTTAATGCTTACATACAGTCATAATGTATAGGATAAAGAGTGAATCAGTAATTTAAGTATGTATTAGGTTGGAGTACACAAATAAATTTTATTTTGTGTTTACACATGTCATACGAGATCAGAAAAAAATAACAACATTAATTGTGACTGTGTCAATGCAATAGCTCAAAAATTCTTGTAAGCTAGCAATTAACTTTGTAATAAGACTTCAAAGTATTACTTTAGAAAATTAAATAACCAAACACTAATAACTATTTTATAATTTTAAAAATAGGTTCTTATTGTGCAACGTTACATCTATGTTTTCTCACGGTTACTTTCAAATTGACATGGTAGCTTTTTTTTCTACGCCGATCGAAAGATTTTGGGCTTAAAAAAATTTTTTTCGCCCTTTGTTATTATAAGTGTATTATAATAATAAATAATAAATTTTTGAAGACGTCTATTCTGAAGGAAACTTGATAAAAACAAGATTAACGGCTGTATAGTTATTCTACAAGTAACAGAAGCGGAGACAAAAGCAAAAAACTAAATAAAAAGTTGTCAACCAACCGCAAATTTTTAATGAAAGAAATAAAATCGATTTTTTATTTGGGTAAAACCATTATTTTCATATTTCTAGAGAAATTCTCTACTGAAAAACATAAGATTATATCGTATTTTTTTTTTTTTTTGGTCAATGAACCAAACAGCCATTTTTACAGCCAGTGCAATATGTACAATAGCGTGGGGGCGGAAAGCGAAAAGAGAATAATACGTTATACGTTGAGTCAAAATATGCGTATACACTCACAGTGGCCGCTGTAAATGTGTAGGTAGTGCTGACAGTACGCGGTGCTGAGAGGAGGGTATATTTGCCGACAACAACCGTAGGAGGCCGAACAAAAGAGAGCCGTCGAGTCCTTCGATGTGCACGCTTGAAGAGAGAGAGAGAGAGAGAGAGCTGCGTGCGGCATACCTTTATACATAGCTGTATTACTATAGCAGGGTCGGAAAAAAGTCTTGTTATAGTTTCTAAGGTCTAGCTTCCGTTCGCTCAAAATTCATAACGCAAAAAAAGGAGTTTTGTTCCAATAAAAATTTTTGTTATGAGTTGGTTAAAGCCGTTTTGCATTCATGTCAATAATTGTCTTACTTTTTTTACCCATTTTTAAATCCATTGAACTAATTTTAATAACGTGACGTGCTTTTTCAACTAATTCTTTAACGTTAATGCCTTTTCTCTCTTTCAACAAATTTGGTACCATTCTGACTTGCACTTTTTCATTGAGCAACTCTAAAGCCATGAGGTGAATTGTTAGTTGATTCTTATGACTGTTTGTTCCACGTTTTCCATGCCAACTATCATCTTCGTTTGAATACGACTGAAGACTCTGAAAGAAATACATCATTGTTTTCGTTAAGTTGATACCTCATTGATACAAGGGTAAGTACAAAAATAAATGAAGGTACTTACAAAACGGTGAGTGCTAAGGTGTTGTAGATAAGTTCGTACCCTATATTCTTGTGCTTTCACGTAATAACCATAAACGATATCTAAAAATGTCTCCTGCTACGTAGACGTGGGTTAATCTGAGACATTTATAGCGGAAGGACTAGTGGGAAAAATGAAGATAAGGGAAATATGCTTTATTTACGTTATTGAAAGTAATAATGCAAATCGTGGAGGGAAAAAAATCAATGAGTGACTTTAGTGACCAAGTCGGACCAACTGACGGCTACCACGAGCGTTACCTGGCCAATTGGCTTCTTTGCACGAAAAACTGCTAAGGCTTTCATGGGTATAAAGTTGACATGAGACTGGATCCACTGCCTCGTGCTAAATAATTTAACTCAGGCCTGAGCTCCATGTCTTTGTACGTGATGGTAAACGTTACAAATTTTTTGTTAACTGTGCGTTAAGAATAAATATTAAAAACTGTTTACGTAAAATGAATTTTGAGTGTAACTGTGAATTAGAACTGCTATTAAGGAAATGATTCGTTTCCAATTAAAAAAATTTGGAAAAATGTTTTAAATAAATTAGAGTTTGGCCTCTTAAAAGAAATATTTATGACTTCAGCTGAGCCTTTGAATTTGATCGTGATTTCAGCTTAGCTCATGCTTTTCGGTTCTTGCATATCCCATAAGATAACTGTATAAGTAATGTGGTAGTTAAAAATTTTTTTCTAAATAACTAGCTTACAACATTTAAATTTGAGTGATTTTTCGTTCATTAAACTAATTAGTGTTTCATGGTGCTTCCTTTTAGTAAAAGACTTTGTATTCAACAAACGAGGTTTTTGATTCTTATTTCAAGAAGCACGTCTTTCATCTACTTTTCGTTATGACTCATTTAAGTTTCACGTTTTTCTATTTTCAACCAAATAGTGACAATTTGTATGAATAAAGAAAAATGTATTGCTCAAAATACTATATCAGATTTTGTCTACAGAATTTAGCATATAATTTTCTTTGATTTTGAACACTTCAGACAGTTGTATATTTTTAACTCAGTCATGGTAGTTTGACATCTCAAAAATGCCAAGGTGTACAGTCATCTTGCCAGAAAGCAATTGGGACTCACTCCATAAAGTAATTTTTTAATTGAACACGAACTATGAAAAATAAAATTTTTTAATCTACATTGTGAACTTGTTAGAAACGAGAAACTAAATTTCATAGTCTTAGGTACTGAAATTGAAAACTCTTTTTCTTTCAAGTATACATAAAATTTTAAAGTATTTTATCTTCAGTTTTTACTATAGAAATAGAAAGTTATTATTGGAATACCTCTGGATAGTTTTATCCCTTTTTAGATATTTTACTGGCTCATACGTTTTCTTAAAAATTTGTTCTTCACCTGTCTTAATTTCGAGTTTTTTATCTAGTTTTAGATTTAAATTTTTGGGCCATTTGGTGACGCCAAAAGAAAGAAAGAGAGAGAGCACACGTGCACATACTATCAGTATATGTATACTACTCTTGCTGCCAAGAAAGTATGTAGTGGTGGGGGGGGGATGACTAGGAACGAAGGGGACAAGAAAAAGTGTGACACTTTTCTCCATTTTTGTTGACTGAGGGCCATACATAAGAAGCTTGGCTAAGATAAAAAAAAAAAAAAAAAACAACAGCGTGCGGGACTCGGAGTCTCACGGTAAGAAAGAAGTTCTCACATGTATGTAGAAATCACATGTAAACTGTAAAATACAGAGTTCGTAAATGCATGTGAGCTCAATATGTCTTTTCTACAGCGGATTACGGTGGTATATGTCTTTTCATACATTTGTCATGTATGAAAGGCTTGGGAATTTATCAGCCAGAAAGCAATGTGATTGTCGTGCCTGGGCTTAGATAGATGTGAGAATCGTGTGTACGCATGCCAACCAAAAAAGGGCTCCCATTTATTAAAATAACATCGGCTTACACAAATTTTTATGCATTCGATTTGTAATCAAATTCTCTTCAATTTGGCTGTTTTTTATCATTTTTTTTTTGTAGCCAGCGAAAATGGAAGTGTACGCTTTTTTATTACTTTTTCTGGCTGGTACGTCCGTGCCCTGGCTGGCTTTTTCTGTGTTGCCACTGCTCCTCTGTGTTTTCCCTTTTCTAAAACTCGCCATTTTTCCTTACGGTATACATCCCATTATCAACCGTGATAAAGAACTTCGTTCTAAGAACACAGTTTACAAATTAATTTTAACTTTCGACCTTCTGCACACCAGCCGAGCCCCTTACCCACTCTGCTTTGAGCAGTCCCGAAATAGGAAATTTGATTACTTATTGATATGATGTGGTCCGTAACTTTTTTTTTATCTCTTATATGAATTTTAATTTATTGTTTACTCATTAATTCGTTTTGATTATTAATAACATTTGTAAATCAAGAATTTGTTTAATAAGCTAATTTTTTTAGTTTAATAAATTTTTTTAAACTCCGAAATTAGTATATTTTACCAGAGCAGCTCCTTTATAGATTAATAAATATCAATTTACCCATCGTAAGTTTGTTACTTTTAAAAATCAATAAACAATTTTTAATACTATTCTTCTTTTTTAAACTTTCAAAAATTGAAAATAAATTTTCTGATTTGTAGAAAAACTGTGATTAATTTTAATGGCGCTTTAGACTTTAATCATGAATAAGTAATTGTAAAAGTCTAAAGCGCTAAAGTTATTTTTTTACTTAAGGACGTTCATTACATAGTTAGTGAAGGAAAAGTTCTAACAAGTGAAAGACGCATACATATGTGCGTTAACGCTGGCGATGATTTTTCTCATACGGATGTTCTTACATACACGCTCTTAGGCATACTTGACCCCTTTTTTTTGCATTATTAAAAAAAAAAAAACTTGTAGATCTATTTAAAAACTTCATAGGTTTTTCTTAAAGCAATCTTTGATACAACTAGAAATTGGGAGATTTTTACATATTATATATAAGTAACTTCACGTGATTTTACGCATGCTCAACCCCTTTTTTCTTGTTTTATGGAAAAATACCACTAATGGATCTATGTAATAATTTTATAGCAGGTTTATCTAAAAGTAATCGTTCATACCAAAAAAATTAAATATTTGTATACAATATATGAAAGCAAGTTGACATGATTCTTCTATACGGTTACATGGTAAATAGCAATTTAAAAAAAATTAAATATATGAATAAAAGTTCAGTTAAACGATCTGCAATTTTTGTGGATATTTTTTATACTATTTCGAATGTACATTTGGCGTTCAACTAATATCTGTCGGAAAAACCTACCTGTGACGAACGCTATGAAGGGACTTTTACTGGCATGTAATGCTACCTTATTGTAGAAAAGAAAGTGGTACTTCAGGATGATTTTTCTTAATTTTTAAGAAACAAATATATTACGAGTGTTAACCGTGGACTAGAAAAACGTGTAAAGTAGGAATTCAGCGTATACGACTACTGTGATCGTGACAATAGAGATGTAGGCTATTGTATCATGCCGTAATATATTGTTTAGAATCACTTAATTACTTATCATTCAAATACTAATGAAAACTACACTTAATTAACGTAGGTATACTTATTCCAATGATAATTGCACCACTTTTGTACATAATATCGTTTCATAGAAGGTATATTTATAATGATAATCATATTATCTGTTACATAAATTTATAGAAGTACAACTTCATATTTGGGTACCCAAGCACCCACGGTCCACTGATTATTTTTTCTTGTTCTTTTTTTTTTTCTTATAGAAAAAGCTTTGTATTTGATGATAAATCAAATGTTGAGATAACACGATATAAATGTATTTAAAAAAATTTTAAACTAACGAAAAAACTCTGCTAAAGTGTCTATGTGACTTTCTTTCTTTGTGTAAGAGTGAGTGAGACTGTGGGTGTGATATCAGTCATATCCTGGAATTTCTAGAGCTGACTTTGATTAGCATTAACTTTTCCTTATTTTTGTATATTCAATACCAGTCAAAATAACTTAAGTTTCATCGATCTTCCTTCTCTTATGTCGATTATGTCTATTAAAAACTTATTTTTTTAGAAAAAATGTATTTCCTTTTTTCTCATGGTTTAACGATATCTTGTTAAAAAGAATTGATAAGACTCCTTTATAAAACTTAGTTTGATATAAAAAAGTACTAAAGATTATATAAAAATATATGTGGGTATGTGTGGGTGTATAAGTTAATACCCTTACAGCTGATCATATTTAAAGGTTCCCTTGTCTGATTTAAATCATCATTGCGTATTTTTTTTGTATTGGGATTAATTTTTATTCTGAGAGTAAAAAGTAATAAAATTTTTTACTTTTAATCGTAAGACTTTTTACTTTTGCAATCATAAATTTTAACTTTTCAAATAGTGGTTTTTATTGTATTATCATAAACAGTTACTGTACTTACGATAAAAGTTATTATTTTAAACAGTCATTTTGTCTTCTTCTCTCTCAGAAGACACTCAAAAGTAATCACTTAGTACTCTGAAGTAGATGATAATACCATGACTTTTTTGCATCCTCAAATTTAAATGCTATTAGTTTTATTGTTGTTGCGAACACACAGTGTTTATTTCGGTAAAATAAATGGCCATGACGATAATGCACCTAAGCTGGATGGTTTTTTAAATGCTGAATGAGATGACCTTATTGCATGGATTACAACTGTGTGCATTACAAATTTTAAGTATTGCAGTATTCTGAAATGATCTATACGTTTAAATTAAATTTTACATAATTATTATAGGAGTGAAAAGTTATCCATACAAGTTGGTCATATTACGAGATTTTTTCCGCAAACATTAACTGATAGACACAAGAAGTACCAAAGCAGTGACCTTGTCTGCTCTACGCATGATGTTATGTACTTGTACGACAGATGAAAGTGCATAGTTATCGGTCAATCAAAGCAATATTTCTGTTTCAACTTCGAATCACGAAATTAAAAGTATGATTTGATATTCTATTTGAAGCGTACTCACTGATTAGAACAGTTTAATAATATCAAGAACAACTAAATTCTTTTTTTTGGAATATGATCTTTATAAGTTTAATAATTCCTTAAAAAGCTTATATCTTAGTACACTACCATACTGAAACAAATTGTTTTCAACTAAAACACTCGATCGAAAAAAAAAAAAATAATAAAATACAAGCCTTATTGTTACAACTGTTGCTTATTTCTACATTGCTTATTAAATTTTAGTACTAGGTTGTTTTAGATACAAATAATTTTTTAGGTGTGTGCGTATGTATCAATAATAATAATATTTCAAGCAATACGTGCAACGTCATGTTGAAAAACGAATAACGAGAATTCTGAAATTTAATATAACAATTTTTCTTAAGTATGAAATATTTGTGAAAGTATGATTTTTGTTGTGAATACTTCAAGTCTTGTAAAATAGCATATTCCATACATGCTTGAAAAGATTTCGATTACGAACCAAGAGGTTTATGGCATGAGTCAAAGGTGAGGAAAAATTTTGTGCAAAACTTTTTGTGATAATATAACACAAATTTATAAAAGAAACATTTTTATTTTAACAACTGTTTATAATATAGTGCTGAACAATAGATTGATCTTTTTCTCAAAAAAATTCATTACAATCGGAATAGAAAAAAAACTTTTAAAAAGGCGAGTATTTAAAACACTATTTGAGTATGTCATTTTACATAACTTACAACTAACTATAGTATCAAAAATGTATGACACTGAACTGATAAAAAAAAAACTTTTCTTTATCACGTACTCTGAACAGTTAAAAATAAAAAATTTTCAGCAAACAAGAAATCTCCTTTGTACCCGGATACCAAACAATGGCAATCTACTTTTTGTACATCCAAAATTCGCAAAATATATTTCTTAATTGTAGTTCTGTTATTGATTATACATTGACGTATATGAAATGATAAAAGACGTTAAGATTCTAAGCTTAAATAGTAAAAGATTCACCCTCCCACATTTAGTTGGAACATTTTTCTTTAGTAAACTTTACAAATGTTTCTCTTACAGTTGAAAAAAATGTAAGTAATAAGTGCTGTTAAAAATAATTATTCTGAAAATAATTATTATCGTTCAAAAAATTAAAGCTACGAAAAAGTATATCTATTCATGAAGATCCACATCCCTTGTTTGTCTAACACATGGATATACTTCAGAGAGCCCAACACAGAGTTGAAAAAAAACGGGTTACAATAAAATAATAGTCTAAGACGCTTTGGGAATATGTTCAAAAATGTTTATAGAGTATTAAAGAACTTTGGCAATATAAAAATTATTAGTTTTTCGTATCATTTTTCTTGGTAGAAAACAGCCATTTTTGCATTTTTTCGAACTTTAATAATTAATATCTCATAAAGTATTAACTTTATAAATAAGTTGCAAAAGTCTTTTTTTGTTTATAATCAAAAGATAGAAAAAAATTTTTTCTGAGTCCAAATAAACAATTTGCAATTTTTGTTAAAATAAAAATTGTCTAAACAATTTTTGACAAAGTTTTGAACCTGGCAACATACGAAGTTATTGATAGGAGATGATTTTGTACAAGATAACGCAATAAAACCAAATCCAAATATTTTCTCCAACAAACTCCAGATTACGACCTAGACTGTTGGGGAGCCCCGTTCTAAAAATTTGAAAATACAACAGAAAAAGTATCTTTAGATAGGAAAGACACAGACAATTAAAAACCGTCTTACGCAAGAGCTACTTGTCGATGAAACGTTGTTACAAAGATTGTCACAGTTAACAAAACTAGTTTTTTAATAATAGCTCAAGAACTATACATTCTTTTAAATCTTAAATGTAAGAAATATAGCTTGTGACAAGACCTACAAAACACCGCAAAAATTTTTCAAATCAGACTGTTGGTTTCCCTGCAAAATTAAAAAAAAATTTTAAAATAGGGAAGTCTTAAAATTGTTAATAACTCACTATCCTTTCATCCAAATTCCAAATGTTATCACGTATCCCAATGTTCATGTAGACATTTTCTTGTAGGCAGACTAATTTTGCGAGAGTTCAAAATATGTCGAATTTTATCATTTTCGCGAGCTTTCCGAAATAGAAAAAATGGCCATTCTACGTTGTATAGTTGTAAATGTAATGTAAAAAATTTTTCTTCAGTTGATAGGATTTGAAGGGCTGGGACTAAAACCAACGAGCCAAGTTCGGCCACTGACCTAGTCACAGGTTAATTATCGATCTCGAACGAAAAACATTGCTGTTTTCGAATTCAGTACAAAGTAATAATTGATTAAGTTAATATCATGATTTTCATATTTATTACATATACAAATAATTGATCACATGAGCATGTTTGGTGAAAAATTATCGTTTTTTTAAGTAACGACGATAAATTAAAAAAAAGTTTTCTCTGCTTTCAAGTGACTTAGAGCAACTTTTTCTATGTAATTTGTACAAAAGTCTCAGCTTTACGATGAACTTAGTCACGAATCTGTACGATAAAAAATGAGAAAATTTTTTTACTATTTGTAACATTCAAACTTACCTGTGTTTTCAAAGCTTATTTAAAAAAAATTCAATTTGCATAAATGCATAAGGTACAAATCACATGCATAGCTAATAATATAACTCTTTAAGAAGATAATATCGTTTAAATTATCATTTTTAGATGTCTAAAAAATGGCAACCTGTAAACAGACTCCTGTTTAATAAGTAATTCACTTTTGCAAAAACTGTCAAGGCAATAAATTAAAACTTATTGTGTTGATTAGCACTATGAAGGCACATAGTTAACGCTTGGTTTGGAAGGATTTAGATAAAAGAGTTATTAGTTATTAAAAATTGAAAAATTTTCTATTTTGAAGATTTTTTTAACTTCATGGACAAACAAATTATTCAATTATAAGAATTTTTGCGGCAGTTTTTAGGTTTTTCTATAAGCCATATTTTACATTTAACCATAGAGATATTAGAATAGAGTGCGCTTATGCCTGAAAACTGCATCAGACGGTGCGAGAGAGACAGATACGAGAATTTCCCTCTGTCTCTCTCTGTTTTCCAGCCATTTAGCGCTTGGAGAGGGAGTAGAGCCAATCACAGCGATCGGCTAGAGAGAGATGGAGAGAGGTTCTCGCATCTGTCTCTCTCGCACCGTCTGACGGGCTAACTTACTGGCAGCAGTATATCTTGCGCACTCTATTCTAATATCTCTATGCATTTAACGTTTTTTAAAAAATTTATAGTTTTTCAGCTTCTGTTTAAAAACTGATTTTTTCAACCGTAGTAGTTTTTCTAACCACATCTCATAAACAACTAGTTTTTGCTACAATGGTACTACTCTTTCACTATAAGGAAAAGAAATATTAAAATGAAGATATTACAAAAGGTCTTTGATATTTTTAAAGGATTAAAAATAGATTAAATCATCTAGAAATGCCATTTGAGATGCAATGCAGACAAAAGCTCATTATACCAAGTAAGGGAAAGGTTGTGGACTTTCGAAACAAAGGAGTTCATAAAAAGTTAGCAGTATTAAAGAACTTGTGCTTAGAGTCAAGAGATATGACTGTAGTTAATTTTATTGAAAAATAGAGTAATGAAGGCAAGTCATAATAAATAAGTAAAAAAGTCACAACTCCGTGTTACTTACCCAGTTTTTAATCGATTTCTTCCATTCATGTATTTCTTAACTTGTTTTTCGCGTAACCTGATGATTATTATTGTTTACAGTTGCAATGTTACAATGGATGTCAAAAATACAAAAATAAATGAATTTAACCTGTACATGATTTACGAAAAAGGTTTAAAGTAGAAAATATATTAGTTTAGTTTTAGAAATATGTTATGTAAACTTTAAGCTAATAAAAAATTTATTTCTATAGAGATCTAGACTTTAACGTTCCAACATGTCTTCTTTTTAATCCAAAACAACAATTTGCTGTTATTTGAAATTATTTAAAAATCAAGCTAAAGTTCTAGTACTCTAAATTTTAAGATTATTTTTTAGGAATTTTTTAAAACTTAAATCATATAAGGTAATAGTAAAAGTATGTCTTAATTAATTTTGTAAAGAGAAAATATTAACAATATCAATATTTATATCAATGCCGTATCACATGGTGACTCTGCTGCATACTTTACGCATAAAGCTAACTTTTCCCTACATGCTGCACAATAATTACATTTGATATTGTAATAATTATCTAATATAAATCAGCTCACAAACTTTATTTCTACTAATGTACATACTTTGTGTGTGTGTGTATGCAAGCTTGCGTGTATATAAGGGACAGAGCGGAATACTCCAAATTAAGAATGATCGCTTAGGAGCCAAACTGGACTGCAGCTCCTGCTTTGTAAGAGATCGTTTTTTTGACTTCTCGAAGACGACTTACCTACTCACCCAGACTTGCGAGTGTAAAATAACGTGTAGACTCATGTGTACATATGTAGCATCAAGAAGAAAAGAGAGAGAGAGAGAGGAAGAGAGGCCTCAATATCAGTAGATATGTTTGTCTTGCACAGAATAGTTCGATTCCCTTACTTTACAGTTGCCTTACCTCCCGCAGGGTCCGTCACGTGGCTCGATTCGGGCTCACTCGGCTTTTAGGCTGCACATAGCTAAAACAACAACGAAGAGAACCATTATGTCGAAGAACAAACCAAGTCGATGGGGCCGCACACTACAGCGTCGTATGCAGTCTGAGACGAGCTGACATCCCAGCTGCACATACGCAACGCACGTCTCATACGCAATAAGCACTTTACCGTGTCCTTTCTCTCTCTTTCTCTTCTATCTTCTCTCTCTCTCTCTCTCTCTCTCTCTCTCTCTCTCTCTCTCTCCTACCTTGCCAACTGTTTAAAGATGTATGGCAATCGCAGCATCAAGACAAATTAAGTACTTCAAGTGCAGGAAAGGTACACCTTCCAGAATAGGAGCACGGCTTAAACGCACTGTGTAATATCTGCTTTTACTGCAGTTGCCCTATGCATTAACAAAGTGAACAAGTATCAGCTGATTTTTCAATTCAACCTGAACATCAAATCTCTAACCAAAATTTATTAAACATACATTTTTTCTGCTCTTATGCTATTTAATATTAGCACTCTTTTGTTTATTCAGTTATCAGACTCTTTTATTGCAAGTGACTCGAGTAAGTCTATTTTTGTAAGCCAATTATTTTTGACAAACTACAAGCAAGATAAGTGATTGTTTGCTCAGGTATCAGTAAACATTTGAGACTCTGTGTAGAGCAAATATTGTTGAAGTGTAGAACCTGAATGGTAGAGCAAGTAGTGCAGAAGCAAAGATAGTCAACTTAATGAGTCAGCTTAACACACTTTTTTTCATTCATAAAATCTGTCAGCTATCATCAAGCATACTCTACTACGTATTTGCTACTGTTTCTGTTGTCACTGACACCAATAGCTAAAAATCTTGAAGACTATGTGTTCCCACAGTAGTGTCGAGCTGTCAAAAAGAGCCTAAATCAGAGTGAAAGACTTGGACCATTAATTTGTTTGCTAATCTCATACTCTTAAGGTAATAGAAGCTAGTGGGAGACACGTGCAAAAGTTACATCCGTGGTGAAGGACAAATAGACCAATGCCAGGTTTTAGAAGCTACTGTTGCACAACAAGGACTGAAAGGAGAAGAGCGTATAGTACAAGCTTAGCAAGAAACTCGTTTCTCTTTTTGTCTCTCTCTTTTTAAAGTTCGTGAGTGCATAATGAAATCTTAATTATATTAAAACTATTGTGAAGCCCGTGTTGTGCTCATGAGTTTTTTTTTCTATTTTTCTGTGTTCCTTCCGACACATGTGCAAGTATTAAATACGTACGTATGGTCACGTTCTCTTGGAGACACACAAAAAAAAAGGTTAACAAGCACAAAAATCTACGCACATCGCCAAAATATTTGCAGCCTCTGACGATATGGTAAATTATGATTTAGTTACTACGGTAGAAATTTATTGAAAGTGACTCCAATTATATAGCACTCATTACTCTTTTTATCCACTATATTTTATACTTACAACATCCTCATCAAAGATCTCGATCCGTCAAGTGTAACATCTTTACACAAATAATTATTCCTTTTTAAACTTTAAAATGAATAAGCAAATGTTACATAAAAATTATACAAGTTCTTATAACTGTTGTAAATACCTTGAAATAGTCAGTAAAAAGTAAAAAGACGTGTAAAGCTACATTTTCATTAATAATAATACATTTGATATACACAAATAAATAGTTCTGAGTTTTTTCTAAAGTTGTAAAAATTTTTTCTTCTTCGAATTTTTTTTTACATTGTATTAACATTATTATGTATCCTTAGCCGAGCTTCATGTGCTCAATCTATGCATCTGACACGGAATAATATTTTACCGAGCATTATTTAGGTAGTATTGTCATGTATTGATTGATCTACAAGATCTACATGAAATTAAATCTATTAGATTAGAACTACCTAATAACAATACAGTTAAATTTAGCTTGGACCTAGGGTGCGTAGAAAGAAAGTAATGGACACTTTACTCTCATTAGTTTAACACTTAATTTTACGGAATATATCGTGCTGGTGGTTTATTTGGTGTTTTAATAAACTGACCTACACGATTTTGATAAACATTTATAAAAAAAAGGTAAAAATATAAACTAAATTTTTAATACTTCAAAATGTTTCAGCTATTCTGTCTATTTATAAAACACACATTGGATATCGATGGCTCAGCAAAAGATAGAATTAACTTAAAATATGAGTTAAAAGACATTTACCTAAAATTTGGGCTGAAAAAGCAGTCAATTCAGATGTAGATTGAAAAAGTAGCCAACTCAGATTCCAGTTGAAGAATCAGCCAACTCAGAAGTAATTTTTTTCATTAAGTTTTGTTGCGGCAGCACTGACATTTGAAATATAGGTATACCTATCTAAAGGAACAGAGATTTTTTAATCATCCATTATTTCATGAAATTAATTTATGTTGTTGTAACAGATCGCCCTATACTTATTTCATTTTACTATGAAAAAATTAAAGATTACAATAACTGCTTAATTTCATATTAAAGTTCATAAAAAAATATTATTTATAGTTAAAATAAGTTGTTTATCTCCGATGACGTTTGAGAATAAGAAAAAATTAGTTTAAAATTTTTTAAATAATATTTGAAATTGCGTCCAAAGTATGATCACAAAATCACATCTGATTGCAGTAGACTAGCAGAGCGCATAATTAAATAAGAATAGTTTGCTCTATTACATTACCATACATCATTTTTTTAACTATTGGAGGATTGAAAAATCTCTGTTTCTCAAGATCGGTATACCTATATTGTAAATATTGGTGCTGCCACGACAAAGCTTAATGAAAAAAAAATGACTTCCAAGTTGGCTGCTTCTTCAACCCAAATCTAAGACGGCTGTTTTTTCAAGCCATATCTGAGTTGGTTGCATACCAAAGCGCGTGATAAGCACATGGCGTTTTCTACTCCAACTGACATATTATGTCGCTATCACACCACTGAAGTCGAAACATACAGCGTTGCCATGTATAGGTATACATATAAGTGTACAAGAGGTGAATATAATATATGTACTACATCCAGTGGTACAGTTAAGCTCTAAATTTGGTTTTAGTTAAATATTTTTAAAAAATATCAATGTTTATAATATACAGGGATATAAACATTATAAGTATTGCATTCAAACTTATAAACACATTACTTTTCTAACATAGTGACTAAGAACATCAAATTTCCTTACACGTAATATTGTTCATTATATCCAGTAACATATTCATTTTTTTAAACAATCGTTTCAAAGCTTTTTAAAGTATTATTAAAAATAAATACCTTACAATGACGTCATCATTAGAGCCTGTGTATAAGCATCTAGTATCACGATTTTATTTTTGAAGAACGATCTGGCTAGCCTCTCTAAAGTACTATTTTGTTAACGACAATATAAAAAAGGAAACAAGAGGATTTTTTAATAAAAATCTGTCAAATGTTTTTCACTGTATCCCCCTTCACAATTACATTTAAAGTAAAACATTTTTGGTTTTAATAATTTGACAAACCAATAAAACTACTTTGAAATAATGCTTTGACTCACAGTACATAATTTTTCCGTTTTTTTAAAGAAAAGCATAACAGTTCAAAATGAATTTTTGTACTCTGAAACATTTTTAATCTTTACTTTAATCTGAAGCAAGCTTTTCTGAGGAATTCCATCTAAAGTAAAGTTGTTAACTGTAGAACTTCTTTATCGACAGTAAATATGGTATACTTCATTCACATTATCACTAAATTTTCGATGTTTTTATCATTTTAATAAACAACACGAGAGCTGCCAACATGAGCCAAAGAGTTGATAAAGTTGTCAAAAAAAATTTAAACAAATGAAAATGCTTGAAAATTTAGCTTTCATTCTTATCTTTATTGTATTAGATGAAAAAAAAAAATGCGATAAGAAATTAAAGCACATTAAGCAATAAAGTTGATAAGATTTTATTAAAAACTTTAAAAAATGGCTGGTTTTTTAAATTTTTTATAAATTATGACGCTGACTAAATATAAATTCCAAAACAAAAATAGAGCTTTCCGTAAGAACTCACATTTTCATAATTTGAACTACTTGAACGATATAAGACAACTTGAAAAAATAGTTAAAAGGCATTATCGTGCCAGGTTTATTTTTTATCAAACATATAGTAAGGGAAGATCTCACTTCTTTTTTGAATTTTACTCATAACTATTTTTTGGGGTATCGTATTACAAAAATAGTTACAAATGATTTGTTCGCTATTCGATTAAATTTCGATCAGAAGCGATTAAATTATCAAAAACCTATTTTTGCAAAGTTATACAGCAAAAAAAGCAGAAATTGCCATTTAAAATTTTAATTTTGCAACATGATGTACATTTCCAAAAAATTTGATACCACTTATTGTAATATCTTGCCATGCACAACAATTTTTGTCTAACATAACAAATGACGTCACAAAACTACTACTTATTTATAATCTATTTGGCTACCCTAAACCTTACCATATGGAACTATTTAATTTTTGAAATGAATTTATTAATTATACTAAGAACTTTAATATTAAAGAAAAATAACATTATTTTTTCCAGTTTTGATCTCAATTTTTAATAAAATTCAATTTTGCAACACCAACAAATTAACGTAAAGTATTATACGTTTATATGCATTGAAAAAAAATTGTGTTAACATTGTTTCAACAATAGTTATTAAAAATGTAGCATCCATAACTATTGTTTTGATTTTGATTATTGATTTGACATTAAACCAGTGGACAGTGGATGCGGGGATCTCCAAATATGAAGTTATACTTCCTTGAAGATTCTATGACACATAATGTATGAATAAAAATATACTTTCTACGAAATGATATTGTGTTCAAAATTGATGCAATTATCGTTGGAATAAGCGCATGTATGTTAACTGGGTCTGATTTTTATAAATATTTTAAAAATGAACAAATTAATAATGATAACCAAACCTATTTCTTACATAAGAAAAATTAAAATCAAAACCATGGCACGAAGTGCTGACAGGCTAGCTAGTAAAAGACTGAGCGATTTCATTAAATCTTTGAATGATTTTGAAGCACCTTCCTACCACTTTACTAATTACATTCCATAATATCACAGTTACATCTGTCACATACACTTTCACACTTATTCCTAATCCATATTTAATACCCAAAATATATTTGTGCTTAAAAGGTTAAGAAAAACTGTCCTGTAGTACCACTTTCTTTTATAGGGTAGCATTACATGCCAGTGAACGTCCCTGCAGGATGTTCATCACACATAGATGTTTTTGGACAAATATTATTCAATCATCTAACGTTTATTTAAAATAGCATTAAAAATACCCACAAAATATCGCAGGCCGTTAAAGTGTACACTTTTAAGAGGGGACTAGTTCAGAGTGGTATGGCAAGGGAGGCGGGGTGAAGTGAGAAAACGCGCCTATAGAAGTATAACTTCAAAAATTTTTTTTACTTCTGTAGCAAATTCCTTACTTTTTTCTAAAAGTCCATATTTTTGACATACATTAATAACTATAGTAGGAAAATACTAAGCAGTTGAACACTTGAAAGTGCTGTATCGTTCTGCAAACAGTGGGTTGCATGCAGTTGGTTGTCTGCTCTCTAGATAAAAACCTTTTGTTATTTTATAAAACTATTTTGTTATCAGTTAAAACATTTGTTAAACAAATTTTTGTATATGGTACAATAATCTAACACAAACCTATTGTAACATTTATCGTATTATGTAAACAACATGTCCAAATAACAAACGATATTTTACATTTTTCGTATTTTGGTGTTGGAGTGTAGTCACTGGGGTTACCGCTAACATTATCTTTATCTACGTATACAACATCGTGGATATCATTCCCTACCACGTCACCATAAGCGATTCTAACTATCTTGTGTTCTACCCTTTAAGTTGCTCCAATAAAGTCCTTATCCTCATCTTCACTAACAGATATCGTTGTTTTTTTAGGTACAACCAATGTACGTAAATGTTTTACAATTTTTTAGAGCAGAAAGTGTTACTTCTTAGAAATTGTCTATTTACAATGTAACAAGGATTCTTATCCTAATTTTAGGGTAATTTCAGTTGGTCACATTGTGTACGTGTCAATGTATGCATGTAGATGAGGATGTCTCAGTTGATTGTTCGTATTTGGACGCTTTATCAAAGGGAACAATTTGACAGAATTTTTAGAGCAGCAAAAAATTTATCTTTTGTTGGGTGCTGGTAAGATTATCTGAAACCTTTTTTCTTTAAAGTCTAAGAATAAGCAAGTGTGAAAATCGCCACGTAAGATTTTAATTTTACAACAACATTATTAATTAGATTTAGTTACATTACTTCATCAAAATTTCTATAAATATAAGATTCCATTCTTTTTATGGAGATTTTTTATCTTGCCCAAAGATATAAGGTATTTTCACTTGTGACGTCATTCCAAGATGGCGCGATCACTGGCTTTTTTTTTCAAATTTGCACCAAATGTGCAAAACCAGCTACAAAATTCACGAGGACGTACCAACTAATGATAATGCGTTTAAAAACTCCAGGTTTTAATAAGCTATCGAATTAACACTAAATTCTTCACATCTTCACTTGGTAAGCAATGCAAAAAAATGAATGAAATTATCGCGGGCATAAAGTTGATTAGAAAAACATTTTATTTTTTGTGCTTACCATGATCCAGTTATAACGAATTTAAAATATAGTCAATAGCGATTCCCGATGCATTAGAGGAAATTTTTCGTTTGTTTGCCAAAAGGGTAGTTTGAATGAAAATCAGTACAGAAAAAAAGTACTGCAATCAGGCGGATTGTACCCATGTACTATACATATATATATGGTTGCAAGCTTCCTCGCCTCCACAATCATAACAAAGTCCCATTACCTCTGACGAGCTGTCAAAATTAAAGCAGTGTGTGACAAAAACATGAATGAAAAATGTTGCATAAGTGGTTGTCACGATAAATCTGCGAAATCTTTTTTTCGTATTCCATCTGTGATTTTTCCGGACAGTAAAAAATACAAAAGTATAAGTGCAGAGAAACGAAATAAAATGATTTCTTTATCTATGAAAAGACAACAACATATCGTGACAACCACTTATAGAACAATTTTTATTCATGTTTTTGCCACACACTGCTTCAATTTTGACAGCTTGTCAGAGGTTATGGGACTTTGTTATGATTGTGGAGGTAAGGAAGCTTGCAACCATATATATATGTATAGTAGATGGGTACAATCCACTTGATTGCAGTGCTTTTTTTTCTGTACTTATTTTCATTAAAACTACACTAATTTTGGCAAACAAACGAAAAATTTCCTCTACTGCATTGGGAATCGCTATCGACTATATTTCAAATTCGTTATAACTGGATCCATGATTTAATGTATGAGAACTGACTAAATATATATATATATATATATGTGTGTGTGTGTGTGTGTGTGTGTGTAACTGTCAATTCTTATACCTTAAATTTGATAGAACACTTTACAAGTTAACAAACGTTCATGATATATTATTTCAGAAACAATAGATTTAGATTCATCTCTTTCTACGTCAACTATTTTTACGTATCTATCCACAAATTAAAATTTATGACTGAATTTTTCTTTATGTATTAAAGCAACTGATTGTTAATAATAATCTCTCTTGTGCTTGTTTATTATATTTTTTAAAGTACGTTTAGATTCCCTAACATCTGTAGTTGAGTAGCTTAGGCATAAAAATTGATGGTACGTGCCGGTATAAATGTAAAATTTTTATGTACATTTAAATGTACAACTTCTATATATATACACATATCTTTTATTTTCAATAAAATAAACACGTACTAGCGTTGTGTATTTATTTTTGAGGCTTTACTGTAAACGAGTACATGACTTGGTACAGTAAGGCACATTGTTACATTATATTTCTTACACATTGCAAGTAATATATGTTACATTATTGGTTACATTTTCATATTAATACATGCAGTTATAGTTTGTTATTACGTTGATGATATCACCATAGACCACCTCGAGAGCGTAGGATCTATATGGTAGGCCATTTTGCTGAGAGAAGGTCGCCCATCTCTTCACGAGGAGAATTGTGAGGTAAAAAAGCACATGTCAAAATTAACACACGTGTATATATGTATACTAGTGGGGCTCCGCTCCCCTGCGCGCTCCGCGTGCCAACCCCCCCTTTTATTGTGTTATAAGTGTAATATTTTCAAAATAAGGTTTGTATTCATATTTTTTAAAGCCTTAAAAAATGATAAAATTAATTGTTAGTATGAAAATAATATGTTGAAGTATATTTTACAGAATTCGGAAGACTATGGCATTTTTCGGAAATACTTGGGAATAAATTGTCTACGCTGGGGAATGATTACTGGTCTGCTTTTAAGGAAATATGAAGAACAAGCTGCTAATTTCAAATAAAAGTGGTAAAGTTTATACAGACAGAGAGATGTGCCCTTGACTTTTTGTTAGTAAGCTTTATTATTTCTTCTCAAGGCTCCCTTTTTAAATGAGATGTCTATTCTGTATGTGTCAATAGATATTTCTAAGCTCTTATAACTATATATGCCCCCTGCGCGCTCTGCGCACCAACCCCCGTAATTGCAAATTAGATTTACGAAGTATGGAAAAAAACACGAATTATATTAATTGTTACTTAAAATTTATAAATGTAATAAATGTATATTGATCGTGATTAATTACATGAATTTTTAACAATCACTTTATATTTTCCCTGACTAATGCCTAATTTTTATATATTTAAAACGACAACGTATTGAAAGATTTTAAATATCGTCAAAAATTACAAAATTACGATGTTGTTAGAATCACAAATTGATTTTGTTTTAACCGTATCGTTAGTTCATTATTTTTTTTCTTTTAATTTTTTATTACCAAAATTTTGGCCCAAAGGTATTGCTTCTATTCTGCTCCCAAAAGGAATGACCACTCACAGAACTTTCAGACTTCCTTTAGACTTAAGCACTATAGAAAGTGCATTCTTCTAGTTTGAGCCAGATAAACAAAAGTAACGTAATGTAGAAGTAATTATTTGGGATGAAGCTTCTATGATACCAAAAAAAGCGTTAGAAATCGTTGATAGGACTTTAAAAGATTTATCTAGTAGTAATAAGCCTTTTGGAAATAAAATAATAATTTTAGGTGGAGACTTTCGTCACATTATCCCAGTAGTAAAAAACGGAAGCAAACTTACTATTGTTTAATAAACCATAAAATTTTTCAATTTTTGGCCTTTGTTTCATATTTTTTATTTAAAAAATAACATTCGTTCGATTGATAAAAAATTTTCTTTATTGCTACTGGATATAGGAGAAGGCAAAATTAAAACTTTTATAATTCCTCAGACATGGAAAACAAATGATGTATGTTCTAAAGTTAATAATAATGATGATGATTCTTTTAAAAGTAAAGCCATATCAACATCTCACAATGAATACACTCATTTTTTTGAACAAAAAAATTTTAAATAATATGGTAGGTACACTAGTAACGTACTATAGTATTGATAAAGCTACTCACAAAGGAGTAGATAAATCAGACGATAATATTTATATCAATTTCCCTACAGAATATTTAAATAGTATTAAAGAAGGTCTTCCTCCACATAAATTGAATTTGAAAAATAACGCTATTGTTATGTTAATACGAAACTTAAACATATCTGAAAGACTTTGCAACGGTACAAGATTACGAATTACGAAATTATTTAAATACAACATCAAAGCTGAAATAATCACAAGTGAAAAAAAAGGAAATAAAGTCTTTATTCCAAGAATAACACTACAAACAAACAATTCTTCTTCGTTACCATTTATATTGTGCAGAAAACAGTTTCCATTTACCTTAGCTTTTTCTATAAGTGTCAATAAATCTCAAGGTCAAAGTTTTGATGCCTTAGGATTATACCTTAGAAAACCATTATTTTTTTATGGGCAATTATATGTTGCATTGTCTAGATGTAGAAGCCCAAAAAAAATTGTTATCCAAATTGAATCAGAAAACAAATTAAAAATTAAAAATATTGTTTGGAATGAAATTTGAGAGTAACAAAAAAACTATTCTATAGTTCATTACTATTTTTATACTTTCTTGCTAATTTTCTCTTTCATCAAAAAAGCAAATTTCAGTACCGTCTAGTACCCAGATTTTTGTAATCATAAGCAATCCGTTTTTTATAATATGTTTTCAGATACACCATCATTGATATAAAATTTTATCAGTGTGACAAATGTAACTCAAAATTTTCAAATCAAGAGTGTCTATCATTGCACAAAAAATCCACAAAGAAAAATTTTTTTTATGTGATCTGTGTAGCATTATAATATTAGACAAGAAAAACTATTTGCGTCACACAAAGGAATGCCAAAACATTGAAAAGAATTTTAAGTGTATTAAATGCGAAAAAAGTTTCAAAAGAAATTATCACTTACAGAGACATTTGAAAAGTCATGAAAAAAACCGTCCAAAAAATTATTTGTCAAAATTGTTGAAAAGGTTATGTAAGAGCAGAGCACCTAAAAAGACATTTTAGAGTATGTAATCAAAATAAACATCATAAATAAGATAATTGTAACAAAATTTTTTGTTATAATCAAATAAAATTATATGTGAAAATTAGACCACTTGTAACAGTTAATATATAATGCTTTACGAATATATTTACATTATACATAGGGAATCTGGGAGGGAGCGGGGGAGGTGGGGGGGAACGGGGGGGAGCTAGCCAAAAAGTAGGATTACTCGAAAAATGCAAGAAAATGAAAGAATAACTATCTTATTTGGGGGGAAGGTGGGGGGGGGCGAGGGGAGCAAAACCTTGCTCTAACTCTTACGACTATATAGTATAGGAAGATATATTAGAACTTTATGTCCGGCTCTCTTGCAAAGGCAGTACTTAGGGTACTTAGCACTTAGGATTGGAAAGGACTTAGGATGGGATTGGAAGGGAGGAGGGCCCCAAAAAGCTTTGCTTGAGTAGCATTTACAAATTTTTTATCCACCACTTTGTAGTAGAATTTGAATTTATTTCTGCCATAAAACAAAAACATAGTTCTTAGTGTTTTTCATATCTATTCTTAATTATAAAGGCTTAATCTACTCACCTTCGAAATTTACAAAAAAATATACAACACAAAACAGTTATGTCTTGACAAAATCTACAATTTTGCCTTTGATCTTCAACGGGTAAAATGTATGAAAAAGTTATCGCTGGGAAACTATTTTTTTTTTTATCTAAGAACGCTGCTCTCAAAATGCTGTCCAAATTTTTTTATTTTTAAAACTTATTACACGCAAATTATACAAGACATCCAACCCAAAGTTACCCACAAAATTTATTTTAGTCTACTTAGATAAAAATTACTTAACTTCGTTAAAAAATTTGGTTATCTGCATACATAGATCCGTACAGACACCATGTGACCAATTCAGATTATTCTCCAATCAGAATTGAAACTTGCTTCATTTTGATAGTAGACAATTTTGAAGTAGTTACACTTTTTTCTCTGAAAAATTATAAGGCACTTTCATACGTTGGTTGCACCTAAAAAAACAACGATATCTGTTAGTGAAAATGAGGATGAGGACTTAATAGGAGAAACTTAAAGGGCAGAATATGAGACAGTTAGAATTGTTTATGTTGATGTGGTAAAGAATGATTTTAACAATGTTCTATAGGTAGGTATAGATAATATAAGTGGTAACGATAGTGACTACACTCTAACACCAAAATACGAAAAATGTAAGATATCATTTGTTATTTGAACATGTACTTTACATAATACGATTAATGTTACAATAAATTTGTATTAGATTATCGTACTATACAATAAATTTTGTTGAAAAAATGATGTATTGAATAATAATATGGTTTTGTAAAGTTACAAGAGGTTTTGATCTAGCGACAATCAAATGCATTCGGACCACCGTTTGCAGAATGATACAGTACGTTAAAATATTCAACTATAAAATTTTCTTTTTATTATTGTTTATGTGTGTAACAATTATTATAAATCTGTATAAATAAACAAATACTACTCTACAGAAGTAGAAGAAAATATTTTCAATGTCAAAACAGTAATTAAAATTACAACAATCCTAATAGATACTTTATTATTAATAACAATTAATTTAAACATGTTACAACAGTTACGTTTTTTAGTTTGTGTAAAAATACATTGCATTAGGTGTATATAGTAGCAAGATGTTAAAATATAAAACGTTAGAGTTACGTCAATGTCTTTATATTACAAAATTACATTTTCATTCAAGAACAGGATCAAAATCGATAAAATAAGTTTTACTTTGCTCTTATATTGAATATGCTAGTCAACATAAGAAAACATGTTTTGAAAATTTGATCTACATATACTGTAAGGGTCAGGGCAGCTTAATCAATTTTTAAGTCAACAATAATTTCATGAGGTCATTTTTTCTGTGAAACTAAAATTGTTGTGCAAGTTAAAATATCGCAATGAGTGGTTTCAAATTAAAATTTCAAAGAATTTGTATTTAATCACGTAGAAGTTAATATTTTTGTAAAATTAAAATTTTAAATGTTAATTTTGGAATTTTTTTTTCCATAATTTTACAACAAAAAAACTCTTTTGATAATTTAACTAGAACCAAGCGATAGGTTATCAAATAGAGAAAAAACTATCGATAGCTCCTATTAAAATTATTTTATTATTTATAAGGCTATTTACTGAATTAAGGTACATTTTTTACCATCTTTTAAAGTAATCGTAAGATTCGATAAGAGTGGGTTGTCTCGTACTGACTATAGCACGTTGTGCCACGGACTCATTCTGCATTTATTTTACTTGCATAATATTTCATTTCAGTTCATTTATTAAATACTCAAATGCGCATTGAAACTACACCCTATTGCTAAATTTCCTACTTTCAAGGATACTTACACCACCTCCGATACATGGTGGTAAGCTGTAAATAATATCTCATAAAAGGTATACCTACATTTATCTATTAATTGCTATATTTTGTACTGTTGTATTTAATGTATTTTGTCATGAAGACAGATTTTTGTATGAGAGTATACTGTAAGAATAGATTCATGTAGTTTTATCTCAGAAATCTATGAGCAGGTTTTAAATTTAAAAAAAACCTTTAATTTTCTTAGAAATTAATACGACCAATAGTATACAAGTGAATGTTGATGCATAGAAATCATTGTGTCAAGAGGTGCATATGAATAGATGGTGGCACTTTCAATACAAGCACTCTATATTCTCTATACATGCCCTTTTCTTAATGTCCAATACACTTAAGACTTATAATACTAAACCACATAGTTTCTTTTTTAAGAAAATTTCTTAAGGACGTTCATCACACATAGCGTTTTCTGTACGATCTTCCTGAAATTTTAACAGGATGCCCGAAATGATATGAGAAAGTTACATGTAAGATTTGAGATCATTTCACGACATCATTTTATAAATATTGAATGTTGAAAAAACTTCAATTAAATACGTAACCTTATAGAGGAGTCACATAAAAATGGAATTTATAAGAAAATGGTATGTAGAATTTTTCCAATTTTTTTTTTGCATGACGTAATACCATAATACTGGTCTTATTCTTACTTTTTAGAGAGATCAACTACTTACTTTTGCTGTTAAATAAAAAAAACAGTGTCAGACGCCTATATATAGGCGTACAAATGCATTCAAAACAGTGGCCAGCGCTGCCGCATGCTCGCTCCCCCCTCACTGGACTCTCTACGTTTCCCTTCTAACTGTGATGAACGTCCTTAAGAAATAAATAAGAATGAGAAAAATATCCTCCCCACACGGAGAGAGCTCTGATTCCACGGTAGTATGCATATCTGTATACTGCCGGAGTACAGTGCGTCACATACTACAGTAGCGCCCGTGGAGCACAACGGTAGTATCGAGAGTCTGCTACGGTCGTATAAAGACCTACATACAACTGTAGATCGTGAAACGCACTACTATAGCTTCTGCTTTATACTACAGTAGCACCTTTGAGGCGCTGCAGAAGTATTGAATCTCACGTACTAAGTTAGCTCACGACTCATACCAAATTGGTATGGCTCACGGGCAAACGTAGTATGCGTCGTCTGTACTACGCCACTATACCGTTAATAGTAGGTTTGCAATTTATTGTTATAACTTTAGGATCATTAAAACAATGACCATGCTGATAAGGTTTATTCAATGGAACGCGATAGAAAATATTTTTTTGTTAGCAAAATTAACCTATATTGTAAGTAATAGACTCGTATTATTGTATTTTTTTTCTTTGAGTAAACTATTAAGCACGAATCTTATCTTGGATGAAGATATTTTGTAAGTTTGTTACAATAACACAGCACGTTGACTTTAAAAACTGTTACATATTTTTATACAGATACCTACCGCCACTATTCTATCGAAATGTTTCTGTTAATGTATCTTACAAAATTTTTGAGATTTAAAAGTATGCAAACAAAAAATCTTAGTTACTTTAATTAGCGTACCTATCATTTTAACATAGGGTTTATAAGAGTTTTTTATGGTAGCACGGATCGAGCACACAACCTCCTGTTTACTAGACAGTTGCTTTACCACTTGAGTTACCGAAGAGCTGTACAGTCCCTTCGCACCGTAAGTTTAGATAAGTTTCTCATTCTTCATTTTTAGAGCTGTCTTTCACCTAAGCTCGATATTTGCTTTAAGTGCAATTCCGAAATCACGCCCCCACTGGAGACTTTGAGAACGATTGGTTGTGATTAGAAAAGGACAGAATTATGCGTTGATTTCCACATGCTTGTAGAAAAGTGACATTTGAGGGTTGGCCACCTGGTAAATGGAGCCGGAAGCTCGATTTCACAATAATTACCTTTTCTAATGACGGCCAATCGTTCTCAAAGTCTCCCGTGAGGGCGCGATTTCGGAATTGCGCTCAAAGCGAATAGTACTTATGTGACTCTAATACTTGTCGGTAAATTAGAAATTAATACGACCAATAGTATACAAGCGAATGTTGATATATCGAAATCATTGTATCAAGAGGTGCATATGCATAGATGGCGGCACTTTCAATACAAGCACTCTATATCCTCCATACATGCCTTTTTTTTGCCCATACATGCCCTTTTGCACGATATTTTTTATAAAAATGCAGGATGCAAAATACAACTTTGTACTCGAGGGCGCAAAGTAATTGCGAGGTGGATAGCACGTTTTAGGGTGCTAACCATAGTGGTCGAGGGATAAAAAATATTGAAGTGGGAAAATGCATTTTTTAGGCAGTAATAATCCTGATACTAATACAACACATGGGTAGCCTTTGCTACAGCTAAAAAGATATTGCTATTTGGTTTACTTTGATCTTCCTTATCGCGAAATAATTCAACAATGTTTTAAAATACATCTTTGGTTCTTATGAATTCAAATTGATTTTGAGACAGTGTTGTGTTTTTAATTAAAACGTGAAAGTTAGTAATATTATTTTTGTTCAGAAATCCTCGCAAATTTTAATATTAGGGGAATTAATCTGTAATTAGTAACTTCTTTCTTGCTTCGAAATTTAGTAATGGGTATTACTTCAGCTTCTTTTAAGGCATAAAGCCGTATTGATTGTGTAATACATAAATGAGAGAAATCAGAGTCAAAGATTTACATATGAGATAAGACAATTTTAGCATCTTAGAATCCATCGATTAGTGTTCCATCGATCCCACTATTTTTTATTTACTGATTTGCATATTATAGTTTGTACTTTTTGCATAAAAGAAGGTAGAATAAAAATTGTTGTTTTGCTTGCTGATGGTAGATGGCTTATTGAATTATTTTGTTTTGTAATCTTATGAACTAAACCTTTACCTAAGCTATAAAAGTATTTGATAAAACAATTTCCTTATCCTGTTTCGTGGTGTGATAAATTTTTGTCGTTGTCAGAAATACTACTGATTGCACTATTATTGTGTGGTAATTTATTGCTGACTTTTAAGTTTATAAATTTCAACAGATCCATAGGTGTTTTTTCCCATTTCTGCTAGCCTTACACTTTATATTTATGTTTGTGTTTCTTTATATTTACACTTTATATCAATGTTCTATTTAGTAGATTTTAAACTGCTAAATCCAGTGATGTACTTATTCGTAATCTGAGTAGATCAAAATCTTGAGATATTTTAGCTTAAATGTTAACCTTTCAACATCAAGTCATATCACAGTGCATTAAAAAATTAAGTGTACAGGCATTTTTTGACCCACAGTAGAAAACTTAAGTAGACATACAATGATGTATTTGCAGAAAAATTTCCGTTTTTTAAAATTTTTTCCAACAATCTGTTGGGAATGGATCATTTTTTAGAGATATTTGACAAAAAAGAGGGTCAAAATTATTCTTATACTAATAAGACAGCTGTCTGTCCGTCTACTATGTTGTTTTATTCAAATGCATGAATGTAAACGAATAAAGAGTATTAAATATACTTATATCTAAGTTTTTATTTGGCATACATAATGAATTTTCTTAGTAAAGAGAGAGTATTGAGTACCTTATTAATAGCAACAATTATGGTATATAGTGAATTATTGATTTTATTCCTTTCATGCGTTTTAATAACACTAGTAGAGTACCAACGTTTCTGTATTTATCTAGACACACACACACACGCGCGCGCGCGCGCGCCACTATGGGCGCTACGCTCGCCAACTCCCAACTACTCAAAGTTAAGCGAAAAGTCCTTTCATTTAATATACGAAATAGAAACATTTGAAAAAAACGATTTTAGTTTAATGACCTTAAAAAAATGTGTAACTAATGTTAATTTTTCATTTTATCTCACCGCTACACCACACTACCAATGCGCATATGCGAAGAAATAAAAATTTTTAAATTCTGAGCTTCATCTTTCACCTAATTAAAAAAAATTAAATAAAATAAAATAAAATAAATGGTTTTCTCGAAAATCCAACCAGCGACGTTCTGCACGAAAGCTGAGTATCCTATCCACTCAACTACATGCAAACCATATTTTACAATAATCTCTTTCTCCTTGTTCTACTATGGATGATAACTTGTTTCTTATTTGATTTTTCATTTTTTGTTTAGTAATTAGCTAGACGATTACACATTATAATAATTGGGATAATCATCCATTTAAATTGCTATTTAATTTTATACGATAAAGTAGGTCTTTCCAAAAGTTAGAAATACATTTTTTTTATGTTACCTGATCCTTCGACGTATAAGTGTTATAAATCAATTACTTATACATAATTAACGGTAAGCCCGAATGCAGTTTCTTACTTATTTAATTTCGACTCTATAAGTCTTCAAACAATAGGAAACCATGACGAGGTTAGTAGATTACAATTTCCTGTTGACAATTTTCTTACAACATGTACAGTCTATACAATGGAATTCCAGGAACGTGATCTACCTCATGCACACATGTCAATAAATTTACATTCTGTTAAAAAAAATTTACGTCCCAACAAATTGATACAGTTATTTCTGCTAAGATTTCTTCGGGTAATGCCAAACTCACAAAATTAGTCGTTAAACACATGTTTTACGGTCGTTATACAAATCACAGTCATCGTACTGTTAATTCTTATCAGAAGTATACAAAAAATGTCCGGAAACCTTTTACAAACGTACTACATTTTAAAGTACATTGAATGAGCAAATATTTACAGAGAATACATCAAAATTTGTATTTATTTAGCCTTACACATATTTAATTTACACACACACACACACATAATAAGTTACAATGGATGTGATTATTACAAGTACATTTAATGAAAATAGTAATAAGAAAATTTTAATTCGTTAATTCATGATAGTACCATATGGTCCATCTTACTAGATTCTATTGACAGGGCACAGCGATTTAGTAAAGCACACCCAAGCTATTATCAAGTTTAATGAGAAGATATTTTCAAATAAACTACCTTACTTGCTGTACTGATCTTTTTACAACTAAAAGTGACTTTACCCGATGAGCTAGCCAGGTGTTGGCTTTCCTCCGAAACGTTATCTAATTATTAAGACGATAAAGTATTTTTTTTTAATGGAAGCGTTCTGGCTATAATTAAATCAATAAATTATATCTTATGAGTTTTATTTAACATTTGTTAAGTTTGAAAATATACTAACAAACTTTAATCTAATCAAAATTATGATTCGAAAATAAAAAAAAATTTTCTTGAACTTAAAACAATCGTTGCCAACGTAAAAAACCTAGCAATGTATAAATGTGTTTTTATAACCTTTTTTGATACTTAAATT
The DNA here is from genome assembly GCF_036245765.1 of Copidosoma floridanum. Lineage (NCBI taxonomy): Eukaryota > Metazoa > Arthropoda > Insecta > Hymenoptera > Encyrtidae > Copidosoma > Copidosoma floridanum. Next base: position 34,779,120 of record NW_028321897.1, on the reverse strand, counting down.
TTATAGTGTTCTTGTTTTTTTTCTTACGGTCATTTCGGAAAAAAGTCTAGAGGGAAAAGTGAAAGCTGAAGTGAAAATCAAAAAAAAAAGATATTTCTTTTTCATGAACACACTTTTCGAGATCGTGCTTAAAAATTGGAGGTGAATCTACGCTCGTATTTCTTACATTTATTTTTCATTCAGTAATATAACAAAGTAGTTCTTTCATATGTTATTTTATACTTCAGATCTGTTGTCGGTTTTATTAATCAAATTTTTGAAAAACGGACCTACACGAATAAAGCCAAAAACAGTGACTTTAAAATTTTAAGATTCATAGTGAAATTTTTTATGAAATATCAGAATATGTAGATGGCTGCTATTTAAGCCAATGAAAGCAGCATGGTGATTGAAAGAGTTTCCTCTGTGTGGGCGTAGTCATTCTGTATTGAACTTACCAGTACATATTATAAATTTAAAAAAAATAATTTTTCGAGTAAATAATATTTTTGAAGCTATAGAAAACTCTAAAACAGCGTTAAGGACTTGTCTTAAATCGAATAAAATAGATAGTTTCACAAAAAAAATTAGATATGTGTATGTTTCAGATTATTACTATTTCAGTTTGACGGAAAAAACTTGGGTTAGAAGAAAAAGAGTTGGACGTAATTCAACAATAGGGCGACTAAATAAAGTGTCACCTAAGGACTCTGAGCGTTTCTTTTTTAAATTAATTTCAAATCGGACGAGTGGACCTGAATCTTTCAAAAGTTTGAAAATAGTTGAAAACATACATTACAGTATGTTTAGAGATACTGATATTGCTTTAGGTTTAGTTGAATACGACTTTTAAATATATAAAGTATTTGAAGAAGCTTGTAACGTTATGTTGCCATATCAACTGAGAAATTTTTTTGCATGGTTTTTAATATCTGAAGACGATTGTGGTAAGACTATTTGGGAACCATTCCAAAAAAATTTTATTAAAGATTTGAAAGACGATAAGCAAAGTAATGCTTTATTATATTTGAATAAGATCTTCAAATTTAAAGAGAAATCATGTAAAGATTATGGATTACCAGAGCCAAATAAAACAATAAACTCCGAAAATATTGAGGACAATAAAACTGTAATTGATTTAGAAACAAATTTTAAGGATTTATTTGTTAAACTAAATACTGATGAAAAAAGATTTTTAATGAAATTATTAAAAGTGATACAAAATTATATTTTATTGATAGTCCAAGAGGTTTTAAAAATACGTTTTTATATATAACATAAATTTTTTATTTTTTTGTTAAATACAAAGTGATATGTACGGCTTGGACAGGAATTGCTTTAAATTTATTATACAAACGAATGACAAGTCATAGAACATATTAATAACCATTAGGTGTAAGACGGTGAACATTTTTTTTTAGAATACGAAACTGATAAAAAAAAATACGAGAAGTAAATATTATTATTTGGGGTGAATCTTCAATGATCCTTAAAAAAGCTATGAAAATAGTGCATAAAACTTTAAAAGATTTATATGATAATAACATTTTATTTGGTGAAAAATTATTCATTACAGAAGGCGATTTTAGACAAATACTGACAGTCATAAAGCATGAAGGCAAAAGGACTATAATTAGTGAAACTGTAAGCTATTCATTTCTATGGAAACAATACAAAATTATAAAATTGAAAAATAATATGCAGTGTACAAATTTTGAATTTTCATTATTTTCAATAAACATTGGAAATGAAACCATAAAGTCTTCCAAAATTCCAGAGGGATGGAAAACTGATGATATTTGTAAACAAATTCATGGAGATGGTATAAGTAGCTGCCTAAACAAAGTAGTTTTAACAATGTATAACAAACTTTCATACATTTTAAATAATAAAATTTTGAATGTTATTTAAGGAAAAAAATCTTTATATTATAGCATAGATTATGCAAAATATACAAGTAGTGATCGTACTGATGAGAATATATACATATACTTTTTTATAAGAACTCTAAATAATATACATGAAGGGTTACCACCACATGTTTTAAATTTGAAAGTAGTTGCTATTGTTATACTGATAAGAAACTTAATTATATTTGATGGATTGTACAAGGGCACCAGACTACGTATGACAAAATTATTTAAACATAATTTAGAGGTAGAAATAATAACTGGTAAAAAATATTGTAATAAGGTTTTTGTTCCAAGAATCACGTTTTGTAAAGTTATTAATCCATCTTCACCGCTTACTATGTACAGAAAACCGTTTCCAATAGTTCTACTTTTTTTAATGACAATCAATAAATCGCAAGGTCAAAGTTTTGATAAATCATAATTTTACTACAAAAGACGTTTGTTTCCTAATGGTCAACTATACGTATTAGTATCGAGATGTAGAAATCCTGAGATTATATTTCTACAAAACGAGTCGGAGAATCAAATATTCATTAAAAATATTATATGGCAAGAAATTTTTGAGCGTAAACGATTTTATTATGTTTGTCAAAGTTTATTCCTCATAATTATTTTTTTTTTCTGAGAAATTTAGTTTTTCATTTCTATTTTTTCGTGGATACTACTGTTACATCAACGTGAGGTATTAATTAGATCTAATTTTTTCCTTAATAACCCAGGATCTACACAGAACGCATAGGTGGGACGCGGGACTAAGAAATGGTCAGGAGTACGTGGAAAGGTACTCAAACTAAAAGTCGTAATTATCTTTGTCAACCAGAATAAAATCTAGAGGTTGATACTGACGTCCAAAGTAGTAGTGCATGCCTTAGAGCTTACGCAGGATGCAAGTAATGTTTTTTGTCCACGACCGCGACTGGTCTAGAAGCTGCCACTAGCATCACCAGTAGTGACGATTGCCGTAATCCGGTGTCATTCCGCCATCTAGGGACTTTTTACTTTGGCCAACTTAATTTTTACCATTCCGGTCAGTAATTTCTATTGTATAAACAGTAAAAACCACTATACTTATCACAAAAATTACTGTTCTAAACACTAAAAATTCTAGTTCCAATAGTAAAAAGTCTCTAGACAACCGAACCGTACAATATTACTATTCTAGCACAGTAGTTTTAATCAAATTTTTCTCTCAGTGTAGAGTTTATGCAGAAAAAAAGTCTAGCTCTCGAGAGTTCTAGAGGCTACTCACACCGTAACGAGTAATGGTGTAAGCCCTAGAAGTTATACCCGCTTTTTCTTACTGCAGATATAGTATGTATGTGCTTGTTTCTGTACCTTAACTGTGTTTTTGTTTGGTCCTAGTCTTTATGCCTTAATTCTTATTTATTCTAGCATTCAATCTTATTTCCCAGTGTAGCTCTTCCCAGCTCAATTTTTGCGTATATTTATTTCTCAAGTTAATTTTATTTATGTGTAAATGAAATAATATTAGTTTCTCACTTCTGGTCAGCGTGCATCTGCATGAGTTATCTTTGGCCATAGTACCACAGCTACGAGAAAATTTGCAGGTGGTTGACTTTTTTCCAGATGTACGTCGCACGCCGGTTCTTGCTTTAAATGCTTTCCAAATCAGCATGGAAAATTCCGAAGGAATAAGGATGAAAAGCAAACTAGTTATTCTATTAAGTGTAGTTTACTGACATTACGCTATATTGTATTGTTAAGACAAAAATAGTGAAAAGATATATTACTTTTAGTCAAGGTCTGAATTAAAATTATATCGTAGACCAAAGTACACTTTGTTTCCACAATTTTCAATACTATATTCTTGAATGGAACTGTACTTTTGTACTGTGGCAGCATTTGTCTTAATGAATTTATGTAAAAACATTTTTTAACTTACCACGGCATATAAGCTTGCAGCTTTGAAGCAGTCAAGACGTAAAGTATCTTCCCTTGTTTTTCACCATTTAAAATTAGAGTGTTAGTGGGTTGGCTCACTTTTGGATTTGACTTAACTGGGCTATAGATACTTTTGGATTTAAAACTATTGAAATTTGCACTTAACTGTAGTAGCGTTACAGTTAAACAATTTTCTCTACAATCGAAGTTAAAAAATTACATTTGTAATAATAATAGCCAACTATTAGAATTCTTAAGCTTTTAAGTTGTTGATATACATTTTATTTTGGATAAAATATACTATAATGTTCAATACTAAGGTAACAAAATAAGTATCGTAGTTCATTATGTATTTTTAACGTAATTTATTTCTATTGGTTTCTAAAAAAAAGTCATTTTTTAACCAAGAAATCGAATCTTTTGAAGATTTTTGTGATAAATTGCTTAAAAAAATTATTCAATTAATTCACTCTGCACGGTTATAAGAAACTGAAACTAAGGAATCTTACATTAAATAAACAATTATTATTATATTCCAAGCTATATTCCGATTATTCTTGATTAACTTGTGAGATAATGCGTTGTGAACATCGGTCATGTAACTACATAAAAATGGATACATTTTTTTTTGTTACGATGTAAGTTTAAAATTAGGCGCTCATAAATATCAAGCGCACTCGCGCATCAAGTAGGTAATCTTCTGGGAGCTCGTTACGCAGCACATCCCGTACCGTTGCCCGCGCCGCAGTCACCGAGCCTAACGCTAGCACTACATGGGAGAATCACAATATGTGACTTAAAGCGACTACCTGTCTCTTTCTTTGGCACATCGGTATCATAAACAAGGACAGCGAAGATTCATATGCCGCCCTAAAACCGAGGTCTCATGTTGCAGCTAGAAGAGAGACCTGAGACTCTAACTTTGACTCCCTTGCTTGGAAGGCTATGAGGCCTCTCTTTCCAATCGAGTCTTTGTTAGCAGTCATTTGTTGCGCGCCTTACAACACTTTGTATAAATCTCTTTCTTCCTTTTAATTCATGCGTTGATTAATGTCATTATTAACTATTTCATAATCTTCGGAAATACTTGAAACGCAAATGTTTCATAAAGAAATTGTTTGTCATAATTATAATCCATTAGCGTCCTTATTGGTAAAACGGAGTAATTTTGTATAACCGACGTTCAATTTAGATTACTGTTACGGTCTTTAGAAAACGAGTTTAATGATAATATATAAATTAAACGTATAACTCAATGGTCTTTTTTTTATCCCTAATTTCGATTTATAATTATTTGGGTTACTCCTTCACCCTTCCGGGTTCGCTTGATCTGTTAAATCGAGTTAATAGTGACCAGCGACCTTCACCATTCCTCGGTGTTGTCCTTTCATGCTCCTTTTTGTTTAATAATCCCAGTGTGTGCGTTCAAAGGTAAGATATCGAACGTTACAGCGTAGAAACTGGTATTACTACATTTTCATATAAATGAGTAATTTTTCATATATATATAAACGTGAAAATTGTTTCAAAGTCTTTAAAATAGTTTTTGACATTATGTAGTTCCAAAGAAGAAGAGAGTTACAACTTTTAATACATTTTAAATTGATTTCAAAACTTTGATTGAGAGTTCAATTAGATACTTACAAATTTACAAATTTCTTGGTCTACAAAAAGCAAAATAATTTAACTTGACATTAAAAGCAGGTTTCGAATAAAAGTAAAATTCAGAACAATTACTTTCTGCTCTCAAATTTTGCGACTTATTTTTACTATCATCAACAGCTTATTTTGCTGGAAAAGTGAATTGGGTTACGCAGTTCTCGTCCTCTAGTTCCTGTTACTTTGCCACTGGATGAACTGCAAAAATTATACAAGACCTTAAAAGCTGAGCAGAGTCCAACTGCCCTCAAGGTCTAACATCATGTGTTGTTACCAGCTTGAGACAAGCAGGCCTCTAGAAGGAGAGTAGATCTGGGGGCTAAGCTGAGCCACTTGGCGATGTGTTACAGACGCATATATACGTTTGTTCTAAGAGAAAAATGATAGAGGTGATGGCATGCGCAGTTTTTATTATAAGTTGTCTCACTCTCACAACTATAACGCCTCAGCTGTAGTGCATACAAGAAGCTCAGCAAAAAGTATCATCTCAGCCTTCTGCAGGCGATTTTCATAAATAGCAGTCACGCTACCCAGGAATATTGATAACACCTAGCAGGGCAGAAGCAAATCAACTTTTGTTGGTGAAGTGCCGATACAGCTAACTCGATAGTTGTCAAGCTCTTTAGCCCCTGTCACTGTTTGCATGTTTGACAGTGGAACTGACATGGACCAGCGAGAAAACTTGTTAATGATGGTCAGACAGTATTGCGTTATCTGGACCAGTAGCAGCTTAATGAGGTCAATGTGTATGTGTTCAAACTGACTACTCGACTCGTTAAAATGTCCCAAAGTTTCTATATTATAACGCGAGATCTTGGAGCACTGACATGACTCGCAGTGTTTGGCCCAAGCTACAGCCTACTTGCAGACTTCCGCCCAGACCTATCGCTTGGCCTACACCTTAGCTGTGGTCTTGGTTTCTTGGTGAGCAAGACCATGCACAGTATCGCTAGACTGGTAAAAAAGTGAGCCTGGCAGGTCAGGTAGGGCTACATCTTTCTTATGGCAACGTCAAAGTATATTGTATGCTCATCTTGTTCAATCTGCAAAATCTTAAGATATCTTAAATTATTCAAAAGCTCTTGCAACTGTTTGTCAGAAATCTGAACTTGTAGGATTACAGGTATGTTCATGGTGGAGAGTACTACAACGGTCGCTGTATGAACTTTTGAGTTGAAGACCACTGGAGACTCTCTTGCGATTTCAGCGTGTGTATGTGTGTATGTGTGTGCTAGTCATCTTCCCGCTGGAGGTAGTTAAGTCTGCGTTGACGTCGATGGACTCTGGGATTATCTTGGTGGCGAGCGTCATGGAAAGATCATTTGAAATCAGATTTTTTCATGTACGGACATGCTAGAAACTTGTATTAACGCACATAATGTATGACAGATGACAAGCCTGATGGCATGAAGCCTTGTGCAAAGACTGCTGCACTGTATGGATGAGCAAACGATAATTGATAAAGATACAAAAGGTTTGTCCTTTGAAAATGCGCTTAAAGTATTTAATGATTTCATACCTAGCCCAAAAAGGTGTGACCTTGGCCAGGTAAAGCCACCACATCCACGCCACACATTATGTATGCACTGTCATGTAATCTATGACAAGGCATATAGGTCACGCATCTAATATCTTTATATTGAAATATAGGCTGAGATCATAGGGACGTTCCTTTACTTATACAGCAGTATCGGAAATTCATAGAATTTTTTTTACAATGTTGCCGTTAAATTAAACCCACTATCTGACATGCTGGACGTGTCATCTTCGTAAGTTAGCAAAATTTACCCTTGACTTTCAGAGCGTAAGTAAATAACAATTATATACATTCATGTATCTTGTACCAGTATTAAAAATAGGAATATCAGTTCAAGTCTTATTGTTTTACTTAAAAGTAGACACACAATGTAACTACAAACTTAATTTCTCATTTACCAGAGTACAATACTGGTAAATTTTTCACTCAACTTTTTTTTGGCCTTATCACACCTGGGAGGCAAACTTTTAAAAAAATAGTCCACGTTGAAAAGGAATTAAAAAAAAGTTCTTTCATGAAGTTTGAGCAAATAATATTTAATATTATATGTACTCTATTTACCCTTGCTGATCTCCTATGGATGTAAACCCCTTGATTTATCCACGCTCATGTATAAATAAGATAGCCTTTCCTTACCTTCGTAAGGTGCCAAGTATATTTTAATTCATTTCTCATTTAAATATTTAAATATACCACCAAACCAAAGCTATCATGAATTTGAATCCACGCGCCGTAAAAAAATGTAAAAGCGCCTTAATACTGAAACACATGACATGGAGATAGATCTTATACTAGAGCTCACAACTATTCTATCTGAGGCACCAAATAAAAGCCACTTAGGCCATTCCTGCACACTCCCACTGAGGTATCTAGTAATACGTGTTGGGAGTACTACGAACCCAGCTTTGCACCTACGAGTCCTTATTGTCTCCTATCCTTCTTAGAGTAAATCCTTGAAATACTAACACACATTATTATAAGACGTCATGGAAAGAACTTTATTGTAATAGTATATACATTGAATTTTCAATTGGTATATCTATATATAATCACAACCCTTATAATATACACCAGTCAAGTCCATGAATCCGTGGCGCACACTTTAAAAACGTGTTGTAATGACATACATGTATACGTCATATGGCTAATATATATTGTGAGGATCGTAATTATGTAAATTAATTGTAAATTAAATGTTAACTTACATATAAATATGTATATGTCATTTCAACACGTTTTTAAAGAAGTGTGCACTATGGATTCATAGACTTGTCTCAAACTGTAGTATGTTATTGTACCTAATGAAATATCGTGCTGGCCAAAATTTGAGCCCTCCAAATACCCAGGAAGCCGAAGTATCGCTTTTTCAAGTCTTAAAAATTCTTTTTTGATGGTTTTTCGATTCTTAGAAAATGCTGCCAAAACTCGAATATTGAAGCTGTAACTTCCATTTTGGAAGCTTTTTTTCATCTTGACTGAAGCTTTAAAACAAGCAAATTCATGATAGAGTTTCTTGAAAAGAGCCACCCCTACGATCCTGAACAATAAACCATATTTCTTTTTTAATGTTAGCCTCTCTTTGAAAGCTCATAACTCTGTCCTCTTGTTTTTGAAAAACGCATGAAATGCATTATTCTGTCCTTCCAAAATAAACAAAATGCACACCTATGAGAGCAAACAAAAAAAAATAATACAAAGCTTAGTTATGGACGTTAAAAGATGTCAATTTTTCAAAAAATCATGATGTTTTACCATTTTTATACCGTCGTAACTGTTTCTTACAATTTTTTTACTTAAAAATAAGCAAAGATATTTTTTAAACAAAGAAAAATAAAGTCTTACTGATGTGATTTTGTGGTGTTTATATTTTTAACTGTTCTTAAGCACCCTAAAAAATCTATTTTTTCATTAAAAAGAAAACATTTTTATTTTTAATACAAAAATTTGTAACACTTTTACTTCGTTAGTGAGTTTTTATAGTGAGAGTTCTTATTAAGCTCAAATGAAAGCTGTAGAAAATTTTATTTCTGGAAGCAACTAGTCTGACTTGAAGGTCTAGAACCAATATTATTGTAACTCAAGTTGAGAGTTGTAAGTAAGAAATTCATACAGAAGTATACATTGTAAGTCAATTTTGGCGATGGATCAATGACCAACGAGTTGAACATAACAATTGGACCTAACTAAAAATATATCTCATTCTTTCACCTAGTATGTAAATGATTTGATACCACGCTTACAATGTCATTTCTCTGTCTGTAAAGTACTGATTTTTTTGTAACCTCTCTTATCGACCATCATATTAAATTTTCTTTCCTGCATTATGAGCCCACTATTATAATACATCCTCGCACTCACGTTCCTGCATCGAAAGTAAAGTAAGGTGTCAGTTAAAAAATTGAAGGTTTCAAGCCAGCATAGAGGATTATTTAGGAATTCATTAAATCATCGAACACTGGGGGTGAATTGCAAAGAGGCTGGAAAAAATTCAGTTTTCCCAGTTCCAAATCAAAAACTCAGATTATGGACCATTTGTTCTTGATCTATAAAATCAAATAAATCAATAAATATCAATACCAAAAAAAAGTTTTCTAGATCTTCCGCAGTCTTATAATAAATATTTTTCACTTATTTCAATTTCTTAACACTTCTTTGGTAATTTTTGTTACTAAATTTTTTAGTTTAATTTTACAGTTAATTTTTTTTTCTTTTGTTCCAAAGATTTAAACAGTTTGTTTTCACGATCACTCAATAATCTGAAATCGTACATGTTTAAATCCAGGTAGTTACTGTCTTACTTGTAGTGAATGTTGAAGGAAACTGTTGACATTAAACAAAAAATATGTAATACTATGCAAATGATAGCAGAATTAAGTGTTAAGAAGAAATTTTTTTTTCAATTTTGTATATTGCAAAAACAGCTGAGTTATACGTAATTAAAAATCATTAAAATGGCTTTTTCCGGACTTTCAAAATTTTTGACCAGAAACGTAAAAGCTTACAAGGATCATATATTAAACCTTTTTTACTGAAATAATTATAACAAACATTTAATTTTTTTATAAATTTTAAAAGCAGATATGTTTACCGTCTTAATGGGTTCAAAACTAGAAGATACGACAAAAATATCGAGAACTATCATAGATTGATGACAAGCACGCTAGAGCAAAACCTAACTAATTCTCAGTTAATTTCTGTGTTTTTCTTATAAAAGTAATAACTTTTGCTCTCATTTAAACAAGAGCAAGTATAGGCAAGATTTTTTTATAAGTTCATCTTCTAGATATGCGAAAAAGCTGGAAAGCCTGTGAAGACACAAAGATAATCTTTTTGTTTTTCTTATAACTGTTTAAATTTTTTGTTGCATATTATTAATTTTAAAAATTAAACTAAATAGAAAACAACATTACCTCATTTACCAACTTAACGTAAAAATCAATTATTTTTACCTTATTTATTGAAAAAAGGTTTATAATTAAATAAAACTCTAAGAAATTGACATTTTATTTAAGAATAAAAAATTATCATAACAAAAAATAAAAATATGCCAAAAAAGTTTACTTTTAAGCTGTGAAAAATCTTGAAGAAATTTACTTTTAGTATTGATATCCAGTAATTTATTCCATTAGGAATGAATAACCACATCCTGAAGTTCTGGCCTTAAACTTTCAATCTTTTAACTAATACCTTAATCCACTTTCAATGCAGGGAAATAAGGAGAAGCGTTAAGAATGGCATAGCAGACCCATAACGCATCAAAAGAAATTGATATAGTGGCTAATAAGAGAGACTACTAAGGAATCAATACATTACAGACAAATATCTGATTAAGCAACTTCAAAAACTAGTTGAAAAAATAAAATATATTTTTAGTTAGCGCCGAAGTGTTTCATTTGATCGTTTAATTTTTGATCGTTGACCCATGGCCAAAACTGACAAACAATGTATATTTTTGTGTGAATCCCTTACTTTCAACTTTATACTAAAGTCACCAAATAACTATGGATTCAGATATTTAAATCAGACCAATTTTTTTTTATTATTGCCATAACTTTCTAAGTCCGCAAAAAAACAGCGAAAAAACCATTCTTAAGACTTAAAATAGCGGTATCTCTGCTTTCTGGGTATTTGGAGGATATCATTTTATGAGGTATCATATTCTATTTGGTACAACTTACACTCTAGAATTTTGAAAAAAATTAACCATCTTTTTAAGCAGATTCTTTATCTACCATCTTTTTGGTAACAAATGCAGGCAGATCTGCGTGACGTTGAAAAAATTAAATAGCAAAATTTACAAGTAACTCATGCATTATGTGTATGCATATTGAGTATATATACATATACAACGTATACACACACACACACATATATATGTATATGTGTGTATGTATATACATACATAGACACATATATACATACGTAAATGAGTTACTTGTACATTACTTTATGCTTTTACTTGTTAAAAGTCTGATTTTTAAGATGCACTTAGTATATAAGGCGTTTCACGCGAAACCTCTCAGGCCCACCACGCGAGCACTAAAAGTCACTGTCTTCAGCTCATTTTCTTGGCCTTATTTCTATCCTAAAAAATGTTGCAAATAGCATGTTACATGTATTTTTTAGTCAGCTTTCTGATAATATGGTTAGTTTTCCAAAAAAAGTTTCTTTTTCACTGAGAAAATATAAAATATGCTATACCTCGGAAAAGCTATTTTTAATATTTTTTTTGAAAGGTTAGATAAAAAGTTGTGGTTTTCTTCACATCGAAAATGTCTTTTTGTACAGTGCACTCTTACTGAAAAATTCGAGTAAAACAATTCCAAAGAGTAGACGTTCGGCCGTCTGAATGAGTGCCAAAGGCCGGCACTGCGCCGAGATCTGCTCAAGTTAACTAATATTATTAGTTTTGTAACATTTAATTATTTATTTAACAATGAAGTGTGCTTGTACGTTATTACTTAATATAGTATTGTATAATTAAAATACAATCTTTTATTTTTTATACATTTTTCAGGTAGAATTAAAAAGACTGTTTGAACATAAAGCGTATTTTAGTTCTTAATTCATTATAATTACCTTGCACATTTTAATATATTCAACTTGCTGTAGATGGCATATTTGTCAAAATCATAAACTCACACTTAATTTGAAAAACAGGATTCCTTAAATAAGCTGTTGTACAAAAGCATTCATACTTGATTGTTTTGAAAAAGTCAATCTAACACTTTGAGCAATTGTAACAATCGTTTATTAACAATGGCTAAGAGATGTATTAATCCTTTGAAACTTATAAATCATTCATCTTTTATAGATTTTATTCCTTTCCCAAACTCAATGAGGAATATTTATCTGTTTGCCCCGAAAAATTCAAAAATTTGCGTGAATTGTCATCGTTTAATTTACAAGCGGAAATCTGATTCAGGTAATGATGATGGCAAGCAGGAAAACGGCAAACAAAAACATGTTCAGAAAAGATTACTGCTTGGAAACATTAATAAAATTTATTGCTTATTTTAAAGAGTATAGTGATGATGAAGTAGGGTGTACTAAATTTTCATACTTAAGGCCATCACACTGCATTTTAGCTGGAACTAGCGGTACACATAATGTATGCGTATGTGTTCATCATGAAAATTTTAAACTAATTCTTGAAGCTATAGATCTGGAACATTTAACGCTGAATACTGAACTACTTCTTAAAAACTACCACGACTGTGTGAAAGCAGTAGTGTGCAGTAACTCTTTTGAAAAATGTTTCTTAGGTACAGAATGTCTAGATTGTCTCAATATGTCATCGTTACGTCCACATCTTCTTGAATATTTTGAAAAATATGACATTTTTGAAATCAAATATGAATCGTGGTTTCAAACAGACAGATGTACCATTGTTACACAAATTTTGAATTTTCATGATTTCGTTGACTTCCTAGGAGAAAAATTATTAAAACTTATAACTCATGATTATTTTGCTACGAAACAATCACTTTTTATTAATCAACTGGAAAAAGATCTTCAAATAGGAGAATTTATTGTAGCTTGTGATTTTTTGGAAAATCATGCGTTTGTTATATAAAATTCAAGCCAATTTTTTCAATGGAACAATGAAACAATAACCAAGCTTCCATTTTTACAGTTGTAATTTATCATTAAAAAAAAGATGAGCACGAACATATAAGTATTGCTGTTATTTCTGATAACCTAAATCATGATACAATTGCTGTATATGAGTATCAAAAAGTTATAACAAATTATTTGAAATCTAAGTTTGTAGTGAAGAAAATTTTTTACATAACTGATGGGGCCAGTCAACATTTTCAGAATGAGAGCAATTTTGGAAACATACTTTTCCGCAAAGAGATTTTAAAATTGATTGTGAATGGCACTTTTTTGCTACTGCTCATGAAAAGCGAGCGTGTGACGGCATTGGAGCCAACTTGAAGAGAGGTGCAAGACGTGCAAGTCTTCAAGCTTCCTCTAATAACCGAATTTTAACAGCAGAAAACTTGTACGACTGAGCAAAGAATTATTGCAACGAAACAAAAGTTTTTTATTCGAGTAAGGAGTCGAATGAATACGTAAAATTAAACTCAAATCTCGATTTTATCAAGCAAAGTTAATACCAGGTATTTTGCAATTCCATTCTGTCATTTTAATCGATGATAAAACATTGAAATTAAAAAAAAAAAAACCATGAGATCTGAGTATCAACCTTTTTCCAAAACAAAATAATAAAACCAAAAATCCTGCATCTCGAACTTCATCTAAAACTAAAAATTAATTGAAAATATTTGTTCAGAAAGTATTTCCAAATGAATAATATTCATAGTTAACTTGAGCGCAGTGCGGCCCACGTTCAGACGTCTACTTTTTGGTATTGTTTGACTCGAATTTTTCAATAAAAGCACACTGTGCAAAAAGACGTTTTCACTGTAAAAAAATCTCAACTTTTCATCCAGCCTATCAAGAAAAATATTAAAAATGCCTTTTTCGAAATATAGCATGTTTTGTATTTTTTTCAGGGAAAATGAAATTTTTTCAGAAAACTAACCATATTATCAGAAAGCTGACTAAGAAATACATCGAACATGCTATTTGCAACATTTTTTTAGGATAGAAATAAAGCCGAGAAAATAAGCTGAAAACAGTGACTTTTAGCGCTCACGTGGTGGGCCTGGGATGTTTCGCGTGAAACGCCCCATGTGTATTAACATCATTTATGTCTTTCATCTGAAATTGATTTGTTAATACCCTTTAAGTTTTGTTAATTTTATTAGGACTTTTACAATGTATTAATAAATAATGTACAAAGATAATTACATAAATTAAATTATATCCATTATGTTTATAATACAAACAATAATCATTCTCGCTTCTTTTAAGATTAAAATTTTTTTAATATGTATCCAAATACTCATACCACGCTCTAGGGTTCTCTCTAAACCATATACTGCTTTTTTTCACCTGCATACTCTGCCTATTCCATCATTAAAAATTTTCTGGTTGTTTAACATACACTTCAGCTTTACATTTTTATTCAAAAAAGCTGATTCCATGTCCATTTCACTAATAATTAGATTATATTGTAAACAATGAGCCAATAAGATTTTAAAAGCTTGTATTTTTGCTACAAGTGAATATATGTTGTCCTTTTTTTTTTTGTTCAAAACCTCTGACAACTAATCTAGCTTTATGTCTATTAACTGATTTCTTGATATTCACCCATTTTAAGCCAATAATTTTCTGATTGTTTGTTCTATCTACTAATTCATAAGTTTTATTTTTGATAATGCAATTTGTTTTCTTGTCTATAGCTTCTTTCCAATTGACACACTCTTCATCACTTATTGCAATTTTGTAGAGTGTTTGCACTAACTTAATTTACGTAAATATATGTTGCATAATTTTCTGCCTTATATCTTACGGGTTCTTTACACGTTTTACTTGACCTTCTTATTGTACTATTATTTTTAATTGTAGTTTCATAACTCTTAACAGTTTTAATATTTTAATCAAAAACCGAATCTGAACCACTACTAATATTATTATCATTTTGTTTACTGTAAAAATTATTATTTTTCGTACCATTAAAATCTGCTAATTCAGGATCGTTCTCTACAACATCAACATGTCTAGCAATTATAATTTTATTATTAATGCGTACTCTGTAACCAATACTTTTATACCCTACTAATATTCCTACTTCTGCCTTTTGGTTCCATTTTTTATTTTGTTTAACCTCTGGGACTCTTACAAATATTTTACTTCTATACAATATTATATTTTTAAAGTTTGGCTTAACTCCCATCATAATTTCAAAAAAAGTTTTCCTTTTAAAAGTATTTTCTATGGCTCTGTTTTTTAAGTAATCTGACATTTTAACTACTTCTGGCCACAATTTTATATATAATTTTGCGTTGGATAATAGACACCTTACTGTATCTATTACTGATCAATTGTATCTCTCTGCAGTTCTATTTGACTCATGCACATATGGAGGGCATTAATCTATTATAATACCTCTCTGTTTTGTGAATTCATAAATACTTTTGCTTAGGAATCCTTTCCCATTATCATAACTCAACTTTTTTGCGATCTCCCTGTCAAGTTTTCTATTTTGTTTATTTAATATACTAAAAAATTTTAAGTTCCATTCTTAAGTTTCATTATGTATACTTTAGCAATTTTACTGTAATCGTCAACAATAATTAAAAAATGTCTATTTCCATCATAACTATCTCTAAAAGGCATATTTAAATCCATATGTAACATTTTTGAGATATCATTTGCTCTACGTCTATCGTTATGAAATGAAATATAATGCATTTCATTTAGAATACAAGTGCCAAATTTCAAATAATTATTCTTTTAATTAGTAGGCAGACCTTTATCTAACTTTTCTTTACACAATATTTAAGTCTTTGCATTCTATGATATTTTTCTTTTTGACTCATATTACATGTTACACCGTATGCCAGTTTTTTATCTACTATGCTGAAAATCTCGTATGTATTATAAATTTTATATGCTATTGTAAAAATTTATTCTTTCTATTAAATATTTCTGCAGTATTATTTTCTATATCAATTTTATTATAATTTTTTATTTTTCTAACACTCATTAAATTTTTATCCATTTTTTAATATAGTCAACGTTTTTCACGTGGACTTCTTTAATTTTATTATTAAGTTTGAATAATAAATTATTATTTTCTATTTTTGTAGCTTTCTAAGTCTTTCCATCGCCTATTTTAACATTGACTAGATTTCGTAGATTTACATAGTTGGCAAAATAATTTAAGTTATTAATAATAGGATGAGTACAACCACTATCCAAAATTCATTCAATTTTATTACTACAATAGTTTGCTTTGCAATTGACAAGATTTTGATTGTTATCAATACTTACATTGTTATCTAAAATTGTACAAAATAAGACTTTGTTAGTACTTTAATTTTCGCTATCACTTCTACCATAATTGGTACTGTTATCTTGATAATGTTAATGTTACCAATGTTAATTCTGCACCTCTTGATATCCACCACGACCACGGTGTGGTTTGCCATGTTGTTGTTGTGAAAGTTTTGCTGTTGTTGGTTGCCAAACTGACCTTGTTCACATCCTCGCTGTTGATTTTTTCTTTCTATGTTTACATTTCAAATGTCAGTCCATAATCCTCTTGGTGTGTTTTGTCATTGATTATAGTTGTGAATAAAACATTAACTTTGAAAATGTCCTGGTTCACCATACTTACAACAGTTTTGATTTTTTGCCTTTTTCCCTTTCAACACACATGAATTTAATACTATTATACGTATTTTTGTATGTTTGATATTTTATCTCGTATGTTTTAATTTTGTTTTTAACATATTGAACTGATTGTTCCTCTTATTTCAAAACGTCTTTTAAATCACCAATATGTTCCAATGCAGGAGGTAATGCTCTTAGTGAATAATTGACCTTTTTTTTTCATTAAGCGTTGCTTCAGCATTTTTTAATTCAATCATTATCTTTTCAAATTCAACAAAAAATTGCCAGATTTTTCAAAATCACTGAACTTAATTTTATCTAATTTATTTCTCACACATTTCTGCAATGCTGTTGATTCTCTTAAGTATAACTTCTCTCATTTTTTAATAATCTTATACTAGTTCATTTTCTCATGTATCAATTCTTGTTTCTTGATTAATTACATCTACACATTTTCTAAACCTCAAAGACATCGATATTCTTTTTTTTACAAACTATAATTACTACCATCAAAAATAGGAAACATGAGTTTAATATCATCCACCATCTTGTCTTCTTTTTTCGATTTCGACTACCTTCTTTCTTTAACTCAAAATTTTCACTGTTTATCTCTTTTAAAATTTTCTCGTTGTTGATCCGTTGAGTTTTTTCTCTTCCTTGTATATTTTCCATTCACCTATACTCGAACATTGCCTTTACACTTCTTTTCACTAAACATGTACCAAACTTTCTCTTTCGTAAAACTTTCTAATCCTTTTAGATCTCAACAAAATTTGCACTGAAACACTTGTGGAACATATCACTGCACACGTTTTATACTTATTTTTTTAATACTTCACATATTTTTTCATCCATTTTTAATTTTAACCTCACTTACAAGTGATTGTCACGTGCCTCCGAAGAGATACGTGAAAAATCAGAAAAAGAACAAAACAGGAAACTCAAACCACAAATCTCTGCTACCATGATAAATAAGTGAGCCTAGAAAAATGGATACTTCAAACATATCTTTTATAATATACTTCAATTTATAATTATTAACATTTTATATCCAACATAAGGCATCTGGCCTCAACAACAGTTATCTATACATTGAATATACGTATCGTCATCAAACATGTATCAATCACATGAATCGAGAGCTTTTAGGCATGCTCAATGCCTTGGCATCCTAGAGTCACGGGCGTTTTTTTAAATTTACTTATATTCTAACAAAAACTTCGATTATAACTTTTCAAGGAATACTACATAACATATTATGGAAGGACAAATTTACTTATTTTGCTTCTTATAATGTAGATGAGGTCCTTATATTTTCTAAAACTTTTTTTGAGCACGTAGTCAAGGAAATAAAGAACTTATCAAGCTCAAATTGACACATTTAGATGGATTGCGATGGCATTTTTTGCATTTTATTCGTAATGTCATCATAAAAATTTCTTATGATACTTTTTTCCGAAGCTTTAAATATATTAATTATTGCAGTCAAAATATTGGTTTTAGAAAAGGTTTACTAAGAAGCATTAAATAATCATTCGATCACTCGATCAATTACAATAAAAATAGGTCTTATTTTGTTGGTCGGGAGTTTTGGGGATCGCTTAGCACGATTATGCAGTCAGCGGTGGCGTCCCATTTATCTGGGGCTAAGGGTGGGCGTCAAACTTATCGTCTTCTTGACTTTTACATCTGATTTGTGAAACACAGAGCCTAAATTCTAATTCGAAGGTTTTGGAGGTCGCCAAACATGACTATGTAGTCGGTGATGGCTCCTCATTCATCTGGGGCCCAAGGTAGGCGTCAAACAAGTCGTCTTTAGGACTTTTGCATCTAATTCATGAGACAATGAGCCAATTGACTAACTTGGAGGTTGTGAGCCTTGCTAAATATGATTATGCAGGCTCAGGCTCCGAGGTGGAAATGTTTTTTTTAATTTTCTGTATGGTTTTCACTGTATGAAAAGTGTTGAAAAATTTTATAAAAATCATATAAAAATTTAATAACAATATTATAAAGAAATTCAAAAATCTTCTTTTTTTTAGAAAATAAATTACTTTTTTATAAAACTTTTATGCAATTCTTATAAAATCATTATATAGTTTTTATACAGCGAAAACCATACAAGAAGCTTATAAAAATTGTTTAAAACATTTTCAGCCTGGGGTTGCCATCGCACGTAGCTTCGAGCCCGGTCCGCTTTTAAATTTGGTACCTTACATATTTTCTGTAAATATTAATAACACATTCGTATTTAGCGACCCTCAAAACCCCCGAGTAAGTGTTTTGGCTTTGCCTTACATGAATTCGATGCAAAAGACCTGAAGACAATGTGTTTGATGCCTATCTTGGAGCTTTAGGCCTTAAAACCTCCGAGCAATTATTTTGGCTCTGTGTTTTATAAATGAAATGGGAAAGTGCAGAAGACGCCGAGTTTGAAGCTCACCCTGGGACCCGGGTGCGTTGGACTCCGTCGCCGACTGCATAGTCGTATTCAGCAACCTCTAAGACTGTTATTTAATGCTTCTTTGTGATGCTTTTCTAAAACCAGCTTCTTTATCACAATAATTTATTTATTCAATACTCATTAAATAACTATTTTCTCAAAGTTTCGGGATGGCATTACGAATTGGACCAAAAAAACCCAATCGAAATCCATCTTGCTACGCCAATTCAAACTGGTTTGATCTTATTTTGTGTTTTATTTCCTTGACTAACATACTATTTAATGCAGCTGACAAAAGCAATTAAGCCACAGGGTCTTAGATAAGAATTTAAAAAGTTCAAATTCAGATAAAACTTCGTAAATGATTTTAGACATACAATACAGAATAATTCCAATGAACCGGTGCACGTTAATTTACTTTCAATAAAAACTTTTTTTGTTTCTACAACTGTAAAAAATTGTAACAGCCTTTTAAGGAAAAATTAATTTTTACCATGACTTTATATCGTTAGGTGCAATAATACAAGAACCATTCTATTATTTACTCAGAAAAAATAACAATTTGTCTTGTCTGATGAATGTCAGAAGGCATTTGACACAATAAAATTTTTTATCAAGATTTATTACTAAATATCCATATAGATACCTCTTTAAAAGGTATAAAAGCCATTCAAAAATGAATTCAGTTAGCTGAAGAAGAGAAACTTGTAACTTTCCTCTTAATAAAACTACATGAGGTCAAAAAAAAGCGATGTACTAAAAGTGTTAAGTGACCAAGGAAGTGGTGAGGTACTTGCAATTCTGGCTAATCCTACAGCACTCGTCTCCAATGAATAAGTAATCTACGTCTAATTTCACTCTTAACAATCAGGATTGACGAGTGCCACCAATACAAAAAATTTCTTAACGATAACGTCTCTGGTAGAATATTAGGTGACGTTTCTAGCAAGAGCACAACGAGCTCCAACACTTCAGAGTTTTGTGGCCGTTCAACCATCTGGCCTGGTGCTGTCAAAGAATTTTTTACTACAAATGCAAGACAGGAAAGTCAGCCCTCAGGAGTACTGGCAGCCACAACGGCTTCCTTTTCAGTGGTCGTTCCAACGGCATACCTACAGAGAAGCTATTCTCCAGGCCCACTTTCCCAACTAACAATGAGCGTTTGAGTATCCGTATGCACCAAAGAAAATCAGGTAAGTAAATTGCTTGGTATGGTTAAAATTTTGACCAATTACAATAACCGTTTCAAAGAAAAAAAAAAAAAAGCAAAAGGGGTTAACAAATAATAGTTGACTATAGTCTTAACTTAAGTACTAAACGCAATTCATTTTACAAATTTCTTAAACTCGACTTATGAAGTAAAATAAGAGAACGCTTTCTCTTTTTCATACCGTCATGACTCGTCCACAAGAAAATGAGATTAGTTATGGGTCACTCGAAAGTTGAAAAATGTGGGCGAAGTTTGACGGAGCGAACTAAACCATTTCTACCAGTAAACATCTCTACGACTTGAGCCAGTGGCCAATGGCCAGGGGAGTACTTTCCTTTTAAATGAGTACAAAATCATTTTTTTCCAACAATTTTTGTGGTTGACACCATTTTATTTGCTTTAATAACTTCAGTAAATACTCGGACGACCAACGGTGCGAATAAAGCTGCACCACTTGAGTTAAGAGTTTCTACCGATCAAGGCTTGAGACTTTAAAGTTAGTTAAATTCAGCTCAATCGCGAGAAACGAAGGTCGCATGAAAAAAAAGTGCGCTTGGGTAAGAAGAAAAAGGTTCTCAGAGGAGTCAGTCAAGGGAGTAATATGTTGAGAGTTCAGTCACGCTTCCACTTAACAAAGCAGAGTGGAGAACTCTACAACTGTTAGAATTTGAGTTCCAATTACTCTCTTCAAATGATACTTGACAGACTTGACTGCTGACTCCCATCAACTCTCATGATGAGGAGCAGCTGGAGGGTTAAAATGCTACCTAGTACCACAACAAGCTAACTCATTCAAGAACAGTTCGGATTGAGTTACCACCTTAACCTTTTCGATCAATTCCCTGGCCACGCCTACAAATTTAGTGCCTTGATTACTAAATAAGTAGGGGCTTTGACCTCTCTGAGCAGTGACTCTGTTTAAAGCGGCAAGGAAGCTCTCTGTATCATAACTCTCGATGAGCTCGAGGAGTACGACACGAGTGCAAAGACACACAAAAATAGCGATTTAACCCTTGAGTGTTTTCCTACCTCTCGCCCTAGACAACCGAACAGGAAAAGGCCAAGCATAGTCAACGCCACTTCGGGCAAACGGAGGAGACGGGGTGACTCGGGCTTCTGGTAAACCAGCCATCTATTAAATGAATTGCGTTTAGTACTTAAGTTAAGACTATAAAGTCAACTATTATTTGTTAACCCCTTTTGCTTTTTTTTTTTCTTTGAAACGGTTATTGTAATTGGTCAAAATTTTAACCATATTGAGCAATTTACTTACCTGATCTTCTTTGGTGCATACGGATACTCAAACGCTCATTGTTAGAGGCTGCGTGTCAACAGCACGTGATGCAATGGGAAGCAATTGGACGAGCAGACTGCCGGTGACGAAGAAGTCAATATTTCAACCTCAGTGTAATGAACGTGAATTGTGTACTTCAGTATAGGTTTAAGGAAAAGAAGAGGGCTATTTTGAGGTAAGATGACGTCAGACTCGTTTTTTTGGCTTGAAGAGTGTTGTGCAGCCTTTAAAATCTCGTACTCTTGTTTAAAGTATAACAACTTGTGGTGCCGAAGGAGGATGAACTCCATATTATACAATTCGTTGAAACTTAATACGAGACTATCAGCCTCAAGTAGGTGTCGAATACTCAAATGAGAAAGACAAAGAGTGAATACTGGTGGTGGTTTCTGGGATATGCACGCGGGATTTTAAAGTAACGTATACATAGCGCTGCAATGGTTGGCGATAAATGTAGGCCATTTAGAAGGCTGAGCGCACAACCAATGAAAAACGTCCTTGGAATCCAATCAATGATGTACGTAATTGATCTTGATTGGTGAAGCGTCAAGGTGGTGCTTTGCAAGCTTAGCCTGCAAGTGGGCGGCACTGAGCTCTAGTTTAGGTATACTGAGCGTTTTGAGTGGAGCCACATTAGACTTAGATGCAAGTACATGGAAAAAAAATCAAGCATCTGTAGCATGAATACCATCCATACATTGACAGTGTGAGAGAAGTATTGGGTTAAGCGCATCGGTTCATATAGCAACACTGTGCGATACAGGTATAGACGGTATAAGATGTGCTCAAACGAATGTAGTATGGTCTGCTAGCGTATACACTGTGACACACACGGTCGTAGCGCGTGGAGCCCACGTGCAAAGTGTTTCGTGTGTACTCATACTGATTTTGAATGAGAGACATGCATGAGATGCACAGGCATCTCAGTTATTCTACGTGCCTATCATGGGGTTGGTTTTTTTCACTGTGCTTACTAAGTAAATACTTAATCTATAAGAATACACATTACTGTAAATTCAAGGGCTGTCCTATGATAAAATATTACGTAAAAAAAAGTTTTTATATATTTATATGGCAGAAAAATCCTAATAATTTGATATAATCAAGACTCAATAATAGACAATTCTTTGGATATAAATACGTAGTTCCAACTTCTACTGATATTAACCGATGTGATTGACATCATAGTACATAATTAGTTAAATCAATTAATTAGTTTAATAGGTAACACAAACACAACACTTGTTACCTCTACTTATACAAAAATGAACTGAGTGGAATCATAGTTCATGCTGCATAACCAAGAACTTATTGTTTATTAATTTACCTTTTGCCGTATAACCTTCAAAATTGTAACGTATACTGATGTTGTTTCGGTGATTGTCTCCGCTCTCTCTCTCTCTCTCTCTCTCTCTCTCTCCATATATATATATATAAAATGCACCCAGTGCAGGGTATTGACGTGCGTACACGCGAAACACTTTGCTCGTGGGCTTCACGTGCTACGCCCGATGTGTGTCATAGTGTATACGCTAGCAGACCATACTATATCACTTTGAGCGCATCTCATACGATCTACACTTGGAATCCAAGCATTGCACACATGAATCGATAGTCATACTAACGCAGTATGGATTCTCATTCTACAGCTGCTCGATTTTTTTTTCAGTGTAGCGAAACGAAGACTTGATCATGTCTAACAATCCGTAAATACAAAACGGTGGAAAAGACAGTTTTAGAAGCATGTGAATAACCATGTAACTCCAAACTTACGAAATCACGAGAATAAAAATTCCAACTAGGAATGGCGATGGCTTTTAATGGATGAATTTTATCAAGCCATTAAAGTCAACGTTTAAGTATTTCACAAGGAATTTTCGAGTCCTAATATAAATGAGCTAACCAGAGTTCCTGCATAATTATTTTCAGGTAAGTGATTATCAGAGACAACCAACCAACTGAATGAAGTAACTTAGTAATAGCTGAAAGGACTAAACGTTTGGTCTTGATTTGCTGAACATCGGGCCCATTGATCTTAAAATGGAAGATGTTTTCTTTTGGGTGCCAAGAAAGTCCCAAAACTGATACAATGGCTTCAATGTCAGCAAATTGATCATCATATAAGCATGAAATAAATATAAGCAATAAACCAAGCAACATGTCTGGATCATTAGATGCCCAATTCCGAAGCGGGAACTTTCCAACATCAGCCGCAGCCATCAACTCATTGACCTTCTGAACGGCAGTGAGCATATCATGTGCTCCAGAAAGCTCGTGATTAAATACGACAAAAGCCAATGGAAACCGAAGAGCAATATCACTCACTAACTGCTTGATCGTTCGGCAAGTTAAGTAAGAAGAGCATGCAAGGCCGTAAGTAACTGTAGCGATTTGAAAGGTTTTTAACGGAGCTTGAGAATCAGTTCTCTAAACAATGTATTGGTAACAATGATCACTCTCACGAACCAGAATCTGCCTAAACATCTTTTTGATATTGGAAATAGAAGCATATCTATAATAACGCCACCTTAAGACTAAATCAAACAAATTAGAAAAGAGATTAGGTTCGACATGCATCAATTCAACACCAGTAGGTCCGATAATATAAACTCTAGCAGTAGATAAAAAAAGACTAAGACTCTTAAAGCGAGAACAATGGGTCTGGTGAGTGGACTCTCCACTCTCTACGATAAACTCGTTATCTTTGACATCCACACAACTATTAAAAGAGTCTAAAGAATTAGTATTAGTTTTGGGAAGATCATGGTATAGCACAGAGTGATGCTTCTTCTGAAAGATAGAACAAGTTCACTCAGACTTTCAATTTTCAACTAAGTGGGGACCAAAGCAATTTAACCATACACTAAAGTCTCTAACTTATTGAAAGGTAGGCACAGACATGGAGTTATCTAAGAATCGCTGCCAATTGCGCTTTGTGTTATTGTCAAATCTATCGACTATCTAAGTAATGTGAATATCAGCAGTACCCAAGTCCCAGTTCAATGTAGTTAACAAGTCAATTGGACTAATGATTTCCTTTTAAATGCGCTTTGACTCTGAGCAAGAATCGAGCTTCATGGACTTGCGAGCAAGAATCTGTGAAGTGTATGATTAAACGAGACGACGTTGACTATGAAAAGTATTAATTAGAGTTTCTCATGCGTTCTGTTACTGTTCTTCGGTAATAGCGATACCTTGAATTAAACTAAGCGCTTCACCTGGCAGTTGCGCTTTCAAATGATGGAATTTAATGATCCCAAGAACATCCTGTCTTTGATGAATGAGAGCCCTAAACAAATCATGAAAGTGTTCCCACTTAGCATTGTTACCCTAAAATTGCGGCAATTCAATTTTGGGGAGCGAAGAATTCGTCGCAGCGGGAGCTGGAGGAGAAGGGGGAGCTGGGTCAGTATGCTGACCGCTTGGATCAGGATGAGACATTCTAATATCTTCTGAAAAATCTCCCTTTACATTAAAATAAAAATCAATAGTAGTATCAAATAAATGTGAAGTGAAATACTCGTGCTTTTCATTTAAATCATCTAACTGGAGAATTTTCGAGTGATCTAATTTAAAATGAGCGAGATGGTACTCGACCACATCCAAAAACGCACAAGCTTTCCCTTTAGTCATATTAGGGTTCCCAAGATTCTTGAAATTCTCGAAGGAATTAACAATTCTTTTCTGGCCCTTAACCTGTTCGTCATGAAGGGTATACATGTTGTCTTACTAATTTTACCAACTTGAAAGTTCCAACAAAATTAATTCAAACTTATTCGTGCAGCTAATAAACCAAATACAACTAATAAGTAATCCTCAAAAACGACACTGTGTTTTTAAATCTAGCAAACCACAAATTAAAGATGAGTTACTGAATTGTAGCAAGAGTATTGCTTCCCTCTTGGCTGCGTCTATTTTGGTGAAGTCAAATAATTTGTTATTTGTAAATTTATGAGGGATCGTGGCAGAAGAAGAACTACTGAATGTACAAATGATTAACTAAAACCCACAAAAAAAAAAACAATAATTTTTCTAAATTTGTCCAAACAAAGGATGGGAATGAACTAAGTAAAATAAATTCAAAATGCACTGATTATGAGCCACGAACAAAGATATATTTTGTGGCTCAAAGGAAAAACTCTGAAGAGAAAAACCTAAGAGAAGAAGAATTAACGAAAATACAAATGAGTAAGGTTGAACTATAATTTTTGAGATAAATTTCCTGGAATAAAGAGTGTGTGCTTATATATTGTGTGCGCGTCCGTACGTGACTCGAAACACTCCTGAATTGACAAACGTTTCACGGTCTGTGAAGTGGTTGAGTGAAGGAAAGCATGAGAGAAATTAACCCTGAAAAGGTGACAACCAAAGATGCTCGTGTGCGTAATGATGATGGTGAAAAAAGATGTAGAAGCCAACAGAACGAATATAATACCCAACAATGCCAGATATTTGAGATCGCAGTTGACAACTGTAGACCACTCTGTATAGACACATAGTTCGGAACTGACCTGGCACGCCCACCCAAAGTAGTAGTAAGACCCCCCTTTCCTTTTAATTCTCCCACACGCTGCAGTTGTCAGGATCCGTCAGTCCCTTACACCTTACACAAAAAGCCATGAAAGAGAGAGAGAGAGAGAGAGAGAGAGAGAGAGAAAATGATGTAAGCAACGAAGAGAGAGAGAGAGACTTATGACCCAAGGACACTTAATAAGAGCAAAAGAGATGGAGATGTAAGTGCATGATAGAGAAGGAGAGAAATTTCTAGCTAATGAGAGCGTAGAGAGAGAGAGATGTATAATGAGAGTTGACGCGAGAGCGATTGAATGTACCGACTGAAACAAAAGGAGAAACAGGATGAAGGTAAAAAAGAAATTGACTGGCGCTTGCATGTGTGAATGTGTGATAAATTTTCTGTGAACTCGGTGTGCTGCTACTTCTGTCGTGCTGCGAGGTTGATAATTCACTGCTTACAAGGTGGCCTACGAATTGGAGTCGTTTCGACTAAACAGTTTCAATATTAAATATAATGGGCCCAAGAAAGCGCTAAAACTACAATAAACTATACAACTATTTTTCTCCTTTTTCAAATTTAAAGCAAGGACAGCTCGATTCCTTGGGAGTAACGGCAGATTTCGCACAGCTAGCTATCCACAAACTTGATCTAAAATCAGACGCACCAAACTAAATAATATATAATTTATCTTATTTTGAAATAAAGGAAGAACGATTTTATAAGTCAATCTTCACAATTTATTAATAAATATGGGTGTTACAATTGTTTTGGTACACTGTACCGTCCTCAGACAAAGAGGTTTATAATCTGAACTACATTCGGCTTTACAAATAATATCTATACATATCAGCATGTCGTCAACCTATTCCTACTATATACGAACATACTTTTATTTCAAATTTAATAGAAGTAAGTCATTCAAATCTAGCTGACAGTTCAGCAAACGTTCAGTGTCCTTCAAACTATTAATCTCAACCGCTTCCAAAGAATTCAACAATATGCGCTTATGAGCTATATGTAAGACTTTAAATTTAAAATTAAAATCGTGATTACATTTTAACAGGTGAGACGCATAATTTGACTTTTCTGTACCATAAACCAAGGCTTTAACATGTTCTTTTAAACGTTTAGCAGAAGTTCTACCAGCTTGTTTTATGTACTCTTTTCTCCAGCCAACTGTCCAGTACTCCAGCCAAGAGTTTGCCATTGTCACGCCATACTGCTCTAGTGTCGGTATCGCACTTTATTTATTATCCTTGTCCCACTGTATGCTATATGGCCTACTATATACGATTAGTAAGTGTTCAAGAGGCTAGAAAGTAGAGATTTATGTCTCTGAGGTATCAGATCTTGTTGGTTTTCTTCGTCTAACGAAGTAGAATTTTTGTATCATCAGAGTCGGAAGTGGCCGTGAACTTCGTTTTCTTGAGCTCGAAGCTTAAGTAACCTTCGAGCTATTGACAGTCCAGAGAGATCTCCTTGCCCTCCTTTCATTCCTGGTGGTATAATGAGAGAAGAATATGTAGAGCCCTTTTTTCTTCCTCTTATAACTTGCCTCACAGTAGTAGAAGGTTCAAGTTTACTTGAGCTTTCATTGTGTACATCACCGGCTCTATTAGCACGTGCAATAAATGTTTTTGTTTGTCGAGGGATTTTTAGAATAGGTTTTTAGGGTAGCATACGAAACTGTAATGTTTAATAATTACAAGACTCGCTGTCAGAGTTTGAGCTGTTAGAGAGACTACTGCTTCTGTTACTGCTGGATGTTAAAATTTTTCTAATTCTTTAACGCCCCCCCCCCCTTAAAATCTATGTCATTTTTTACGTAATTTATTTTATAAGAATCTGCAGGGTTAGACGATAAAGCATCAGCATTTGAACTAAAACATCCAGGTTTGTACTTATAGGTGTAATTGTACCCATGGAGTTTTGCTCTCCATCGATTAAGGCAACTAATGGGGTTTTTATTAATACGACCCTTGTCAAAGGCCCGTGATTTTTATTAACTGTAAATTTTCGTCCGTATTATTAGTGTCAAAAATGTTGTACGGTGGCTATTACTGATAAACACTCTTTTTTAGTAGTGGAACAATTTTTTTTGCATTTATCAAGAGTGCGAGACATGTAGGCTACAGGATGGTCTTCTCCTGGTTCTCCTTGACTTGAAATAGCACCGAAAGCTAAGTTTATGCGTCGGTAGTTAAAATAAATAATTTTTAGAGATTGACATATGAAAGTACCATAGTCTTACACAGGGCTGGTTTTAATTTTTCAAAGCTCTCTTCCTGAGTCTTAGTCCAATCGAATTTTTGACTTTTCCGTAATAATAGGATTAAAGGTTCTGCAATTTCAGCATAATTTTTAATAAATTATCTATAATGTCCTGTGAGTCCTAAAAATTCTTGAATTTTCGTACAATTTGTTAATGCTGGCAAATTCTTAACTGCTTTAAATTTCTTGAGATTGGGCTTTACTCCATAACCACCTATTATTTATCCTAAATATGATACTTCAGGAGTTACAAATTTGCAATTGTCTAGATATAACTGTGAACCGGCACCTAATAGTCTATTGAATAATTTTCTCACTTTTATTTCATGTTCTTCTAAAGCTTATACACATATTAAAATATCATCTGATAATATAAATAGTTCTGTGTCTTGTAGTCCCAATAATACAGAATCTATGAGTCCATGAGTCTTTGGAATGTAGTTGGTGCATTGCATAATCCTAACAGCATACCTGTTTACTCTTAATGTCCGTACAGAGCGCAGAAAGCTGCCTTATAGCGATCTTTTGGAGATATTTTAACTTCATAAAATGCGTTAGCTAGATCGAATACTAAAAAAAAGTTTTGATTCACCAGTTTTCTCTATTATCTATGTAATATTAGGCAATAGGTAAGCATCAGCGAAAGTTTTAGCGTTTAATTTTTTGTAATCCATTACGAGACTATATCTTATTTCTCCGTTCTCACTTTTGGCGACAATCCAAAGCGGAATTTTGTATGGGCTGGAAGAATAGCTAATGTTTCCTTCTTGTAATAATTTATCGATCTAATCTTTCTTGTGTAAAGCAGAAGGGTATCTATATTGCTTGGTAAAAACAGTTTTATCGTCGATTGATGGTATATTATGTTGTACATACGATGTACGTGGAGCATCATCACCTCTAATATAAAATAAATGTGAATACTTCTTTAACTTTATGGCAAAGTTGCTTATAACTTGTCTCATCATGATGATGCCAACAAAGTAATATTTCCGTAATATTTTTAATTTCCGTAATATATTTAATTATTTTCTCTGTTGTTAGGTTGAGAATATCATTACTAAAATCTGAGTCAAGAAAATTTTCTGAATCATCTAAATCAAAAGGTACGAGATTTTGTGTAGGGATCTTAATTTCTACTATCTCTTCCCTAGTGTTTTCAGCCATCGTGAAATAGCGGCCTCTACTGTATGTTACTGCTGCTTCGCCTATGAATATACCAGGAGTAGTTTCTATTAAGCGCAGTTGTGCTTGTCCTTGGCTGTTAGTTTGCGTTACAGAAATTTCTATGGGACCTCTCATTGTGGCTAGTATTTTGTATACACGATTTTGACCAAAAGTTACTCCTGTAGGTTTAAAATATTGAGAAGTTGGCAGAGATTCCGAGTCTTCTTCATTTATGCTTATATTATCCATAATTTCTTAAAAATTATTTTCTTTGTATATATATTCTGTCGTTGTATCAAGCAATTGAGGTCCACGTTCTTCGTCGCTTGTTGTTACAATTCTTCCTATAAATGGAATAGGACTTATAGGTCTTCTTTTTAGTATCAAGGCTCTTGTGTCATAACAAAGCCTGGCCCAGTCTTAAGCTAGAAATAAGTATCCTAATACTCCTGCCTCACTAAGGAGTGTTTCTTGTGCTGAGACGTGAAAATCGTGGTTTTCATCAAATATGATTAACGTTACTGTTTCTAATGTTATAATATTTAAATAAAAGCAATTTTTGTATCAGTGTTTATAACAAAATTTGATAGTAATGAAGATATTTTTATAGCATTGACGTCAGCTCCTGTATCTATGATAAAAGTGTCTTTACTTTCATTTAATTATGAAAATTTAAGTCTTACTGTCGGTGCATCACAAATGTTTCTTGCGACGGACAGTCGAGCGATTGCGCAAATTGGTTTGTCAGTGGACGCTGGTTTAGGTCTTTGCTCTCCACTGCATCTGGGCGACGAATTTCAAGAATTGATTGGTTTAGGAGAATTGGGTCTGAAATTTTGCTGATTATTGACAAAATTCGATCTTGAGCAAAAGCTAGTGTCGTTTCGTAATTTTCATGGTATCTGAACGTATTTGCAAGTGCAGTGGTAATTTCCTATTGGAGAAGTGAAAAAGTTACTAAGCACACATTGCAGTAAGCTTGTGTGAAAGAGGCATTTCAAATCGACTGAATTTTTTGTGGTGTTGTGTTGGTTGTGTGAGGCCAATTTTTTCATGAATCGTTCAAAGATTGGTAAGATTATGTTTCATTCGATTTTTGTAACTATTTTACCATCAGGTTAACCATTGAAGTCGTAACTTCAATATTGAAGAGTTCGGTGTTATACTTTTATTTCGTCTGAATTAAACGTAGTCAGGAAAATCTTTGTGTCATTAGGGTTGTAATAATATATATTATTGCGATTGTACGTATTAGGATCGTTATAGTCAACTTGTTTTGTATTGTTTTGATTGGGCTGAAAGTATAAAAAACCTTCTTGTCTGTTTTGTTAGTGTACTGATAGGTTTTGTATTTCTGTAGGGTATAACTGTAGAGCAAGGTACATATCTGAATTCTGATGGTACATAGTAGCGTGAGTATTCGGGTATAATAGTTTTCCAACTGCTTCGGCTTCGAAAGTTACGTGCAAGCCACTGGAAAACGTTTTGGGTACGTCTGACATCATGTCGGCCTTGAATTCATCGGCTAGGCCTCGCATGAATGCTTTACGGCCAACCATTTTGAGATTTAACTTGAAATCAGGCTGTTGATTTTCAGGAATATTTCTGGAAATGGCTTCTATTAAGGCTGCTCTAACGGTTTAATTAATGAGTTGGAAGATTCTCTCGTGAAAATCGTGAACAGTTTCTCCCTATTTCATTCGAGAATTATTGATGTCAGTAATGTTTGAGCGTAAGTCTTAGAAGGAGCAAAGTGTGCCTTTAAATGGTTCATAAGATCGTCTAATGTGTTAATTGTTACTCCATCTAGATAACTTCTTCCTCTACCCTTTAGCCTGTTAATAATTGCTCTAAAAAACATAGGCTTCTCCGCATTTGAGATAAGGGACCTACCATTTTTCACATCCTGCAAGAAATCTCTGAGAGATTTATTTTGACCACTGTGTATGGGTATGTGTAAGGCAGCTTGACTTACACGTAAAGTTGAATTATTTGGGGCTACGTCACGTGATAATTTGAAGATTTCAAGTAACTTTTGGCTTCCCTTGCCCTATGGTATTGTTGGAGTAACTGTAAATTTGTAGCTACATCAGTATTTTTGAAAATAGATAATGGAAGAGAAAAAAAAGTAAAATAAGAAAACACAAAGAACTTTCGGTTAAGTTAAAGCATACTCAAAATTATGATAACAATTTGTTACTTCCACACTTTTATAAATAAAGGGTGGAGATCGTAGATTCTTTCTACAAACAAATAAATTTAACTTTTGTTCGTCAGGAACCAACCGTTGACCCGAACGCCTTATTGGCTTTTACTTACAGTATTCTTTTCTTTTAAATCATCAACTCGGTGTTGTAGTGTTAGGTTTCACCAAGCAATATGTATAGAGTGGTTTACGCCGAGCTAGCGTTGACCTTTTGTTTGAGTTTATGTTTTATGTCATACGGTACTAGCGTAAGTTATTCGTCTTTTTATCTCACGTCCTTGAAAAAGTCTTTGTCATACGTTGTCTATTAAATTTTTTCTTGATATTTAATTTATTTATCAAAATAAGAATTATACGTCAATCGATTAGAATATTGAATCTTCAAATGTTTTATTGGAATATCTTTTAATCAAGAAAGTAATTAAATCAACAACCAACTCATGTCTTATCTAATGATTTAATGAATTTAGAAAAGCTTAAAGTAGTTGATCTTACGAATAGTATGAATAACAAAGTTTTAGAATTCCATCAACAGTGTTTCAACAATTTATAGTTTTTCTTAACTTAACTTCTATAATCGTTGGTAAGCCGCTGTTTGCGCGCACGCATTTGCAGGATCTTACAAGGTTAACCGCAACGATAATAGTAATCCTACACGAGCATACTCGTGGCGATGACAATAATTAGGCTGCTACTTTTGTCGTTGTAACACAAATCAACGGTCCTCTCTTTCTTATTACTCCTTGATTCCCTTTTAGGCGAGTCTACAGTGGTCTGGTTTGCTCGAGCTTTCCTCACACAGCTTAGTCACCAAACTAAGTCTTACATTTGCCTGAAATGCACGCTTTTAACATGTAACTTAATCACCAAACTTAGTCTCACATCCCCTTAAAAGATGCCACTGAATTTACTCTCCAACCTCTATAGTTACTTTGGAGCACAGAGAAAAGGCGAATATTGTTAAGTGCGAGGAGTTTTCATAGTCTTGCGTTTAAGGATGACGTGTTAAGTTGGGGATCCAAAAGACCACT
Organism: Copidosoma floridanum; assembly: GCF_036245765.1. NCBI lineage: Eukaryota > Metazoa > Arthropoda > Insecta > Hymenoptera > Encyrtidae > Copidosoma > Copidosoma floridanum. The sequence goes on along the minus strand of NW_028321897.1, from coordinate 34,746,242 downwards.
TAGAGCTTAATCTAATTACCCTCGACTGACACGAGCACAGTTGTGGTGCAACAATCTCACATTAATTGATGGTTAAGACTGCTGATCTCTTGGATCTTACATTAAGTACAAGTAACTGTCAAAATTGTGTATGATATTTCTTGCATACATCTGCAGTAAGGAATGTTGAAATTGTTGATTTATCACATTATTTGGTGTACTTGTGCAAAATAATTTTGTAAGGTGAGCGTTTTATAAGATTGTTTGACGTTGCACACATAGTTCAAGTTTTACAACGGAAGATTGTTTCAAAAGAAGTAAGTTATATGTCACGTGATTGCAGAAGCAGGTATGCCACTCGATGGTTTGAGATCGTGGAGCTTTTGCTTAGTATAATTTAAAAACCAAATTCTGCGTTTCCAAGTAATGAATATTAAGTATGTGACATGGGATATCACATAGTCGATACTGTTAAGTACTCGTACTTTTAAAAAATTGAGCTAAGTAATATTGACTTTTTTCTTAACATTTTTATCTACTGTCAACACAGCAAGACATCAATGTATTTGATGTGAGGTTTGCATGAAGTACCAGTCAAAAGTCAATATTACTTATTTTAATTTTGTTAAAGTACGAGGACTTAACAGTATTATAGTGCAAGTGTCTTGAAATCTACATTGTGCCAAAATAAAAAATAGAAAACTTGACCATTTTTATACTCTGGTTTCAGAACTTTTCAAGGCTACAGACTCATAAGGACGAAGACTATTCATTGCATTCCCTGCCAGCGTATAAGAGCTTTTAAAATTCCTTACAAAATATATTACCTCCAAACATTGAACTTACCCCACCTTTTAGTTTTTTAGAAGGTATTTTTATGGAGGTATAACTTTTGGGAAAGTACCATTTTTTCAAGATTTATGTAGAATAACTAAGTAACATTAAATATCGCCTATACTAGAAGATACTGGGTAGAAACGAGGTCTATACAACATAGTTACAACATTCTACAATGGTTCTATTAAATTTCTACTCAAAGTAGCTTATATAAAAATTTTGAATGTACAACTGTGTTCAGAAGTTAATCTGTAAAAATATTAATAAATAAAAGAAATTTACAGAACAAAATGAATTTTCTTAGAAATTACAGTTTTACGACTTTAATCTATAATGAACTACTTTATCATATGAATCTTGAAAAGCAATTCCTTTTTTTAAACTAATTACATGAATAAACTCTTTACAACAAAATTTCGAAATGAAATCCTTAGTTATTGAACGCATTTAAAATCCCAAATATGTTATTTGTTTTACTAGTTTTTACTATTACAGGATTCTTATGCACAAATGAAATCCAAACAATTGGAATCACAGTTATTTTATAACTAAATTATTCTGACAGTAAATAATTATTTATCACGAAAGTAAGTACGAAAATCGTGAAAGCGATGTACAAGTTACTTAAACAATCGTTTTTGTTAAGTAATCACTTATTGTACTACTACTTGAAAAATTGATTATTACAGAGAAGCAATGAGTTAAGTGGCAACACTTCTTTTCCAAATTAAATATTAACTTTTTTTATAAATTTTGTTAATTAACAACATATGCAAGAGGATTTAATTGTTAAGGTAGAAAAATTTTATTTCCTTTGAGTATTCCTTTCTTTATTTTGTATAATTCATACGTATCTTAAGAGTCGAATTCCTTATATAGTTTATTCGTCTTCAACGACCGTAAAAATGGTACCAGTAATAACTTACCACTGTTACACAAAAATTATACAATGCACTGCTGATAATTATTTCATTCCTTACAAATTTTAATTCAGACTCTAAAATTAAGACCATTATGTTTGAGGCGCATGAAATTCATGTTCAGGATAATAGGGTTTAATGTATTTAAGATAACAAAATTTCCGCGCATACTTAAAACTCAACGTTAAGTAGGTATTCTAACTTAGGCGTGATACGTCTTGTCTGATTTGTCAAATAACTGTAGGCATATTTATTCTTCTATATTAAAAAGTTTAACGTGTGGAGCATTCAACATAACCCCCACTGCCAGATCACTACCCCCCAAAAGATCCCCACAGCCCTTCACTGCCTCCCACAAATTAAGGGAAAATTTTTCTTGTTTCAACGTTTTTTAAATTCAATAAAATTGTGTCAAGTCCACCCCTGCCCCCCATTGCCTCTACACTGTCCCTCCACACAATTTTTCTTACCCTTCCACCACCCCCTATTGCCCGCCACAAGATTTTTCGACTGCTTCAATGGACTTTCGTTGTTTGCATGAAATCTTTTTTATAATTTGACTAAATCATACGACCTTAAGCCCTACTTTATTATTTTTATTTAATTTTTACACCATCCAGGAGGCAAATAGACACGTACTCAATACATAGTAACAATATAGATAAAAGTACATAATAATTAATCTAATATCCTTACAACCTACAAAAGGTCTCTTACCGTCTACCCCCATAATATAATTTCTGCGTGATTTTAAGCCTTTCAATATTAGATTAAGCCCCCCCCCCACTGATCCCCATAAGATTTTTCTTGTTTTCAATGCAGCGCCATTGTCAGTGTAAAATGTTTTTTACAATTCATTATATATAATATAAACTAAGGCCATATTTTTTATTTAAAAAATAATTGCACTTTTTTTTTTTAAATTAGCTTCTCAAAATTTATAATTAATCATGTTCGAAAAAGTTTTATTAGAATTTAAAATTTGTTTATCTATCTTCCACGCTGCCAAGCAGGTTGTTCATCTGTGTATTTTAATTGAAAAAAGTTTTTTTTTTTTTTCATTTAAAATCTTTTGCCTCCTACCTCAAAGCCAACGTGAAGAATAATAACTCACTAATAACTCACTTTGAGTTACACAGCTCTTGTTCTCGTTTTTCTAATGAACTAATGACCTATATTTGTTGGTGAAGCTGCAAAACAGAAATAAAAAGACTGATTTAAACAAAAATGTATCAGGCACACCCGCCTAAGCACTTGTTTTTCGACATTCAACAATTTGAGTATGCAAATCTTAAGTTAATATTAACTTGATTACCGAAGCTTCATCTGCTTTCTCAAAATTATCTCGTCATGCTACCACGTGACTTGCATTGTTTACAAAGTATAGCACCTAATTACTTTTGAGAGACTTTACTTTTTAATCTCACCTGCTCAGCGTCGCGCAGTGAGAGTCAATAAAGCTCTGATGGTGTTGAATATAGGAAAACAATTAAGATTCTTTCACCAACATGTATTACTCTTTAAATTATTAAAAAACGAAAGAAAAATGATAAATTTGGTTAAAAAATTATGAAAATAATTTAGATATAGCAAATGAAATTGTCTATCGGACTTAATTTACCATTATTACGAAGTATTTAACAGAATGACATATAATATAACCTCGAAGTAGAAAATGTTCAGTTTTTAGGATTTAAAATCTTATGTCGTACAAAGTAAATATGATAGTGGAAAAATAATTGGTAGAGCTTAATGCTTGGATGACTGGAAAGATAAGAGCTTGGTTACTTACACTCACGAGTTCAAAACCTGGCCCTTACTTACGTGGCTTGCACCTCTGAAAATCTACTGTCCCATGCACGGATTCCAACTGTGACCTGATAGTTTGGAAGCCACGTAAAATAAGACCTCCTTTGCTGTGTAAGTTATTGATGTCATAATTGAATCAAAGACGGTTATTTACTGTGCTAATGATGATACCATTTAAATGCACAGTAATGCACCATTATACCAGTTAGTTATACCAGTAATTTAGTCTACAAATTATGAAAATAAGTTAGTAATTGCCATAATTACTTTATATCAGACATCATTTACTACTGTCACGGAGTACGCAACATAATGACATTTAACATTACTTTAAAATCTGATACTTATGGTTTTTAATGTCAAAAACTCAATACATCATGAAGAAAGTGGGGTACCAAAAAAGTTTAGTTGGACCTGGATGCTTTGATAATGTTGAATAAAAAAAACTTATTAAGCACCTTAAACTGATATATCCTTACCTTGATATTATTGAAAAATTCAAAAAATGGTAAATTTCCTTAAGAAATCATAAAAATTCGGGTATATCCAAAAATTTCATTGACTAGCCACAATTTACTATTATTACAAAGAATTGAACAGAGTGACATATAACAAGACCGTAAAATTGAATACTTCTTGGTATCAATGTCAAAACCTTCACGGTTTGCAAAAGAGAAAATGGTACCAAAAGTATTTCTAATCGAGGTTGATGCTTAGAAAATGACAAATAAATAAAAAATGTAAGGTATCCTTAACTATCTAATCTTCACCTTACAATTATGTGAGAAATATTCAAAATCGAATGATAAATTTAGTCTAAGAATCACCAAAGTAAGTTAATAATTGCAATAAATATTGTGTGCAGACATGATTTAGCATTTCTACAGAGTGTTCAATATGATAACAAGTAATACAATCTCACCGTTTGGCATTTCCAGTTTTAAGTGTTAGAAACCAAATTTTTCTCAAAGGAAAATAGGTGGCTAAAAAAATTTTATTGAAACTCGAAGAATGGTACATTATGTCCTTAGGGTACAAAGTACAAACATGAGCGTCCAAAGGGTGCGCTTGTTGTAGGTTGATGCCCAAGTCACGTATAATGTTTTTCTTATCGAGGGTGCAAAGTGCAATTTTCTGCCCGTGGGCACACTTTGAGCCTGGTGAATCACTTTGGACCCGAAGGGTGCAAAAAACGTTTCTGCCCATGGGCCCTAAGTGATGACAAAGGTGAAAAGTGTGACCTGATGGCGCAAAAGTGGCAGTTGCACTTTAGGCCCATGGTAAGAAAAAACTATTAAATAATGAGACTGATGCATTCTAAACTCGATTTTGTAGAAAAAATTAGTCAAAAAACATAAAATAATTCAAGTATAGCAAAAAATCTTGTCTATTAGACACAAATTACTATTTTTACTAAGTTTTTTAAAAATAAACATAACATAAACTCACAGATAGCCAGTTTTTAATATCGAAAATCTTGTGTCTTACAAAGTCAAAATGGTACCAGACAATATCTAATTAGAGCTTGATGCTTAGAAGATAGAAAATAAATAAAAAGTATTTGGTTTACTAAAATTTTTTAGTCCCACCTTCAATGTCATGTAAGAAATACATAACAATTAATTAGTTTAATCTAAGAATCATGAAAATGAGTTACTGATCATAACACATTTAGTATTTGCGACATGATTTACCATAAATACAAAGAATATAACATAATAACTTTAAAAATCAACTCAACACCAGAAATTTTTATTTTTAAGTGTCAGAAACTTAATATCTCATGAAAAAAAAGAAACTTAAGAAATTTTGTTGGATCCGAAGCTCTGATAATGTAACATATCGAAAAATCATAAAAAACCCTAAATTTATATGATATAACCTTGATATTATTGGAAAAACTTAGAAAATGATAAATTTGCTTAAAAAATCATAAAAAAAGCTAAAGTATGTCAAAAAGTTATGTCTATTCGATATTATTTACTATTACAGCTAATTATGTTACATAATTAAATATTATTTCATCTAGAAAAAAAATTTGAGTTTGAAGTATCAGTCATTATGTTATAAGCAGAAAAATAGACATATTGTTAGATTATGTTAAAGCTTAAGTCTAGAATGAAAAAAAAACAAGCAAGAAAGACTATTTATAAAATGTTTGCCTTTTAGATAGCTAATATACTAGTTATCTTAATTACCTCTCAAATTTAATAACCTTTATTTTAAATATCTTTAGTTTATTCCCAGTGTATTTTCTTACTAATTCATTAATCAGAAATCACAATGCCTTTAAGCTTGATTATACAACTTCTTTAACTGTGAAGCTTATACACACAATACACTTATAAAATATCTTCTTGCACTTATATATTTTACACTACAAATCGTCAGATAAACAATTTTTCTTTATCAAGTTTAAATCTGAACTCAACCAATACTATAAACTGCATTTCTCTAGCTCATGTATTGATTACTGACATAACTGCTCATTGGTTATTTATTGCAATTAACAGTCAATTAGGCTGTCTTTTTAATGTGAAACATCTAATGGCATGCTTGGGGGTTTAACTAATGCGATGAAGCGACCGTGCGATGGCACGATCTCCAGTTTAACTAGGGTCGGGTTAGCTTGGCTCTCTGTCTTTTTCTCCTCGCGCTCACTGCTGCCCCTTTTTCGTTTGTAAAATGTAATAACCGTATATATAGCTATATACAAGAATATACAATTGTTATATATATATATACTAGTGGGGCTTTGCCCTCCTGCGTGATCCAGGCGCCATCCCCCCGATTTTAAATAAAATGCTTGGACTCTAACAAAACCCCTGTTGGCTTCCGTGGCAGTTTGCCTCGGGGAGTTAGAGTCTATTATAAAACGTGGACTACCATATGTACATATCTTAATAACATTGTATCCTGATAATAAAATAGTACACCTCAAGAATACAGATAAAATAATTTCAGCTGAGATTGATTTGAATAGCAAAAAGCTTGTCCAATTATTAGTTAAGCATATGCTTCATGGTCCTTACAGTAAGACAAGTCCGTGCTTACATAATGTTTATCATAAATGTACAAAAAAATTTCTAAAACTATTTTCTGAATTTACAAATTTTAAAAAGAATAGTTATCCAGAGTATAAAACAACATATATTTGTAAAAATCATATTTAAAAATCCAAGAATAAAGATTAAATTTGAGTTGATAATTCAATGGTTGCGCCGTTTAACAAATATTTCTTGATAAAATATAAATGTTTTATAAATGTCAAATATTGTGCATCAATACAGAGCATAAAATATATTTATGACTACATCTATAAAGGCAGCGATCGAGCTTTTATTGAGTTAAAAAAAATTAGCGATTGTGACGAAGAAATTTTGGATGAAATAAAAAATTATGTGGATGGTAGATATTTAAGTCCAGTGGAGGCTGCCTGGAGATTGCGAGAATTTCTAATTTGTGGTAGAAGTAACAAAGTTGTTTGGCAAACTTCTACGGTTTAAATTATTAATGTCATTATGTAAGTTTTCAGATGATGCAATTATTTTTATCATGTCATAGAAACATATGATTGGATTATTAAAAGTTACATAGTACTAAAATAGTACAAACAAAAATAAAGTATAACGTGGTCTACACGTCATATTTTATTAAATATAAACTGTTTACTTTTACAGTTCGTACATGCAAATATATATTTGTGTGTATTGTACATATATAAATTTAATTTAATAAGTTATTATAACTTATTCGTTTCATTAGTAACTGATAGAATTTGTTGTATGAATATTTTTTAAGTATTAAGTGTGTTCAGTTGCCTCATGGGCGGACTAGAAAAATAGACTGATAACGATGCGTGGCACGTTATTATGATGTTGGGGGACATGGGGGGACTTAATGTTAGATTACCAAATTTTTCTGCTACGTCGAAATTACGTAAAAAACGAACAAATTCAATCTTATTTTGTGGGGGGGGGGGCATTTGTAAGCAACTTTTTCTCGTGGGGGGAACTGTGGCGGTCGTGTACAATATCAATTCGTATATATATACATAGAAAAATATGTTCATTTTTTAAGTTCGATTGATGACTCTGATTGGAATTATTTACTCGTTAGATAAGAAGTTAGAAGGTAATTTGTTTGGATGTCAATTTTAAGAGATCATTTATTTATTATTCTTTCAGCTTCTTCAGTAATTCTATTATAAGTGTATTTACACAATAATAAATTTGTTGAATATTGTATTCTGTTAACAAAGCGTCGGTCTTGATCCGTCAAGTAATACAAGTTAAATTGCGTTAGTATAATGTGTTTGGAACAATCACGCGCATGAATTTTATTTTTATGCTTGTCACGTTAAAAAGTGTGAGGGGATGTGGAGGGGCCCGTAAAAACTAGTGGAGAGGCTGTAGGGGCGTGGGGAGCTGAATGTGGGGCTAGCATTTTTTTAACTATGTCAAAATCACGTATAAAACGATCAAATTTTACCTTACTTTGTGAGGGGGGCTATTTATAACAAAGTTTGTTGTGTAGGGGTGTAAGGGAATTGTGACATCCCCACACGAAACAACATATACTATAGTAAGATATATATTTATATATATGTATATATTATTCAATTACATTTATATATGACGTATGTGTGTGCTATATATATATGAAAAAGAAGTGTTCACAAGCAGTTGGAAGGAGTCCCTTAAATGCCTAAAGCACAGGGGACAAAGGTAAGAGAATTTTCAATGGCATGTTTAGAAGAAAACCCTGAACACTGCCTTTTAGGAAATAGAGCGAGTTAAAAGAAACAGGAGCCTTTCAGACAGCCCTTAAAAACACCAACAAACTATGTCTTCTAAAAAAAAAAAAAAAAAAAAAAAAAAAAAAAACAGGTGGAGGTAAACAAAAAGAGGTTCTCCTGAACGTCAAAGAAGGCCAGAAGAAGAGGGTAGACGCGATGACAACAGTATTAGTGATGATGGCTGACTGGCAGACCTTTGCTAATGTGCTGAAGTCAATGAAGGTGAATTCTGACCCTGATCAGGCTAATGCTGCAATCCAATAGAGACATACTTATAAAAGCCAAAGGTATAGAAGATGCGATAACATTCTCACAGCAAATTGTAAAGTCAATAGCCGGACAGGAAACGGTCAAATTGAGCACCAAAAGAGTGACACTAGCGGTTCGAGACCAAAATGGTACCAGACAATATCTAATTAGAGCTTGATGCTTAGAAGATAGAAAATAAATAAAAAGTATTTGGTTTACTAAAATTTTTTAGTCCCACCTTCAATGTCATGTAAGAAATACATAACAATTAATTAGTTTAATCTAAGAATCATGAAAATGAGTTACTGATCATAACACATTTAGTATTTGCGACATGATTTACCATAAATACAAAGAATATAACATAATAACTTTAAAAATCAACTCAACACCAGAAATTTTTATTTTTAAGTGTCAGAAACTTAATATCTCATGAAAAAAAAGAAACTTAAGAAATTTTGTTGGATCCGAAGCTCTGATAATGTAACATATCGAAAAATCATAAAAAACCCTAAATTTATATGATATAACCTTGATATTATTGGAAAAACTTAGAAAATGATAAATTTGCTTAAAAAATCATAAAAAAAGCTAAAGTATGTCAAAAAGTTATGTCTATTCGATATTATTTACTATTACAGCTAATTATGTTACATAATTAAATATTATTTCATCTAGAAAAAAAATTTGAGTTTGAAGTATCAGTCATTATGTTATAAGCAGAAAAATAGACATATTGTTAGATTATGTTAAAGCTTAAGTCTAGAATGAAAAAAAAACAAGCAAGAAAGACTATTTATAAAATGTTTGCCTTTTAGATAGCTAATATACTAGTTATCTTAATTACCTCTCAAATTTAATAACCTTTATTTTAAATATCTTTAGTTTATTCCCAGTGTATTTTCTTACTAATTCATTAATCAGAAATCACAATGCCTTTAAGCTTGATTATACAACTTCTTTAACTGTGAAGCTTATACACACAATACACTTATAAAATATCTTCTTGCACTTATATATTTTACACTACAAATCGTCAGATAAACAATTTTTCTTTATCAAGTTTAAATCTGAACTCAACCAATACTATAAACTGCATTTCTCTAGCTCATGTATTGATTACTGACATAACTGCTCATTGGTTATTTATTGCAATTAACAGTCAATTAGGCTGTCTTTTTAATGTGAAACATCTAATGGCATGCTTGGGGGTTTAACTAATGCGATGAAGCGACCGTGCGATGGCACGATCTCCAGTTTAACTAGGGTCGGGTTAGCTTGGCTCTCTGTCTTTTTCTCCTCGCGCTCACTGCTGCCCCTTTTTCGTTTGTAAAATGTAATAACCGTATATATAGCTATATACAAGAATATACAATTGTTATATATATATATACTAGTGGGGCTTTGCCCTCCTGCGTGATCCAGGCGCCATCCCCCCGATTTTAAATAAAATGCTTGGACTCTAACAAAACCCCTGTTGGCTTCCGTGGCAGTTTGCCTCGGGGAGTTAGAGTCTATTATAAAACGTGGACTACCATATGTACATATCTTAATAACATTGTATCCTGATAATAAAATAGTACACCTCAAGAATACAGATAAAATAATTTCAGCTGAGATTGATTTGAATAGCAAAAAGCTTGTCCAATTATTAGTTAAGCATATGCTTCATGGTCCTTACAGTAAGACAAGTCCGTGCTTACATAATGTTTATCATAAATGTACAAAAAAATTTCTAAAACTATTTTCTGAATTTACAAATTTTAAAAAGAATAGTTATCCAGAGTATAAAACAACATATATTTGTAAAAATCATATTTAAAAATCCAAGAATAAAGATTAAATTTGAGTTGATAATTCAATGGTTGCGCCGTTTAACAAATATTTCTTGATAAAATATAAATGTTTTATAAATGTCAAATATTGTGCATCAATACAGAGCATAAAATATATTTATGACTACATCTATAAAGGCAGCGATCGAGCTTTTATTGAGTTAAAAAAAATTAGCGATTGTGACGAAGAAATTTTGGATGAAATAAAAAATTATGTGGATGGTAGATATTTAAGTCCAGTGGAGGCTGCCTGGAGATTGCGAGAATTTCTAATTTGTGGTAGAAGTAACAAAGTTGTTTGGCAAACTTCTACGGTTTAAATTATTAATGTCATTATGTAAGTTTTCAGATGATGCAATTATTTTTATCATGTCATAGAAACATATGATTGGATTATTAAAAGTTACATAGTACTAAAATAGTACAAACAAAAATAAAGTATAACGTGGTCTACACGTCATATTTTATTAAATATAAACTGTTTACTTTTACAGTTCGTACATGCAAATATATATTTGTGTGTATTGTACATATATAAATTTAATTTAATAAGTTATTATAACTTATTCGTTTCATTAGTAACTGATAGAATTTGTTGTATGAATATTTTTTAAGTATTAAGTGTGTTCAGTTGCCTCATGGGCGGACTAGAAAAATAGACTGATAACGATGCGTGGCACGTTATTATGATGTTGGGGGACATGGGGGGACTTAATGTTAGATTACCAAATTTTTCTGCTACGTCGAAATTACGTAAAAAACGAACAAATTCAATCTTATTTTGTGGGGGGGGGGGGGGCATTTGTAAGCAACTTTTTCTCGTGGGGGGAACTGTGGCGGTCGTGTACAATATCAATTCGTATATATATACATAGAAAAATATGTTCATTTTTTAAGTTCGATTGATGACTCTGATTGGAATTATTTACTCGTTAGATAAGAAGTTAGAAGGTAATTTGTTTGGATGTCAATTTTAAGAGATCATTTATTTATTATTCTTTCAGCTTCTTCAGTAATTCTATTATAAGTGTATTTACACAATAATAAATTTGTTGAATATTGTATTCTGTTAACAAAGCGTCGGTCTTGATCCGTTAAGTAATACAAGTTAAATTGCGTTAGTATAATGTGTTTGGAACAATCACGCGCATGAATTTTATTTTTATGCTTGTCACGTTAAAAAGTGTGAGGGGATGTGGAGGGGCCCGTAAAAACTAGTGGAGAGGCTGTAGGGGCGTGGGGAGCTGAATGTGGGGCTAGCATTTTTTTAACTATGTCAAAATCACGTATAAAACGATCAAATTTTACCTTACTTTGTGAGGGGGGCTATTTATAACAAAGTTTGTTGTGTAGGGGTGTAAGGGAATTGTGACATCCCCACACGAAACAACATATACTATAGTAAGATATATATATATATATATGTATATATTATTCAATTACATTCATATATGACGTATGTGTGTGCTATATATATATGAAAAAGAAGTGTTCACAAGCAGTTGGAAGGAGTCCCTTAAATGCCTAAAGCACAGGGGACAAAGGTGAGAGAATTCTCAATGGCATGTTTAGAAGAAAACCCTGAACACTGCCTTTTAGGAAATAGAGCGAGTTAAAAGAAACAGGAGCCTTTCAGACAGCCCTTAAAAACACCAACAAACTATGTCTTCTAAAAAAAAAAAAAAAAAAAAAAAAAAAAAAAAAAAAAAAACAGGTGGAGGTAAACAAAAAGAGGTTCTCCTGAACGTCAAAGAAGGCCAGAAGAAGAGAGTAGACGCGATGACAACAGTATTAGTGATGATGGCTGACTGGCAGACCTTTGCTAATGTGCTGAAGTCAATGAAGGTGAATTCTGACCCTGATCAGGCTAATGCTGCAATCCAATAGAGACATACTTATAAAAGCCAAAGGTATAGAAGATGCGATAACATTCTCACAGCAAATTGTAAAGTCAATAGCCGGACAGGAAACGGTCAAATTGAGCACCAAAAGAGTGACACTAGCGGTTCGAGACCAAAATGGTACCAGACAATATCTAATTAGAGCTTGATGCTTAGAAGATAGAAAATAAATAAAAAGTATTTGGTTTACTAAAATTTTTTAGTCCCACCTTCAATGTCATGTAAGAAATACATAACAATTAATTAGTTTAATCTAAGAATCATGAAAATGAGTTACTGATCATAACACATTTAGTATTTGCGACATGATTTACCATAAATACAAAGAATATAACATAATAACTTTAAAAATCAACTCAACACCAGAAATTTTTATTTTTAAGTGTCAGAAACTTAATATCTTATAAAAAAAAAAAACTTAAGAAATTTTATTGGATCCGAAGCTCTGATAATGTAACATATCTAAAAATCATAAAAAACCCTAAATTTATATGATATAACCTTGATATTATTGGAAAAACTTAGAAAATGATAAATTTGCTTAAAAAATCATAAAAAAAGCTAAAGTATGTCAAAAAGTTATGTCTATTCGATATTATTTACTATTACAGCTAATTATGTTACATAATTAAATATTATTTCATCTAGAAAAAAAATTTGAGTTTGAAGTATCAGTCATTATGTTATAAGCAGAAAAATAGACATATTGTTAGATTATGTTAAAGCTTAAGTCTAGAATGAAAAAAAAACAAGCAAGAAAGACTATTTATAAAATGTTTGCCTTTTAGATAGCTAATATACTAGTTATCTTAATTACCTCTCAAATTTAATAACCTTTATTTTAAATATCTTTAGTTTATTCCCAGTGTATTTTCTTACTAATTCATTAATCAGAAATCACAATGCCTTTAAGCTTGATTATACAACTTCTTTAACTGTGAAGCTTATACACACAATACACTTATAAAATATCTTCTTGCACTTATATATTTTACACTACAAATCGTCAGATAAACAATTTTTCTTTATCAAGTTTAAATCTGAACTCAACCAATACTATAAACTGCATTTCTCTAGCTCATGTATTGATTACTGACATAACTGCTCATTGGTTATTTATTGCAATTAACAGTCAATTAGGCTGTCTTTTTAATGTGAAACATCTAATGGCATGCTTGGGGGTTTAACTAATGCGATGAAGCGACCGTGCGATGGCACGATCTCCAGTTTAACTAGGGTCGGGTTAGCTTGGCTCTCTGTCTTTTTCTCCTCGCGCTCACTGCTGCCCCTTTTTCGTTTGTAAAATGTAATAACCGTATATATAGCTATATACAAGAATATACAATTGTTATATATATATATACTAGTGGGGCTTTGCCCTCCTGCGTGATCCAGGCGCCATCCCCCCGATTTTAAATAAAATGCTTGGACTCTAACAAAACCCCTGTTGGCTTCCGTGGCAGTTTGCCTCGGGGAGTTAGAGTCTATTATAAAACGTGGACTACCATATGTACATATCTTAATAACATTGTATCCTGATAATAAAATAGTACACCTCAAGAATACAGATAAAATAATTTCAGCTGAGATTGATTTGAATAGCAAAAAGCTTGTCCAATTATTAGTTAAGCATATGCTTCATGGTCCTTACAGTAAGACAAGTCCGTGCTTACATAATGTTTATCATAAATGTACAAAAAAATTTCTAAAACTATTTTCTGAATTTACAAATTTTAAAAAGAATAGTTATCCAGAGTATAAAACAACATATATTTGTAAAAATCATATTTAAAAATCCAAGAATAAAGATTAAATTTGAGTTGATAATTCAATGGTTGCGCCGTTTAACAAATATTTCTTGATAAAATATAAATGTTTTATAAATGTCAAATATTGTGCATCAATACAGAGCATAAAATATATTTATGACTACATCTATAAAGGCAGCGATCGAGCTTTTATTGAGTTAAAAAAAATTAGCGATTGTGACGAAGAAATTTTGGATGAAATAAAAAATTATGTGGATGGTAGATATTTAAGTCCAGTGGAGGCTGCCTGGAGATTGCGAGAATTTCTAATTTGTGGTAGAAGTAACAAAGTTGTTTGGCAAACTTCTACGGTTTAAATTATTAATGTCATTATGTAAGTTTTCAGATGATGCAATTATTTTTATCATGTCATAGAAACATATGATTGGATTATTAAAAGTTACATAGTACTAAAATAGTACAAACAAAAATAAAGTATAACGTGGTCTACACGTCATATTTTATTAAATATAAACTGTTTACTTTTACAGTTCGTACATGCAAATATATATTTGTGTGTATTGTACATATATAAATTTAATTTAATAAGTTATTATAACTTATTCGTTTCATTAGTAACTGATAGAATTTGTTGTATGAATATTTTTTAAGTATTAAGTGTGTTCAGTTGCCTCATGGGCGGACTAGAAAAATAGACTGATAACGATGCGTGGCACGTTATTATGATGTTGGGGGACATGGGGGGACTTAATGTTAGATTACCAAATTTTTCTGCTACGTCGAAATTACGTAAAAAACGAACAAATTCAATCTTATTTTGTGGGGGGGGGGGCATTTGTAAGCAACTTTTTCTCGTGGGGGGAACTGTGGCGGTCGTGTACAATATCAATTCGTATATATATACATAGAAAAATATGTTCATTTTTTAAGTTCGATTGATGACTCTGATTGGAATTATTTACTCGTTAGATAAGAAGTTAGAAGGTAATTTGTTTGGATGTCAATTTTAAGAGATCATTTATTTATTATTCTTTCAGCTTCTTCAGTAATTCTATTATAAGTGTATTTACACAATAATAAATTTGTTGAATATTGTATTCTGTTAACAAAGCGTCGGTCTTGATCCGTCAAGTAATACAAGTTAAATTGCGTTAGTATAATGTGTTTGGAACAATCACGCGCATGAATTTTATTTTTATGCTTGTCACGTTAAAAAGTGTGAGGGGATGTGGAGGGGCCCGTAAAAACTAGTGGAGAGGCTGTAGGGGCGTGGGGAGCTGAATGTGGGGCTAGCATTTTTTTAACTATGTCAAAATCACGTATAAAACGATCAAATTTTACCTTACTTTGTGAGGGGGGCTATTTATAACAAAGTTTGTTGTGTAGGGGTGTAAGGGAATTGTGACATCCCCACACGAAACAACATATACTATAGTAAGATATATATTTATATATATGTATATATTATTCAATTACATTTATATATGACGTATGTGTGTGCTATATATATATGAAAAAGAAGTGTTCACAAGCAGTTGGAAGGAGTCCCTTAAATGCCTAAAGCACAGGGGACAAAGGTAAGAGAATTTTCAATGGCATGTTTAGAAGAAAACCCTGAACACTGCCTTTTAGGAAATAGAGCGAGTTAAAAGAAACAGGAGCCTTTCAGACAGCCCTTAAAAACACCAACAAACTATGTCTTCTAAAAAAAAAAAAAAAAAAAAAAAAAAAAAAAACAGGTGGAGGTAAACAAAAAGAGGTTCTCCTGAACGTCAAAGAAGGCCAGAAGAAGAGGGTAGACGCGATGACAACAGTATTAGTGATGATGGCTGACTGGCAGACCTTTGCTAATGTGCTGAAGTCAATGAAGGTGAATTCTGACCCTGATCAGGCTAATGCTGCAATCCAATAGAGACATACTTATAAAAGCCAAAGGTATAGAAGATGCGATAACATTCTCACAGCAAATTGTAAAGTCAATAGCCGGACAGGAAACGGTCAAATTGAGCACCAAAAGAGTGACACTAGCGGTTCGAGACCAAAATGGTACCAGACAATATCTAATTAGAGCTTGATGCTTAGAAGATAGAAAATAAATAAAAAGTATTTGGTTTACTAAAATTTTTTAGTCCCACCTTCAATGTCATGTAAGAAATACATAACAATTAATTAGTTTAATCTAAGAATCATGAAAATGAGTTACTGATCATAACACATTTAGTATTTGCGACATGATTTACCATAAATACAAAGAATATAACATAATAACTTTAAAAATCAACTCAACACCAGAAATTTTTATTTTTAAGTGTCAGAAACTTAATATCTCATGAAAAAAAAGAAACTTAAGAAATTTTGTTGGATCCGAAGCTCTGATAATGTAACATATCGAAAAATCATAAAAAACCCTAAATTTATATGATATAACCTTGATATTATTGGAAAAACTTAGAAAATGATAAATTTGCTTAAAAAATCATAAAAAAAGCTAAAGTATGTCAAAA
Source organism: Copidosoma floridanum (assembly GCF_036245765.1). Classification (NCBI taxonomy): domain Eukaryota; kingdom Metazoa; phylum Arthropoda; class Insecta; order Hymenoptera; family Encyrtidae; genus Copidosoma; species Copidosoma floridanum. Next base: position 34,729,641 of record NW_028321897.1, on the reverse strand, counting down.
AGTTATGTCTATTCGATATTATTTACTATTACAGCTAATTATGTTACATAATTAAATATTATTTCATCTAGAAAAAAAATTTGAGTTTGAAGTATCAGTCATTATGTTATAAGCAGAAAAATAGACATATTGTTAGATTATGTTAAAGCTTAAGTCTAGAATGAAAAAAAAACAAGCAAGAAAGACTATTTATAAAATGTTTGCCTTTTAGATAGCTAATATACTAGTTATCTTAATTACCTCTCAAATTTAATAACCTTTATTTTAAATATCTTTAGTTTATTCCCAGTGTATTTTCTTACTAATTCATTAATCAGAAATCACAATGCCTTTAAGCTTGATTATACAACTTCTTTAACTGTGAAGCTTATACACACAATACACTTATAAAATATCTTCTTGCACTTATATATTTTACACTACAAATCGTCAGATAAACAATTTTTCTTTATCAAGTTTAAATCTGAACTCAACCAATACTATAAACTGCATTTCTCTAGCTCATGTATTGATTACTGACATAACTGCTCATTGGTTATTTATTGCAATTAACAGTCAATTAGGCTGTCTTTTTAATGTGAAACATCTAATGGCATGCTTGGGGGTTTAACTAATGCGATGAAGCGACCGTGCGATGGCACGATCTCCAGTTTAACTAGGGTCGGGTTAGCTTGGCTCTCTGTCTTTTTCTCCTCGCGCTCACTGCTGCCCCTTTTTCGTTTGTAAAATGTAATAACCGTATATATAGCTATATACAAGAATATACAATTGTTATATATATATATACTAGTGGGGCTTTGCCCTCCTGCGTGATCCAGGCGCCATCCCCCCGATTTTAAATAAAATGCTTGGACTCTAACAAAACCCCTGTTGGCTTCCGTGGCAGTTTGCCTCGGGGAGTTAGAGTCTATTATAAAACGTGGACTACCATATGTACATATCTTAATAACATTGTATCCTGATAATAAAATAGTACACCTCAAGAATACAGATAAAATAATTTCAGCTGAGATTGATTTGAATAGCAAAAAGCTTGTCCAATTATTAGTTAAGCATATGCTTCATGGTCCTTACAGTAAGACAAGTCCGTGCTTACATAATGTTTATCATAAATGTACAAAAAAATTTCTAAAACTATTTTCTGAATTTACAAATTTTAAAAAGAATAGTTATCCAGAGTATAAAACAACATATATTTGTAAAAATCATATTTAAAAATCCAAGAATAAAGATTAAATTTGAGTTGATAATTCAATGGTTGCGCCGTTTAACAAATATTTCTTGATAAAATATAAATGTTTTATAAATGTCAAATATTGTGCATCAATACAGAGCATAAAATATATTTATGACTACATCTATAAAGGCAGCGATCGAGCTTTTATTGAGTTAAAAAAAATTAGCGATTGTGACGAAGAAATTTTGGATGAAATAAAAAATTATGTGGATGGTAGATATTTAAGTCCAGTGGAGGCTGCCTGGAGATTGCGAGAATTTCTAATTTGTGGTAGAAGTAACAAAGTTGTTTGGCAAACTTCTACGGTTTAAATTATTAATGTCATTATGTAAGTTTTCAGATGATGCAATTATTTTTATCATGTCATAGAAACATATGATTGGATTATTAAAAGTTACATAGTACTAAAATAGTACAAACAAAAATAAAGTATAACGTGGTCTACACGTCATATTTTATTAAATATAAACTGTTTACTTTTACAGTTCGTACATGCAAATATATATTTGTGTGTATTGTACATATATAAATTTAATTTAATAAGTTATTATAACTTATTCGTTTCATTAGTAACTGATAGAATTTGTTGTATGAATATTTTTTAAGTATTAAGTGTGTTCAGTTGCCTCATGGGCGGACTAGAAAAATAGACTGATAACGATGCGTGGCACGTTATTATGATGTTGGGGGACATGGGGGGACTTAATGTTAGATTACCAAATTTTTCTGCTACGTCGAAATTACGTAAAAAACGAACAAATTCAATCTTATTTTGTGGGGGGGGGGGGGGCATTTGTAAGCAACTTTTTCTCGTGGGGGGAACTGTGGCGGTCGTGTACAATATCAATTCGTATATATATACATAGAAAAATATGTTCATTTTTTAAGTTCGATTGATGACTCTGATTGGAATTATTTACTCGTTAGATAAGAAGTTAGAAGGTAATTTGTTTGGATGTCAATTTTAAGAGATCATTTATTTATTATTCTTTCAGCTTCTTCAGTAATTCTATTATAAGTGTATTTACACAATAATAAATTTGTTGAATATTGTATTCTGTTAACAAAGCGTCGGTCTTGATCCGTTAAGTAATACAAGTTAAATTGCGTTAGTATAATGTGTTTGGAACAATCACGCGCATGAATTTTATTTTTATGCTTGTCACGTTAAAAAGTGTGAGGGGATGTGGAGGGGCCCGTAAAAACTAGTGGAGAGGCTGTAGGGGCGTGGGGAGCTGAATGTGGGGCTAGCATTTTTTTAACTATGTCAAAATCACGTATAAAACGATCAAATTTTACCTTACTTTGTGAGGGGGGCTATTTATAACAAAGTTTGTTGTGTAGGGGTGTAAGGGAATTGTGACATCCCCACACGAAACAACATATACTATAGTAAGATATATATATATATATATGTATATATTATTCAATTACATTCATATATGACGTATGTGTGTGCTATATATATATGAAAAAGAAGTGTTCACAAGCAGTTGGAAGGAGTCCCTTAAATGCCTAAAGCACAGGGGACAAAGGTGAGAGAATTCTCAATGGCATGTTTAGAAGAAAACCCTGAACACTGCCTTTTAGGAAATAGAGCGAGTTAAAAGAAACAGGAGCCTTTCAGACAGCCCTTAAAAACACCAACAAACTATGTCTTCTAAAAAAAAAAAAAAAAAAAAAAAAAAAAAAAAAAAAAAAACAGGTGGAGGTAAACAAAAAGAGGTTCTCCTGAACGTCAAAGAAGGCCAGAAGAAGAGAGTAGACGCGATGACAACAGTATTAGTGATGATGGCTGACTGGCAGACCTTTGCTAATGTGCTGAAGTCAATGAAGGTGAATTCTGACCCTGATCAGGCTAATGCTGCAATCCAATAGAGACATACTTATAAAAGCCAAAGGTATAGAAGATGCGATAACATTCTCACAGCAAATTGTAAAGTCAATAGCCGGACAGGAAACGGTCAAATTGAGCACCAAAAGAGTGACACTAGCGGTTCGAGACCAAAATGGTACCAGACAATATCTAATTAGAGCTTGATGCTTAGAAGATAGAAAATAAATAAAAAGTATTTGGTTTACTAAAATTTTTTAGTCCCACCTTCAATGTCATGTAAGAAATACATAACAATTAATTAGTTTAATCTAAGAATCATGAAAATGAGTTACTGATCATAACACATTTAGTATTTGCGACATGATTTACCATAAATACAAAGAATATAACATAATAACTTTAAAAATCAACTCAACACCAGAAATTTTTATTTTTAAGTGTCAGAAACTTAATATCTTATAAAAAAAAAAAACTTAAGAAATTTTATTGGATCCGAAGCTCTGATAATGTAACATATCTAAAAATCATAAAAAACCCTAAATTTATATGATATAACCTTGATATTATTGGAAAAACTTAGAAAATGATAAATTTGCTTAAAAAATCATAAAAAAAGCTAAAGTATGTCAAAAAGTTATGTCTATTCGATATTATTTACTATTACAGCTAATTATGTTACATAATTAAATATTATTTCATCTAGAAAAAAAATTTGAGTTTGAAGTATCAGTCATTATGTTATAAGCAGAAAAATAGACATATTGTTAGATTATGTTAAAGCTTAAGTCTAGAATGAAAAAAAAACAAGCAAGAAAGACTATTTATAAAATGTTTGCCTTTTAGATAGCTAATATACTAGTTATCTTAATTACCTCTCAAATTTAATAACCTTTATTTTAAATATCTTTAGTTTATTCCCAGTGTATTTTCTTACTAATTCATTAATCAGAAATCACAATGCCTTTAAGCTTGATTATACAACTTCTTTAACTGTGAAGCTTATACACACAATACACTTATAAAATATCTTCTTGCACTTATATATTTTACACTACAAATCGTCAGATAAACAATTTTTCTTTATCAAGTTTAAATCTGAACTCAACCAATACTATAAACTGCATTTCTCTAGCTCATGTATTGATTACTGACATGACTGCTCATTGGTTATTTATTGCAATTAACAGTCAATTAGGCTGTCTTTTTAATGTGAAACATCTAATGGCATGCTTGGGGGTTTAACTAATGCGATGAAGCGACCGTGCGATGGCACGATCTCCAGTTTAACTAGGGTCGGGTTAGCTTGGCTCTCTGTCTTTTTCTCCTCGCGCTCACTGCTGCCCCTTTTTCGTTTGTAAAATGTAATAACCGTATATATAGCTATATACAAGAATATACAATTGTTATATATATATATACTAGTAGGGCTTTGCCCTCCTGCGTGATCCAGGCGCCATCCCCCCGATTTTAAATAAAATGCTTGGACTCTAACAAAACCCCTGTTGGCTTCCGTGGCAGTTTGCCTCGGGGAGTTAGAGTCTATTATAAAACGTGGACTACCATATGTACATATCTTAATAACATTGTATCCTGATAATAAAATAGTACACCTCAAGAATACAGATAAAATAATTTCAGCTGAGATTGATTTGAATAGCAAAAAGCTTGTCCAATTATTAGTTAAGCATATGCTTCATGGTCCTTACAGTAAGACAAGTCCGTGCTTACATAATGTTTATCATAAATGTACAAAAAAATTTCTAAAACTATTTTCTGAATTTACAAATTTTAAAAAGAATAGTTATCCAGAGTATAAAACAACATATATTTGTAAAAATCATATTTAAAAATCCAAGAATAAAGATTAAATTTGAGTTGATAATTCAATGGTTGCGCCGTTTAACAAATATTTCTTGATAAAATATAAATGTTTTATAAATGTCAAATATTGTGCATCAATACAGAGCATAAAATATATTTATGACTACATCTATAAAGGCAGCGATCGAGCTTTTATTGAGTTAAAAAAAATTAGCGATTGTGACGAAGAAATTTTGGATGAAATAAAAAATTATGTGGATGGTAGATATTTAAGTCCAGTGGAGGCTGCCTGGAGATTGCGAGAATTTCTAATTTGTGGTAGAAGTAACAAAGTTGTTTGGCAAACTTCTACGGTTTAAATTATTAATGTCATTATGTAAGTTTTCAGATGATGCAATTATTTTTATCATGTCATAGAAACATATGATTGGATTATTAAAAGTTACATAGTACTAAAATAGTACAAACAAAAATAAAGTATAACGTGGTCTACACGTCATATTTTATTAAATATAAACTGTTTACTTTTACAGTTCGTACATGCAAATATATATTTGTGTGTATTGTACATATATAAATTTAATTTAATAAGTTATTATAACTTATTCGTTTCATTAGTAACTGATAGAATTTGTTGTATGAATATTTTTTAAGTATTAAGTGTGTTCAGTTGCCTCATGGGCGGACTAGAAAAATAGACTGATAACGATGCGTGGCACGTTATTATGATGTTGGGGGACATGGGGGGACTTAATGTTAGATTACCAAATTTTTCTGCTACGTCGAAATTACGTAAAAAACGAACAAATTCAATCTTATTTTGTGGGGGGGGGGGGGGGGCATTTGTAAGCAACTTTTTCTCGTGGGGGGAACTGTGGCGGTCGTGTACAATATCAATTCGTATATATATACATAGAAAAATATGTTCATTTTTTAAGTTCGATTGATGACTCTGATTGGAATTATTTACTCGTTAGATAAGAAGTTAGAAGGTAATTTGTTTGGATGTCAATTTTAAGAGATCATTTATTTATTATTCTTTCAGCTTCTTCAGTAATTCTATTATAAGTGTATTTACACAATAATAAATTTGTTGAATATTGTATTCTGTTAACAAAGCGTCGGTCTTGATCCGTTAAGTAATACAAGTTAAATTGCGTTAGTATAATGTGTTTGGAACAATCACGCGCATGAATTTTATTTTTATGCTTGTCACGTTAAAAAGTGTGAGGGGATGTGGAGGGGCCCGTAAAAACTAGTGGAGAGGCTGTAGGGGCGTGGGGAGCTGAATGTGGGGCTAGCATTTTTTTAACTATGTCAAAATCACGTATAAAACGTTCAAATTTTACCTTACTTTGTGAGGGGGGCTATTTATAACAAAGTTTGTTGTGTAGGGGTGTAAGGGAATTGTGACATCCCCACACGAAACAACATATACTATAGTAAGATATATATATATATATATGTATATATTATTCAATTACATTCATATATGACGTATGTGTGTGCTATATATATATGAAAAAGAAGTGTTCACAAGCAGTTGGAAGGAGTCCCTTAAATGCCTAAAGCACAGGGGACAAAGGTGAGAGAATTCTCAATGGCATGTTTAGAAGAAAACCCTGAACACTGCCTTTTAGGAAATAGAGCGAGTTAAAAGAAACAGGAGCCTTTCAGACAGCCCTTAAAAACACCAACAAACTATGTCTTCTAAAAAAAAAAAAAAAAAAAAAAAAAAAAAAAAAAAAACAGGTGGAGGTAAACAAAAAGAGGTTCTCCTGAACGTCAAAGAAGGCCAGAAGAAGAGAGTAGACGCGATGACAACAGTATTAGTGATGATGGCTGACTGGCAGACCTTTGCTAATGTGCTGAAGTCAATGAAGGTGAATTCTGACCCTGATCAGGCTAATGCTGCAATCCAATAGAGACATACTTATAAAAGCCAAAGGTATAGAAGATGCGATAACATTCTCACAGCAAATTGTAAAGTCAATAGCCGGACAGGAAACGGTCAAATTGAGCACCAAAAGAGTGACACTAGCGGTTCGAGACCAAAATGGTACCAGACAATATCTAATTAGAGCTTGATGCTTAGAAGATAGAAAATAAATAAAAAGTATTTGGTTTACTAAAATTTTTTAGTCCCACCTTCAATGTCATGTAAGAAATACATAACAATTAATTAGTTTAATCTAAGAATCATGAAAATGAGTTACTGATCATAACACATTTAGTATTTGCGACATGATTTACCATAAATACAAAGAATATAACATAATAACTTTAAAAATCAACTCAACACCAGAAATTTTTATTTTTAAGTGTCAGAAACTTAATATCTTATAAAAAAAAAAAACTTAAGAAATTTTATTGGATCCGAAGCTCTGATAATGTAACATATCTAAAAATCATAAAAAACCCTAAATTTATATGATATAACCTTGATATTATTGGAAAAACTTAGAAAATGATAAATTTGCTTAAAAAATCATAAAAAAAGCTAAAGTATGTCAAAAAGTTATGTCTATTCGATATTATTTACTATTACAGCTAATTATGTTACATAATTAAATATTATTTCATCTAGAAAAAAAATTTGAGTTTGAAGTATCAGTCATTATGTTATAAGCAGAAAAATAGACATATTGTTAGATTATGTTAAAGCTTAAGTCTAGAATGAAAAAAAAACAAGCAAGAAAGACTATTTATAAAATGTTTGCCTTTTAGATAGCTAATATACTAGTTATCTTAATTACCTCTCAAATTTAATAACCTTTATTTTAAATATCTTTAGTTTATTCCCAGTGTATTTTCTTACTAATTCATTAATCAGAAATCACAATGCCTTTAAGCTTGATTATACAACTTCTTTAACTGTGAAGCTTATACACACAATACACTTATAAAATATCTTCTTGCACTTATATATTTTACACTACAAATCGTCAGATAAACAATTTTTCTTTATCAAGTTTAAATCTGAACTCAACCAATACTATAAACTGCATTTCTCTAGCTCATGTATTGATTACTGACATGACTGCTCATTGGTTATTTATTGCAATTAACAGTCAATTAGGCTGTCTTTTTAATGTGAAACATCTAATGGCATGCTTGGGGGTTTAACTAATGCGATGAAGCGACCGTGCGATGGCACGATCTCCAGTTTAACTAGGGTCGGGTTAGCTTGGCTCTCTGTCTTTTTCTCCTCGCGCTCACTGCTGCCCCTTTTTCGTTTGTAAAATGTAATAACCGTATATATAGCTATATACAAGAATATACAATTGTTATATATATATATACTAGTGGGGCTTTGCCCTCCTGCGTGATCCAGGCGCCATCCCCCCGATTTTAAATAAAATGCTTGGACTCTAACAAAACCCCTGTTGGCTTCCGTGGCAGTTTGCCTCGGGGAGTTAGAGTCTATTATAAAACGTGGACTACCATATGTACATATCTTAATAACATTGTATCCTGATAATAAAATAGTACACCTCAAGAATACAGATAAAATAATTTCAGCTGAGATTGATTTGAATAGCAAAAAGCTTGTCCAATTATTAGTTAAGCATATGCTTCATGGTCCTTACAGTAAGACAAGTCCGTGCTTACATAATGTTTATCATAAATGTACAAAAAAATTTTTAAAACTATTTTCTGAATTTACAAATTTTAAAAAGAATAGTTATCCAGAGTATAAAACAACATATATTTGTAAAAATCATATTTAAAAATCCAAGAATAAAGATTAAATTTGAGTTGATAATTCAATGGTTGCGCCGTTTAACAAATATTTCTTGATAAAATATAAATGTTTTATAAATGTCAAATATTGTGCATCAATACAGAGCATAAAATATATTCATGACTACATCTATAAAGGCAGCGATCGAGCTTTTATTGAGTTAAAAAAAATTAGCGATTGTGACGAAGAAATTTTGGATGAAATAAAAAATTATGTGGATGGTAGATATTTAAGTCCAGTGGAGGCTGCCTGGAGATTGCGAGAATTTCTAATTTGTGGTAGAAGTAACAAAGTTGTTTGGCAAACTTCTACGGTTTAAATTATTAATGTCATTATGTAAGTTTTCAGATGATGCAATTATTTTTATCATGTCATAGAAACATATGATTGGATTATTAAAAGTTACATAGTACTAAAATAGTACAAACGAAAATAAAGTATAACGTGGTCTACACGTCATATTTTATTAAATATAAACTGTTTACTTTTACAGTTCGTACATGCAAATATATATTTGTGTGTATTGTACATATATAAATTTAATTTAATAAGTTATTATAACTTATTCGTTTCATTAGTAACTGATAGAATTTGTTGTATGAATATTTTTTAAGTATTAAGTGTGTTCAGTTGCCTCATGGGTGGACTAGAAAAATAGACTGATAACGATGCGTGGCACGTTATTATGATGTTGGAGGACATGGGGGGACTTAATGTGGGATTACCAAATTTTTCTGCTACGTCGAAATTACGTAAAAAACGAACAAATTCAATCTTATTTTGTGGGGGGGGGGGGGCATTTGTAAGCAACTTTTTCTCGTGGGGGGAACTGTGGCGGTCGTGTACAATATCAATTCGTATATATATACATAGAAAAATATGTTCATTTTTTAAGTTCGATTGATGACTCTGATTGGAATTATTTACTCGTTAGATAAGAAGTTAGAAGGTAATTTGTTTGGATGTCAATTTTAAGAGATCATTTATTTATTATTCTTTTAGCTTCTTCAGTAATTCTATTATAAGTGTATTTACACAATAATAAATTTGTTGAATATTGTATTCTGTTAACAAAGCGTCGGTCTTGATCCGTTAAGTAATACAAGTTAAATTGCGTTAGTATAATGTGTTTGGAACAATCACGCGCATGAATTTTATTTTTATGCTTGTCACGTTAAAAAAGTGTGAGGGGATGTGGAGGGGCCCGTAAAAACTAGTGGAGAGGCTGTAGGGGCGTGGGGAGCTGAATGTGGGGCTAGCATTTTTTTAACTATATCAAAATCACGTATAAAACGATCAAATTTTACCTTACTTTGTGAGGGGGGTTATTTATAACAAAGTTTGTTGTGTAGGGGTGTAAGGGAATTGTGACATCCCCACACGAAACAACATATACTATAGTAAGATATATATATATATGTATATATTATTCAATTACATTCATATATGACGTATGTGTGTGCTATATATATATGAAAAAGAAGTGTTCACAAGCAGTTGGAAGGAGTCCCTTAAATGCCTAAAGCACAGGGGACAAAGGTGAGAGAATTCTCAATGGCATGTTTAGAAGAAAACCCTGAACACTGCCTTTTAGGAAATAGAGCGAGTTAAAAGAAACAGGAGCCTTTCAGACAGCCCTTAAAAACACCAACAAACTATGTCTTATGTCTTCTAAAAAAAAAAAAAAAAAAAAAAAAAAAAAAAAAAAAAAAAACAGGTGGAGGTAAACAAAAAGAGGTTCTCCTGAACGTCAAAGAAGGCCAGAAGAAGAGAGTAGACGCGATGACAACAGTATTAGTGATGATGGCTGACTGGCAGACCTTTGCTAATGTGCTGAAGTCAATGAAGGTGAATTCTGACCCTGATCAGGCTAATGCTGCAATCCAATAGAGACATACTTATAAAAGCCAAAGGTATAGAAGATGCGATAACATTCTCACAGCAAATTGTAAAGTCAATAGCCGGACAGGAAACGGTCAAATTGAGCACCAAAAGAGTGACACTAGCGGTTCGAGACCTGGACGCTATTGTCGGAAAAAACCAGGTTAAAGAGGCTTTTATTAAGACATTTGGACTTAATAGCAAGGAACCTGAAGTAGCTCTCTCACAACCAAATACCAGAGGACAGAGGCTGTCATTCATAACGGTGAAGGAAGCAACTGCTAGACTAGCAGAGGGTAAAGGCAGGTTAATCGGCTTTGTAAGCTGCCATATCCGATAAAAAATTGAAGTAACAAGATGTTTAAAATGCCTGGAATTTGGACATGTCTCAGGCAGCTGTAAAGAAGAAAATAGATCTAAGCGTTGCTTCCAGTGAGGAAGCTGCAACCACCGAAAAAAAGAGTGCTCTGGCCCAGCATGGTGCTTCCTCTGTCCTACGACGGACAACAAGCACGAAGCTGGCAGTAGGAGCTGCCCTCTATTTAGAACAGCGCTAGAAGAGGCCAAAAAAGACCCATTAAGATCACATCTAAGCCAATAAAGTTTTAGTACATTTACTTTTCAGCCAGTAAAAGCATTAAGCATTCAGTGAAGCTTTTAAATACTGCAGCTCACGTATAAGAGCTAGACACGAGTGCTAGTCCTCAGGGACCCTGATTCCTTTTCAGGACTCGAGAGGATCATCACCTGTAACAATAGTGATAAGCTTTCTTGCTCATGCTGTGAGACGCGATGGTCTTCCAGGTGGCTTTACCCTGAAGTAAAGCTAACGCGGTTTCAGGGTTGAATCAAAAGCCACACAGCAAGGGGGGGGGGGTGTTTAGTGGGTATGTATGGTCTAATAAAAAAAATCCACTAAGACCCACACTACCACTGTTTCTGCGATGTGCTTCAATGCATTTTCTTTCCATTCACGAAAAAAAAACTTCTACTACTTCTACTACTTCTTCTCTCGTGGGTATTTCTTACTATTTTCTCTATGCTAGACGTTTCCCGTGTGGTGGATAGGGGAACACTCCTTAGATTAGATGAGCACTGGGCAGTTTGATGAGCTATTTACGGTGGTGATTTGAGGCCAAGAGAGAGAGAGGTATGGGTGGCAAATAGTAGGCAAAAATGCCGTTTTTTGGGTCGAAATGAAATAGCAGCTACTGTGATACGCTGATCAAGATAATTCTTTTTGGAGCTTGAAGTTCAAACACCCCAGAATATAGGGAGAGTGGTCTAAAGCAAAAAAAAAAAAATTTAGAAGTTAAAAACTACCCCTAAACTTGCCTCTAATCACTGTATCTTTATAATATGATATAGTATATCATTTAATCAGACAAACACACATTTTTTACAAAAAATGATAAACCTACAGATTTGTTGGGTCACTGATAACGAATATGACGTCAGAATTTAAAAACTCAAAATGGTGGATCCAATTTGGCGGCCGAAAACGTCAAAACGCTCTAAAAATTTAAGAAACTGTGGCCATAGGGGTTTCTTAGGTTGCTTAACATAAATCTGGTACTAAAATGACAAAATTTTAAATGGTGGATCCAATATGGTAGACAAAAAAGTCAAAACGCCTTAGAGATTTAGAAAATTTGGCTATAAGGTTTTTTTAGGTCGCTTAACACGAATCTGGTATCAAATTTACATAATTCAAAATTGCAGATTTAATCTGGTGGCCAGCAAGCTAATACTTGTTAAAAACTAACAAGCTCTCGGCTATTTTAGTTTTTTAAGGTCACTGAACACGTATCTAGCATTAGAATAGTAATATAATTATAAAATTTGAAATGGTTGATTTAATATGGTGTTCAAAAAAGTTGACGCCTGTTCAAAACCAACAGAATATTAGCCCTGGTGGTTTGTGAGGTTGCTGAATACGAATTTGGCATCAGAACTGCGTCATAATTACAAAATTTAAAATGGTTGGTCCTACATAGCAGCCAAAACAGTTTAAACTTGTCAAAAAGTAAGAAAATCTAGCCTTACAGATTTTTGTAGATTCTGCAACACAAATTTAGCATTAGAATTACTAAATTTTAATCAGCCGAGCCCACATAGCAGTGAAAAGTGTTAAGACAAAGGTTTCTTCTGTCACTGACCACAAATTTGACGTTATAATTACAATATTGACCACGTCAGATACCGTATCATGGTGAAAAAAAAGTATGTACTTTAAATGTAAAAAAATCTGTCATTAAGAGTCCATGTGGTCGCCAAACGCACATCTAGGATATCAGTCATGAATTTAAAAATGGAGGACTAGCAAGAAGATTAATGCATTTATAAAAGTTTATTTTACGTTTATTACACTCGATGGATATTATTTGCATTTCCCCCTATATCATGTATAAAGTTCTTTTCAAACCAAAAACAAAAGGATTTAAGCGTAGTTACACTTTTTTCTCTGGCAACCCCTTTCTAGTATTATCAGGTGAGATCTCAATGTCAAAAATAATTGCTATGATTTTTTCCAAAATCTGGCTATGTTGTTTTATCACGTAATAGACTCTTATAATAGTCTCGTAATGTACATTTTGATTAATATAGTAATAATTAAGTGAAATCCTGTATTCTTTTATTAAACATTAAAATTTAAGATTCGTGTTCAGTGACCTCAAAAATTTTTATCGACAGTTTTTAACATTTTAACGTTTTTTTTTAACCAAAATATAGTATCCACTATTATTAATTATTAATGTAGATATTATTCCAGATTCGTGTTCAGCAACCTAACAAACCACCAGAGCTAATATTCTGATGGATTTGAACAGGTGTCAACTTTTTTGGATGCCATATTGAATCCACGATTTTAAATTTTATGATTATAATACAATTCTTATGTCAGATGTGTGTTCAGTGACCTAAAAAACTTCTGTAGCTGAGAACTTGTTAGTTTTTAACAAGTATCAGTTTGCTGACCACCATAATAAATCCGCCATTTTTAATTATGCAATTTTGATTTCAGATTCGTGTTAAACGACCTGAAAAAACTCTATGGCCAAATTTTCTCAAATTTTTAAAGCATTTTGACATTTTCAGCCACTATATTGGATCCGCCATTTTGAATTTTCGAAATTCTGACGTCATATTCGTTATCAGCGACCCAAAAAATATATAGATCTATAGTTTTTTGTAAAAAATGTGTGTTTGTCTGATTTAATGATTATGATATCATAAAGATATAGTGATTAGGTATGCGTTTAGGGGTAGTTTTTGTGATGTATCAAGTTTTCGTAAGTAGAGTTGGGCATGTCCGTTGTCTATTCTTATTGCGAATATGTGTATAGTCTCCGCAATGGACAACGAGACCACTTGAGCAGAGTGTTGTGGATCAACTTAATAAACACGTGTATAGAGGCATCGCAGTCACGAGCCTCGATCTCTGTATACTTCTACTTTCCACTAAACCTTATAATAAACTTAGTATTAATATGAAGGGCGTATATTATTTAAAACTTACCAGTTTCCTCCAACTGAACGTATTTTCCAACTAATTAATAACTCTATGGATGTTTGAGTGGAAGTGCCAAACATAACAGTTTGGCTCTAAAATTTTTTTTTCCACTTTGGACCACTTTTCCTATATTCTGGGATGTTTGAGCCTCAAACTCTTCTAACTCTAAAAAGAATCATCTTGATCAGCCTATCATACCGGCCGCTATTTTATTTCGACACAAAAAACGGCATTTTGCCTACTATACGGCGTTAGCTTGTGTTTTTGTGTCTGTGAGGGGATAAGTTTGATGCCTTCTGCTTTTATCGATACAATGTGCAGGTCAATGTTGATTAGGCTTTATGGATTCTGCATTCTACTTCTGCCATGGGTAGGGCCTGTATGCCTAAGGTAAGCCTACAAAAACTAGTATTAGTTGTGGATAAAAAAAAGTACTATGAAAAGTTGTTTTTATTAAATTTAAGCATCAAACTTCGAACTTTGATTGTTCTGCAAGTTATATTTGAAACTCTTTGAACATACAGAACAAACATGATATCATTTAGTAGATATTTTCTAAAGACTTTTTGCAAGAAATTAAGAATCATATACTACTGTAGAAACATACAGTATTTCAAAGTTTTTTTTAAGAATATAAAATTTAATAAAATTAAGTATAAAATTTTGCACTATTAAGAATACCTGATGATTATAGATACTAATTTATACTATACTATTTGGCAAGTTTTTAATGTTTGTAATGTATGATCTATGAACAATGAGAACTCATAATGATTATTTATATTATATTTACGAAAGGCTTATCTGGTCAGCAATATAAAACCTTTTTATCTTTGATGTAAATATTTGAAAAAATTTTCATTGGCAGCAGAACAGTTTTGAAGAGTTTTAGTTTTGATAAGGTTACTTACTGTTTCGCGGTTCTACGCTGACGTATACTTCTCAATCTGAATGCAAATTATTTGGAGCTGAGATAGAATCTTTGGCGTAGTTACTAGACTTTTCCTTACCAGTTAGAGAGAAATTAAGTTAAACTGTTAATCTACCACCTATTATGCCTGTGTCTGTTTTAGATAGTGCGTGCAGGTAGTTGAGTGTTATGGTTAAATCATCCCAAGGTAGTATCTGTTTTTTTGTATGAATGAATTTCATTTGAAAGTTTTGATAGTTAGTCATTTTGCATTATTAGAGGATGCAGGTTTTCGTGTAACATGCTTTCCATCGCACTGATAAGTCGATAAATCGCGTTTTGTAAGAACTCGGGCTTACAAATAGGAATTTTTAATCAGAAGTAGTCTACTCTAATATTTTTATTTTACGTTTTGTTTGTCTCTTATCGTTATTTAAATCGCGTGCTTTTTTAATTAATTTTTCTAATTATTTAACAATATTTTTACTGTATCTTTTATTTTTTTCTCGCTTCTTTTGTATTTTCTTGAAACCTACGTGCATAATATTAGTCCTTGTCTCTCAGTATGATGTTATTTATTTTAAGTTATTAGGATAATTTATATCTTCATTTGTTTTATCTCGATTATCTGCTCCGAATAATTTTTTTGATATCCACCCCACAAACTTAAGTGATGCGTTTTTTTGTTATGTGGCTAGGAATAACTTCTACTTTATTGTTAGAATTTCTTTTTCTATTATGTACTTGTATGTAAGGGGCTAAAAATAGTTTCAAATCTTCGTAGGTTATTTTGCTCAACGAATTATATTGTTGTACCTAGATATTGAATTTTTACTTTCTTCATTTCAAGTACTCTAGTACATTGTCTGATCACAGTGACTAGCTATTCATGATACAGTTTAGTTTGGTCTTCAATACTATGAAAATCTAAAGTGATAGTATCGTACGATTTGCTAGGAATGAACCTGACTATTGGTGCATTTGTAATATATACCTGGATTAATAACCAGAGGAACATTGTTGTCAATAATTGTTGATACATGTTTCTTACTTCCTATAATATTTAGCCTTAGCGTCAGTGGATGCAAAAAGACAATGGTTCTTATCAGCATATTAATTGGATCAGTCTGTAACAATTTTTTTTTTTAAGACATCATTGTGTAACTTTGTGAATATGTTTGTTAACTGTTAGCTCATTCTCTAATTCTAGTATAACGGAATTATTGCTATGTATTTAATTAATTTTTAAATCTCAATAAAATGAATCTAACTTTCCTTTCTAGAGTTCTTTATGTACATAGAGGATCTTCCCAAATCACCATGATTTTGTTGTTTCAAAAATTTTTTAATATTTCTGGTAACACTTGATTAATACAACTTTTTTTATCCATTACCGAGGAAAGTTCTGGCAATGTCAATGGTTGCAATAAAATTTTGATGAAACTTTGGCGTTAGTTGTTGGTTGTGTATTAGGAATAAGAATTGCAACAAAAAACTCTGTAAGTGAACATTCCATTGTTAAGATGTGCTTATTTTCAGATGTACTTTAAGGAAGAGGGCCTACTGTATCTGGTGTAATTTTATAAAATGTTTGTGACAGTGTGTATGTTAGTAGTATAGGTTCTCTAGTCCTTATGTAGACTAATTTTTGTTCTTGACAAATTGTATATTTTTGTATTTATTCAGCAATGTCTTTATGCAGTCCTTTCCAATAATATTTTTCTTTAACTCATCTATAAGTTTTTAGTAGTTTTCTATGAACTCTGATAAGCTATCATGACATTCAATTAACTTTTTTCTCTGTCTTCTAGGGTTAAATAAGAACATAGGCCATAACAAGTTATTACTGTATGAGAAAAATAACGTAATTGCTTCGTATAAAACAAACGGCATTTCTCCTCTTGGAAGATTATCAGTAAGTTCACCTTTTCTAGAAATACGTTTTTTTCAAAACAACTCCTAAATCTTATAGTAATTATTTATTTATTCATTTAATATCTACAGAATCTGAGATAAAAAAAATGCCATTATGCTTAGTACAAGTTAAGTTTTTATGGGTGCTTGAAAATGTTAAGTAATTTGCTTTACAATTCACATCAGACGGATTTTTAAAAATGCTTATTTCCCTTTTTCCCTTTCCACTACGAGCTCAGTTTTAATTTTCCTTTACGAATTTTGACGCTGAGGTAAAGCTTGATTGCAGTAAAACATTTTTAATAATTGTCTTCCTGGTATGGTAACTTGTTTGATTTTTTGTTTTTGAAATAAGATGGGTTTTTGTCTGTATTTTTATTACTGTTTTGTGAAATAAGTGACAAAAGATCGTATTTATCTATCAACGCTATAGTATATCACTTTCCTTATCGTAACTATTCCACCATAATAGTTTATGATTCCGTTCATATATAAACTTTTCTCGGTCATTATCCTTATTACTAAAAGTATTGAGTCTCATATTGGGTAACTGCTCTTTATTTTTAATTGTATTATTGACTTGATTCACTTGATTTTATACAGACCGTCAAAATTGAGATTTAAATTTTAGTTTTATTGTAGTTGAGAGGGTAAGAGCGAAAAACAAACTTCTTACTACAGTTTTCAAAAATTTATTATGTGTTTATTTTCATAACGTTAATAACATATTTAAATTTCAGAAATCACTGCGCCACAGAGAAAAAAATTATTAACCTTATGATCTTACCCACAGGCTCATATGAGAACGTTGTTGTGGCATTTACATTTCTACTAATAACACATAATATATTCTGATGAATCTTTCAAAAAACTAGTATCGTATTGTAAATGATAATGAGAATGACGTATCCAAATTTGAGGAAATCAGCCATCACGGTTTGAAAAATACTTTAATTAAAAGTTTGAACAAAATTCTATTGGTTTATCTATGTACAGTAGACAAGAAATAAAGTATTGCGCATAAATTCAATTTTACAGTATTAATTTTTTCTCCTATGAGTAATTTTCTGCTAAACTATGTGGGATAGCTCACGATTTTTACATGTCAGCTTAACTGTTTGTTAACGATTGTAGTGTTAATTTTTCGAGTGGTGGTTTTTGTTTTGTCCTAAGTTTGTCATCAGTTAATTTAATCAATAGGGTAGTTAAAGTAGTTTCGAAGAGAGAGATTGTTTTACAATGAAAATTTTGAACTGTTTGGTTTTGTTTTCTTCTAGTATTTGAAAGTCCTGCTATGCATTTATATTACAATTTGGTTGGGGAAAATTCTTGATTTAGATGTTTTTTCAACTCAATATTTAAGGCAAAAGAAAAACCTAATAATCTCTCTGTGACTTTGACTTTAAGTCTCAAAATAGCTGTGCTAAGGTACATAGGTTCTTCAGTGTCTGTTGTTAACAATTGTCCACCTACATCTTGTGCCTTTCAAGGGAGTCAAGTATCTGTCATAAAAAAGTATGTATTGGTATGCTTAATTTATGCACATTTATGAGTTAGTTGCATCTAATCCTTGTAAAACATTAAAAAACTAATGAAAAACATAATAGTCTGCTGACAAGTATTCTTCACTATTTTCAGATATTTCTACTTATTTATTAATATATTATTTGTTATAAGAAAATTAATACATGAATAAATTAAAAAATAAATAAATAAGGACTTTTTTTCATCAACATAAGCATTTAGAAAACACTTAAGGGATGCCAATTTTTTATGATTGGACTTGCTTGGAGTCTTAGCTATTTTTGTACGTCATTCATGAGTCTCTTAGCATTCATCTCGTAAGCTTTATTTGTACGTTTTTAATAGTTAAAAATTCTCAATTTAAATAATAAGGATGAAATTTATTTTTTATATTTTATATTAAGTAAGATAAAAATATTTTTTTTTTCATCACAATTTATTGGATGGCCCTAACAAGATTCAATATTAATTACGTAACTGATAGCTATAACTTACATCTATTACTAATAGTTGATACTGCTGTTTCGGAGTTTACGAGTGACTCCACAGTAACGTCCTAACTTTTGAAACAAGAGTAGAACTCGTAAATTCGTGTTACGAACAGATAAATTTAATTTTTGTTTGTCAAGAAGTAGCCGTTGGCCTAAAGGCTTTATTTTTTCGGACTTACAACATACTTTTTTTTTAAATCTTCAAACCAGCTTTGTGGTGTTAGGTTTCAACAAATCGTATGTATAAAGCGGTGGTAGTACGTCGCGCATCGAGTTAAAATAGACCAACTGTTTAAAATTTTATTTTATGTATAATGCAGTACTAGCGTATTTCATTTGTCTCTTTATCTCACATCTGTGTAACAGTCTTTGTCATACATTATCTGTTTTTATTTCTTGGTATTAAATTTATTCATTAAGGTGAGACTTTGTTTAATAATTAAAATTTTTTAATCTTGTAACAATTAATTTAACACAATAAATTTTACCAACAAGCAAGTTATATTTTATCTAATGATTTAGTAAACTTTGTCAGGCCCAAAATAATTGATTTTTACTAGTAATATCTTACTAATGTACAGAGCAGAGTCACTTAAACGGTTGTAATCATTCACCGCAAAACTACTCAACCGATCTGGCTGAAATTTTTCAGACTGATCGTTGAGACTTCCTAGATGGTTTTAGCATAGTTTTTATCTTGAAATAATAAATAACAAAAGTAGTAAATAAGCTGAAAGTTTTACAAAAATACACTAGCTTTTTACATTAGTTCAGTAGGATACGCTAGGTGTCGTAGACATGAAATCAAAGCTACCTGCAATGGAATTAAAGAGGTGTGGTTATAACAGGCTGGAGCATCTTTGAGATTTCTATAGTTGTCTACCAGCAGGACATCAAGAATATAGTTGTTAGTCGTGCAGCTGCGTATCCCGGCTACCGACGACACTCTTTTTCAATGGGCAAGCGATCTACGTCTAATGCCACTCTAAACCACCAGATTTGATGAGTGCAACCAAAAAAAAAAAAAAAATTTTAAGCAATAACGGTAGAATACCAGGAGACGTGTATGGCCAGAGCACAATCTGCTTCAACATTTCAGAGTTTTGTGGCCGTTCAACCATCCGGCCTTGGGCCGTCAAAGAACTTTTTACTACAAATGCTAGCCATAGAAGACAGCCATGAGAAGTACGGATAGCCACAACGGCCTTCTTCTCAGCGGTCTTCTCAACGGCATACCCACAGAGAAGGTATTCTCCAGGCCCACTTCCGACTAACGATGAGCGGTTGGTTATTTGGGAAACGACCTGAAGACGAGATGTTCTTTAGCTAGCGGCGTACCCCCTTCAACATGGTCTCCGTACACAGAGGCTCCAAGAATAAGAGTCAAGCTACCCACAGCCAGCTCTTCATCATTAATAATAGTATTATTAAGGAATAGCTGGAAGTTTCACCACTGGTCCTCTTCGGGACTGTTATAAGTATAAACGTTCCCTACTTAACCATCAATCTCATCGATTCTTTTAATGGTCACCCAAGTTTAAACTACCTAACCAAAAAATGAATTTTTATTACCGTTTCTAAAAACTATTTGTCAATTTGAAGACTATATAAATCCGGCCACTATTAAACCAAATCAGTTATTTACTGGCAGACGTCAAGAGTGGAGTTGTTTGTCGAACGGCTAAAAATCCCGGTGACCGAAGATCCCACAAAACTCTCTCGACCTAGAGACTTCAAGAATTAGAGTCAAGGTACCAGATGGCTGTCCATCATTAAGAATAATAATAAAGAATGAAAGAAAATATTACCACTAGCTCTTATAAGTCGTAATATTTACTAAACTACTATTAATCTCATCGATTCTTTCCAAGTCTATCCAACGTTAAGCTATCTTGACAATACATATATTTTAATAACTACTTCCTTAAACGATTTGTACACTAAAAGACTATATAAAGCCAGTCGATACTAAATCGAGTCAGTCATTCACTGACATACATGATGAAAATAGTTGTTCGTTACAAAGCTGGGAACCTTAACCACTGATAACCCTGAATTACGCTCTCGACTCTAGACATTCAACCAGAAATCATCGATCCTCTTCAAGGTCTACGCTGAGAGAACCTAACAGCTATAAAGGAAAAATAATCTTGAGCAAACGCGACAGTCTCCAACGGGCAGGTATTATGAACCAAACTACCTACCTTAGATTACCAAAACAACTGAGTCTGCAAAAAAAGAAGTGGTTTTAGACACCAACGTCTTTGGCGTAATACCAGAAAACCTTGAAAAAGAGCTCAACAACTGGGTCTAAAGCTTCAAATGTTTCAGTTTTTCTCCCGATCAGTGTAGTGCTACAATAACAGGCCCGAGAAGATTACCCTAAGGTATAAAGGAAATTACGTTTACTGGAAACTTCAGTCAAAAAAAAGTTTACTTAAGAAGCTCACTGGTCCTTTTTAGAGCCATCAGACATTAAACTAGCTTGCCAACGAATATATAAGAACCTTACATAGTTGACAAAAACAGCCTTTAAGGCTTACAAAAGTCTTAACTATGCCAAAATTCGCAAGAGAGCGAATTATAAGGAAAATCTGAAACGCACCTAATGAATACACTTTTTTTTTTTTATATTAGAGTGCTCTACGTCTGGCTCCTTTTTAATAAGGGCACTACTATGGGCACTTAGCACTTGGGAGAGGGACAAGGAAAGGGATGGGAGGCCTCCCATTACAGGAGGGAGGTAGGGGGAAATTAGGCAATTTTTGCTGCGAGAAGGTCGCCTAAGCCCTCCTTGAAGAGCACTGCGTGGTGAAAAAGCACATGTGAAAAATCACAGAGGTACTTGCCCGAAAAAGTCGCACTATGGCCGGAAATCGAACCACGGTCTCCCGCGTGCCAATCCACGACCTAGCCGACTGAGCCACCGCGTGTTAATAATGAATACACTTAGAGGCATCAAGAAACTGATGCCGTACATGTATTGAGATTGAAACAGCAGCATCAAAATCAACAAATAAAGAATCGATTGCCTGAGAGATTAGCTTTTCATTGTACTCTCACAGTTATCTCTTAAATCTTCCAGATTTTTAAATAGGTAGAATATGTATTTTGTGGCGACAAAAACTGTAGAGATTAGGCTTCAGGACTTTGTTGCTCTGGTGATAAAGTTGTGAGATGAGAGAAAAAATTTTTTTTTAATTTTATGTTTTTCGTGAGTCTTAAGCCATTACAGCCCTAATAAAGAGCTCTTTTCGTAGATGACATGGAAGCAACTCCAAATCAACGGATCCTTAGGGCTAACGATTTTTTATAGCATAAGGAACGGACAGTACTTTTCAACATAATTAAATTTCTTTCACTTTTTACAGCTTATTATTTGATTAAATAAACTGTCTTGTTTCCAAACAAATATGTTTTTAATAAGAAGATTTTTGTTCTAAGAAGTGTCAGGTATAGATGTAAAATTTTTAACTAAAACCTTTTCACATTACATGTCAAGACACTCCGGTGCTCCATTTAGTGAGTCTCAGGTGAAGCCGAGAGTGTCTGACCACTAGTAAATTATAAAGTTTAAAGGTCGTATTTACAGTGTTCTAATGATTTACAGTTTTTCTTAACCTTTCTCATTTCTATGATCATTGGTTGGTTAGCCACTGCTTGGACACACGTAGTTCCTATATCTAACAAGGTCAAATACAGTGATGACTATAATCCTATACTATAGTATTCGTGGTGATAATAATAATTATATTGCTGCTTTTAATTGTTAGAACTTAAGTCGATGGTTCGTTTATTTTTGTAGTTCTTTGATTTACTTTTGAGGCGAGTCTGGTTTGGTCAAGCTTCTTACACATAGCTCAATTACTGAATTAAGTCTTACATTTGCTTAAAAGTCTTGCTGTCGAAATTGTGTATAATAAGTATTTCTTGCGGATACACGCAGCAAAGAATGTCAAAATTGTTGATTGTTCATATTCTTGGATGAAGTAGTGCAAATTTATATTGTAAGATGAGACTTTTATAAGATGTTTTGGAGGTTCTATGAATAGTTTTAGCTTTACTTGGGTTGCAAGTAAGTTATACGTCATGTGATTGCAAAAACAGATATACAGCTCTATGTTTAATAACCACTGACTGTTTGGTTTTTAAAATTTTAGAACGGAACTATGTATTTTGAAGTAATAAATATGAGGTATATGCCATGGGACTTCACACTTTGTGCATTATCTTTCAGTGGTTCTTTGAACTACACGAATTAATTTGGAGCCTAAAAAAAATTTGCTATAGTTTTTTCTCTCTCTGCTGTTACCAGAACTACTTCTGGTGAACGTCTTTCACTACATCTCACTCTCCAGGAACTTGCTCGCAAATGCGGAAAGAACCAGAAATAAGAAAATAACATGAATAAGAGCAAGAAATAAACAAATAACGGGAATAAAAAAAATAGCAGCGGGAAAAGGCGCAATAACGTAGTGATGTACTATACATTGTCGAAAGCATCAGTCAGGGCTGTTAGCCTGAGGTTGTCACAAAAGTATGGTAGATTTTTTTATTATTAAGCTTATTTTCGCCGTTATCCCTCTTATTTCCGTTATTTTCTTATTTCTTACTCTCATTCCTGTTATCTTCTTATTCTTCGCTCTTATAGCATTTGCGTGCAAAGGCCTTTCGCGTAGTCTGAAACTATTGATATTCAAAGAATGTACCCGAGGTGCCTTATAGCCAATAATATATGTGTATAACTCTTCCTCTTGATGAAGCGTTCTGATATCATTAGGTCGAGTGAAAAAGGCCTCTGGTAAGTAAGGTTAATCAATTAGTGATATTCTTGCAAATCTGTGGTGACAGAAAAACAGTAAGCTTGCACGATGATGATTAATGTTATGATTTCATGTACGATAAAAGTAAGTACACTGTGACAAAACGAAGTTCAAACCCTATAATTTTAAGAGAGAAAAGATAACTCTGCATTTTTAAATTTGTTTGTGGTGAGTTTATAATTTACAAACTTAGTAATGATATGATAAATAATTTCTCAACACAAGATGAAAAAAAATCTATAATTATCCACATTTATAACGTATACCTACAGTGCTTGTCCCACTAAACTTGACACTCAAGCAATCAGGTGATAAATTGGGATGTCAAGCGTTCTCTTGTTTAAGTATTAGGTTTAAAAGGTATTAGATTAAAAATTTGGAAGGCTAATAAGGGCATTTTATGTTTTAAGAATAATTAGAGATTATAAGAAAAATAAAACAAGGGTTTCATTTAAAAAGTGTTATTTTAAGTTACAATTTTTTATGCTATGAATTACATTAGTTTTAGTAACTATACCCTAACTAGCACTTGAGTGTTAAATTTACTGACAATGCATATAAATTGCAAAGATTAGTAGGGAGATTGCCAGTGTCTATGGAAGAAAGTGTGTCGCTTTTTTTCACTGTTTTGAGCACTCCATCGCAGGGAAAAACTGAAATGTGCGTATCATAGGTACCTACTGGAGGGCGAAGAAATATATGCGTACATATGGATATAGCTATATATGTTTTGTAGATACATCGGCTGCCTCCTCCTTGAGCTCTCTGCTATCGGTCCTCGTGTCCTTCAAGACTTAGCTCTCGCATGCATGTATACCTATATCTGTTTCTAATGTGATGCTTCCTCAAAAACGATTTAAAATGTTGGACAGTTATGCGTCTGGTCACGTATTACTCGTTGAATGAGTATTAAATACTTATACGGCTAAAAACTGAGTTTTCCTCCAATAAAATAGAAAATTAAGTAACTTGATCTCTATAAAATAATCACTTTTACAACTTGAATAGTTCAAGTTCTTACAGCTACGCATAAAAAAATTACGTATTTAATTAATATATATCGTTACGTTAAAAAAAAGGGATTCATTCATGATAATTTTGCACTTAAAAAATATCCAAATAATATACTGTAACGGAATTTCTCGATTGTACTATATTAAAACCTTTAACAAAGTCTATACATTTAAGATCATTGTACACGCATAGAATTAATATTACATATTATGTTTAATATCACGTGATTACAGTAGAATAGGCGGTTCAATAAGCAAAGTAAAGCGTCAAGAACAATCAGTGTAGAGCGGCAGTTCCAGCAAGCAGTCGATAGCAAGTGGTAGGCTCGTACCCCATAGCTCACTATCCTTCTTCTGTAACTCTACAATAACCAAGCGAATAGACTTATGCCGCACAAGACTTGCTTTTTCTATCTTGGTAAGAGATAAGCTCATTTTGTAATATTTTAAGTTTTCCAAAATTTAAGAAACCACTAATTCAACTCTATTTTTTGGAGTACATACATATCATGTTTGCTTTTGGTACCTATTTAACTGTATTAGGAACGACTTTTGGGCTCGTACCCTGAACTTCGTCTTTCTATTCATTTGCTTCATACCTTTCTTTTACTTCTTTTTTCAAAGATATTATAGACCACTATCTTGTGATTAAGATAATTACCGTTCAATCAACGAGAAGACAACAGTGGAAACAGTTAGTCCTCGTGAAAAAAAATAACCGTGAAGAGCACAAGATAAGTACACCTTTTGTGGGCACTCAAAAACCTTTCCGAAATAGTTTGCGTGAAAGCACTAGCATTATTAACACCAAGAACATTTCTACCGTGTTCTTATTCCTTCTCAATTATTTCCTAGAGGGTCATAAAATATACAAATCATCCATAGTATTGCCCATGCTCTGTGTTTGATGGAGTCTACATAACGTTTTATCCCTCAAATCCTATGTTGTAATAAAATAGTGTTAACACATTAAAATTAATACACACTTAATATAAACTTATTACCAGCTACATACAGACAGATTCATTCATCCGTATTTCGGTAACGTATTAAATAAGGCCAAGGCTGTCCAAATTCTAAGAAGTTTATGCGCAAGAGAGGCTGTTGATTCGAGTTAATAAAATTATAAATATACATTTAAGGTGCGCAAAGACCTTGAAGAAGCTATAGAGGCGTATAATACACTCTTTTTACTTTTATTTCTACGTTTATTCAATAAAAAATGACTTTCCAGAAATTAAAATGTCATTTTTCAATACATGTAACTTTTCTAATAAGAATAAGTAATTGTAAAAGTATTTAAAAAAATTATAATTCTACTTGTATGCCATTTACACTTTAACATAATTACTAACATAAGGAAAAACTAACGAAAACTTAATTTTAAACCCACAATCTTGACTACAAACATATGGCACTTGAAGTATTATAGTAGACAGTGCCATAGTAGTCAAGTAGCTTAGTATCACGTCCACTACTTTTTCATCTAACACTCTCGGATTCAAATCTCGCCCAAGGCAAAATTTTTTTTTTACTTTTATTTTTATCTTTCACACAACTTTTTACAATAATAGTATTTAATTTGTATGTATACATTGCGTAACAAATAGTCTTTGTAAATGCATTAGCTAGGTAATTTTCTTAGATGTTACAATTTTTTTTAAAACAATTTAATATTGTTACATCCAAACTTCGATGAGTGAAGGGCAGAACTCGTAGATTTGTGCTACAAAAACATAAATTTAGTTTTTGTTTGTCAGGAACGAGCCATTGACCAAAACGCCTTATTTGCTTTTACTTGCAGTATACTTTTCTTTAAAATCGTTGACTCGGCGTTGTGGTGTTAAGTTTCACTGAGTGATACGTATGAAGTGGTGTACGCTAAGCTGGCATTGACTTACTGTAAGAGCTTATGTCTTATGTCATACGATAGTATCTTATTTGTCTTTTTATCTCGCATCCTTGAAAAGATCTTTGTCATATAGTGTCTGTTGTATTTTTCCTCAATATTCAATTTATTCATTAAGGTAAGAATTATGTGTCGATCAATTAGAATTACTAGATCTTAAAACGTTTCACGTAATTTAGTGATTGGAATGTTTTTAAATTAAGAAAATTAATTTAATCAACAACCAAGTTATATCTTATCTGATGATTTAATAAATTTAGAAAAACAGGAAATAGTTAATTTTAGAAATAGTGTAAATAATAAAGTTTCGGATTCACATTTACAATCTCATATAATTTATAGTTTTCTTAACTTAACTTATTTCTATGATCGTTGGTAAGCCGCTGCTTGCGCTCACGCAGTCGTAAGATCTTACAAGGTTAACCGCAACGATGAGCCTAATCCTACATGAGAGTACTCGTGGCGATGACAATAATTAGGCTACTGCTTTGAATGTCACAACCCAAGTCGACGGTATTTTCTTTCTTGTTCCTCCTTGATTCACTTTTAAGGCAAGTTTACAGTGGCCTAGTTTGCTCAAGTTTTTCTTAAACAGCTTAGTCACTGAACTAAGTCTTACATTTGCTTGAAATGCACGCTTTTAACACGTAGCTTAATCACCGAACTAAGTCTTACATTCACTTAAAAGACGTAACAGAACTCACTCTCCAACCTCTATAGCAACTTTGGAACACTTGATGAAAGAGTAAAGGCAAATATTTTTATGTGCAAGGAGTTTTTATACTCTTGCGTTTAAGGAGGACGCGTCAAGTTGGGGATCTGAACGATCAATCAGAGCTTAACCTAATTACCTACGACTGATACGAGCACAGTATTGGTGTAATAATTTTACAATAATCGATGGTTAAAGCTGCTGATCTCTCGGAGCTTACATTAAGTATAAGTTGCTGTCAAAATTGTGTATGATGTTTCTTGTGGACCTACGCAGTAAAGAATATTGAAATTATTGAGTATTCACGTTCTTGGATGTACCACTGCGTATTGATGTTGTAAAATAAGCGTTTTATAAGATTGTTCAGGGTTGCACGCGTAGTTTGAGTTTTGCGATGGTAGCTTGTTTCAAAAGAAAAAAGTTACATGTCACGAGATTACGGAAGCAGGTATACCGCTCACACCTACCGGTCACAATATTAATAGTGGGGACAATGTTTATTAAACTTCATCTTTCTTTAGATAGCTATACAACTTATATTGATAAAGTTAAAAATCATTAAAAAGTAATTTGATGCTACTTAATTATTTCATACTGTTTTAACACAATGGTTATGATCAACACTTTCAAAGAGGATCTAACCTTTTACAACCTGATAATTAAGTGTATAAGACTTAGTTAAACTATTAGTTTGACTATTAGGAACCAAACATATATTTTAAAACAGTTCTTCCGCAATGATTTTTTTAAATAATAAATTGATGAAGTCGGATATCGCAACGCAAGTTTCCAGAAAGAGCAGTGGTGTTTTTCTGTGTTTCTCTTCGAGAAACAATTCGTAAATAAGACTACCACATAAGTAACAAAAAATATTAGCGACATCTTTTTTTACTTTTAGTAGACTTGCATTATAGAAATTGGTAACTGCTGGAAGGAATGACAAATCTAATTGAACCGTACTATACATTTTCAGTTTTATAAATTTGTTTAAAGTCTTGTTTACGAATTCTTGGATTACTAACAAGTTATTAGGCACAGACTATAAAGAAAAATTCCGTTAACCACACCCGTTACTCTCCCATTCTACAGAAGAAGGGAAAAAATTGTCCTCAGAAAGAAGAGCGGAATAGACGTCTTAAGAAGCAAAGCAGAGTGTCAAGTACTTGACAATTAGCAAGACAAAGCAGTCCTACTAGATGATATACGAGGTATGTAAGGTGGTTGAGCTCGTATCTCTCCCCTCAGATCTATCAGTCGTGGCTCCGCCATAAGCCTGAAAATATTAAAATATTGGAATTTGATAATACTTGTTTCTTAATCAAATTCGTTGTATTTACAATTGTAATAAATTTATATGCATTTTAACTTAGATCAGAAAAGATTTATGTTGTAAAAGAGGCTTACGTAAAAAGAATATTTAGAACGTCATTAATTAAACTTTGATTTCGAACATTAAAGTTCACAGTAGAGTATTTACAGAATTTATACTTTTAAAAAAAAATATTTTATCAATTGTTTCTTACTGGACTTTAAAATTTAAATTTTGTCACAATCTGTATATATTTCCATTTTCAATAACTTTTGTGTATCGTTACTTAAAATACAGGGTACTAATAAATTAAGAAACACTAAATAAATTACATGAAATTTAAATTTACCAATTCTCGTATTTGTTAGTATTTGCAGTTTTAACTTTGGAGATCTTAAGCTTGTTGTCTCTTTTATTATTCTACCCATTTTTGGTAATAATTTGCATGGTTTTAGTTCTTTTGGGTCATTATAAAATTTTTGTGAAACGCATGTGATTTTGCTCCCTCTGTCAATCAGAACATTAAGTTTAATACCTTGAATAATAATTTCTATTTCTAAACATTTTATATTGATACGTATTTTACTTTTGGGGTTAAGATCAAATATAAAATCTTTCATAGGATTCTCTAATATTAATTTAATTTGCTGTAGTTTTATTTTGGTAATTTCAAATAATTGTTAAAACATTTTTTGTTTTTTGGGTTTTTGTATATTTTTGGACGAAGCACATGATTTGTATAATCTTGTTCTCGAAGAAATACTTTTATAGGTGCGATATGCGTGGGGATAAATTAACGAATTCAGATTTTGACCTTGAGAAAAAGTGTGACGAAAGTGAATTTTGCTGGATTCTCCCCCTTCGCCTCGCCCCTCGTGGCGTACTTCCGGGTTCCTCTACATTACATGATTCCACGCCACATTACCATGCCACACATTTCAAATTTCATGAATTTCATTTCTTTTTATTTTAACAAATTCGAAAAAAAAAGAAAAAAAAAAAAAATTATTAAAGAGATTTGAACCCCCGATCTCTAACTTTCTGGCCACGGCCTTACCTACTCTGCTATGAGCAGGCCTATCATAGGAAAATTAATTACTTCATCTTATCGTACAGTTTCTTACTTTTTTTTCACAGAAATTTTTATTTAATATACATTAATTTATTTGGTTTGGTTATAAATTAAATAAATAAATAATTTACTTAATAAAATAATTATTTTGTCTTAATGTTTTTTTAAAAAACTAGGTAATTCGTTTATTTTAGCAGGACACCCTTTTAATTATCTAATAAATATTAATACTTACGTATTCAATTTGTTACTTTTACTCCAAACAAATAATTTTTTACACAATTCTTTCATATTTTTTCAAAATTTTCAAAAATATTTAAAAAAATTTCTGTGCTGTACCAATACAATAATTAATTTTTATTGTATTTCATTCTTTCAAAAATTTTTCATCCGTAATTCAAGTGGTTTTTCGATTTAAAGACGTTCTTTACATAGTTTGTGGGGGAAAGTTCAGAGAAATGACAGGAACGCTAATGTGTAGAGTAAAGCTAGCAATTCTTTTTCTTATGTAGATGTACTTATATACATGGTTTCATGCACACCTAATCCCCTTTTTCTAAATTTATTTAAAATTTAATCTGTGGGTGTATTTGAAAAATCGATAGGTTTTTCTAAAAGTAATCTTTTGTACCCAAAAAATGAGGAGATTCCTACAAATCATTTAAAAGACATTTAGTAATTTTTTCATATGGTTACATGTTAAATATCGATTTTTTTTATGTATCATGTATAAATAGTAGTACAGTCAAACGAGCTGCAACGCTCGTGGGTATTTTTTATGCTATTTCAATATACGTTTGACATTTGAATAATAACTGTCAAAAAATCCTATGTGTGATAAACGTCTTGAACGGACATTAACTGGCATGTAACATAACCCTATTGAAGAAAACTATATTACAGGACGATTTTTTTCAATTTTCTATGTACAATTATATTTTAGATGTTAAACATGGACAAAAAATAAGTGTGGGATCGCACGTGATAGATGTGAGCGTGACGTTACAGCGTAGGCAGTAGAATGTTGTTCTAAAATCACTGAAAGATTCAATGAAAGTGCACAGTCTACGACTGGCCAGCCTGTACATTATTTTTATTGTATTGTGCCCTAACATACTGTTTATAATCATTAACTCATTATATATTAGTCAAAATCACACCCATTGAAGGTAGGTACACTCATTTCCACGATAATTGCACCACCTTCGTACGCAATATTGTTTTATAGAAGATATTGTTATACTCAAAATTATATTGTTTGTCACATTATTTTATGGAAGTATAACTCCATACTTGGGAAGCTAAGCACCCACTGTCCACTGCTTTTTATCAACATGCAGCCTCTATTTTTTTTTTTTGTCATCATTTTTGGACATTTTAAATGACGAGCTGTACCTAATTCGTATATTGCTAAGGTCTACGCCTTGGGCACAACTCTTACACGTTTCCCAAAGGTTACATGCTGGAGAATAATTCATGCTAAGTCTCATTAAATTGCTGTTTGACAGTAACACGATGTGTATTATCAGTTCTTTGCTTATCTATTTTTAATTTTTTTTTAATGTTATATTATTATTATTATTATTACTGTTATTATTATTATTCTTATTATTATTGTTAGTATGATTGTTATTATTATTATTACTATTATTAATATTATTATTACTATTATTATTATTATTATTATTATTATTATTATTGCGTGTGTAATTTTTTCCTAGAGTTAGGGACAAAGAGGTCTGTTAGATATCTGCATATGGATTGCTATTAAAGTTTGAATAAGCCGTTGATGATACTTTTTCAGAACTTTGATCTGATCAAATGGTGCGTATCTGATGTGGTTCATTGTAGTGGTTAATGCGAATATCTCAAGAAGAATTGTTCTACATGCTAGTTGGGTTAGGTAAATTTTAGGTTTGAGATAAACGTGCATTCTTGCTATTTCGGTTTTGCTGCGATTTGTAGTTCATATGATACGTAAATTAAATTTTCTTTTATTTTTTGTTTTCTTCATAGTAATCTGCAAAAATTTTTTAAAATGTTTTAAATTTCTAGTATTTTGACAGAGCAATGCCTGCCATGTGTTTTTATTGACATGGTTATTTAGGCTATTAACTAAATTAATTTCGTTTGTGGTACCATTGAGATCGCGAGCGAAGCTTATTGTACGCGTCGCATAGTCCGCTCGACGTTATTTTTCATTGGCGATGTACTGCCCAAATTCAATTTTTAGTTTTAACGTAAGCTGGGTGTTTTTATTCCAATATAAATCTTTAAACTTTTTCTAAAAATCTGCGAACCACTTCATTTCCCGTTAATGTAAATACCACCGACCGTGAGTGTTGACTCTAAAACATTGATTGATATTCATGAGTATTTTACGGTCATTATACTCAAATAAATAAAAATTACGATAGTATTTAATTTCCATTAAAAATTTTGCAGGATGTTTGTAAGTGAGGCCCTTGAATAATGGCGTCTTAAAGGGTATTTTAGGTTATCAGTATTTAAATGATGAGTCAGACAAGGATTATTATTCGTATTTGTGTTTAACTAAACAATTATATCT
Source organism: Copidosoma floridanum (assembly GCF_036245765.1). Lineage (NCBI taxonomy): Eukaryota > Metazoa > Arthropoda > Insecta > Hymenoptera > Encyrtidae > Copidosoma > Copidosoma floridanum. Next base: position 34,697,360 of record NW_028321897.1, on the reverse strand, counting down.
CGCAAAGTTTTGTAAGTTTCCTTAGTTTTCAGTTTTGTTTCATGACGGGATTAAAAAAATTTTTCTAGTATGTTTCTTCAATCGCTTGATTGAGTCTTGTGAGTTTTCATTCACGTTACGCTATGGCTTTGTTCAGAATCAACTGTAGATCGAGAGCTTTCTGTTAATATAATGCGTAACCTATTGTGAAGATCGGGAAATGAGCACATTGATTAATAGAAAGTAAGTATTTGATAAGAGGAAGAAAACGTATATAGAGTGCCAAGCCAGCCATTCTTACATGCACACAACCGCATGCTTTGACGGACAGACGAGATCTACCTTGCACCCACGTTCGAGCGACAAGCATCCTCAAATATCATACAATTGAAATTTGCCAGAGATGGCGCGGAGTAGAATGAACTGATATTTTTCGTTCCAAAACTATGTAAACTTCCTTAGAAGAAATATTTTTTCATGAAAATTTTTAGATCTTATAGGTATGATGGCAAGGAATAACACAAAATTAAGGAGAAATGTAAAAAATGAAATCCTAACCTACAAATTTTAGATTATTTCGGAAATTTTTTAATTTAATTTTTTTTTTCTGATGGAAAATGAGTTTTGAACAGCTGGTATTATACCTTAATATTTATTTTATATATATTCTTGATTTTCTTAAATTAAGTATCAAAATTGCATCTAAAAAGTGACTTTTTTTTCAAAATTAAGCATAATTCCAAAAAAAAAATTATTTTCTTGAGGAAGTTATCAGAAGTGTAAGTGTTATGGCTGGGAGTGATAAATAACTACTCAATGATATAAGAAAAATTTAACCTATATACTCATGTGGTAATTGGAGATTTTTTTCGTGTTTTAAGAATTCTTTTTTGTTCTTTTTTCAATATCATTATTATATGCAGTGATAGATAAAACAGGGCACAGTTACATGGCTTATAGCTTAAGTTACTAAGCCTTGACATGGAGGTACACTTATTTGCGTATTACACCGGACACCAAAATAGGTGAGTGTATTAACTTATTCTATTGATTCTCATAATTTACGTGTTCGGGGCTAACTACTGTGAACTTTAGCCTACTGTCTGTATTACACATACTTATGGCGAAATTTTAGGATACGTGCCAAATAGATTTTGAGAACTCTCAAAAGGTTTTGTTTTATCAAACGTAAGAAGAAAAAGAAGTATTTTCGTAGGACAGTCATGTAATGTGTGTGCTACGTAGAAGAGTTTTTATCGTGAATATAAGTGATTAGTAAATATCGGCAAGTTAGTATTGTGTATTTTTTTGGTGCTCGTATCATACAGTTGCCTCCGATAGGTTTAACAATTATTCAAAATATCGTAGGAAACTTAACAATTCACATTTATTGCATGGAGAGTGAACGATTTTATCAGTCTATTAAATTCAGAAAAGTACATTTATTCTTTAATTTTCCTGATGCTAAAAGTTATAGAGCTACAATAACAAGTAAAAAAGACCCTTAACCGTGACGTTATCCTGGTGAAACTTTAATTGTAATGACAGTTAGTCTCGTCATAACCTTACTTGTGAACATTCGGGCTTACGGAAACGTATATAACTTAAATAAATATAAGTATACTTCAAATATTTGCAGTTTAATGACTAATTTACAATATCCTATTTGATTCCATTTGTATTTCTTACACATCGATATTTCGTAAATAAGAAAAAATTTGAGCTAAACAGAATCACTGTTAAATGTGTTTATAGATTTTCATTTTAGTGATTACAAATTGTACTTTGTGTGACTTCGCACTGAAAATGTTTGAGCTTACGTTGATATAAGCTGCAGTATGTATTATTTGTACGTAAAAAATTTTTACTTTTGTTGATTTAAGTCAAAGCTGCATGTCATCAAAATATCTTGGGACTCCTTATATCGATGTTGAGCCCTTATAGAAAGATTGTACTTTTTAAAAACTTAAATGATCTATAAATAATTCCATTAATCAACAGTTTGATGTGTGTTTTAACAAAAAAAGTTGCAAATGCTCAATAAAAATGTTTTAAGAAATAAAATGAATCAGAACAAAATTTATTGCAATCACTTTTAATTATATAACGAAAGGTAACATCTTGTGCCTATGGCATGAAACTTAAATGTTCATTAATAGTTTAAGAAAATTCAGTATATAATTTAAATTTTTTGATCCACCGAATACTTCATTCCAATGATTTATTGAACAGCTATTTCCACGCGATGACATAAGTTTATAAACAAAGCTGATAATTAGAAAAACTAAGCAATCACAACTTTATTTCGATGATATGCGTATAGTGAGGGAAAAATAAATGTAAGAATTAGATAATATTACGATAAAGATTTTTAGTTGAAACTGTGTTCTCTTAATTTGCATTTAATTAATATTGTTATTAACGTAAATAGCATAAAAATTGATTATTAATTAACGTATACTGAGGTGACATAGTCTGTAAATTAGTCGGTATACTAACTTTATATGATATACTGGATGGGCGTTCACAATTGCTGTTTTTTTTACCTATATAAAATCTCTGTCTTTTATTTTGTACACGTCAATAATTGTAGAGTAACTTTTAAATTTCTCTTACAAATAGAATGCCAAGCTACCCAACTAACCAAAAAAGTATACAGAAAAAAGTTTTAAAAGGACGTCCCCCTACAGCGAAGAAGGGTACTGGTAAAAGAGGACGACCACGTATTGAAACCAGTTTGAGCACCTTGTATAGGCGAGCCTACGAAGTGTTAGATTATGTCAAATATACTATCGAATTTTTGAAATAAGCAGTGAAGTTATCCCAAATTCATCTTGCTAAAAATGATACTCATGAAGAAATGAGTAGAACAGATTACTACATAGAAGAGATGGAAGTTAAAGATCATAAGTACTGAAATTGCTGAATACAGGCATTCTCCTAAATCGGCTCTTGCGTTTTACTGCGAACATGATTTTAGTAAGAAGTCATATGTAGCTCTAGTCAGGGTTTTGCGTATCAGAAAATGTAATATCTACCCTTCTTACTCTATGATACAAAAAGAGATGAAGAATTGCCTTGTATTACCCCATGATGTACATACAGAAGTTGAAATTCGCACTTCTCTCCAGAATATTTTAAATAAAACAGCGCAAAAACTATGTTCTGCAGTAGCAACTTCTTGGCGCAAACAGGACTAACAACACTTGCAGCTAACTGTGACATTTGGGTTTGATAGCTCTGCTGTTCATTGTAACCCACACCAAGGCTATACCGATTCTAATGTAATTAATCAAGATCTTCGGCAATCTTTGTTTATTTCTAGTATGCTCATTGTTCAACTACCAAGTAGATCTTATTGTAAGCAAATTGACTGCCTATCGTTTGTATCGTTTGCACAGTGAAAATTATGTCATAAAAAATTTCATGATATAAAGAAGGCCTTATTTAGAGTAATTTTAGTTGGGAATATAAATATTTCTACACAAGTAGTAAATTTTATATAATTGATAATATCTGCGTGAACAATGCAAAAAATTGTATACGAGAAAAATTTCTTGGGTCTTCAAAACTATACTCGTATCTCATCATCTGCCTCATCACTTTGTCATTTGATCTCTTCAAATATATGTTTTTTACTATTCTAAGTGAGGGCAACGTCTAATCATCGGGCGTCCTCAATACATTATGATGCTTGGTCAATAAAAACCGCTGTCTTAGCACAAAATTAAGGAATTATCGTAGAGATTATTTTGGTAATATAAATACCAAATTATTTTGTTACATCTGATTGCACATGAAAGAATCCGAGCTCACAGAGTCATAGATTCTGTAGACCAGTACGAATTGCATTAGAGAAGGAAACGCTGGAGTCTATTCTTACAGAGTATAATCGTTTGAACTGTGAAATATCCACACTTACATCATATACATTTCAGTTAGATAATGGACAAGAAGCAGAAGTATCATTTAAATTTTTTGTTACATTACTAGACGGAAAATGTGTAAGCGCAATCGTAGAAAATAAAGCTACATGTAGATGCAATATTTGCTTTTGCACTAATTCTCAGTTTGATAAAGATGTATCAACCGATTTTCATCCCATTGATGAATCATTTATGGAGCTTGGTCTTCTACATGCTGAAATAAAAGTTTTTGAAAATCTTACCCACATATCAAACAGACTTTCTTTGCAAACATGGACGATTTATGCTAATATTAAAGGTGGAATGTAAATTGAAAAACTCTTTTTTTCGCTAGTCCGTAGCACATGCAGTGACTGTAGTTAATGTGTATCTTTCGTGCGTTACTAAATACGAGATATTACTTTCTAATGAAAATTGCAAGACGTAATTGTAATAGTTAGGCCACGTTATCGCACCGGAAATTTCAAGAAAAAAATTTTACTTTTTTCAGACCTTACACAGCAGAGCTTATTACTTTTTTCAAGTGACGCAATACAACTTTTAATTTTAAATAAAAATCCAAACAATTAGACGAGTTTGTCACTCAGTTGCTTTTGATGTGTCCTTGAGGTTGTACTTTTAAAATTTGACCAATCGTTTGAATGTAAATAACTATCATTTACTAATAGATATTCATGTAAAAACACACATACCATCGTTTTCAGAAATTGAGTTAGCATGCACATACGATTGAGTTTTCCACATAAAGTCCGAAATTGATTGCTATTGGATATTTTAATGAATAACTGTGTTAGAAAACTTAAATTTACAACGTTTCTTCAGAAATGTAATTGTATATTCAAAGTATTCTTAAATATAAGTATTATTGATCATGAACGAAGTTGGCTTCGGTCAAGTATAGCTATTACGTCTTGCAAAAAAGTTCATATTTTTAATTGTTAAGAAAAATGAAGTGTCGAATCAGTAACCTAACTATATTAGTTTGCATAGTAATATCCATATTATTTTAGAAAAGGCAGATGAGCGAACTCAAATTGTACGAAATAGAATTTACGAAAAGTTCAAGGTTCGAGTTGACCAAGTCCTTAAAGGGCATGGTACCACTACAAACGGTGACGTTGTTCGAAAATGCTTCGCGGAACCAGAAAAATTTACTGTACTGAAGTTCTTGAACTAGATGAAACGCTGGTGAAAATCATTTTTCTCGTAATATCATTATTTAAAAGCAAGCACGCACTAGTTCCGAGCAAAATGAGTACACAAAGTGAGCCCCACATTACACAAATTGTCACAATCACAGTCAGGAAAAGCACTTATATAGTCTCTACAAAGTTCTTTTTAAACTTGTGAATTTCAGTGTAATATTAAATAAAATTAGAGACAGTCAACAAGTAATAGATTTCAAAAATCAATACAGGCATAATATTGTATGTTACCATTGTTAAAAAATAATAATATCCTATTTCTCCATGTAAATGTAGTAATTACATTAGAAACTTTAATTACAGTCGTATCATACGCTGGGGGGAAAAAAGGTTACATAATGAATTTGTCATTCTATGTGCAGTATCTTAACCTTGTTAAATTCACTAAGCAAAACAATTATTTAATTTTTTAATCGAATGTTAGATTCAATTGCACTAATTATTGAATTTAAACTAAACAATGTTATCTTGTTTTAAACCGAGAATACAGTTGCAATTTATTTACTGGCTTCGTAAAAATACTTTTAAATATTTGTGTACATCATCACAAAACTTAAATGATATCTTACATTTGATTAAAATTACGTCTTGAATTGCAGAGTAGTATATTATATGATACTTTCTTTATCACTTTAATTACAAAAGCGATGAATACTTTTTAATAAAATGTTGCCACTTAGTACATCTTATATGGCTATTATTTTGAATACCTAATGTAAAGTAAAAAATGGACTGTTTTGTCTCTTTACTATGGTATTTAAGCAATATTTTAGAATTTAGTATTACTCTGTTTAATGAATTTTAATACCAGTAATGGTGAGATAGACTGATCATTATGTGAATGTATTTAAAATAAATAATATAATTAATTTTTGCAAGGTTACTGGAAAATAAGATTATCTTTTATTAACTTCAATTCAATTACAGCCTCTGACAAAGCAACATACTCAGCTGAAGTCGAAGGCTTTGTTATACGATTTTGTTTTTGCATTTTCAAATAAATCACTTTACCTAAAAATCTTATTACGTAGCCCAATTTTGATTTTCTATCAAGACTGTCACCTACCCAGTCTTCATAAAACAATTTACTATATTTGCATTATCATTTTTCTTGTACGTTATGTTTCAATTTCTTGTTGAGTATACGTATTTGAAAATGCTCATGGAATACTTAAAATGTGTTTCGTTTATATATAAAAAAGTTTTCTTTTGCTTGTTCTAGTTTTAAATTAATTTCCATTAGTGTATCATATAATTTAGCATTTTCTAGTTTGCACTTATTTGCCAAAGATTCCACACAACTTGTTTAACTCAAAAACATTACATTTTTCTTTACATTGGAACGTTGGTAAACTAAACTTACTAATTAATTTTTCCCGCTCATTTCTTAAGAATTTTCCATGTTGTTTAAAATTATTTTGAGCAAGGACCACCGTGCATCTGAAAAGATGTGAATCACCTGCAAGTTGCTCGTATCTGTAGCACAATGCTAATTCATGTACATAGACGCTGGCCTATGCTGACCAGACATTAAATAAATACAAAATATTTTTTGATGTATGAAAATGAAATAACCGTAGATGCGAAAGTTTAACTGGGTACAGTTAAATTAAAGTGTAATATTAAATACCAATATAACTTTAGATCATGATTTAATGACATGAAGCCAAACGTTAGAATAACTTAGAGTTAATACATATAAATAAGCGAAAGTAACAGTAAATGACAAAACTGTCACATACAGTTAGAAACAACCCGTACATACTACACTTTTAGAAAGCAACAACATTACATATTAACTACGGTAAACTTAGTGATGCATTCCAACTAACTTTCAAAGAATAATCTGATTTTTACTATTCATGTTCGCAGGCTCATCATTAAGCCAGTAACTTTTTTGTATCACATCAACAACTTCATCAGCATACTGCAATAGTCTTATTTGTAATTTAAATAAATTCTATCACTTTTTTAAATGTAAAGGAAAACGGGAAAGCCAGCCCTTCCTCTTTTCCTAATTCAGAGATGTCAAGAAAGAGAGAGTCTGTACTCCTACCTCCAACACAGGTGACATAATTTCCAACTTCCCAGGCCACCACGAGTCGACCCTCTCCAACGCTAGCAGCGAAAAACATGTTGATGAAAGTCCTACCAAAATTCTGTAATCTTTTTGCAAGATTATAAACAGGCAAAACTACCTGTAAATCTAATTATCTTAACTCGTGACGGGCAAAGTGCTATTATTTTTATTATTTTTCTTACTACTACAATTATTATTATTATTACGATGATTGTTGTTACTATTACTATTATTACTACTATTATTATTATTAATATTATTACTATTATTATTATTATTATCATTATTACTATTATTATTATTGTTATTATTATTCTAACTATCATTACTATTATTATTATTATTATGATTATCATAACTACTATCACTTGTATTATAGTTCTAAGTTATTATATCATCGGCAACCGTTACTGCTGTTTAAGTATTAGTGTTAATTGATATATCGTAACACACGAATCGTTTATCCATCCGAACACTAATTGATATGTTGAGCGATTTTTACCGCTCTTTTTTCAACAAGTTCAGTTAAATAAACGAATAGTGTTTGGCATGAGTAAATATTAATAATATTCCATCTTAATATTAATATTAAGTTATAATGAAATTCTGCGGAATTTGGATGTCAAGAGAGAGGACGGGTGGGAGTAAGTGAATGACTTTTCCTTCTCTTGACGCATGTAGGATACCAAGCCAGATATGGAAAGTACCAATTTCTGAGTGACTCAATTAAAGCAGCTCTAGCCAATTAGATTTTCGGCTATTGTCACTTGCAAGATTTTCTCCTGGCCAGTTTTTCAGCGTCGCTCTTGAACCAGTGGGTCACCAAGATCCGTTGTTCCTTATGCAAAGGCCCAGAGGTGTCGAAATGGACGCAGTCTCTTAATTTTTACCCCTCGAACGGTAGACTGTGTAGTAAGAATTTACCTCTACTACCTCCCAGTCTACCACGAAGTGAGGATACGGTTTTTGTTTTACCCTCGAACAGTCGACTGGGTAGCTAGAGTCTGCCTCTACTACTTGATCTTCCTCGAGCGTGGTTTTAATTTAGGATATGGAGATCTTGTGCTGGTTCGCTGTGTGCATAAGTGTTTTTGGTTTCGAATAAAATTAAGTATTCAAAATTTATCACATTTTTTATTTTTTTTTCCCCCTTTTTTCCAGAGCGGGCATAAGCTTTAAAGCGCACACCATTACTGGCTACGGTAGTGGTACCATCGGAACATTGAGGACTAATTGAATTAACGTGCACACTGTTAGTCGCAACGATATTGATACCCCAGGACCTACGGGAATTAAATAACCGATTGAATCACCGTAAAAATCTAGAACGAACACTAATACTCGTGACGGTATTGATAGATTCTAGATGGGTTGCGAACTAAAATACAGTCAGCCCCCTTTACATGATTTCTAGAAACGACACCTTTACTCATAACGGTACAGGTAGTTTCTAGATCACGAACAGGACACTCTTCAGTACGGCGCTCCGGATAACGTTGACAAACCTTACGAGCGCCGTAAGTGAGTGTATCGGGATACTGCACAATAACCGATTCGATTCAGTACAACTTGATTTTCTCTAAACAACCGTACTACCGTAGCAAATATCCCACTTCGTTTAAATTAACTATCCTTTATCCCCGCGTCCCACCTACGCGTCTAGTGCGAGTCTTATTAAGCGCAAACTGAGAGTAAAATAAATCGTTGCGCCGACGTAACAATATTATAACTTATATTTATTTCCAAATAATACTATACTTTTCCCAAATCCTCCATGCAAAATCTATTAGACATCTTTTTTTTAGAATTAAGGTATTTACATTTCCGTACTGATCAATTATCGATGTACAATTGCATTGGAGAAAATTTGCCAAAATCATATTTGTTTTTTTATAGTTACTAATTATCATCTAAATACATAACGACAATATACAAACCCAGTTTGTACATAACTACATGACTTTCTTTGTTAGTTTTTCATTTAGTAGTTTGAGCTTTTCTCCTCAACCTTTTACCAGGTATACCATATTCTTTTTGAACACGTCCGTATGTCTCTGCAGTTGAAATTGCACTAACTACTTTTTGCAACACCTTAGCCAGGACTGTCGATTTATTTTTCTTTTGTACGACCTGACCATCACTTCATTCGTAATTAATAAACATTATCGCATCGTAACACAGAATATCAAAGCAAGTGTCTGTCGGAAAAAAAGATAGAAATCGTCTGCTGCTATGCTTGTTTCGTTCCATTGAGCCTTATCTGATTGACCTATACAGCTCCCTCAACCAATATTTCTCAAATATTAGATGATATATTTAAAAGTGTAAGAACATATTTTTATAAAGTATTGCATTAAAGTGTAATAGTTGCTTCATTATTATTAAGTCTTATGAATGAGAAAGAAATATTTTTTAATACTTTCACTTGTTTTTCATGTTTGTGAAATTATTTTTTTTGTACTTAAAATTTTTATTTAAAATAGTATTTGTATCGTTTAATGAACGAATTTTAAAGACTAATTAACTACTTATGATAATATTCAACAGAAAAAAGTCAATAGTATTGGTGGTGTCATTTCTTAAATAATAATAAAGACCTATTTAGGCCAGTGGCACATGCAGCCTCGGGTTCCCCTATTCTTATAGCCTCATAGTAATATTTTACACAAAACAGTTTTAAGTGTAGACGTACGAAATAGGACAGTAAAACTTTAAACACAGATTGTAACTTTTGAATTTATGTTTCTTGTAAGCTCCTTAAAAATTTTATTTTTCTAAAATTTCTTTAAATTTTCCATCTGGTATTACCTTACACACAAGACTATTAAGTGCAAATGTGTGCTAAAAGACAGTTAAACTTCAAACGTAGATTGTAACTTTTAAGATTTCAACATCAAGTGTGTGCCAACTATGACTCTCGAGAGAGCCCTATACCTCATATTTGCTCGAATCTAGTCTCCACAGGCTGGTATGATCTCCAAGAAGAGAAAAAGAGCTTTGTACATCGTTGCAACCAGTCAGAGGTACTTGGACCACTTGAGCATAGTTACGCAAAAAATTGTATATGTATGCAAGCATCACTTACACATTGTGCAGAAGGTTCCCCAAAATCTGAGCAGTGTATGAAGTGGTCCATCAAGTAACAGCAGTAGCAGCAGTTTAGTGTACTCGGAGACCGTTCAAAATCGGTCAGATTGCTCCAGCATAGTTGCCACACGTTAGCTTACATAAAAATTGTACATGTGTGTTACTCTTATGTGTATATGCTTTACACAATTTCGCAAAAATTAAGCCACGTATGCGGCAGTTCATCAAGTAATAGTATGAGCAGTTCGGAGTACTTGTCAGAGACTCTGACTACTTAAGCATAGTTGCCGTAAACCGACGCTGCTTGGGCGTAGTTATCACAGGTTGAAAGAAAACAGGGGCAAGTGTGCTTCAAACATCTTGTAGTTGTGGCTCAGCTAAGCCAGAACTACCACTGTTTATCTACTATTACATCTTGTACAAACAAAGAGAATGAATTTCGTTTGGAGCTTATAGTAGGATTTATCTGCATTTATTCGAGAAAAATCACTTTTATTCCTTGATTCACTTTTATTTACCTTCTTCTAATTAAAAAAGCATTTTAATAAGATGGTCCAAACTATACTGTTTTTCTGAAAAACATAAAAGTTAAGAAATTTTAAAGAAATGCTTTCGTTGAAAATTTTTACTGCGTAACAATTATTAAATTTTATAACATTTAATAGATTATATTACTTATCATCATGATGTGATGAATATATTTTGTCTTTATGCATGGTTTGAAGTCCAAATGTTTTCCTGTAACAGTAATAAACATTGTTGAATATGTTCTTCTAACTTTGAAATCGCGCATGAGCTAAAAGATTCTTTATATATATGTGTGCGCAACTCACCTGCCACCTGCTGGCGCATTGACCCTCTCTGTTTTTGCAGCGGTCAGTTTTTTATACGATATAAGCTTGTAAAGAGAACATACCCTAATCTTCTTGTGAAAAATTTCTACTAGACTTGTAACGAAATTGGATGGTAAAATTTTCCAAGAGTGGAAGTTGCAACTAAATGTGATATTTGTTGCTCACAAGTAAGTGGACATTGTTAACTGGACAGGCGCGATACCAGCGGACCGCGAGAGCATGGAAGCCGAAACATGAATGAAAGCTAATGTGAAAGCTATGTACATTATCTCCTTGGCCATGGAACCTGAGTATCCTAAGCTACATCATGGTAAACAAAATGTGGAAAAAACTGTCGTCCATTCAAGAACAAAAAAGCGAGACGTACAAGCTATTATTGAATCAGCGCTTCCATAAATACCGTATGGAGACCACGGACTCCATCTAGCAGCATGCAGCCAAAGTATAAAATATGGCACTTCAGCTTACGAATCTCGGTCAAGAAACTCCAAAACTGGATATAATGTCAAAGATACTCGCTAGCCTACTATCCAAGTTTCATAACCTGCGCATTTCGTGGAGCAGCGTCGACCTGGCCAGACAAACGATCGAGTACCTAGAAGAACACTTGATCGAGGAGGAAACATATTCGAACGTCGAGAATGAGGACACGGCAGCGTTGTCTGCTACCTCGAAGCAGACTCAAAAGAATGGCGGTAACTCAAAAAAGCCAGAGGATACCAGGAAAAAACGCCATGACAAAAACGGCATAGAGTGTTTGTGTCTGGTGTTAAGAGGTACTTCGTGCGGGAACTCGCGAATCGCATATTTGGAGGTTCTCAAGATGCCGAATATTTCAAGAAAGACATTGTTCTATGAAAGTCACGCTTTTTGCGACATGTGGTCAGTGGCAAGAGAGTAGAGAAGGTAGGCATGCATTGTAGATGCAAGCCAAGCAAATGCAACGACTCCTTTACAAGGATACGGCTGACGTCTAGTTTACCGACACGGCGCTTCTGTGCATATAACCTACAGAAGAGAATGGTTTGTGGAGTACCGTTTGAGGAAGGATGACAGAAGCTATCATTCTTGGTGATAATGGGAAGTGCCCGATAGCTAGTGAAGGCATTGTTTTTGTGAAGAGACTTGTCGACAAAAATTTGTTACACGGACGTCTTGAGAATGTCTTGCATGTGCCTAGGATGAGAAAAACTTATTCTCCGTTAAAGCTTGCAGATCACATGGACTGGAAATGTTGTTCAAAGGTGATAACGTGAAGATCATATGCAGAGATGAGGTATTTGTTACTGGGGTAAAGCAATCAAATGAAATTTACAGGATGCTCCTGTGCCCCCGGCCTTTAGACTTCACGAAGCGAATAGTTGCGTGGCGAGTCTCAAAGTGTGGCATGATCGTCTGGGGCACTTGAACATGCAAGCTCTTCAGGAATTTAGCTGGAGAAATTTAGTTGACGGCATGAGAGTGACCAGCCACGTAAAGTTTTTCTGCAAGTCTCGTCAACTTGGCAAGGTGCATCGACTTCAATGTAAGAAAAAGATCGAACGAAAAGTAAGCCCTGGAGCAATAAACACAGTGATGTGTATGGGCCAATGCCCGAGAGTTCAATTAGAGGGGCTCGTCTTATACTTATTATCAAGGATGATTCCACGGGCTATTGACACGTGTACTTTCTTAAACATAAAACGGACGTTTATGAGCACTTCGTAGACTTCGAGCGAGAAGTACGGAACAGATTCGACAAGCCGATGAAAACTCTGAGGAGTAACAACGGATCTGAGTACGTAAATGAGCGCCTCAATAATTACCTAACCTCACTTCGTATAGTGCATGAGTGTACCGTACTTTAGACACCAAAACAGAATGGCAAAGCTGAGAGAAATAACCACACAATCGTCGAATGCGCCCGCACCATGCTCAAGGCTAGAAGTCTCCCTGATTCACTGTGGGTAGAGTCAGTGAACTGCGCTGTTAACATCCTAAATAGAGTGTCTGCTGCTACTAAGGATCCAAGCAAAATGACTTATGAGGCTTGGATGCAAGATACCAGACGTGGGGCACGTGCCTGTATTTGGCATGGAAGCATACATGCACATTCCCAAAACGTTTACAAAAAAATTGACTCTCGGTCAAAGAAAGTGATATTCGTTGGCTATCAAGACAACTCCAACAACTACAGACTGTTTAAACCATGCACGAGAAAGATTACTGTCTCGTGGAACGTGATATTCATCAAGAGTCCCTCGAATCAAGTCAAACTGGACATCACGTCTGATGACAAGAAGTTTCTGTTGTTCCAGAGCGATCAGGCTCAGGGCCAGGGCGAAGGATCAGACGAGGTCGAAGCAGAGCTGATTAACGCTGGAGGAGAAGAAAATAGGAGGCTGAGTACCGCAACCAAAAATGGCAACATAGCGCCCCGCCTGCACCGAACGATCAACGGCGCTTACGTGACAGATCTGCCATTAATCGACCTTCACGCTATACAGTGAACTTTGCTTCTCTAAATATACCAACAAGTTTGACAGAGACTGCGAATGGTCCAGATAAAGAGAAGTGGCAGAAGGTAATCAGCGATGAGCTTGAGGCTCACCGCTGGAATGGCACTGGACCGCTGAGAGTTCTCCTGGCACACATCGTTCAACATGGTCTCAAGATAGTGACCTTCAACGTTTGAGCTGCATTTTTCTACGGTGAACTTGACAAGAGAATCCTAATAGAGGTTCCAGAAGACATAGATGTGCGCCCCACTGAAAAGGACAGCGTTCTGTGCCTACTCCGTAAATCTCTCTATGGGCTCAAACAGGTGCCACGCTGTTGGAATTTAAAATTTAAACATTTTCTCAAGCGGTTTCAGAACAAAGGGAGCAGTGCTAATAGGTGTATCTTTATAGGCCGTTACAGTGACTCTCTTGTTTGTTTAGCCCTGTTCGTTGATGACGGCTTGCTTGCATGCAAGTTTGCGAAAATTTAAAATCTTGTGTTACAGAAATTAAGTGAAAGCTTCGAAATAACTGTTGGCGATAGAAGCTACTTCGTTGGGTTACTATTGTATCGTGATGGAAAAAGTAATAGTCTATTTTTAAACTATAGTGCTTATATTAACAAAATCCTTTGTAAATTCAAAAGGAGTAATGTCAAACCAGTCAGTTCGCCTGTCAATCCCCATGTACATCTGTAGCCAGCAGAGAAAGACAAAACAAACGATCATAAAGTTCCTTACTGCGAAGCCGTTGGTTTACTAATGTTTTTAGCCATCGTCTCCTGACCTACTGACATCGTGTTCAGTGTAAGTGTCTTCAGTAAACACCTCAACAATCACGACCCCAATCATTTTCAGGCATAAAACGCGTTTTTGCATACTTGTTGGGAACGAAGAATTTTGGAATGTTACATACAATAGAAACTTACGTAAATGGTCCTATTGGATACTCAGATGCTAATTTCACCAGTGAGGTTGAAACTTGTAGATCCACTGCGGGATGTGTTTTCTGTATAGCTGGAGGCCCAATTACTTGGCTATCGCCACATCAGAAGTTAATTACCCTTATCACCACCGAGTCTGAATGCGTTGCAGCGGCATCAGCTGCCAAAGAAGCAGTATGGATACGAAAACTGTTAAATGATATCTTGTGTCAAAACGTAAAGAGCATGACCCTTTTTGTCAACAATCAAAGCGCCATTCGTCTAGCTGAAAATTCGGAATACCACAAGAGACCTAAACACATTGACATACGATAAAATTTCTTCAGAGAGAAGTATGAAGGCGGTGAAATTTTGACTGAGTGTATTCCATCCAGATATCAATTGACAGATATACTAACCAAGGCACTGCCTTGTGGCAGCTTTCATAATATGCAAGATTTCCTAAATGTACATAACAAGCCAAAGTGGTAAGATATATAAGAAGCTCTCGAAACGGCGGAAGTGTTGCATATGTTCTTCAAGTTTTGGAATCACGCATACACTAAGAAATTCTTTATTTATTTGCGTGCTCAATTCACCTGCCACCTGCAGGCGCATTGACTCTTTCTTTTTTTGCAGCATTCAGTTCGTTACGCGACACAAGCCTGTAAAGAGGACATACCTTAATCTTCTTGTTCTCGTAAATATACTTTATCATACTCAAGCTGTCACTGAATCCATCGAAAAAGCCCAAAAAAAAAACCTTGATAATCTCTGACGTAATTAAATCACAAGTTTTTTTTGGTGTATCTGCAAATAGGAGGCTAGCATACTCACCACTAAGTCGTCAAAGCTCTTTAAAGCTCTTTAAAACTGTAATAGATTTATAAGCTAGATATTAACGTCTCCCTAAAGTATAGAGTTCAATAAATAGGTGAAGCTTATAATATTTTTAGTGTGAGTATGCTAAGCATTTATGAGTCTTAAATAAATAGAATATAAACTATTTAACATGGGATTAAGGTATAACTGAAAATTTTCTAAAAAAATAATATAAATTTCCACAAGCACGTATGAAAAATTCTCATTAGAAAATATTAGAAAATTTTTTTCTTATATTACTAGTAAGCCCTATGAGTTGGTTCGAATGATTAAAATTAACACAGAACTTACAGACCTTCAGCTTGGAATTAAAAATGTTAGTTCGACGACTAAAATCACGTTAAAAGCTTTCACTTTTTTTAGAAAGCTTTTATCACTTTGGAACTTTCAAAAAACACTTGAACTTCATCATGTACCGTATGGAAAAAAAATCAGTAATAGGTTACACATAATTACGTAATAGTAACATTTACCAGAGTCTAGAGGCACCTTGTGGTGAAGTCGAAGCCTCCCAGTATCTCAATCAGCATAGTAACCATTCAGTGTATATTTCGAATGTGTTAAATAATATTTAGCGTTAAAAACTACAGATGTAGATGATTCAAAAACATGCACTTAAAAATAATAATTTGTAGCTACCGAGTCATGGGTCAACTAATGCTTGTATAATACGTATAAGTTTATTTTACATAATCAAATTGTAATTAAAACCTTAGTTTTCAGAAAAATATTGGTCAGAGTAAGAGTAACAAACAGTTTAAGTTTGAGTGTGTAATATTGTTTTTCAACTATCTTGCCAGTAAAATACTAAAAGCTCACGTTCGCTTAAAACTTACAATTGCAGTTAAACTATTTATAATTTTAGACTTAATTGAAATTCTTTTACCAAACCAAGACTCAGAGAGAGAGAGAGCTTATTTGAAACATGTCCTAGTAAAGTATCAATAGTTAAATAGGTTAAAAGAAAAAGGTGATTTCTGTATAAGTTCAGAAATACTAAAAGATATCCATTTAAGCTGCAATACATTTAAATTGCACTGCTTTAGGCCCTTCTACGAATTCTCTGGGCATGCCTTGACTATAGCCTAATTTGTAGAAACTACGCTGTTTTTACGAACTTTTAGTTCATGATCTGCTGTAAATAATATAGTATAATTCTTACTGTATGATAATGTATTATGAATTAAAAGTCAAACGACAGCTGTAGCCCAGATATAGCTAGAGCATATTTTTTATAGCTTATATTTTCTCATAAAAGTTTTAATTCACAAGAAATATGGAAAACTGACCAAGATATTTAAAATTTTTCAAGATGGGCAACGGATTTTATCTTAAAAAAGTGATAGAAATGCTATAAATTTGAAAAAAAAACAATAAACCATAAATTTGAAAAAAAATATATAGTAGAAAATTTAATGATAAAAAGTTTTGCGATTCTTCCATTCTTTTAGCAAAATAAGAAGCGGAGATGTGTGCTAAAAAACTGAATCAAAAGCCAGCGTGATTTAATTTATTATAAAATAAATAAATTAAGTCAACTTCTGTTGACTTCTGTTGACTTCTGTAAAAACTGTATTTCTCGTATTCACGAAGCAAGTTCTATAAAAACTGAACAATTTTTTCTCTTCCACAAAAAAGTGTTGCTTACAAATTTTTTGGACAATGGAATATTATTTACGTTCTCTAATCTCTATTTATAATGAACATCATTTTAAACATATAATCATTTGGTTTGCTGTTATCAATTCAGTGTAAAATAACAACACAAAATCAAAGCACTTCCCATGTATAAGACATCCATAAAACACCTAAATATTTTGGATGTACAGTAAATTGTTACCGAACAGATTTCTAAATAACAATTTTTTTTTCGATTTTTCAGCACTGAAGGTAAAGCTGCAACTTAGGAGATCGTACCGCCAGCTAGTGGACCTGGGAATCATGCCTCGTAAGTCTTTTCTAATAAATTTATTGGTATCTTATACTTTGTGTTGCTTCCTGATCAGTAGTACGCTCTTTATTACACTAATTTTTTATAAAGTTTAAAAAAAAAAGATTGTTGCACATGAGAGAGCGGATCTCTACATACATCGTGACTTATGACGTCGATGTTTGGTTCCTTTGCAACAACCACGTAAAAACTTACAGTATGAGGGACAGCCTCTTCTACATATTCTTTTTATAAAGTCTTAGTACTCTACTTGAGTATTAACATTTGGATATTTGTATACTGGAAAGATCAATAATTGAACATTTTAGACACAACAGCTACTTTTATCGTTGGTATAATGCAATCGTGTTTCACATTTAAATTATATTGCTACGTTAAATGGTCACAACAATTGTGGGTTTCTAAAATTTTTTCATCCCTTACTTAACTAAGAACTATTATTTATTTCTCTTTATCGGAGCATACCATTTAGAAGGGTATTACGTATCACGAAATATAGCTTAAAAATTACTGTTTTTACCATGGAATGACTTTTTAAAGAACTATGCGCAAAAAACATAGAACACTTCACCCATAAAATCTTGTACGAATAAACTAACAATGAAAAACCATTGAAACTTTGAAAAAAATAAAATAAGAAATTATGTATATAACAAACTCCCAATTATACTAATAATTTAATAAACATTTATTAATGTAAAGAGACAAGCTGTTATTCAGAAAAAGGTTTGTAAGGTTTAAAAAAATTAATATTTAATTTAATGAATGATTTTGTTACATATACAATTTACAATGAAACTTATAGAATTATCAATCAGTAGTTCAATATTTACATTAAAAGTAAGTTACGAACAACTATATGAGAAGTAATAAGAGATTTTCTATTGTCAACATAGCTTGTAGAATATCACGGAGAGTAGTTTACTCGTATGTAGAAGATCGCTGGTCCAGATCATGAAGAAATTGTTTTTTTTCAGTTAAATGGGATTAAGAATAAAAAAATAAAATTAAATAAAAATAAAAACTTGCTTTCTTCAGATATGCGCTTTGATTTAAAGACACAAGCTAGTGCGGCTTGGTAATATTATAAAAGTGTGTCAGGATAGGTACATACTTTCTGTTAAGGTCACGAATCTATTATCATCAGTTTACTCTGTAGCACAAAATGCATCTATTAGAGTATAACTTTAAAAAGATTTATAGTTACATCAGTATTTCTTTAATGTGCGTAGTTAAGAGTTTTGGAGTGGTCTTACCATGAAATTAGTTAGCAGCAACATTTTTCCAATATTATTACGATAAGCTTGCTATCATAAGCAGTACTCTCAACACTTCTTAGGGATCGTTTTTAGTGAGCAGTTGGAACTGCCACTAGCCGCCACTGGCTACAGCGAGCGGTAGCCAATCACAGAAGGCATCGGCTGGCTGCAGCTAGCAGCAGCTCAGTCTATAGTTAATGCATAGGCTAGTTGTATACACAAACTATGCATGAGGCTGCGGCTGGCCACCACTGGCTGCTGCCAGCCGCTGCCTTCCGTGACTAGCTGACGCTTGCTGCTGCTAGCTGCAGCCAGTGGTGGCCAGCGGCAGCTCTGACTGCTAACTACAAAGATCCCTTACCCAAATGATGTCGACAATGAGTATTTGATATGTTCGCAGTACCGTTGTCAAAAGAAGCACTCATGCCATGGCCCATTGAAATGTATTAAAACCAAGGCAATTTTAAATGCAAGCAATTTAAATCGTTCAATAAGTGTTTAAATGACTTGCATATTGTTACAGTGTTTCTGAAGATAATAAATAATTACAAGCTTTAAAAATCTATTAATTTTCAAGTCCTATATCAAAAAATGATAGTTCAATATTTCGAGGTTGTGAGTTTCCCCAAAAAATGTTTGGTTAAAAAAATGTTTAATATGGTAGATTGTTTTAATTTATTGCGTATCATATCACGCAATGAGTTACATGCAAACGTGGTTTAGCTGAGAATTAAAGTGCACTGTCTGCTTTCATTGTGTTATTATTTTCAGTACGTAAAGATACCTTTTCCAGTACAAGAAAATAATGTTTCTTAAGGGGAAAATTAATAATTATAGGTGTTGAAATAAAGTACCATAAAAGTTTAACATGAAGGAAGTACAATCAGTAGTAAGCTTACATTGCAATAATGAGATCAAGTTAAAATAAGCAACAAAAAGTGAGGAAAATCTCGTTCATCGTACTTGCATTTGAATTGCTTCTAATTTTTCTAGAAGGCTTTGTCTAATAGTAGAAATAACAGTTAAAATGAAAATGAAAGAAAAATAAAAAGTTGACATATTTCTACAAGTTCACCTAATACTGATTTGTTTGTTTTTATCTTAGTCGTCAGAAAAAATGCTCATTTTATTAACTAAATTATTTTTGATTACTGCATTTCCTCACGTGTATCAAGTCCAGGCATACTAACAGTACTATTGTTAAGCTCAGAGCAAGGCACCATAGAAGTCATATCCAAATAGAAGTGTAGATTGATAAATATTTATGTAGGATACTTAATTTTAATGGTATTTAAAATAAAACGAATTATAAAAAAATTTTGTTTATTATTGTACGAAGCAGAATCGTCGTTTTTGTACCTACTAGCGCATGTAGCCAGGATAAGCACCAAGCCTGAGGTACTTCTTGTGCAACCCACAAAGAAACCTCATCTATTTTAAGAGTGTTGACAATATATTAGTAGCAAAAAGTAGTAGTAACCTTAGTATTTCTTGGGAATATATAAAAAATCTATTTGTTAAACAGTAATAAAATTGATTATTCAAAGATTAAAATGGGTTCAAACAATAATATGTTTTTTTTATTCATTTCAATTCTAATTTAAAGTCTAAATTATTTAAAACTCTATCTGCTTTTGTAATAATATAAGTTCCATTTTTTATCTTCGTTAAAATAAATTTATTTTTAATACTAGTGATTCATTCGCAAAAATTAAAAACTAGGCTATCTCTTTTTGGCCACTCGTTCTTGAACGATGAAACATTTTAAACATACTCAAATTTGGTACTGTTTACAATTCTGGTTTCTTACTACTGTGCATAAAATCTCTCACTCTACCCTTTAACTTTTTAAGAGGTAAACAAAAAGTTGTTGATAAAGATCCTAAGCGTCTAACTATAACAGGTGAGTGATACAAACTGTGTATAGTTCATGTCACAAACTAAATTTATAAAGATGCTGAAGTCATAATAAAAAATCTCTTATTAATTAAACAGCAAATTTCATCATCTCTATTAAGATTTCTTGTTAATATAGTCTGTAAACAGCTAATACAAGCAACTTCTAGTTTTTAAAATATTCAGAAGTTAAAAAAACATCTAATCCAATCAACAAGTAGTTAAACAACTAACTTTTATGCTCTGAAACCTTCCAAAAATAGAAATGTAATGCTATTGGTCTTGGCTGGCTTGCTACAAAAATTCTAGAGGCTCTGTTAAGTTCTTTATGGACAACTTCGTTCTATAGGACATGAAAATACTTTTGTTACAGGCATATTTTTTTGAAACTAAAGTGCAACGAATAGAGTATTTTTGTGTTTAAATCTTCTTTGACAAGAAGTTTCTAAAATCACTAAGAAATGCCCAAACTTTTAAATTAAAATGATAAATAAATTTTTACTTTATCGGTATACCACATAAAATAAACGGTTTAATCAAACACGACAAGTTTTTATAAAAAAATCTCTGTTTATACTTCCTTCATACATATCTTCAAAAATTATTGGCACTTCATGAACTGTTATTGTTCATGAACTGTATTATTATTGTTCGTTTTTTAAAATTAAAAATATTATAAGATCCAGGACACCAAAGCATAGATTCTTATTGAAACATCCAAGGAATTTCTATAAAATAACTTTTTTACACTTTTACTGCAGTTTTACTTATTTCGTCAACACATTCTTTATCATTAAGAATCTTATCATTCTTTACATTGTGAATAGTAATTAATGTTTACGAGCCAAATACATACTGAAAAATACAAATGTTTTTTTTAATTGTGTTTTTTTAACATCATAAAAAAGCTATTGAAATTTGTATAGAGAAATTGGACATTTGTTTGGATTTGGTAAAACTAGTGGTATTAAAGGTTGGTTGAGGTAAGACCTTAATGCAGCTACGCGTAAAACAAATTCTTTTACGCTTATTGATTATCCAGAATAGATTTCGTTATCCAGCGGTGACTCTTTGTCTTCATCTTCTGTACTGTTGGAGTTACTCCACGATTCGTCATCCTTCCAGGCATTATTATATTCGTTATCATTAATATCAATACTATCAATTTTATGATTTTCTTCATATAAACGTGATTTTATGTAGTTAGCATTAAATATTGAAATTTAATTAGTATAGACGTGCAGTAACACAAGGAACGTAAAACTACTGTTATGAATATTTTTGATAGCACGCGCTGCTCAACCAAGTATTTTTTGGTGTACTTATGCCAAAAATCTTGATAATCGACCCAGCAGATCAGCGTGATTTACAACAGTGCTTAGCACCGTCGACTACACTCCCATTATAAGCATATCTGTATAGCCTATATATTTCTGGTGTCGCGTACTTAAAAAGGTAGGTGAAAAAATAATGGTAGTGTTTATGGAAACAAAAACCATAAGGAAAACTTCTCTCGCAAGCTTCGTCCACTTGGTTGCGTAATAACACAGTAAACAATCTACCTGAATACTGACAGAATAATTTCCGATCTCATAAACTTAAAAATCCGCTATTCGCATACTATTTCAAGCATGTGACATTAGGCGTGAACACAGTCTGATAAGATTACCTTTCGCGTTATTTTCATTATTGGTTATCTCTTGATTCGATTTGTTGTCAGAAGTCTAGAGGTTTGGCTAATATAAGTTGATAAAATCATGAACGTCTTTTTGACATACCCCAAGTTGCGTTGTTACATTTTCAACAGATTTATTACAAACAAGTTAGGTTACTTATTTTAGAAAATAATCTTTTCGAACATTTTTTCCGGTAAAATAAATCATTTTTATATATTGGGTGTTGTGAAATTTTGGCGATTTCTTTGGTTTTAAATAATTAACGTTAAGGGCACCTATTAATCCAAACAGGCTTCAGACAGATATGACTGGTTGAGAATCTCTGCTAATATAATTAAGTATATCGTCTCTTTTGTATGTAAGGCAATATCTAATGGTAATTACATTGCTTCATAGCTTTGCTCTATATACGTTCTGATTATTGTTAGTATCACAGCTACTATCACAAAGACTTACGCACACTCTCCCGTACAGTTATTTGTATCAAGTAATTGGTTGGAAAGAGAATAAATCTGATAGTAGCATAAAATTAGGTGCAGTACTTTGATTCATTAATTTATTTTCATTGCAGTTCGTTTTTTTGTTGTTGTTTTCGTTTATGATATATGGGGTTTTATCCGTTATTTGCTCCATGTCAGGTGCTTTAGATCGTCTATTTTTTGCAATAATAGTAGCCATTTGCGACAGTGTACTAGAATTTAAGGGTATATTTTCCTTAGTGTGTATTTTCTTAAAATTGTATCTTCATTTAAAAGGGGCTCCAAATCCGTTATACGTCTTGATATATTTGTAATTCTCTTATCTAATACAGAATCAAGGTCATAAGTGTCCATCTCGGTGCATACGTCTTGAATTATGGGATCTGGCTTCTCTTCATCAGAAAATCTAGTTACTGATAAAAAGTCCGTATCAGCTTGTTCGGGTGCACGGTCATTGTTAAAGTTGTTCAAATATTTTCGAAGGCTTCAATTCAATTTCTTGGGGTAATTTCTTCGTTAACTTTCGTAATTCTTGATAAGTAACCTTATCAATGCTTCTTGTCGTAGTTTTAAGTTGGTCTTTAAAAACGTTGTCATTTGAATCTTTACGAAGCGAAATGGGTGTAACAAAAGTTTCAGTATTTGTCCCGTTTAAGTGTGAATTAGTATTAATATTTGAGTCTACATCCGTTTAAGTGAGTTCTCGTTATAATCCGCTTTATCCAGGGTCATACACTGGTGGCTGTCTATCTTTTCCTAACCATTTTTCAGTATCACTAGGATCGTTTTCAGAAAATGTACTTGTCTTTGATGATGCACTGAGGTTTATTACATCTCTGACTAGTAGCTTTGGCATTTCTTCGTTTCTTGAAACTATTAGATTTCATTTTAGTAATTCTTGTTCTTGTGTCACTAGCGTATGATGTTGAGGATACTGATTTGAAAAAATTCACTTCTAATATAAAATTTTTCAAGTCTTTTTAGTTACATTTCTTAATATACTTCGTCAAGATGTGGATGATGTCTGTAGCTATGAAAATATTTTTGTTCAAGGCCCTTAAGCGTGTTGGTATAGACTTTTCCTGGCTTGTATTTAAAAGTACATTTATAATCAGCAAATTTATACATCCAGTGCTTAAAAAGCTGTCTCGAATCTTTGCTGGTGTGCCTTTAAATTAACGGCTCATGATCAGCTAAGGTAAAGTACCCAGTAGTTGGACAGAAATAAAAATGGCACCAGTAGTTGGACAGTCCAATATAATTAACATTTTCGAGTAGAAGACGTTTTCAAATAGGAGAAAAAAATTTATTTGTAATCCATCAATAAATAATAATTCCTGATGAAAAAATTTATCTTTAAAACTCTTTTTTGTTTTTACGTAAAAAAATTTGTTTTAAATGCGAAGCATGTAAGATTGCTGTAGAAAAATAGATCCCTTAAATAACATAGGAGTGTTTCTATACTTAGTACTTGGACACAAAAAAAATCGCTAAAAATAAAAATTTATAGTTGAGCATAGAACGTTCAAGTTATTTTCTAACTAAAGTTACCTTGCAAAATGCATATTATTATAATTTTTATTGAATTTATCAGAGTTACATGCATCAAAAAATATAAATAATTCTGTCCAAAAATAGCTTCCATTCGATGACACACGATTTTTCCTATACCTGGTACTTAGACAGTAAAAAATACTTAAAATTATTGATTTTTACTGAATAAAACATGTTAATGTTACTGTTGAAAACTAAAATAAAGTTGAATGATGACCAGAAACTATACCATGTACTGAAAAAGATTATAATCATTAAGTAGTTGAGAGATATGAGAAAGCATTTTGAAATTAGGTCCACCCTAACTTCTTTTTTATTTAATTAACATAGGGTATCCAATTACTGGTCCCAAGTCTCATGTTGGACTTTTTAAATTTTTCTTTCTAGTTACTCTGTTTAAAAGTTTTTAAGCCCGTTCGTTTTTGCTTTGTTCTTTTACAATACTTTTTACAGGCTTTCAACTTTTTTTTTCTTACTATCACATGCAAATTTAATTAAAGTATGTATATTAGTGATTATATCTTCTTTTACAATAAACTTACTGATGTAAGAATCAGTAAGAAAATCTTCTTTTTAAAAGTGTCTTGAGCACACTATCATAGTTCTACTCACATATTTTTTAATATCCAAAGCCTTGACCCACGTTTACCAAGCCACCGCATTTTTGTGTTGCTCGAACGCATTTTTCACAAAAATGTATTTGTTGTTAACCAGAAAATTATAAAATGATAACTTTTGATGAAGTATGGGCTTACTTCTACAACTCTTGACACAGCAAAAAATCCGAAATTTTCTGAGATACCATATAGAATTTTTGTTGTTGATCACGTATCCTTCAAGTCACTTTTATTAAACCTTTTTAAACAAATACTATTTTATTCCAATTGAATGTTAAGACAAAAATAATACCATAACGTTATTTACACTCTTTACTTTTTGTAAGAGCCTAGTCTCGCAGCTTACGAAATCAGCCTGTACATGGCACTGATAGCTGAGTTCCAATCCCAATACCAATTAAATTAAAGGATACTTGCCACGTGTCAATGTAGGACATGATAATTAATATTAGGAGTTTTAAATTGAAAAAAAATGTGTATTTAGAGGATGAAATAGTAACACATGAGAACGGCCAATATAATTTGATGGCAATAAACACTAATCAGGATGCTGTAATAATTAAAGTAGATCTAAAAGAAATACTACTCCTTAATTACATTGCACCTAAATTTGATCCCGGTACTGGTAATAAATATAAGGGACCAATGATCAAAAACAAACAAGAAAGAATAAAAGAGGTGAGGGTTCTTGTGCGTTCCAGTCACTTAAATCTAGAAGACCGAGACCAAATTTATTGACTAATCTTCATACTCTTAGATATCTCTTTGGTACTGAAAGACTTTCTACTCTGTACTTATCTCGTTTCACATAAAAATTGGACGAGAAATTCAATCAGACCCGAAAAAGGTACAAGCTGAGTAAGAACTTTTTGAACTATAAACTATGGAAAATATAAGAAAATTCTTAGGACTAGCAAGATATTACAGATATTTAAATAAACTTTTTTGAAAACATCAAAGCCACTGTCAGATAAATTAAAAAAGGGAAAAAAATTTTAATAGACCAAAGTACAAAAAAAAAGAGTTTTAAGTATTTAAAGACCATTCATGCCAAGAGCCTATATTACAATTTTCCAACTTTAGTGAATCTTCCAATTTATCATCAAATTCAAGTAACTCCGCTATTTAAGTAGTATTGAGTCAAGAAAAAAAAGGATTTCTACCATCTTGTTGCCTATTTAAAAAAAAACTCTAAATTAAGTCAAAATAAGTTTTTTACGATTAGAAAGAAATGGCTAACTGCACTATTTGCCATGCATTATTTCCGTTCCTACTTACTAGGAGATCAATATGTTCTTGTAAGGTAAAGTACCTGGTAGTCAGACACTTTTAACAGTCGAAATTTTCTTTGCTGATTTATAAAAAACTAACAAAAAATGATGTTCAAAAAAACATTACATTAGTTATTTAAAAATTTTTTTCATTTATGAGAAAAAAAATATCAGGTAAATAAACAAAGAAAAAATTAATATCAAAGAAAAATCATCAAGACCCAGTACCTGAGCACTGGTGCGTAAGAAAGATGTAGAAGAAAGAACAGCACCTGTAGAAGTAATAGAAAAAAGTGTCATAGCAAATAATAAAATAGCTCATTTTATGGAGGTTGATCATAATTTTTCCTGCAAGAATGCTGCAGACAGGAACAAAATCTTGATGACAAGCTTCGAAGATGCACCAGTCCAAGTAACTTCTGAACAGTTAACTTTTAGTAATGCATCTATTCAAGTATCTTCCGGCAATTTGACACATAAATTTGTAGATAGCATTACTACTGATTCTAATCTTACTACTTTAACAGGAATACCAGATTTTAATACCTTAGATAATTGAATCAAAGCTGTTAATCTTATTTAACCAGATCTGAAAAAAACAGGAATTTTGTCTGTAAAAAAATGAATTATTCTTAGACTTGCAAAACTGAAACACAATGTACGCAAGTCTTTACTAGCATATATTTTTTAATGTTGTTTTAAAAGAAATTGCATACAAGTGGTTAAAAATATGACATTTTAAGTATATGTTTTAAGCGCGCTGTCTAATGACCAATTAAGGAGAAGTTATTGAAAAACATACCATTATGTTTGGAAAACTTTATAAACATTTGAGCAGTAATTAACTGCACCGAAGTAGCCATTCAGAAACCAAAAAACTTGTGCTGTTTAATTGTTACGTACTATTATGACAAGGGCTGTCAAACGTTTAAGATAATGACTGTTGTCTCTCCACACGGAAAGACCTTTTTCGTTAAAAATCCCCTATCACAAGCAGTTATGAGCTTTTCCATAAGCGGTACGGATATTACCCGTATTACGACAGTACAAAACCGCATTAATGAACACATTAGGAACAAAAATTCTGATCTCTTTGTTTGCGCACATAAAATTAATTTTAACCATGAATTTGATTTGGATGACTTCAAAATCCTTGATAAAGAATCTAATCCAAAAAAAAGAATGATTTCTGAAATGCTGTATATTAAACCGGACAAGCATTACATTATTGTCCTAGTAAGGAAGATGTGCTTTCCTTTAATCGAGGGTACCTTCCTTTATTACGAAAGTTTAAATGTCCCAATCGAGTTCATCGCCCTATACCGTCTACCTTTGTACCTTTGTTGCTTGACCTATGTAAGCACTGGCTTGTTATGTAATTTATTGTCAGTCGATGGTTCGACAGGTGACGAGGAAGTCAATATACTTACAAATTCTTGCGTACCTTTGGTAATAATTTATGTCTTAAATTTATTTTATTTTTGTGTAAAAGTTTTACCAGATTTCTTACGGTGTGTTTTAATTTTATAGCCTGATAAGGTTGACACAAGTGGTCAGTGGAACATTGCATTAATAAAACAACATAGAAAAATTTAAATACACCTTGTATTTTATTTCTTGTATCTTGCCCTCAACAGATCACCGATCACCTTGATTTCTTAAATATAGAGCACTTGATGAGATCCTAATATCACAGCTTATAAAATCAGCCTATACGTGGTACTGATAGCTGAGTTCCGATCTCAATAAAAGAAATACATTCGTACTATTCAACTTGCTTGAGCCTCAATCGTATATTGAGTTAGTTTATTAGAGTTTTTGTTCCGCATTAAGGTAATGTTGCTTCACACTAGAAGTATTCTTACTCTGTTCTATGACTTGGTGTTAGAGTGTATTTTGGTCGTCTAATTCACTATTCTTACTGAGTACACCACCTACTTTAGTATTTTAATCAGTAAGTTTCGTAAAATTACCACCTCTCTTTGATAAATAAGTGTGTCATATTGATCTCGAAAATAATCAGCTTTTATGTCTCCACATTTTTTATACTTGGGTATAATTGACTTCTTAGGTTAGCCTACGAAGTATTTGTCGTAAAATTTTTTGCTACTAAAATTTATTTCTAAGACACTCTGTTTCTTTGTTAGTATTAAGGGTGGTAGCTAAAATTTAATTTCCTTGAGCTCGTTTCTTGAGTTTTTTGCCATCTGTTTTTTTTTCCTTTTTGCATGCTTTATTTTCTTAGGAGTTGGAAAAAATGGCATTTATTACGTCATCATCTTATACTATAGCATCATGATAACACGATCATGTGGCTCCATATTCATTTCAAAAGTTTTGACGCAATCGATCGCCATCTTCTATAAGAAGAACGTTAGGGATTATACAAAAAATTTTAGGTTTTCCTTGTATGGATATATACGTTCTTTCTTTTGTAGAAATTGGGTTAGGTGTTATTCCGGTAAGATTTATAATTTTACTAGTCTCTACAAGTAGATATAGGTAAAACTAGTCCAATTTAATCTAGGTTATAGAAATGCCATCGTCTAGCATAAGTGTGATAAAGTGATTCTTTTTTCCGGGACAGACAA
The DNA here is from genome assembly GCF_036245765.1 of Copidosoma floridanum. NCBI lineage: Eukaryota > Metazoa > Arthropoda > Insecta > Hymenoptera > Encyrtidae > Copidosoma > Copidosoma floridanum. The sequence goes on along the minus strand of NW_028321897.1, from coordinate 34,668,651 downwards.
CCTAATGCTTGTAGGCTCATCAGCTACACCACATCCGGGGATCGTACTGATAAGGATGGTTTCAATACTGCTGCTATAATTATTAATTGCGCTGGAAAATTCAGTGTATGGGATGAATTTTTTCTTTAGGAGCTTACCTTCAGACAACGATTTAGATCAGTCACCTGAGAATTCAAATAATGTGGAGAACAGTCATCACCTGGTTGAGACTGATTTTGAAAATTTTGATTTCCATAATTAGGTTGGAGTCTTCATTGGTGATAATTATTATAACTATTATTCTGGGAGTAACTCTTATAATTCTGACCTTTTCCCCAATATCCCTGATTATTCCTTGGATTATAATTATCATTTTTTTAAATACAATAATCGTTAGCATTTCCGTTACCCTATTATCCAAAATTATTCTAATTGTAATTAGAGCTTTTAGACTGATTTTGAAAATTTCGATCCTTCCCCAGATTCTGATCATTTCTGCGATAATTTTATCCATTGCTATATTGTTGATATTGTTTATTATTATTCTGATTATTATGATACTGTCTTTTAGCATTGAAATTCTAGTTGTTGATTGTCGTTTATTAACTTGTCTTGTTTGATGTGATGAGAATGGCTGATCAGGATACCTACTCTGATGTTGATTTGAATTATTGAAATTATTTTTAAACTTACTGCAAAGTTGTCTTTGTCATCGTATGCCTAGAATTATATTCCTTTTATTTGGCTTTCCTATCTATACTAAAAGATAAAAGAGAAAGGGAAAAACAATGTGTGTATTAAGGTATTAGGAAATACTAAATAAATTTATCGTACTTGTCTTTCCGTGGAGATTCATACGTATCGTTAGATCCTTTCGCTTTTATTTGCTACATCTTTATTAATCCTTTATTACGTTTACAATAATATTATTAGAAATAATATCAGGCTACGTATGATAAAATCGTACAAGTGACAAAATTATTCGGCTAGTCCACATTTGACGAGTGGTGGAGAGCTATTGACTAAAACGCTGTGCAAAAAAAAGCACCTTCCATGAGGTTTTAGGCAAAACTTCTTTGTCTCACATACTATGGGGCTGACACTTGCTGACTTTATGCGTTTTGACCTAGTTGCTTACTTAAGTTGTCATTTGACACTTGTGAGAGCCATGAAGTACACAGTCAGCTTTGTAAGAGGAAAACTTTTGTTAAGGACAATTTTTTTAAGAGCCTCAAAATTTCATCATTGAGGAAAAGGACAATAATTATCCAAGTGATTGCTAAGTAATTGTGATAATATTTATGACATAACAAATAATAATAATAAAAATAGTAAAATTAATAATAGTAATAGTGACAGTTACAACAATAATAATTATCATAGTGATAATTATAATTAAAATAATGATAGCAGTGTTCACGATAATAATAACAGTCATATAAAATATTATGACGATAATGTTAATATTCAGATAAGGTCAGAATGGTAAGATATGTATCCACACGTATTTGTATGAATATGAGAAAAAGGGTTTTTTTTTTTGCACAGTTCTTGGACACAAAGTGTTAAATGAAAAAAAAGTGAATAAGAATTTAAAAATATTTTGAATATGTACATGAAACACAGAGCTAGTAGCAAATAATAGCTCAGTGCGACACTCTACACACCTTCTCTTTCGTCCCTACAGCATTTCAAACGAGTGTGTCTTTTTAAAGTAGAAGGTCTTAATAATACTAAACTTATGAGGAAAGTAAGCAGGTAGACTCAGGAGAAATAATATGGCAGAAAATAAAGCTGCGATGAACTTTATAGCATTGCAATTCATAATCATCCAAATGCGGAGTTATTCTTCACAAAAAGTCAGGCCAGGCTACAACAACTAAAAACAAAAATCAGCATAGTAAATATAAATATTATATTTAAATTATAACGTCATACTTCTGCCAAAATAATAATTATGTTTACAAACGACAAGAAAACGCCTTATTCAATATAAATATTTATGAGAGAACGATAAACAGTTGAAAAAACATATGAAGAAAACGAGAAAGAAATGAGCAAATCCCTTTTAAAAATATAAAAGCAATAATCATCACGAATTAAATTATTGCACTGGTGATAGTGCTGATACAAAAAGAAGGAACTGCATAAGAAAATAACCAATTTTTGTAGTCAAATGTGAAATGTTCCTGTATATATAAAAAAAAAAAAAGAAATAAGTTTGAAAAGTAATTATGTAACATAAGTAGCACATAAGAAAACTTTAAAATTCATACAACAACTAGTGGCACCCCCCCCCCTTCCGTCAATGCTTCACTCAAGACTCACTGAACGGAACACCGTAGTGTGTTGACACGTAATGTAAAATAATTTTAGTTGAAAATTTTGCTTCTATTCTTGGCACTTTTTGAAATAAAAAACTACTAAGAATAAAACATCTTTAGTTGAAAAGCTATGCAGTGTATTCGGCCGAATGATAAGCTGTAAAAAGTAAAAAAAGTGTAATGATGCTAAAAAACACCATGCATTCCTTACGTTATAAAATAACTGTTGGCCCTTAAGGTCTGTTGTTTCGCACTTTTGCACGTTATGATATACGAAAAGAGCTTTTAGTTAAGACTGTAAGGATTTAAAACTGACAATAAATATATTATTAAAAAAATTATTTTCCAAATTTACAAGCTTATTACCAGATCTATAAAGTCCTGGAGCTTCAACTCTTTATTTTTATCGCCACAATAAATACAAATTTATATTATACTACTACCTATAAGGATATCTAGAATATCCCAATGATAACTGTCAGGGTTACAATAAAAAGCTAATCACTCACTAAATGGATTCTTTGTTTTTCGATTTTTAAGCTGCTATTCCAATCTCAAAAAATGTTTGTGTAATTTTCTTGGTGCCTCAAGTTATATGCATTGAGCATTTGAAATTTTTCTTCTTATTTGTTTTCTTACGAATAGAAGTATGGTTAAAATTTTGTGAGCCCTCAGGGATTTTTTGTCAACTTTTTTAAATTGTCATATATCTATTGGCAAGGTAATTTGACGTTCAAGAGATACCCTCATAAGTGCATGTGTGTGTAGACTGTTGAGCTTAGGAAGCGTAGTAACTGTAGTAAGAAAACCACTACATTCGTAACACCCACGAGAGCTCCCCACCGCCACTCCATGGACGGAGAAATGTAATAGTGCTGCTGCTTGGGCTCGCTGTCATCGTGGCGTTGCAATTATTCTCACGTGACCAATAACGGCGATACGATATCAAATGGAGGGACAATCAAGTGTACCTTCTGCTAATGCATGCCGATAAGTTGTTTACTTTCAAATAATATTACGTAACCTTCATACCGGACTGAAGTTACGATGAAGCGTACAACTACGTGAGATCGATCCTTAATGACGAGTCCCATGTATGCTTTCAGGAAATAATCTTTTCTCTCGTTTCAGCAGAGCCCATTGTCGCTAATTATATTATTATATTATAGAATGTACTAGTTATGCTCGTAGCACGCGGGAAGTAATAGTCTTCGTGTAGCTACAGATTATCAGCCGCATAAAGTAAAACTGTCACTGGAGACAGTTTTATTGTTGTGATTGAACAGCCCTTTACCTTACATTTGACGTTATTGCGATGAATTTTATCATGAGTACGACTCATGGTTGCCGTGCCTCGCACTCTTTTAGCAGAATAAAATTTAAATAAATAATGAGCATACATACCGCAGGCATACACATACGTAATAAAGTGTGCCACATGTCTGTTAAGTAAGAGGTTGGAGGGAGCATATATGTGCACACACAGACGCATTGATTTCTATTAAAACTAAAAATACTTATTAATGTTTCTGAGTACGGATTTTCTACTTTTTGGAGGTGAATCACAGTTCCATGGGATGGGGGTGGACCGTTGAGGGGCGAGGAAACATGCGACAGTGCTGGCAAGTGTGCTTTGCGCATGCTACATATATATGTGTGAGTGTATATACGTTTGAGCAAATGTTTTCACTTCGTGGATAATAAATCCCTCCTCCCAGTGCAGGCTTAGTGAAAAGTAGTACACGACAAAGCACATGTGAACACGTTCGTAGAGGTAATTTCCTGAAAAAGTCGCACTGGCCGGGAATCAAACCACGGTCTACCCCATGCCTACCCCACAATTTATAGTCGACTAAGCCACCACGCCCTCTTACATGAATAAATATTGTTTGTTTCACAATTTTTCCTTACTGTCGTTTTATTTTGTCATTCTACATCTAGTCTGGACTGGATAAAGAAGAAAGAATACAATTTAAACGCACCTTATGCAATAGCGTACTCAAAAATTATGTATCTGAATTATTTCCAAAAAAATTACATTCATGTAATGTACTTATAACGCAGGGCCGCACAGTTAAACATGACTGATGTACAGAAACGGTATATTATTGGCTCCATGAAGAACCACAGTAACTTTGCGACTAAAAAGCATACGGGAGCTAATGGTCAGAAACTTTGAGAGGATCAAGGTGATAGATTGGCATTGCAAGTTAGTCGTTTAAGACCACTAAAAACACGATAGCAGTGCATCGACGTAGGAATACTTAGAATAACGGTCATGTACACTTCAAAAAAAGTTTTAACGTAGAATGGCTTGACGGCTTAAGAATTCCTTACGATTCATTGATAAATGCTAATGAGATAAAATATTTTATTTCATTAACCATCACAATTATCTTACAAAGATAAGTCTACCGTGAAAAAAAAGAAAAAAAAAAAGTTAAAAAAAAGAAGTGGTAGTAGTGATAGGGCCATATTTAAAATAAACGAAATGTATGAAGCCGTTCTCGCCACTATAGGAACGGAACACTAAAATGGTATGGAATTTGTTCCAGAAAGCGCTACCCCATTAACAGAATCTAGGGGTAGGTGCACAATTTTATAAATTATACATCAGCCTTAAGGTAGAATATCCGTCACAAGGTGATCAAATGTGGGTGCTGCATTTGTTACCGTATTGCGATGGTCTTGGAGATTATAACTGTGTGTAATGTTCATGTTGTGTTTTTGTGTTTGTTGAAACAGGTTACTCCTCTTCCAATACTGAAAATAGCTTATCAATAGTATAAGGCTAATAGATCAATGGAAGATCAGCAGATGCTTAAGTGGATATTGGATCCGTTCCAAATATGGAGAGATAAAGCAACGTCTTGCCAGATATATCACGTGATGCAAATTTTGTTTCAATGATCAATGATAAATCTGTTGGTCCAGATCTACAATCCAACATAGAAACAGAATTAAATAAGACAACGTTGAACTGCGCAACAACCATACTTACAAATGATAATGACGTTTTGGTTAATGAATCAGGTAATTGTCATTAAATTAGAAATTCATACCGACTTATGTATGTATACTACCAGAGAATTTCGCATCATCATGTTATACACTTCTTTACCATACTAAGCATCGCTTTAATGACTTCTTTAATAGGTACCGAAAACTGCAGTCAATTGTAACGGGAAGCAAAACGTTTTCCTTCGCAAACAAAAAAAGTGGGATTGAGTACAAAGCTTTAAGTCCAAACTAAACAGACTAGTATGCTAAAATTATAATGGGCTGTGAGCTTTCTAAGCTTTGTGAGACTAGATAGATTGAAAGACATTATGGAGTTCTACAGTTTAGGTACTTATTTCCTAATATCATCAAAACTTTAGATGTTATTTCTTCTTGGCTGGACAGAAAAACAGCATCTACTGCGAGAACTCTTGAAGTAGCTCTATGTGATTTTGCACTTATTGTTACAGTAGTATCTTTGTCAGATATACTGAACTACATTTTACCAGTAAGTTGGCTATTGCAAAAAGTCTAAATAGATCTTAAAATAGCTCAAAGTACAATAGAAGATACCTTACAACTTATAAAGACAAAAAGAGAAAAGGCACAGGAAAATTTTTTATACGAAGAAATTTGTAGTACAGCAGATAAATTGGGTTCAGACATCAAAATATGACGTAGAGCAGCAAGACAAGTTCATCGAGAAAACTACCCTACTAAAAGTCCCGTGAATTATTATAGACAGTCCATATATATCCCAATAATTTAAAATATCACTGGAGATCTTAAACAACGGTTTCCTGACGAAACACTTGACTTGTTTTCTCTAAGTATCTTATTCCCCGATTCAAATATTTAAAAAAATAACAAATTGTTGGAAAGGACAGCCCACGTGACTGATATACTGACAAACGATAGTAATGTTTTGATTAATAAATTAGGTAACTGTCATTAAATAAAAAATTCATACCAGCTTATGTATCTGTACTACCAGACAATTTTGTATGATCATGTTATACATTTCTTTACCATACTAAACATCGCTTTGATGACTTGTTTAAAAGGTACTGAATACTGCAGTCGATTGGAACGTAAAACGAAACGTTTTCCGTCGCAAATAAAAAAAGTGAGATTAAATACACAGCTATAAGTCCAAGCTAAACCCATTCACTCTGCATCAGTGCAGAAAACTCTTAAAATAAATAGAGGCATGGGTTCCAAAAATGTAAGTCCAATAAGAGCTTTACGGCAATCTTCACCGGGCAATATAAGGTATTAGTGTGATCGAATTAGCTAAAATCTCGGTAATTTTTCTACAAATTCAGACTAGCTCAAAGAAAATAAATTGTACAGAATTAAACAATGCCAATCAATTATAATAAAATCGAACAAAAAATATTTTCCTCTAATGCCTAAAAAAAATGGCAAAAATGGTAAAACACGGTTTTCAGCGCTCGAAACGAACATAAAGCATTAAAAAAAATTATATATAGAACTATGTGGGGCAAAGGCAAAATAACGAATAACACAAGCTCCAGTTAATCCCACTTAGTCCAGGGGCGCCACAGTGGGATAAACTGATATTTTTTGTTTCAAAACTAGTAAACTTCCTTAAAAGAAATATTTTCTCATGACAAATTTTAGATCTTATAGGTATCATACCTATAAGATAAGACAAGAAATAACAGAAAAGTAAAGAGAAATGTAAGAAATAAAATCCTAACCTACATATTTTGGATTATTTCAGAAATTTTTCAATTAAATTTTTTTTTTTTTCTGTTGGAAAATAAGTTATTAAGAGCTGGTATTACACCTCCATATTTGTTTTACATACATTCTTCATTTTTTTGAATAAGGTATCAAAATTGCGTCTAAAAAGTGACTTTTTTGTCAAAATCAAGCATAATTCCAAAAAAAAATTTTTTTTTCAGGGAGTTATCAGAAGTGTGAGTGTTGTGGCTGGAAGTAATAAATAACTACTCAATGATTAAAAAAAAAATTAACCTATATACTCATGTGGTATTAGGAAATTTTTTTCGTGTTCTTTTTTTTTTTTTTTTTTTTAATGTTATTGTTATATGCAGCGATAGATAAAACAGGGTACAGTTACATGGCTTATAGCTTAATTTGTTAAACCTTGACATAAAGCTACACTTATTTGCGTATTACACCCGGCGCCAAAATAGGTAAGTGTATTAAACTCAAGCAAAGTGCATTACCATCCTTGCTTTATCCGGTCCACGCATTAAGAACAAATTTATTCTATTGATTCTCATAGTTTACGTGTTTGGGGCTTACTGTTGTGAACTCTAGTCTACTGTCTGTATTAAACAAACTTATGGCAGAATTTTAGAATACGTGCCAAATAGATTTTGAGAACTCTAAGAAGGTTTTGTTTTATCAAAAGTAAGAAGAAAGAACTATTCCCGTAGGACATTCATGTAATGTGTGTGCTACGTAGAAGAGTTTTTATCGTTAATATAAGTGATTAGTAAATATCGGCAAGTAAGTATTGTGTATTTTCTTGGTGCTCGTATCATACAGTTGCTGCTGATAAGTTCACCAATTATTCAAAATATCGTAGGAAACTTAACAATTCATATTTATTGCATAGAGAGTTTGCAAGTGGAGTGTATACATGTAATAACTGCATGATTGTGAAATCTTAAAAAGGAATGAAACCACCAGGTATTCATAATTATATCAATATTGTAGTAAAGTTAATCTGTATTTAATTATTTACAGTATATAAGTAAGCTAGCGCCCCGCCCCCCGTCACGGCTTCGCCCGAGACTCACTAAATTTAACACCGTAGTGTATTGACATGTAATGTGAAACGTTTTCAGTGTAAAATATACATTCAGTTCTGACACTTCTCACAACTAAAATCTTCTTGTATATTTGTTCGGAATCTATACAGTTCATTTGGCCAAATAATAAGCTGTAAAAATTAAAAAAAATATAACTATGCTGAAAAGTACCGTGCGTTCTTTATGCCATAGAATAATCATTGGCCATAAAGGACCGTTGATTTGCAGTTTCTCCCGTATGATTAAGAAAAAGGGCTATTTTTTTAAGCTGTAAAGATTCAAAGCTGACAAAAAATTTATCATCAATAAATTTTTTTCTCTTATCTCACAACTTTATTACCAGAGCAACAAAGTCCTGGAGCTTAATCTCTACGTTACTTATCGCAACAAAAATACAAATACATATTCTATCTATTGGAAAATCTGACAGATTAAAGATATTACTATGAGGGTTATAGTGAAAAGCTGATCACTTACTCAATAAATTCTTTTGTCATTTTCTTGACGCCTAAAATAGTACACATAAGATGCATTGGAAGTTTCTCTTCTAATTCAACTTCTTGTGACTTTTGGCATAGTTGGGACTCTTGTGAGCCCTAAAGGCTATTTTTTTTAACTTTGTTAGGTTGTAATATATTTGTTGGCAAGGTAGTTCGACGTCCGATGAACCTGAAAAGGACCAGTGAGCTTCTTATGTAAAGTCTTTTTTGGCTGAAGTTTCCAGCAAACGTGACGGCCTAGATACCTCAGGGTTTGAAGCTTTGGAGCTAGTTGTAGAGCTCTTTCCCAACGTCTCCTGGTATAACGTCAAAGACGGTGTCTAAAGCACCTTTTTTTTCAGACTCAGTTGTTTTGGTAATCTAAGGCGGAAAGGTTGGTTCGTGATGCTTGCCCGTTGGTAGCTGTCCTATTGAATCACGTTCATTATTTTTCCTTCATAGCTGTAAGGAGAGGATCGGTTTTTTCTGGTTGAATGCTTCAAATTAAGAGGGTAATATAGGGTCGTCAGTCATCGTGGTTTCCAGCTTTGCTACGAACAACTCTGCTCATGACGTCTGCAAGTGACTTAGTCTGAAAGTGAATGACTGACTTGGTTTAATAGTGGTCGGCTTTACATAGTCTTTGAGTTGACGAATCATCTTTGGAAATCGTTGTAAAAATGTATTTGTTGGCAAGGTAATTTAGACTTAGGTGACCCTTAAAAGAACCAATGAGATTCATGGTTAAGTAGGGAACGTAAATCCTTATAATGGCCCTGAAAAGGGCCGTTGGTGAAACTTGTAGCTATTCCTTAGTATTTTTCTTGATGATAAAGAGCCAGCTGCAGGGTAGCTTGGCACTTATCCTTTGAGTCTCTGTATACTGAGATAGTACAGGAAGGGAAGTACGCCACTGACCAAAGAATATCTTGTCTTCAGGTCATTCCCTGGATAACCAACCATTCATCAGTAGTCAGGTTAGTGGGCCTGGAGAATAATCTTCTCTTTAGATATGCCGCTGGGGCGACCACTAAGGAGGCTGAGCTTTCCGTACTCTTCAGAGCTGTCTTCCCTGGCTCGCATATGAAGTAGATAATTCTCTAACGGCACCAGGTCGGATGGTTGAACGGCCACAGAGCTCTGAAGTGCTGGAGCAGGTTGTGCTCTGGCTAGAAACATTTCCTTGTATTTCACTGGAGACATTGACGTTCCGAACGCCTGTTTTACCGTGACACTTTCTTATTTTAGAGATCCGGGGTAAAAACCGATTTATTTCACTTCCCCATAAAAAAAAAGTGTCATCAGTAACCAGGATGCCCAGCTGCACGACGAACTTCTCTGTTTTTAGTGTAGTGCCGATGAGCGACTTCGATGATTGTCTACTCGATGGAACATCTTATAACCACTCTTCCCTATCTTTGGTTGTGGGTGGCTTTAATTTTACCTCGATGCCACCTAGCGGATCTGACTGAATTAAAGGGCAAAGCTAGTTTATTTTAGCAAAACTTTCAGCTTGTGTATCGCTATTGTTATCTTAAAAAAAAAATAAACTATGCGAAAACCATCTCAGAATTATGAAGAATTAGTATGCAAAATTTTAGCAAAATCATTTCAGTAGTTTTCACGGTTAGCGATTACAATGGTTTTAGCGACTTTACTATATTTATTAGTAAGATATTCTTATTTTTAAAATCATACAGTCACGAAAAAATTTTCAGTGAGCGTTATTCTTGTTATTTTCAACTTGAATTAAGCTTTCAAAACATTTGTCTAAAATTTATGAAAAAAAAACTAAGTAACATATTTAAAAAATTGTTTTTGAGTTTCGAAAAGATCGTATTTTTAAATTTTCTTACCAGTAAACAGCACCAAAATAAAAAAAACTTATAAAAGTTTTGAAATGATGTGCTTAAACTGTTTTGAGAACTATTTTGTATTATTCCCAGTAAACCAAAGCAATTTATTTGCGAATAGTTCTTGTTGAAAATTATTGCTTGTTGTATATCAACATCCTATCCAAGATATTATTTTGTTAATTTTAAATAAACCTGAACTTCCTAAATGTCAATTTTCCGAAACTAGTCTACAAGTTTTAATATACATTAGGTTTTATAATAGCCATCAACAAAGAAATACAGTAGATTTGAAGGAAAAAACATGTGAAAAAACCCTTTCTGTTGTTTGTATATTATAAATCAAAGAAAAGTAAATGATACAAATAATGCATTATTTCGATGATGATCAAATGAAAAATGAATAAACAATTAACGACATCTGCAACTAAAACACGTAAACATGATTATAACGCATTGAATTAACCAGCTGAACAATAAATACCATAGATTTAAGCTGTATACGCGCAGGCTTGTATTCTTGCGTAGACTGTTGCCCACTAACAACTGCGTAATTAACCCTGATGGGCTTTTATTGACGAAAGTGACTGATGTCCCTTTGCAGAATGTGTAGGCTAAATGCCTCAATTGCGTAGACTGTTTTCCACTAACAATTGCATAATTGACCCTGATAGACTTGATATGAAAAGAGAAACTGTTGTCCTCTCACCAGTTATTTCTAATAACAAAGAAAATATATTAGCCTTGAACATTAATCGAATATTGAATACGTGTATGAATTCATGCCTGGATAAATTATCTCGTGAGTGTAAAAACAAAAGTCAACGGTGGTGATCGCATGAAATTGCACGCCGATGTACGTGCACTTGTTTTAACAAAGAAGTTCATGGATTGATTGTGCTTCCGCATCCAGTAAACAAGAAGGACTCGTGTGTCCTAATCTATAGTTATTTATGACGTTGTTGCAGCACACACCACGTTGACAAATACAAAGTTTTTCTAAGAATCTGGTTAAATTACATCTAACGTTATAGCACGATTTAATGTCCAATTGCGGACCCTGAAGCACATTGCACTATAGTTAATCGCTGCGCAAAATTAACCAGGATGAACATTATTGATACGCTTACAATCGTACACGGCTCTCATACTTAACGGAAGTTTTGATGCGCTAATGAGAAAAGTTTTAGTTTTTTACGATTTACTTATTAAACGCGTCTTGATCAAAAACTTTAAAGAGACACCGAAATTCTTGTAATTGCATGCAATGAATGTTGTTAAAACTTATCGAGTCAAGTGTGACAAGCGATGCACTAATCTTGAATACAAAACATATAATGTCCACAAAGTACTTACAATAACGCACAAATCCGAAGATTAGCTAGTGAGTTCTAGTACAATTGAACACAAATGTATACTCTAGCATTGTGTGGTACAGAGGGGACTGACGTGAGAGGGTACTGCAAGGAAGCATGGCGAAGGGGGAGTAACGTGCAAAATCTACTTACGTCACACTTTTTCTCAATGTCAAAAATCTGAAACACTTGATTTACGCTTGTACACAACGTGCCTATAGAAGTATAACTTCAATAAACTTTTTATCTTAAAAACGGAAATTTTTTTGGTTAATTAAAAGATTATATTTGCTTGCTGAGAATAATTAAACGTAGATAGACACTTTTTTATGCCATTTATAACATTTATTAAAAAAATTTTTTATTCTCGAAATATCACTTCACCTCCTTGTTTTACAGTTATAATCCAGTAAAAACTGCATTACAATATTCTGCAGTTATTTCTAGATGACAGTACTTTTTTCTATTCATCAACTTATACATATGTGTTTTTCCATAAGGAATTACATGTAGCATTACCACTCCATAACTCCTTTCGTTAAGCCACACGTTATGTTGAACGGCTTTCCTGAAGTAGTTACTCATACAATTCCGTAAACCTTTTTTCAAGTAGGATACGTAAGGATATAATGCAGTATGCTCAAAAACTAGGTTATTGGGCCACTGTCTCGTCAACTTTCCCAGAAAATACTGGTAGAGGATATAATTTATTGCAGGGTACAGTTTAATATTTTCAAGAATTTAACGACCATTGACAAGTACTTGAGGGGCTTTTTGATCGTTAAAAAATACTTGGAGGGTTTTTAAATCGTAATGGTGTTTTTAGAATCCTTGGATCATTGAAAAATACTCTGGTTGATTTTTTGATCGTCGAAAAGTACTTGGAGGAATTTCTTCTCGTCGAGAAACATTCTGAGGTTTTTTTTACTGTAAACAAGTACTTGGAGGGTTTCTCGATTAGTACGAAATATTCGGAGGGTTCTTCGATCGTCAAGAAGTACTTGGAGGGACTTACAATCGTCAAAAAATACTCAAAGCTCATTTCGACTTAAGGTAGTTCACTCAAAAAATTTATTTTCATCTAGACTTGATGTTTTTTAGTACTTTATCATTAGGAATTCAACGGATATTGTAATAATTTTTTTTTAGGTAGCAAGCGGTACTTATTTTCAAGATTATCAAGTTTAAAGTTAACACTTTTTGTACACGAGTATACAGGAAACACACTTAAGAACTAATATTTTATCTTACTATGTAAAAAATATCTCTTCTAGAAATTTAAAAAACTAGTATGTAACAGTTTAGAAAACAAGAATAAGGATGTGATTTTGTTAAATACAGCAATCGGTCCTAGATTTAAAGATATTTTAATCTAAATCACGTAGTTTTTTGCTTCGTTATATGAGCCACGTGAGAGAGAGGCTACAGTTGCTGTAGAGCGTTATGCTGACAGATGCGTAGAACTCTGATTTTGTCACTCTGCGCAACAAGTGAACAAAAAAAAGAGCACAGAGGTTATCAACTGATTCTTGTACGGTTACAAGACAGCATGATCTTTATGCCATTTCGTTGAGTGAAGTACCACTGGGCCAAGTGAACTACCTTAAGTTACAGTACTTGGGAGGCTTCTGGATTATTAATATAAACTAAATAATATAATTATCAATAATACAAACTATGAAAATAATAGTGAACACAAGTTGAAAATAAATATCAGTTTCTAATGATGAACTTCACACGTACTTAATGTTTTTTCATTGTCTTCTAGTTTCGATGAACATTTTTTTAATTCCTGTACTATTGAGTCATTATTCGCATTACGGTTTTCTTATTTAAAAATTTTTTTCAATTCTTAATCTTCAAGTTATTTTTTTTTTTATTCCTAACAGTTTTTTTACTCTCTTGAAACTTCTTGTTTAAACTTCTTTCTTTCTCTTTAGCGTTTGTATTTCTTCTTTTTTTCTTGTTTATTAAATAAAATCTACTGCTTTTGAATGTTTTCTCTCTCTTTTTTTTTTTTTTTTTTTTTAAATAATGTATCAACTCATTAACAATCGCCACGGGTTGGTTTTCCTTAGCTGCTTCCTTCTCGATCTTAAAATTAAGATTAGAAATACTAAATGAAAATATAATGTGAGTTAACTAATACCTGTGTTTTTATGTTAATAATTTTCAGAGGTATTGATTTTGTTCAGTTTTTTTTCAATATTGGTACGATGAAAATTAATTATTGAAAATATATCATTATCTGCAAAGTTGCATCTTTTACATTGAGTAGGATCTCGGGTAGGATGGATTAATGCATAGTTCATTGAGGTCAGGTTTCAGATTATGTCTATTTACCAGGTAACAATGCTCTCATTCACTTAACTACTAATCCTACGATTATATTTAAGTTTAATTTTATTATCAAAGATTAGACCGATGACACTCACATGATTACTATAGTAAAAAGCATGAAATCACAGTCGTTAAAAATATAACTTGGTCTTGTCAAGTACTTGTCCCACTACTACTTAGTTTTAAAAAAAAGGACGCAGTAGTGGGACAGCAATGATAAGCCTCGTCCCACTTCTACATGGTGTTAGCAGAAAATAAGGGTATACTAGGACAGGCTATATTTTATGATGAAGTCATTATTTTTAAGATCTAATTAATAAAACCTGTTCTTGAGTGTCATATTATTATGTATAAATAGTTTGAACCTACGAAAAAAATTGTGTTTTCGGTTTATCATCTTGATAGTCAACTTTAGTATCACATCTAAAATGGGCGAAATGCCTCGTTTAAGACGTATGCATCATACGAGTGCTTGGACAGCTTGATAAAATATTTTTTGATAAATGAATGTACCAGTTATGATTTTCTTCTCCTGTCCCACTATACCCTGCAATTTCTGCGTTGTCCCACTATACCCCATTTTACTTTAACACTATTTTTGTTTCCAAGGCCATCCAAAAGTCCTCTGAATATTTTTCGACTCTCCGAGTATTTCGTAATAATCGGGAAACTCTCCAGTACTTGAGGCGATTAAAAAGAGTTTAAAGATGTACAACCGTAACGTGCAATAAATGTATCCATTATTAAGTGCTTAAGTGCAGCTAAAGTAAGAGTCCTGGTTAAGCACTGCTTAATCATCGTTCAAGGACTCCTTAAGTTTAAGCCTTATTGGCGTTTTATTGAAACAAAATTGTTGCTTCTTCTTCCTTAAGTATTTCTCAAGTCAAGTCTAAGTACAGCTTGAGTACTGACTAAACACTACACAATTATTCCTTATGTGGACTAGTGCCACCTCTGTCCAGCTAAACTACGTACCACTTACGCAAAAATCGTCAAATTATTTTTTAAACTACACATTATGAGAAAACAATAATAGTGTATTATAAGATTAATGATAGATTGTGGATGATAATGTCTTTGAAAAAATTTAAAATTTTAGCTTTCTAAAGAACAGTTTTGTTAACAGGAGCTTGTGGATATCAAAAAAAATAACAAGATAACATTCTTAAGACTAATGCTAGCCTTCCGCCTATGCTAGTTATCTTGTGTCCATAGCCACAAATAAATAGTCAAGAAACTTTGGCTTCAACATCACGGCAGTCTTAGACACGGAATAAGAAAGTTAGCAACATAGCAAGATCCATACAAGCAAACTAAACCTAGCACATAAGTCAAGTTTCAAGTAAGGTGCAATAATTAACAATGGTTTTTTAATAAATAAAATCAGTAATACCATAAAATTGACATAAAATACTATGACATCTTATGTAAAAGTACCCTAAAAGGTTTATATTTTTTTACAAACTGTGGTCATGTTTTACACAACTATCTGTAAATACTAGCACATTGGATGATAGTCTTAAGCATCGTTGACTGATAAGACAGTGGCACAATAATCTACAATTGAAACATACTGCATTATGTCCTTGTGTATGAAGTTAGAAAACCTGTTTCAAGAGCGCAAAGTCACTATACAAGCCGATAATTCAAATAATGAGACCATGTATTTTTATCTTAAATTATGTTTTTGAGTTATGAGTGTCATAAAAAAGTGTCTATTTACGTTTGTTTCAACTTGGTTTGAAAATAAAAAATTTTACCTTTAAATCTGTATATCCAAGCCAAATTTTAGCACCATCATTAAAATTTGAATCAAGTTTGACTTATAGGATACCAGTTTAAAATACCTAGGACCATAATTAAAAAAAATGTTGAGGGGGGGGGTACAAGTCAAATGGACACATTGACTAAAATTGAACGTATACAGTTAAATCTTCAGTTTGAAATATCTGTATTTTTTTTTTTAATTAAAAAAACAATTGTTTGCTTATAACTTTGGTTGTAAAAATTATTTTTTTTAATGTTTGATGAAAAATTTGTACTTCTTATATCAATATAAATGCACGCTATTCTAAGCAAGCACAATAAAAAACAACTTAAATATTTGCAGTTTTTGTACTGTATAATAGTTTTTTGATTTTGAGGGTTTAAAAAGTTTCGTTAAGGTATAAGTGAAAAACTGGATAAATAGTTGTTATTGTTAATCCATTGTTATTTAACATTACAGCTGTCACTTGTAGTGCCTTGAGACTAGTGGTCCTACAAAAAGTGATCGGAATAAGTGCTCACGTTTTCCATTGGCTGCCACAATATTAGTTTAAAAAGAGCAGAACTAATTGTTGAAAGGCACCTAGACCAAACAGTGTGTATACATTTGATATTAAATAAAACTGTATGTAAACGAAGGAGACGACGAATGAGCTAAGCCACTCCTGTTATACCACAGATCAAAATTTGGATAAAGTTAAAGGAAACACTTACTTTCTTAACAAGTAATAATCAAAGTTTAAATTCATGTAAGCAATATAATGACTTTAGCAATATGTCTGAAAATCAGCAAAGCAATGAGGTACACAACTTGAAGAGTAAAAAGCGTTCGCAACGCTAGTTATGCGTAAACTTAAGTGTGTGGCAAGAATTTCTCAGCCACTAAACAGCCGTCCCAGTACCCTGTCACAAAACTATTTTCTACGTCACTTACCTTGTCTCTACACATTTTATACCTCTCATCCAGGAGGTCTGCCATAGGAGTCTGGATCGGGAACGCTAAACACTCCTAAAAGAAAGTTGAAGAGGGAGCAAATGGGGTACTTATAATAAATAAGTACAATCACTTTTATAAATTGCACAGCACGCCCGTACAATTTATTCTCTCACTGACACATTCTTAATATTGCACTTGTCTCTTATTCTCATCTCTATAAACATAAGCATTAATACACGGTGCATTCAAAGTCAGTATGCCTGTCAACGTATGTACTTCGGTCGTCCTCACTGTCGAACTTCTCTTTGACTCAGCTGTTGGGGGCCTGCACCTACCTCACATACACACACACACACCCAGACGTCTACCTAGCTACTCTATCCTATTATATTTCTATCTCTTCCATTATACTATTCCCTATTCAATGACTAATAACTCTGCTGTTCTCTCCTGCATCCCCTGTCATTTTTCCTATAATTCTTAAACTCTAGTATGTACGCTCTGCTTTCTCTGATGTCTCATATCATACTATCTGCGCTATCATAGGAATTGGTAGCCATCGATGATTTGCTTAAAAATATAGGAAGATAGTGACGTGATAGCTTGAGCTACCACGTCACAAATTAAAACATAGGTATGCTTTCTCGCAGGGCAGATAAGCTTAGATATAATGTTTATTTTAGTAGTATAAGTAATATGAGTAATATAAGTTGAATAAAGTTAATGGTATAATATATTGTAGAAGCAAAATCTGAAGGTAAAATTACAGGTAATAGTTCACATTCGCAAAAGAACGTTATCGTCAAGCAAATCAAAGCTACGGATTCTTCGATCTAAGTAAGAACGCTTCTTTCCGTATTATAAGGGTATGCACTAGAATTTAGCTTTGAATATGAAATAAAATTCTAAGTGCAATAAAGACTGATTTACTTGCAAAGGTTTTGAATATTACAATTGAATGAAAACTAGATAGAAGAAAACACTATGCACAAGTAAAATTAACTTAATCCTGAACAGTACAACTTGTCACACACATCGGTAGTGCTGCATATACGGAGGAAGTTCGAAATATATATAGCTAAAGCATTTTTAATTTTTTAGATCAACGTGGTGGAACACTTTTCTTTGAGCAGCAGACTATCCAATCAGGGCTACTCTACGGACCCTTGGGCTACAAAATAGCCCCAATGAAGATGGTTTTTGCAGGTAGGGTGTATCCCCTGTAGGAAAAATAGTTGTTTATTAACGATGAGTAATTAAAAGGCTTTTTAGCTTTCCAATTTTTATTTTATACATTGCTCTGTCTATTTTTTCACTAGACGGCTACTTCACAGCTTTGATATTTTTATTACACCATTCAAATTTTTTTAATACAATGTCTCAAAAAGTTATGCTAATATTTATTGTACTCATTCAAAGGCAAATATTTTATTTGTAAGTTCATTAAAAAACGTATGATCTATCAGTTAGTTGCCAAACTCTTAAAATTATTAACTCATTGGTTTCCACCATGTTATTTTTTTACTGCTGCATGATCGGAATTGGTAGTATATGTAAGGAGTTTTTAACTAGGCTCTTGTTACAGTAATGGTAGATTTCAGATCAGATCTTTACCATCTCACTTTATTCTGCTTGCCAATGGTATCGTGGTGGTATTAAGATCTCTAAATGCTACGTAACCCTTACTCACAATCTATAGTGAAGATCTTATCTCTAAATCCAGTTTTTATGAATTTTCTAGCATGACATAATTTATTCAAGCAATTTGGAAACAAGCTTTTATTATAATCAATAACTATATGTAATTGACTCCCATATAAATCAGACAAGAAAAGAAATTATAGGTCCATAAGTGTCCTTTTAATGTCTAGCTGTATATCAACACTTATGTAATGTTATAGTATATACGTAGACAAAAGAGAAGATAGTTGACACATTCACTATATGTCACAAACAGAAGTCATGCGACAATGTTTATTCCCAGAAGTTTCCAATTAATGTTATATTTTTATAGAACATCCTTAAACATTTTCTTACACAACATAACAAGTTAAAAATATTTAGACAGACGCGTTTTTTTATTCTTAAGTTATGTGATACCGCCGTAAGGTATCAAAAATAAAGAAAAAACACAGTATTTCAGAAAGAATGCAGAATAGTCCAAAAATAAAAATTCCTATAGGTTGTTTAACAGTAAACAGAACATCGGAATGTATAGTTATTCCGTGATTAACAAATATAATAGTACAATATCAAACAGTCTCATTTTGGTTGTATTTTTGTGGAATCTAATTAATTACGTAATCTTTGAGTGTGTGTAAACTTCACTAGTAAGCCTTAAGTAAGTGAGTGGTATGTGCATCTGAATTCTCAATATTTTGTGATTTAAATTTAGTAATAGAAATGACAGATAGTGTTAAAATTATAATAATGTTTATGGAGAAATAAACTTACTGACTATTATACATCGTCACCTTACCAACAAAAGAGTGACTATTTCATACAAAAGCTAGAGCTTGACTAACTGCATCGCTTGGCACTGAGCGTAAAATCCGTAGTATTATTATTTACATGTGTATGTGCGCTCAGATTGGACTGTACTAATAAACTTACATAACCGCAATAGTGTCAAGTGGTTTCACTTTTATTGACACATTTCCAAGATCCTTAGGTGGCGCTTCAGAATTCACTATAATTGTTTTCTTGAGCAGTAAATCAACTTCACTTGTATGAGTCACAACGAAATCGTCACTATTTGATGCAGTAGAAATGCTTAGGTTTAACATTTCCGATGGACTTGGTGTAGCCTGTGTATCAGTAAGAATCGGGTTTGAGACGATTTACATGTTTTTCTAGATTATATTCAGATTATAGATCGAATTATATTCTGTTTTTACAGTATAAGAAACTGAACATGTTGAATCTAAGACCTTAGCTTCCGCCTAATGATTATGTCTTGCATTTTTTTTCATAATACAATCAATAATTCAGAATTGGTGTCCCTATTTCCTAAAAAAAGGAAAGGCTTAAGGCTCTTGTCTACTAGTTACCGCACGTACTATATTTAATCTTTATTAATCGAATCCATTCGAAAATTTCCTGCTTATTTGTAGCTCTACAGACAATACTCCTGTTGTAATGTGCAAGGTTAATGGGTAATTCAAAATACATCTGGCTATGGCTTTTTGTTTTTGTCAACTTCAAACAAAAATAACCTTAATTTATTTTTAAATGTTTTAACTGCGTTCTCCTCTGTGCCTTTGTTTGTTGGATAATATGAGGCAATTAAGTGATAAGTGACATTATTATTGCATCAAAACTCTCACGATTTCCTTAAAATTAGAGCCAAACGGTTATCCATTACTATAAAAACAAGTAGACCCCATACTAAAAAATTTTCTATAAACGCCAAGACAGTAGTTTTAGCCGTAATATCACGCATTTTTTTACACCTTCCCACTTGAAATGAGCATAAGTAATAACTAAGTGCATAGAGCTCTGAGTTAGATCCCAAAATCTGCATGAATACGTATATTCAGAAGCTCTAGTCATTCTTAAATATGCAGTTTAGCCTTTGGTAGATCGCTGCCATGTGTTTAAGTCGGTCCCGGGCCACCATACATAGGATTGAGCCAGCTCTTGCATCTTGACTGTACTCATATGACCATCATATAATTCAGACAAGACCGTATCATACAAGGATGTTGGTGCAATTAATCGATGGTGCAATAAAATACAATTACTTATAATAACGAAGATGACGCTAAGATCTTTTAACTTATTGCCTGGCCAACCAATTTTAACGTATTTATGAACACTTTTAAGCACTGGACAATCATTTTACGCAGTTCTAAAATTATTTACGTACAAAATTGATTGTCTTTAAAACAAAATTAAAGTTTAAATAACCGTCCGTATTTCTATGAATTAAACTGGTCAAACTAAGTCCTAATAAGCAATCAGCATAATCATTGATTTTACCTTTAGTACGTCGAATTTCATAAATGAAAAAAAGCTTACCTATGCAGATAACTTGCAAACATTTGCAGAATACATTGGTTGTTCCAGAAAAATAAAAACAAATGTTTATGATCCATCTCAATAATGGTGTAACATCCTGAGTTAATACGAATTATACAATAACTAAAAACTATCCGTCCATAAAAATTCAGATAAGACGTATTGTGAATATAAAACAAGCTCATATGACAAGAGGAGCTTGTATGTCGTTTATGTGTGCGCGTGTGTGTATAAGCTTTAAAATGAATACTCCATAATATGCTGACATAGAATATGGCCAGCCTGATTGTAAAAATGCATGTATGTAAGAATGAATAGTTACTTGCTCATTAATTGTTAAGTTCTGATAATGCATACTAATTAAAAATTTTTAATTCACATATTACTTCATTATATTCAAAATTGATTGTAAAATCCTAAGATGGATTAATTTCGAAATTGTAAGCTCACTGTAACAATTGAACTTGTATTTGGCGTTCTTATATTGTTGATATGAGCTTTCAACATCACTGACCCAAAAACTCAATTACACTTGTCAGAAAATGCGATTGGTACTGTTGTATTGTTATTCCCTAATATGTAAAATCATAACATGTAACCTCATCATGCAACTGTCAATGCAGTCCGCAAGAACATTGCTCATTGGTTGACCTCATTCAACCAAAGGCCTCTTTTACTCGTTCTGATGCTATAAAAACGCACCATTAAGAGGAAAAAGTGCTCTCTTTACGTCTGTCACCTGTCCTCTAAATTTTTAGTCAACTCTTGACTCTCGCGACTTGTGAGTACCTTATACACGTAAGGCATAACGTGTTGGCTGAGGCAATTCAAGTGCGTATCAAGAACATCAAAAGTATCGGACTACGCTAAGGGGTGAGGTACAGCAAAGAAGACCTGCCGAAAGTGATTCCAGCGATAGCAGAGGAAGCAGAAATTGCAACATCCTACTGGCCTCGAACTCGTTCGTGTAAGTTAAGGAAACACTGACGGTTACAGCACGAAACATTAGGAAACTCTGAAGCAGCAGTAAAAATAGTCAGTGATAGATGTAAGTAAGATATCAGTAATAAAATTTACGTTGAACCTTGTTATAATGACCCGATTAAATTGTATTTAAAGGAACAAATCATTATTAAATTGCTATAATAAATAAATACATTTTTTACCCATATTATTTAAATAAAGATTATTATTTAATACAAAAATAGAACAAATAAAGCTCACGAGCTGAAATCTAAGAACCCCACGAATGGCACTTAAATAAAACAGTTAAGACCAAACTCTGAACAAGTCCGGTTATAACAATGGAACGAAAACCGAAAAAAAATTGGTTGTGTTCATAAATTGTAATTACGTTAGCTAACACGATCACGATCTATTTGTACAAAATTTTTCTCAGCTTTGGACAGCTTACATGATTTAAATGCAACTGGCCTTTTAGAGCCATCGGGCATTACACCAATACCTGTTGGTAACGCATCGCACATTGCCTTAAGAGGTAATTTGGGGTTGAAATGTGTAAACACTTTATAGGATGCTGATCTACGTTTTGCATTGCTAAAAGCATTCTCTAAATCTGTTGACCAGAACCATTTTCTTTCTTTTCTTAGCAAATCACATAAAGGACTTACCAACGTAGCACAATTCTTATAAACTTAGAATGAAAGTTTATCATGCTCAAAAAACTTTGGGATTCTTTAACGTTTATTGATCTTAAAATTTGTAAAATTGCTCATATATTTTATTACTAATTACAAGTAGAACCTTTGAATCCAAGCCATAAACTCAGAAATTAATTTTAGCTTTACTCAGCTCCCATTTTTTTGTAGCTATCGTCAATCTTACCTTTTGCAATCCAAGTATAACCTGTGTTAATCTATTGTCATATTTCACTTAATCACTTCCTCCAAAAAAGAGGCACACCCTAAAATATTCAATAAAAGCATTTTTTTTTCCTTCTGAAATCAGCAAAGTGCTGATGCAATATCATATGCCAAATGAGTATAACAAAATAAGCCTTTGTGCGTGGTGATGGTTGTTAACGCTTGTGACGTGGCATCAAGCTTAATTTATTAAAACATTTGCTTTCAATCTAATGTTGATTGTACTGCATGATCATATAAGGTCGCTAGAACATCTCAAATGTGAGGTATCGAGTGCCTGTCTATTTTCATTAACTGGTTCAGTCTGACTTTAAAATTACCACAAATTCTTGTTCTACCATTTTTTTTTTAATAGAAAAAAAAAGAAGTAGCCCATTAGTTTGATTGCGCTTGTACTTATGTTTGTTCACTTACTAAACGATCTAATTTCTTTTTAACTTTAATTCATGCTGCATATGGTACGGTACAAGTTTTTTCAAGACCAGTGTGGCAATTTCCTATGATAAAGTTTCAAACTTTTTTAAAATTTTATAATCTTAGCTTACTGGAAAAAAACTTTCAAAAACTCTGACTTCAATGATACTTTCTCAAATTTATTTATAAAAATACCACCTAGACAGCCACCTTTTTCAATTACATCCGATTTTTATAGCCAATCGCTATCTATAATTGGTAAATTTTTTTCCGGCAATATAAATACTTATAATCTTAAAACATTTTCTTCATGAGTGACAATCAGATTCACGGTGCTTAACAGCAGCAGTACCACACTTGAATAACTTTTTAACCAGTTTTTAACTAAGTAATGCCAAGAATATAGCTTTATTTACCGTATAAATTTCGAAATAGAGGTCCAATATTTTTATCTATAGATTCCAGCTGTCTTCTCCGTCATCAAACGGTTTCATATTTTCTTCTATGCTTTGTCTAGTCATTGCAATGAGTTCTATGTTTAACTCATCAATTTTACTATTTAACTTCAAATTGATAACTGTTACACCGTTTAACTTTTGTTAATGCTCAAGAAATAAACATTTGCTTGATGCACACTTAGTACACTCATCCTCTCTAACTGCCATTAACCAAACACACTACATGGCAAACAACTGCCCATTGCACGCCTGTGCTTTACTGTCTCATTGATAACTACGTACCAACATTATAGTAACAAAAAAAACCTCATCATTAATCCTCATTGCCAATATAATGTATTGAGATTTAAAAATGAACATATGAGCTACTTTGAGACCCACGTTTACTGTTACTTAAAATGGCAAGCATATTTATATACAGACTGATGACGAGACGACTAAGCCTGGCTTTGCATACATTGCAGTCGTTCTCGAAATGTGCAGAGACTTGCGCTTGCTGTTGCTTGCTTATTACAGTGCTGACACTTGCTTTAGCCACTGTATAGCGCTAGTTACATATGCTATAATATGTTGATACTGTGTTAGAATTCAGACAATATATTGATTCTCCCTACACCATTTCATCATTCTACCTGTTCTATTTCTAAGTGGTGAGGGCAGCATAGAAAAGACGTATGGCATTATATATATTGCAACGGTACACTTTTTCGAGGGTGGCACGAGGGTGATAGTGGATCGTGTAATGAAACACAATCACGGCAGACAGAGAAGTTTAGGATAGAGGAAACTAAATAATACTTAGAGTAGAAGGGAATTTTAATTAAATTTTGATACTCATTCAAAATTGTAAAAGAGAACAAAAAAGAAATAAAAATTGTGTTTACGAATCCAATTATCCAATTTCAAACTGAAATTACTTAAATTGATGATTCCATTGACTCAAAAAAAAAAAAAAAAACACTTTGAGTATTTAGTATTGAAATAAGTAAATAGACACTAAATAAAAAAACTACGTTGTTCAATAATTATAGAAAAAGTCGTAAAAAGTATAAATTTTAAAATTCTTATAACTGCATTAAATCTTACGCCAAAACATAAAATAAAAAAAACCCACCATTCAGGTTTAACTACGTTCCGTTATGTAATCGAACGACATAAAATTAATAGAAAAATAATGTTAAGAAACTAATGCTTTACACATGAAGAATTTCGTAGAATACTTCCTATACATTCCCAACCAAACTTCGTAACCTTCCCTGGACAAAGTTGTTTTCCCTACTACTCAGCTTAAAAACTACTTTAAAATAGAAATCAACGATGTAACGCTATTCATAGTAGAATACATGACATTTCATATTTACAATGGGAAAAAGTAATATATAATTATCAATTTAAGTGAATTGTACATAATTATATGCAGACTTAGAATGCACTAAGGCCTAATTCTTTACTTTTTTCTTCATGAAACAAAATTCAAAAATTCGAAACAAAAAATAAAAAAATACAGATGATTCATACACGTACAGGTAATAACTATTGCGCGGCCCGTAACGCGAGAGCATCGTCCATATAATAAAGGACCCCAGAAATAAAATTGATTTCCAACAAGAAAAATTAAAAGACCTCTAGGGATGACCGAGAAGGTGGTCAGTAGGTCATCTCTCGGTTGACTGAACAGCCAGGGATTTTTACCTACCAACTAAATGATCTCACGAAGTGCAACGCTTGTCATTTACCTCTTAAAAAGAAAATATGCTCCATTCCCAACCACGAGTCGACTAATAATCCCATGAAAAATGCGACACCAGAAAGCAAAAACACAAGGAAACACCGGAAAATCACCTCCATGCAAAACCACTGCGCACCGAGAAACTGAGCACAAAAAATAGCCCTCCTTCGTTACTGGTCACCGACTCCAGACCACCACTTGGTTGAATTAATTAAGCAACGAGGGATATTTTATGTCCTTTGTCTGAACTCATTGACAAATGTTGATGAGAAGGCGATACCAGAATACAAAAGGAACACTTACTATTTTTAATCGTGCAGCAACGTGTAGTGACGGCGTTAGCTTCGTCTGGAAATTCCCGGTGGCAGGCAAGAAGCACTGGATTTGTATAGACCCCGCATGGACCCTTGATATTAATGCCTTGCGTCGTCCCCTTTTCGAACGGCCCTCCCAACCTTTTCCTTCGGACCTTGAGTCCTCTCTCAAGAAGCGATTCTCCAAGACTCTTCTCCCGAGCCCTTTACTCCAAGCTCTCTCAAGTTAGTCTTCTCTCCCGGTTGACTGCTAAATGCTACCACAGCTAATACGCATCTATTGTTGAACCAAGGCTTCGCATATTCCCCAAACCAATCCGTCCCTCTACGTTCTTGTGCACACACTCACATAAAGCACCCCCTATACGTGTATTCTCAAAATATAAGGAATTTCACGAAACCTTTGCATACATCGTACCACCCAGCCCAGTGCTTGATAATACTCGGATGTGCCTATCACAATATGTATAGCTTACATCTAAGTTTCACTTTTTTTGACCAAAGAGAGACGGTATTAGTCGTAAAGGTACATATAATTGATTTATGGCTACCAAAGACTTATTATAGCGTATTGACCTACTGTGTTTTCTACATTTATCAATATATCTTTTTTCTATATACATATGATTTTGCTATAACAATTAATTTATTGCTTTTTTATCAGGTAGGCATGATTCAAATTTGATCATAGCACCTTTTGCTATGTACCGTACTTATATATCAACTTGCACATCTCGATCATGTCTCTTTACTCTGTTTTTGTTGTCACTATAACCTGATTCAGAGTCATGGATTTTTTTCTTGACAAGAATAATTCGGAAAAAGTGATGAGTGTTTTGACCGGAAATTGAACTTATGACCCCTTTGGCTGACTTCGTGACAACATCTCTATCATGTTGAAGTCAGGAAATCACGGATAGTAAATTTTTGTTAATTTGACACCATTTTTCTCTGAGCTACAGTACGCCATGTTTGCAAAGTTGGAGGGACCTCCTACTTTCAGTACGGGACGTACTGTTTTGCTACATAGCATTAATTTTGTAAACTAGACTCTCAGTAAAATATAAACACTGAAAAGTGACGACTGATGACTAACTCATGCCGTATTTTTCTAATTGAAAGCGGCAATGCTAGATACATAAATATAAATTACGTTAAAAAATAAAAACAAGCACAATGTGTAGCTGTAGAAGATCGCATTAGCTACAAAGCCACTGTAACATTAGTTCATGGCTCAATGGGTGGTGGCGCTGAATTTGGCGACTATACTAGGGTCGACTAAAAGGTATTCTATAGTTGAAAATTGAAATGGTACCACTATATACTGAGTTTATGTTTGGAAGTCAATGCCTACATAATTGTAGCTTTAACCAAAATTTGCATAAAATTCTGAATTATGCAGATTTAAATTCTATATAAGATCGTGTACAACATCACCATCTCATGTGTTTTACCTGATGACCGAGATTTTTACCTACATCTTCTAGGTGGTATAGTAATGTTTTGATTAAGTCGTAATTTTTAACTACAAAATACGATTGTTCGTATGGATACTTAAAAGAATTTTGTTTTATATATTGATCAATGGCGTTTTAAATTGGAAAAGCTTTTTTTTACATTAACTTGTTATTTAAAAATCAACAGTTACGTACCATATTGTTTAGGTGATGTAGAAAATATTATTACTTTTTAGTTTTTAATTCAGATTTTTTAATTTCCTATATCTTAGTAGTAAGGCTAGGACCTTGAGAACTTCGGATGGCACCCCGTCTGGACCCGGGCCTTGCGTCTTCGATACCACCAATCTTAATTCATTGAGGGTAAAAAGAGGAACCTTGCCCACACTTGTGTCCTCCCAACTTCTTTCGGGATGCTCCGGGAAGAGGTAAGAGACCACCCTCTCCAAGAAGGAAGGCTCCATCGGTATCACCAGATCCAAGTCGCGCAGTCTTTTAAGCGCGACTCGGTAGCCCAGTAGTAAAAGGTGCCTTTGTAGTAAAAGGTTCTAAAAAAATCAAACTCTGCAACCATCTGGATCAGAGTCAATTTTTTTTTTCAAAAATACTCTCAAATCGTTAGTTACAAATCACTTTAGCATAACCTTGTATCTATTATTATTAAATACTTATACGTTGTTTAGAAACAGTAATATGTAAAAAATTAACTATTAATAAAAAATTTATTGAAGTAACTGTTAAACGTGCGGCACTCACCAGACTTCTAATGTTTGTGGAACAAAAAAGTTGCAGCTGCAACGGTGGTACAGCTCTGAAGTCCTAGCGCAGTTTACAGAAGACTAGTAATTTTAAGTCGTCTATATTCACTAAAAAACAATTTTCTTGGGGTCCCAAGGTTGGATAAGAATCCCTTTTGTGCTTTATTGGAAAAGATTTACGAAATGTTATTAAATTTACTATTTTTTTCAATGTATGATAAACATTTTTATCTATAATTTAAATTTTTTACTTAACAAGTATGAATATGTTTTCACAATATTAATTACGATTATATTATTGCTAAAAACTTTAACTATGTGATATTTAAAAATTATAAAACTATTTTAATAATAAAACATGTTAAAAACTTACCAACTTTGAATTAATTTAGGAGTAAAACGTTATTTCAGGAAAAAAAATTGAAAAATCGTGCATTTAATTTTTTAAGCATTTTCATTTTTATTTTTAATGCAAAAAAAATGTCGAGAATTTTATAAAAATACTGTGGTCTTGTGAATTTGGTAAGATCCAATTTATTACAGTTTTTTGCTTATTCAACCATAAAATATATTATTTTTGAGGCTTAGAACAATAAAAATAAAAAAAAATAAAAACTCATTTATAGTCTTTGAAAAAAGATAATACTAATCTTTTGATTGAGGATCAGTGCGTAAAGCGCACAGCGTGGCAGAGCCCTACCAATATATGTATGTGAGGAAATCCAATCCAAATCGACCATTCTGCGTCACAAAAAAAATTGAAATTTTTTTGAAGCACACCTTTGAACCAAATTTTTTCATGCTCTATACACTTCCAGAAACAAGGAAAAAATTGTGTACGAGTACTTTGGGCTTTGTGACACAGTTTTTTATAGCTCTGGAGGGTATAATACCTGATATTTTTAAAAAACTAAGTGAACATGATACGTGCGAATCGCACTACGTTTTAAAAGCAGCTTGTCATTTTTCTGCTGTACCACGATCATTTTTTTTTATGAAGAACCTCACTTGATAATGAAACAGGACTTACTTAACGAAAAGACGCGTGAACTTATAAAGTTTTCCGTTAATAAATACAAAAAAAATCACTAACTTTTTCAAGTTTGAATAAATATTATCAAATAGTTTTAGATTAATTACTTATTATCTTATATTTGTTAACTCACATAATTTAACAGTAAGTATTAAAAATATAATAAATTACTAGTGATTATAGATAATGTATGAATTAAATATCGCAATTATTTGTTTACAATCACAGTAATTAGTAATAAAAATTATTCTGAGTCAAACTTCCAGAACCTTGTAGCTTTTTCTAATTATTGTTTTAATATTTCTTATTCTAACGTTTGACAGTATCTTTAACTTATTATGTACATACTTACGTCTGCTTCCTTAAGTGATTTGACCTTACTTTTGCTACAACATTCATGTATTACTTTCCGTAATCTTTAAATTTCACTCAAATTTTGTCCTCGCAGCTGAGGATGTTGCTGTAGAAATGATCTTACCTAACGTTGTGTTACGTTCATTGTGATGAAGCTACTCTCTGAAAATCTAGTCATACTTTGTATTTATCTTTCTGAATAATTATTAAGCAAGCTTATCAAGTAATTATCAAATGAGATACAGGCTTAAAACATTGATAGTCTTGATCCTGAAGATTTTAAGCCAGTTCCAGGAACTTTTAAAATTTATCAAGTCATGTCCTCCAAATCTAATAGTAAAAGCTTAACATTTAATTATTTATCGTGCTTTCATTGTAATGTAGATACTGGTTTGCGAACATTGTAAGATTAATAGTGTAGTTATATATGGTGCGAAAGAAATTATGAGTAATGCTGGTAAGGATAAAATATTTCACCGTTTTAATCGACAAAAAGTTTGAAAGTTGGAGAGTGGGTAGTAGTAATTTACAACCAGTGGTACCCTGGTAAACTTGAAAAAATAAATAAAAATTCATTAATTGTTAGATTTTTAGAGAAAACAAAAAAAATTTTCATTGGCAAAAGAATAATGACGTTTCACTGTGTTTCCAACACAGGTACTATGCAAAATTAAAAAGCAAATTAGTTTATCACAAAAAAATATGTTTAAAATAAGTGAGAGTATTATAATAAAATATCTGATTCTTGCACTATTTGTAATCCCTAGTGATTTATTATATTTTCTCACTATGGGCCCAAAATGCAACTGCTGCTTTGCACCCTCAGGTCACACTTTGCGCCCTTGTAATTACTTTGGGCCTGAATGTTTTTACTGCTTTATTTGTTTCGCAGGGGATTACAAAATGCTTTCAACGCTTTAAATAAAAAAAAAGGCACAAAGAATAGTCGCTTCGGCGTGTAATCGTCGTCTTCCTCTTCTCTCCTTCTCTAGCGTGGCGTGCGACTGTCCTCGCTGAGCCCTCGTACACGAGTGAGTGCCACCTGCCGAGCGCGGAGACGCACGAGGTGGGAGGCCAGGAGAGAGCGCAGCGACCGACGTTGCATGGCAGGGCGCGGGTCCCCGCTTGGTCGGTAAGAAAACCCGAACATCCCGCCCGCCTCGATCCAAGAGCGAAACCCTAGTCACCGCCCGCCGAAGCGGGGGGAGTCCCTCGATCGTCCGTCGCAGGGAGGCTAGAGTCCGCAGATGCCACAGGGAGACGCGCAAGCTTGACAATGGGCTGCACGTATTCGCTGGTGGCTGTCTTGACGGCAGCAGCACGGACTAGTCCATCGGATCCAGGGTGTATGCGGGTGATACGGCCCAGAGGCCAGCGTCCGCTGGACTGTAGCAGCGTAGGGTCAAGAAGAACCACCAGGTCCCCCACCGCGAAGTTCCGACGGACAGCGCTCCATTTCGGCCTCTGTTGGAGAGTATTTAGATACTCACGGCCCCAGCGCGTCCAGAATTGGGCGCGAACGGCCTTGACGAGCTCCCAGTGCGTGAGCGGGTCCAAACTCTCTGCAGCGGGGGTAGCTTCGATGATGGAATCGACGGGAGCCCCGATGAGGAAATGTCCAGGCGTGAGCACTTCGAGGTCAGAGGGATCACCAGACAAGGGCGTCAACGGGCGGCTATTCAACACGGCCTCAATTCCAACGAGAACCGTAGAGAACTCTTCATACGTTAGATGACGAGAGCCGAGCACACGGCGTAGATGGCTCTTGGTCGACTTGACCGCGGCCTCCCAGAGTCCTCCAAAATGTGGCGCACTGGGAGGAATGAACTGCCAGGAAACCCCCTGGGGGGCAAGAGTCCCGGCGACTAGGTCCCAGTTAAATTCTGCACCCTGCAACGCCTCGCGGAGCTCCAAATCAGCTCGACGGAAGCAGGTGGCGTTGTCGCTCCAAGCTTGGATGGTCGGCCTCGACGACCGGTGAAACGGGTGAGAGCACCCAAGAAGGTGGCCAGGGAAAGGTCGCCGACAAGCTCCAGATGCACGGCTTTGGTGGTCATGCACACGAAGACAGCGATGTAGCCCTTTGTGGTCCGGATACCCCGTCCCTTCGATGTAAGCATGGAGAAGGGCCCGGCGTAATCGACTCCGGTGCGACCAAAAGCGCGAGACGGCGTGACGCGAGACGCGGGCAGCGGAGCCATCAACTGGCTTGAAGAGCGCGCCTGTAACTGGGCACAGATGACGCACCCTCTAATGTGAGCCTTGATTCTGCGTGGCCCGCCGAGAATCCAGGCACGCCTGGAGACGTATGCGCTGGTAACGTGATATCCACCGTGGAGGGCGCGTGCGTGAGCCCAAGAGACCACGAGTCGAGCGAGCGGCGATGTTCCACTGAGGATGGGAGGGTGCTTCTCTTCGTAAGACAGCGATGAGTGATCGAGCCGCCCGCCAACACGCAGAACTCCGTCGGCATCGAGGAAGGCGGCAAGAGAGGTCAAAGGGCTCCGTTTCGGAAGACGTTCACGCTTCCGCAGGAGTGCCAACTCATCCCCAAACGTCATCGATTGACTCAACCGAACGCAGGCCAGAAAAGCGTCCTGAATCTCAGACGGCGTCAACGGCGAAAGCACAGAACGGGTGGGCATGCGCTGCAAGCGGTGTCGCACCCATCGACGAACGCGCACGAGGAGGCCCAATACAGCGCGCAAGCTCGAGAAGAGCTGCAGCAGGTCCGATTCAGGGGCGCGGAAGGCGCAGCAGAGTGAGAGCGTGGGCGTGGATGGAGGCAGTGTCTCCTGGGGCCAAGACTTGTCGTCCTGGGCCAGCCACGTGGGGCCTCTCCACCACAGGGGCTGCTGTCGGAGACCACTCATGTCGGCACTTCTGATGGCTAGGTCGGCTGGATTCGATTGCGACGGCACGTATCACCAGGCACTGGGTGGCAGGACCTCCTGGATCTGAGCGACGTAGTTGTCGACGAGCACGTTGTTGGCCGGCTGATCGGAGCGTATCCAGTGGAGCACAATTTGAGAGTCGCACCAAGCGTGGCAGTGCTCGATCGCGACTCCCAACTCGCTGGCTGCTGAGCGAAGAAGCTTGGCGGCGATGAGGGCTGCTCGCAATTCTAGACGTGGGATGGTCATGCGAGCGGCGGGCTCGGTCATCGGCTTGAGCGCGCGGATGGGCGCAAGCTTAGTACGAGCGAGAAGTATGTGGCAGAGAGCGGGCCCATCTGAGGACTGCAGCCGCGAATACACAACAGCGGCCATAGCACGGCGACTGGCGTCAGAAAACACGTGCAGCTGGACATTCGACGACGGAGACATACCAATCCAACGAGGCAGAGAAAACCCAGAAATGGCCTGCAGCTCGGCGGTGAAAGCGGTCCAGCGGCGAGTCATGGAGGACGGTACGTTCTCGTCCCAGTCCAAGCGCGCGCGCCACAGGTCTTGCAGTAAAAGCTTGGCGTTTAACACGATCGGGGCAAGCCAGCCGCACGGATCGAACAAGCCTGCGAGCGCGGCGAGCATGGATCTCTTTGTGGTTTGAGATTCGACAACGGGCGGCGTCAAATGGAAGAAATCCGAGGGCGGGTCCCAGCCTACGCCCAGTTCGCTGACGAGGCCTTCAACACTGAGCTGATCCCAAGTAGAACGGAGGCGGACGTCTTCGGGAAGGTCTTCAAGAAGCTCGGGCGTGCTGGCAACCTACTTTCGCAGAGGGAAACCGCCCGCTTGAAGAAGTCCGATCAGCTGGTCGCGCAGACGCTTGGCCGAGCCGATGTCATCAGCGCCGGAGAGGATGTCATCAACGTAGCGATCGTTCATCACCACTGGGACGGCCTCGGGCCAGCGGCGGCCGTCATCCTCACACAGCTTCTGTACGACCCGTAGTGACAGGTACGGGGAGCACGAGGCATTGTAGGTAACGGTGAGCAGTTGGTAGTGCGTAGGTGGCTGCTTTGGGTCGGAGCTCCACAGAATGCGCTGCAGGTCGACATCGCGTTCATCAATCAGGATCTGGCGGAACATCATGCGAACGTCAGTACAGAACGCAATCCGGTGACGACGCCAACGCAGGAGCACACTGGGGAGAGCCGTCTGGAGCCGAGGACCAGTATGGAGCACGTCGTTTAGGCTATAGCCACTGGAAGTCGGGCTCGACGCGTTGAAAACAACGCGCAGTTTGCGACCTTGGTCGCCGTGCTGCCAAATGCCGTGATGTTGGATATAGTGCACTGGACGGTGCGATGCAGCGAGTTGGTCATCAGTAAGGGGGTTCATATGACCGAGGGCAATGTACTCTGCCATGAACCGGGCGTACTCAGAAGCCATCTCAGGAGTCCGCTGCAGCCGACGATGCAACGAGCGCAAACCCGCGGTGGCGCCCTGCAGACTGTCACCAAGGAGGCGCACAGCGTCATGTTTCAGCGGAAGTCGCACAATGTAACGTCCGTCGTCAGCGCGATGATAATCGGCGAAGATTCGCTCGCATTCCACATCCTCAGGCGCTCGGCGGCTGACATGTGGCACCTCCTCGATCTCCCAGAATCGCTGGAGCTGCGTAGCCAGCTCTTGATCCCAGGGCGACTGAGTGTTCGTGTGCAGAGTTGTGCCTGCGATGAGGGCGTTCGAGCCCAGGCCAGGGGCCCGGCCGACGAGAGTCCAGCCAAGAGCCGTGCGCTGTCCGACGAGCTCGTCACGCTGAACGTAACCTGGTTCGATGAGGCGGTGGTAAACGTCGACTCCGAGCAGAATGTCTACACGGCGAGGTGTGCCAAACGCTGGATCGGCCAGAGGCTCAAGATCGAGCCACTGTCTCATCACGGCTGGGTGCAAGGGGGCAGACGGAGAGGTGAGCCCGAGCCGCGGCAAGCAGAGCGCTGTCAGGTGGACTGGCGGTGCATGCTCTCCAGTTTCAAGGCGTAGATGCGCTCGGGTTCTCGAAGGGATGGTCAACCCTCCCCCAACCCCATGAATGCTCGCCTCGTTGACTTCTAGCGCTGCGCCGAGCTGCTGGGCCAACCGGATGGAGATGAGTGTAACCTCAGAGCACGCATCAAGGAGAGCTCGACCAGCGACTCGTCGGCCGGTGGGACCGGTTAGCTGGACAAGAGCGGTCGGAAGTACGGCTAGTCAGGACGATAGAGGCCCCTGATGCTGTGAGTCGTTGGCGGACGGGCCCGCGGGGTCGACTTTTGGCTTCTTGGGCGAAGAGGGACGCTGATCCGATTCAGGCTTGCGCCGATAGTTGCTCTCATGCAGCAGACTGTGGTGGGGCTCCCTGCACTGCTGGCAGACGGACCGTGAAGGGCAGAACTTTACTGCGTGACCTGGTCTCAGGCAGTTAAAACATAACTGCCCTTGATAGACCATGCGTCGCCGGGCCTGCGCGTCAAGGCCTTGAAATTGCGCGCAGTGACCCAGGTAGTGCGACTCTCTGCACGACGGGCATGGCGGCAGCGAGCTACTGGTGGCAAGGGCTCTAAAGTTTCGTCCAGGAAACGGGGGGGCCGGAGAGCGCATGCTGGCCATGTTGGCTGGTCGAGCAGGGCGAGAAGCCTCGACGGAGCTGAGCGCGCGGCACTGTCGACGAAGGAAAGTCGTCAAGGCAGCAAAAGTGGCAACATCCGCCGTGGTGTCCATGCCAGCGCTCTCCAGTCACTCGATCTCGTCCTCCCACGCGCGCCGGGTCGTCGGATCCATGCCAGTCATCGCGCAGGAGACAATCCAGTCGTCCCACTGAGACACAGGACGACCCAGAGCTTCCAGCTGATCTCGATGTTTTCCCAGGGTGTCGAGGAGACCCTGAAGCCCTCGAGCTGACTCTTCTTTCAGAGACTTGATGTTACGGAGCGCCGTGATATGATCATGGATGAGAAGACGGCGGTGCTCGAAACGTGCTTCGAGTAAGGCCCAAGCCGTTGGGTAATTGGCACCGATGGTCTGAACGGTGTCGAGAGCGGCCTTGGCGTCTCCATCCACCAAGGATTTCAAATAAAACAGCCTCTCCACGTCGGTGAGCTGTTTATCGTCGTGGACGAGCGCGCGGAAGAGGTCCCGGAAACTTTCCCAATCCTCTCGCTTCCCCGAGAAGAAAGAAATGCTGATCTTGGGCAAGCGAGCTCCGTGTCTCGAGTTATGACGGTCCAGGTTGGCGCCGCCCGGGCCAGGGAGAGGCGTGAGGGTGTTTCTTGCGTTGTAGAGGCGTGATCGAGAGGCGATATAGTCCGACTCTGCCGTCGAGTACATCTGGTCAAGAGACTCCAGCTTCTCGGGCGGCGGTGACTCCAGGAGACTCACGTGATTGGCCTGGAAAGTGTTCCAGTAGCCGTCCAGCAGCTCGAGCCTTACTTCCACGAGACCCAGGCTCCAGTTCGGGGGGTCGATCTTCTCGACGTCCCGTGCGAACCGGCTGATGACGCCGGCGAGGGCGCTCTGGGAGCCGAGCAAGCTCGTCCAGTCGTCGTTCGACCTGAAAAAACGATCACTAGCTTGACGTTTGCACGAAGCATGTCTTGCCTCCGGGCCACGAGCGGCGGGACCATGTCATCGTCAGACTCGACACAGCTGTCGACGCGCGGCGCATCGACGGTAGACAAAACAGATAGAAGGAGAGTGAAAGAGAAAGAGTGTGAGAGAAAACACGAAAGGGCGATGATGCCAGAAGGGACGTGCGTAGACCACGCGCGTGCCAACGCGCACGCAAGCTACACAAGCTTCGAAGCCTGTCCCTCGGCGTCGACCCCCCGCGCCAGCGAAGCGCAACAGCTCTGCCGCGTGAGGTGGACGCGCGTGACACGAGGCCAACATGGCGGCCGCGGCCGATGAGGACACCGCGAGCGCTTGATCGCGGCTAACAATGGCGGCCGCGAAAGCCTCGCTTTCCGACGTTCGAATGGCGTCGAACAAAGCATCGCATCGACAACCGTACGGCCTTATCTCTGCCGTGGCTGAGCACAGCTGCTGGACCGCGGGCTCTGTGGCGACCGCGGCAGCCACCGTGTGCACGCTGTTGATAACGCGAGTGCCTGCAAGGCAAGCGTTAATGGCGGCACGACTTCGTCGCGGCCAACACCTGTGTCGAATCGTGGGAACTGTGTCGACCACGACGACCTCCATTACACAACATTTCTTTAAACTGTACTTACATTACGCTGTGTAAGTCGAATCGCAGACTGTGACCACCTTAGCTGCGGCGTTGGCTGCTCTTTTCCTCGGAATCCGGCTCGAAGGACCAAATGAATGTTTTTACTGCTTTATTTGTTTCGCAGGGGATTACAAAATGCTTTCAACGCTTTAAATAAAATAAAGGCACAAAGGATAGTCGCTTCGGCGTGTACTCGTCGTCTTCTTCTTCTCTCCTTCTCTAGCGTGGCGTGCGACTGTCCTCGCTGAGCCCTCGTACACGAGTGAGTGCCACCTGCCGAGCGCGGTGACGCACGAGGTGGGAGGCCGGGAGAGAGCGCAGCGACCGACGTTGCATGGCAGGGCGCGGGTCCCCGCTTGGTCGGTAAGAAAACCCGAACAGGGCCCACGAGCAAAAAAGTTTTTTGTGCCGTCTAGGCCGAAAGTACTATTATACCTTAGGGTCCGAAGTAATTTACTGGGGGCAAAATTGAACTTTGCACCCTCGGTAAGAAAAACATTATACGTGACTCAGGCACCAACATACAACAATTTCACCCTTCGGGCGCTCATGTTAGTACTTTGTGCCCTAGTGATGTAATATACCATTTCTTACCATGGGCCCAAAGTGCGACTGACGCTTTGCACTCTTGGGTCACACTTTGCGCCCTTGTAATCACTTTGGGCCCACGGGCTGGAAAGTTTTTTGCGCCCTCCGCACAGTGGTCTAGATTGAAAAAAAAAACGGCAAAACTTTTAGTCACCTGGTTTTTAAAGGAATACGCCTCAATTTTTTTTTTAAATTCGTCTCTGGCCATAGAATACGAAATCGTTTTCCCTGCAATGATTGGATGTAATACGTAACGTACAAATTCATTATTAACGCTATACCATTATTTATACGTAAATAACAATTTGATTGTAATAACAAGCACCAGTGAAATTAAGTTGAAATTAGTATACTTTTGTTTTTGAGGTTGCTGATTACGAATATGCTATCAGTTTCCAGAAATTCAAAGTGGCGGATTCAAAATGGCAGACGAAAATTTGAAAAAAATTAAAATTTTAATTCATTCATAGGCACTATGGGATTTTTCGGGTCACTGATTCCGAATTTGCTATTAGTTTTTGGAAATTCAAAGTGGCGGATCCAAAATAGGGGACAAAAATTTAAAAACAAATTGAGTTTTCAAAAAATAATTCTTATGAGGTGGTTCTACAACTCACTGACTATGAATCTGCTGCTAAAATGTGGTCATTCAAATGGTGGATTTAAAATGGCTGAAAAAAATTAAGAAAATTTTCAGTTTTCTTAAAAATGATTTTTATTAGGTGGTTTTTGAGGTCGCTGATGATGACTATTGAAATCTAAAAAATTGAAATGGCAGATACAAAAGGCTAACGAAATTCTAAATACATTTATTAATAATTCATACTCGGGGATCTCGAAGGTCGTCAATCAAATAGGATTTTATGAACTAAAATAATAGATATAAAATGGAGCACAAACATAAAAAAAAAAAATTAATTTTTGCCAACTAATTAATACTTGGAGGTTTTTTAATGTTGCTGATAACGAACCCATTTTCAATTATATAAATTTTATATTGCTGATCCAAAATTAATTTTGAGATGATATTCACCTTATTTTTATCTGAGGCTCAGCAGAATAAGTAATATGTGACAGCATATCAAGTTTCATAAAAATTTTGTAAAGCCATCAGATCAGATGCTAAAGAATTTTTGATATATTAGATAATTTCTAGTTGAATATTATTAATAAGAATAACATGAATATTAAATATGATAGATAACTACGGAGTCAATAAATTAAATGTTTATACTAATATTTGTATTATAATAAAATTCTGAAGTATTGTCACTCATAGAACTCCTATCTACTACACTAAAAAAGTGATATAATATATATTGTAATATTTATATTCTACTTGACTTAATTAACATTTTATCTATGTTATATTACGGTTGGAAATACATAGCTATATATTAATGTTATTTTTAATGCCTTTTACTACTCATAATTCTTACAAACCCTCTTCTTTAACTTGTTTTATTTGAAACCAGCATCTCTTACGTCGATATTCGAAGTAAATCTTTATTTCGTAAATTTCAATACCTACAGTTAGTGACTTGAAGGGATTTTTGCCTAGTAGCTTGTGACTTTAGAGCCAACCAAACTGAACGCATGGGCTCCAATTTCAAATGTTCTTGGAATTGTACAAATTCTAAATATAATGTTAAGGACGCATAATATGCCTAATAATTATTACTAAACAGTATTCAGAATCTAATTAAATGGGCACCTAGATGTCTTATGTGCTATAATGTAAGAAAAATGCTAACACACTTACCTCAGCACGTTTTTGTTAGATACAGGTTACTCAAAGAGAAAGGACTCTTGTTTATTTTCAAGTTTAATAAATTAAAGCATGGTATTAAAATTTTTTTAAGTATGTTAATTAATTGTCTTTTGTTATCCACCTTTGAGTAAACACTGAATCGTATTGTTTAGTAAATATGATAGCGGATGTGTATTTGTGACTTCCAAAACTCATAAGTATTAAATATCACAGGAAAATTTTTTTTAACTTGCGTTGGTCATTTTGAATTAGCCAATTTAAATTTATAGTAGTTGTAGTAATGACAACTTTACAAACATTAATTTTTCTTTATGATGTCAATGCTCCATTTTGAATCCATCATTTTAATTAATAAAATCATTTAGCAGATTCATAACTAATGACCTTCGAGATCTCTAAGTATGAATTATCATTAAATATATTTAAAATTTCGTCAGCGTTTTGTATCTGCCGTTTCGATTTTATAGATTTTCATAGTCATCATCAGCGACCTAAAAACCGTCTAATAGGAATTATTTGTGAGAAAACTAAAAATTTTCTTAATTTTTTCAGCAATTCGAAATCCACCATTTAAATGACCATATTTTAACAGCAGATTCATACTCAGTGACCAGTAGCACCACCTCGTAAGAATTATTTTTTGGAAATTTAATTCGTTCTTAAATTTTTGTCCGCTATTTTGGATCTGCCATTTTGAATTTTCGGAAACTTATAGCGGATTCGTAATCAGTGACTCAAAAAACCTCTAAGTGCGTATAAATTAATTAAAAATTTAATGTTTTAAAAATTTTCTTTCGCCATTTTGGATCCACCATTTTTAATTTCCGAAAACTAATAGCAAATTAAGAATCAGTGACCCAAAAAACCCGATAGTGCCTATGAATTAATTAAAAATTTAATTTTTTTCAAATCGTCTTCCACCATTTTGAATCCGCCACTTTGAATTTCCGGAAACTGATAGCAGATTCGTAATCAGCGACCTCAAAAATAGTAGTATACTAATTTTAACTTAATTTCACTGGTGCTTGTTATTACAATCAAATACTTATTTACGTATAAATAATGGTATAGCGTTAATAATGAATTTGTAGGTTATGTATTACATCCAATCATTGCAGGGAAAACGATTTCATATTCTATGGCCAAAGACGAATTCAGAAAAAAAATTGAAGCGTATTCCTTTAAAAACCAGGTGACTAAATGTTTAGCCGTTTTTTTTTCAATCCAGACCACTGTGCTCCAGGCCCAAAGTACTTTTGTGCCCTCAGGCCCAAAGTGATTTACTGGGCGTAAAGTGTCTCCACGGGCGCAAAAATGCGGTTTGCGCCCTCGGTAAGAAAAACATTACATGTGACTTGGGCACCAACCTACAACAAGCGCACCCTTCGGGCGCTCATGTTTGGACTTTGTGCCCTAGTGACGTCATGTACTATTTTAATACTTACTGTTAAATTATTTGAGTTGACAAATAGAGAATTCCAAATAATTTATTTAAAAGTTCATGATAATATTTATTCAAACTTGAAAAAATTGGTGATCTTTTTTGTATTTTTTAACCGAAAAATTAATGAACTCAAGCGTCTTTCCGTTAATTAAGTCCTGCTTAATCATCCAGGAAGGTTCCTTATAAAAAAAGAAGCTTATCGTGGTATAGTATGAAAACGACAAGCTGCTTTAAAAACGTACTGCAAGTCACACGTATCATGTATTGTTTCCTTCAGAGCCATCAAAAACTGTGTCACGAAGCCCAAAGTACTTGTATACATTTTTTTTCTTATTTGTGGAGGTATATAGAGCATCAAAAAATTTGGTTCAAAGGTGTGCTTGAAAAAAAATTTTAATTTTTTTTGTGACGCAAAATGGTCGATTTGGATTGTATTTCCTCTTTATGTTTATAGAAAGTGCCTTATGTGGACTTCCCGAGGCTTCTTCAATATGTGTCAATAACATGGTAGAATTATGCCGACGTACACATGATTCCATTTTTGTCCTTATACTTCCCCTTACGTACATATGATTTTCCGCATGAGGACTCTCTGGGTAACCATTTAATTATGCATATATTTATATACTAGTGGGGCTGACGCCCCCCTGCGTGCACCGCGCGCCAACCCCCCCAACTCTTAAATCGGTTAAATATTTTCCTTTTAGAAATAAATCATATCATGGAGCTTAGAAATAGCAGAAAGTGGCTCAGGATGGCTAAAGCTAGTTAACTTGGTAAAAACAAAATAAAAATAAAGATATTTTTTTTTATCTTACAACCATTCTGACGAACAGCACGTATAACGGCTCTGCATTGCTGTGTTCCTATGCAGGTACATGCTATTGTCATTGGCATAGTAAAAAACCTCGTGAGATTTAATTGTGACATCTATCACTTACACAACCAGTGTTGTAGATTGCACCTCAACACTACTCAACACTACTTTTTCGCTTGGTAACAGTCATTAGCATGAACTTGTATTTTATTAAAATGGAGGTGAAGGGATCTTTCTCTTTTTCTCCTGTGGTTTTGGCTACTTCCAATGTATATAACCGTAGCCCAAAATTTGCAGCTTACAGGGTACTCTCATAAACATTATTATAATAGAAATATTTTTATATCATTAAGCTGCGATTGATATTAGGCTTGAGAGATATATAAAGATCTACCTAAGACTAAAGGTAAGTAAACATTGTCAACAAAAACTTTATTATGTATAAGCTTATAATTAAAATCTGTACCTCAAAATTCCTTAACTTTAAGTCTTGCAAAAAAGAATTTTTCACCAACAGCTTTGTCTTGGAACCCGATTATCAAAACGTTTTGAAGCCATAGATGGAAGTATTACTGTATTCAACACATCAATCTTAGTCTTATAATATTATTTAGTTTCTTTGTAGAGTAAACATCACTGATAAAATATAATTACTATTATAGTGAGATGTTGTAATATTACAATAGTAAAGAATATAATATAAATGATAATAATTTATTGTTATTTTTGTATTGCACGATCATAGTTTGAAAACATAGTTGTTTTATTATACAAAGCTTAAACGAACTTTATGTATTGTAATTTTTGTATTTACAATTTTATTGTTACTTATTTTTAACTTTTTCCGTTATACAGTAAAGTAATTGTTGGATAATTACATCACCACGTCAAATTTTGTTTCAGCCTCGATTTGTTAAGTTGTTAGCCTCATCATGTTTTACTCGTGTTTTACCAATTGTACCAATTTTACCAATTTAAACATTGATCTAAAACAGAATAGGAATAGACCTGAGTCTTCGTGGTTTGATAGGGCTGTAAAATAAGTAATCTTAAACATAAAATGAGTCATTTTAATGTGAAACTTCCACGGTTTGTATTAATGATAAACTAAATGTAATTTAAGTTTTTGTATGTATTATTCATTTGTAAATAAAATAATATAATAGATACACATAAAAATTTTACATATAGGTTATCATAAATGCTAACAAAAA
Organism: Copidosoma floridanum; assembly: GCF_036245765.1. Lineage (NCBI taxonomy): Eukaryota > Metazoa > Arthropoda > Insecta > Hymenoptera > Encyrtidae > Copidosoma > Copidosoma floridanum. The sequence continues at coordinate 34,626,404 of NW_028321897.1, read as the reverse complement.
AAAAGTTTAACGCACCAAGAACCTTATACTTACAAATAAATGGAAATACAATTGATATAAATTGATTTTTGGTCGTATTGAGTTTTATAAATGAAATGGTTATAAATTATTCGTATGTATAAAGTCTATCTATTTACCTCCTGGGTGGTGTGGAAAAATAGATGAAAACAAAATATATTGTAAGAAACAAAACATGTTTTTTTTTAGTTAACATTCTTCACAAATAAACGTATTTACGGTACAGAAATATATATGACGTATTATTTTCATGATATATTAAATTATAGTTTTTTTAAAAGACTATTAGTAAAATGTGAATGACTAAATGATCTTAAAACTCCCAATATAAATAGTTTTATATGGTGGAACGTTGCTTGGAATGCCCCACACAGTTATAACACAGTTATATAATATAACAGTTAACTTTATAATTCAATATATAATAATAATGATGATTTGCGCAATGACCCCCAATAACTCAATTATGACTTTAAATTTATCTTGACGATGAGATTAATCGTGGCGATAAGACAGTTTTGTCTTAAGGTAATTTAACATTGAAGCAGATTAAAAATAATAGACTCATCCATATACGACACGTACACGTCTGTAAACACATCAAGGTCCAAGAAATACGATAATTACGATGTGATCCACGGTCTCCAAAAGAAGTGTGGCAGACGGTGGGGGGCGGTGGGTGTCACGAAAAATTGCGCGGGGGGGCTGTGAGGGCAGTGGGGGGCTTTGGAAAAAACTGCGATATATCAAAATAAAGAAAAAAAGACAGGTTTTTACCTTATTTTGTGGGGGGGGGGGTAGGGGGTGAATGGGGGGCTGTGGGGGGATTGTGTGGAATGCCTTAATGAGATAACTATATAATATAGGGAGTTACATAAACATGAAAAATAAGAAGAGTTTTTGAATGTTATTTTTTGACCCCAACTGTACTAATCTGCATTTTATGTTTATGTACGATTATAATTCAGTAATAGGAGGTTGGCATGCGAAGTGCTAGGGAGAAGAGTATATGTATATACATACCATGCTTCCTGCATGCTTTACATGTCACCCCTCTATTAATGAATCATAATCTCATACGTTGATAGAATGCAGATGAGTATAGTAGGAGATAAAAAAATCAATATTTAAATACATTTTTTTTTAAACATAATCTTAACAACAAAATCTGGGGTACTCAGAACATAATTTTTTTCATGGCTATGTAGATCTCTGTTATGTAGTTTGCAAAAGTAAGTCGTATTTATAGTGCAACATCTTCGCGGGTTTTATAATTTCCTAACCATGAGAAATGTAGGCACATAGTTATATAATGTACTAAACAAAAAAAAATTAAGGTGCCAAGAACTTTACACTTGCTGATAAAAATTTTAAACATTGTTGTGTTAGACCTACTATATTAATTGAGATATAAGAAATCAATTATTATGTACTTCTATGTATATTATTAGTACGCACAAGGTATATCTATTTGTCTCCTGGCCAGTGTGAAATAATACAAAAACAAATTTTAAGTTTTAAGCTAACGTTTTGAATACCTACGCATGGTTGTGCACGTAAGCAAATTAAGTTGGGTTGGCTCTTTACTAAAGATAGGTTAAAATAGAGTTTGAATAAATACCATTGAAAGATCCTGGCAAACCGTTACATTATGGTCAAATACTTATATTTTAAAATAATCCTCTTCACAAAGAAGAAATTTTTAAGAAATGATGAAAAAATAATACTAATTCTAATATTAATTTATCGTTTCCTACGAGCGCGGAATATTAAGAAAAGCAATGAAAAATGCTTACCAGAATGAGTACAATAAAAAGAAAGGAAGCTCGACAGCAGATGATCAATGGCATTCTCTCTCTTTCACTTACTTTAACAGGAACTGCCAAAATGCTTTTTTAAATTTTTTTTTTCAACGTTTTGCACTTGTGAGAACAAAATTATGAGGGCTTACAAATAGGAAATTTTTTGCCCTACACGCTGGTATTTTTTTTTTCTGTTTACCAAACCGTTACAAGATATAATCAAAACGAACTTTGAAATACGACTTTATCATTATAAGACCATTTAAAAATAATTATAACCATTTAGTTTTAAATCAGCGGGCTGAATTTCATACAATAGAAAAAATGCCTAATTATTGTTCAATTGTCTAATTCAGAAGTTTCTCCGCTGGTATCCACAAGTACTAAGAACAGACAACAGATCGGCGTGCTGCGTAGCACAATCGATAAGATCCCTGACTACGAATCTGAAGAATGTGGGTTCGATTCTTAGAGTCAGTAGAGTCAGCAAAATTTAAAAATTTTATCAACCCATACATTATATGTAATACATACACATAAATTATGTATAATTTATTCACATATATTGTATGTAGTATATACATACATATAATATTAAAAATATGTGCACGTAAGTAAACGATGCTATATATACAACTCATAGATGATATTTAATTAATATTACATATACGATATTTAATCATACATGTACCCGTACACTTCTACATAGCTATATATAAAGGTAATGCACTTTACACAGAAAACTTGCACACACGGAACCAAGTGACGCTAAGTACGTTGAAAATATACCAATATTGTATTCAGTACTGTGACAAGGCCAAATTTGCTTCACAATTTTTGCACGTCACTGTCAACGTCCCTTCTCTACAGCCGATGCGTATTGTTTTAACTTGATCCTCTTGTAACCAAAATCTTCATATGTTTTAGCAATAGAAAGAGAAAATGAGAAAATGTGACGCACCGAATAAGAAGAATGAATCATACGACGGAATGACTGAATTAATATAAGTGTCGAGGCATCGGCACGTAAGAATGGTACTGGAAGATAAAGTGGGGACAGGATAAGTAGTTGAAAGTTCGGAGGTAACCGGCCAAGGGACGGGTAGGGATCGACGTAAGCGATCAGGAAGTAGAGCGCAAGAATGAGTTGGTGAAAGGGAAAGGGCAGTAGAAATTTAGCTGTCGGGAAAGCACGGTGTGTATCGAGGCAACGAAAACCTGAGAATCCGCGCCATTTTTCTCTTCCGCGTATTGATACTCAAGACTGTCATATCTTCTTGGCTTTTCCTTTGTTTTTTGTAAGCGCGGGGAACGGGAAATAGAGAGTTTTAGGAAAAGGGCGCGTCCAGGGTGCGAGAAGAACTGCGTCGGTACCTCAAGTACCAAGAAAAAGCGAGTGGGAAAATGACCATGAATAAAAGCCAGAAAAATTAACCTAATACCAGTTCATCTGACCCTGAACGGCAGCCATCCTGCAGATGGGACATCCTTCGGTGACGACCTTAACCGAGCCCGAGGATAGAGGCGTGCCGTGCATCAGATGAGAAAGAGAGAGTCCAAGGTACCATGAAGCGTTGATTTCCCAGACTGCAACCCTGAAGTCGAGAGTCACCTGAATGAGAAAGAGAGTGTCAGGGTGTAAGTGTGTGTGTGTGCGCAAGCGAACGTCGTGTCTTTTCTAGCGCACCACGGGCGTCGTGGTTGCAATCGAGGGATTACGTAAGTGTAATTGGCACCAAAGAAAGGTGTTTTATTTATTGTAATAAATACGTGTAGTAAAGTCAAAGTCACTTTGTGTTGTTCATTTGACCTAGACGCGAATCCTTTTTTCAGATAGAATTAGTAAAGGGAGAGTCGAGAGCGCGAATCATCGAGTAGAATCGTACGAGAGTGAATTATCACGGTATTTCCTCTCCAATGGTAAGTCGCCTTGGGGAAGTGGAAAAACACGTTATAAATGATATCTCTGTGGGGAAAAGCGTCTGGCAAGTGAAATGTAGTGTAGCTTAAATAGAGTACGAGTATAGGTAAATGCGTCATTGTTGTCGGTCATTTTAAGGTTAAGAGAAATTTGTAAAAAGCATAACTATTTGAACCTGTGAATGAGGATAGCGGGATAGTAAAATCTTCGTTATTAAGTGTTTAGGGGGCTCCTAGTTATTTTTTAATTAAACAAATCAATGTCGATGGCGGTTTCTAGCTTGACATGACATTGCACTGTGTACACTGTGTATGTATACTAGCAGCCCCGTGTCTTGTAGCTGGTTAACAATACGTGCGTCGGCATATTGGAAATTATTTTCTGATGAACTAAATTATTTTTCGTAAGGTTTGTAGTATTTGGGACTTTTTTTAGTGTCATTATAATTTTATTGGAAAGGCAAACTTATATGCTACAAAGTATTTTGGTACAAATTACCGTAAGTGGGACATCGGTTATATGGTGTGAGTCATGAGTAGTTGATCGCAACAAGAAGATCGAAGAGGAGTGAGATACATCGTACCAGGAAATAAGCGCGGGTAGTAGACTATCTTGGGAACATGAGGTTACGAGTGAGTAAGGAAGCCCTGCCCTTTGAAAAACTGAAACGAGAGTATCGAGCCATGAAGAGGTCGGTATGTAAAATACATGTAAGAGATTTAGAAGATGAACTCTCAACAAGAAGTCTGAATATTCAAGGAGAAGAAAAAGGGATATGGAACTGGTTGTTGCGTTCCTGTTTGATAGGAATGCAACTCAAAAATACCGGAATTCCAGTTTATTCAGATGACAGAGCCGAATCAACACTGCAAGCAGCATTACGGGAGAGCCTTGTTCTGTTGGATAAAGAGTTATTAAATGAAGAGAAAGAAGAAGAGAAAGATAGATTAATAGAACAAAGAAGTAAGTGAAGCCAGTACTGGGATAGAGAGAGTTATCAAGGACAAATGGAAAATAATTCAAGGGGGACTACTTCTATGGGGTGCGTAAGGGAAAAGACCTCAAAAGGTGGGGCAACAGAAAGATTGGCCAGCACCCAAGGCGAACCATCGTATCGGTGGAGGGGAGGTTATATTCCTCAATTAACGATGACATCGGTGCCCGGAATGCTCTTGCCACCGAGCCTTGGGTAAACAATTCGGTGATCACGACGCATGCAGGGGCCAGTGGACTCAACGTAGCTTTTGTACCCGTCTCCGTCGCTACGGCCTCCACTACGACGACCGTCACGGCAACGATGAACATGGAACTACAGACGTTAAGACAACGTGGAAGGATACATACGCCGTTTACGTACCAAGGTATTATGGTGAAGGAAGATCACTCCACGCTGGCAGCCATTCCAAGGTATTGCGTAATGTGTCGGCTTTAGCGTTAATGAAGAACCTATCGCAAAAATACTTGCGTAAATTGGAATCTCGGTTGCCGCCAAGGCATACGACGGGTGATAGTGAGGGCCCAGACGTGGATATGCACGGCCAGTCCAATGCCAGTGTCTCCAAAGAGCAGGGTTGGAAGTCAGGTGAGATATACCGAAGTGGGTCAGAAAGATTTGACGGAAAGTATAACGAAGGAGACTGAACGGGTAAAACTAAATATAAAACTGCGAACAGCTGGCAAGATTAAAAGCAAAAGTTCAAAAGTTCGTAAGGGCGTGAAACAGTGATAAAGGGAGACTGGGATTGAGCACGGCTGATCAGTTCTTGAAAGGCCAGTAGCCCCCTGTAAGGAGTGAGAAGAAAGCCAAAGGATTCCTTGGAAGACGTAAAGGCGAGAAAAGCTCATCTCCGGGAGATGGGCTCAACCATGGCTCTGATGCACATGGCTGGGAAGGTGAAGTGCAACAAAGTGATGAGATCCAGCATATATGAGCATGCCTTGGATGGAAAGGACTTTAGCGGGATGAAGGAGGGAAGAATATACGCGGGACAAGAGGTTGGAAGGGGAGGAGAAGCTAAATTAAATGTTTCAGAATGCAAAAACCTTTCCTCCCAGACTCTCTTAGGACCCGAAGAAGATTACAGATTGCAAGGAACAACGGTCCTTAGAAATACTGAGATATGGGGAACGCTATCCTCTCAAAACCCAAGAGAAAGACGGGGGTCAACGGAATATCGGGCGCGTAGCCAAATAGAAAAGGAATCATCTGTTGACCGAAAGTGAGAGCGACCTGAAACGTGTAGTCGGGGTACGAACCATGGGAAGGAGAAAAGAAGGAAGGAAAGATGGAATTAATGCAAACCCATGACGCTGAATGAGGGGAAATAAGAGGACCAGAAGGTGAGCGTAAAACCAGGGAGAGTAGATCTCCAAGTATCACACGGTGACAACCTCGGAAAAAACGTCCCGTGGGATTAGAACCCCGCTCTAATGTGACTTTAGCCGTAAAACAACTAAGGGACTGGAGATTTAAATTTTCTCGAGCCAAGGTTAGTGACCCAGCGACCTTTCTAGATAACCTCAATAACTTTAGGAGTATCTCTAGTCTAATAGATGAGCATATATTAGGAGCACTACCTAGCGTTTTCTCTGAGCATGCAACGCGCTGGTTTCGGGTCAAGAGAGATTCCAGATTCCTTGACAACTTGGGGAGAGTTTGAGAAGGACTTTGCACTGCAATTTGGAGGAGAGTTTAAAGAAGAGGACCTGAGGCAAGACCTGTATGCTCGGACTCAGTAAAAGGGGGAGACGGTATCGGTGTTCTTGGCTAACTTTCAATATATTGTATCGAAATTAAAACATCCTTCGTCCATCCAAGAACAGGCAAATCAAGCCTACCAGAATTTACTCCTGAAATACTGAAAAGTGATGCAAGATAAGGTGATAATAGTGCATGTGACCGGAGCGGCATACGTAGCCAAGCCAACGAAGACCAAGATATCGGAAATACAGGAGGTAAAGAGAAATGTCACGAGCATTGTAGAGGTGACACAAGGTAAGAAGAAGAAACATAATACAACAAAACCGAGGGAAGAGGTGCCAGGAGATGCTCAGATACCCAAGCCCAAGACGTCTACGGAAGCAACGGAGATAACCTCGACGTCCACGGTTCTCGCACAACAGTTAGGTGGGACTAATGGGATGGGAGGAAAGGGGAAGGGGTGGACGGGCAGAACCTGGCATGGAGGCAGGAATCGGAATGAAACAATTGAGCTCCTGATACCCCAGAGAACACTCAGCCTAAGCTGGGGAAGTTGGGAAGAGGAGTTACCGAGGACACTTTTCTAGATGCCTGCTTCAAGTGCCAAACCGTAAGGCATCGGATGTCTAAGTGTCCCGATATACTATGCTTTTCCTGCGGTCGAAAAGGATATATAGCATGGGAATGTCCCAGTAGACGGAATACCATTAGTCGCTCTTGTATCTCTTGTGGGATATTGGAGGTGATGATTGCTAATTGCGCCAGGTGTAAACATATAAGAGGTATTGGGAAATGAATTAGCGGGAAGTGCGAGGTAAAGACCCAACCACTTCCCGGTACTTCAGGTCTGGGAAAAAAAATAGGAAGTGAGCCCAACGAGGGAGAATCCCAAGCAGTGGTTCCGATCTATCTCTTCACTGAGAAGGGTTGTGGAACCCAGACCCAAGACCCTGGACTATCTGTTAAGTGTAAACTGAAACCTATTCTAAGAATCAAGGGAACTAGAAAACTAGTTACGTCCAGGGCTCAGGAGAGATATTATTTTACCGTAATCTTGGGAGGACAAAAATTTACAGCCTTTTTCGACACGGGAGCTCAAAGCTTGATCTTGGGACCTCTTGGAACAGAGCGGTTCAAGAGTCGCTTGAGACCTACGACCCTAGCAATGCATAATGTTAACTGTGGAGTCACACGTTTCTTAGGACCCTTGATGCCATGCTAGAAGTGGAAGGAATGGCAAGACCACTAGTTTTTCGTGCCAGTGACAGTGTCAATGACAAAATGATTTTAGGCATAGATTTTATATGGCTTTTTAACTTGGAATCAAAGTTAAGACAAGGACTTTGGAAAGTAGGTGAGGGAACGTGGCAGGAGTTCGCAAGTGAGTCGATAATCGCAGGGCTCACTATTTACGCGGAGTGCGCAGCCCTCAAACAGATGAGCATGCGGGCCAGACCAAGAGTAGACGAACTGGTAACGTGGATACTCTCTAACCAGGAAGGCGTAATGGGAGAAACATTGATGTGCAAGGTACCGGACCAATCAGACCCTGGCTACGCCGAATGTCACCCAAGATGCTTGAGATTGCCACCGAGGAGGACCAACGATTAGAGAGGGAGGCGGTAATCGAGAGGTCTAACAGTGACTACTCTAGTGTACTGGTGATGATTTGGGAGCTGGTTGGAACTTACAGATTCTGTATAGACTATCGAGACCTTAATAAAGTGACAAAACGAGAGGCCTATCCCCTTCTCAGTATGGACTCTATCCTAGACCGTCTCAGGAACGCGAAGTACATATCCAAGGTATATAGATATATAGTCCTTCTAGAACACCTGGAATAGGAAGATATAGACAAGATGTTGAAGAATACGTCGTTCGAAGGACCACCTAGCCCAGCCCACACCTCCCAGACCCTTCCCCCAGAGACCTACACGGAGATGTCGATCTCTTGAATCCAAAAGCAAGCCACGGGTTATGGAACCAAGGGACCAACAGAGCCACCGAGTCAGTCGAGATCCCTAGGCGATGACTCCCGAAAATCCCAAGAGACCTCTTGGAAATGCTTTTTGGGAGGACGGGAGCCCGGCGCCCAGGAAACGCTCCTGACAGGGGGAGCTAACAAGGGGCCTCACTGGGACAATCCGCTTAGGGTGCGCTTACCTAAGGTACTGGAACAGGTAGAACCACGGGGAACCTTAGCCTTCGTTTTGAACCAAATTCCGTCCCAGGAGATACGTCCCAAAGGGGATCAAAAGACCCAGGAGACTGGAAGACTGCTTCTACTGTGGGGTAGATCACCTGTCGAATTCAGCGTTTCTTCAATGTTACTACCAAAAGAGAACGCGTATATTCAAATAAATCAACAAGGACTGCGAATGGTGCCAACCCCAACCGGAACCGCAAGCACCACGGGATCCGAGAAAACCTTGTCCTAGGTGGTAACCTCTAGCCCTCCAACGAAACCGGAAATAACGACTTCTTGGGTCCCATAGAGCACTCCTTAATCAGGAGAAACAGCAATGGTACAGAGATTTCCGGTAACAATTGGGGCCATACCTACCCTGATGGAACGGCAATGACTAATAAAGAGAATACCACTTCAGATAGCAGTAGTGGTAAAACCTGAAGATGTAAAAAGAGAAGCAAGAAACTCTCCCAAAAGAAGAAGAGAAGAGAGGAAGCAGAGACGCTGAGGTACGAGGACTACGTTTTAGGGAGCTTGAGGGGAAGTAAGAGGGACGACCTTTTGGAGGCAGGGGAACTGGTAAGGAGACATACTAGTCTTTGACTGGTGAACGCAACTACCAGGAGGGGCAATGAACATCCGCTACCGGTCATACGTTGCAGGGTGTTGTACAACAACGCGCGCTCGATCGAAACACATCCTGAGCTTAACCTTATTTCAGGAGCCCGCTTCATATGCGAAAGCGTGTCATCGACTGTGGATAAAGCATTACATAACTTGTGGACGTAGGGGGGTCAGCATGCAAACCTGTCCACGTTGTAGTGAAGGGTATCCCGAATACCGGAGACAACGAAAAATTCTCGATGGCTGGGGAAAAACCATGGTACCCGTAAAAGCCCTACAAGTACACTCCAATAACAGTCTCAAGACCACGGAAGAACCAAGGAACAGGCTGTTCCAATGTCGACCAACCACCAATGAAAGAGAAGATGGCCTGGATCTTCGTGAACACCTCAACCAACGACGAGAGTCAGCGAACCAACTGCAAGAAACAAGGTGATTACGTGCAAGTGTGGGAGAACAAGAGCCATTAGAAAATCAAACACCAAAACCAAATGGAAAACAAGGTCAAGAGTGGGAGCGTTACGGCTAGCTAGAAGAACGACTACGAAAGCTGGAATGACTCACCAAGAGCTAAGAGGTACACCCCCAGGAGCTGCGAGAAGATTTACTTCAGCGCGTTTTCTTCGACCCCAAGTCATAGTAGGAACTAACGAGACTTGGGGGGGGGGGGGGAAAGAGGGGTACGGACGAAGGGAGAGTGGAGGAATTTGGGACCAGACCACAGGGAGGAGACCGAGTCGATTGGAGGAAATAGGTAATGGACACACCGTGCACACAGGTAACAAGGTACTGTTAAATAACTAAGTAATGTATTTCAGATAGGGAAAGAGCCAGAACATTGATAGTACTGAGCAGGCGTAAGAGCATCCAGGGAATATCTGGCCTAGGGGAAAAGTTTGTGACGTGGCAAAATTTGCTTCTTAATTTTTGCACGTCACTATCAACGTCTCTGCTCTTAAGCTGATGCGTATTTTTTTAACTTGATCCTCTTGTAACCAAAATCTCTATATGTCTTAGCAAAGAAAGAAGACAACGGGAAAAGGGGACGCATTGAATAGGAAGAATGAATCATACGACGAAATGACTGAAGTAATGTAAGTGTCGAGGCGTCGGCACGTAAGAATGGTACTGGAAGATAAGGTGGGGGCCGGATAAGTAGTTGAAAGTTCGGAGGTAACCGGCCAGGGAACGGGTAGGGATCGACGTAAGCGATCAGGAAGTAGAGCGCAAGAATAAGTTGGTGAAAAAGAAAGGGCAGTAGAAGTTTAGCTGTCGAGAGAGCACGGTGTGTATCGAGGCAACGAAAACCTAAGAATCCGTGCCATTTTTCTCTTCCCTGTCTTGATACTCAAGACTGTCGTATCTTCTTGGCTTTTCCTTTGTTTTTTGTGAGCGTGGGGAATGGGAAATAGCGAGTTTTGAGAGAAGGACGAGAAGGGCGCGTCTGGGATGTGAGAGGAACTGCGTCGGTACCTCAAGTACCGAGAGAGAGCGAGTGAGAAAATGATCATGAATAAAAGCCAGAAAAATTAGCCTAATCCCAGTCCATCTGACCCTAAACGGCAGCCATCCTGCAGGTGGGACGTTCTTTCGTGATGACCCTAGCCAAGCCCGAGGAGAGAGGCGTGCCGTGCATCAGATAAGAAAGATAGAGGTCAAGGTACCATGAAGCGTTGACTTCCTGGACTGCAACCTTCAACGTTCCTGGTGGACGTATCCACCAATGAGGAAGCACGGTATATGCCAAGAAACAGTGCGTAAGCTAAGAGAGGACACGGGCAAAATCGTTGGCTATAGTGATAGGCGCGAGAGCAGGAGCTGAAGGATCGGGCATAGGGCAGTGATCTTGTGCACCGCGGTCGGGCCTCCGTTGAGACGTGGTGACTGACGCGTTGAGCAAAGCATGTGAAGGAGGGAAGGGGACTGGGAGAAAGCGAGAGAGAAAAAGAGAGAGAGAGAGGGTGTGAATGGGTGTGAGAATAAGGCAGAGAGGTATAGGACACTAGTCAAGGCGTGGGATAGGCTGGGAGCAAACGCTGGGACACCTCTTGGAGAGATTCTTGCGATCTTTACGGGCTGCCACAGCGACTTATTTCGTGGTGCTAGAGATCGAGCTAAGTATGGGTGTGTGTGTGTGTGCAGCCAGTCGCGTTTGGGAGGCCTGGTCTTGATCGAGAGTCGTGTGAATGAGAAAGAGAGTGTAAGGGTGTGAGTGTGTGTGTGCGTAAGCGAAAGTAGTGTCTCTCTGAGCGCACTACGGGCGTTGTGGTTGCAATCAAGGGACTACGTTAGTGTAATGGGCACCAAAGGGAGGTGTTTTATTTAATAAAATAAATACGTGAAGTAAAGCCAAAGTCACTCCGTGTTGTTAATTTGACCTAGACGCCAATCCCTTTTTCAGATAGATCCAGTGAAGGGAAAGTTGAGGTCGTGAATCATCGAGTAGAGACGTACGAGAGTGAATTATCTCAGTATTTTTTCTTCAACGATATGTTGCCTTGAAAAAGTAGAGAAACACGTTATAGTACAGAGTTTTATGAGCAATTATGTGTGTACGTGTATATATATAGGCATTATACTTCTATAATCTATAGCTATACCTGTTGCATGCGTGAGCAGTAAGAGAGGGGATGGGGAATACCCTGGCAGTTTTCTTCGATTCCTTTTACACTCTAATTCATACACTTTTTTTTACAACACCCTATGTGTGCAACGTATATTCATATATTTTTTGTAACGTTTTTTTATTACGGTCACCACACATCACTCACGTTTACTCGACCTCGATTCATTAAATTAGAAATAGTTTTTTCCTTCACTTTTGATATTGGTAGTAAAAAATACAAAAAAAAAAGATTACTGTATTGTGGAATGAAATATCAAAAACTGTCATTGTTTTTTTAGTTGCCCTTATTTATAATTATACAGACCTTAAAGCTAGTAACAATATTCTTTCTTGTTTACATTAATTAAATTCTTGTCTTCCACTTTACTAAAACTTTGCACAAAAATTACCAATATCAAAAGTGAAGGAAAAAACTATTTCTAATTTAATGAATCGAGGTCGAGTAAACGTGAGTGATGTGTGGTGACCGTAATAAAAAAACGTTACAAAAAATATATGAATATTCGTTGCACACATAGGGTGTTGTAAAAAAAAGTGTATGAATTAGAGTGTAAAAGGAATCGAAGAAAACTGCCAGGGTATTCCCCATCCCCTCTCTTACTGCTCACGCATGCAACAGGTATAGCTATAGATTATAAAAGTATAATGCCTATATATATACACGTACACACGTAGTCAGACACATACACACGTAGTCAGAGAGAACAAAGTGCGTGTGTCAAGCGGCTGAAGACATTTTATAATTGCTCATAAAACTCTGTACTATAACGTGTTTCTCTACTTTTTCAAGGCAACATATCGTTGAAGAAAAAATACTGAGATAATTCACTCTCGTACGTCTCTACTCGATGATTCACGACCTCAACTTTCCCTTCACTGGATCTATCTGAAAAAGGGATTGGCGTCTAGGTCAAATTAACAACACGGAGTGACTTTGGCTTTACTTCACGTATTTATTTTATTAAATAAAACACCTCCCTTTGGTGCCCATTACACTAACGTAGTCCCTTGATTGCAACCACAACGCCCGTAGTGCGCTCAGAGAGACACTACTTTCGCTTACGCACACACACACTCACACCCTTACACTCTCTTTCTCATTCACACGACTCTCGATCAAGACCAGGCCTCCCAAACGCGACTGGCTGCACACACACACACACCCATACTTAGCTCGATCTCTAGCACCACGAAATAAGTCGCTGTGGCAGCCCGTAAAGATCGCAAGAATCTCTCCAAGAGGTGTCCCAGCGTTTGCTCCCAGCCTATCCCACGCCTTGACTAGTGTCCTATACCTCTCTGCCTTATTCTCACACCCATTCACACCCTCTCTCTCTCTCTTTTTCTCTCTCGCTTTCTCCCAGTCCCCTTCCCTCCTTCACATGCTTTGCTCAACGCGTCAGTCACCACGTCTCAACGGAGGCCCGACCGCGGTGCACAAGATCACTGCCCTATGCCCGATCCTTCAGCTCCTGCTCTCGCGCCTATCACTATAGCCAACGATTTTGCCCGTGTCCTCTCTTAGCTTACGCACTGTTTCTTGGCATATACCGTGCTTCCTCATTGGTGGATACGTCCACCAGGAACGTTGAAGGTTGCAGTCCAGGAAGTCAACGCTTCATGGTACCTTGACCTCTATCTTTCTTATCTGATGCACGGCACGCCTCTCTCCTCGGGCTTGGCTAGGGTCATCACGAAAGAACGTCCCACCTGCAGGATGGCTGCCGTTTAGGGTCAGATGGACTGGGATTAGGCTAATTTTTCTGGCTTTTATTCATGATCATTTTCTCACTCGCTCTCTCTCGGTACTTGAGGTACCGACGCAGTTCCTCTCACATCCCAGACGCGCCCTTCTCGTCCTTCTCTCAAAACTCGCTATTTCCCATTCCCCACGCTCACAAAAAACAAAGGAAAAGCCAAGAAGATACGACAGTCTTGAGTATCAAGACAGGGAAGAGAAAAATGGCACGGATTCTTAGGTTTTCGTTGCCTCGATACACACCGTGCTCTCTCGACAGCTAAACTTCTACTGCCCTTTCTTTTTCACCAACTTATTCTTGCGCTCTACTTCCTGATCGCTTACGTCGATCCCTACCCGTTCCCTGGCCGGTTACCTCCGAACTTTCAACTACTTATCCGGCCCCCACCTTATCTTCCAGTACCATTCTTACGTGCCGACGCCTCGACACTTACATTACTTCAGTCATTTCGTCGTATGATTCATTCTTCCTATTCAATGCGTCCCCTTTTCCCGTTGTCTTCTTTCTTTGCTAAGACATATAGAGATTTTGGTTACAAGAGGATCAAGTTAAAAAAATACGCATCAGCTTAAGAGCAGAGACGTTGATAGTGACGTGCAAAAATTAAGAAGCAAATTTTGCCACGTCACAAACTTTTCCCCTAGGCCAGATATTCCCTGGATGCTCTTACGCCTGCTCAGTACTATCAATGTTCTGGCTCTTTCCCTATCTGAAATACATTACTTAGTTATTTAACAGTACCTTGTTACCTGTGTGCACGGTGTGTCCATTACCTATTTCCTCCAATCGACTCGGTCTCCTCCCTGTGGTCTGGTCCCAAATTCCTCCACTCTCCCTTCGTCCGTACCCCTCTTTCCCCCCCCCCCCAAGTCTCGTTAGTTCCTACTATGACTTGGGGTCGAAGAAAACGCGCTGAAGTAAATCTTCTCGCAGCTCCTGGGGGTGTACCTCTTAGCTCTTGGTGAGTCATTCCAGCTTTCGTAGTCGTTCTTCTAGCTAGCCGTAACGCTCCCACTCTTGACCTTGTTTTCCATTTGGTTTTGGTGTTTGATTTTCTAATGGCTCTTGTTCTCCCACACTTGCACGTAATCACCTTGTTTCTTGCAGTTGGTTCGCTGACTCTCGTCGTTGGTTGAGGTGTTCACGAAGATCCAGGCCATCTTCTCTTTCATTGGTGGTTGGTCGACATTGGAACAGCCTGTTCCTTGGTTCTTCCGTGGTCTTGAGACTGTTATTGGAGTGTACTTGTAGGGCTTTTACGGGTACCATGGTTTTTCCCCAGCCATCGAGAATTTTTCGTTGTCTCCGGTATTCGGGATACCCTTCACTACAACGTGGACAGGTTTGCATGCTGACCCCCCTACGTCCACAAGTTATGTAATGCTTTATCCACAGTCGATGACACGCTTTCGCATATGAAGCGGGCTCCTGAAATAAGGTTAAGCTCAGGATGTGTTTCGATCGAGCGCGCGTTGTTGTACAACACCCTGCAACGTATGACCGGTAGCGGATGTTCATTGCCCCTCCTGGTAGTTGCGTTCACCAGTCAAAGACTAGTATGTCTCCTTACCAGTTCCCCTGCCTCCAAAAGGTCGTCCCTCTTACTTCCCCTCAAGCTCCCTAAAACGTAGTCCTCGTACCTCAGCGTCTCTGCTTCCTCTCTTCTCTTCTTCTTTTGGGAGAGTTTCTTGCTTCTCTTTTTACATCTTCAGGTTTTACCACTACTGCTATCTGAAGTGGTATTCTCTTTATTAGTCATTGCCGTTCCATCAGGGTAGGTATGGCCCCAATTGTTACCGGAAATCTCTGTACCATTGCTGTTTCTCCTGATTAAGGAGTGCTCTATGGGACCCAAGAAGTCGTTATTTCCGGTTTCGTTGGAGGGCTAGAGGTTACCACCTAGGACAAGGTTTTCTCGGATCCCGTGGTGCTTGCGGTTCCGGTTGGGGTTGGCACCATTCGCAGTCCTTGTTGATTTATTTGAATATACGCGTTCTCTTTTGGTAGTAACATTGAAGAAACGCTGAATTCGACAGGTGATCTACCCCACAGTAGAAGCAGTCTTCCAGTCTCCTGGGTCTTTTGATCCCCTTTGGGACGTATCTCCTGGGACGGAATTTGGTTCAAAACGAAGGCTAAGGTTCCCCGTGGTTCTACCTGTTCCAGTACCTTAGGTAAGCGCACCCTAAGCGGATTGTCCCAGTGAGGCCCCTTGTTAGCTCCCCCTGTCAGGAGCGTTTCCTGGGCGCCGGGCTCCCGTCCTCCCAAAAAGCATTTCCAAGAGGTCTCTTGGGATTTTCGGGAGTCATCGCCTAGGGATCTCGACTGACTCGGTGGCTCTGTTGGTCCCTTGGTTCCATAACCCGTGGCTTGCTTTTGGATTCAAGAGATCGACATCTCCGTGTAGGTCTCTGGGGGAAGGGTCTGGGAGGTGTGGGCTGGGCTAGGTGGTCCTTCGAACGACGTATTCTTCAACATCTTGTCTATATCTTCCTATTCCAGGTGTTCTAGAAGGACTATATATCTATATACCTTGGATATGTACTTCGCGTTCCTGAGACGGTCTAGGATAGAGTCCATACTGAGAAGGGGATAGGCCTCTCGTTTTGTCACTTTATTAAGGTCTCGATAGTCTATACAGAATCTGTAAGTTCCAACCAGCTCCCAAATCATCACCAGTACACTAGAGTAGTCACTGTTAGACCTCTCGATTACCGCCTCCCTCTCTAATCGTTGGTCCTCCTCGGTGGCAATCTCAAGCATCTTGGGTGACATTCGGCGTAGCCAGGGTCTGATTGGTCCGGTACCTTGCACATCAATGTTTCTCCCATTACGCCTTCCTGGTTAGAGAGTATCCACGTTACCAGTTCGTCTACTCTTGGTCTGGCCCGCATGCTCATCTGTTTGAGGGCTGCGCACTCCGCGTAAATAGTGAGCCCTGCGATTATCGACTCACTTGCGAACTCCTGCCACGTTCCCTCACCTACTTTCCAAAGTCCTTGTCTTAACTTTGATTCCAAGTTAAAAAGCCATATAAAATCTATGCCTAAAATCATTTTGTCATTGACACTGTCACTGGCACGAAAAACTAGTGGTCTTGCCATTCCTTCCACTTCTAGCATGGCATCAAGGGTCCTAAGAAACGTGTGACTCCACAGTTAACATTATGCATTGCTAGGGTCGTAGGTCTCAAGCGACTCTTGAACCGCTCTGTTCCACGAGGTCCCAAGATCAAGCTTTGAGCTCCCGTGTCGAAAAAGGCTGTAAATTTTTGTCCTCCCAAGATTACGGTAAAATAATATCTCTCCTGAGCCCTGGACGTAACTAGTTTTCTAGTTCCCTTGATTCTTAGAATAGGTTTCAGTTTACACTTAACAGATAGTCCAGGGTCTTGGGTCTGGGTTCCACAACCCTTCTCAGTGAAGAGATAGATCGGAACCACTGCTTGGGATTCTCCCTCGTTGGGCTCACTTCCTATTTTTTTTCCCAGACCTGAAGTACCGGGAAGTGGTTGGGTCTTTACCTCGCACTTCCCGCTAATTCATTTCCCAATACCTCTTATATGTTTACACCTGGCGCAATTAGCAATCATCACCTCCAATATCCCACAAGAGATACAAGAGCGACTAATGGTATTCCGTCTACTGGGACATTCCCATGCTATATATCCTTTTCGACCGCAGGAAAAGCATAGTATATCGGGACACTTAGACATCCGATGCCTTACGGTTTGGCACTTGAAGCAGGCATCTAGAAAAGTGTCCTCGGTAACTCCTCTTCCCAACTTCCCCAGCTTAGGCTGAGTGTTCTCTGGGGTATCAGGAGCTCAATTGTTTCATTCCGATTCCTGCCTCCATGCCAGGTTCTGCCCGTCCACCCCTTCCCCTTTCCTCCCATCCCATTAGTCCCACCTAACTGTTGTGCGAGAACCGTGGACGTCGAGGTTATCTCCGTTGCTTCCGTAGACGTCTTGGGCTTGGGTATCTGAGCATCTCCTGGCACCTCTTCCCTCGGTTTTGTTGTATTATGTTTCTTCTTCTTACCTTGTGTCACCTCTACAATGCTCGTGACATTTCTCTTTACCTCCTGTATTTCCGATATCTTGGTCTTCGTTGGCTTGGCTACGTATGCCGCTCCGGTCACATGCACTATTATCACCTTATCTTGCATCACTTTTCAGTATTTCAGGAGTAAATTCTGGTAGGCTTGATTTGCCTGTTCTTGGATGGACGAAGGATGTTTTAATTTCGATACAATATATTGAAAGTTAGCCAAGAACACCGATACCGTCTCCCCCTTTTACTGAGTCCGAGCATACAGGTCTTGCCTCAGGTCCTCTTCTTTAAACTCTCCTCCAAATTGCAGTGCAAAGTCCTTCTCAAACTCTCCCCAAGTTGTCAAGGAATCTGGAATCTCTCTTGACCCGAAACCAGCGCGTTGCATGCTCAGAGAAAACGCTAGGTAGTGCTCCTAATATATGCTCATCTATTAGACTAGAGATACTCCTAAAGTTATTGAGGTTATCTAGAAAGGTCGCTGGGTCACTAACCTTGGCTCGAGAAAATTTAAATCTCCAGTCCCTTAGTTGTTTTACGGCTAAAGTCACATTAGAGCGGGGTTCTAATCCCACGGGACGTTTTTTCCGAGGTTGTCACCGTGTGATACTTGGAGATCTACTCTCCCTGGTTTTACGCTCACCTTCTGGTCCTCTTATTTCCCCTCATTCAGCGTCATGGGTTTGCATTAATTCCATCTTTCCTTCCTTCTTTTCTCCTTCCCATGGTTCGTACCCCGACTACACGTTTCAGGTCGCTCTCACTTTCGGTCAACAGATGATTCCTTTTCTATTTGGCTACGCGCCCGATATTCCGTTGACCCCCGTCTTTCTCTTGGGTTTTGAGAGGATAGCGTTCCCCATATCTCAGTATTTCTAAGGACCGTTGTTCCTTGCAATCTGTAATCTTCTTCGGGTCCTAAGAGAGTCTGGGAGGAAAGGTTTTTGCATTCTGAAACATTTAATTTAGCTTCTCCTCCCCTTCCAACCTCTTGTCCCGCGTATATTCTTCCCTCCTTCATCCCGCTAAAGTCCTTTCCATCCAAGGCATGCTCATATATGCTGGATCTCATCACTTTGTTGCACTTCACCTTCCCAGCCATGTGCATCAGAGCCATGGTTGAGCCCATCTCCCGGAGATGAGCTTTTCTCGCCTTTACGTCTTCCAAGGAATCCTTTGGCTTTCTTCTCACTCCTTACAGGGGGCTACTGGCCTTTCAAGAACTGATCAGCCGTGCTCAATCCCAGTCTCCCTTTATCACTGTTTCACGCCCTTACGAACTTTTGAACTTTTGCTTTTAATCTTGCCAGCTGTTCGCAGTTTTATATTTAGTTTTACCCGTTCAGTCTCCTTCGTTATACTTTCCGTCAAATCTTTCTGACCCACTTCGGTATATCTCACCTGACTTCCAACCCTGCTCTTTGGAGACACTGGCATTGGACTGGCCGTGCATATCCACGTCTGGGCCCTCACTATCACCCGTCGTATGCCTTGGCGGCAACCGAGATTCCAATTTACGCAAGTATTTTTGCGATAGGTTCTTCATTAACGCTAAAGCCGACACATTACGCAATACCTTGGAATGGCTGCCAGCGTGGAGTGATCTTCCTTCACCATAATACCTTGGTACGTAAACGGCGTATGTATCCTTCCACGTTGTCTTAACGTCTGTAGTTCCATGTTCATCGTTGCCGTGACGGTCGTCGTAGTGGAGGCCGTAGCGACGGAGACGGGTACAAAAGCTACGTTGAGTCCACTGGCCCCTGCATGCGTCGTGATCACCGAATTGTTTACCCAAGGCTCGGTGGCAAGAGCATTCCGGGCACCGATGTCATCGTTAATTGAGGAATATAACCTCCCCTCCACCGATACGATGGTTCGCCTTGGGTGCTGGCCAATCTTTCTGTTGCCCCACCTTTTGAGGTCTTTTCCCTTACGCACCCCATAGAAGTAGTCCCCCTTGAATTATTTTCCATTTGTCCTTGATAACTCTCTCTATCCCAGTACTGGCTTCACTTACTTCTTTGTTCTATTAATCTATCTTTCTCTTCTTCTTTCTCTTCATTTAATAACTCTTTATCCAACAGAACAAGGCTCTCCCGTAATGCTGCTTGCAGTGTTGATTCGGCTCTGTCATCTGAATAAACTGGAATTCCGGTATTTTTGAGTTGCATTCCTATCAAACAGGAACGCAACAACCAGTTCCATATCCCTTTTTCTTCTCCTTGAATATTCAGACTTCTTGTTGAGAGTTCATCTTCTAAATCTCTTACATGTATTTTACATACCGACCTCTTCATGGCTCGATACTCTCGTTTCAGTTTTTCAAAGGGCAGGGCTTCCTTACTCACTCGTAACCTCATGTTCCCAAGATAGTCTACTACCCGCGCTTATTTCCTGGTACGATGTATCTCACTCCTCTTCGATCTTCTTGTTGCGATCAACTACTCATGACTCACACCATATAACCGATGTCCCACTTACGGTAATTTGTACCAAAATACTTTGTAGCATATAAGTTTGCCTTTCCAATAAAATTATAATGACACTAAAAAAAGTCCCAAATACTACAAACCTTACGAAAAATAATTTAGTTCATCAGAAAATAATTTCCAATATGCCGACGCACGTATTGTTAACCAGCTACAAGACACGGGGCTGCTAGTATACATACACAGTGTACACAGTGCAATGTCATGTCAAGCTAGAAACCGCCATCGACATTGATTTGTTTAATTAAAAAATAACTAGGAGCCCCCTAAACACTTAATAACGAAGATTTTACTATCCCGCTATCCTCATTCACAGGTTCAAATAGTTATGCTTTTTACAAATTTCTCTTAACCTTAAAATGACCGACAACAATGACGCATTTACCTATACTCGTACTCTATTTAAGCTACACTACATTTCACTTGCCAGACGCTTTTCCCCACAGAGATATCATTTATAACGTGTTTTTCCACTTCCCCAAGGCGACTTACCATTGGAGAGGAAATACCGTGATAATTCACTCTCGTACGATTCTACTCGATGATTCGCGCTCTCGACTCTCCCTTTACTAATTCTATCTGAAAAAAGGATTCGCGTCTAGGTCAAATGAACAACACAAAGTGACTTTGACTTTACTACACGTATTTATTACAATAAATAAAACACCTTTCTTTGGTGCCAATTACACTTACGTAATCCCTCGATTGCAACCACGACGCCCGTGGTGCGCTAGAAAAGACACGACGTTCGCTTGCGCACACACAGTAATTTAATAATGATAAAGTTGTTTTTATTTATTTATAAGTACATAAATCTTGATACATCAAACTTTTTTATAAAACTATAACTATAAAACAACGTGACGTTTATTATTTATTACACATTTACACGTGTACATATGACATGATACAATGACATATGCAAATAAAAACGTTACAAAATTATTAAATAGTATTAACCGTAAAAGTGTCGCAAAATTAAAAGAGGTTGGGTAAATAACTTATTACATTCAGCTATATAATAACTGCGAGAAGATAGAACACTAAGTTGCCAATTTACGATCAGGAAAATGAATATCAATTGATCTCATTTTGCAAACATTATCAATTTATACGTATATATACGTACAAATATATGTTTTATATAATATTACTGATGTGTATTGACATAGAACGTACAAATTAATGCAAATATGTCAGCAGCCATTTGAATAATTAAAATTTGATAAAGAACCTTTAGTAATTTTCTTAGAACAACAATTAGTATTTTTTCTAGTTTGAAAGTAAAATTAACTTCTTCGTCAAAAATAACTTAGAAATTTTTCATACTTGATACTATATGATGGAACAGAAACAATAGACTTGTATTCTGCAAATGTGTTTCGAAATTGCTATGGCTTTATACTTTTTAAGATTTCTTATAAAAATAAGTGTTATAATAACATATTTATCATCCTTATTAAAAATACTCATCTATCTCTTACCTATTCCCTTGACGCATGCGTGTTATGAAATAGTTATTAATCTACAACTATTTTGTAAATCTATAAATCAAAATTGTTATTCTACAACTGCGATTTTAAATATGTATGATAATAGAATTATTTTATTGTTATAATAACAATGCTATAATAATTTTTTTTTAAAAGACTTATACAAAACTATTACAATACAATAGTCTTTGTTGAAAAAGTAAAAGTTTCTTACAATTAGAGATCAAATTTTGTTTTTAATAGAGTGTCATAAAAAAAAAGAACATATCGTGTTGGATATTATTATTAAATTATAAAATACAATGAAACATTGTTATTTTAACTTTCTTGTCGTAAACTTCGTCAATTCCTCTGTAAGAATGATTAAAAAAACTTAGTTTACTGTGTAAAAATTTCTTTTCACCCAATATTTTGTGTTTCTATATTTTCTTCTCTTTCTTTTACAACAAATAAACTAATTTTATTTTCACCTGTTAACAAGACCACGTATAACTAGCCATAAGTAAATAAACAATTTTATTATGATTATAAACCTCCATTTTCTAAATTTTGACCTTAAGATTTCTCTAGTGTCATTGTTAATGCCACAACGATCAGGAATTCTTTACGATACAAAGTAAGAGGTAATGCTTAGGTGCTTTTTGTGTTCAAAGTTTTTCTTTGAATAAAGACTATATTTTTAGTTTTTATTCCAAGTTATAACACTTTAGTCTGGCGGTTGGCTCGTGTAGCACAAAGAAGGTCAAAGATTTACTTATAAATAAATATATGTAAGTTTGTTGTATTTAACACTTACAAACTTAGCCGCTGGTAAGACTCATGATTCTCATGAGTCATTATGAAAGCACACAGCTCAACCGTCATCACCACCCTCGCCTCTCGTTGTCCACGTACTCTAGTCAGTTAGCTACAAGCGCTCAATGTGTTCGCACCAAATATAAAACTGTATTGTACAGAAACACAAAATATTGTGTGAAAAGAAATTTTTACACAGTAAACTAAGTTTTTTTGATCATTCTTACAGAGGAATTGACGAAGTTTACGACAAGAAAGTTAAAATTACAATGTTTCACTGTATTTCATAATTTAATAATAATATCCAACACGATATGTTCTTTTTTTTATGACACTCTATTAAAAACAAAATTTGATCTCTAATTGTAAGAAACTTTTATTTTTTCAACAAAGACTATTGTATTGTAATAGTTTTGTATAAGTCTTTTAAAAAAAAATTATTATAGCATTGTTATTATAACAATAAAATAATTCTATCATCATACATATTCAAAATCGCAGTTGTAGAATAACAATTTTGATATATAGATTTACAAAATAGTTGTAGATGAATAACTATTTCATAACACGCATGCGTCAAGGGAATAGGTAAGAGATAGATGAGTATTTTCAATAAGGATGATAAATATGTTATTATAACACTTATTTTTATAAGAAATCTTAAAAAGTACAAAGCCATAGCAATTTCGAAACACATTTGCAGAATACAAGTCTATTGTTTCTGTTCCATCATTTAGTATCAAGTATGAAAAATTTCTAAGTTATTTTTGACGAAGAAGTTAATTTTACTTTCAAACTAGAAAAAATACTAATTGTTGTTCTAAGAAAATTACTAAAGGTTCTTTATCAAATTTTAATTATTCAAATGGCTGCTGACATATTTGCATTAATTTGTACGTTCTATGTCAATACACATCAGTAATATTATATGGAAACATATATTTGTACGTATATATACGTATAAATTGATAATGTATGCGAAATGAGATCAATTGATATTTATTTTCCTGATCGTAAATTGGCAACTTGGTGTTCTATCTTCTCGCGGTTATTATATAGCTGAACGTAATAAGTTATTTACCCAACCTCTTTTAATTTTGCGACACTTTTACGGTTAATACTATTTAATAATTTTGTAACGTTTTTATTTGCATATGTCATTGTATCATGTCATATGTACACGTGTAAATGTGTAATAAATAATAAACGTTACGTTGTTTTATAGTTATAGTTTTATAAAAAAGTTTGATGTTTCAAGATTTATGTACTTATAAATAAATTAAAACAACTTTATCATTATTAAATTACTATTTTAAATACGTTATTAATCAATGCTATAACATGAAAAAACATTCTTTTAATATTCTATTTATATGCATAAAGTACATCTATTTGCTCCTTTGGACGTATAAAAAGAATCAATAATCTTTCGGATTTCATTGATATATTAAAAAATATAAATCACTAAAACTGATTAAAAATTAATGTAAAAAAATGCGTAGAGTTCTTAAGTGACACTATATTTAGTTACCCTTCTTTTAAGGTGGTCTATCATCCACAAGCCTATCTGGAATGCATCATCAGTTAGTGCGTTCAAAATACGCACAACGCTTAAACGTACAAAAAGGCTTATAATTAAGTTTTGCTGAGATACGGCATCAGTGTCGATCAGTTCGTCATACCTGCATATATTTGATATACACACACACTAACATATGGCTAAATAAACGCGGCTTATCTGTTGCCAAATATTTAAAAACGTACACGTATGCAGCAGACAAGTTACATGACCATTGTAAAACGATTCACTACTTTCTGTTTAAACTGGTAAGCCAACATTCGTAAAATGATATGAAATAGTACGAATTATGAATTTTTCACTCGGTATATTTCTTACAATTTTCTTAGTAACTAAAGCAGCTCTTTTTGCCTGGATTCAAACAGTCCCATTCTAACCTACTTTAAAATTTTAAACTTCCAACTTTATAATTCCAAAAACCAATGAGGTAGGAAGATTTTTTAATGTTAATTTTGAAAAAAAAGTCTTACTAATAAATAAAGCAAAATCGCTAAAACCGTTGTAATCGCTAACCACGAAAATCACTGAACCAATTTAACTGAAATTCATCAAATAATAAAATCAATGGCTATTGCTGTTGTATATAATTTTTTATTGTATCCCCTGACGACGTTTCTCTTCTCTTTGGGTAGGAGCCTTTTCAATTCCTAATTTTATAAAATATACACGAAATAAATTAACTTGAGGTAACAATACGTCTACGTTATAACATCTAATAACATTTTGAAAACTAAGAACAATAATAAACAATTTTAAATGCAGCAACAAATTAGAGACTTACAAAAAGATTATTTTGTTCGAAGATTCAAACAACGTCAGTACCCAACGAGGGCACATAGTCAACTGACCTTACATATTCAAATTATTAAATACAAATTTTACATACATATATAGATGAAACCAAAATGTGTTACATATATATTCAATCCATACAGTGAAAACGCGCGATAAATTCAAATTACAATAAAGGATATGAAAAGACAAATATTAATTTACTTAAGTAATAAGTGTATATACCGTTTAAAAACTTTATTTAAATTATCACAGTCTAACATTTTATTAAAATTGTTTGTCTTTTCAATAAAAATCATCTCAGACAAAAATCTCTTATAATAATTCTGTTCTATATCTATAATGTTGATTTCGTTGTCACTAAAATTAAAAGAGTGCCCTGTGTCTAAATGATGTTGATATAAGGCAGACTTCTCACGTTTATGTTTAATGTCACTTTTGTGCTCATTTAACCTAATACTCAATTTTCTTAATGTCTGGCCAGTATAACAATTACTGCAATCTGAGCAATCAATCTTATAGACAACATTCGGATTATTCAACTTTTTCAATATGTCTTTTCCATACATTCTATTGAACGGTAATTTAATACTAGTCTTAAAAATAACATTATTAAAACTTTTTGAACAAAATACCCTTAACTCATAATCTAACTCACAGCAATAAGGTATGACTCATGAGCCAATAGCATTATTAACTGGACTAATATTATTTTGACTATTATTAATGGACTTTAAATAATATAATCTTTTCTTTATACAACTTTCGATAAAATTTAAAGGATAGTTATTTGCGAGCAACACTGTATGAATGTTTAAAATTGTTTGAAAAATATTCAGGTAAAGAAAGTTTGTACTTTTTATCTACTAAGTGTAAAACTATTGTTTTTTTCTGTGAAATAGTACAATGTGAACAAAAAATTAAGTATGAACCAGAATGAGTGTCTTTTCTAAACCAATTAGCAGAAATGGACGAATCGTTATTGGCTACTATAGTCACATCCAGGAAGTTTATAGTATTATTCTCAGATTTTTTAATTGTAAAATTCAAAAAGTGACTATAACTATTAAAAACATTCAAAACGTATTCAACTTTATCAACAGGAACACACAGTAAGATGTCATCAACGTAACGGAAATAAACTGGAATATTTAAAGGACACAAATTAAGACATGCAGTTTCAAGGTCTGTCCTTGCAGACATAGTCATGAGAGACCTTGAAACTCCATGTCTTAATTTTTGTCATTTTAATATTCCAGTTTATTTCCGTTACGTTGATGACATTTTACTGTGTGTTCCTGTCGATAAAGTTAAATACGTTTTGAATGTTTTCAATAGTTATTGTCATTTTTTGAATTTTACTATTGAAAAATTTGAGAATAATACTATAAACTTCCTGGATATGACTATAGTAGCCAATAACGATTCGTCCATTTCTGCTAATTGGTTTAGAAAAGACACTCATTCTGGTTCATACTTAATTTTTTGTTCACATTGTACTATTTCACAGAAAAAAACAATAGTTTCACACTTAGTAGATAAAAAGTACAAACTTTCTTCACCTGAATATTTTTCAAACAATTTTAAACATTCATACAGTGTTGCTAGCAAATAACTATCGTTTAAATTTTTTGGAAAGTTGTATAAAGAAAAGATTATATTATTTAAAGTCCATTAATTATAGTCAAAATAATATTAGTCCAGTTAATAATGCTATTGGCTCATTATTCATACCTTATTGCTGTGAGTTAGATTATAAGTTAAGGGTATTTTGTTCAAAAAGTTTTAATTATGTTATTTTTAAGACTAGTATTAAATTACTGTTCAATAGAACGTATGGAAAAGACATATTTAAAAAGTTGAATAATCCGAATGTTGTCTATAAGATTGATTGCTCAGATTGCAGTAATTGTTATACTGGCCAGACATTAAGAAAATTGAGTATTAGGTTAAATGAGCACAAAAGTGACATAAAACATAAACGTGAGAAGTCTGCCTTATATTAACATCATTTAGACACAGGGCACTCTTTTAATTTTAGTGACAACGAAATCAACATTATAGATATAGAACAGAATTATTATAAGAGATTATTGTCTGAGATGATTTTTATTGAAAAGACAAACAATTTTAATAAAATGTTAGACTGTGATAATTTAAATAAAGTTTTTAAACGGTATATACACTTATTACTTAAGTAAATCAATATTTGTCTTTTTTTATCCTTTATTGTAATTTGAATTTATCGCGCGTTTTCACTGTATGGATTGAATATATATGTAACACATTTTAGTTTCATCTATATATGTATGTAAAATTTGTATTTAATAATTTGAATATGTAAGGTCAGTTGACTATGTGCCCTCGTTGGGTACTGACGTTGTTTGAATCTTCGAACAAAATAATCTTTTTGTAAGTCTCTAATTTGTTACTGTATTTAAAATTGTTTACTATTGTTCTTAGTTTTCAAAATGTTATTAGATGTTATAACGTGGACGTATTGTTACCTCAAGTTAATTTATTTCGTGTATATTTTATAAAATTAGGACTTGAAAAGGCTCCTACCCAAAGAGAAGAGAAACGTCGTCAGGGGATATAATAAAAAATTATATACAACAGCAATAGCCATTGGTTTTATTATTCGATGAATTTCGTCTTGCTCGCTGTTGTTGTCATTAACATCACGATTTAGCTGAAATTTTGCACACTGATTCTTGATGATTTCAAAACGGTTTTCGCATAGTTTTTTCTTAAAAAAGATAATATCAATAGTGATGAATAAGCTTAAAGTTTCGCTAAAATAAGCTAGCTCTGCGCTTTAGTTTAAAAGGATCTGCTAGGTGGCGTTTGAGTGAAATTGAAGCCACCCGCAATCAAAGATAGTGAAGAGTTGTTATAAAATGCTCAATCGAGTTGTCGATTTCGGTAGTTGATCATCGGCAGTACATCAATACAGAGATGGTGTTAACTAGGCCTACTTTTTCGACTAAAGATAAGCGGTTAGTTATCCAGGGAACGACCTAAAGATGAAATATTCTCTGGTCAGCGGTGTACCTCCCTTCAGTACGGTCTCTGTACACAGAGACTCCAAGGATAAGAGTCAAGCTACCCACAGCTGGCTCTTCATTATTAAGAATAATGATAAGGAATAACTGGACACTTCACCACTGGCCCTTTTCAGGGCCATTATAAGTATTTACGTACCCTACCTAATCATCAGTCTCATCGGTTCTCTTTAAGGTCACTTAACGAGTTAAACTACCTTGCCAACAAATACATTTTTACTACCATTTCCGAAAACGATTCGTTAATTAAAAGACTATCTAAGGCCAGCCACTGTTGAACCAAGTCAGTGATTTACTGGCAGATGTCACGAGCAGAGTTGTTCGTCGCAAGGCTGATGGGAACCCTGGTGACCGATGACCCTATCTTACTCTCCTGACTCTAAGCATTCAACGAGGAATCACTGATTCTCTCTAAGGTCTGCGCTGAAAGAACCAAATAGCTATAAAGGAAAAATATACTCGAGCCAACGGACAGTCTCTAACGAGCAAGCGTCACGAACCAATATATCCACCTGAGATTACCAAAAGAACTGAGTCTGCAAAAAAAAAAAGGTGCTTAAGACACCAAAATCTTTGATGATGTACCAAAAGACGTTGGGAAAGAGCTCTACAACTAGCTCCAAAGCTTTAAACGTAATAGTTTTCCTTCTGATCACTGTGGTGCTACAATAACAGGCCAAAGAAGATCATCTTAAAGTATACAGGCAATTACGTTTGCTGGAAACTTCAGTCAAGAAAAAGTTTACTTAAGAAGCTCACTGGTCCTTTTCAGGGTCATCAGGCATCGAATTACCTTGCCAACAAATATATTACAACATAATAAGGTTTAAAAAATAGCCTTTAGGGCTCACAAAAGTCTTAACTATGCTAAAAGTTGCAAGAAGTCAAATTGGAAAAAAACTTCAAATGCATCTAATGAATTCAATTTTAGGCATCAAGAAAATGACATTTAACATTTATCAAGATTAAAGCAGCATCAAAATTAATAAATAAGGAATTTATTACGCGAGAGATAAGATTTTCATTGTAACCCTCATAGTAATCTCTTCAATTTTTCAGATTTTCAAATAACTATATTATGTGTTTGTATTTTCGTGGCAGTAAAAATATAGATGTTAGGCTCCAGGACTTTGTTGCTGTGATAATAAAGTTGACAGGTATGAGAAAAAAGTTTTTTTTAAATATATTTTTTTTGTGAGTTTAAAAACCTTACAGCATTAAAAAATAGCCCTGTTCATAAATTATACGGAAAAAACTGCAAATTAACGGCCTTTTGGGGCCAACGATTATTCTATGGCATGACGAATGGTACTTTTTAGCATAATTATATTTTTTTCACTTCTTATAGCTTCTTACTCAACCAAATAAGCTGTATGGATTTCGAATAAATATATTTTTAATAAGAAGATTTCTATTTTGAAAAGTGTCAGAAATAGATATAAAATTTATAACTGAAAATCTTTCATATTACATGTCAACACATAACGGTGTTCTATTTAGTGAGTCTCGGGTAAAGCCAAGACGGGGGAGACCACTCGTATTCACATATATATACTGTGACGTGGCAAATTGCATATATATCCGAACACGCCATGGAGCCCTTGTCAACAACAAGAAATGGCGAGAGTCTTGTAATTATCTCGCTCTCTCTTCTGCACGTGGCTTGCTGTGAGGTACGGAATCCCTGTGTAGCCAGGAGGCCACAGCGTTAAGAGTAGCTATAGAGCTCGGCAGGACTCTTCTTCCGTGCTTCCTACCTGTATTCTGTAGGTGTGTGTGCGTGTATGCGTGCGATGTTGAGAGAGTGGATCTGGGTATGACAGCTGTTAGTGTGTCGGTGTCCTGGGAGCAATCCTTGTATTGGTGGCTACTTTCTAGTGCTGCGTTGGTAAATAGTGTGTGGTGGGCTGCATAGCACATGGTGCGCCTGCGCAGCATGACAAGAGAAATACTTGAGCTCGTTGTGAGGTTGGCACTGGAGCAGCACGGCGCATCTTCCGTAGACTCGCCTGCCGAGTCACTAAGACGTCTCAAAGCCAAGACCCAGTGCCACACACATCACATGAACAAGCCCTCTCACGGTAACCTAGGTTCCCCGGTGCCCTCGACGCTGGTAGCATTTCCCAAGGCATCAATAAGTACTCCACCGGAGAAATATCCTGGTATGTGAAAATATCTAGTGTTGGTACTTTGTGTAGTGTTGCACGAAAGTAGTCATCCCTTATTACCCTACCTTAGTAAATGTAGAGTCAGCCCAAGTTCTCTATTGTAATTAAAACATAAAAGTAAAATGCCAAGTGTAGCGTATCATTATAGCAAGTCATGACGCATGAGCCGTCACCTTTTTGGTGTGCTGCATCGAGATTGTAATTAAAGTGGCTGTTATTTATGTAAATACATAACCATTTACTATTCATATATTGTCTTGTTGTTTCGGCTCGTTTGGAAAGTGCTAAATGCAGATGCAGCAGAATAGTGCCTCAGTGTTTGCGGTATTATGGAATACTTGCTAACACAGAAAAAAAGACTATTCAACTCTGATAGCTATACCAAACTACCTGTTGCGGCAATTACCGCTGCGCATTACCAATAATAACCCAATTCCTTCCCGATTAACATCACAGTAAAAGTTCCTTAGTAAGCAAAAGTAATAATTGTACACTTTAGTCGCAATCCCCAGGTTACGTGTCACTATATATATATATATATATATATATATATATATATATATATATATATATATATATATACTAGTGAGGCTTACGCCCCCCTGCGCACACTGCGTGCCAACCTCCCAACTTTCGAATATTGTGCATCAATACAAAGCAGTATCAATATAAAGTACAATTACTAGTTACGTAGATGCTAGATATGTAAGTCCAATGAAAGCAGCTTGGAGACTTCAAAAATATCCAATTTGTGGTAGAAGTCATACAGTTGTAAATCTAGCTGTTCATCTTGAAAATAAACAAAAACTCATATTTAAAGAAAATAATATCAAAAATGTAATAAAAAATTATTAAACACCCCTTACAGCTTGGTTTGAATCAAATAAAGTAAATGATTTTGCGAAATCGCTAAAATATGTTAACATTCCAGGACATTACATTTTTGACAATAAACTTAAAATTAGGAAAAAAAGGAAAGTTACACTAAAAAATATTGCTATAGGTATATTAAACATAGTATCTCCAAAAGATCATGAACGCTTTTTTTTATTAAAACTTATTTTAAATAAATTACATGGGGCTACATCGTTTGAAGACGTTAAAAAACATAATGGAATAACATATAAAATATCAGGGATACTGCAATTGCAATGGGTTTAATAGAACATGATTCTGAAATCGACAATATTTTGAAAGAAGCCATAACAATTATGTTTCCATACCAGTTAAGACAATTTTTTGCTTGGTTTTTGATTTCAGAAAACATTCAAGGAGATAAAATATGGAATGAATATAAAAAATATTTTACGGAAGACTTCGATAATGATAATAATAATTGTGCTCTCCTACATATTAATCAAATTTTGGTATCGGAAGGTAAATCATGTCAGTCTTTTAGTTTACCGACGCCAACCATTAGCAACTATATAAATAATTGCAATATTGAGGAAATATCTTTCAGTAAAAAAATGTTCGATATAATGTACACAAATTTTAATGAAAATCAAAGAAAAATTTGTGAACAAGATGAAAAAGTATATTTCATAGATGGTCCTGGTGGATCCGGAAAAACCTACTTATATAAGACACTCATTTATTACTTTATTTCTAGAGGTAAAAATATTTTGTCAATGGCTTGGACAGGAATTGCATCTGTATTACTACCAAAAGGTATGACCAGTCATAGAACTTTTAGTTTACCTCTAGACTTAGATAATATTAAAAGTGTATTTTTAGAATTTAAAACTGAAAAAAAAAAAATTAAGGAAAGTTGATTTAATAATATGGGACGAGGCTTCTATGATTCCAAAAAAAGCTCTAGAAATCATTGATAGAACGTTGAGAGACTTGTGTAATACAAAACTTTGCTTTGGTGATGAATTAATAGTATTTGGAGGAGATTTTCGACACATCCTTGTTTTAGTTATAAAAAACGGTAATAAAACTATAATAATAGAAGAAACTATTAAACCATCATTTTTATGGAACTTCTTCAAAATTTTAAGATTACAAAATAACATTCAAATAATATAAGTATATATATAATAATATTAGTAACAACGAATTTTCAAAATTATTGTTAAGAATTGGAGAAGAAGACATAGAAACATTTAACATTCCTAAATCCTGGATTACAGATGATGTCTGTACCAAAATATTTGGTAATTACAGCAACTGTTTTGACAATAACGTGATACTAACTTTACATAATGAATATACTTTTTTTTTAAACAATAAGATTTTACGTAAATTACATGGGGAAACTAAAACTTATTACAGCATCGATACTGCAACATATAAAGGTGTTGATAAATCAGATGATAATATTTATATAAATTTTCCCGTAGAAACGTTAAACAACATTTGTGAAGGCTTGCCACCTCATGAACTTAAATTTAAAATAGGTACAATAGTAATGTTAATTCGAAATTTGAGTACATCAGACGGATTATGTAACGGTACACGATTGCGAATTACTAAATTACTGA
This sequence comes from Copidosoma floridanum, assembly GCF_036245765.1. Classification (NCBI taxonomy): domain Eukaryota; kingdom Metazoa; phylum Arthropoda; class Insecta; order Hymenoptera; family Encyrtidae; genus Copidosoma; species Copidosoma floridanum. The sequence goes on along the minus strand of NW_028321897.1, from coordinate 34,593,836 downwards.
AGTATAACGTAGAAGGCGGAATAGTAACGGGAGAAAAAATTAGTAATAAAGTTTTCATTCCAAGAATTACATTAAATACCGGAAATACTTCATCATTACCTTTTATTTTATATAGAAAACAATTCCCATTAGTTGTAGCATTTGCTATGACTATAAATAAGTCTCAAGGTCAAAGTTTTGATAATGCGGGATTATACTTAAAAAAACCTTTATTTTCTCATGGTCAATTATATGTGGCTTTATCAAGGTGCAAAAATAAAAATGGAATTTTTGTTCAAGTCGATAGAGAAAACAGTTTAGAGATTGAAAATATAGTTTGGAAAGAAATTTTTGAATGTAATAATTCATCTAATATTCATAACATGATTTAATTATTATTTTTTTATGTATAGGTAAAATTCATTAATTAATAATACATATCATGAATGTATATCGTGTTTATCTATTGTACCAATTTTAGCATTAATTTAAAACAAAATAAAAATGGACGTAAGTTTTCGTGGTTTCATCAGGCTTTATAAGATGACTCTTAAAGTGATGTGAAACTTCCATTGTTTTTATTAATGATACTCTAAATTAAACTTAAGTTTATGTACGTAAAAAGAAGAATTGTGTCATAAAGGACTATATAAGTGATGATTATATCATAATTATGCGCACCAATATATGTGTATATATTATTTGGTTTTAAAATATTGTTAACTCCATATAAATTGGTTTTTAAACGTACTTAGTTGTATAAATAATGATGTTTTGCGCAACAACCCCCTATGAATTAATTGATGACTTTTAATTTCTTCTTGACGATGAAATAAATCATGGCAATAAGACAGTTTTGTCAAAAGATAGGTAAAGACGGTATGATCACGGTCTGGTTCCAAATAAGTGGTGTGGGGAGGCAGTGGGGGCCATGAAAAAATTCATGGGGGTCAGTGGGAGCACCATAGGGGGTAGGTGGGGGAAAGTGGGATGTTTTGAGAAAAAATACTATACAATATTTCTATGTGATTTGGTAGGAATGTGGTAATAGACTTTAACACATTGACAGGGCTGGCAAAATGCAACGTTACAAAATGCTAACAAAAAAAGTCAGCCCACCAAAAACTTTATGCTTACAAAGAAACCGAGGGATCCAGTAAATCGAAATACAATTGATTGTATTTAAGTTTAGCTGATTATAGTATTGTGCAGTAATCTGTAACTATTTGATTAAATATTAAAACATACATTGTTATTATCCCATGAAGCCATACGTGGTTGAACCCCCTGGCTTGAATAAAGACTTATACCATACTTTTATACTATTCATTTAATATTTTGTGGGGGGTCGGTGGGGGGGGGGCGGTGGGGGGCCATGAAAAAATGTGTGGGGGGGCTGTGGGGGTCGGTGGGGTCTGTGGGGGGTTTTAAGAAAAACTACAATACGTCAAAATAAGCAAGAAAATAACGGATTTTTACCTTATTTCGTGGGGGGGCGGTGGGGGGTTTGTGTGGAATGCCCCACTGAGTTAACTATATAATATAGGAAGATATATATACATATATATATATATTTATATATATATATTAATATGTTCACAATCGAACTTGCGCTGATGAGGCTCACCTAACCAGTGTATACATATATAGTGCCTGGACTATGTGTGAATATTATAAGTATTGAACAGTTATAGTCAGTTAGTTAATTAAGCATGCCGAATAGCTGAGTGGCACTACGAGCCACGAGTTTTTTTTTTTAATTTATTGTTTTTTTAAATTTTTGATTTGTTTTTATAACGTAATATCAAAACTGCATGCAGAGTGTATCAAGTGCTGAACTGGAAAATGAAAAAGGTCATAGCAATGATCAGAATTAAATAAAATATTTATTTACATTTAGTTAAATTATATTTAGTTGATATATAACACGGATCAATATTTACGTACACGTGTTAATACGACAAAACCCGAACCTTTATACAACAGGCATACACTTTACCGCGCTCTTGCTGGTTTCAAGATAAGTAAATCGCACACTTATGTATTTTATTTCAGTTATCACAAACCTATAGTTTCTATAATACCAATACACAAAAATAGATAAAAATCGTTACACATTTTTCAATACATGACCTAGAAGTTGTTATTACAATAATAACACATTTAATGAATTTTTTGTTTGTAAAAAACATTATTTTTAACATATTCCTATATTGTTATTATAATTAATTTTTTTTAAATTGAATATGTTTATTGTGGCAAAGAAGCATTGCTTCTACCGACAGTTCAGCGACTGTCCTACTGGATTTTTTTTCTTCTTTCATATAAGACTTAAATAAAATCTTTCTTTACCCTTTGGTAATAAAATCTTTAATCTATTTATAGTAGAATTTTTGTTTAACGTATTTGCTTGTAATGGAACTCTTAGACTGATAATTAATTTAAGAACATTTTTATATTTTATAGTGCTAGCAAACTTGTCAATTTAGTTTAACTTCATTAATGATTCATAGAGAGTGAAAACAACAATATTCCTCTTTTTCATCTGAACTTGACATGCGAAGTCATATGCAATTTTATTTATAAAAATCTCTTTTTTAATATTAACAACAGTTTTGACTGTGTCATTCACTACTTGGTCAAAATACAAGACTAGATCTTCCAGAAGTTTTTCTCCAAGCTTTGAACAGTAAGTAAAATACGGTAGATCCACTCAGTGTGGTTGAATCTACATTTGAAATCCCATGACGGTAATTAAATATTATGGAAAAAACCATTCATAACATGATTTTTTGCATGCACCCCATTTTTGTGTTAATAAACCATGCAGTCATGTGCAATCTTATTATTAAAATCTCATACCTAATTAACAACAACAGGCATGATTCTGTTGTTTACTACCTAGTCAAAAGTAAGGACTAGATCTAGAGCCCAAACGAAAACTTTTGGAAAATTTAATCTAAGTATAAGTAAATAAAAATGTAAGAGATAAGTCTATCAAATTTTCTCTAAACTGCGTTAAAAATCTAACTTCTTACACTTAAATGAATAAGCACATTTAATATAGCAAGACTTGCTAAATAAAGTATATTAATTTGTGCTTATATATGTAGTAGTGACAAGATAAAATCAGTTCTATTGCATTAAAAACTACTGCATATGCACTTAATAAACAAAGATATTTAATATTTTGTATGTTGCATTTCCTAGTTTTATCTGGTAACCCTAACCTTTCCAGCATCTGCATGCAAGCAGCACTGCACATAGTGCTGCATTGAAGAAAGTTAAGATAGAAAGGCCGACAACTTTGATAAAGCACCTCATCAGCTGCTCGGCTGAAACACAACACTACTATGTATATACTAGCAGAGCTTTACCCCCTGCATGCTTGGTGCGCGAGCCCTTTTAATGCATTATAATCATTTGTATAGGCTTTGAGGTAGAAGGCAAAAGGTTTTAATTTAAAAAAAAATTTTTTTCACTTGAAAAACGTGAATTGAATGAGTAATGGTAATTACAACAAAAATATAGTAAATACCTCACACATAAATTGAGTATGGTTGTTGTTAAAAAATGAGCTTCAGTTGGTCTGTGGTCAACAATAAAGAACAGTTCACCATAGAAGTAAGTGAAATATAATTATTGAACTAAATAAAAAAAAATTCTAGCATAATATTTAAAGTTTTTTTACAGTAAATCTGATTTTTTATCACTTTTATTGTCTACTAACTTTTTTTTCAATTTGCATAAATATTGTATTATATTGATAGGTACACATTAACATTTAATCATCCAGTTGAATCTGTATTCTAAAAAAAATAAAATAATTATGTATCAAACATTACTACAACGGTTGAAAATTATTAACATGCTATTGAAATTCTTTATTTTCCTTTTTATGAACTCTATTGTAATGCCTTTTTAATGCATGTTTTCTTGAAAATTTTCTTCTACAATATTTACAAATTTCATTTTGCTCTGGGTTATGTACATGTAAATAACGCCATAAATGTAGTGCTCTTTTGAATTTTTGGTCACAGATAGGCAAAAGTATTATTTTGCCGTACGTATGCTCTCTTACGTAGCGTACGTTATTTTTTTTTTATTTATTTTTTTATCCATATTGCATACACTACATTTAAAAGATTTGTTAAATTTTTTTTTTGAATTTTTAATTTTTCTGTAGTTCCAAAAATATATCGGCAATATTCACACTCAAGTTAGTTCATTGACCTGAAATTGATAAACAAATAGCTGAAGTTTTGAATTTTTTTGCTCAATATTTTACATTATAAGAAAACATCTTTACTAATCAATCTCATTACAGAGAGTGCCTGTGTCTTGTTAGTGAAACTATCTTTCGTGCAAATAATGGAAATGTATTGAAACAGTAAAAAAATTGTGTGGGAGGCAGTGCAAGCGTAGTGGGGCGCAAGAAAAATCGTGTGAGAGGCAGTGGAGATGCGCTGGGGCACAAGAAAAATCGTGTGGGAGGTAGTGGATGCGTGGTAGGACGCAAGAAAAATCGTGTTGAGTGACAGTAGAGGGACGATGAAGGACAGTGAAGGGGCTCTATTTAATTTTGATTGGGTTAAAATAACGTAGAAACAAGACGAATTTTACCTTGATTTGTGGGGAGCGGTAAATGAGCAGTGGAGGACGGTGAGAATCTTTTAAGTGGCAGTGGGGAGGCATAGGGAAGGGGTATAATATAGAAAGTTGTATATATACACACGCATGAATGTATGTGTGTGCAAGTGTGTAAAGTGTACGTTAGTAATGTTTACGATATCTGTGCTTCTCACTCCAAACGCTGATGGCAATACATTGCTACTGCTAAAACATCTTTTTGCGCATGTACATTTATATTAGGTTAAAAATATTTCTCAAAATTTTGCACTGATTGATATCAAAAAAGACGTGCTGTCTTGCAAAAATTCTAAGCATTTTATTTCAACAACAAATTTTTTAAATGTTTTTGCACGTTACTTTTTACATACTGTAATTTGAAAAACATCTTTTTACTGAAAATAAGTTGAAAAATTAAAAAACAAGGTTACGTTCTGATGAAGACAAGCCCATATCTACTTCTAAATTTTAATAGTTATATTTTTTTTAGAAGTCCTGTAAAAATTTCTGTATTGGACTAATCTTAATTTGCCTCTGATACATTTTGTTTCGTCACACCAGTATCCAGAACGTGTTATGATTATTTAACTATTTCTTATTAAAATCTAGCTGAAATAAAAAGGAAGTTCTGATGTTTAATTTTTATGACGACTAATAATAATATTTTTCTAATATTCTTTCACTCATAAAATTTAATATTTTTGTCCTTGTTAATAAAACTAGTAATAACGATTATTTTTGTTCTGTTTAGTTTTTACTTTAAGTTCCACCTTTCTTTCTAGGTTTAAGAAGTCAATTTCTTACGTTTCGAATGTAAAATGTTATTAAAACTAACACTTTACTTCCGTAAAAAGGTATTGACAATAAAATAAGAATAGCATTGAACATCATTTTGCAGCCTTTCTTTAGAGCCTGTACCCAAGATTAGAAGTTTCTCCTGTTTCGCACCATGAGATACGTTTATATACTAGTGCCTCTACCTATGTGTTAGCTTTGCCCGAGACCAACTTACTAGAACACCGTACTGTGTTCACACGTAATGCAAAACGTTTTTAGTTGAAAAATTTTAAATCTATTCTTTACGTTTCTCAGAACAAAAACTTCTTACCGAAAACATTTTTGTTCGTAATCCATGCAGTTTATTTACTCACGTAACAAGCTGTGAAAAGTGAAAAAAATATATTGATGCAAAAAAATACCATGAGTCCCTTACGCCATAAAAAAATGCTGGCCCCAAAGGGCCGTTGTTTGCTTTTTATCACGTTATCATAAATAAATAGGGCTATTTTTTGAAACTATAAATATTTAAAACTGACAAGAAAAATATAATTAAAAAATTGTTTTTTGCAATCTTACAACTTTGTGACCAGAGCAACAAAGTCTTGGAGCTTAATCTTTCCATTTTTTATTGCCACAGCAAATACAGATACTTATTGTTCTACCTATTTGAAAATCTGGAAAATTTAAATGATTACTGTCAGGGTTGTAATGAAAATCGTATGCCTCACGTAATGGATTTTTTATCTGTCGAATTTGACGCTGCTCCTTGAATCTTGATAAATCTTCTGCGTCAATTTTTTGACGCTAAAAGTTGAGTACATTCAAAGCTTTAAAATTTTTTTGTCTAAGTCGCCCTCTTGTGACTGTAAGCATGGTTGAAACTTTTGTAAGCTCTAAAGGCTGTTTTTTTTCAACTTCGTTAAGTTGTAATACGTTTGGTGTCAAGGTAGTTTGGCAAGGACCACTTAGCTAAACTATTTCTGTACTAAAGTTTTCAGCAAATGTGACTGCCCAGGTATCTTAGGGTGATTTCTCTGGTCTACTGTTATAGTAGCTGACTTATTGAAAAGAAAGTACACCGAATAAAGCATTTCAGCTAGTTGTAAGGATTTTTTTCAACGTCTTCTGGTGTTCCGCTAGAGATGTGGGTGTCAAAAATACCTTCTTTTTTTGCAGAGCTAAGTCGTTTTGGTAATCCGAAGTGGGAATATTTGTTCGTGGTGCTTGCCTGTTCGAGACTGTCCTGTTTTCTCAAGCTTAGTTTTCCTTCATAGCTGTTAGGTTTGCCCAATGCAGATCTCGGAGAGATTTAGTAATTCCTGGTTAAATTCTTTGAGTCAAAAGGGTAATATAGGATCGTTGGTTGCCAGGGTTCCCAGCCTTGCAACGAACAACTCAGTTTGTGATTTCTGCCAGTAAATGACTCACTTAGTTTAATAGTAGCTGGCTTTATATAGTCTTTTGTTCGATGAATCGTTGCCAGAAATAGTAGTAAAAACGTATTAATAAATGGTATTTTAACCTTAGGTTGCCCTTAAAAGAATCAATGAGTGTGATGGTGAAGTAGAGAACGTAAATATCCTGAAACGCGATGGTGGTGAAACTTCCAGCTATTCCTTATTATTGCTGAATATCTTGCTGGAGAAAGGTACGCTGCTAACCAAATATCTCGTCTTCAGGTCTTTCTTCGGATAACCAATTGCTGATTTTTAGTCGAGAAAGTGGGTCTAAAGAATACCAACTTTATTGGTATACCACTGAGATGGCCCCTAAGAAGGAGGCCGTTGTAGCTGCCAGAACAGCTCAGGGTTGTTTTCCCTGGCTTGCTGTTGAAGCAAAGTCTGCTCTGGTAGCCCCAGGATGGTTGGAAAAATAGCCATGAAATCCTAAAGTGCTAGAGCAGATTAAGCTCTGGCTAAATTCATCTCCTGGTATTTTGCTAGAGACGTTAGCATTTAGAACGTCTCTTGATTGGTGTCACTCATCAATCTTGGTGATTCAGAATGAAGTTCAACGTAAGTTGCTTATTCATTAGAGGACAGTGTTGTCAGTAGCTGGGATACCCATCTGCACGATTTCCAGCTCTAAGTTTCATTTACTGCTGACGATCGTGTGGAGTTTGGTACTTTGCTCGGAGATATAATAACTAGACTTACCTTATTCTATTGCAGGTAGCTTCAATTATACTTCTATGCCCCCTAGCAGATCTGACTGAACTGAAGTAAAAAGCTAGCGTACTTATACAAAACCTTAATCTTATTGATTTCTCATGTCATTAAATTTTTTAAGATAAAAACTTTACTAAAACTATTTAGTAAGTGTTAAGAATTATTATGCAAAATTTCAGCTTGATCGGTTGGGTAGTTTTCGTGGTTAGCGATTACAACGGTCTTAGTGACTTTACTACATATTTTAGTAAGATGATAGTCTTTATTACATCTTAACCTTTTTTATATAATTATTTATTAGTTATTCGTTATTAGTATTGCATGGAGTACTCTCATCCTAATGTATTTTTGTTGTAAAGAATAAGTTTTTCCGCAAAGTGTTTTTTTTTTTTTTACTATTATTATATACATCGTATCCATCATGTAGCTGACTTTGTAAAATTTAAATTAAAATTCTAAATTTTTTTTTAAATAACAGCCAAACGAATGCCAACAGCCTATCATGAACAGGCAAAACAGCTGGAGCGGCGTAAAACTGGAGACTTACTAAGGGCAAAAATTCAGCAGAGGCCATGTAGAGATGAACTTGTACGCCAGCACATTCTCGAGGATATCAGCTACATCGATCCAAGTCTTGCTGGACGCACACGTATGCTTAAGAAAGCTCAGCTTGCTGATACTCTTAACGATCAGATTAGTCACCGGCCAGGGCCCCTTGAGCTCATTCAAAAAAATATTTTGCATACAGTCGAGCCAATAGAAAAAGCAGTCAAAGGTAAGTGGTGTGACTTATTGACTTTACTCATCATTTTTTTTTTTCTATGAAATATTACAATATTACTTAACAAACTAAGAATGTGTGGGTGCTTACAGAGGGACATATTCCATTTAAAGCGACCTGTGAGGGTCAGCTGACGAAACCTCAGCATCCAGATCACTACATTACTTTTGAAGAAGATGACTCACAAAGCTCAGAGGGAGGTACATCCTCAACATCTCAGCAAGGCTTCCAGGTCTCCTCGATAATAACGTTAGGAACTGTGGTAACAACAGCTATAACAACGACGACGACAACACCAACAATAATAAAAACAACAACAAGCACAACAACAACAACAGCAACATGTTTGACGACATCAATTATTACTGCGACGTCAGTGATGCCAGAAGTTCCACCTATATTGACAACGATGTCAGTCTCTAGCTCTGTAACATCGGATATGCTAAAAGAGAAGAAAATCCCTGCAGGTACTGTTATCTCTCTGAGTATTTCTACAGTTGAGGAGGTAGTTGAGCGTATTTTAATGTACGAGTGCCCAAAGTGCCTGAAAAATTTGGTTTTGGATAGTTTAAAAATTCTGAAGTCAGGCACTCATCTTTTCGTTACAAACTATACAAAAATAAACTGATCAATAAAGAGGCCTGCATGTTTTTGCATATATGTATATCCACATACACAACTATACATCTGTTTCTCCGTCTGCTTTTATGCTAATTAGCCTGTACACACACTGTTGGTAAAAAAAAAAAAAAATGTGCGGTGAACTTTGGAATTTCGAAACATATCCAAATTAATCCTTTTAAGCATCCCAGGCACCCATATTTAAAAATACGCTCATTATTTTTACAACAGCTGCTGATAGGTACCAGTCTTAAACACAAAAAATTCTAGATCAACCATTGCCGTTAGAAATAGGTATGATACGAACTTCCTCCAAACTTCATGGTATCAAAGAAGTGGACAAGGAGCTTAAGCAACAATCCAAACAAACAATTACTCAGGTAACTAATTTTCTATAGCTAATTCGACTGTTACTTATTTTTAAAAATAATTCTATTGTAACTGAAGGATATGTATTGCTCACCATTAGCTATGGTTTTCATAGTATAAAGCATCTGGAACTTCAAAGATTCAGGATTGTTCCAATAAAGGTCATGTAATACATTTAAAATCATAGCTCATTCTTAACGTTAGGTATTACATCGTAATCCTGGTTATTGGAGATATTTTACCAAAAAAGACTTGAGCTTTAGCTCGTGACATCAGTGTAAATTTATTTACGTCAGTTTTCACTCAACTTCTTACATGATATTGAGCTGAAAAACAAAGGTTGCCTTCGGTGTTAAATATTTACAGACGTAAAAGGGTAGTCCACAAACTCAATATAAGGTCATCAGGGTATGACAAAATACTACACTTAACTAAGTGGAAACAGGAAAGTTCTTTATTCGATGTAACGCATAGCTTTATTTAAAATAAAAAAAAGTTGAAAAATAAATAAATTTATAACCATAATTTAATTTTTTTCTAAGTTAGGCCCGTAACCTAAAGTAAATAAAGTCTTTGTTCAAATGTAAGGAGGTTTAGAAGTGATAATAAAATGTAAAGATCACAATAATATTGAGTTTTTCAGATAGTCTAGAAAACGTACAACTCATTTGAATTTTTTTGATATTCGTTATGGGTTATTTTTAAAAGAATTGTGAAAATAAAAATAATGTGATTAGCATAGGTTCTCACAGGACGTAACTTCAATTTTGAAGTTTGCAAGGACAAAATTTTTTTAACTAATGCAGAGATATTGAAGAAACCTACCTACGATTTAATTGTTGTTTAATAATTTAATAAGCAAAATTTTGTGCCATGTTATATTTTTAAACAATGCCAACTTCAAACGTGAGTAAAATATAGAGTTTGTTCGGTGCAAGAGGAGACGCGCAGTAAAGGAAGCCAAGCTGATGGGTCAGGGGGACTCCCCCTTCCTTGTCCCTTTAAGTGGTATTCCCGAAACTTCCTTTATCTGTACCGTTAAAAGTCTTGCGTAAAAGACTTGTAAAAATACGATAGTGTATATTTGTCTCGTTTCTGTGTATTAAGGCAATAAACATTCTCTAAAACATTACATTATTTATTAAAACATATGTTCTGGACTGTAGTATGCTTAGAATAAATCTGTAACTTAAGTAATTATTTATTTTTCAACTATTATTAAAGTAACATCCCTTTCGTTTTTTGACCCTACAGTCTTCCTCTTTAGTAGTTACATATTTAGTCCGAGTATGTTATTCAGTATTGCTTAAAATTTTATTCCTACAAACTCAGCTACTGTTAAGGATTCACTCACAGTATTTTGCTTCTTAGATCTCAATAATTATATTTTCATACATATCTATGATACAATATGTCGTTGAATTTCGAGAAATCATATCTTTGGCCCAAACACGATCAATCTAACAATTAACAACATTATAAGATAATTGCTTTTTAAAAACTCACATTAAATCTTCCATCGAATACAAATATTTTAAAATTTTAGAACTAAATTCCTAATGAATACTGTCATAACAACTTTAAAATCTTGTCAGGTATTTGACACTGAAACTAATATCAGGTGTAGTTCCTGAACTGACATACAAAAAAGCTCCAACTAAATTTTTGTGTCTTATATCATCACATGCTAATTGTGCATATTTTATTTTTTAATTTATTTCCATTAGTCTTCTCTATATTTTAGAATTTTTATCATCATACTTTTTGTTTGCAAATACAATATTTTCTTATCGACCGGAAGTAATAATTTCCCTATTAAATTAATCATTTATGTTAGTACCTATGATAATTTTTTATTTTACTTATCTTTCATTACAAATTACTTTAATGTACTTATTTTGACTTCTTTTAAAACGTAAGTTATTTAGATAAGTATCAGAACATTCATACCAAGCTCTTGGGCTTTTTTAAATAAATACAACGTTTTATAAAATTTTGTATTTTTTTAGTCCTATTCCTGTAATCTGGTGGCTCTTTAACATAAATCTGAGATTGAATATGATTTTTTTTAAATAGCTGTCTTAACATCTATTTTTTCTATGATTAATTTCTTCTGAGAATAATAGGTAGGTAACACTCTTAAAGATTCCATTTTTGCTACTGGTAAATAGATATCATTAATTAATTCATTTCGCTGTTATCCTTTTACTGATAATCTAAATAAATACATCATCAGATTTTTTTATACAAACCTATTTGAAATCTGAGTTTTTTAATTATTTTGTTTATTTACAAAAATTTAAGCTTAACTTTAATTTAAACAATACATTTCTTCACTTATCGCCTTTTTTAATCTTCCAATTCATACCTACTTATAAAGTCATTGTAAAAAACAGATATCTCAGTATTTGCATAGTTAACATAGATAATATTACTATTTACAAAATTTTCATCTCTGTATCTTTGAGACTCTTTTTCTTACCTAGTTGCTGGTCTTCAATTACAATTTTCTATCATTAATATTGACTTTTTTAATTGTGCTTTTATTTCACCTTGTAACTATCAATGTATCTCTTAATCTTTAACCTATACAGTCTTCACTATCTTTATTAACTTTATTACTATCAATATGTCTAGCTTCTACAATTTTTATATTTATTAAAACTCTGTTACAAGTATTTTCTCAACCTAACAAGACTTATTATTCAACCCTTCTTTCTCTTTTTGACTTTTTCTTTCCCTTGGTATACTTAACAAGCTCTACTTCCACAGACTTTCTAATTTTTTAAACTTTTTAACTAAGGTTCTTCTTAAATCATAATTAATGAAATGTTTTATTCAGCTTAACAGTATTCCTGATAATCTTATTTATTAAATAAGTTGCTAATCTAAGTGTTTCTGGCCAAAATATGTTAGACACCCTATCTTCTTTCAATAAGCACCTAGAGTGTATTCAGCAAATTTTGCAAGCAGTAAGTTAAATAGATTGTGGCAACACTTCATGCTTGGGTGGCGCTACTGTCAACCTTTCCTAATTGTCGGTAGGCTCCGACGATATAAATAAACTTAAAAATTTCAGCAAAATGACTCAGTTTTTATCAATATTTCAGAGTTTGCTTACATCAATGAAACTCACCGATAATGATTAGTACAGATTGACAATAGCGCTACTCAACTATGCAGCGTGACCATAACCTACGTACCTTACTGCTGGCAGCGTTTGCGAAATACACCCATTAGATATATTCATGATGCCCCTGTTATGTTTTTCTTTCATTGCATTTAGTTCATGTACATAAGGGTAGGCATGGTTTAATGTACATCCTATTCTCTATTGCAAAATTACTTCTATCATTATTAATGTAATCTTTGCGATTCTGACATCTCAGTCTTTTTACCCTTTTTCCTGTCTTACTTTCAATTTCGTGTAAGCTTGATGTTTCTCTTCAATATAATAAATTTTTGTTACTTTACTGTAATTATTAATAAAATACAATATATTATGCACCAAGGAAGCAAATCGTAGGAAGTGGCCAAATACAGATTTCAAACTGTCAGTAAGATTAAATCAAATCAGAAGAACATGTGTACTGAAAAAGAACCAATCTGGCTATACTTGCATAAAAGTTACCACATGCTTTGACGGATAGATGAGATCTATAGATTTCATCCTTGGTTCGAGCACCAAGAGTCCGATTGCAGTTCTCCAGAGATAGTACCGCTCGTCCGTTTCTCGATAGAGAGGGTATAACGGGGAGTGTGGCCGAAGATGCGTGGTAGGTCAATGGTAGAAGTATTAGAGGACGATACACCAATTCACATATACACATATTTACACATCACTGCTTGGCTTTTAAATTTCTTAGTCAGTCCCCGAGCAAATCGGAGAATCTTGGACACTCTAGCTACACTCCCCTTTATGACTTTTCTAATCTCCCGCTTACATATTTTTAAACTTTTTTTTATATTATTCGTCCAGGTACACAAAAGTATCAAAAAAAGCATTTGAAACTTTGGAAAGAGACTAGGAAATGATGGAAAGCCTTCCGTTATAGGGTAAAGGGAAGCATATAATTTTGTTGCGAGAAAGTTGCCTATTCACAGGGGTACTTGCTCGAAGAAGTCACACTGGCCTTTGTAGACTACAATTATTGTTATACACACTGGTATAAGAGTACAATATACTTTACATTTTATACGTAAAGCAAATGTCTTAAGAATTACAGTAATCAAAAGTATATTTCAACATAAAAACTATAATTTAGTAAACGTTTTTAAATGTTTTTTTAAAGACGTATAACATTTTACAAGGTATGTTTTTTACTGCAATTTTTACGATTATGTCTTACCACACGTATTAGATTTTTGGAATTGGAACTACTTACTATTGTTTTATTAGTTATGTAAAAAACAAAAAAAAACAATATAACTTATTCTTATTAAAGAGATCATAAGTCGCAACTGTATGCATAGCTTAAAATACTACCATATTCCAGTAATAATTATAATATTGTAATACAAAAATGTTTGGCTATCAAGCTTAGAGAATCTGGGATGCAAAACCAAGCTTTAATAAACTTTTTCGTTGTTTCTAATTTTTCACATATATATATATATATTTTTACGTTTTAACTATAGTTTAACAAATTATTTTTAATTGTTTTTATCATCAGATAAGACTGTTTTCGGAAGATATTTTTAATAATTTTTTATTAAAATTGGCAATACTGTTCATTTATTCTAAGATAGAATAAGAGTACGTACGTCAAATTTAATATCTCTTGAATCATGCAAGATCAATCAACAAAACTCCGTTCAGTACGCTGATTTTGCGGAATATTAGCTGTAAATAAAATAAATTTTAATACATATTTTAATACTACTAAAAAGGAACATATTGTGAAAATCACAAATAAAAAAAAAATAAAAAATGGAAATAAAACTCCGCAATTTGGCGAATACATGCACAGCGCTTATTTTGTGTTTTTCGTGACCTGTTACTTCAGCTTTCACGGACCACTCATTGTCAAGAATAAAATTAATAAAAACCTATCTGTAAGTAGTACAATATCTTAGTTACTTTTAAGATGACTTTACATTTTAAGCGTAGACCATGGAGTTGTGAAAAAAATCGATTTGGACAAAGTTGTCGAAGAATTTTTTTACGCTAAGAATCGCCGTTGTTTGTTCAGTTTGTAAAATAATTATGCCTTAATCATTGAATAAGTTTGATGTATATAATAGTTAATTTATTGTTGAACTCTCACTTTAGATGTTTAAAACCTTTCTCTAATTGAGTACACATTTTCACTTAAACAAGTACAAACCAATAGCTATTGTGATCATCTAAATATTTTTTCTTCTTTAATTGCAGTAAGCTTTTCTAAAATCTCATTATTTAAAAAAAAATAATAGCTTATTTTCTATGTATTCATTGCTCGTATGCAAGTTGTCTGAATAAATGAAAAAATGAATGAGTATTCTTAAAAATGTTGTGTATTATTTTTCAATCAAGATATATATTATACGTACATATAATTCTCAAAAACAGCTGGGCCTTGTCAGACATATATAGGGGGCGCACTTACACTAAATTACGTCTGTGTTTAGGCTATAGTCAATCTTCAACATGCTTGTTACTTTTTAATAACGTTTCGTAAGTCGCTTTTTTATAGTTTGTAAAATTATTCCAAATTCATTTTGAATGGTTTTTTCAATATTTTTTTACCCGTGTTGGCAATAGTATCTGTTAATAATGAACTAAGAGTACATATTTTATACTCTGGGCCTTTCAGCTTTTGGTAGATTAAATTTTAAACAATTGCTAATGAGAAACTGATTTTTTGAATGTTTATTTTAATTGTAACATTTTTAATGACTCTTCATATGAGTTGGCATTAAAATATGCTTATAATAAAAAATTGTAGAAGTATGTAAGTTAATCTCCAGATCTTTGGAGTTATCCTGTCTTGAGTTGTAGACAATTTCTTAAGATAATTCAATATTTTTTCCATTCAAATTGTTTGTAACTTTTTCACAAGTTCGTATTTGTGTTAACAATGATTTTTTCTTCTGATGAACCGTTGTACGAGTACAAATGTCAGATTCGGGATCTCTGTGATTCTTTTTATACTAGCCAATTACTGACTAATTGTTTCATTTGTCTAAGTCGTGGTTGGAATTTTCCACGTGTATATAAGTAAAAAAGCATACATACATATCAAATGTAAACTTTGGCCTGGCCAATAATGTTTGACAAGCAAAGTACCAAATAAACCTTCTTTAGTTTTCTAATAATAATATCATTAATTTTTTTTATCGTGTCATGACCTCTACAACGATGAAAACCACGATACATATACTAACTGTGTGGGTTAGAATCTAGAATATCCATGTCTTGGTCATTAGTTATCATATCATTATAATCATTAATATCATTGGCTTTAACCTCACTGTTACCTTGGTATGTTAATCTTCTGGTTAGTTTACATTGACTTCTGCTACATTATGCTCATTTACATTCATCACGCTTCTTGGCCTACCTCTTTCTTTTTTTGGGGGCCAAGTAACTAAAAATTTTTTAACCACTGCGTGTCCATATGGTGTCGTTCTTTTTGACGTACTCTTAATTCGTTTTTAATCTCAGCCCCTATCGCAATAAAATGGAGTTAGAAGAAGAAATTAAATCTTTGACATATTCCCAATAAGGTAAACGTCCCAATTGTCAAATATTTCAAGACCTTAAAACATAAGAACGTTAATATTAATTAAGGGTCTTAATCTCCTAGTTTTGTTTATACTCTTTCCTAGAAACGTAATGATTGGAACAAACATTTGAAACTGCAAGAAAGTGCTTGTTTTTATTCTCAACAAATTAATTTTTTTGTTAAATTAATACAGTGGCTTAATTTCCTACTTTACTTGCAAACTTTAACTCCGTTTCCAAAGCACAACTGATTTTTTACTTAGAACCGAGTCGTAATGATGTATCACTTAAAGTTTTCATGAAGTATGTGATACCCATAACTGGGGTGCTAAGAATTAAAGATTCCCAGTAACTGTAATATTGAGGCCTGACGGTGCAGAAGTCCCCTCAAAGTTGAGTTTAGTAGTAACTAAAGTAGGAAAAAACAGACAATTTTGCTACGAGAAGGTCACTCATGCTCTTCTAATTTTGAGAGGTTATGTTGTAACAAAAAGTTTTTAAAGATTGTGTCAATGTCCGTATTAATTTTCCAAACATGTCATACAAAACTAAAAATTTTTGTGACTTGCTCTTTTCAAGATACTGTCAAAAAAAAAAAAAAAATTGAGGTTTTGTTCGTGCATAGTCAAACCCCTCTACATTTGTGCACCTCTATCATGTAGATCCCCTTTAGAAAACGCGTAGAAATTGTTATTTTAGTCAATTTTGCTTCCCTTTAGATATACAGCGTTTTTCTTGGTTTCCAAAGTTAAGTTGTCGTATTATGTATTTAATATTTTACGAGCGTTTTGTTACACACATACATACGTATAAAATGGTAAATAGGAAAAAAGAACGATTTCTACTATGTTTCTTCGAAGACTTTAAAAAAGATCAAGCGATATTTTGTGTCTGACATTGTTTACCTGACAGTACCTTAGTTGTAACAGAGGAGTTCAGCCCGTATTACAGCCAAGTTATGATTTCCACCATGCAGCAGTAGGTATACCTACTACCGACATGGTCGTGCAGTGGTAAAGTGGCATTCTCGTCGATCTGGAAAGTTAAGCAGGGTTGGCCAGAGTTGATATCTGGATGGGTGACCGCTCGACTATTATTCTCTTCGCTTGCGTTGGTAATTTTTCGGATTGATTGACTGTCTACTTTGTACATAGAGATAGAGAGAAGCTATATTACATTTTTAGATCGAGTAATTGTGGCGCACCATTGTGTGTGTGCGAGATGGAGGGAGAGAAAGGAAAGGAGACAGACAAATAGATCTCCTGCCTGCGGCGCAGTCAGCGCTTATATACGTACAGATAATAAATATGGATACATATGTGCACGATAGCGTTCTCTTGATCACTTGTTTTACGGGTTAACTCTCAATATAAGGTGTACCTCAAGAAGTTTTATTTCAGAAAGACAGAAAAAGAAACTTAGCGGTTTTTAGATTAGTTATCAGAAGATGAAAGAATTTCTGACCTAGAATTATACTTTAAAATCAATGTATGCTATTGCTCTCTAGACATTTTCATTTTTTAATCTAAGCCAAGCTTTCAGAGCTTTCGTGACCTGAGTAATACGTTCGAAGTGTTGCAACCTAAAAAAATTGTTATTATTTTCGAACGATATAATAAAAGAGGAAGCCAGAAAACTTACTGCCAAATACAGTATAGACTTGTCAAAAAATCTTTATGATTAATTAATTACTTAAAAGAGATGCTTAAAGTCTGAAATTAAAGAAACGCATTTCTGTAAGAAACTAACGGAATTATTATTGACAAAATTCATCCACCTTGCATGTAAATTCTCAGAGTAATAACAGCACGTGTTTTTTTATATTACCAATTACAACTGCAACTGCTGAAAAAGCTTTTTAAAATTAAAATTAAGTAAATAACATCGCAACGCTTCTGTAAGACAAGAATGGCTATCAGATCTGTTGGTATTGTCTGTAAAAAAATATATATTTAACTTGTTTGGTTGACTTGGCTCTTTGGTGCAACTATTGTATTTACTTACTTGCAGTCAATAAATGTCTATTTCATTGCATGCAAGTATTTTTGTTAAAAATCAACCTACTCCCTTCAGAAAATATATAAATCACCAAAACAGATAGAATGTCCACCCAAAAATTCTGATACAAGGCCCGTGAGGGCATGCTACGCGACTGACGGCATCTCACGTCATACTTACGTCATACTTTACGGTCCAGCTTAGTTTGTTCTGCTCCATTAAGCCTCGATACTACAAAACAAAGGTTACATTACCAGATTTCGTATCGTCTTTACTTCGTTAACCTCAATTATATTTCGATTCTGCTCTTTACACTATGCAAAACTAGAATAATGGTGCATCCACACATACATGCATACGTATGCGCGTATGCCTGATTGGCACCAACACTTAACACTTCTCGGAATGAAAAATGACTTCCTAAAAACATTTTTGCTTGGAATTTATTGAGTGGGTCAAATGACAAGCTATAAAAAATGAATAAAATGCTCAAAAGTACCATGGGCTTCTTCACCTATAGAATAATTGTTGGCCCTTCAGGGCCATTGATTATAATTTTCTCACGTTATAATAAATTAAAAATGATATTTTTTGAAACTGTCAGGATTTAAAACTAAAAAAAAATATATCTTTAAAAACTTTTTTTTCCAGTCCCAAAATTTTATCACCAGAGCTAAAAAGTCCTAAAGCCTTACCCCTTTCCACAATGATTACGAATAATTTTATTCTACCCATTTAAGAAGCTAGAAAATTCAAGTAATAACTGTCAGGGTTACGTACTAAAAAGCTGATCTCTTACTTATTGGATTCTTTGTTCATCGATTTTGACGCTGCCATTTCGTTCTTGATAAAAAATCTGTGTCAGCTTCTTGACGCCTCAAATTGTATGCATTTAGAGCATTTTAGTTTTATTAACCTTGGATACAACTGCTTAACGCAGGAGAGTGAAGCAAACTCACTACATCAGTCTGCCTGTATCGTGCACGCAAGCAGAGCGGCGTACCACACATACATACGTACGTATGAGTGTATACCTGATTAACACCAACACTTAGCTTTTCTTAGAACACAAAACTACTAATTAAAAACATTTTCACTTGGAATTCATGCAGTGAATTATGTCAAATGATAAGCTATAAAAAATAAAAATAATACAATTATGCATAACAGTACCGTGCGTTCCTTACGTCATGAAATGGTTCTTATCCCTAAAGAGCCATTGATTAGCACTTTCTCAAGTTTCAATAAATGATAAGTACTTTCTGTTAAGACTGTAAAGTTTTTAAAATTACAAAAACATAATTAAAAAATTTTTTTTCCAGTTCTACAACTTTCTTACCAGAGTAACAAAGTCCTAGAGCTTTATCTCTCTCTGTTTCATCAGCACCAAAATACAAATACATATTTTACCTATTTTCAGATGTAGCAAAGGACCCCGCACCAATCAGATAGTATTTTGGATCCCGGTTTAATTGACTAAAGTTAATATATGTTGTAGATTATGATCTTCTGAACAAAAGTTTTCACAGGCGCAAGTCCCGAAAGTGATAAGTTTTTGAGTAATAAATTATTAAAGTTGCCGATTTAGCAGAGGTTAGTTTAACAGGTGACGCAGTACAGCCAATGAACATAGCTCATTCGATGTACAGAGAAGTGATTGGAAATGGTTATGTCAAATGCATCTACCATTCTTGACTATCGTTAGGGGCGATACAAAATAGTTCTAGGTTAATGAATAGTAGCTTATATTATTTGCATTATTGTCTTGTACAAGAAATCGATAGCCTTTAGTATGAGAAAACGCTTATCATAATTAACCGATGGATAAAAAGTATTATTATTTTTTAACTTTAAATAGCCAAGAAATACTTAATCAGGATCGTTAGTATATATTGTCACAACTACTTTGCTACAAATAGATATGGTAATCCAATTTATTTACATATAAATCCTTCAACTACGGTAAACAATATTATTATAAGCAACATCTATTTTGTAATTAATTATAACTTAATCGATCACTTACCGATAATAAATATTTTTCTCGTGTCATGT